>NW_028276185.1:1254289-2508578 GCF_052056855.1 Sturnus vulgaris | reverse complement strand
ATTCTTATAGAATTCATAGTTTCCCCCCCGCTGCTTCTTTCATCTTTCGATATCCAATTTCATTTATCAGCAGCCCTACAGTTTGTTTGTAAAGGCAAATATCTCTTTCCATTCATCAATCAGTGGAATCCATCCCATTGTTTCTTTTATCTCTCAGTGCTAGCCTTATCTACAGGCAGATCCACAGCTCATTTGTAAAGACAAATTCAACATTCCTCTCAATCCCTTCTCTTTTATTTGTTTAATAATTGTCTTTGCAAACTTTAGCTATCATTGACTTAATTTCTTGTTCCTGAGTTGTTTTTGGTTTTGTAATTACTTGGAGTGACATCAATTTCTGTCCTTTTGTAAATATTTCTGGACCAGTAGGCGTGGCTCTTACCTGCATCCCTTCGATCACATGTTGAATAAGTTGTACTAAGCAAGGGATCATGCATAGTAAAAAGACTAGAGTTGCTACAGCACATAAGAGGGAAAAAGCAGTTGTTTAACTTATAGTCCACCAGGTAGCCAAGAAAACATGTCCCATTCCCATCCTTTTCATGTTCGGACTGGTACATGAGCTAATTTTTTATTCATTTTGCTATTTGTTTCACTACTTTTTTTTTTTTTAATTGTCGTCTACTTGTCTATTTAGACAATAAGTGCCTTTTTCAGAAGAATGAAACCGCCATGGACTTCCTTCTTCATCTTAAATCCTGTTCCATTACAGACTTTACTCAGGGTGCTAATCTACTGTTGATGTTCAACTGGGCTGGCCACCCATGGCCCGTTTTCAGATCCCCCTGGCCCTCCACAGACCCAACAATTGCTAAGGTTAAAGGTTTTTGCTACTTCTTCTCCTAAGGTCAAAAAAATATTTTCCCATTCTTGGCCCCAACCTAACTGATAATATAAAGGTAACATTATTAAGAGAAACATTCTGATTGTGTAATCTAATTTCCTAATTTAATTTTTACTTTCACGTTGTCTTCCACACCACCTGTGGCGAGTGAAGGCACAGAAACAGCTCAACATAAAGAAAACAATGACAGCAAGGGTTGGCCCCCAGTGCCTGGAGATCTGAGAGGAGGGATGCCCACACAGACTATTTCAGCAGGCACTCTGTGGGTGGGCACACGAGGCTTCCCCCGATGTCGACGCCCTGGCTGCTGCTCCAGTCCCCTCCTGCCGAGTGTCAGTCGCGGCTTCCCGTCCTTCTCCTCCAGCTGAGATGTCCAAATCTCTGGGGCTGCAGAGACCTTGGCCCGAGTGTGATGGGTCCAGCCGTGTTCAGCTGTCTTGACGGCTGTGTCTGTGCTCAGCAACACCTGGAAAGGTCCACGCCACTTGGCCACCAGTGGTGCTTCTTCCCACTCCTTAACCAGGACCCAGTGTCCCGGTTGGATGTTGTGAACAGCAAAGTCCAAAGGCAGGGTCTGTGCCAGCTGAGCTTCCTGTCGAAGAGATTTCACAAGAGACAGTATCCGAGCCACATATTGTTCCAAATACACATCACTTATCTCTATCCCCCCACTAGGCTGAGAATTACAAGGGTAAGGAATTCCAAACATCAATTCAAAGGGAGATAACTGAATATCTCCCCTGGGTCTGGCTCTTATCCTTGCTAAATCCAGGGGTAGGAGCCGTACCCACGGCATTTTAGTTTCTATCACCAGCTCCAGGAGATGTTTTTTTTCTTTCTCCATTCATCCTCTCAACCTGACCCGAACTCTGTGGGTGCCAGGGGGTATGGAGGTTCCACTGTATCCCTAAAGCAGTCATAATTCCTTGAAGAATTTTTCTTGTAAAATGAGTTCCCCTGTCTGAATCTATTGCTTCCACCATCCCATATCTTGGAATTATTTGTTCCAAAAATATTTTAACAACTGATCCTGTAGTTGCTGACACAGTTGGAAATGCTTCTGGCCACCCGGTTAATTGACATACTATTACCAGAAGATATTTAAATCTTGCCACTCCAGGCATTTCAGTAAAATCCACCTGGCATCTCTGGAAGGGACGTACTGCCCAACGCCTCCCTGCCCTGGCCAGTTTCTTTGTAACTTTGTTGTTGGTTTTAGCACAAGTTAAACAACATTCAATAGCTCGCTTTGCCAGGCTAAAGAGACCAACAGCAGCGTTCATTTTGAGGAAGGCTTCTGCCAGTCCTCGGGAGCCCCAATGACTCCCTTCATGAAGTTGTTTTAACAATTGTAAGGCTCGAGCTTTTGGTATCCACTGCTTACCATCCCTTGTAAACCAATTATATTTTTTTCTTTCCTCTGCCTCACTCTTTTTAATTATCTCAAGTTCCTCTGGTGGAAAAGAGAGTTTCTCTGGCAGCGGTGCAGTTACTGGGAGCAAAGGCGGGATCTTAGAGATTTCTGGCAACAATGCAGCTTTTCGACCTTCTTCATCAGCCAGTCGGTTTCCTATTGCCTCTTCCGACCATCCTGCCTGATGCCCCTTAATGTGGATTATCGCCACCTTTTTTGGTAAATTCACTGCCTCCAATAGGCGAGAGATTAAGTTCTCGTGAGCTAATGTCTTTCCTCTGCAGCTTAATAAACCTCTTTCTTCCCATAGTTTTCCAAATGCATGTATCACCCCATATGCATATTTAGAATCAGTAAAGATATTTACTGTCTTGTCCTGGTATAATTCACAGGCTCTCACAAGCCCGTACAGCTCTGCTGTCTGAGCTGACCAGGTGTGTGGTAACCTCCCCCCTTCCCTTAATTGCTTCCCATTCACGATAGAGTATCCTGTAAATCGTTTCCCTTCTACCACCTTGGAGGACCCATCAATGAACACATTCTCTCTCTCAGGCCAGGGAATATCCCGTAGATCTTCCCTAGCCCGTGTCTGGAGGTCTATAACCTGGATACAATCATGGATTTCTTCCTGGCCCCCCTTTTCTCCAGGGCCATTTAAATAAGAGGCTGGATTAAAAATTTCCCCACCTTTAAATTCTAAATCCTCCTGTTCCATTAAACAAGATTCATACTGTAATAATCGAGCACTCGTCATCCACTTAGAGGCTCTCTCAGTTAACAAAGCTTTAATCTGATGTGGGACTTTAACAATGAGATCCCCTCCCCTTGTCAGCTTTCGGGCCTCAGCCACCATCAGAGCTGTGGCTGCACAGTTCTGCAGACAATGGGGCCGCCTCTGGCACCGGGTCTAACAACTTAGAAAAACAGGCAACAGGCCTCCGTGTTCCCCCATGCTCTTGCACCAAAATTCCTTTAGCATGACCCTGTTTGACATCCACATCTAGCTGAAATTCTTTTTCTGCGTCTGGAAGAGCCAAGACTGGGGCCTTAACCAATTTGTCTTTTAATTTCTTAAAGCTTTTCTCTCCTTCTGGTGTCCATACCACGACATTAGGACTGTTTTGAGTTAAAAAGTTATATAAAGGTCTGGCCACCACAGAAAAATCCTCGATCCATGCTCTACAGTACCCCACCAACCCTAAAAACTGCCGTAACTCCTTTTTAGTCTGGGGTAATGGTACCTGTAAAATCCCTTGTATCCTTTCTGGATCAATACACCGTAACCCTTCGGACAGAATGTGTCCCAAATATTTGACCTTCTTTTCTACTAACTGTGCTTTCTTTTTGGATACTCTAAGTCCCTTTTTTGCAAGAAAATTAAGCAGCTTTACAGTAGCCTCTTCAACCACGTTTTCCTGTTCCCCTGATAAGAGCAAATCATTTACATACTGCAACATCTTGACTTCTGAGGGTGGAGCAACCTCTCTTAATATTTTCTGCAAAGCTTGCCCAAACAGAACTGGTGACTCTGTATATCCTTGAGGGAGTACTGTCCATGTCAATTGTTGTTTTATCATTTTCCCTCCTTCCTCCTGTTCCCACTCAAAAGCAAAATACTGTTTACTATCTTCTGTGATTGGACACCCCCAGAAAGCATCCTTCAAATCCAGTACAGAATAATACTGATGTGAAGAAGGGATTTGATTCAGGATTGTGTATGGATCTGGAACTGTAGGATGCCTTGGTTTGACAATCTCATTTATTATTCTTAAATCCTGCACCATTCTGTAGGTTCCATCTGGTTTCTTAACCGGCAGGATAGGAGTGTTATAGGGAGACATACACGGCTCTAAAAGACCTGCTTTTAGCAGGGACTCAATAACAGGCTGTAACCCCTTCTTTCCCTCCCTTGAAAGAGGGCATTGCTTTTTAGACACCACTTGTCCTGGTTGCTTCAAAGTAATTTGGAGAGGCTCTATGTCCAGTTTCCCATATTTCCCTGGAGCTGCCCATACTTCCGGATTTATTTTAGCATAAACCTTCTCAGACATTTTACACAAAGATATCACAGTTTCGGACTCCGTGTCACTTCTTACAATGCTAATTTGCATTCCCATTCTAGCCATCAAATCTCTTCCCAGTAAATTACAATCACAATTAGGAACAAACAAGAATTCATGCACTTCAAATCTGTCCCCCACATCTATTAACAGCGGTTGAATAAAATGCACTCGCTCATCCTTCCCGCTTACTCCTTGAATAACCAAGGATCTTTTTGACAATTTCCCCCCCTTAGGTATAAAATTTAAGGTGGACCTAGAGGCCCCCCCCGTGTCTACCAAAAAACACACCTCCTCTCGATCCGGACCCACCTTAAAAGTTATCAAGGGCTCCTGAGTGGTGGGTCCTTGGTATAATAGGAGCCCCTGACACCCCTAATAATCCATTTCCATTATCCTCTGGACTTCCTCCTCCTGAGGGTCCAGCTGTTTTTGCGGACACTCGTTTTTCCAATGCCCTTCTGCCCTGCAGACAGCACACTGGTTCTTCCCCAGCCGCTGTTTGGGTCGGCTGTCCCCTGCCGAGGAGGGAATCCCTCTGCCCCTTCCTTGTGGCCGACCCCGTCCCCTCTGTCCCTGGGGACCCCTTGGACCCTGCGGTTTACTCCTCTGGGGCTGCAAAAACTCTGCCATCATCCTTACTTTAGCTTCTGCCTTTTCCTCATCCCTTCTTACATATACCTGCTGTGTTTTTCTAACCAATTCCTCTAGAGGCTTATTCTGCCACTCTTCATCTTTTTGTACTCCTTTCCGTATATCAGGCCAGGCTTTAGTAACAAATTGTACTTTAAGCAATGTGTTAAAGGCTGGCCCTTCAGGATCCATCCCCCCGTGCTTCCTCAAGGCATCCCTAATCCTCTCCAACCAATGAGGGCTTTCCTGTTTCTCCTGTTCCAACGACAGAGCCTTAGCTATGTTGTTAGTTCTGGGAGCCGCTGACTTGATTGCCCTGATCAAATAAGCACGGCAATCACGGTGAGCCAGACCGGCCTGGTTATTTGGGTCCCACTGGGGGTCTGCCTGGGGGATGGCATCATCCACCGTAGGTGCATTGGGTCCAGCCCCCCCTGCTGCTTGTGGGTGTTCATCCTCCCACAGCTGCCGAGCTTTCTGCAAAATCATTCGTTTCTCTGATGACCCAAACAAAATTCCCAAAAGAAAATCCCAATCTTTCCATGTATAATCCGCATTTCCCAAATATTCCTCTATCTTTTCCCCCACCCCTATGGGATCATCCAAATATGGGGGTAATTCTTTTTTCAACCCTCTTATATCCTGGGTAGTGAGTGGTACAATTACAAACCCAAATCCTCCCCCTTGACCCCCCAAAGGAACTTGACAGAGTGGCATCTGGTGTACCCCTGTCTCTTGGGGGGCTTCTGATGCCCTAAACTGAGTTCCTCTTCCAGTTCTGGGGGGTGATACAACATGCTGCTCCCCTCCCCCTACACCATCATCCTTCTCAGGTGGGGCTGTAGGAATAACATTTCCCTGATCCCCTTGCTCTGAAAGTTGAGGATACAGACGACCTGCAGCTGGCTCTGGGTCAGCTAGCAACACTGGAGGACAAGACGGGGGAAGGTGCTGAAAAACATTCCAATCCTCACCACTTTCCTCTAAATACCTTCACAAAATTCGACACAAATGAATTTTATCTGTTCCATAAGTAGCCATATAAGTCCCCTTGCCAACTTATACTCTGGCCACACAAAATAACAATATTTTACCATAATTTCCATAGTTACTTCTGGGTGAATATACAATCTCTCCCAAGACCTCAGCATTCACCCCAAGGGACTCTCCGGGGGTATTATGGGATCGTCATCCCATTTGCCGGGGCCCCTTCGCGGCTTCACCTTTCCAACCCTCTCTGGGTGCCCCGTTTTACCTGTGCTACCCTCCATGGGTGCCCTCCCAGGTTTACCTGTGGTACCCTCCATGGGTGCCCTCCCAGGTTTGCTCCCCGAAGATCCCATTTTACTCACCGGTGAGATTTTCAGTGGTCCTTCCCTGCGGACTCTTCACGGACCCCCCTGGTCCGCCACTCGTCTGTCTCCTGGACAGTCTCGGGAACCCAATGGATCGCCCGGTGCCGGCCGGCACCAAGGGGAGCTGATCACCGAAACTGGGTGAGGCGCCTTCAGCTCCGCTCACCGCCCGCCGCCCCGGACGGTGGAAAGATCCCGGACGAGCCCCCAAATTGTCAGGAAAATTAATCCACAAACAACAGAGGTTTATGTCCAAAAAGGAGACAGAGGAGTCCTTTTTGCTTTATTCGAATAAAGGGAGAGGCCATGGGACATTCCCCTGGGATCTCTCAAATTTTTGGAGGACGCAGCCTCCTTTTTATCCTATTTTCCCGGCTGCATTTCCCTCTCTCTTTCCCCATTGGCTGAGGTACTTGAGAGGCACAGACTTCCCTTAAAGCTAAATCCCTGAAATTCCCCTCTAATGTATAACCTTCCCTTTTAATTTTAAATTCTTATAGAATTCATAGTTTTCCCCCCCGTTGCTTCTTTCATCTTTTGATATCCAATTTCATTTATCAGCAGCCTTACAGTTTGTTTGTAAAGGCAAATATCTCTTTCCATTCATCAATCAGTGGAATCCATCCCATTGTTTCTTTTATCTCTCAGTGCTAGCCTTATCTACAGGCAGATCCAGAGCTCATTTGTAAAGACAAATTCAACATTCCTCTCAGCCCAGAGGAGAATCTAGCACAAAATATTCTCCCTGTGTACTGCACGACAAAAAATATTCAGGGGAAAATACAGTGGCATCTGAGGCTTGTGGAACTCCCAGAATACTGAGCCTGCAGAGGAGGCAAACAGCCCTGGCAGTGCCTGAGGGGACTTCTCCTCACAGACTCCTCTCAAAGTGTGTCACTTCAGCAGGGGAAGGCTTTCAAACCTTTGCCTGTCCTTCCTCCTGTGCTAAAATTTAAGGCTCCTCCTGAGAAAATACCGACCTACAAATAGTTCTCCATTCCTCAACAAAGCTACTCAGGTGCTCAACTTAAGAAAGAGCAAAACAAAAGGTATTCAGTAATTTCCCATCAAGGCCTATTTGCAGAGAAACCCCATCATATGGGACCGAATATTTATTAACGCCAGTTCACTCAAAAGAAACCCAACCCTGTATTAAGCAGCGTTTTAAACGAACTTGATTTTTTTTTTCCTCACATATCAACTGGACTGGTTTGTTCCTTTTTTGTCCTAGAGAGAATATTAGAACGATTTGCTCTTGACAGGACTCCTTGGGTGGTCCCCAGCCCTGGCTCCTCACCACGCCTTGCCTGGGCTGTTAACGCAGCCTGTCAGCACCACCTGACTTTGGCAGCCTGTTCAGACCTCGGGCACGGCTGGTGCCACGGTCCCCTCTGGTGCCACGGTCCCCTCTGGCTCCTGGCGTGTCCCTGCTGCTGGAGGAGCCCTGCTCGTGCTGCTGCCTGCGTTCAACAACCCCGGTCCTGCTCCCCAGGCAAAGAGAGACCAAAATCACCGCTTTGGGCAGCTCGTTTGAACGAGTTGAACACTTACTCATCTCTAACACAGACCTCTTAACATCCACACACCAACACCAGTAAGTCACCTCATCTAAAGAGGTGAGGAATCCTGAGCAAACAGAAGATCGGAGTTCAAGCACATTGGGTTTTTAATTTAGTGGAAGCACTCACTCGTTCACAAGCCTTACTTGTCAAACTGGATTGTGCGATGCTATTGTCATGCTTGTGTTAGAGAGAAACCAGAGGGAAATTAGCTAAGAAATGAGAACCACACTTGGGGCTCAGGCTTGGCACACAAAGGGATCAGGACGGCACCTGCCCGCTTTGCCCGAGTCCCTGCTCCTGCCGGACAAAGGCGGACGCGGCTCCGTGCGGGGCGAGCCGGGCGCTCCGTGCCGGGGCCGGGGCCGAGCGCTCGGGCGGGCGGCGCTCAGGATGCTCGGGCAGCGCCGCGGGCCGGGCGGGCGCGATGGAGCCGCCTGAGAGCTGGGACCCCTCCGGGCGGCCGGCCCGGCGCACGCAGTGGCTGCTCAGCGCCCTCGCCCACCGCTACGGGCTGGAGCGCGGCGTGGAGAACGAGATGGTCGTGCTGGCCAGCGGCCCGGAGCAGTCCCTGCACGAGATCTTCCAGCAGCGGGACTGCGCCGGGCCGGGCCGCATCCCCGGCGAGGAGTCCCGCACGCTGTGCCGGGCGCTGGGGCCGGACGAGGCGGCGGAGCCCGAGGAGTGCGCGGGGCTGTGGGACGGGCTCTGGGCCGAGCTCACCTTCCGCCAGCTCCACGCGCGGCTCTGCGGCCACTTCAGCACCCGCGCGGGGCCGCGGCTGCCGCTGGGCCGGGAGGGCGAGCACATCGAGAGCCACATCCGCCCGCGCAGCCCCCGCCGAGCCCGAGCGGCGGCCGCCGGGGCCCTGCTCCCGAGAGCGCTGCGAGGAGATGGTGGCGCTGGAGCGGGCCGAGGAGCGCATGGCCGAGCTGCAGCAGGAGAAGGGCAGCCTGCGGCAGCTGCTGGAGGACGTGCGGGCCGCCCTGCAGAGCAGCGATGCGCGGTGCCCGGCGCTGCGGCTGAGTCCGGGCCGGCTTCTGCACCGCGCTCCCGGCGGCGCCTCGGGTGGCCCCGAGAGCTTCAGGAGAGATGCTGCTCTCGGAAAGTCAGTGTTTAGAACCCCTCCACCTCCGCACTGAGACCGAAGTTGCTCCTTCATCCTCGGCATTAACTTTCTAGCAAAGTTTAGTTACAAGGGAGGCTTTTAGGAGAAATGTATGGCACCGGTGTGCCATTAAATATATTTGTGATGAGCACTGTTCAAAGTGTAGGGGATTTCAGCTTAAGAAACCCACGTGTACAATGCTGCTGCTGCTTCTCCTGCACGTGCAGCCAGGATGTGCTGATAGCAGATGCTGGGTATGCACTGCTGCAGGATTTTTCCTGAAGTAAGAAAGAACTTTGGGATTCTTCCCTGCACAAGCACGTGCAGTGCCTCAGTCATAAGTGCCTCAGAAATATCAGAAATGTGTCTTCTTCAGAGTGTGGTCACAAGGGTTCAGATTTGGAGCCAGTTCTGCGGGCAGGCTGATGAATAGTCTGGGGCTCCTCTGCAGAGCCCCATTCATTCTGGGGCTGCTTTCTGCTGGTTCTGCTGGACTGGCTCGAGTGAAACACACACCCAATTAAGAACAGTTAAATTACTCTGGCATGAAACAGTGGGGAACAGGCAGAGCAGTGAAGGGCAGCATGGACCAGTTGTTCTGGCAGGTCTGACGAGGTCTGGTTTGATGCAGCACTCACAGAACTCTGCTCCACCTGTGACACTTCCACTTGCAGTAGATGACTGTTCCTCTTCACAATATCCAGCAAGGCAGGTCAAAGACACTTTTACCATTTTCATCTTCAAAAGGGAGAGGTAATCAGCAGCAAACATGAAGTAACCAGTCAGAGGTCCTGGGAAGAAACAAAAGAACAAAAAGAGGTGGAAAAAAACAGGTGGAGCAGTGATCCTTATCTGTGTGGGAGATATCCTCTGCTAATGGGCCATCTGTTAAAACCAGGTGGGGCAGTGTTCTTTATCTTTTCCACATCCCATCCTTCCTCCAGGAAGATATCTTCTGTTAATGGGCCATTGAGTGCCACTGCATGACTGATAAAATTCCATCATCCCATTGGGAGATGCTCCAGCCAGGGGGAGGAGCCAAGCCTTTCCTACCTAGATAAAATCTGAGATTTGGAACACCAAGGCAGCCCTTCCCCACTGGTTTCCAGAGGACAAGAGCTACCAGACCTTTCTACAGCATCACTACTACAACAAGACCACTTCATTGGGACTGCTACCACCACCCTAACTAGCGGGGTGTCAGGTTGTATTCTGATTCTGTCAGTTGTTTTCTTTGCATGTATTTTATTTCTCTAATCTTTTTTTCCTAAAAAGTTGTATTTCTGACTTGGAGTCTCTCACTAGTTTTGCTTTCAACCCAGCATACTTTTGGAGGGGAATTTGGCTGAATATTTATATTTGGGGAGTTTTTAATCCGTGTCTTAATGTTTTGAGGGTTTTGGGTGGGAATCTTGGTGTTTGGGAGGTTATTACAGACACAAGATGCTTAATGACTTCCAGAGATGAACTTGGGCAAGGAGGAACACCCAGTTTATGGAGCTCTTTTCTTGTTATTTCCCCCTAAACCAGGAATTTTCATTGCTCAGGAATTTTCATTGCTCAATTTTCATTGCGGGGATGGAGGAGGCAGAAAAGCCCCGGAGATCTCTTACGAGGAGGGGCTGCAAACTCAGCCCAGGGAGCTGCGAGGAGGATAGACCCTCCCTGAGCCGGGAAGGTGGCCGTAGATCCAGGCAGAGCTCAGAGCTGGTGGAGAAGCCTCATGGAGGGGAGAAGCCCCACAAGTGCTTGGAATGTGGGAAAGGTTTCAGCTACAGGTGCAGGCTGATCGAACACCAAAGGATCCACACTGGGGAACGGCCCTACAAGTGTGGGGAATGTGGGAAGGGTTTCAGCCAGAGCTCCAAGCTGATCCAACACCAGAGGATCCACACTGGGGAGAGGCCCTACGAGTGTGGGAAATGTGGGAAGGGCTTCAGTGAAATCTCTGACCTGCTCCGGCACCAGGTGGTCCACACAGGGGAACGGCCCTACTCCTGCTTGCAATGTGGGAAGAACTTTGGATGGAGCTCTGACCTGAAAAAACACCAGCGCAGCCACACTGGGGAGAGGCCCTACGAGTGTCCCAAGTGTGGGAAGAGGTTTCAGACCAGCTCCAATCTTCTCCTACATGAGCGGATTCACACAGAGGAGAGGCCCTTCCGCTGCCCCGACTGCGGGAAGGGATTCAAGCAAAATGGCAACCTCACTGTCCACCGGCGCATCCACACTGGGGAGAGGCCCTACGAGTGTCCTGAGTGTGGGAAGAGCTTCTCACAGAGCTCTCACTTGACCCGACACCAACGGAGTCACCACTAAGGGAAGCCCTGTGAGTGCCCTGAATGTGGGAAGAGCTTTGTGCTCTGCTCCAGCTCCATCCCCCATGGGAGGATCGGTGTTGGATGATCCCCAATGACCCTCGTTGGGCAGAGCCCTGGTGAGCTGATGATCCCCATTGGGTGGGGGGAAGTGCTTGGAGAGATTTCTCTCTCTTTTCCTTCTGTTGCTATGATTTGGTTGGTAATAAATTCCCTCGCTGTGCCCAGGCTGTGTCTGTGACGCCCGTTTTGCTGTTTGGTGTGTTTGCTCGTCCTGTCTTAATCTGCTCCTGGAGCTACTGGTTAAACTTTCTCTGCCCTTGCAGCTCGAGTGGTAGGGTCAGAGTGGCTCTGGTGGGTGCCTGACATCGGGCCAATGTCACCTTGTCTTGGTTTGAAAGACAGGTATTTTCTAAGGAAAGGCGAGAACCCCTTTCCTGAGATGCAGAGTGCAACCCCCTCCTTTCTAATTATTTTAGTTTCAAATCAGAGCCTGTCAGGCAGAAGATATGGGGATAGAAATAACAGTTCTTTACTGAGATCTAACAAGGCAAAATAGCTGAAACAACAACAGCTGTAAAAACTGACAACAGAACAGAACAGTATAGCTCAGTTCCAGTCCCTTTGGCCAAAGCCCTCTCTCCCTGTGCTCAGTTACCGGTGCTGGGGGCAGGGCAGGTCCCGCGCAGTTGAAGAGGGGCTGGAGTGATGGCGGCAGCAGCCCAGGGGTGAGAGGGATGGGGGAGTGACTCCCCCCTCACGGTGTCGGTCGTGGTGCTCAGCAGAGTGTCCGGAGGTAGCAGGGTGAGGTGGGAGAGCAGCAGAGCGATGTCCAACGCCAGGGAGCGTGGATCTCAGTGCTGGGATGGCAGGGGAGATGCCAGAGCGGAGCACGGGGCATCCTCCTCTCACTCCACAGGCGAAGCAGGAGAGCAAGAGTCCCCCCCCCAGACCCCTCTCCCACTTTTTCCTTTTCCGGTCTCCCCCCATCCCCCCACCCCCGCAAGAGAAAACTATTGCTACTAAGGTGTAGCCACAAATACTTAGCATAACATTGGGAAAAATTCCACAGAAAGAAAAGGGAACAATTCAACCCCCAACAGGAGGAAAGAGTGGTCTGAAGATCTTATTCTGAATTTGCTTTTCTTTCTTTGTGTAGCTAATAAAGTTTTTTATACCCTTTTAAGTTTTAGGCCTGACTTGCTCTTTTGCTCCTGGTTCTGTCTCACAGCAGAAAATGAGTATATTTAAATTGGCAAGTCAAAACTATAACATTATTTGGTGCGTTGGCCAGAAAATTCAAAAATTCAAATTAAACCAAGACATTAGATTATCCTATCTGGATGAAGATAACCAGAACTCCAGGAAATGAATTTATTTATTTATTTATTTTATTTATTTATAAGACAGGATGGCTACAAAAAAAGTTGATTTGCAGGTTGGGGGGGGTGATTTTGAATAATGCATGAAGGTCTGTAAATATGCACCATGTCGATGCATTTAAGGAAGTGTTTTCTGAGTGTGTGGCCTTGGCTGAATGCCCAGCACCCAGCCACATTAACCCTTTGCTTTATTGTCTTAGTCTCTTATTTGTTTTATTAAACCTTGTAAAATTTACCAGGAAAGTGAACCTCGTTTTTCACATCACTATGGGCAGGGAGCTGCTGCTCCTGAAGCTCCCCTTTCCTCGTTCCTTCCAGGAGGAAAGCTGGGTGTGGGAGCGCTGCACGCGCTCCTTCAGAGGCTGCTGAGAGCAGGGCTGGGGAAGGGGAAGAAGTGGATGAAGAACTGCGTGCAGTGTCCTGGCCCTGCTCATCCTCCCCATGAATGACGAGGCCCCCAGGGTGGGCCAGGCACTGCTGCCAAGGCTGAGCACTGACACGGAGAGGGGTGGCTGACCCCCCCTGGGGCTCCAGGCCTTGGGCAGCATTCCCCAAGCACAGCCCAGGGAAGGGTCCCTGCAGAGCCAAGTTGGCATTGCCAGCACCTGCCCTGCCCACTCCAGCAGGGCTCAGCACCAGGCCAGGACACCGAGGTGTGGACAGGTGTGTCCCCAAAGGTGTTGGAGAGCAGGCATTTGGGCCTCAATCCCTGTACCTGGGGGCCATTCCCGGATGTTTTGGCAGCTCCCTAAAGGCAGAGTCACCCCAGGTCAACTTTCCCAGGCCCTGGAGCCATCTCCCAGTTCCTGCTGTCCCACAGGCCTCCAGGAATGCCGTCCTTGCTATCGCAGAGCTCCTCAAGTGGAAGGAGCTGAAGCACGTGGTGAAGACAGGGCAGACCTGGAGGATGGCTGACTGATTGGTGAGGATGTGCCCCAGGGACTGTGCTGGGCCGTGGGCTCTGCAGCTGGGCCTGGGGAAGAGACCCCACAGCCTGGAGCTGCATCCTTGTTCCTGGCTCAAGAACAGAGTCCCAGGGGTCTCCTCCAGTCCCATCTCCCCTTCCTGCACCAAGTGGGAGGGAGGAGGGCTCTTGGCAATGGGGCTGCTGCCAGGAGGGGCTGCTCCAGCCACCTGGAAGATGTGTGACAATGCCACATCTTTGTGGTCCCTCCAGATGGAAAAGGACAGCAGCAGGGCTGAGCAGCACCTTCATCAGAGCCTGCAGTACCTGAGGGACCCTCAGCAATGTGTGCAAGACTGGACCATCAGGTTCATGAGCCCCAACCCGGGGTCCCTCTTTGGGCAGCCCCTGTCCCCCCCCAGCCCCTGCCCAGTGCCACATCCAGGCTGCTGGTGGTCCCTGGTTGTTTGGGATCGTGCTGGGGAACAGCAGGGGCTGACAGAGCTCTGTGCCCAGGGACCATCGTGTGACATCCCCAGGACCAGAGCGAGGAGCTGCCTGCTCTGGATTTCAGTGGGGAGTGGGGAGTGAGGGCTGGGAGAGTGGGGGGTCTCTACAAACACGGGAACTCATCTCGGCTCTGTTTTGGTCACAGAACTTCAGGCCTTGCAGAAAGATGGGTGTGAACTCACGCGTTGTCTGGCAGCTCAGAGCAGCTCGATCCTGAGGAGCCGAAGGAGCAGCGGACACCGGGACAGTCCCTGCGAGCTCTGTGGTGCTGGCACTGCTGAGCTGGGGGCCTGTTGTGCCCAGAGTGGGACATTCAGGCTCGACTGATCAGGGACACCCTCCTGCTGATTCACAAGGTGCAGAAAGGACTCCTTGACTTCCTAGGGTTCCTCTCAGAGAAGGCTCTGGGTGTGGCTGGATCCAACCCCAGCCCCAGACTGGGGCAGCACTTTAAGTCTGAAGGGTCACACAGGCGTCCCTGAGCCTGGAGATCACTTTGTCCTAAGGATTATGGCTGGAAAACCAACTATAGTTTTGTAAATAAAGTTAGTTTTTTAAGTTTTAAATAATTGCTTTTCAAATTTCTTTTAGGACATCCCAAAGGTACCTGTGGGCAGGTGGGCACACAGGTGTGATGGGGTGGGTGGGATCAGGCCAGGAATTAGACCCTGATTTTGTGATTTACAGTAGGACTTCTCCTCTGATCCTAATTCCCAGTGTTATGGTGCTGCCAGGTGTGCTGCTGGTGGGTCTGGGACTCTCACACTGAGATCTGATACCCCTAAACTGGGGTTTGGGTCCCTCAGATTGGGGGTTCAGGTACTGGACTCCTAAACTGGGGTCAGGGGCCCTCAAACTGTAATCTGGGTTCTTTAAACTGGGTCTGGGATTTTTAAACTGAGATCTGGTACCCCCAAACTGGGATCTGCAGCCCTCCAGCGTGATCTGGGATCCTCACACTGAGGTCTCAGCTCTCCACCCTGGCACCTGGGCCTCTCAAACTGGGGTCTGGAATCCTCAAACTGGGTCTGGACTCTCCCCCCGCCTGGAGTTGGGACCCCTGAAAAAACTGGGGGGACAAGTGGGGGAGGTGAGGTAGGGCTTTATTTGGGGGTACAAAGATGAAAGGGGGATGGGGAGACCTCAGGGTGGAATTTTGGGTCCACCTTAGAGGGGGGAGGTGAGTGGGAGTAGCCCAGGATGGAGATTTGGGATCCTCAGGGTGGGCTTTGTGGGGTCTCAGGGGGGATTTGGGGGTCCCAGGGTGGGTTCTGGAGGGCCTCAGGGTGGAACTTTGGGGTCCCAGAGTTGATTTAGGCAGTTCCAAGATACATTTTGGGGTGCAAGATGGATTTTGTGGGTCCCAGTGCCAGATTTCACAGATCCCTTAGTGGAAGGCCTTTGGGGTTTGAGGATTCCCAGGGTGGATTTTGGAGTTTCACAGTGAGTTTCACCCTCCCCAGGATGGATTTGGGCATCTCAGGTTGGGTTTTGGGGCTCCAGAATAGGTTTTTAGGGTCCTAAGATGGATTTTTGGGGTCCTAGGCTGGGTTTTCAGGGTCAGGGGGATGGATTTTAGGGTTCCAGCACCCACAGCGCAAAGTCCAGGGCGGGGGCACTGTGGGTCAGACACCCCATGGACACCACGTCGATGTGGGACCCCAAAAACTGGGGGAGGGTCTCCAAAACGATGCCCCCGCTGGCCTCCACCGTCACTCCGGGATGTGCAGCCTTGACCTGCGCCGCAGCCGAGTGCAGCTCCTGGGGGGACACCCTGTTAGCAGGGAGCACCCCCTCCCCAAAATTTGGGGGTACACTGGACATATGGATCTATACTGGATGCTACATAGTGCAGGATCCCCCCCCAGATTGGCCCAAATCTGCCCAATGTGGACCTCCCCCACAAGAAACCCCCAATTCAGGGATTATTCCACCCACTGAGCTCCAAAATTGGGGTGTCCACCCCCAACCCCTCCAAATCAAGGGTTATCCTGATTAAACCCAATAAAAACTCAATAAAAATAGATTCTCACCCAACATCTGCCCAACTGGGGGTACCACCCACGACTGACCTCCAGAACAACCCCAAATTTGGGCTCTCCAATCCAAATAGCTGTCCCCCCACCCAGAACCACCCAAAATTGTGGCCTCCTATTCAACACCTCCAATCCAGGCATTTGCCCACCCCTGACCCCCAAATTACAGTCCCCACACCTAAACTCCCCAAGTTAAGGGTCCCTTCACCCAAAACCTCACAAACTGGGATTATCCAATCCTCTGACTCCCCCGAAATTGGGATTATCCCTCGTATCTTTGGGGTGGCCCACATTTACAGCAGATTCCCATTTTACTGGTGTAGCCTTACCCTGGGATGTCCCCCATTTTTGCCACTCCCCTCGATTTTGGGGGCTCAGCTGGGGATAACAGAGCCAGGATCTATGTGGTTACCCCCATTTTTTTTTATTCAACCCATTTCACTGGTCTGCCTCTCTTTTTAAAGGGTCTTGACCCCCATTTTTGGGGTCCAGGCTCACACCTGGAGGGTCCACCCATTCTTGGGGGCCCTTGCCAGATTTTGGAAGCTCACCTGGTGGGGGCAGAGGTCAAACCTATGGCATTACCCACCTTTTTTCAGAGATCTGTGCCCATTTGTGGGGTTTATCCCCATTTTTAGAATCCAAACCCCCATTTTAGGGGTCCAACCCACACTTGGGGTCCCACCACTATTGGCCCCCCTCCGATTTGGGGGCTCACCTGGGGGCTCAGGTTGTCCAGCAGGACGATGTCAGCCCCAGCCCCAGCAGCCGCCAGCGCCTCGTCCGCACTCGAGCACTCGACCCCCAACCGGCGGGTGAAGCCCCCGGCCCGGCGCACCCCCAAAATCATCTGGGGAAGAGGGGGGTCAGGGAGAACCCCAGAGGGACGCCCCAGTATGGGGCAGGGTAAAATGGGGGCTCCCCCCCGTCATTCGCTTAAAATTGGGCCCCCCCCACTGCCCTCCCCCCACATTGATCCCCAAATTTGGGGTTCTCTCCCCCAGAGTCCCCGAATTCAAGGTTGTCTGCTGCCCCCAAAGTTGGGGTTCTCCCAACTACAACCACCAAAATTTAGAGTTACTCAACGCATGATCTTCCCCAAATTCAGGGGTGACCCCCCAATTTCCCTCCCAAATTGGGACCCCTGCACCCATCCCCCCCAATTCAGGGGTCCTCCTACATCAGTCCACGCCCACAATACCCCAATCCAAGAGTCTGTCCCAAAATTGGTACCCCCTTTAATTATTGGTGCTTCCCCACCACCCTCGAAATTCGGGGTACCCCAAGCCATCACTCCCCCAAAGTCGAGCCCCCTCCACCAAACCCCCCATTACATCCAGACCTCATATTCCCCACACCCCCAGAATTGGGGTTGTCACACCGACCACCCAGAACCCACCAATTCAAGGGTTACCCCTCCAATCTCCCCCCCAAACTGGGGTGCTGCTCCTCCAGTCTCCGAGTTTCCCCAAAATCCAGGGATCCTGCCGCCATTACCGCCCAAATTCTGGAGTCCCCCCACACCCAGAACCCCCCAATTCAAGCCCCCCCAATTGTCCCCACAAAGTTCGGCGTCCCCACCTGCTCGAGCCCCCCCGCTGCCGCCGCCAGCGCTCGGTGATTGTCCTTGAGGAGGAGGAGTCCCCCCAAACCTGCCCGGTGGGGGTCAGCGCCCCCCACCCCCAGCGCGTATTTCTCCGCCAAGCGGAACCCGGGCGTGGTTTTTCGGGTGCCCCCCACGACCCCCGCCCAGCCCTGGGCCCGGGCCACCCCCACAGCCCTCGCGGCCATCGAGGCCACCCCGCTGCAGCGCCCCAAAATATTGAGGGCGACCCTCTCCGCTGCCAGCACCCCCGCGGCCGGACCCTCCACCTCGGCCACCAACACCCGCCCGGGGGGCAGCGCCGCCCCCTCGGGCACCCTCCAGGTGACCCGGCACCCCGACACCCCGAAAACGGCCTCGGCCAAGGGGGCCCCGGCCAGGACACCCCCCGAGTGCCCCCCGGCCTTGCTGAGCAGCTGCGCTCGGGTCGCGCTGTCCCCCACGGTCGCCACCGCCGCGTCCGGCCAGGGCGCGTCCTCGTCCAGCCAGGAGCGCGCCAGGGAGCGCAGGCGGTGCGGGGGGGGGCGGGGGGGCCCAGCCCCGGGCGGGGGGCGGCGAGCGGGCCGGGGGCGAGCGGGACATGGTCCGGGGGAGCCTGGGCAGAGAGACAGAGGCGCTGCTTGGGGGCTGCGGGAGTGGGATTTGGGGTCGTGGGGAGGGATTTGGGATCTTGGGGAGGGATTAGGGGTCGTGGAGAGGGATTTGGGGTCATGGAGAGGGATTTGAAGGCGTGGGGAGGGACTTGGGATCTTGGGGAGGGGCTGTTGGCGTCCTAGGAGGGTCCCCGAGAGGGTCTTGGGATGCAGGAAGGATTTTCAGGGAGATATTTGGGTCTGGAGGGGTTTTGAGGCGTTGAGGGGGAAATTTGGGTTGGTCTTTGAGGAGTGTGGGGAATACGGGGGTTCTTGGGAATTCCCAAACACCAATTCCTTAGGGGAATTTTGAGGGGATGCTGGGGGGTGGTTGAGGGTTACAGGAGGGTCCTTGAGGGGATACTGGGATCCGGGAAGGATTTTCAGGGAGATATTTGGGTCTGGGGGGGGTTGGAGGGTGGAAGGGTTTTGAGGTGTTGAGGGGGAAATTTGGGTTGGTCTTTGGGAACCCCAGAGTGACACCCGATCCCTCAGGAGAGTATGTGGCAGGGTAAAATGGGGACTCCCTCTGTCTTTGAATTAAAATTGGGGTCCCTGCCACTGATTGACCCCCACAAATCGGGGTCTTCTCCCAGTGCCCCCCAATTCAAGGGTGTCTTCTGGCCCCAAAGTTGGGGTTCACCCAACGACAAACACCAAACACCAAAATTTAGAGTTACCCAACACACGATCCCCCAAGTTCAGGCTATTCAAGTACTGAGGGGGAAATTTGGGTTGGTCTTTGTAGGATTTGGGGAATTTTGAGGGGTTGCTGCGGGGGTTGAGGGTCCCAGGAGGGTCCTTGAAGAGATATTGGGGTGCTGGGAAGGGCTTGTCGGGAGGTTATTGCGTCCTGGGAAGGGGATTTTGGGCAGCTCCTGGGGGGAGGTTGAGGGTCCTAGGAGGGTTCTGGATGAGATATTGGGGTCCTAAGGGGATTTTGGAAAATATTTTTGGGTGCAGGGGGGATGTTGGGAGTTATTGGGGTCCTGGGATGGATCTGGGAGTCCAGGAAGGAGATCAAATGTGGGTCCCGCCCCTCCATGGGCACCCAAAAGGTGGGTCCCCCTCCTCCCTGCTGCCCCTTCCCCCCGGCTCAGGGGGGTCCAAAGTCTGGTCCGGAGTGGCCACATCACCCACCCCTCCCCCCTCCCCTTCCCGAGACTCCCAGGTGGGGGAGGGGCGCCCCACTGACCTGTCCAGGGTTGGAGGCGACTGAAGCCCGAATTGGGGCTCGGGGGTTCTTACCTGGGGGGGCGTGGCCCGCCTCGCCCCAATGCCCCACCCTGGGCTGTGATTGGCTGCCCTGGGGGTCCCCACCCCCCAAAAAACCCGCAGGCGGTTTGGGATGAGGGAGGGGAAATTCCCTTTATTGACAGCAAATGAGCTTGGCGAGGGCATTGGGGACACTTGGGTGGATTCCCACGGGCGAGGGGTGGCACTTGGGGTGACCCCAGATGACATCAGGTGATTCCCCCAACCTGTCCCGCCTAATTCAGACCCTGCCACATCCCATCACTGTCACGTGGGGGGGTTACAGCGGCATCGGGGGTGACGAACACATGGGGGTGACAGGAGGTGACAGTGACAGGGGTGTTCCCGCAGTAGCTGTGATAGGGAACACTGGGATGTGAAAGGGAAAACAAGGCGTGGGGGGGAAAGGGGGTGGTGACAGTGCCAGGTGTGTGGTGGTGTCAGTGCCAAGGGTGCGGTGACAGTGCCAGAGGTGTGGTGGCACTGCCAGGGGTGTGGTGGTGACAGTTCCAGGGGTGTGGTGACAGTGCCAGTGGTGTGGTGACAGTACCAGGGGTGTTCCTCTGGGCGGGGCTGGGGCCGAGGGGTTGGACAAGGTTGGGCTGAGGGCAGAAGATGGAGATGGGGGAAGAGGGGAACAGAGGGACATTGCGAGGGGGAGACAGGGAAGAGATCGAGGTGGCCGAGCTATGGTGGAGGGGACAGCAGAGGGGACATGGAGATGACAGTGGGGGCAGGGACAAGAGAGGACCCAGACATGGAGTTGGGGACATGGAGAGGACATGGACTTGGTGGTGGGGTCATGGGGATGGGGATGGTAGCCAGGAGGAGATGGTCAAGGAGACCTGGAGATCGTGGAGGTGACCTGGACATGGTGGTGGCACATGTGGAGGGGACAGGGAGGAGGTGGAGGAGACAGGAAGATGGAACTGGGGACAGAGATGAGCAGTGAAATGTGGAGAGGTGGTGGGGACATGGGGAGGACATGAGGGGGGATATGGAGATGTTCAAAGTGAACAGGATGTGGTGGTGGGACATGAGGAGGGGACAGGGAGATGGTAGTGGGGGCATGGAGATGGTCAAGAGCACCTGGAGATGGTCGAAGGGACACAGGAAGTGAGAGAGTGGGGACAGGGAAGAGCTGGAGGTGACCTTGGACCGTGAAGGTGACCATGGAGGTGACCCATGGGCAGAGGGCAGGGTTCAGGTGGGACATGGGCCCATGGGAACAGGGGGATTGGGAATGCTGGGACAGGGGGCTGTGGGGACATGGTGTGAGCAGTGTCAGGGTGATGGTGTCAAGGGTGTGGGTGATGAAGATGATGGTGATGATGAAGATGGAGCTGTTGGTGTTGTGGTGATGATGATGGAGGTTGATGGTACTGGAAGATGATGATGGTGGTGTGGGTGATGAAGATGATGTTGCAGAGGATAAGGCTGATGATGTGGGTGGTTGTGGTGATGAAGATGATGGTGATGGTGATGATGAAGGCCACCCCTGCTCCTTATTGAGGGCATTTCACATCTCGATGGGGACCAGCACTGGCAGCGCCATCGGCTCTGGAGCCTCAAAGATGTCACAGTCCAGACCCTCAAAGACCTCGCTGTGCTCTGGGAGCTGCATGAAGTGGGGCTGGAGGGGGTCACCAGGGGGTCACTGGGCTGGAACACTTAGGGGACACCTTGGGGACACCCAGGCAGGACTCCTGGGGGCTGGGGAGGCTCCACTGGTGTTGGGACTAAGGAGCAGCAGTTGCCCATCCCAAACACTGTCCCCACAGGGGGATTCTGCCAAGAGACAAGCACAGAATGGAGCACCCTAAGGTAAGATCAAGGTGGGACAATTGTCCTCAGGCCATCTTGGACCTTGGGGGAGGTAAACAAAGCTGGGGGATCAGAATGGACCCTGGTGGTGGACAAGGAAATCCAACCCAGCACTGGTGCTGGAATCAGCTGTGACTGGGTCAAAGGGAATTCCAGAGGGGCAGATGGTGACCACTGATCCATGGCCACCACCAAGCCCAGAAACCTCCAGCTGAACAGAAGAGTCAGCCTGAGCCTGGAATCATCAGCACCCAAGGCCAGGGAATCGTTAAACCAATGGCATTAGAGAGGGGTGTAGCCCATGAGCACTGATTCTTGAGTTTGCTAAAATGGATAAACAGGGAGAAGTTCAGAATGACCTCAGGACCCCCCACCACCCAAAAGCTCCAGGGGAAGAAGGACCAACAGGACACTGCTGGATCCATGGGTGGTGCTGACCTTCTGACTGATCTCTCTCCCTCCCTTCTCCCTCTCTTCCTGCCCTTCCTCCTTTCTCTCCCTGGCATTTCATTGTTCAGTCAATTCCAGACTATTGACTTTGGTCCCATTTGTCCCTGAATTTGGGCAGAGGCACCTCAAGGATGGGATCTGAACAGCCCAAGATTCTTCAAGTGACCTTAACCCCCTCATTGCCAAGAGCCATGAAGCCACGAGTGCTGATCCTTGGCCAGGGAAGCTCTGTCACTCCCAGACGGAGCAGAGGAGCCAGGGCTCCAGGCTCCTGGCCATGATCCTCTCCTGCCCCGAGCCCAGCCTGTGCTCCCTGGGGATGGGGCTCCCAGAGCCCTGGGCAGAACCTGTTTCCCTCTGTGCCCCAAACCCTGGGGGCTCCAGAGGCTGCTCTGGGTGCCCCTCGTCCCTCCCAGCTCCAGGGGGACATTCCAGGGTGTCCCAGCCTGCCCTGCCCAGGGCACACAGTGGTGGGTGTGGGGGGAGAGAGATCCCTGGGAGCCCCTGGAGTCACTCTGGTCATGGTGGGGGAGGGACTGGAGACTCGCAGGGTTGAACAAGGGCCACAGAACACACAGGGACACGGAACACGGACATGGGAACACACATGGAGATAATACACAGGGACACAGGAACACTCAGGGATGTGGGAACACACAGGGACACGGAGCACACATGGATACACATAGACATGGAACACACATGGATGTGGGAACACACACATGGACAGGGGAACACACACACGGACATGAGAACAGGCACACTTGCATACACAGAGTTGTTTTGCTGAAGGGGTTTATTGATTATTCCAGGGAAATTCCCAGGGCTCCCAGGGGATCAGGGGGATTATCCAGAGATGATCATCTCCTCATGCTGCTGGGGAGGACAGGCCCTGGGTGTCATCACCAGTTCCAGACCTGAAAGGCAAAGCCCAAGTCGTGACACCCGTGTCCACTGGGACACGAGAGGGACCTTGTTCCCACCCCTCTCTTTGCAGGGACCTGCAGCAGGAGAAGGGATTTGGAGCCCCGGATACACCTGGGACTGGACTTGGCTCCTGACATCCATGGGGCTCCCAGAGCCCCTCACCCTGGAATATCCCAAAACCTCCCAGAGCCCTTGCTGCTCCCACAGGGACACTGGGTGTCCCCAGAGCCCCCCAGTGCAAGGAAAGCCTTGGGGACAGCTCTGTCCACCGAACCCCAGCACATGGATCAGGGACAGCCCCCTCCATGTCCCTCTGACTTTCCCAAGCTCTGCCCACCCCACAGGGCTCAGGGATCTGCCCTGGTCCCCGAGGATCTTTTGTGGGGCTGGAGAACCCCCAAGATTTCTCACCAGGGCATCCAGAGGGGCAGCCGGACATCACTCCCGCAGAAGCTCCACCTGCTCAGCCACGAGGGGCTGGGGAGAAAGGGGGGGTTAGAGCCACACTGGGGGATACTGGGGCTGGTTGGGAGATACTGGGGTAGGCTGGGGTGTACTGGGGCACAGTGGGGTGTGCTGGGGTGCACTGGGGGTGATGACCAGGACAGGGGAAGCTCTGGGCCCAGCAGAACTGCGGGTACCCACCTCAGACCTCTTCACTCGTTGGACGCCATTCTTCTTCTGCAGAGAGATGGGGAGATGTCACTGGTCACTGGGGTGTCCCCAGTCCCAGCAAGGCACGGGGGGACCCAACTGGCCCCCAGTTCCCACACTGGTGCCCCAATTCCAGGACTTACCACAATGCATCCACCTGCAGCTCCTCCTATGACTACCTGCAGATGGAGAGCAAAGGTTTAGTCTGGAATGGCCCCTGTGGGACTCAGAGGGTCACAGGTGTCCCCACGCCCCGTGGCTGTCCCCAGTCTGAGGGGGAAAATCCCTTCTGCTCCCCCCAGTCCCACTCCAGGCAGTTTCACCCAATCCCTGTTCCTGCAGGGACCACGGTGGGGATGGAGACGAGGAGAGCGAGGGGAACTTGGGCCCTCTAAGGAGGAGGGGATGGAGTGGGATGTGAGGGCCCCAAAGACACTGAACTGGGGGGAGTTTGGGGACCCAGGGGATGGGGCTGGGGGAGTTGAAGGGATGGGAATGGGGGAATGCAGGTGGGGAGGCAGGAATTCCAGTGGGGGACATGGGGGCTGAAGTGGGAGGTGGGTGGGGACAGGGGAAAGCAGGGGCAGAGGACCAAAATTGTTGGGTTTGGGAGGGGCTTTGGGAGTCCAGGAGGGGGATTTGGGGATACTGTCATGGAGAATGAGAAAGGGAAGGGAGTGGAGGGAAAGAGGAGAGGAAGTGGACTGGGCATGGGGATCTTTGGGGTGCCTGGGGTGCACTGAGATGGGTGGGAATACAATGGGGACCCTGGGGAAGGGGCAGCCTTGGGAAGCTCTGGGATGTACAGGCACGCACTGGGGTGCACTGGGATGGCCTGGAGGGTCATGGCCATGAGAGGGGAGGGCCTGGTTCAGCAGAAGAACTCGGGGTACTCACCTTGCCAAAAGCAATGCCACCAACTCGCTGTGGAGAGAGCATGAGATGTCACTGGGGTGTCCCCAGTCCTAGTAAAGATTGGGGGAGACCAAACTTCCCCCCAGTTCCCACACTGGTGCCCCCAGCTCCAGGACTTACCCCAGCACATAGAGCTCCACCACTGCCATCAAAGGTGGCCTGGGCAAGGAGAGCAAAAGGTTGGTCAGGATTGGCCCTTGAGGGGCTGGGGGGACACAGGAGTCCCCAGCCCCCCACCTCCCACCCATGGCTGTCCTCTGCTCTGAGCAGGGGGTGCCAGGGGATTTGGGAACATCACTGCAGGGTGAAAGGCAATGAACTGAGGGCAAAGACTGGAGAGAAGACCCTGGGAATCATCTGGGGTGCAGGGCAGAGGGGGAGGCATTTCCCCGTTTGTGCCAGCTCAGCCTGGCTTGGGACTGGAACAGTTCATCCCAGTTTGGCCGAGTTCAGCCTAGTCTGTACTTAAATGAGTTTGGACCTCTTGGTCCCACTTCAGCCTAGTTTGGGACTGGCCTTTGTTCTTGTGTGGGCAACAGAGGAGATGCTGGGGAGATGCCCGAGGGGATCAAGAGGATGGGATGGGATGGGATGGGATGGGATGGGATGGGATGGGATGGGATGGGATGGGATGGGATGGGATGGGGAGGCCCAAAAGGACGGGATTTGGGGATAGCAGCACAGGAAAGCTCTGGGGCCCTCGCAGGGAGGAGCCGGGTCCGAGCATCCGTGGGGAAGCCGGGCTCTGGCAGCGGGAGTTGAATTGCGGCAAGGGGAAGGACAGAGGCAATGGTGGCGAGGAGAAAGCGGCACGGCCCGGGGCCGGGGAGCCCCTGCATTGGGAAGAGCCCTCAGACCTGAGCCCAGCCCGTGCCTTTGGAGCCTCACCTCGCTCTGTGCCGGCAGGCACAGCAGGATGGAGAAGAGCAGGGCCACGCTGAGCACAGCCACCTTCATCTTCCTCTCGCACTGGGCAGCGCTGGCTGAGGCTGCAGCAGGGCAGGAGCACCTTTATCCCTGCCGGGACTCCTCCCTGCGCCCTCCCTGACAGCCCCCAGGCCAAAGCCCGGCTTGGCACAGCCCCCAGCCCTGGCCACAAGCCCAGCCCTGGCACAGAGTCCATCCCGCCTGTGGCACGGATCCAGCCCCGCTCCCCGCATCCCTGCAGCTTCCTGCACGGGGCAGCTGCCCCTGGAGGGGACCGGGCACCCGGGGGGCCGAGGGGGGCAGGCAGGGATCCAAAGGCAGCTGGGGACCCTGTGGGGACACCCCCACTCCAACACAATCCATCCTCCAACAGCCCCCAGCCCCACACCCCCCATCTCCCGGGACCCCTCCCCTCCCAGAGAGTTCCTTGCAGGACACCCCGGAGCTGAGCCCGGCCCCAAACCTGGAGTGTCAGAGCAGGATTGTCCCTGTTCCCACTGCAGCCCCTGGGCTCATTGGGGCTGCACTGACCCCTCTTCCTGGGGCAGCAGCACCCCGGGATCAGGGAGAAGGGGCAGGGGGAGCACAGCGGGGTCAGTGGCCATGGCAGCAGCTGGGGGACCGGGATCTCCAGTCCCTGCAGGTGCCCTGGGGGGCACTGGGCAATGGTGGCACTGGGACACCGGGGCTGGCCTTGTGGCAGTGCTGGGCTGGTGGCAGTGCCCGGCTCCAGCCCATTCCTGTCCCTGCAGCCCCAGACTGCTCCAGGCCCCCAGGGGAAGATCCCCGGGCAGAGCCCCTGGCACAGCCACGGCCACCGTGTCCTGCTGGATCAGCCCAACCCCGCTGTGCTGAGCTGGCCCAGCCATCGGCTCCCAGGGGCTCTGTGCCCAGCAGGGCTGTGGCTCCAGACCGGGCTGGCACTGGGACACAGCTCCCGCAGCTCCCCTGGCCCCAGGGATGGCCCTGCCCTGTCCTGCCCTGGTCCCAGCGCTGGCCCTGAGCTGGGGCTGACCTTCCCAGCCCAGGGTCCTGCGCTGCTGTCCCAGCTCAGAGGCCCCTGTCAGGGTCACCCCCGAGGACACAGATCAGTGACAGTCCCTGCCAGGGCTGCCACGAGCTGCCAGTGCCTCCATTCTCCACTGACATTCCGTGACATTTCCAGGACATGTTCCCTCCTCACGGGACACTGACCTCACAGAAGGGACCTGTTGTGGCACAGGTCAGAAAATCCTTCAGGCACCTGACTTGACTGTTTGCATTGGATTTTCCTGCAGAGCCATCAATGACCTGGAAGATTTTCTCATCCCAGCAGGAATCACCGCCTGAGTGATTCATGGAGCTGGATCTGGCCCCTTCCCTCTTCCCAGGAAACCAAGAGCTGCCAGCACAGCTCATCCTGCTGCTCCCAGACACTCACAGCTTTTGCTAATGGATCCATTTCTGATTTTCCAGTATTTTAAATCCAAGAACCACAAATATTCACAATACTTCAGTTCTGGTGTGAAATTATCCTGCTTTGAGGCAATAAATCCTGCTTGGGGCAATAAATCCAGGTTCCTTCCTCCAGTGCCTGGCAGTTCCTCTCTGGGAGCCAGGAATGGGGACACTGGGGATAAGGATGGGGACACTAGGGGCAGGGTTGGGGACTGCAGAGTGGGATAAGGACAGCAGGGGCAGAGATGGGAACAGCAGGAATGGGAATGGGGACACCAGGAGTGGAATGGGGACAGCAGGAGCAGGATGGGGTCAGCAGGACTAGAATTGGGACTTGCCGACCACACCCAGCTCCATCCCTCAGGATTCATTTCCCACTCTGTGTCCCATGTCCGAGGTGTCCCCAGGAAGGTTTGGCCACGTTGGGCTCCTGGAGGGGCAGTGGGATGGGGGGAGGGGTCAGGCCAGGCCTCATTGTGCCCAAAGGTCCTTGAGTGTCCCAAAATTGGGGCTCAGGATCTTGGAGAAGTTCCGTGGCCATGACATGGGCACGAGATGGCCGTAAGATGAGAGTGACCATGACACAACCACAACCCTGACCATGACATGATTTGGACCAAGAGATGACCATGGGTTGGCCATGGCAAAACCATGGCTTTGAGGTGACCCTGATGTGGTCGTGGCCATGAGATGACCATGAGGTGACCATGACATGATCATGAGATGACCATTACAGTGAGATGACCACAAGCATAAGATGATGGTGATCAGGAAAGGACCATGACCACAAGATGGCCGTGACCATGAGATGACCACAAGATGACCTTGACACCACTATGGCCATGAAATACTGAAGGCTGTGAGATGACCATAACAGGATCTTGACCTAGAGGTGACCATGAGATGACCCCAACACACCATTGCTATGTGCTGATCAAGACCATGAGATGATCATGACACAACCATGGCTGCGAGATGATTGTGACCATGAGGTGACTGTGAGGTGACCATTAGGTGACCATGACCATGAGGTAATGGTGATGACCATAACTGTAGGAAATAAGGAACGCCTTAGAGAATAAGGGCCTCTTCTATTTTTGTTAAATCCTGTTCACTATGTTCACTTTTATCCACCAAGAGGCACTCTGGGAAGGGCTCAGCTGCGGGTCAGATGGCCAGAGAGTGGGGTGGTGGTCACCTCGTGTGTGAGGCAGTGATGGGCTGGGGAGATGCGTGGACACCACATGATCAGAGAGCTGACTGGGTCAAGGGACACATCAACAGTGACACTGCAGTGACAGGCAGCCAATGTGGGCTTGTTTCAGTAAAGTTTGGGTTAAATTTCAGTTATGTTTGAATGACACAACATAAATGATGGGCCACCTAACCGGGGAAGGACAATTTAGCCAACCTGAGGAGCAAGCAGCAGCAGTCCTCAGGCAAGTATTCAATGAAGTTAAAAATTTTTGTTAAAAGCATTGGTCCATGTAGCAGATGGCAGCAATCCTAACTCAGAGTATACTAATATTAGGCAAGAGCCAGGAGAGACATACACGGAATTTATAGACCAGTTAAAACAAGCATTGGAAAAACAAATCCCTGATGATAGGACCAGCAACAAGCTGTTAGAGACATTGGCAGTAGCTCATGGTAACTCTGAGTGTCCAAAGGTGTTGCACGCCCTGCCACGAGAAACACCACTGATGATCCTCCAGATGATCGAGGCGTGCAATCATCTCGGGATGAATGTGGCAGCAGGACAGGCCCAGGCCATGGGGCAAGGAGTTGCAAAAGCCCTGGTGGCTGTGCAGTTTCCTTTTAAAGCCCACAATCACAGTACCAACCCACATGCTTTGCATTTCTGAAAAGACTGTCCACAGAGAAAAGGGAGATACCCAGTTCCTGGTCAAAACGAACCCCCGGCTAAACAATTTTCTTTTAAAGGCAATTTCCCCAGGCTGCCATCAAAAAAACTTGCACTGGAGCATGAGCCAGCCTCGTGCTGTAACAGAAATCCACAAGCTGATGATGCTGATGACCACCAGTGTTAGTAAAAGAGCCTGAAACAAATCAAATTTTAGGACCATTTCAATTAATAATTGGGGGAAGGGATACAGTTGTGTCTCCACAGATAGAGGACCTTGGTGGATACCAGCCAAAACCATCAAACCTTACCTACAGCCAATAAAGGACAACCCACCAGAAAATTCCAGTACTCACAACTCCTAACAGCAAGTCTTTAGCGAACATAACACACCAGGAGACTTTATGTTTATCTGTTCCCACCCCAAATAACCCCTCTTCAACATGGCTGGTATGTCTGGCAATAGATGAGTGGCCAGTAAATAAAAAGGCCATCTGTAATATGCAAAGGAACAGTCCCATGGGTAAGCTGAAATACAATCCTGTAGATTTTTGAGATTCGTGGCCTCGCAGCCTTCCACATGCACCATTAGAGGCTCAAGAATTGGAACTGTTTGGCTCAGCTCGAATGGATTACTGCTTTACCTTTCATTATAGAAAAAGAGTTCAATTGGTAACATCTAATGGTGCTAAGCCCCAAATTGTAAAACCAGATGAACCAGCACTGTGGGATGTTTCTCCCCACCATCCAAGGTATAAAAATGAGAGCCTATGGTGCAATTATACCTCATGACATCCATCTAAATCGATGCCCCTTTGCAATTACCACCAGGCACGTTTCTTATTTGTGGGGACAGAGCATGGCCTGCCATTCCATCTCGTATTAAAGGCAGCCCATGTAGCCTTGGTAGGCTTGCTTTACTAACTCCCAATGTCACAACACTAATTGGCAATGACAAAAATAGGGAAATAAACCTCTTTGCACATCAGTTCCAATTCGACTGTACCAGTGAAATAGAATTTTGGAATAGAGGACAGAGGATTGTTGCCTCTGCTTTTGTACCGTGGGTAGGTGCTGCACAAGCAATAACGCAATTAGGAAAATTAGGATGTTGGTTATGTAAATAAACCAATGCTACTTCTATCTCTAAATGACCTTTTAACAGATGTTGACAGCCTAAGACACACAACGTTACAAAACAGAGCTGCCATAGATTTCTTGCTGTTGGCACACGGATGCCAAGACCTCGAAGGCATGTGCTGCATGAACCTTTCAGACCATAGTGAGTCTATACACAAAAGTATTCAAGTCCTCAAAGATGGGAGTCAAAAAGTTAAGAATTTATGATGACAAAGACTGGTTTGATGGACTCTTTAAAAGTTGGGAAATCAAGGGGTAGGTGTTGTCTATAATGAATACGGGGTTACTTATCTTCATAATTGTTGTCATTATACTGTGAGTTGTTCCTTGTCTGTTAGGATGTTTTTACAGAGTTTTACAAAAATCTTTCAGTTCTATTTTTACAGTTAAACAGAAAGGGGGAGATGTGGGAGTCAGCCTGACCAGTATCCCAGGACAGGCAACCATCACCAAAGAAAAATTATATCCCAACCCTAAACTTTGGGAGGCATTTGTTTAAGTTGTGGTGACCTCAGAAGAATGTTATGAAGAGTTATGGGATTGCCTATGTTAATACCTCATGCATATTCCTAACCCTCATCTCCCAGTTAATTATCACCTCTCCCAGTTCCAGACTGTTCTCCCTTCCTTGTATCCCCATTGGCCCTCAGCTGATGCAATGTTCCACCCAACCTACCCCATTGGATCCTACCTTCCCTTACTCCACCTCTGCCCCACTTGGCCCTATCCCCATTGGACCCTAAGCTCAACTCTACCCCCTCCCTTACCCCATATTTACACCTTGGACCTCCCTGTATCTTTGTCTTCAACCCCAGGCTCCTAAAGTGACCTTGTCCTCTCAGTTGTTGTATTTGGATTTTTGGGCCTCATCCCACATTTACTTTCATTATTAATAAATTTTTTTATGTTTCTGAGTTGTGGTGGTTGTTCCGTTCTTCTTTAATTTTTGCCACTTCTGCCCTGATATCCGCAAAGCCTAAAAAGGATTGTTGGGGACCACCCTCGACCCCTGATATGAGATGACCATGACAGAACTGTGGCCATGAGGTGACCAAGACCATGAGATGACCATGACCATGAGATGACCATGACACAACCATCACCCTGAGATGACTATTACAGTGAGACAACAATGGACATGAGATGATGGGGATCAGGAGATGACCAAGAACAAGAAATAACCATGATGCAACCATGACTGTGAACGAGATGATGGAGATCAGGAGATGACCATGAGGTGACCACAGCTATGAAATAATTGTGGCCACAGGATGCCCACGACCATGAGATGATGGTGATAAGGAGATGACCATGACCATGAGATGACCATGACCATGAGGTGACCATTACTGAGAGTTGACCATGAAGATGAGATGATGGATATCAGGAAATAAATGACCATGACTGTGATGATGACATGACTGTGACTGTGAGATGACCAAGAGACGGCCATGACTATGAGAGGACTGTGACCATGAGATGATGATGACACAGCCATGTGGTGCCCAGGATCATGTAGTGACCATGAGATGACCATGACACAACCATGGCCATGAGGTGATCAAGAAATGTCCATGACTGTGACCATGACATGATGATGACTGTGAGATGACCATGGGCATGAGGTATTGTGACCAAGAGATGACCACGGCATGCCCGTGACCATAACATGATCCTGGCCATGAGGTGACCATGAGCATGAGATGGTGTTCGGGAGATGACCATAAGATGACCATGAGTGACCATGAGCTGACCATGAGTGACCACGTGATGAACATGAGCTGACCACGATCTGGCAATGGTCTGGATCTCCCCAGATCCCATCACTCCTCTCACCTCCCAAATGTTATAAATGAGAGACAAAAGTCTCGATATTCAGCAAAATTTAGATTGCTTTATTTGATATAGAAAGAGCAAGCAGCGCTGGGGAACGTGAGGGGTCACCGCCCACTCCACGCTCCACCCAACCTTGGTTTGCAGCCTCTTCTTATACTGTGGGTTCTCATTATAATCATTAATTTTGGGTTTTTTTCTGTCATAATTTTGCCAAGTAAGCAGTGGTGGTCGAATAAACATCTGTATCCAAACTCACAAAGCCTCTGGGCGATAGTCAGTCTCACAGATAAACATCTGGTCTTTGTAGATAACCACCAGGGAAATCTGGAAGTCTGGTCCTTGAGATAGGCAGCAGTGATCAAACAAAGGCAGGAAGGACTATCCGGAAGTGTGATTTTGCAAGCTGGCAGCAGATATAACTTATTTGGGAAACATAACACAACACAACATAACGTAACATGATGATTTAAAACAGAATGATTTAATCATATATTTTCCTTTATCTAGCGTCCATGCTTCACTTCAGACCTTAGTATTCTGGTTTATACGAACCCCAAGACTTTTGTGATTAACACGAATCTTTTATCAATTACCACAACGGGAACCCCTGAACCCCCATTTTTGGCACGGGGACAGCCCCGTACTCCTTTCCCCTGCACCCCCTTATCCGAGACTGGGATTCCCCCGCACCCCCGTCAGTGCTCTGAGACACCCCTGCACTCCCATTCCCGGCCATGCTGCCCTTCCCAGACCCCAGATGCGCCCTCTTCCTCGGCTTTTGGACCCCCAGATCTCCAAAATTTCTGCGTCTCCCCAGTTCTCCATTCCCGGCGCTTCCTGGAAGGGCGTTTCAGAGGGTCCCCCGGGGTCCCGGGGGGTCCCAGGGGATCTCAGAGGAGATCCAGTGGGAACAGATGAATTCCCTGGAATTCCCCTTTCCTCCCGTCTCGATTTCCCTTCGCCCATCCTGTGTCCCCGGGATCCGCCCGCCTCTCCCAGCCTCAGCTCCCTCTTTCCCGTGACTCAGGGACCCCCTGGACCCCCATTCCTGCCTTTCCCAGCTCTCAAACTCCACTTTTCTCAAAACCGAGGACCCCTGGACCCCTTTCCTGGGCACAGTGACCCGCTGGAGCCCCCATCCCGCCTCTCCCAGTCCTTTCCTTGAACCTTGGAACCTTCCTCAATCTACCAGTTCTGCTCCTGACTCTTGGACGCCCCCAGACCCCCCAGTCTCTGCGTCCACCCCAGTTCTCCACCCTCTGCTCGTCCTGCGGGGGGTCCTGGGAGGTCCCGGAGGGGATTCAGAGGAATTCCCAAGGTTTCCTCTGTCCCCTCCCCCTCCTCGCGTTCCCCGATCACTTTCGCGTCTCCCGAGCTGCGGCTTCGGGATCCGCCCGGGGACCGGTGACCGCCCCCTGCACCGGGACCCCCCTGAACCCCCGTTGCTGGGAACAGGGACCCCCCTGCACTTCCAATTCCGGACGAACTCCCCTTCCTGGGCACAGAGACCCCCTTGAACGTTCATTTCGGGGCACCGAGACCCCCTGTACCCCCTTGCCCAGTCGAAAAATACCCTGAACCCCCTTACCTGGAACGTGGAACCCCCTGAAGCCCCATTCTCGTGCACGGAAACCCCCCCGAAACCCCATTTCCTGGGAACCGGGACCCCCTGAACCCCGAGTTACCGGCATGGGAACTCCTAGAAAACCCCATTTCTGGGCACGGGAACTTCCCTGAATCTTCATTTCGGAGGAACTGAGACCACCTTCCCCAGTTCCGGGACCCCCTGAACCCCCATATTCAGGACCGGAACTCCCCTGAACCCCCAATTCCCGCGCACCAGAACCCCCTGTATCCCCTTATCCAGCACCGGCACCCAACTGAACCCCTTCATCCAGCACCAATGCCCCCCGCACCCCTTTCCCGACCCTCTCCCTCTCGGAGACCCCAGTCCCCCTTTTCCTTGACTCCGGGAGCCCCTGGACCCCCATTCCTGCCTTTCCCAGCCCCCACTCTCTATTTTCCTCAACCCGTGCCCCCCCTTTCCTGGGCACAGGGACCCTTTGGACCCCCCATTGCCCTCAACCCCCTTTCCTTGATCCTGGGACCCCCTGAACCCCCATTACTGGGCATGAGGACACCTCCTGCACCCCATTATTCGATACTGGGACCCCCTCCTGGATCCCCGTCACGTGTACTGGGACCCCCTGCACCCCCTTCTCGGGCATCCCGCCCTTCCCAGACCCCGGACCCGCCCTTTTCCTTCACCTTTGCACCCCTGGATCTCTCAAATTTCCGTGTCCCTCCAGTTCTCCACTCCCGGAGCTTTCTTAAGGGGGGTTTCAGGGGGTTGCAGGTAGTTCTCAAAGGGCCGCCAGGGGATCGCAGCGGGGATCAGAGGGATCCAGAGGAATTCTCTGGGATTCCGCCGACCCCTCTCCCCACCGCGCTCTCTCGGTCTCTGTCGCTTCTGCGCCCCAACCTGCGAGACCGGGATCTACCCGGCGACTGATGACGTCACTGAGAGATACTGCTGCCATTGGCGGACAGGAACATGCGGCGCCAATGGCGGGGCCGGAGGCCACCCTGGGGGCGGGGCCAGTGCTGGGGCGAAGCCGGGCGGGGGGAGCCGGGCGGGGGGAGCCGGGCGGGGGGAGCCGGGCGGGGGGAGCCGGGCGGGGGGAGCCGGGCGGGGGGAGCCGGGCGGGGGGAGCCGGGCGGGGCCGGGCGTGCCCGCAGCGGAGCAGCGCGATGGCTCCAGCGCTGGGTCTGGGGCCGCTTTTGGGGCTCCTGGGGCTCCTCTGGGACCCGGGGGGCGCGACGAAAGGTGAGTGGGACCCCTAAAACCGCGACCGCTCTGAACTTCCATTTCCGGGCTAAACCGTAAACCTTCATTCCAGGACTAGGGAACCTCCCATAGCCACATTTTGGGTTTTGTGACTCCCCCTTCCCCGGCACCGGGACCGCCCTGAACCCCCTCATCAGGCACCGGGACCGCCCTGAACCCCCATTCCTGGGGATCAAGATCCTTTTGAACCCCGAATCGCGGTACGGGACACCCCCTGAACCCCCATTCCTGGGCACTGGGACACCCCTGAATCTCCATTTCAAGGCCTGGGACACCCTGCACCTCCTTTTCCGCCATCCCCCTTTCCCAGACTTCAGTCTCGCCCTTCATCTTTGCCTCGGACCTCCCAACTTTCCTGTCTCCCCCGTTTTCCACTCCCGCCGCTATTTGAAACGGGGTCCCAGAGGGTCCCGGCCGCCCCAGGGGTCTCAGGGGAGGTCGCAGCGCGAATCCAATAAGATCCAGATGAACTCCCTGGAATTCGGCCTTTCCTTCCGTCCCCTCCCCCACCGCACTTCCTCAGTGTCTTTCCTGTCTCCCAGGCTGCGCCTCCAGGATCCGCTCGCCTCTCCCAGCCCCAGATCCCCCTTTCCCCTGAACCAGGGACCCCCTGGACCCCCATTCCTGCCTTTCCCAGCTCCCAAACCCCCCCTTTCCCTCAACACCGGGGACTCCTGAGCCCCGTTTCCAGGGCACAGGAATCCCCTGGAACTCCCATCCCACCTCTCACAGTTCTTGTATCCCCCTTTCCTTGATAGTGGGAGTCCCCTGAGCCACCATTCCTGGACACTGGGACCCCATGCACCCCATTCCCGTCTCTCCCAGTTACCCTTTCATTGATCCATGACCCCCTCAATCCCCTCAAATCTCTGTGTCCCCCCAGTTCTTCACTCCCTGTATTACTTGGATGTGGCGGTGTCAGAGCCCAGCCCGGGGATCCCTCAGTTCATGATGATTGGATACCTGGATGGGATCCCCTTCGTGCGCTATGACAGCAAGCGGGGCCGGATGGAGCCACTGACACAGTGGATAAAGGATAGAGTCGGGCCGGGATATTGGGACAGGGAGACCCAGATCTGCGTGGGGAACCAGAACATGGATGCCAGGAACCTGGATATACTGCGGGACCGGTACAACCAGAGTAGGGGTGAGTGGGGGGGATCTGTGGGGCTGGGATAGGATCTGTGGGGTTGGGGTGGCATCCATGGGGCTGGGGTGGGTTTCCATGAGGCTAAGATGGGGATCCATAGGGCTGGAATGGGATTTATGAGGCTTGGATGTGGATTCACAAGGCACCAAGGGGCTGAGATGGGGATCCATTAGGCTGGTATGGGATATCTTGTGATCCATGGGTTGGGATGTGGATCCATGGGGCTGGGATGAGGCTCTGTGGATCTCCATCAGACTCTGGGGCTCCATAGGGCTGGAATGGGGCTCTGTGGGACTGGGACTCTGTGGGTACAATTCCCCCAGGTCTCCACACCATACAATGGCTTTTTGGCTGTGAGCTCCTATCTGATGGGAGCGTCCGTGGGTCCTTCCGGAATGGCTACGATGGGCGGGAACTCATCTCCTTTGACCTGGGATCCAGGAGATTCGTGGCGGCCGACAGCGCTGCTGAGATCAGCAGGAGGTACTGGGAAAGTGAAACGAACGAGGTTGAGAGGCAGGCGAATTACCTGGAGCATGAATGCCCAGAGTGGCTCCAGAAATACGTCAGATATGGGCAGAAGGAGCTGGACCGCAAAGGTGGGAGCAGAATTCATGTGGGATTTGGGAATGGAGGACTTGGGAACGTGATAATTCCGGTGGGAATTCCACGGGCTGATCTCACCCCATCCTATTCCAGTGGAAATTCCATGGGCAGGTCTCACCCCCATCCAATTCCAGTGGGAATTCCAGGGGCAGATCTCACCCATGGACTCAATCGAATTCCATGGATGTCTCTCACCGTTATCCCATTCCAGAGCCCCCTGATGTCCATGTGTCTGGAAAAGAGGAACAGGGGACGCTGATCTTGTCCTGCCATGCGGATTCTACCCCAGCTCCATCGCAGTCAACTGGATGAAGGGGGATGAAATCTGGGATCAGGAGACGGAGTGGGGCGGGATCGTTCCCAACAGCGACGGCACCTTCCACACCTGGGCCAGGATCGAGGCGCGGCCGGAGGAGCGGGAGCAGTACCGGTGCCGGGTGGAGCATCCCGGAATGTCGGGGCCTGGGATCTACGCTTGGGGTGAGGCTGGGAATGTGGAATGTGGGAATTTGGAATTCCCAAATGGGGATTCCCCTCCCCCTCCTCACCATCCCACATTTTTCAGAGCCAACATCTGGCAGGAATCTCACTGTGGTGGTCGCTGTGTCCATCGCTGCCATCATCATCTTCATTGCCCTCATTGGATTTGTCATCTGGAAGCGCCAATCCGGTAACACACGGGATGGGGGCCGGGAAGGGGCATGGATCCACCCAGCACTGTTCTGGGAATCCTGTGCCACCAACGCTGATCCCACTGTTTTTCCACAGGGAGGAGGGACAGGAATGGATGCAACATGGCAGCCGGTGAGTACCAGTGGTGGATCCAGCTCTGAATCCTCTCTGTTTGGATCCCAGGATGGATCCTGGAGTTATTCCCAGTGGATTAACTGGATCTGTGCTGGAATCTCATGGATCTTCTCTTTCTGCAGGAAATGACGTGGGAACCAACGCCTTGAGTGCAGGTACACAATGGGATCAGGGTGGGATTCCAGAGGAGAATCGGGGCAGGATGGACAGACTGGGATCAGGGAGGGATTCTGGATCAATGCAGGGGTCCAGAGCAGGATCAGATGGAATTGTGGAGTGGGATCGGGGCTGGATTCTGGAGTGGGATCAGGTGGGATGGATGGGGCGGGATTGGTGCAGGTTGGATGGAGCAGGGTGAGTTGGGGTGGATGGATGGATGGATGGATGGATGGATGGATGGATGGATGGATGGATGGATGGATGGATGGAGTAGGTGTGGGATGGATGGAGAGGGATTGGGTGGAATTCCAGAGTGGGATTAGGGCAGAATGAATGGGACGGGATCGCGTGGGATGGATGGAGCAAGATTGGGGCGGGATGAGGTGGGATTCTGAAACAGCTCCCACTCTCCATGGGCTCCAGCCAGGTCCATCCTGTGGGATGGGGACATGGAGAGGGTGACACCGTGACCCTCTCTCATCCTGACAGAAATCATTGCCTGAGCGATCCATGGAGCTGGATCCGGCCCCTTCCCTCTTCCCAGGAAACCAGGAGATGCCAGCAGAGCTCATCCCACTGTTCCCATCCACCCACAGCTTTTGCTAACAGATACATTTCCCATTTTCCAGTGTTTTAAAGCTAAGAATTACAAATATTCCCAATGCTTTTGTTCTGGTGTGAAATTATCCTACTTTGGGCAATAAATCCTGCTTGGGGCAATAAATCCATGTTCCCTCCTCCAGTGGCCGACAGTTCCTCACTGGGAGCCAGGAGTGGAATAGGGACACTGGGGACAGGGATAAGGACACTGGGGACAGGGATGGGGACGCGGGGATTGAGACACCAGGATGGGATAGGGACAGCAAGGGACAGAGATGGGAACAGCAGGAATGGGAATGGGGACAGCAGGAATTGGGACGGGGACACCAGGAGCAGGATGGGAAGACCAGGACTAGGGTGGGGGACACATTCATGGGAATGGGGACACCAGGATCAGTGTGAGGACACCAGGACTGGGATGGGGACACATAAATGGGGACACCAGGACTGGGATGGGGACACCAGGAGCAAAATGAGGGCTTCTCAGCCACACCCAATTCCATCCCCCAGGTTTTGTTTCCTGCTCCATGCCCCATATCCCATGTGTCCCCAGGAGAGTCTGTGTAGCAGTCCATCCTGGAAGGGACGGGCTGTGAACCGGCCCCACAGCAGGTAACAACCCTGGACACTGAGGAGCCAAGACAGACAACATCCAGTCACACTATGGCGAGCAGTAGAGGAGAAGAAAAGGATTATGGGAACTACTGGGCATAACCATGCAAATAGAGACTGCACAAGGGTCTGTGATTGGCTGGAAGCTTTCTAGAACATTCCTTCATAGTCTGTATCAGTGTCTGCTCAACCCCATTTTAGGGTCTTCTAAAGGGGCCTTTGTGCACCCTTTTTATTTCTCCTTACACTTTCAGTTTCTAGCCCTTTAGTCATTCCTGACCCTTTATTATTTATTTAGCCATTTCACTGACACCAGCCCAGGGTCAGGGCAGGCCAAGCCCCGACAGGTTTGGCCATGTCAGGCTCCTGGAAGGGCAGTGGGATGGGAGAGGGGTCAGGCCAGGCATCGTTGCCCCCAATGGTCCTTCAGTGTTCCAAAACTGGGGCTTGGAGAGGTTCCCTGGCCATGACCATGGCCATGACACAAGTACAAGATGGCCATGGGATGAGAGTGACCATGGCCATGATATGACCATGACACAACCACAACCCTGACCAAGAGATGATTTGGACCAAAACATGACCATGGGTTGGCTGTGGCACAGCCATGGCCTTGGGGTGACCCTGATGTGATCGTGGCCATGAGATGACCATGAGGTGACAGTGACATGATCATGAGGTGACCATTACAGTGAGATGACCGTGAGCATAAGATGATGGTGATCAGGAAAGGACCATGACCATGAGATGGCCGTGACCATGAGATGACCACAAGATGGCCGTGACCATGAGATGACCACAAGATGATGGTGACAATGAGATGACCACGAGATTGCCATGACACCACCACGGCCATGAAATGCTGGAGGCCATGAGATGATCATGACTGTGACCATGACACATCTTGACCAAGAGGTGACCACGAGATGACCACAACACACCATGGCTACGTGGTGATCAAGACCATGAGATGATCATGACACAACCATGGCTGTGAGACAATTGTGACCATGAGGTGACTGTGAGGTGACCATGACCATGAGATGATGGTGACCATAACTATAGGAAATAAGAAAAGCCTTACAGAATAAGTGTGGGAAGATAAGTTGAAAGGATAGTGCAGAAGGCAATCTTTCCCAATGAATTACATCTGTACTGATTACTGAGAGGTAGAAACAGCCTTGCCTGCCCAATGAGGATGGGTGTTTTATAAAAGAGTGGGCTAGCTGGCCACTAGTCACAGTTACAGTTGGAGCTTGAGACTGAGGATCTGCTGCAGTTTGGGGTGGAGTCTGCTGGCTGTGCTGTGAGGAGAGAAGGGACATGGGGTTGTGCAAGGGGCAGATGAGATAAGAAGTTGTTGTGACAGACAGGGTTAGGTGGCCAGATAAGGGACAGGCTGGGGTTTAGCCAGTCATGTAGAAGGAAACTTGCAGAGAGGAGAGGAGGAGTCAGAGCTGTGTGGAGCTGCCTTTGAGGGAAGGAGTTAGGGTTGGCTGAGAGAAGTCCACAGAAAGAAGGCATGTAAAGTTTTTAATAAAGGATTGATGGTGGTATCAGTCCAGTCCGTCTCAACATAGTTACTACATAATGGTGATGCCAACGTGGTTGGACTTGGGCTGTAGGGTGAGGTACAGCCAGAGACGGAGCCCAGTGAAGCTGAGAGCAGTGGGGGAAGCCGCTGGTCTGAACCTGATTGACTGTGACACCTGAAGGGATGCTTATCCAGATGAGCCACAGGCAACAGACTGTTTTATGTGTATTAAAAAAACACTTGGGGAAAAAAAATATGTTATTAAGGTTGATGAAAGCACTGCCTTTAGTGTTAGAGTATGGAAAGAAGTTGGGGAAAGACCGTGGGATGCAGTATGCAAAGGGGACAAGGCAGCTGCAAATTTGACTGCCACCTGGAGATTGCTCTATGAGACTCTAAAAGAATAGAAAACAGAGCAGGAGGTAGAAGAAGAATCAGAGCTAGAAATTGAAGTTAATGGGGAGCAAGAGAAGAATGAAGTTCAGCTTGAGAATGTGCCTGTCCCTGAAGTAGAGCCTGCTAGAGCTGCCTCTGTGTCCCCCAAAAAGCTGAATTAAGAGTCAAGTTCAAATATGTTACTCCTGCACAGAAGTTAGTTAAAATAACTTTACAAAAGCAACTAAGCTGAAGAAGGAAAAAGTCAAGTAATTAAAGGAACAAGACACAGGAAAAGCTGGAGATGGTGGTTCTGCTGTTGAATGCAATGTGTCTGTTTGATGCTGAAATATATATATTGTGTTTATGAATTGCAGCTTTCTGCTTCTTGAGCTTTAATAGTATGTACTGTGTGTATCTGGGTAATGTATCAAGCTTAATTCACAAAGGCATTTCAGAGCTAAGAGAATCCTTAGGTTGATGTTCTGTACTGCTAAAAGCCAAATTTAAACCAAAGTAATTTTAAAAAGAAAGTTAACAATCACTGAGAAAAGAATGAAGAATCAATCAGAATTAATTGGATGTGGTTGTTATGCTGCTGTAAACTTTCACTTTGGGTAATGAAACTGGAATAAATTGGTTATATGTGAGGAGAAAAATAATAAGACTCTTGGCTCTGGGGAAAGGTAAATGTCTAATCAATCTACAGCATGCAGACAATTATTTCTTATATAAGAACTTGCTGAAGGAAACAATCATGAAGTAAAGCTAGGCAAACTACTTGTGATATTTGAGAACTGAGATTTCAAGTATATGTCCTTATTGTGATGTGTTGCCCAAACAATTGTATAACTGTTAGTCTGAGGTGAAATATGTGAATGTGTCATCATGTCAATTTATTTTAATTAAATAAAAAAGGGGGAATTTGTGGGAAGATAGGTTGAAAGGCTAGAAGGCAATCTTTCACAATGAACTACACCTGTACTGATTACTGAGGAGTGCAAACAGCCTTGCCTGACCAGTGAGGATGGGTGTTTTATAAAAGAGTGGGCTAGCTGGCCACTAGTCACAGTCACACTGGCAGTTGGAGCTTGAGACTGAGGATCTGCTGCAGTTTGGGGTGGAGTCTTCTGGCTGTGCTGTGAGGAGACAAGGGATATGGGGTTGTGCAAGGGACAGATAAGGTAAGAAGTTGTTGTGACAGACAGGGTTAGGTGGCCAGATAAGGGACAGGCTGGGGTTAGCCAGTGATGTAGAAGGAAGAAGGAAACTTGCAGAGAGAGGAGGAGTCAGAGCTGTGTGGAGCTGCCTGTGAGGGAAGGAGTCAGAGTTGCCTAAGAGAAGTCCATTGAAATAAGGCATGAAAAGTTTTTAATAAAGGACTGCTGATGATGCCAGTCATGTCTATCACAACATAATTATTACATCCACCCATGTCTCAGTTCAATGTCTTTGTTTTTTATCCTGAGAAGAGCTTCTGTTTTTTTATTTTTACTCCATGAAGAAAAATGAAAAGCAAATCAAGGCCAAAAGAAAGGGATTTCCTTGTCCATGCCAGATGAGGATCTATGTGCTTTGGTGGGAGGGAAGAACCTGTTTTGGAGGGGTTCCCACCCCCCTGTCTCCAAAATCTTGGTCATCAGCATTTGGCTGCAGAAGATACCCCTGGGCAATAGGAAATAAAAACCGTGGAATCACTGAGGTTGGAAATGACCTCCAAGACCATTCAGTATCCCTGGATGCCACCAGAAGATAGGACTGAATGCAGAAGACTTTTTTGGGTTGAAAGTCAACAAATCTGCTCTCCCCAAGGAATTCCCAATGTCAGTTTGGGCCCCAATGGACGTTCCTGCCCCTGCATTCATCCAGGTGTCCACAGGGAGCCAGGAAGATGTGGAGCCCCCCCAGCCAGGTGTGTTCCCAACACGGATCACCAGGGTCACTGGGGAATCTCCAACTGATGCCTAGAGAGGCTGGACAGAGTTAAAGGAGTCAAGGAGGTTTTTACTAAAAGGCCTTCAAAGGATTCACCTTGGGCAGTACAAGAGCCCGGCCGTGGCTCTACCCAAGATGGACGAGCAGTCACAGATTTCCACACTTTTATCAGTTTTGGTCAATTTACATCTTGGAGTTAATTGTCCAATTAGAGTCTAGGTTATGAAGTCTCATTCACCCAGATTGCTCTCCTCAATTCATTGTTGTTCACAATTTTTGGGCCTGAAGCTGCAATGGTGTCCTTGGCTCTCAGACTGGAAAAGGATTGTTTTGTCTAACTAAGCTGTGAAGAGAACTTGCTAAGATTTTATTTGAAGTTCAGAGTCACGCACTAGGGCAGCACAGAATCTGAAAAATATGAAAATTGAAAATTAAGGCATCTTTTCCCCCCCTTTAAAGGCTTAACAAGGCCTTTACCTTGTCAAGTCTCTATTCTAAATATCTGCTAATAATAGGTGTTTAATAATGGATAAGTATCTAAAATATAGTAAATAACAATAAGAAATATTTATCAGCAGATAAATATCTAATAATAGATAAATATCTAACAGTAGAAATGTCTTGCACAGTTGGCTATCATGCAAAGAAGAATAATGATTGTTATGAACATTTCTTTGGGCATAAAAGAGGAATAATTGAAAACATATTTTTATCTGCATCAATTTCTGTTCTTTTAGTAGTTTCCGGAGCAGAACCCTTCTTAACTCTGGAGCAGTGAATCCAGGATCCTTTGCCAGCAGCTTTGACTGCAGTGAAGGTGGTCAGCAGGACTTGGAATGGTCCTCTCCACTTGGCTTGCAGATGATCACTGTCCCACCACTTCACACAGACCCAGTGTCCAGGCTGGAAGGGATGTGCAGGTGTGTCCAGTCCTATGGGTCTGGATAGCAGGATGTAATTCTGGAGCTTCTGCAATGTGGAGCCAAAGCCATTAGATATCTCTGTGAATCAAGTTTCCCCTTCATGTGAATTTCACCTGGAACATGTGGAATCTGATATGGCTGCCATACAGTATTTCATAGGGACTGATGTTATCCCTCCACCTCGGTTGGATGTGGATACTCAGTAAAGCTTCAGGCAAGGCTTGAACCAATGTCATGGATGTTTCCTGACAAAGTTTACTAATTTGTGTTTTGAGGGTCCCATGCATACGTTCAATTTCACCACTTGCTTGGGGTCTGTAAGGTGTGTGCAGATCCCAAGTAATTCCCAAAATCCGGCTCGCTTCTTTAACCACTGTTGTGACAAAGTGCTGTTCCCTATCTGATGACATCCCCAAGGGAACCCCAAACCTTGGAATTACATAATTGAGCAAAACTTTCACTCCTTCCTTGGCTGTGTTAGTGCAACAGAGGAAAACTTCCGGCCATCCACTGAAAGTGTCAGCTAATACCAGTATGGACCAGTATCCCTCTTTGCCTGGTAATGCTGCAAAATCTATTTGCCAGTAATCTCCAGGAAGATCCCTGGCCTTTGTTACTCCTAACACAACTTTTTTTCTCATATCAGGGTTGTTTCTACAGCAGATTTAATATTTGCTCACTACTGATTGTACAATGTCAGTAATTCCTTTTCCTATTACCTGTTTTAGATGTTTCAAAAGATTTTCAACACAAAAATGTTGAAATGTTTTCATGTCCTCTCTGGGCTAGCTGCCATCTGTAAAAAGCTCCTGATCTGGATTTTCCAGGGGCACGTCCTTCAGGTCTGGCCAGCTGGAATAGACCTCTTCAATTGTCTGCAAACAGTCCTGATCAGGCACATCGTCAGTTAAGGTGGAGGACAGAAACATGGCAGGCTTAACAACAGAAGTTGTTCCCAAGGTAACACCATCCTGCTCTAATAACAGCGATTGGTATTTAAGCATCCTATTCCTGGCCAGCCAATGTCCCCCCTTTAGTTTGTGTACAGCTGCTGTGGCATGGGGTGCATACACTACAATGTGTCACCCAAGTGAAACACTTAGTCTTAGAGAAATTAGGATTAGTTAAAAGTTAGTTATTTACTAGAGTTTATTAAACGGCGCTGAATAAACATAGGCCTTGCTGAAAATAATTAAGAGTTAGAAGTTAGAAGAAACTGGCCTTCAGATGGTTATCTGAAACTTAAATAATTTATTGACTGTCATTTTATGTTTGCTCAGCTGTGCTTGCAACGGGAACAGATGAAACTAGTAAGTCGTTTCAATTGCAAGCAGAAACTTATTCAAAGTCATGAAGGGAGGGAAAATTTGAGTTCTCCCAGAAGCCATTTGTATTGTCGTCGATAGAAAGGGTCGAGAGTTCAGGGCGAGGAAGACTCGCCTTTCTTCCTCTTTTTAAGACCCCTCCCCACAAAAACGACCCCAGACTTAATTCAAGAAGCCAACCACGCATGCTTAATAGCGATTCAAGCTAATTACCACAGGAAGCGGGGGGATGGGAGAGGCTGGTATTATGAATTTGTTTGATGCTTTTGTCAATAAATCGACTCTGTGATCACCTGTAATTTTGCAGTGTGTATTGGAGGGTTACCTCAGGCTGCTGTCCAGCACTGAATAAACATACACTTTCTAACTTTAAATTGTTAAAGAGTCTTTTGTCCGTCACAGTTGGGTATCAGTAATAGGCCAATACTCTTATTTTGGTAAATCATTTGGTGACCGTGGCAGGACTCTCTTCTCTCTGGCCGAGGGCCAGCGAGGTTCGGGACCCCTCTTGGGCGCCCACCTGGGATCTTCCTAGGAAGAGGGCTCCTTTTCCTCGCTGGCATCCCGGGAGAAAGAACGAGATCTGCCGGAGATACGGACAAAAAAGGTATGGTTAAAAATTAAAGATAACCACTTTTAAGAAAGGCAAACTGATAAGATGCTGCGAGACGTCAAGCGCGCAGTGAAAAAGCCTGAAGTGGATTTGTTTGTAACTTTCCGTGGAATTTGGCAGTGGTTTGTGTTCCGGGTGAGATCAGTAACAGCCCCAGGAACTCTTGTCCCGAAGCGGGGCCGGTGGCGGCCGCCGGGAGCGGAGCTCGCCCGGCAGCGTGGGCAGGGCTGGGGCAGGGCAATAACAGCGTTCATGGCAGGGCTGTGGTACGGGAGCTGTGGTGGCTCCAGTTCTATCTGTGGTTTAAAAGCAGCGTGGTGGGCTTTTAGCTTGAGGGATCCGTCACGAGTGGTGGTGTGTGGGTGACTCCATTTTTGGGTTGCAGAATATGGTGATCACAGTCTGTGTGCTCCAGATGCGCGTGTGTTCTTGAGCGTGTGGATGGAACTTGTTTTGTGTGCTTAGACTGTGGGTTAGCGGTGTGCTGTATGTACTTTGGTTTGTGTGGTTTTGGGAGCATGTTCGCAAAGTAGTGTATGTGTTTTGAATTTATGTATGTGTAGGTTGTGGAAGAATTTTGAGATTTGCGGCTGATTAGCAGAAGAGATACACCCGGGAGGGCGGAGGAACCCAAAGCACTTGTATTACACTTGAATCGCGGGGGCTGGGCTGTGTGTGTGTGAGCTTTGGCTGTGTGTGTGTGAGCTTTGGCTGTGTGTGTGTGAGAGCTTTGGCTGTGTGTGTGAGTTTTGGCTGTGTGTGTGTGAGTTTTGGCTGTGTGTGTGTGAGCTTTGGCTGTGTGTGTGTGAGCTTTGGCTGTGTGTGTGTGAGCTTTGGCTGTGTGTGTGAGTTTTGGCTGTGTGTGTGAGTTTTGGCTGTGTGTGAGAGCTTTGGCTGTGTGTGTGAGCTTTGGCTGTGTGTGTGTGAGATTTGGCTGTGTGTGTGAGTTTTGCTCTGTGTGTGTGTGCAAGCAGTCAGATTGTGAACGGTGTATTACCGGGTGAGAGCGGCAGTTTTGTGTTTAAGCTGTTTGTTTTGTGTTTAAAGGAAGCGAGCAGTGTGGGGGCGGTTTGAAATTACATCCGGCACACTCCGGAGTAACCCCGGTACCCGGTACTGCGGGTTTGCAGCTTTGAGCAAGATTTCTCGGTTTCCGTCCAACCCCGAAGTTTTAATTGCGGCTGTTTTAACTGCGAGAAAATATAGTTAGTTGTTTGTGAGGCTTTAAAATCACCAGTGTGTGGGGCACTATTCTGACAGTGTTGTTGGTCCCTAGGTGCGGAGGGGAGAGGCAGCGACGTGAGTTCAGAGCTACCCTCCCCCCGCAGAGGAATTGTGCCTTGGCCGAAGTTTGCCGGATTTTCGGCGTGGCTTTGTGAATATTCAGCCCAAGGTACAACGAGAGAGGCTTGGTTTGCCAGCGAACTGTGATCAGAAATTTGAAGGGGGAGAAAACGAATTTTTGTTTTGAATTTTGCCATTTTGTAAAAGTGTTGTGAGTGAAGTGTTTGGAAGTGTTTGGTTGTGATACATGAATTCCTTTAGAGGTGAATAAAAAGGAACTTTTTTTTTTTTTAGTTGTGTAGTGCGCGTTGTGAGTATTTTAGAAAGATATCGCCATTTTGTGTTGAAGGGTTTCATTCTTTAGGCAACACAGCCATCTTGTGTCAAAGATTATAATTGCAGAGCTTAAGTGATTTGGTTCGCTGCTTTCACTGTTAACCCTTTTCCTTCAGTTGCTTTTATCTTTTCCCTTTCTCTCCTGCTGGTAAAATTATATGCCTAGGAATAGAAGGTTCGGAGAGGGGGATCCCAGGCCAAAGGAACTTCCCTGTCCAAGGGGGAGCTGTGACTGTAACCTGTGGGTTGTGTTTCGTTGTGTAATTTGTCGAGAATTGTGGGTCTGGCGAGTACACAAGTGGAGGATGCCTAGAAATTGAATTTGCGATCTTTGTCACAGAAAGGAATAAAAGGCTACCCAGATAGTTATATGGATTTTATTGGTCACTGGTCAGGAGGCACACGGTAGCAATAGAATATTTGAGCTGTTAGAAAACGGGATTTCAGGAACCCCACAGAAACCAGCAGAGATCCTTAGGGGTGAGTGTGCTCAGTGTACCTTTGTACCTGATTATCACCAGGTGAAGCTTCGGAGTTGGGACAAGATTAAAAGGCGTTGAGAGAGGAGGAACTCTCAGCATGGGGGCGAGTGAGAGCAGAGAGATTCCTAAAGACAGCCCCTTGGGATGTATTTTGACAGGTTGGAAAGAGCTGGTGGGCTATGGTGGTACAGAAACCAAGAGAGAGCTTGTTAAGCTGTGCCCGCAGTGGTGGCCACTTTATAGACTTGAGGAGGGGTGAAATGGCCACCAGCCGGGATGCGTGGCTATGAAACTGTTACAGCTAATGCTTTTACTTAGGCGTGAACAAAAATTGCAGGAGGTTATTATCCTGAAGTTTTTCACCCTTTGGAATCACTACAAGTGGCAAAGGGATTGTGGGATTAGGCCACCATCTGACCCTTCAGTGTTGGCTCTGGAAAAAGATAATAAAGCTAACGGGGGAAAATCCAAGCGACGTTGCAGTAAGTGTTCAATAAACCAAAGATGCACACATCCTGACAAGGAATATAGTACGGAAGCTCAGGAAAAAGAAACAGAAGAATTGCTTAAAACACCCTCTAAAAGGCAGGAAAGGGGAGGGGTGATAGAGAAAGTAGATTCAGAGTAGCCATCAACTCCAGCCTCTATCCCCACTTCATCCCCTGCATCACCTTCCCTCGGGAGAACAGGAATTAAAGCAGGATTTCCCCCCAACTCCCAAAGCATGAGAACCAACCTGACTGTACCCACCGTCACCCCAGTGACAGTGAGGAGGAAGGGCCCTCCCCACAGGGTCCCACAGCATCAAGGACCCGAAAACAAATTAGAGAGGCTCCTCTGAGGGAGACAGTAACCTCTGAGGGAACAACAGTGCCAGTTAAAGTTCCCTTTTCTGCATTGGATCTGGATTCCTGGGAAAAGATTGCTAAGAGTTATCAGAGCGATCCAATGGGTGTTGCTAAGAGAATGAAGTTTATGGTTAGACAGCACAGGCCTGGTTGGACTGACCTCCAGCTACTGCTTGATTCTTTAACAGACTCAGAGAAGCAGTTGGCTTTGAAGGTGGCTAAAGATCTGGCCGAGGATGATTGCAGAACAACACAGGAGGACATTAAGGATTTATTTCCCCTTCAGGATCCAGGCTGGAACCCTAATAGGCCAGAGGAATCAGCACAGCTAACAAAATACCAGGAATTGATAGTGAAGGGGCTGGAAAGAGCAATTCCTAGAACCATAAACTGGTCAGCCCTGTATGCTATTAAACAGGGTCCCTTCTGAATTTCTAGACCCGTTGTGAGAGGCAATGCACCGACACACCACCCTGGATCCTGAATCCACTGACAGAACACAACAGTTGGTAAACTTGTTTTTAGGGCAATCTAAAAGTGACATCAGGCTCCAGAAGATCTGGGGCCCAACGAGCTGGGGCTTAGAGACTTTGCTGGACGAGGATGAAGAGTTTTCAGCAATCAGGAACAGGGGTGTAAACCAGGGATGAAGAAATAAATATCAATAATACAGGAAGATGTAAAAGGGAAACATGAGCAAGGTGCCCCAAAACAAGGACCACCTCGACCAGGAAAAAAACATTTTGCTAGAAATTTGGACACTGGAAAAACCAGTGTCCAGAACTAAGAAGGGGTGACAAACAGAGAAGAGGTGACCGAAAAAGGGGTGGTGGCTCAGGTAAAGGAGGATTGAAGGGGACCAGAGGGCCCTACCCTAGAGGGGGAATTCATTGATTTTTGTACTTGCCTAAAGCCCCATCTGCACTTTAGGGCAGGGATCTGCTAGAGCAATTGGAAGTAAAAATATTCAAAGATGGGAAAATTAGTTTGGAGGTAAAAGATCAACAATACGTGGAATTGTTAAGCTTAATGCTAGTAACCAGAGAAATTGAAGCTGAAAATGAAGAAGGAATTTATTAAGAAAATAACGGATCAGGTGTTCCCTGGAGTATGGCCCTCTAAAATACCAGGGAGGGCAAAGAATGCTTTACCAGTGCAAATCAGGCTCAAAGAGGGAAAACATTTGGTAAGAGTCAAACAATGTCCCTTGAAAAAGGAAGGCAAAGAAGGAATCAGTCTAATCATCGAGAACTTTTTGCAAATAGGACTATTAAAAGAGCGTCAATCTGATTTTAATACTCCTATTTTGCCCATGAAAAAGCCTGATGGATCATATAGGTTAGTACAAGATTTAAGGGCTGTTAATAAGAAAAGATTTATATCCAGTGGTTGCCAACGCTTACACCTTGTTAACTCATTTAACACCTGAACTAACCTGGTTTATCCTTTTAGATTTGAAGGATGCTTTCTTTTGCCTCCCTCTCCACAAAGCCTGCCAGAAAATTTTTGCATTTGAATTGGAGAATTCCAAAACTGGACATAAAACTCAGCTCACATGGTGTGTACCACCCCAGGGGTTCAAGAACTCCCCCACCATATTTGGAGAGCAGCTGGCAATGGATTTGGAGTCTTGGGAATCCCCACCAGGAGAAGGACAGCTGCTTCAGTATGTGAAGCATATTGAATGTATGTGTCATCCAGTACGTGGATGAGCTCTCAATAGGCACCCAGACCCAGCAGGCATGTGTGGATTGCACAGTAAGCCTCCTAAACTTTTTGGGCCTGCAGGGGTATCAGGTATCCCAAAAGAAAGCCCAGGTGGTGAAGCAGACACTTATTTACCTGGGCTATGAAGTGAGTGCAGGAAAAAGGGCCTTGGGGCAAGACCATAAGGAAGCAATATGCCAAACCCTGAAACCCCAGACAGTGAAAGAACTGAGAACCTTTCTAGGCATGACAGGGTGGTGCAGACTGTGGATTTATAACTATGGACTGTTAGTTAAATCCCTGTGTGCCTTAATCAGGGAAGGGAGCAGGGATCTTCAGGGGACAACAGAAGCAACACGAGCCTTCAACCAGCTAAAGGGACTCATGTCAGCTCCAGCCCTGGGACTTCCAGACGTGAGTAAACCATTCTTTCTGTTTCCTCATGAAAACAAGGGATTGCTCTGGGAATACCAGCACAGGACCTGGGCCTGTACTGGAGGGCAGTCACCTACCTCTGCAAACAGCAGGACACAGCAGCCAAGGGGTGGCCAGGGTGCCTCAGAGCTGTTGCTGCAGTAGCACTGAACACCCAAGAGTCACACAAATTCACCCTGGGCCAGAAGATGACTGTGCTAGTATCCCACACAGTGTCTGCAGTCCTGGAGGTGAAAGCGAGGCATTGGCTTTCCCCACAGAGATTGCTGAAGTACCAGGCCATACTGGTAGAACAAGATGATGTTGAAATTGTGGTAACTAACACTGTGAACCCAGCTTCTTTCCTCAGCGGGAGTGTGGGAGAACCAGTGATCCATGACTGCCTGGAGACCATTGCAGACACCTACTGCACTCACCCGGATCTGCAGGACACCCCTCTCGAGGATGCTGAGACCTGGTTCAGTGATGGGAGCAGCTACATCATCAGTGGAAAAAGACACGCTGGGTATGCAGTTACCACAAACAGGGAGGTAACAGAGTCTGGAACATTGCCAACAAACACCTCTGCACAAAAAGAAGAAATAATCACCTTAACCCGGGCCTTAGAGCTGGCAAAAGGAAAAGAAATCAACACTTATACAGACTCAAGGTATGCATTTGGGGTGGTTCATGCACACGGAGCTATTTGGAAAGAAAGATGACTGCTGAACTCACAAGGAAAATATTAAACACACACAAGAAGTACTAAAACTATGAGATGTAGTTCAGTTACCTGAAAAGGTAGCTATAATGCACATCAAGGCACACCAAAAAGTGAGCTCTGAATTGGAAGAAGGAAATGAGCTGGCGGACAGAAAGGCAAGAGAAGCAGCTAAAGGTGAGGTAATTACTAAAACAATTGAGGCAGCTTTAATTCCAGATGGGCAAATCTCTATTGAAGGTAAGCCAAGATACAATAAAAGGGACAAAAAGCTCATTAGGGAAAAAAATGAAAGTTATAATCAGGAGGGGTGGGCTATTCCAGAGGAAAACGAAGGCTTGTGATCCCCTCTTACATGTTATAGTTATTAGTGAAAAAGGAACATGAGAAAACACATTGGGGAATTGATGCTCTGTGCAATTATTTGAAAAATTGAATCATCGCCAGAAACTTACAAAGCACAGTAATTCAGGCGACTCGCCAATGTAGCCTTGCCTCCAAAGTAATCCTAAAAATAAACCCAAACCAAAGCCTACACAAATTAGAAAAATTCTATAGACGTGGGCAGCAATGGCAAATAGATTTTTCAGAACTACCCGGGAGAGGGGGGTACTGATACCTGTTGTTATTAACAGATGCCTTTACAGGGTGACCAGAAGCTTTTCCTACCAGAACTGCTAAAGCATGAAAAGTAAACAAAGCATTGTTATTAGTAAAATAATTTACTAAATTTGAAGAAGGAGTGGGGGATGAATGATGATTTTAAAAAGTTAAGATTTTTGCTAAGGATAAAAGTAGTTCCCATCAGCAAGATATAAGTTGGGTAGGTAAATGCTAAGTTAACAATTACTGGATGCTTAGGCAAGAGCTAATTGGTATAATTATCTGCTATTATGAATTTATGTATAGAAGAACGTAAAATAATAAACCGTTAATCACAAAGCAAGAGGCCTTGGATTGTTCCAGAGGGTCACAGAGCCCTGATGAAGACTCTCCTGACTTCATCCTTCGAGACCACTGACCCATTTCGAGACCACCGACCCAATTCAAGAGAAGAACTGCGCACACGTGAAGGACGAATGGGCTCATTTTAATATGGGATGGGGATGGGAGGTGCTGGGGTTATGCACATGTATTGTATGTAAGATCTTGGGCAATAAATAGAGGGCAAAGAACCTTGTTCGGGGCGGTCACGCCTTTGGGAGGTGACTCCCGTGCCGGTGAATAAACACACCACTTTGTAACTTTAATTAGTTAGAGGGTCTCTGTCCGTGATTATTCCGGTTTTTAAGGATTCAGGCCCCGGCTCAGGGGGTATCACAGCCCCCCCGTTCCCCACTGTGGCGCTTTCCCACCCCCCTTTCGGGTGGCTGCAGCCCCCGCTGCTCAGCGCCGCCGGCTCAGGCTCCCGTTCTCCCCGCGGGGCCCGGAGCTTCCCCCCCGCCGTCTGCTGCCCGACTTGGGAGCTGCCTCTGCACTGCAGCCACAGGCGGCTCTGCGCTCATTTCGTCCCGAATCATTTTCCGGTGATGATTATCCACTTCTTCACTGATTTGAGGCTTATCAGCTGTTGCAGACGCTGGGCTGATGGTACAATGTTGTAGTGATTGGTAATCCTGTAATTTCAGATGTGTTATTAATTATATCTGTTATCAGAAATGTTTTATATTGTTGTATCTGAATTATTCCCGATTGCTGTAAGTGTTTGGTTTTACTATATATATTGTTTTGTTTTGATGTTCCCTTCATGTTCAGTGCAAGAGTCACACATGCTGTTTTTAAAACAAAGAAGGGGAAATTAACTCCTAAGGAAATATGAATAATGCAATATTTATACAAAAAAAAAAGAAAATATTTTTAGGTAAACCTCATTAATTGAATTTACAAAGACTAATTAAGTCATTAACTTAAGGAGAAGGTATGCATGTGTTTTTATCATCAACAAGTTCAAAGCAGTCACCTGTTCATTCAGCCAAACATCAGTTGCCTCCAAGAAAATGAAGCCCAGTGAGAAGAAAAAGAACCTAATCACCATGCAGCCTTCGTGGCCAGAACAAAACCAGAAGTAGGAGTGCCAAGACATGGCTGTGTCTGGAAATTTACAGGCAAATTGCCAACAAAAGCCTTGTGTCAACATCATGGTATAGTGTTCCTACTAACCTTCCTCAGTTATTCCCTGTTCCAGGATCCAAGAGCACATTCAGTGATGTCAAAGATCAACATTTCCAGCTAATGGACTATTTTGACTTTAAAACAATGGTCATTTATTTCCATTTCCCTAGGACACACTGGACATTATTCTTTTGTTTTCTCATGCTGTGAAACCCTCTGTCAATGACATGATAGAATTTGCCAAGTTTTGTTGATTGTAATCTGTCTTTTGTGTATCTTATCCCATATCTAAGAGATAACCAGTGATAACCTTAATGAGATAACACCCTCACAAGAGAGAGCTATTTTATCATCAGAACATATGAGCCTTCTTTGAATTAATGAAAAAGGGTGAGATGCTGCAGTCAGGTAGACAAATTATAAAAGGCAGGCTTCATAAAATCAGGTCTTGCTCTCTGCTAAATTAATAGCTAGCCTGTCATTTCTATGTACAGCTAAGTTACTTGCTTGTTCCCAGTTGAAAACAATCTTAAGCATGAAAACAATTAACACAACAAGCTATTGTGGTAAGAGAACCATTTGCACCTGCAAGAAATAAGAAATCTGTCCTGCTGGGGACAAGGACGTTCATTCCCTTCCAGGAGCCCAATGCCCGGCTGGGGCTCCAGGGCAGGGGGTCCTTGAGCAGCTGCCCCAGAACCTCCGCCAGGGTCTCCCAGCGCAGCCGGAGCCGCTCGGCCTGGGGTCCCCAAAGGCCTCAGCGAGCCCCAAGTCCCTGCCAGGAACCCTCAACTCCCTCCAAGCCAGCATCCCCCACAGCCCCTGCAAGTTCCCCCCATGGCACCGGCCGTGGCCGTGTCCCCACATGTCACTGGCCATGTCCCACCATGTCCTCACCCATGGCTGTGTCCCCACCATGTTTCCATCCCTGTCACTGTCCCCCACATCTCCATCCATGCCCGTGTCCCCCCATGTCCCCACAAATGGCCACGTCCCCCTCCATGTCCATGTGTCCCCATGTCACTCTCCATGTCTGTGTCCCACCCTGTCAATGTCCCCCCATGTCCCCACCCATGTCTCAGTTCAGTGTCTTTATTTTTAGACAGTGTTGGATGTTTTAAAGGGATGAAGAGAAATGAAAAGCAAATCAAGGCCAAAATAAAAGAATTTCTGTGTCTGTGCAAGTAGAGGATCCACGTGCTTGGGAGGGAGGGAAGAACATTTTTGGAGGAGTTTCCACCCCACTGTCTCCAAAATCTTGGTCTTTGCCCCAGTTGATACCGAAATAATGAGAAAAAGGACTAATGTAGATATAGTAGTAGTCATGCTAAGGCTTAGAAAACTGCAGTTCTCAGACAGGCCCTGGGAACCAGCCCTGGGAATGAGCTGGGGACTGTGGAAACAATAATTAAAGATAATTAAAGAATTTAGTGGAGCATATAAGAACATCTAGAAACTTTCAGGATAAGGCTAAAGTATAATAATAAATAAAGGGTTCTGGTGATGGGAAAACATGCAAGGGGGAATTAAAGGGGGGTAGCCTATAGTTTTGAATAGACAAGCATGCAAAATTTATAACTTTTAGGAATGATATCTACAAGATTTATGTATCTGTATTGTCTTGAAGAATGTGTACCTCTGCACGTGGACTACTTTGTAAAAAGGTATAAAAAACTTGACGAGAAAGGGAACTGTGGGACCCTGACTTTGGACGCTAGTCCGCAGGTTCCCCGGGCCCTGAATAAAGCACCGCATAAACTGACACTCTGTTAGTTTGTGTTCTGTTTGGGGCATCGGGCAGCAGTTTTCTGGCGACCCAGATGGGACTCCAGAGGCGGCAGGGGCGGTTCGCGAGCTGATCCACTCCACGCCGGCACCAGGTGATTTCTGGGGAGGACATCAACCCGTGCCCGACCCCGCGCCTGACGGACGACCAGGAGGTAAGCCCGAAGGTGCTTTATTCCTTTTATCGAGGGAAAGGGGGGCCTGCCGATTAAGTCGGAACGGCGTTTACGCACGGGGGTCACAGACGTCTTTAAGGTTGTGGAAAAAGCCTAGGCGCTGACCGTCAGACGCAGCAGTGACTGCGCAGGTTCAGCACTTGCCACTCGCAGAGACGAGAAAGGCAAGATTTGTGGAAAGGGTGTGAGTGTTGTGTGTGGTGTGTATTGTGTAAAAAAAAAAAAAAAAAAAAAAAAAAAAAAGTGTAATGATGCCTTTAAAAACGTTTAAAACTCTAGCAAGTTCCGGGATGGAAATCCCGGACGATTCACCATTGGGCTGTTTATTACAACACTGGAATGCGGGGAACTTTGGTCAAGAATTAAGTAAAAGGAAATTGATTGATTTCTGTAAGCATGTATGGCCTTTATATGAACCCGATGGTATGCAATGGCCTAGGAACGGTACACTGAATCCTGACATTATTACACCTTTGATGCATTTCCTGCAAAGTAATGAAAAATGGGATGAAATACCGTATCTAGACCTCTTTTATTATTTGAAAGATAAACCAGAGTGGCAAAAGGAGTGTGGGATCATGGTTTTGAAAACATTAAACCTGAATTGTGAAGGATGTAAGGGGTGGCAGAAAGAGAAGGAATGCTCATTTAATGGTTCTGCTTCGTGAAGCAGTCGGGCCGCAGGGGGAACGGGTCATAGTGAAAGTTCCCTTTTCTCCGAATGATTTGCTAATTTGGAAACAATCAGCGGGGGCGTATCGGGAGGATCCTGAACGAACTGCGCGGGTGGTAAAAATGGTAATTAAGACTCAGAACCCAGATTGGAATGATTTACAAGTTCTGTTAGACACAATAATGGATTCTACTGAAAAGGAAATGGTGTTTAAAGCCATGACACAGAAAGCACGGGAAATGATTAGGTTGCAGCTTGCGGATGGTACAGTAAATGACTTAGTGCCTAGGGAAGATCCGGAGTGGGATCCCAACTCGACGGGCGGGTCTCGGAGACTTAAAGCTTATCAGGATTTGTTAACAGAAGGAATACGGAATGGAATACCAAAAACTTTGAATTGGTCTAAGTTATATTCGGTCAGACAGGAAAAGAATGAGTCTCCATCAACCTTTTTAGAGCGGCTTAAGGAGACAGCTCGTAGATACACTAATTTAGAAGTTGAGGGAGAATCGGGAAAATTACAGCTAGCATTAATTTTTATGGGGCAGTCCCAGGAAGATATTAGAAAGAAATTACAAAAATTGGAGGGAGAAGATACTCGGAATTTAGATAAACTATTGGAAGTTGCGTGGAAGATATATAATAACAGGGAAAAAGAAACGGCCAGGAAACAACAGGCTACTATGTTAGCGGTGTTACAGCAAGTGGCTGGAAATAATATGAGAGGAGGGAGTCGTGGACGTGGACGAGGAAGGGGAAGAGGAATAGCAAAGGGGGAAATGCCAATGGGGGCGGGAGGACTCATGGGACAATTGAATATGGGAAGAGGAAGAATGCAGCTGGGGATAGATCAATGTGCTCTATGTAAAAATAGAGGACATTGGAAAAATGAGTGTCCTCTCAACCAAGGAATGGGTTTTGGGGGAGGAATTATAGCCAGTGGGGATGGAAATCAGGGACTGATGAATAATACAGGTGCTTTCCCGGGAAATCCACAAGGTGCCGCCCAGGCCTTTATGATGGGGAATTACCAGAATCAGAGCTGACTAGACCAGGATTTAAAGGTAATAATGGAAGTAGATGGGGAACCGTTAGAATTTAGAGTAGATACTGGGGCATCATTTTCAGCTGTCAACACTAAGATAGGACCTTTGAGTGATTCTACTATTCAAGTAGTGGGAGTTACGGGACAAGTTGAGGAACGAACATTTTTGCGGCCATTAGATATAAAATTTGGGGGGAAGGAATTTGACCATCGATTTTTATATATGCCAAATAGCCCAGAATCACTATTTGGGAGGGATTTATTGTCAATGTTAGAAGCAAAGATAATATTTGAAAAAGGTAGAGTAAGATTGGAATTTCCCGAGGAGAATATTGCTAAGCTGTTTGTAGTGAAAGAAGTAGAAGCAGTAGAAATACCACAAGAAATAGAGCAAGCTGTAGTACCATGGGTATGGGAAACAGGAGTACCTGGAAAATCAAAAGCGGCACAACCGGTTGTAATAGAACTAAAAGAAGGAGCCTCCCCAGTAAGGGTAAAACAATATCCTTTGAATTGGAAGCACGAATAGGAATAGCACCCATGATTGAACAATTTCTTAGCTTAGGAATTTTACAGGAATGTGAGTCAGAATTCAATACTCCGATATTCCCAGTTAGAAAGCCAAATGGTAAGTATAGATTAGTTCAAGATTTAAGAGCAATTAATAATGTCACTAAAGATATACACCCAGTAGTAGCTAATCCGTATACATTGTTGACAGCTGTGTCGGAAAAGTTTAAGTGGTTCACAGTGATTGATTTGAAAGATGCATTTTTCTGTATCCCCTTGGCACTTGAAAGTAGGAAATACTTTGCTTTTGAGTGGGAGAACCCAGACACGGGACGCAAGAAGCAGCTCACCTGGACGCGTCTACCACAAGGATTCAAAAACTCACCAACTATTTTTGGAAATCAATTGGCTCGAGAGTTAGAGGAATGGAAGATGACTCAGGTAAAAGAATCACCTTTTTTATATGTTCTCCTACAATATGTTGATGATATCTTTATAGCCTCCGCAGAAAAGGATGTTTGCCTTAGACTCACCATTGAATTACTTAATGTGCTGGGACAAGCTGGATACCGAGTATCGAGAGAAAAAGCTCAGCTGGTAAGAACCCAAGTGATTTACTTAGGCTGCGAAATTTCACAAGGGGTGCGAAAGTTAGGAATCAATCGAGTACAAGCAATTTGCACCATACCCACACCACGAAATCCACAAGAGTTAAGATCCTTTTTGGGCATGATAGGGTGGTGCCGCTTGTGGATTCCGGAATTTGGACTGAAAGCAAAACCCTTGTATGAAGCAGCCAAAAGCCCTGTGTTTCAGTGGGGACAAACGCAAGAAAAGGCATTTCAGAGTCTGAAACAAGCTTTAAAGGAAGCCCCAGCACTAGGATTGCCAGATCTCACAAAACCTTTTCAACTATACGTAAATGAAAGACAGAGACTGGCAATAGGGGTTCTCACCCAAAAATTGGGCTCATGGAAGTGCCCGGTGGGGTACTTCTCAAAGCAGCTAGACTCTGTAAGTGCCGGATGGCCCAGTTGTCTTAGGGCTGTGGCAGCAACAGTGCTCCTAATTCGAGAAGCCAGAAAATTGACTTTGGGAAAAAGGATGGAAGTATTTGTTCCCCATATGGTCATTGCAGTTTTGGAACAAAAAGGGAGGCATTGGCTCTCGTCGAGTCGCATGTTACAATATCAGGCACTCCTCCGAGAACAGGATGACATTGAATTAAAAATAACCAATCATCTTAATCCAGCAGAATTTCTTAGGAGCAGCAGCCAGGAAGAAGGAGGCGAATTGACACATGATTGCGTAGAAATCATTGAACAGGTATATGCCAGCCGGAAGGACCTGAAAGATGAGCCTTTGGAAAATCCGGAATGGGAACTGTTTACAGATGGATCCAGCTTTGTGGAAAACGGAATCAGGTATGCGGGATACGCAGTAGTGACTTTGACACAAATAATAGAAGCTCGAGCTTTAACCCCGGGAACTTCAGCCCAGAAAGCCGAGATACAAGCTCTGGTAAGAGCCTTAGAATTGAGTCAAGGGAAAAGAGTAAACATTTGGACTGATTCAAAATATGCCTTTGGAGTAATACATGTACATGGAGCACTGTGGAAAGAAAGAGGACTGTTGAATTCTCAAGGATCAGAAATTAAGCACAAAGAACAAATATTAGCACTATTGGAAGCAGTGCATAAACCTCAGGCAGTAGCAGTGATGCATGTAAAAGGACATCAAAAGGAAGAGGGAAAAGCGTTCCAAGGAAACCAGCTGGCTGACAGAGTTGCCAAACAGGTTGCTCGAGAGGTATGGACACAATTAGCTTTATTGCCAGTGCGAATTAACCCTGCCACTTCTTTTCTTGAGCAGAAACCATGGTATACACATGAAGATGAGAAGCTTGCTCAATTTGTTCAGGCCCAGAAGAATGAAAAAGGATGGTATGTCACAGCTGAAGGTCAGGTTGTATTGCCAACAAAAGTAATGAAAACAATTTTAGAAATCGAACATAACAAGTGCCATTGGGGAGCAGACGCATTGGTACAGTTTTTAAAACGTGAGATAATTTCCAATCGGATGTTAACAATGGCAAAGCGGATTAACGCCATGTGTCCAGTCTGTATTAAAAATAACCCAGTGACACGAAGGCAGATACAACTAGGAAAGTTACAAGTGGGGCTGCAACCAGGAGACTATTGGCAAATAGATTTCTCAGAGCTACCAAAAGCACAAGGGTACCGTTATTTACTGGTGTATGTGTGTACCTTTTCAGGGTGGCCAGAAGCCTTCCCATGCAGGACTAACCAAGCAAAGGAAGTAATTAAAACTTTACTACGGGAAATCATCCCTAGATTTGGAATCCCATTAGGAATGTCCTCAGATAGAGGACCTCACTTTGTAGCTAGAGTAGTCCAAGAGGTAGCCAGAGTGTTAGGGATAGTTTGGAATCTCCATACGCCCTGGAGACCACAATCTAGTGGCCAAGTGGAACGGATGAATCAGACATTAAAAGGGCAGATTAAGAAAATTTGTCAGGAAGCGAAGATACAGTGGCCTCAGGCACTACCTCTAGCCTTGCTAAGAATCAGGATTAAACCCAGAGAAAGGATAGGAGTAAGTCCATACGAAATTTTGTATGGCAAACCATATCATGCTACAACCTACAAAGGGGACCCTCACTTAGTAGGAGATCAAGTATTGTTGAGTTACATTTTGTCTTTAAATAAAGTCCTTACAGCGCTGCGAGGAGCATTGCAGTGGAACCGGCCTCTGCCCTTGGAGAATCCTGTCCATGACATACAGCCAGGAGATCAAGTATATGTGAAAAACTGGAATACGGAACCCTTGAAAGAAGTATGGGACGGTCCTCACCAGGTGATCATGACTACCTACACGGCAGTGAAAGTCCAAGGGATCGAAAACTGGATTCACTACACTCGAATCAAGAAGGTCCCGTCAAGATGGGAAGTACAGCCTCTGTCAGCAACAAAGCTGGTGTTCAGGGCAAGGCCTTAGTTCTTTTAACATTAGTCTGTATAATGCAGGTGGGAGAAGCGTTTGTTAAAATTACAGTTCCGGAGCCAGATGTAATGGTGCCTGAGGGTGCGGGAGTAAATTTAACCTGTTTGTTTTCTGACAACCAGAGAACTGGATTAAAAGAAGTACATGCAGCCTGGAGACAAATCACCACAGACGAGGTATTTACAGAAGGAATTGTGACACTTTGGGATATGGAACAGCAAAGAGGTAACACCACATTGACAATATCTCATATGCAAGCTGATCAGGTAGGACAATTCTCATGCATTGTGCGGATTAGAGAAAGTTTTGATTATGGGAACATAAATGTAGGTATTCTAAAAGAGAATGGGAGAACATGGCAGGTGACAGAAGCTGGAAAAACACAACAAGAATTGGGACAAGAAAATTTAATAGTGGGATTAGTTAGGGATTTTGGACAAGTACAAAATACTACGTCCATCACTGCATGTTTACCTTTACCTAAAGCTGCGGGAGATCCAATACCATGGGGCATCATTCCCGTTGGGGAAATGCCTCCAGTAACTATAAATGGGACAAAAAGATGTAATAAAGAAATACGGAATCATACTAAGATGATAGAGGAAACCTATACAGTTCGAGGGAAATGGTCAACACCGGGACAAAAGAGTGAGTGCCTAAAATTACTAAATCCAGTTTTTACAAGAATTGGACGGTTCAAGAATGTAGGATGGTGTACTTATGACATAAGACAAAAAAGACAAAAACCAGTCACAGAATTTTCTTATGAGATAGTATGTCAAGAAGGGAAGGAAGAATGGGAACATTGGAAAATGATTTGGGGTCCTAGTTTGTTAGAACCTTACAGTTACATAGGACCAGTACATTGGTGTGTCGAATGGTCAGGCCAGAGAGAGCAAGGACATCTAGGAGTGTTAGGAACTGAAACAGTAAGACGGGATCGAGTGACCCTCACACCTAGCTGGAATTGTAGCAAAATCATCACCTGTGATACCCCTGAATCCCAAATTGGTTTAGTGCCAGTACGGATACTATTGAAATGGGGCTGTGAATGTCAAAGGTATAATCATACAATAACAGGTGAAATAAAAGGGGCATGGAAAGACTGTCAGACGACTACCATCAGGAGTCCAGGGTATTCAGTGTGGGTAATGGGGCACGGACAGTGGACTACTCATATGCCTATTAATGGCCCGGTCACACAGATTACTTTAGGAGTCCCTACACTTTGCCCTTTTTGGAAACAGTCTAAATTAATGCAAAAAGAGATGCAGTCACGAACAAAGAGAAAAACAAATGAAGCGGCAGGAGAACTAGGATTGGGAAATGAAGATGAATGGCATGAACCCTCATCAGGAGTTAAATTTGGATGGGTATTGGAGTCCTTGTTTGCACCAATTTCTACATATAGAAACCGGGAGATGCTGTACAAATTAGTAGGACAAACTGAGAGGCTAGCCGCAGTTACAAAGAAAGGATTTAAGGATCTAAACTTACAGTTGCAGGCAACGACAAGAATGACAATTCAAAATAGAATGGCATTAGATTTGCTTTTATTAAAAGAACATGGAGTCTGTGGGTGCCTCCAAGGAAAGGTTGACCATTGCTGCGTACATATCCCAAATGTCACAGAAGAAGTAGAAAAAGACATAAGTCAATTAGAACAAATTGAAACAAAAGTGCATGAAGTCCAGGAGGAAGCTGAACATAACTGGGTAGGAGCACTGTTTAGCTCCCTAGGAATCCAAGTCTCTGGTTGGATATCATCAATTGTACAATATGTAATAATGATTGTATTGATTATTGTAGTATGCATGATTATGTACAGATGTCTTTTAGGAATGATTGCCAGAGAAGGAAGTCATACTCGACGTGTTATGAGAGCACTGACCCGGAAAGAAGTAATCCTGCCAACTCGAAAAGAAGACTCACCATCCTACTTAGAAACCATAACTTGAAGAATTGAGCATCCTTGCAGAAAATCTGAAGAATGCTCAAAAGGGGGGAGTTGATACCGAAATAATGAGAAAAAGGACTAATGTAGATATAGTAGTAGTCATGCTAAGGCTTAGAAAACTGCAGTTCTCGGACAGGCCCTGGGAACCAGCCCTGGGAATGAGCTGGGGACTGTGGAAACAATAATTAAAGATAATTAAAGAATTTAGTGGAGCATATAAGAACATCTAGAAACTTTCAGGATAAGGCTAAAGTATAATAATAAATAAAGGGTTCTGGTGATGGGAAAACATGCAAGGGGGAATTAAAGGGGGGTAGCCTATAGTTTTGAATAGACAAGCATGCAAAATTTATAACTTTTAGGAATGATATCTACAAGATTTATGTATCTGTATTGTCTTGAAGAATGTGTACCTCTGCACGTGGACTACTTTGTAAAAAGGTATAAAAAACTTGACGAAAAAGGGAACTGTGGGACCCTGACTTTGGACGCTAGTCCGCAGGTTCCCCGGGCCCTGAATAAAGCACCGCATAAACTGACACTCTGTTAGTTTGTGTTCTGTTTGGGGCATCGGGCAGCACTCTGTCTCCTTTGGGCACACAAACCTCTGGCCACGGGAATTTTCCCGCACAGCCCCGGGCACAGGGCAGACACCTCTGTGCCACCCACAGCAACCGGGACGAGCCAGCGCTGCTCCGGCACCGGCTCCTGCCGAGGCCCCAGCGGGAAGGAGACCGCGGGCAGCCGCTCCCGCAGCGCCCTCAGCCCAGCGCCAACACGGGCCGGCACCGGCACAACCAACCCGCCAGAGCCCCCTGCCGCCCCCTCGGCCCGCAGCGAGCCCCGAGCCCCCGCACAACCGAGCGCGGCTCCCACCTGCGCTGGGGCCGCCTCCGAGCTCCGCCGCCGCCTGTGGCTGAGGAATTCGATGGGATGTGTTGCCTTAACCTTTCTGACCACTCCCAGCCCATCTATGCCAGCATTCAAGCCCTCAAAGAAGGTGTCAATAAACTTCGGGTAGATCATGGGTACGACTGGCTGAACTGGCTCTTAGGGCACTGGGGACTCACTGGCTGGGTCAGGAATTTAGTTCAAATAGGTTTGTATGTATTAGGCATCATATTATGCATTGTAGTAGTTATTCCTTGTATTTTACGGTGTGTTAAGAATTTAATAGACAAATCGCATAAGAGTCTATTTTTAGTTAAAAGAAACGGGGGAGGTGTGGATATGGGTAATGCAAATGAGACTGATAGTACTGCAGATTGAATCAGCAAATGCAGCCTGACAACGAGGATGCCTGGCAAGAGGAAACAGAGACCTGACTGCAAGAGGACTGGATCAAGTCTGGGTTATGGGAAATAAGATTTTACTAAGTCCAAATGTAAAGTTTGTCTATGTGAGAGTTTGTCTATGTAAGGTTTGTCTATGTGATTGCAGTAAAATATTACCAGCCTTCCTGTAAATGGTATATAAGCACATGTAGTGCTCAGTAAAAATTGGATTTTGATCACCATTCAGTGTCCCCGTCTCTCTCTCATCGCCGATAGTTCAAGTACTCCCAGTGGGTTCCTGGAAAGAGAATGGTGGCACATCTACTGCCTGCTACCCCCTCTAGGCAATATTCAACTGTTTAGTTCACAGACTCATCTTCCAGCACTCTTAGTGGGGTCAGCAGAGCCACTTCCCACTGGTGGGGGCAAAGAGCACCCTCTGTGCCTTTGTGGTGGGAGCAGACAGTGTTGTCTCAAAGGAAAGGTCAGAGAGAGACCAAGCTGGACCTCTGCCTCCTGTCCCTCACCACACAAGGGCAGGAGGGCACAAAACTCAACACTTTTTTTTTGGACCCATCTTTCCCTTGAGCTTGACTAGTTTGAAATAGAGGATTCATAGGATTTCTTGAGGATCACTGCCAGTGCACAGCACACATGGCATCCCTCACCCCTTGCATCATCCTGGGATGGAGGGGTAGGAACCAACCACAGCCCTACCCCACTGCTCCAGAAGCCAAAATCCCCATGCAAGCATTTAGTTATGGCCTTCTTAGAGAACCACATTCCCACGTGAGAGCCCTCCCGCACAGCCGGGCTGGTTCTCCACCCTCGGCCGCGCTGTCCGCGCCACCTCTGGGCTGGCGAACGCCGGGAGTTGCTGGGCTGGGTTTGATGGCCCCGCTCAGCGCTTTCGGCCGCTGCTCACGCCGCACCCTCGCGATTTTCGCTGGCAATCAATGCAGATTGGCCAGGAAAGTCCAGAAAGCAAAAAATGGAGACCAAGGGCATTCCAGAAGGGGTTTCCTGCAGCCAGACACACAGCAGCAGTTTCCAGGAGCTGTCACTTGCTAGTCCACAGCTTTAAGGATGCTGTGGCAGTGCCACAGGAGAAGACCCTTGGGTGTTGTGCTGGAACAGGTTCCTGCAGAAGAAAAGGTGATGTTCCTATGTGCAGGGAACTCTGTGGTATCAGCAGTGGAGGAGCAGGGTGAGGAAGATCTCCAGCCTTGGGATATTTCTGCAAGAGCCTTCACCCCTGCCAGAGCCTGGGTGAGAGCAGCCAGAGTGCAGAGGGAGGCAGCCCTTTGGACAGGCGTCCCTGCTCCCTCAGAGCCACGGCTGTGAGACAAACAGCCTCATCCCTGAGGATGCAGATGGGCAGAAAATGCCTGGAAGTAAAAAGGGGAGCCCAGCCATCTCCAAGAAGCTGTTCCCAGAGGCAAGTGTCCCAGCAGGAAGTGTCCTGGAGCCACTTGTGTTCAGCCTACAGTCAGTTCCCAGAACGCTGTCCCTGTTCCAGTGGGGAACCCCCCACGCTTTGCAGCGGGAAAGATTCACATGAAACCAAGGAGGCTCTTGCATCTGCAGGAAGCTTCTCCCCTCTGCTAGTGAGATGGCCTCTGACTACCAGGAATGTGTTTACAGATTAAGATCTGATCTTCTTCGGAGCATTAGTGTTAAATACATTAGGATTTTCTCGGAGACTTGTCAGAATGTTCCCACTGTTTTGGATTTGACTGATGTGATAATTGATAAAAGATTCGTGTTAATCACAAAAGCATTGGGGTTTGTATAAACCAGTATACTAAGCTCTGAAGTGAAGCATGGACACTAGATAATGGAAATTATATGATAAAATAATTCTGTTTAAAATCACCTTGTTATATTATGTTGTATTATGTTACATTATATAATACGTTATGTTATGTTTTCCAAATGAGTTGTATCAGCTACCACCTTGCAAAATCAGACTTCCCAAAAAGCCCTTCCTGCCTTTGTCTAATCAATGCTGCTTATCTGAAGAACCAGACTCCCAGAACATTTCTGGTGGTTATCTACAAGGATGTTTATTCAACCACCACTGCTTATGACAACAAAAATCAAAAAAATTGTTGACTACAATGAGAACCCACAGTATAAGAAGAAGCTGCAAACCAAGGTTGGGTGGAGCGTGGAGTGGGCGGTGACCCCTCACGTTCCCCAGCGCTGCTTGCTCTTTCCTTATCAAATAAAGCAATCTAAATTTTGCTGAATATCGAGACTTTTGTCTCTAATTTATAACAATTTGGTGCCGAAACCCGGGACGTCCTTGGAGCCCTGAGAGGCACTGCGACTTCGGGGAGGCGCCCCACTGCTGTGGCCCCGGTTCGTCAGTGATTCTCGGGACCCATCGACGTCCCGCACCATAGAGACTGAGCAAGGAAAATCTCCCCGGAAGATCGCGGCAAAATCACCTGGAATTCTCGTGCACGGAGAGCCAGACAGGAGCATCGGACTGTGAGTATCTGTGTGGTTTGGTGGGGATGACTGTGTGCTTGCCTGAATGAGACGTGGCCTTTGCTGCGAAGCGAGAGTGGAGTCCTTCTATCCGCGTTTCCAGCATCCCGCGAGGGACCTGGCCGGTGACCGGACGAAGCGAGTGAGCACAAAGGGAGAGACTGCTTTTCTTGTCCTAGCCCAGGTAGAGGCTGGGTCCTTCCCATCCTAGCCCAGGCAGAGGCAGGACCCGGGAAGGGGGTGGCGGGGGGAAGGGGGAGGAAAAGAAAAGCAGATGGCAACACACCAGTCACGGAGGGAGAAGGGAAAAGCTGCTTTTCCCATCCCAGCCCAGGTAGAGGCGGGTTCCAGTCCATCCTGACCCAAGGAGAGACAGGGGTTCGGGCGGAACACATCGGGGAGTACAAACACCTCAAGACAGTCCCTTGAGGTAAAAATGGGACAAAGAGGGAGGAAGATTCTGAGTCCCAAGGACCCACGAAGAGGTTCAAGTTCATTTGGTCCACAAGGAGACTGGGAAAATAAAGACAAGACAAGTAGGTTGCCAGAAATACCACCAGGCAGCCCATTGGGAGTAATATTAAAATGTTGGGACACAGGGGCGGTATACAGAAGAAAAAGTAAAGAAAAATTGATTCAATATTGCATGGTGGAACGGACCAAAGAAATGATCCATAAAGATAACCTATACTGGCCCATGTTCGGATCATTTGAGGGTTCGATTTGTCGGGCATTAAACACATATGTGGCTCATAAAGAACCATTTAACAAAGAGGAATGTGAGTATGCTGCCCTGTGGGCAAAACAGTCCAAGCCATCCTTGATATATACTTTAAAAGAAAAAGAGGATGAAGATAAAAAAAAGGTTACCTGGGAACCCCTTGATAATCTCCCACCTCCGTATAATACAGAAAATACAGGAGACCCCCCCACGCACCCACTTCTCCTCCTGGTACTCCCATAGCTCTAAGAACTCGCTCCAGTCAAAGGAATACCAGGAGAGATGGTATCACCAGAGAGGAGGGAGATAACGACACAAAGGCTCGCCTTTACCCCCTGAGGGAAGTGCCATTAGCAGGACAACAGGCTGGATTAATTGGATTTGTAAATGTTCCCTTGAACACAGGGGAAGTGAGAAACTTTAAAAAAGAAATGGGAAACTATTAGAAGATCCTATAGGAGTGTCAGAGAGAGACTAGATCAATTCCTCGGACCAAGTATGTATACTTGGATGGAATTACAATCTATATTAAGTATCCTATTCACCACGGAGGAACGGGAAATGATCAGACAGGCTGGAATGAGGGTATGGGACCGGGAGCATCAGATTGGACCTAGGGGAGACCAGAAATGGCCATTAAATAATCCTAACTGGGATAACCAAAATTATGTCCTTCGCCAGAATATGATGGACTTAAGATGGATACTCGTTAAAGGTATCTGAGAATCAGTTCCTAAAGGACAAAATATTAATAAAGCCTTTAGTGAACAACAAAAAAAGGACGAATCCCCGACTGAGTGGTTGGAGAGGCTGAGGAAAGATCTCCAAATGTACTCCGGGATAGACCCTGACACACAAGTGGGTCAGGCACTCCTCAAAACCCAATTTGTTGCTCGATCATGGGGAGATATTAGAAAGAAATTAGAAAAGTTAGACGATTGGCAAGATCGGGGGTTACAAGAATTGCTAAGAGAAGCACAAAAAGTTTATGTAAGGAGGGATGAAGAAAAGCAGAAAGCAAAAGCAAAAATCTTTATAGCTGCAGTTCGTGAAACACAGAAAGAAACCCAGCAGAAAGGGGGAGGGAAATCACTAAAACCCCCACCGAAACAAGGAAATGAAGCAGGAAATAATTCACCAAGGCGAACCTGCTTTTACTGTAACAAGAAAGGTCATATAAAGAAAAACTGTAAAGAACGGATACGGGATGAAAAATTGTTCCAAGAAGACGAATAGGGGTGGCAAGGGCTGTATGTATTAGGGACCATACCATCCAAAGAGCCCTTGATAAATTTAAAGATTGGTCCCCAGGTAGAGGAGGTAGAATTTTTAGTAGATACAGGAGCCGAAAAATCCACAATTAAACACCTACCAAAAGGGTGTAAACCTAGTAGAGAAACAGCACTCGTGGTTGGAGCAAAAGGTGAACCATTTCGGGTCCCTATTATTAAAAATGTACAAATTGAGACCCAAACCAAAATTAAATTAAAAGATCTGCTGTTACTGCCAGAGGCAGAAAATAATTTATTGGGGAGGGATTTAATAATAGCATTGGATTTGAAAATTGAAGTATCCCAAGGTCAGCTTAAAATTCTTGCTTTAACCCAAAAGGACGAGGAGCAAATATGTCCTGAGGTGTGGTACACCCCAGGAGAAATAGGGAAGTTAAAAATGAAACCTATCAAAGTGAAAATCACTGATCCCGATTTACCTATCCGAGTTCATCAATATCCAATATCACTGGAAGGGAGACGGGGCCTTAAGCCTCTCATAGAAAACCTTTTGCAACAGGGGGCTTTGGAACCATGTATGTCCCCACATAATACTCCTGTTCTGCCTGTCAGAAAGACAGACGGGAATTACAGATTGGTACAGGATTTGAGGGCTATAAATCAGCGAACTGTTACCAAATTTCCCGTAGTAGCAAACCCTTACACACTCTTAAACCAGTTGTCCCCTGACTACACTTGGTATAGTGTAATAGATCTAAAAGATGCCTTCTGGGCATGCCCGTTAGAGGAAAGTAGCAGAGATTGCTTTGCCTTTGAATGGGAAGATCCTGATAAGGGCAGGAAACAACAACTGCGTTGGACACTATTGCCTCAGGGCTTTACAGAATCCCCCAATCTCTTTGGACAAGCCCTAGAAGAATTAATGCAATCTTTTGAGTCACCCGACAGGGTGAAATTGTTACAATATGTAGATGATCTATTAATAGCAGGAAAAGACGAGAAATCTACTAGAAATGGAACTATAAAACTTCTAAACTTTTTGGGACAACAGGGATTGAAAGTATCCAAAGCCAAATTACATTTCACAGAACCAGAAGTAAAATATTTGGGACATTGGCTAAGTAAAGGGAAAAAGAAATTGGATCCTAACAAAATCTCTGGAATATTAAGTCTGGGACCTCCAAAAACTAAAAAAGAAGTGAGGAAAATTTTGGGATTGCTGGGATATTGTTGCCAATGGATAGAGGGATTTAGTGAGAAAGTAAAATTTCTATATGAAAAACTTACCACTAATCGCCTAAAATGGACAGAAGAGGATGATAAGAGTTTTGAAAAGGTCAAACCTGCTTTAATTCAAGCCCCTGTACTCAGTCTCCCAGACTTGGAGAGACCATTTCAGTTATTTGTAAACACCTCTGATCAAACAGCATATGGGGTACTCACCCAGGAATGGGCAGGCAGTCGAAAGCCAGTGGGATTTTATTCTAAACTGCTCGACCCTGTCAGTCGGGGTTGGCCTACATGCCTCCAGGCCCCAGTGGCCACAGCACTTTTAATTGAAGAAGCCCGAAAAATTACCTTTGGGGCAGCCCTAGTGGTCCACACCCCTCATAACGTAAGGGGAATTCTGAATCAAAAAGCTGAGAAATGGTTAACTGATGCCCGAATATTAAAATATGAAGCTATTCTAATCACTTCCCCAGATTTGGAGATAAAAGCAACAACTGCTCAAAGTCCTGCACAATTCCTATATGGGGAACCAGGAGAAAACTTAGAACATGATTGTGTGGATGTTACAGAATTACAAACAAAAATGAGACCTGACCTGGGAGAAGTTGAATTTGAGGATGGAGTAAAATTGTTTATAGATGGATCTTCTCGAGTGGTGGAAGGAAAACGAAAATCGGGATATGCCATAGGAGGAGGAGAAGAATTGAAATTAGTAGAATCCGGACCCTTAAACGCAGCAGGGCCCGCTCAGGCTTGTGAACTATTTGCTCTTTATAGGGCATTGTCTTATTTAGAAGGTAAAAAAGGAACGATATATACGGATTCTAAGTATGCCTATGGCAGAGTCCACACATTTGGTAAAATTTGGGAAGAAAGGGGGTTAATTAACACTCAAGGACGGGGGTTGATACATCAAGAATTAATTGTTAGAATACTAGAGGCTCTTAGGGGCCCCACTGAAATTGCTGTGGTCCATATAAGAGGGCACCAAAAAGGAACAAGCTACCATACAAGGGGGAATAATCTGGCTGACAAAGAAGCAAAAAAAGCAGCATTGGAGCAAAAACCAGTTTCTGTATTAAGTACTAGAGTTAGAAATCTCAGCCCCAACCAGGAATTACAGAAGCTATTTACTCCTCAGGAAAAAGAAGCAATAAAAAAATTAAAGGCAGAACAGCATGAGAACAAATGGGTTTTACCAGATGGCAGGGAAATTTTACCTAAGACCCAGGCCAGACAAATTATTGAACAATTACACCAACAAACACATTGGGGAACCAGACCACTAGCAGACCAATTTTTAAAATTTTTTGGATGCATCGGCATTTTTGATATTGCAAAGCAAAGCGTACAGGGTTGTTTAACTTGTCAGAAAATTAATAAAAAAGGTATGTGACAAGGTCCGTCAGGAGGACGGAAATCTGCTTACACACCCTTTGAAAGAATACAAGTAGATTTTACAGAATTACCAAAAATAGGAAGGTGGAAATACTTACTAGTGATAGTAGACCAATTAACCCACTGGGTAGAGGCATACCCTGCAGCTAGGGCCACATCACAAGTGGTAGCCAAAATATTGTTGGAACACATAATCCCAAGGTATGGCCTGGTTCGAGCAATAGACTCAGAGCAGGGGACGCACTTTACATCAAAGGTGCTGCAGTCACTGACCCCGGCACTGGGCATCAGCTGGGAGTATCACACACCTTGGCACCCTCAGAGTTCTGGCAGGGTTGAAAGGATGAATCAAACATTAAAACAACAGCTGTCAAAATTAATGATTGAGACTAAAATGCCATGGACAAAGTGCCTCCCACTAGCCCTGTCTAATATACGAACAATGCCAAATTCAAAAACAGGGATTTCACCATACGAAATGCTGTATGGTATGCCCGACCCTAAAGGAGAACGCCTTGATCCAGCTTTATTTCATGACCCTTCCCTCCAGAATTACATAATAATAATAATCAATAAAAATTTGCAAGTATTAAGGGAGAAGGGAATTTTGGCTCAAACTGTCCCTCTAAGATTTGCCATAGATAAGATTAGGCCAGGACAACATGTGTTAATTAAAAAGAAAATCTAGATCCAAAATGGGAAGGACTGTATTTGGTTCTGTTAACAACTGAAACAGCTGTGAGGACAGCTGGAAAGGGATGGACACACGTGAGTAGAGTCAAGGGTCCTGTAACCCCTCCTACTGCAGGTTGGGCAGTGACATCCGAGCCTGGAGACCTCAAAGGGTGAATTCGGAAGACTTGATGTCAATATCGGATCAATTCGTCTCGAAGGTCTCCTAATCAGGACTGAAAGTCACCTGCCCCAAACCCGGCTGTAGCCTGTTCATCAAGAAAAGGTGTCCATATTGTACTGAGTTGTTGTGGTGTTATTCCTATGGTGGGTATCCCCCATTCCCATTATGTGTCCAGTGTATAAAAAAAGAATATAAGGAAACTATTACAGTATTAATACCCTATAATAAGGAAAAACAAAAAAAGAAGGAAAACCAGAACAGAGGTATTGGCAATAGAGTGTCAGAAGGGTTGTGTATACCGAGCTGTTACTGCTGTACCTCGTACTGGAATGTTAAAGCTAAATTTGGGACAAAATTAAGAAACACTACCAAAAGAGAAAGACAAAGTGGGAGAGCCCAGGACATATTCCCTGCTGCCGAGAAGATCAAACAAACCTCGGCTACTGGCAGCAACCCCGTAGGCCTTGAGGGAGGCAGAGGGATGAAAATGGTCATGGGAGTCATCCTATTGCTAATGATGATAAAAGGAAATAATGCTGATGCTTGTTCCAAGTGTCACCAGACAATTGGGTACGGGGATGCACGGTATCCACCCTTGCCTTCCACACACACATCAATTCGGCCTGCTGTAATAAACACATTATGCACTATTATGGAAAAAATTGGGTAGCCACCAATTTGGAAAAAGGAGGGTGGGCTCCATCAGCATACCAAAGTTGCCCAGTAGGAGAGACACACCTCTGCTTCCCAAAAGAAGGTATGTGGGGATATTCAGATCAGGGAGGAGTGCAAGATCACTACAAGGAGGAATTGATTAAAAAAAAAAACCTAAAATGTTCAAGGGAAAAAGGAAAAACCGTGGGGGAAGTTTTAACTTCTATGAGAGAATAAAACAACAACTCAGCGAACGGGACTTACCCACCTTGGGAAAAAATTATTTGTAGAATTAATGAAAGAAATTACTACTGATCTTAACTCACTGTTGGATCTGTAGAGGAATGCAGATGACTGAACAATGGCCAAGGAGGTGGGGTGAAGGATTAGGGCCAGAACAGTTGCTAGAGTGAAATCAAACAGAAATATCGAGGGGGAGTGTGTGGGAAATTTAATAATTCTGAATACTGATTAGAAATTTATGATAATAGTGAAGTAATTACTAAAATTGCAGAAGAAATAAAACGAATAGCCCATGTACCTGTACAAAACTGAAACACTATGCTTAATGATAATTGGTGGAATAACCTGTTGGGGGGGAGCTTGGTGGAAGAAATTAGGGTTTATGTTAACATGTGCATTATTAGAACTACTGTTCATCCCTTGTCTTGTTCCATGCTTCATTCGACTAATCCAGTCAGTGGTTCAAGGAATGCAAGTTGCTACAATACCAATAGACCCTGAGAAGGCAACAAAATTAATAACAGTACATGAATTAAATCTAGTACAAGAGGTACTGACAAAATTTGAAACCAGAACACAAATCAATGGGATAAAAAAAGAGAAGTGGGGAAATTGTGACAATTGATAAAAGATTTCTGTTAATCACAAAAGCATTAGGGGTTTCTATAAACCAGAATGCTAAGCTCTGAAATGAAGCATGGACACTAGATAAAGGAAATTATATGATAAAATAATTCTGTTTAAAATCACATTGTTATGTTATATTATGTTGTATTATGTTACATTATAATACGTTATGTTATGTTTTTCAAATAAATTGTATCAGCTACCAGCTTGCAAAATCGGACTACCCAAAAAGCCCTTCCTGCCTTTGTCTGATCAATGCTGCCTATCTCAAGGACCAGACCCCCAGAACTTCTTTGGTGCTTATCTAGAAGGACCGGATGGCTATCTGTGACTGATTATCACCCAAAGGCTTTGTGAATTTGTGTACAACGAGAACCCACAGTATAAGAAGAGGCTGCAAACCAAGGTTGGGTGGAGCGTGGAGTGGGCGGTGACCCCTCACGTTCCCCAGCGCTGTTTCCCCTTTCTATATCAAATAAAGCAATCTAAATTTTGCTGAATATCGAGACTTTTGTCTCTCATTTATAACAGGGTTCACCTTTTCCTCCTCCATGTGTAACGTCGTCTGGAGCACAGAGGTCCCAGGAGCTGCTTCCTCCTGAGCCAGTGGCACTCCTGGCACTGGGCAGCGCAGGGCCCTGTGCCCCGTATATACCCCTGCAGGGCGGGGCTGTGCCATGTCACCAGGACAACAGAATGGCCAACAGCACCCAGGAACCCGATAGAACGGCCCTGTGTCACAAAGGGCCCAGCCCAGCAGCCCTTCAGCAGCCCAAGCCCCTGGAAGTGGCATGGAGCAGGTGCCCAGCAGGTGCTGGCTTTGCAGGCTGGGCTGTGCGGGGCCAGAGGAATTGGCCGGATGGACGCAGGCAGGGAGTTGTGGTCAGCGGCTCCATGGGCGGCTGCAGGCCGGGGATGAGGGGTGTCCCTCAGGGAGGGCTCTGCCTCGGCCCCGGGGGGGCCCAATGCGAGGGCGAGGGGCTGGGGGGGCCATGGGGGCGTTCGATCAATGGGGAGGGCCCGGGGAGTGCTGAGAAGGGGGTGGGGAGTGGGGGGGAGGGAGGGGTCCCATGGATTTGGGGGGAGTCTTGATGAGTGTGGGGGCAGTCCCATGGATTTTGGGGTCCTGGTGACGGGGGGGGAGCGGTGAGTGGGGGGGGGTCCCATGGGTGGGGCAGGGGCAGTGAGTGAGGGGGGGGGTCCCAACGCTTTGGGGGGGTCGGTGAACGGGGGCGCAGTGAATAGAAGGAGCCCCGGTAAATTGGGAGGGTCCCTGGTGATAACCGGAGGAGGGGGGGCAAAGTCCCAAGGGACTCCCCCCGGTGCTGGGGACACCCCGCTGCCCCCCCAGCTCACGGCCCCCCCCCATTCCCGCTCCTGTTCCCGGAGGAAGTCAAAGGGGAGGGGCGGAATCCCCGGGATGGGCAGGGGGGGCACAAAGGGGGGTCCGGGCCCTGTGCACCGGAGGGTGGTCGGTACACGAGGGGGGGGGTCCAGTCCCGGTGCCCGAGGGGGCGTCCCGGTGCCCGGTGATTCGTGAGGGGGTGTCCGGTGATTCCTGGGGAGGTCTCCGGTGGTCCTGGTGCATGACGGGGGGGTCCCGGTGACTCATGGAGGGGTCTCCGGTGATCTCGGTGCCCGAGGCTGGCGATGTCTGAGGGGGGGTCCGGCGGTCCCGGTGCACGATGAGGGGGTGTCACTGCTCAATGGTGAGGGGAGTCCCGGTGCACGGTGACGGTGCTGATTGATGGGGGAGGTCCTCTGGTGGTCCCGGTGCCCGGTGATTGATGGAGGGGGTCTCCGGCGATTCCTCGGGAAAGGGGGGGAGAGGTGCGGTGATGCCGGTGCACGAGGAGGGGAGAGAGGAAACTCGAGGGTCCTGAGGGGGTCCCGGTGCACGAGGACGGTTAAATTCGGGGGTCCTGGTGCTCGGAGGGGGGGTCGGTTCCTGGTGTGTGACACACAGAGAGACCCCGGTGACACTGGGGACCCTGGCACGGGGCTGGTGACACTCAGGGGCTCCGGGTGGCACAGAGACTCTCCCCAAATTCTCTGGCACGAGGTCCTGGTGGCAGGAGGGGCTCTCGGAGATACGAGGAGCTGGTGGCACTCCAGGGACTCCTGTTGGCACAAGGAGCTGGGGGCAGTTGAGGGGCTCTTGGTGACACAGGGCTCTCAATGTCACTCGCAGAGCTCTCGGTGACACGAGGAATCCCCCCGTTCCTCCTGGTGACACTCGAGGAGCTCTCAGTGACACTAGGATCCCCCAGATTCCTCTGGATGACACAAAGAGCCCCCCAAACTGGTCTGGGTGACACGAGGAGACGGTGGCACGAGAGGAGCCCTTTGCACGAGGATCCGTCGCACGAGGACCCCCAAAATTCCTCGAGCGAACCCCCCCGAAATCCTCGCGCGGGACCCCCCACTCAGCGCGAGCCCAATCCCCCCCCCCCTCCCCTCCTGCTCCTCACCCCGGGGGTCTCCGGGTGATCCCGGCCCAGGTCCTCCCCTTTCCCCCTTTTCCCCCAGGACTGGGAAGGTTGGAGGGACTGAAGGGGGGGTGCAGGTGCGGGTTTTTTCCGGGGGGGTCCCGGCGGCCCCCGGGGCGGGGTCAGTGCTCAGCAGCGGGGCCGCGCCGCTCGCACCCGTTGGCCGAGATCGGGGGGGGGGGGGGGCGGCCCGGGGAGCCCCTGGGCCCCCAAATCACACCTGGGTCTGCTGCTTTAGTCCTGTGCTCCCAGCGCTGATTTTTCTCTTTATTTAGTCTTTTGGTGTATTTTTTTTTTGCTAAGATTTAATAAACCTTTAAAATTTTACAAAGTCAGAGTCGTTTATCCAACCCTGCACTGCCGGGGTAGGAGGTGCAGTTGGAAGGAGGAAGACGTGTGGAAAGCTGGTTTGAAGGGTCTTCATTTATCTCTCATTATTATCCTGCTCTGAGTTTTTGGAGTTTTCTGACAGAAATCTCTCCCCTCTCCCACTCATCCACAGGGCTTGTGGGACAGTTTTCCCTTTTTGGGGAAAATTAAAGCCATGCACAGACGCTCCTAATTAGGGGTAGCGGCACTGAGGCTCCAGGGGTTCCAGCTGAGCCGGAGGCAGCGAACACGCAGGGCTGGGAAAGGCGTGCCGGGAGCTGCGGAGAACTTTGTTTGTGTTTCCAGGCCAATGGCGGCTCGGGCCCGGGCCCGTTCCAGGGCTGTTCCTCATCTCCGCCTTTGCCCTCCCACAGCCCGGGGGGCCCTGAGAGCGCGGGCCGAGGCTGGGCCGTGTGCAGAGCCCGGCCCTCGCTGCCATTGGCTGATTGTGCCAATGTCACTCCTGGTTCTGGCGCGCTGATTGGGCAGAGCAGCAAAGGCGCCATTGTGGCAGCGTCTGTGCGGGCCCGGCAGCGGCGGCAGCGGCCGGAGCCCGGGGAGGCGGCGGCGGAGCTCGGAGGCGGCCCCAGCGCAGGTGGGAGCCGCGCTCGGTTGTGCGGGGGCTCGGGGCTCGCTGCGGGCCTCGGGGGCGGCAGGGGGCTCTGGCGGGTTGGTTGTGCCGGTGCCGGCCCGTGTTGGCGCTGGGCTGAGGGCGCTGCGGGAGCGGCTGCCCGCGGTCTCCTTCCCGCTGGGGCCTCGGCAGGAGCCGGTGCCGGAGCAGCGCTGGCTCGTCCCGGTTGCTGTGGGTGGCACAGAGGTGTCTGCCCTGTGCCCGGGACTGTGCGGGAAAATTCCCGTGGACAGAGGTTTGTGTGCCCAAAGGAGACAGAGGAGTCCTGTAAAAGTGACTTTATTGATGAACAAAGAGAGAGGCCATGCGGCATTTGCCATGCGGTCTCTAAAGCGCCGCCTCCTTTTTATCCTCATTTTCCCTTCTGCACCTCCCTCTCCCCTTCCCTACTGGCTGAGGTACTTGGAGGGTTCAGACTTCCCCATCCACCTACTGCATGTCCCTCCTAATATGCACTCCTACTACGATATTAATCTTACTGCTTTCAATCCCTCCTTCTCTCATTTTCTCAAGAATTGCCTTTACTAACTTTTAATTTCCATCGACTCAATCTCTTTTCCTGCATCCTCTTTGACGCAAGGTGTCGTGCATGGTAAAAAGATGAGAGTTTCTGCAGCACGTCAGAGGAGGAGCAGCATTCGTTTAAGCCATGGTCTGCCAGGAAACCACGAAAACGTGTCCCATTCCCTTCCTTTCCACATTTGACCGGAATATGAGCTACTTTCTCACTTCCTTTGTTATCTGTTTCACCACTTTTCCTTTGTGATCTGTTTGCAAACAGCAGTTTGAGTCATTTAATTTTCCACAAACTTCTCCACTTTCTGTTAATAGATCATCTGATTCCATTCCATCGGGAAACGTTGCATTCCTCATCTGAGTGGATTGGTCGGGAAGAAGGTGAGGAGCTGGAGCTGTCAGGTTGGGTGTTATTTTGAGGACATTGTGTAATCTAATTATGCCATCGAAATGATAAATGACTTCTCTGTCTCCTGATATGAATTCGTTAGGGCTCCCAGGGGCTGGTCCATGGTGGTGTAGGATTTGTTCTGGTGTCTGTTCATCTTTTTTCCAGTTTTGGGGTGCTCCCTGCAGCCAGGGCTGCATCAAATGACCACGTTAATCTTATGAAATCATCAAATACTTGGATCCCCAACTGGTTTCTCTGGATTAGCAAAAACACCCCAGTGCTCTGGAGAGAGGGATGATTCCCCACACACACTATTTTTCATGAAGGTTGCACAAAATTCTGCGTTTGCTGTTTCCCTTTGCAGCTTAACCAATTTCTGTTGCAGTCAGATATCCTCACTATGGGCTCTGCCTTTAGTTGTGCAAATTCCATCTGTGCAAGCAGGCAGAGCTTGGGATGAGGGGCAGATGGAATCAGCCCAATTCCTCCCCCAGGCTAGAAGAGTTTGGTACATCTTGCACACATTGCCCTAGCAGTGTTAGTTTGCATTTCTAATTAAATCGCCACATACTCGAATTTCCAACTCATTTCCCTGAACTTGTGGCTGCAAAAACACCCCAGTGCCCCAATACACCCTATATAACCTGGACAGTGACAGCACAGGTTGGAGTGAGGAGAGGGATGATTTCCCCCCCGCTTTTTTTCATGAAGTCTTCCCAACATTCTGCGTTTGCTGTTTCCCTTTGCAGCTTAACCAGTTTCTGTTGCAGTCAGATATCCTCACTATGGGCTCTGCCTTTAGTTGTGCAAATTCCATCTGTGCAGGCAGGCAGAGCTTGGAGTGGGGGACAGAGGAAATCTGCAAAATTCCTCCCCCAGGCAAGAATAGTTTGGTAAATTGTCCATACATTTCTTCAGCAGAGTTAATTTGCATTTCTAAAGCTGCTCTCCTGACTCTGCCTGGAATGAATCTTATAAAAGTAGGATTATTAAGAAAAAACCTTCTAATGGTGTAGTCTTGTCACCAAAACTGCGGGAAGAACTAAAACTCTTCAACAGCATTTCTACTGTTAGAGAATCAACGAATTGCTTGATTCTGGCCAGGATGTGTAGCAGAAATCATTTCATCCACAAATAGCCCGGGTGTGCAGAGAAAATCATTCCATGACACGTGAGTTTTACTAGATTTTCCCTTAACTTTTTACCCATAGTTTGAACCCATAGAAATCCATTGGTTTAATGTTCATTGCTTCCAAGTTGTGTAGTTGTTACTATTTAATTTCCTATCGGACCCGAATTTCTTCCCCTCTATATTAATTAAGTCCGCACTCCTGGATTTCCTTCTCAGCCTTTTGCAGACCAGGCATCTCCAACTATGCCAGGGGCAGTGTCTGGGGTGGGTGTTCCTTGATGTTTGCTGATGGCCTTAAGGGTCGTTATCTTCGTGAGTATCTTTTGGGCTATTCCCAGTCTATTGAGATGTTAAACTCCTCTCTGTTGAGTGGAGGAACATTCCTTAGAAATCTCTTTAAAATTCGTTTCCCCAATGCAAAGCACATGAAGCCTGAGTATAGAAATAGATTTTTAAAATTACACTCGGTATATTTTCCGACCATGGAATCCCGGGCAGCCCAGTGTGTGAGTGTAACTGAGGGGCAGAGTGGAATTGTGCCGTTGTCTTCCCCAGCAGCTGTGGCAGTGCAGGCACAGAAAGCAGCGAAGCTCCAGCAGTGGCAGCAAGGATTGGCCCCAGTGTGTGGAGATGCCAAAGGAGGGTGCCCAGGCAGAGGATTTCAGCAGAGGATCTGTGGGCAGGCCCAGGGGCTTGGCCCGATGTGGAGCCCTGGCTGCTGCTGCGTTGCCTTCAGTGCAGGGTCAGTGGTGCCCTCCCATGCTGCTCCTGCAGCCGGGAATTCCAAATTCCTTTGGCATGGCCCTATTTAACATCCACATCCCATTCCAATTTCTTTTCTGACTCTGGTAGAGCCATGGCTGTGGCGTCAATCACTTTGTTTTTTCATTTTCTCAAGTTTTGTTCTTTTTCTTATGTCCATACCATAATACTAGGGCTGTCTGGGGTTAAAAAGTCGTACAATATTCGGGCTGGAACAGAGAATCCTCAATGCAGGTTCTGCAAATCCCTGTTAATCCTCAGAATTGTCCCAGCTGTTTTTTAGTGCTGGGTAATATTGCTTCTGAGATTCCCTGGTCCCTCTCTGGGTTAATACACCACAAATCTTGAGTCAAAATATGTCCCAAATATTTTACTTTTTTCTCCATTTGCGCTGTTTTTTCAAATAATCAAAGATGGTTTTTAGCCTGAACATTCAGCCATTTCACAAAGGCTTCTTCTGCCACTTCTTGTCCTCCTGATTGCAGCAAGTCATCCCCATCCTGCATTAACCCAATCCCTGGGGGTGGGGTAAATTCTTGTGATATTTTCTGCAAGGCTTGCCCCAATAAGGCTGGTGCTTCCGTGCATCCCTGCAGAAGGACCGTCCATGTCTTTTCCATTTTCCCTTCTACCTCTTGTTCCCACTCAAACGCAAAATCCAGTTTACCATCCTGTGTAAGTGGGCATCCCCAGAAAGCATCTTTGCCATCAAGGACTGAATGGTGTCAGTGTGAGGAGGGCACCTGGTTGAAGATGGTGTAAGGATGTGAGAGCCCCTGGGTGCTGGGGCCCCCTTGGGCCCTGGGGTTCATCCCTCAGGGGCTGTAGAAACTCTGCCATGGCCTTTGCCTTCCCCTTGGCCTTTTCCTCCTCCCTTCTTGTATTCCCCTGCTGTGCCTTTGTGACCAAGTGCTCCAGGGGCTTCTTCTGCCCCTCCTGCAGCCCCCTCAGTGCCTGGGGGTGCTCATCCTCTGACAGCTGCTGAGCTTTCTGCTAAATCATTCCTTTCTGCAGTGACCCAAGGAAAATGTTTAAAAGCGAATCTGGATCCTTGCATGTCCAATTCCCATTTCCCAGCTGTTCCTTTGTGCTGCTGCTCCTTGTGCTGTGGCTGCCGTGGCCAGCCCGTATCCCAGAGCCGGTGCCTGTCCTGCCGCAGTGTCCAAACGCGGCCCCCCCGGCGGGCAGGGCCGGCAGCTCCACGGGGCCGGGCAGCGGCCGGGGCGTCCCGCAGCCTCCTGGGGGCCGGGGGCCACTGCCGGGCCTGCAATTGCCGGGGGGTGCTGGGCTCAGGCAGCGCCCGGCGCTGAGCCCCGGCTGCCCCACAGCCCCGGCCCGGCCCCGCAGCTCCCCACAGGCCCCCAGCCCGTGCTCCCGGTGCCGCCCCTCTGCGCCCGCTCCTGCCGCTGCCCAGCACAGAGAAACCCCCTGCAATCCTGACCTCCTTGTGTGCCTGTCCTGGCAACCGGGGATACAAAGGATCTGCAGCAGCTGGGAAATTCTGAGAATCAAACCCTGCTGAAAAACAACCCCATCCTCAGTGTTTTCCTTTCCTCCTCTTTTCCATCTTCCATTTTCTTACCATAAGATTCTTCCTGCTTCTTCTTGCCTGAACCATATTACTGCACACTCCCCTTCACCCAATCCCTTCCCAGCACACCAACAACCTCCATCCCCTGTTGTCTAAATCCCTTCTGGACTTCCCTTATTGTGCTGCTGGGTTTCTATGTCCTTGATTACCTCTGGTAGAATGTGCAAACTCCCTCAACATGCTCCCAAGGGACCCTTCAGAGATATTTTGGGATCCTCATCCCTCTGGCCAGGAGCCCTTCCTGGCTTTTCCTTTGTACCCTCCACGGGTGCCCTGCCATGTTTAGTCCCCGAAGATGCCACTGTAGTCACTGCTGAGATTTTCAGTGCTCTCTGGCTGCCGACTCTTCCCAGCCCCCCTGATCTGTCACTTGTCTGTCTCCTGGCCCCAGCGCCCCCCTGGATGGGAATTTGGGGAGGTGGGAGGGGGGGAGCGCCAAGGCCGGGCCCCCCCGCGCTGTGGTGGCGGCAGCGGCTGCAGTGGGGAGCGAGTGCGGGCGGGAGCGGCCGAGAGCCCAGCGCTGCCCCAGCCCGAGCTGCCCCAGCTCCATCGCTGCCCCTGCGCTGGGATGCTGTGGGTTTGGGGGGAAGAGGGAGCCGGCAGTGGGTGCTGGGCCTGGGGGCAGCAGGAGGAGGGAGGGACAAGCAGAGTTGAAGAACAAAATGATCAAACGATGCATATCGGAGGAGAAGGTGGGATTGTGCAGGAGAAGGAGGAATAGTAGGAGGAAGAGGAATGTGAGGAAAAGCAGAGACACAGGAAGAGCAGAAATGGGAAGCAGCACAAGATTCCAAACCTACAGCGTCCCTCCAGTCCCAGCGTGTTGGCCCCCCCCTCCACATTCAGCAGGTGACTGGAGAGGGGGATCCACCATTTTCAGAGGGGTGAACCTTGTTGTTTCTGAGCTTTATTGGGCTAAGACGTGGTGCTTTGTTTTTTTGCTGGGCCTTAATCTTTATATTTTGCAGGGGGTTTTGGCTGAATCTTGGTTTTTTGGGAGTTTTTGATCTGCGTCTTGATATTTGGAGGATTTTTGTGATCAGTCTGGGTGTTTGGGAGGTCCTTACAAACACAGGATGCCCAATGTCTTCCTCAGCTGCACATCGGTTGGAGGAACCTCTAGCTCAAGGCAGTCCCCTCTTGTTTTTTCCCCAAACCAGGATTCTTCATTCCCATGGGGTGGGCAGATGGCGGAGGAGGAAAATTTCCTGGGATCCCTCAGGAGGAGGGGCTGCAAACCCAGCCCAGTGAGCTGTGAGGAGGAAAGACCCTCCCTGAGCCGGGAAGGCGGCCGGAGATGCAGGCAGAGCTCAGAGCTGGTGGAGAAGCCTCCTGGAAGGCAGAAGCCCCACAAGTGCTTGGAATGTGGGAAGGGTTTCAGGTGGAGCTCCCATCTGATCCAGCACCGGGTGATCCACACTGGGGAGAAGCCCTATGAGTGTGAGGAATGTGGGAAGGGATTCAGAGACAGCTTCCATCTGATCCGGCACCAGATGATCCACACTGGGGAAAAGCCCTACGAGTGTGGGAAATGTGGGAAGAGCTTCAGAGACATCTCTGGTCTAATGCAGCACCAGGTGGTTCACACAGGGGAACGGCCCTACACCTGCTTGGAATGTGGGAAGAGCTTTGGACAGATCTCCAACCTGAGATACCACCAGCGCATCCACACCGGGGAGAGGCCCTACGAGTGTCCCAAGTGTGGGAAGAGGTTTCAGAGAAGCTCCAATCTCCTTGTACATGAGCGGATTCACACAGAGGAGAGGCCCTTCCGCTGCCCCGACTGTGGGAAGGGCTTCAGGCACAACTCCCATCTCATGAGGCATCGGCGCATCCACACTGGGGAGAGGCCCTACGAGTGTCCTGAGTGTGGGAAGAGCTTCTCCAGGAGCTCCGACTTGACCCGACACCAACGGAGGCTCCACTAAGGGAGGCCCTGTGAGTGTCCCGAGTGTGGGAAGAGCTTCGTGCTCTGCTCCAGCTCCATCCCCCATGGGAGGATCGGTGTTGGATGATCCCCAGTGACCCCCGTGGGGCAGAGCCTTGGTGATCCGTGGTCCTGGTGATCCGTGTTGGGAAGACACCCGGCTGGGGGAGCTCTGCATCATCCTGTCTCCCTGGATGAATGCAGGGACAGGAACGTCCATTGGGATGGAAACCAACATTGGGAATTCCTTGGGGAGAGTGAATTTGTTGATGTTCAACCCCAGAAAATCTTCTGTTTTCAGTCCTATCTTCTGGTGGCTTCAAGGAATACTGAATGGTCTTGGTGGTCTTTTCCATCCTCAGAGATTCCAGGATTTTGATTTTTGATTTTTTGATTGTCCAAGGGTGTTTTCCACAGCAAAATGGTGATGAACTGGGGCAAAGACCAAGATTTTGGAGACAGTGGGGTGGAAACACCTCCAAAAGTATTTTTCCCTCACTCCTTCCCTGCTGGATTCTCAGCCAGCATGGACACAGAAATCCTTTTATTTTGGGCTGGATTTGCTTTTCATTTCTCTTCATCTCTTTAAAACATCCAATCTTGGGATAAAAATAAAGACACTGAACTGAGACTTGGGTAGGGAGAAAGACATGGTAGTACACAGACATGGAGAGTGAGGACATGGGGACACATGGACATGGAGAGGGACGTGGCCATTCCTGGGGACATGGGGGGACACGGGCGTGGATGGAGATGTGGGGGACAGTGACAGGGATGGAAACATGGTGGGGACACAGCCATGGGTGAGGACATGGTGGGACATGGCCAGTGACATGTGGGGACACGGCCACGGCCGGTGCCATGGGGGGAACTCGCAGGGGCTGTGGGGGATGCTGGCTTGGAGGGAGTTGAGGGTTCCTGGCAGGGACTTGGGGCTCGCTGAGGCCTTTGGGGACCCCAGGCCGAGCGGCTCCGGCTGCGCTGGGAGACCCTGGCGGAGGTTCTGGGGCAGCTGCTCAAGGACCCCCTGCCCTGGAGCCCCAGCCGGGCGTTGGGCTCCTGGAAGGGAATGAACGTCCTTGTCCCCAGCAGGGAAATCCCAGCACCCCCAGGGTGTCAGGGGCAGGTGAGAGGCCACAACAGGGAGAGGAAAGCCAGACACAGCTGTCCTTCTCCAAAACTGCACACTGTAAATCGCAATACTTTGGGATTCCACCAGAAAGAAGATTTCAAGAGGTGCCTGAATTGAAGGAAAGGGGAATGGGACTCCCAGAGATAGCAGGAGGGGCCTGGAAGCCTCAAAAAGAAGCATGAGGTCAGGGGTGGTTGAGTGGGGGGCAGTGTAAAAGGGCTGGAAGAGCATGGGAAAAGAGGTGGCTGGTACCCCTAAAGAATTGGTCAGGGCCCTGGGACCACCAAATTGCACTGAGAGATGTCCCACACCACCTCCTTTCTAGTCCTGCCTCCTCTCCAGTCCTTCTCCCAGTCCTTCCTCAGCCCCCCTCCATCCCTTTTCTTGCTCCCCCTGGGCCCAGCACCCACCCTTCACCCCCCCTGTTTTCCCAACACCATCACATCCTGTGGTAGGAGCTGGGATGGAGCCAGGGCAGGTCGGGCTGGGGCAGCGCTGGGCTCTTGGGCCAGCCTGGGCACCCCCCCATGCACCCCCTCCCCAAATTCCCCTGTTTGTTTATTGGGGTCCTGGCACCTTTGGGTTTGGCACGGTGTCGTGTTGGGGTTCAGGGTCCCCCCAAGGTCCCCCAGAGTAGGGTGAGAATGGGGGGACACCACCATTCCTGGGGGTCCCCATTCCTGATCCATGCTGGGGCCAGTTCTGCGACCCCCCCCATCATGGCTCCCCCTGCGGGGTCCCTCCAAGTCCTTCCCCACTGGCCCGCAATAAACAGGACCAGGCAAACTGGGAAGCTTTATTGGGAATACTGGGAGCAGCTGTTCGGGGGCAGAGTGACACCGGGCTGGGGGTCCCCGGGGGGAGCACACACGTTCACCCGAGTCCCGCTGGCCCCCAGACAGGTGAGCTCCCAGCAGCACCAGTAGCACCAGTAGGGCCCCAGCTCCCCCGACACGCCCCATGCCCTGCGCCGGGCGGTGCCGCCAGCCCCAAAGCAGCCGCGCTGTGCCCTGGGGGGGTCCCCGCGGCCCCGCCCCACGCGGCACTGGGAGCACCAGTCCGGACCAGTTGGAAGCGTGGGCGGGCGGCACCAGAACCCACGGAACTGAGTCCACCACAAGGCGTTTAGAACCCCCAAAATTGGCGGAAACCATCAGGATTCTCCCAAAAAAGGGGTCACATCTGCCCATAAACTAACCGGGAAATCCCCCAAAGCGTTTATGACCCTCTAAAACTGGTGGAAAGCACCAGGATCTTCCCTAATATCAACTTCTGTGCTAGTTACACCTGGGGAGAAGAAACTCAAGAGAGAAATTCTCTCTGTGAGAACTCCCTCTGGGAGTTGATGGGACCAATTGGCTGGTTTGGTTATTGACAGCCTGAACAACCAATTGGAGAAAGTTAGTTCGCTCGGTGAGCACACATTTTGAAGGCGGTAACCCGGGAAAAAACTCTCTTTTATTTCCGGTGGCTGAGCAGGTAACAACGGCCCAGCCCGGGCTCCCTCCCATGTGGGGGGAGCTCGGGAGGCCGCTGGGCCCCGTTTGCAAACCAGGGAACCCGATGGCCGGGGGGAGGAAAGGCTCATTGATGAGACCTTAGCCCGGCTTCCTCCCCTACGAGCCCGCGGCTCTGGGGGGGCCCGTCTCCTGCTGCTGGCTCGGAGCAGCTTTGGAGGGGCCGAGCCCGCCCAGCCCCCGCACGGCCTGGGGGAGGCAGCCGGGCCCTGTCTGGAAGCAGGGGTGGCCATGGGCAGTGCGGGGCTGCAGCAAGCTCCAGAAAAGCTGATTAACATCTCAGCCGCCCCCACACCCAGCGCCGTGACTTCTGTGGGAAACTTTAACTCTTTAGTGCTCAGGTAAGATTTTGCAGACCTCCGGCTTTCCTTTGAATATGAGAGGGGAAAAGGGAGATGCTCCAAAATCAGTGAAGCAAGAGCTAAGTTTCTTTAGATGGAAGGAGAATGAGGAGATGCTGTGAAGATGGCTGAAAATCCTTTTGTAAGATTGTAGGGATGAACTGATGTACTGAATATTCCTGTAAACCATGGAGAAAGACACGGGGAGGTTGGAGATGTTCCATTTGGTAGATTGTTAATCAAAGGCATCTGTGTTGAGAATCCTTCACCCCGAGGAGAAAAGGGGATCTCTTTTTCTGGAGATGGAGCATGAACAGAGAGAAAGAGTGATGAAGAAAATGTTTGGTTTGGAACAGTTAATTCTTAAAAGTAAATACCCCGTGAGTATGGCCCATAAGCACAGCTTTGGGAAAGCTGTGAAGATGGGAGGAACTTCACTACTTTGCAAGTTTTTTCCCAGGCAGATGTAAATCGTGAAAGTGAAGCCATGAGAGGACTGGTTTTTTCCCTTCTTGTGGTGAAGTCACTATGGCCTGACAAGAGGAAACTTCTCTCTCCAAAGTGAACTGAAAAGGACTATTTACCTTGGGAACTGGCTGAAGTAGTTTTTTGTATGTTTGTTTTGTTGTTATGAAGGTTGGGAGAGGGAAGGAAGGAGTGCTCTAGAGATCTTATTCTGAATTTGCTTTTCTTTCTCTTTCTTTGTGTAGTTAATAAAGTTTTTTATACCCTTTTTAAGTTTTGGGCCTGCCTTGCTCTTTTGCTCCTGGTTCTGTCTCACAGCAGAAAAATTAGTATATTTAAATTGGCAAAACTATAACAATGGAGGAGAGTGTCAGCAGCTGCAGCTAAGGGCTCGTGTCCCATCAGAGTCTCTAACGATGGCACCAACGCTGCTGCCTTGGGACAGCCGACTCTGGAAGGCGAGTGTGCCCTCGAGCAGAGCCGCTGAGGTCAGTCAGGGGGACAGGCTGCAGCTGAAGCTGCCAAGCGTTGCTGTGATTCTGGCAAGGCAAGAGAAAACCATGGTGACCACTTTCCCTTAAACCCTTTGCCAAGCCACGAAAAATTGTGCCCATAGCATCCCCTCTTTTGGCATCCTGTCTGGTGTGCATGTCTTCCTGAGGAGGTACAAGCCTTCTGGGTGCTGCTGTTCCTGTGCACACTCTGGTCATTTTTCTCTGGTGTCCAGAGCCACGCTGACAGCAGGAGCTCCGCAGGCCAGCTCCAGGAGACATCGTTCTTGCCATGGTGGCAGCAGCTCTGTGGGTCCCGAGCTCAGTGTCAGGCGAGTCTTGGCCACACAGCACAGTGGCCTGGACAGCTCTGGGGACCCGGGCTGATCGCCAGCGCTGCCACTTCCCACTGCTCCTCGCCTGCAGCAGCCAGTGGCCGTGTTCCAGCAGGGCCTGCTTGCGGTTCTTGTCCCTCCTTGTCCCTCCGTGTCCCTGGCCAAAGCAGCCTGGGCACCTCGGGGCTGTCCCCACCGTCCTGCTGAGGCCAGGCCTCGAGGGCTTCTGCCACGGGCACCAGAGACGCGTCGGGGAAGCGCCAGAGCAGCCGGCTGGCAGGAAGAAGGTGGCTGTCTGGGGGCTGCTTATGGCCTCTGCCACCCAGTTCCTCAGGGCTTCCCACCAACCCATCCACACAAGTCCTCCTGGCCCATCACAGCCTCCCGCCACCCAGCGCCACACGCATCCCCCTCACGCCTTCCCACTGCCTTCTCCGGGCAGGCCTTGGCAGCACCGCAGCCCTTCATGGCCTCCCACTGTCCCGTGCCCTCCACGCCTCCCCCAGGCCTGCCTGGCTGCTGAAGGAGCTCCAGAGGAGCCGCATCAAGAGGCACCTCAGAGCCCTCAGCAATCCAGCCAGCAACACACGGGCAGGACACAGATGGCGCTTCCAGGCTGGCAGAGGGGTGCTGGCCATCTCCAGGGACCGGTCTCTCAGGGATCCCCGCCGCAGCTCCGGCCTCTGCCCGCCCGCTCTGTCAGAAGCCTTAAGGCTTCCACAGAACCACCAAAGGCCAAGGGCCTTTTGGCCACTTTCCTTTCCACACCGCACGCTTGGCCAACTTGGCGAGCACACGAACCCTTTTTGCCCTCTTCCCCATTGGCCTGAAGACTCTGGGCACCAAAAGAAAGCTCCTGCACCTCTGTGTATGACAACGGGAATTTACTAATCCTAGGGTGGGGTGAAACAAAGTGCTTGCAGAGCAGAGGTGTTCCCTGCAGGCTCAGGTGGCCCCAGCAGACGCAGCCTCACAGATCAGTTCTCCACAGTGCTCATGCAGGACAACCAGCCCCCGCGACACAGGGAAGGCCGTGACTTCCAGAGCCGGCGGAATCCATCTCGCATCTGCTGGAGTCGGGAGGAGGGAATGCTCTGTACAACTGTGTTGATGTACAGAGTCTGAAGAGCCAGGCATGAGATGGCAGGGCTGGTGTCATCTGTCATGTCCTGAAGGGCTGGAAGAGAGAGGAACAGAGCCACAGTCAGAGCCTGCATCTGCAGGGATCTGGGGAGACCCTCCTGCTCCATCCCTCCCACACGGCAGCTCTTGCCATAGCCTGGAGGAAGCAGGAGACAGCAAGGATCAGCTGGAAGACGCTGGCCACGAATGTCCCTCCCGCAGGCCCCTGGAAGGTCTCTGTGCTCTGCCCACGCCGCCCCTCGTGCGCGCAGGGAGCAGAGCCCTCCCAGCCGGGGCAGGGAACGCAGCTGCCAGCGCCAGCCCCCGCTGACAGCCCGCTGGCCTCACTCACCCCTGCACATGAGCTGCAACTCTCGCTGCTGCTCTCTCAGGAACCGCCCGGCCATCCCTGCCAACACAGAGCCTGTCACGGCCCCAGCCGCACAGCTGCCCCGCAGCGGCGCTGCCAGCCCTGCGGCCACAGCAGCGCCTTCCCCTGCAGGGCTCAGGCCCGGCCCTCGCCGCATCCTGACGCCCAAGGACACGGCTGCGAGAGGGCGGCAGCGGCGCCGAGGGCAGGCGGGGCTCCAGAGCCCCGGCCCGGATGGCGCTGCCGGGGCAGCAGGCGGGGCTGGGGCCGAGCTGCGGCGGGGCGGGGAGGGAGCCGGGCTTGTGGCTCACCAAGAAACCTGAGGGCCGCCTCTCGCAGGGGCTCCTGTGGGCTCCGCAGGTACGGCAGCGCCTGGCGCAGCAGCTCGGCCGCTCGGCTCCTGTCCTGTGCCAGCTGGAGAGAGCGGCAGGGCACGGAGGGAAGGGTTGGCGCGGGCTCTGTCCCTTGGCCCCGGCCTGCCCTGCCCGCACAGCCCTGAGCGGGGCAGAGGGCCCGGCAAGGCGCGGGCTTGATGGAGCTCGGGGCTCCATCAGCTCCGGCCCTGGGGCCAGAGGAGCCTGGAGAAGAGCCCGCGTGGGCAGCCCAGGGAAGGGAGCAGCGTTCTTACCAAGCACTCGCCAAACCTCCACATCTGATCCGCCATCAGCAGGTGCTCAAGATCTCTCCTCTTCAGGAAGGTTAGTGCTGAAAGCAGCGTTTCACAAGAGGCCTGCAGAGCAACAGAGACCCAGAGATGGCACCGCAGCCCAGGGCACAGGACCTGCCTCCCTGTGCCAAGGCCAGGAGGAGGCTGGAGCCCATGACGTGCCCGGGTGCAGGGAGACAGCTGAGCCCCCTGCCAGGAGGACAGCAGCGCCCAGGAGTCCTCACCTCTGCCACACGCATGTTCTCATGGTGGCAGTTGAAGAAGAGTGGCAGCAGGCTCTTGCTCACAAGCATCTTGAGGGGCTTTTTACCCTTGGCCGCTACCAACCTCATCACCTCTTGGAAGAGGCGAATGGAGAGCAGCTGCACATGGCGGTTGTCCTGTTGGAAAGGAAGCAAAAGCCCTCCTCATCAGCTGCTCCAGTACCCTCTGTGCACAGGCCCAAAAATCCACGGGGCCCCACACTTGGGGGCAGCACCCAGTGGCCGTGGCTGGGGGCACAGAGCCTTACGTTGTCCAGCAGTGGCCAGAGCGCGCCAGCCAGCCGCAGGGCGATGGGGCTGGGTATTGCGAGGTGTCTGTGCGAGAGTAGAAAGCTGAGCACCGCGACGGTCATCTCAACGATGTCTTCATCTGCATCCCGCAACAGGTCCGCAGGGCTTTCTGTCAGGCTGTACATTCTAATGCTCTGCATGGAAGACAAGGCAGGGCAAGCCCACGCTGCTGCTGCTGCTGCCGTGGAGCCCAGGGGCCGAAGGGCTGTCCTGAAGCACTCGGGCAGCTGAACAGCAACGCAGGAGAGCTGGGAGCAGCTGCCACAGCTCCCAAAGACCAGCCAAGCCCAAGGGGCTGCTTTCCCCAGCCCCACGCTGCCAGCACAGCTTCAGCCGCTGCTGTCTTCTCACCATCGAGGGGTCCTTGCTGAGCTGCACGAGGCCTCTGAGCACCAGGCGACGCATCTCCCTGGACGTGCTCTGCAGGCGCCTTGCCATGATCTCCAGGAGGCTGTCACCCCATTCATTGATGTCCAGGAAGTCCAGGACCTGAAAGGCACAGAGCAGTGACCGGGGTGCCCAGCTGGCAGGAGCTCAGAACTGCACAGGGCTGAGCCAAGGCAGCAGCACAGGGCACGGGCACCGTCTGCGGCTGTGAGAGGGCAGAGAGGTGGGAGGCAGCTCAGCTGTGCTGCCCATGGGGCTCACCTCCACAAGGAACGCCATGGCAGGCAGAGCTCTCCCAGGAGTGACCCACGGAGCTCTGGTCTTTTCCCAAGCACCCCGTGGGTGCTTTGGGAGGCGGCTGTTCCCCGGCACCCTCCTGTGCCAGCCTTTTCCAGTCTGCTCGTCCGTCTCTTTGTGACAAAGCCCTCTCACCCCATGCCCATGGGAACTGTGTGGGGCACCCTGGGCACAAGTGCCGGGGGCAGCAGGGAGAAGGGGGTCTCACCGGGCCAGGAGTCCCACTGCATAGTGGTGGGTGTCAGTACAGAGCAGCGTGTCCCAGCCAGCCTTGCCTTCCATGGCTACCACAACACGCTCACACTGCACTCGGCAGAGCAGGACCTTCAGGGTCTGCACAGCAAACCTGTGTGCAGAGCAAAGCCCAGGTCATGCTGGCAGCCCTGGCTCCTGCCTTGGAAGGGATGGGGAGACTGGGAGGACTAGGATGGAGCACCTTTGGGGGTTGGTGGCAAGGCCCAGTTGCTCCTGGCACCCCTTCCAGAAGGTATCAACCTCCTCTGGCGTATCCAGTGCGCTGATGTAAACTTGGAAGAGCAGACACAGAAAGAGACGGGGAAAATACTCCAACACTATAGGTGGGCACCAGGTCAGGTTGAAGACCCTCCACAGTGTCACAGTTGCCTGCAAAAAATGAACCACCCAGAGACAACACTCAGTGCCAAGACATCCGTGTGGCAGGGCCCGAGCATGCCAGGGAGAGGCCGAGGGAGACACCTCGGGGTCACCCAGCCTGGTGCCCCTGAACCTTGCCCCTAAGGCAGGTTTCAGCGCAGTGCCTGGGGCAGAGAGATGCAGCTGGGGGGAGGACAGAGAGCTAGCTGCTGGAGAGGTGGCCTAGGGGCAAGCCAAGGTCAGTTGCAGGAACTCACAGCCAGGGCAAAGACTCCTGTGCTGTCTCCATCGGAGGTGTACACACTGTCCACTGGCCAGGCGTTCAGCACATTGAGGAGTATCTGCAGCGCCGGCTCCGCAGTCCCAGTGGAGGACATGATCACTCCCCACATGGCCGTAGCAGCTCTGTGGGGTCAGAGCTCTGTGTCAGGGGGGTCTGGGCCACAGCACTGTGGCCTGGGCTGCTGCAGGGGCCCGCGCTGGCCGTCAGCCCTGCCTCTGCCCACCGGCCCTCGCTGGCAGCACCCAGCCAGCCCACGGGGGTGCAGGCATCTTGAGGGGCAGGGAGGGAGCGTGGCAGCACGCTCAGGGGCTGACATGGCAGCACTGGCAAACGGAGGAGCCAGAGGCTCCTGGAACTGTCCCCCTGTCTGGCAGTCACCAGGGACAGGCTCTACAGGGTAACGGGCCAGGGAACCCTAAACCCTCAAGGCAGGTGGGGCTGCCGTACCTGTCACCCGATGGGGCCCAGCGCAAGAGAGTCATCAGCACATCGCAGGGGTATTCCCTGGTCAGCTCCAGAAGGGCCTTGTCCAGCCTGTGCCCAGCAGACTCATTGGCCGTGAGCCACTTGTGGATGTACCTCACCATGGCCGGCACCTGCAGAAGGCCCGGGGAGACTTGGACACCTGCCCGAGCAGCAGGTTCCCCAGCTTCCCCTGAGAAGTGCTGCCCTTCCTACCCTATTGGGCTGGGCCTCAAAGACTGAAGGAACCCAGCAGAGCTGGCTTGAGGCGCCACACAATTCCTGGGGTGATCAAGCCCTGGCCACAGGCTGCTTACTTGCTTTGGATTGGAGACACCCTTCTCCACAAGCAAATCCAGCATGGCAGCCCCGGTCTCAGCAGTGAAGAGGGGAAAGTTTGCCAAGAGCCCAGTGCCCACACCGGTGGTCTCTTCCCGCCAAATGCACATGATGAATTCATAGATCATCTGCAGGAGAAGGGCAAGAAGAGAGGGAGAATCCATGGAGTGCTCCAAGCACGGTGCTGGGCTGAGCAGTGACAGCAGGCCCAGCCCAGGTGGGGATGGCTGCAGTACCTGCGCTGTTCTGCGGAAGCGGCCACGGGCAGGGTCCTGCTCTTGTGTCGGGTCCATGGCGGCACCTGGCAAAGAGCGAGCGCAGCCAGGGCTGAGGGGCTGTGGGAGAGGCCGGAGAACACAGGCCAGCCCTGCATTCCCAGGCAGGGACAGCCCTGGGATGCTCCAGGGATGGGGTGTGGCTGCCAGGGGGTTCAGGCCCAGCCCCTGTTCTGTCCTATCCATGGGAGTGTTGGATGGGATGGGATGGGATGGGATGGGACGGGACGGGACGGGACGGGACGGGACGGGACGGGACGGGATGGGATGGGATGGGATGGGATGGGATGGGATGGGATGGGATGGGGCTAAGCTGGCTGCAGGCACCAGCTCTGTAGCCCAGCTCTGCTACTCACCCTCCTGCAGCAGCTGGATCTGCTCCAGCTCTTCAGGCTGCTGTGCTGAGGGAGCTGCAGCCTCCTCCTCCTCCTTCACCCAGGCCAGTTTGGGCACTCTGGGTGGTGTCTGCTCCATGTCACTGTATGGAGTTGGGACTGCTTGCAGGAGAGATGTCTTGGAAAAGCTCCAGATGAGCAAGTGCTGCAGTTGTGCTTTGTGGGCACCTGCAACAGAGAAGCTTTGGGAAGGCTACAGGACACCGTGTCCTGCAGTCTGTCCTCGAGGTCACCTGCAGAGGAAAAGCTTTGGAAAAGCTCCGGGTCAGTAAGGAACAAGCTGGCTGTGTGGGGGCTCCTCACAGCACCGCTCTCTCCGTCCTGTCCCGATGAGTGCACCGAGTACTGTGGTGTGGCCGTGTCACCGCCAGCACCTATGTCACGATGTGTCACAAAGGGTCACCCTTGTACGCTCTGTCCCTTTCCTATTGCACGGTGACCACGGTGCACTGTGTCACAAAGAGCCCTAGGACACACCTCCACGTGCCCTGAGGACACCCCCACCCCACCCCCACCGCCAAAGTGGCCCAGCTTGCAAGGAAGACGTTCCCCCAAGGTTCGAGGACAGCCCAACAGGAATTTTAGGAATGGCTCAAACAACAAGCAGATGCTCCTCTGCTCTGCCTGCTCAGGGCAGCAGAAGGAGCCCCCACGGTTGCCAATGCAGCTGCAGCAGGAAGGGCATCGGGGCCTTCCACAGCAGCTGCCGGGGCCTCTTTGGGACAAGACCCGGTGCTGGGTGGCCGTCACACACACAGGAGTGTGACACCGACAAGGGACGTATGGCCCGGGGTACGAATGCTGCTCTGAGTCCTGGGAGCAGTGAAATCAGCAGCTGTGGCAGAGTCTCTGCCAAAGGAGACCTGCCGCCCCCAAGGCCTGCCAATGCTGGTGCCTGCTCCTGCCACAGAGACCTGTGTCCCCTGGGGACTTCTCTGCCAGAGGACAGCCAAAGCCCACGTGCATTGGTGTGTGTGCTCCTTTCTGCAGGCGGCTGTTGGCAGGAGCACCTGGTGGCAACACTTGGTCTCTGTCAGAAGCTGTTACTCCTTCCTGGAATGATTTTTGCATGGAAGTGATGATCTGCAGTGTCCACGCATCTCCCCAGCCCATCAGTGCCTCACACACGAGGTGACCACCAAGCCACTCTCCGGCCATCTGACCCGCAGCTGAGCCCTTCCCAGAGTGCCCGCACCCGCAGGGAGCGCAGGGCTGGATTTGGCCGCCAGAGAGTTGGTGACCCTCGTGAGATCCTCGGTGCATTTAGTTCCTACAGGAGTGTGGGCACCGCTGGGAAATGATCTGCATGTCTTGTTAATTGGATGTTCTTCCACCGCTAGCCTGGGGCAGGATCTCTCCCGGTCCTCCTCTCAACTCCCGGGCCTCTCCTCAGCCAATCAGAGAAGGCACCAAAATAATTGAGCCAATCAGAGCGCGCGGCGCTGATGACTCCTCAGGCAGTCCCAGAGCGCCTGGAGCTCCTCACCTGGACTCCACCCGCGCCCCGCCCCCAGCGCCCCCCGCCAGGAGAATTTGGGGAGGGGGGTATCGCGTTTTATCTTCTTTTTTGTTTTTCTAGAGTCGAAATTAAATGCTCTAGACATGGAATTTCGTGTTCGGACTCAGATGTTTATTAATTCTTATCTATATTACAGTGAGTTCAACAGCACTTACAGCTAACAGGCTAAAAATGGCGACGTACCTGTCTCTACAAGCCCTTTTAAGGGCCAATGAGTCCAGTTAAGAACAGACACCATAATAGCCCAAGAACCAATCACCCGTGACCTGCAATGTGGAATTTTCTATCTAATTACAAAAGTACCACCTAGACCCATGAAGAAGGTGAAAAAGAAAGGAAACTCCACCCTAAAACCTCCATCTTGTTTTATATGTATTAATATAGTTTAAACCAAGAAATTCTAAATTTTCCACCATGGGACATAACACACTTCTATTCAAACTACACACCAGCGATCCCAGTTCTATCACTCAGTTCTGGAAAGCTTCTTCACGGCCTCAGGTCAAAAGCAGTGTTTTCCTGGGGGTCAATGCCTGTCAGCAGAGAAAGCCCAAACCCCTCAGTTTCCAGAGTTCCAACAGGGGGAGGTGTCAGACCCTGCCCGGCGCTGGCCATGGGGCGTGTGGCGGGGACCCGGAGCTCTTGGCTACTGTGGGCTGCTGGGGGGACACCCCCGGACCTGTGTCCTGCACACACAGCGCTGTTCCAGGAGATGGTTTAGTCCGAGTGTCACTTCATTCACGGCACCGACCGGCTGAGGTTCGTGGAGAGGAACATCTCCAAGCGGGAGCAGTTCCTGCACTTGGGCAGCGATGTGGGGCTGCACGTGGGGACACCTCCTTTGGGGACAAGGCTGCCAGGCACTGGAACAGCGACCCGCAATGGATGGAGTACAGACGGGCTGCGGTGGACAGGCACTGCCGGCACAACTACGAGTTGTCCAGCCCGTTCCTCGTGGAGCGCAGAGGTGAGCGTGGGGCAGAGCGTGTCCCCTCGGGCCCTGCCCTGGGAATGACCCTGGAGCCCCTCAAAACCTCCCTGGGAATCACCCGAGACACGTCAGCCCTTCTTGTGCCCATCCCCGGGGCCTCCTGCCCCTCACCCCAAGTGACTCCGGCTGCTCTCCCAGTCCATCCCAGTCTCTCCCAGTGTCCTCACAGTCCCTCCCAGTGTCACCAGAGTCCCTCTCAATTCCTCTCAGTCCCCAGCCATTCCATTCCCACTCCCAGTATTTCTAAATCTACTCCCAAACCTCCATCCTCTCTCCCAGTGCCCTCCCAGTGCCCTTCCAAATCTCTCCCTTCTCCCCCAATGACACCCCAGTTCCTCCCAGTCCTTTCCAAGTCCTTTGCAGTCCAATCCCAAACCTCCACCCTCTCTCCCATTGCCCCAGTCCAATCCACTCTCTCCCACTGTTCCCCCACTCTCTCCAATTTCATTCCCAGTCCCTCTCAGTGCCACACCAGCCCTCTCCTGTTGGGGACCTGGTCCTGGTGGCCACCACATGCCCTGAGAGCTCCTGCTGGCCCTGGAACCACCTCACCTGGATCTCAGCAGCGTAGAAATCCATGGAGCAGAGCAGGCAGCTGGGGCCGGGCTGGGAACTCGAGGGCCACAGTGAGATGGACACACTGGGGGACACTGGGAGAGAGTGGGGACACACTGGGATCAGCTGGGGGGAACAGGGAGGGATTTGAGTGAGCCTGGAGGGGATGGAGAAAGATCTGGAGCTGGAAATCAAGGGTTGGAATTAGGTTGGCTGTGAAGGGAAGAGACTGGGAGGAGTCCTGGTGAGTCCTGATGAGACCGGGTAGGGACTGGGAGAGGGTTTGGGGGTCCTGAGGTGGTGGGGGGCAACTGAGAGGGGGTTATGGGATGCTGAGATGGAAAGCAGGAGCGTTGGTGGGTCCTGGGGAGGCTGGGAAGATATTGGGAGGAGGATTTAAGGAGTCCTGGGTGGGTTAGAGGTGACTGGGAGGGTGATTGGAGTAGCTTGGGGGGTCTGTGAGAGATTTTGGGAGGTCTTGACGCCTGTGGACCCCCAGAGATGCCACCGGACACCGCCCGCAGGAAGGTGCTGATGGGGATCGGGGGCTCCGTGTTGGGTTTCGTCTTCCTGGAGCTGGGGCTCGGCTTCTACCTGTGCAAGAAGGGTGGGGGGAGGGTCCCGGGGGTCGTGTTCCGACCCCGGAGTGTGTGCGCTCCCCATGGGGCCCCCAGTCAGGTGCTGCCCCCTTTTCTCTGCCCACAGAGCTCCTGACCCAGCAGCTGCTGCAGCCCCTCCCCATGGCCTCGGGTGCGGCCAGGACCCCCCGCTCCGTCCCCGCGCTGATTTAGGGGGGGTCGTGTGTTCCCCCCAGCCCTGCTGTCACTCTGTCCCAGCCTGGCTGCTCCCAGTGTTCCCAGTAAAGTTTCCCAGTTCGCCCCGTCCCGTTTATTGTGGAGCGGGACTGGGAAAGGACTTGGGGGGACCCCGCGGGGGGATCGTGACTGGGCGGGGAGGGTGGGGTCCAGGTGGGGAGCACTGGGTGCTGCGGGTCTGCCCGGCAAGCGGTGAGTCATCACAGCTGCACTCTCTCATTGGCTGAATCTTCTCCATTGCATTCTCTGATTGGCTGAGGAGAGGCCCGGGAGTTGAGAGAAGGAACAGGAGAGATCCCGCCCCGAGCACCGGCACGGGAACAACAGAGCCAGCCTGGGCACAGCGAGGGAATTTATTACCAACCAAATCACAGCAGCACAAGGAAAAAAAATCTCTCCAACCCCTTCCCCTTATCCAACGGGGATAACCAGAACCACGGATCACCAGGGCTCTGCCCAATGGGGGTCACTGGGGATCATCCAACACCGATCCTCCCATGGGGGATGGAGCTGGAGCAGAGCACGAAGCTCTTCCCACACTCGGGGCACTCACAGGGATTCCCTTAGTGGAGCCTCTGTTGGTGTCGGGTCAAGTGAGAGCTCCTGGCGAAGCTCTTCCCACACTCAGGACACTCGTGGGGCCTCTCCCCAGTGTGGATGCGCCGGTGGAGAGTGAGGGTGCCATTTTGCTTGAAGCCCTTCCCGCAGTCGGGGCAGCGGAAGGGCCTCTCCTCTGTGTGAATCCGCTCATGTAGGAGGAGATTGCAGCTGGTCTGAAACCTCTTCCCACACTTGGGACACTCGTAGGGCCTCTCCCCGGTGTGGATTCGCTGGTGTTGTCTCAGGTTGGAGCTGTTGCCAAAGCTCTTTCCACATTCCAAGCAGGTGTAGGGCCGTTCCCCTGTGTGGATCATCTGGTGCCAGAGCAGGCTGGAGCTGTCTCTGAAGCTCTTCCCACATTTCCCACACTTGTAGGGCTTTTCCCCAGTGTGGATCATCTGGTGCCGGATCAGCCTGGAGCTCCAGCTGAAACCCTTCCCACATTCCAAGCACTTGTGGGGCTTCTCCCCTCCAGGAGGCTTCTCCACCAGCTCTGAGCTCTGCCTGGATCTCCGGAAGCCTTCCCGGCTCAGGGAGGGTCTTTCCTCCTCACAGCTCCCTGAGCTGGGTTTGCAGCCCCGCCTCCTGAGGGATCTCCGCGGCTTTTCTGCCTCCTCCATCCCTGCACACCTGAGGAATGAAAATTCCCGGTTTAGGGGGAAATAACAAGAAGAGAGCTCCATAAACTGGGTGTTCCTCCTTGCCCAAGTTCATCTCTGGAAGTCATTGAGCATCTTGTGTCTGTAATAACCTCCCAAACACCAAGATTCCCACCCAAAATCCTCCAAACTGTAAGACACAGATCAAAAACTCCTCAAATATGAATAGTCTGCCAAAATCCCCTCCAAAATTGTGCTGGTTTGAAAGCAAAACCAGTGAGAGACTCCAAGTCAGAAATACAATTTGACAGCAAAAGAGAAAAAAATCCATGCAATAGTACAAAAGAAAACAACTGACAGAATCAGAATACAACCTGACTCCCCACTAGTTAGGGTGGTGGTAGCAGTCCCGATGAAGTGGTTTTGTTGTAGTAGTGATGCTGTAGAAAGGTCTGGTAGCTCTTGTCCTCTGGAAACCAGTGGGTAAGGGCTGCCTTGGTGTTCCAAAGCTCAGATTTTATCTAGGTAGGAAAGGCTTGGCTCCTCCCCCTGGCTGGAGCATCTCCCAATGGGATGATGGAATTTTATCAGTCATGCAGTGGCACTCAATGGCCCATTAACAGAAGATATCTTCCTGGAGGAAGGATGGGTTGTGGAAAAGATAAAGAACACTGCCCCACCTGGTTTTATCAGATGGCCCATTAGCAGAGGATATCTCCCACAGAGATAAGGATCACTGCCCCACAGATGGTGATAGAATTTGTACTTTTGGTCACATCCTGTGACCTAAAACACATCCCCTGCTCGCCAGGGCCTTGAGGGGCAGCTGTCCAGCTGGGCCAAGGTGTGCCAGCAGCTCCAGCCATGCTGGGGAGCCTTGCCAGCTCTGGGCCCTGCTGTGCAGGAGGGTCCCTGTGTGAGCTGGGGCCTCAGCCACTCCTCTCTCCACACTCGCCCTGCTGCAGCTCCCTACTCTTCCTCCTATTATTCCTCCTTCTCCTGCACAATCCCACCTGCTCCTCCCACGTGCATCCATGGCTGCTTTAGGAATACAATGGGACCTTCACAAGCCCTTGCACCCCCAGAGCTCACGTCAGGTTGAAAGAACAAACGGGAAATAAAGAAACACCTTTGGAAGCTGGTGATAGAAGCCAAGATGCCATGGCTATGGCTTTTGCCATTGGCTTTGGCCAGAAAAAGTGCCAGATCCAGGGCAGATATTCCATTATCTCCCTTGGAATTGGTGTGTGAAATTTTTTACCCCAGTAATTCTTCATCTAGTGGAGAATAATTCTACTTTTGTATTGTCAGTTAGGTTTGGGCCAAGGATGTGACAAGCAATTTTTACTCCTTGGAGAAGAAGTAGAAAAATTTTGATTGCATTGGAAATTTTTTTGTGTATATTTTTGAATGGCTCTTAATGATGGCAACATTTCCATATGGGTTTTTCCATGTTCACGTTTAGGGTGGATTTTGCAATACCAGAAAAGCTTTAAAGGTGATGCTTCAATGCATAAACATTTAAGAAAATATTGTTAAAAAGGAAAAAAAAATGGCAAAAAATAATGCAGATTGTGGGGGTGCACTTGTGGATCACCCAATGACTGCTCTGGAATAGAAGCATTGGATCCAGGCACAGCCAGGAGAGGAGCTTTAGAAATGCAAATTAACACAGCTAGGGCAAATTGTGCACCATGTAGCAGGGTCTTGTTGCCTGGGGGAGGAATTTCGCTGATTTCCTCTGCCCCTCACCCCAAGCTCTGCCTGCTTGCACAGATGGAATTTGCACAACTAAAGGCAGAGCCCATAGTGAGGATATCTGACTGCAACAGAAATTGGTTAAGCTGCAAAGAGAAACAGCAAAGGAAAACGTTGTGAAAACTTAATGAAAAATGTGGGAGGGGGGGAATAATCCCTCTCCCCAGTCCAACATGTGCTGTCACTGTTCAGAGAAATCAGTTGGGAATCCAAGTATTTGATGATTATTTAGAGAAAAGTGGTCAATTGATGCAGCCCTGGATGGAGGGAGCACCCAAAAATGGGAAAAAGATGAACGGCCACCAGAACAAATCCTACAACACCACGGACCAGCCCCTGGAAGCCCTAATGATTTCGTACCAGGAGACAAAAAATCATAATCATAATTTGAGTGGCATAATTAGGTTAAAAAGTATCCTTGAAATAATAACCAACCAGACAGCTCCAGCTCCTGACTTTACTGCCCACCAATCCAAGGAAATGAAGAATGAGACATGTCACCATGGGATAGAATCAGATTATCTATTAAAAGAAGGAGAGGAGTTTGTGGAAAATTAAATGATTGAAACTGCTATTTGCAAACAGATGATAACCAAAAAGTGGTGAAACAGATAACAAAGGAAAGAAGAAAATAGCTCATATTCCAATCCAAATGTAGAAAGGATGGGAATGGGACACGTTTTCGTGGTTCCCTGGCAGACCATGGGTTAAACGAATGCTGCTCCTCCTCTGATGTGCTGCAGCAACTCTCATCTTTTTACCATGCACTGAGTGCAGCTCATTCAGCAGGTGAGCAAGGGGACGCAGGTGGCAGCCAGGCCTCCTGATCCAGAAACGGCTACAAAAGGACAGGGAATGAGGTCACTGAGAATAATCCCAAACCAAAGAGGATCCAGGAAAAGATACTAAGTCAATAGTAATAAAGTTAGTGAAGATAATTATTGAGAAAATGAGAAGAGGGTTTGAACAGAGTAAGATGAATGTGCCTGGAGACAGGGCCAGGAATTTGTAGAAAAGGAAGTAACAAGACAAACCATCAGTTTCAGAAAACTAATTGGCACGGACAACTGCTCAGCCAAGATCCTTCTCAATTCCTGAACTTCGAGAAGGAGAAACACTTAACAGAGCCGGGAATATCGGATGTTATACAAAAGGAGGGGTGCATATTAACGAGGGCATGAAGTAGGCGGATCGCGAAGTCTGATCCCTCCAAGTACCTCAGGCAGTGGGGAAAGGGAGAGGGAGATCCGGCCGGGAAAATGAGGATAAAAAGGCGGCTGCGTTTTAGAGACCGCATGGCAAATGCCGCATGGTCTCTCCCCTTGTTCATGAATAAAGTGACTTTTACAGGACTCCTCTGTCTCTTTTCTGCACACAAACCTCTCGCCACGTGAATTATCCCGTAGAGCCCCAGAGACAAGGGCAGCTACCTCTGTGCTACCCACAGGAACCGGGACGAGCCAGCGCTGCTCCGGCATCGGCTCCTGCCGAGGCTGCAGGTGGGTCTGGGCTCCATCCCGGACTCACCCCCAGCTCCCAGCACCCTCAGCTCCCGCTCACCCCGAGCTCCCGGCGGTTCAGGGCAGCAGCGGCTCCTTGGCCTCTCGCCCGCTCCTCAGGCGAGGTTTCCGAGAAATGGCGGAGCTCGGGCAAAGGGAGCAGAGTCCGTGCCGCGTGCAGAGCCCGCCCCTCGCGGCGATTGGCTGATTCTGCTGTCACTCCTCGAATTCGCGCGCTGATTGGGCACAGCCGGGGAGAGCCCGGCCCCGGGGCCGCCGCCACCAGGAGACAAAGAGCGAGCGAGGGGGACGGGGCTTGTGTGACTTAGAGCAAAGGATAAATCCATCTCAAACAAAAGATGTTCTTAACAAGCAAAAAGATTTTCACAGACAAACAAGAAAGCTGGCGTGGCAAGTAGAGAAAAGATCTCAGAATTTTCCAATGCAAGAAAACTGAAAAAGTACTTCTAGCTTAAACTGTAACATAGTAACCTTTGGTGATTGGACAATAGTAACATGAATATGGTAATGTTAGTAGTAAGGACAGGCTATAGGTAACAGTAAAGGATGCTCTGTAATGGAAAGTATAGAATGCACTGTAACCAGAACTAGAGAAGCTTCAGACGAACCTACAGCTGTGGCTGAAAAGGCTCCACGACCTGTGAATTGCGGTATCATCTGGATACAAAAAACAGCATTTTAAAGAGCCGTCTGGAGACCCACATAGCTCGTTTTGGCTCTTACAGACGGGCACACACAGACACACAGACACACACAGACACACAGACACACACCCACCTAGGCACAGTCTCCACTAATGCTCACCTGCCCACAAGCACAAGACCTGTTGTCCTTAGAGAGCTCGTGCACACGAATACGTGCAGTGTCATTGACACACGGATGTCCCACACAGAGCCGTGCTCACCCTTGCGGAGCTGTGCACACCTACAAGCACAGAGCTGTGCACAGACTCCACACACGTGTACACAGCAGTGCACAGATGTGAACAGTGCTGTGCACACCCGCACACATGGACACTGTGCAAAGCAGGACGGGCACTCTTACATCTGGACACGCTAGAAAATATCCGTGTGTGCAGCTGTGCACACTGACACACGTGTGCACTTCGGTGTCTGTGTGTGCACACAGAGCTCTGCACACTGGCACACGTGTGCACTGCACTTTTCTAGAGCCCTCCTGGCCTCGACCCCCCTGTGGGTCTCTCTGTGGGATCATGACACGGTGGGGATGGGGACAGGAGAGGGGAGTATGGGTGGGACACTGTGGCACAGTTCATGCCTACAAGTAGTTAAAATATGTCACTAGAAGTTCTTCTTACTTCCCCAACCCTCCCCCACACACATACTCGAAGACAGGTCCCGCATTCCTGCAGGCAGCACAAGGCTTCACAAAACCCGGTCTTTGGGGACAATTTCTTAGTTATTTCACTCTGGCGAGGCTCGGGGCGGGGGGGGGACAAGGGGACTGTTCCTCTCCTCTCATGTTCTTAGGGACAACCAACCCTGTTCCTTTCTTCATCTCACTCTCTGCAGAGCTCTGCCCACCATCATTCGCCTTTAATGAAGAAACAAAAGACAACCTAGAAATCTCCTTCCCAGTGCAAACAACACTCAGAGAATCTGTGCTGGAAAGAGAACACCCGTGGTGAACAGTGAGCTTGTTCTGCACAAACAGGAAAGGCCAGGCCAGTGCCCACATGAGACGAGTCACATCCAGTGCTTGCCACCCTCCCAGGCAATATTCAACCTCTCAGCCTCACAGACCTCTGTTCTAGTACTCCCCGTGGGGTCCTGGAAAGAGAATGGTGGCACATCTACTGCCTGCTACCCCCCTCTAGGCAATATTCAACTGTTTCGTTCACAGACTCATCTTCCAGCACTCTCAGTGGGCTCAGCAGAGCCACTTCCCACTGGTGGGGGCAAAGAGCACCCTCTGTGCCTTTGTGGTGGGAGCAGACAGTGTTGTCTCAAAGGAAAGGTCAGAGAGAGACCAAGCTGGACCTCTGCCTCCTGTCCCTCACCCCACAAGGGCAGGAGGGCACAAAGCTGAGCTTTTTTTTTTCTTTTTCTGTCCTGTCATTTCCAGGAGCTTGACTAGCTCGAAGGAGAGGATTCGAAGGATTTCTTGAGGATCACTGCCAGTGCACAGCACACATGGCATCCCTCACCCCTTACATCATCATGGGATGGAGGGGTAGGAACCAACCACAGCCCTACCCCACTGCTCCAGAAGCCAAAACCCCCATGCAAGCATTTAGTTATGGCCTTCTTAGAGAACCACATTCCCACGTGAGAGCCCTCCCGCACAGCCGGGCTGGTTCTCCACCCTCGGCCGCGCTGTCCGCGCCACCTCTGGGCTGGCGAACGCCGGGAGTTGCTGGGCTGGGTTTGATGGCCCCGCTCAGCGCTTTCGGCCGCTGCTCACGCCGCACCCTCGCGATTTTCTCTGGCAATCAATGCAGATTGGCCAGGAAAATCCAGAAAGCAAAAAATAGAGACCAAGGGCATTCCAGAAGGGGTTTCCTGCAGCCAGACACACAGCAGCAGTTTCCAGGAGCTGTCACTTGCTAGTCCACGGCTTTAAGGATGCTGTGGTGATGCTACAGGAGAAGACCCTTGGTGTTGTGCTGGAACAGGTTCCTGCAGAAGAAAAGGTGATGTTCCTATGTGCAGGGAACTCTGTGGTATCAGCAGTGGAGGAGCAGGGTGAGGAAGATCTCCAGCCTTGGGATATTTCTGCAAGAGCCTTCACCCCTGCCAGAGCCTGGGTGAGAGCAGCCAGAGTGCAGAGGGAGGCAGCCCTTTGGACAGGCGTCCCTGCTCCCTCAGAACCACGGCTATGAGACAAACAGCCTCATCCCTGAGGATGCAGATGGGCAGGAAATGCCTGGAAGTAAAAAGTGGAGCCCAGCCATCTCCAAGAAGCTGTTCCCAGAGGCAAGTGTCCCAGCAGGAAGTGTCCTGGAGCCACTTGTGTTCAGCCTACAGTCAGTTCCCAGAACGCTGTCCCTGTTCCAGTGGGGAACCCCCCACGCTTTGCAGCGGGAAAGATTCACATGAAACCAAGGAGGCTCTTGCATCTGCAGGAAGCTTCTCCCCTCTGCTAGTGAGATGGCCTCTGACTACCAGGAATGTGTTTACAGATTAAGATCTGATCTTCTTCGGAGCATTAGTGTTAAATACATTAGGATTTTCTCGGAGACTTGTCAGAATGTTCCCACTGTTTTGGATTTGACTGGTGTGATAATTGACAAAAGATTCGTGTTAATCACAAAAGCATTGGGGTTTGTATAAACCAGTATACTAAGCTCTGAAATGAAGCATGGACACTAGATAAAGGAAATTATATGATAAAATAATTCTGTTTAAAATCACCTTGTTATGTTATATTATGTTGTATTATCTTACATTATAATATGTTATGTTATGTTTTTCAAATAAGTTGTATCGGCTACCCGCTTGCAAAATCGGACTTCCCAAAAAGCCCTTCCTGCCTTTGTCTGATCAATGCTGCCTATCTCAAGGACCAGACTCCAAGAACTTCTCTGGTGATTATCTACAAGGACCGGATGGCTATCTGTGACTGATTATCACCCAAAGGCTTTGTGAATTTGTGTACAACGAGAACCCACAGTATAAGAAGAGGCTGCAAACCAAGGTTGGGTGGAGCGTGGAGTGGGCGGTGACCCCTCACGTTCCCCAGCGCTGCTTGCTCTTTCTATATCAAATAAAGCAATCTAAATTTTGCTGAATATCGAGACTTTTGTCTCTCATTTATAACAACTAGAATATGTACTACTTCTCTGGCCTCTAAGATCTTTTACTCACTAAAAGCACTTAAAACTTATTCCATTTACTTACTTATTGCTCCCTCGTTCTACAACCTAAACCTTCACCTCTGCTTTATGTGTGAGAGGCTTAACATATTTCAATCCATCTCAAGAATTTCATTCAATCCCTGCACTCTGATCTCTCTCTGGAGGATTCAGACAAACTCTTGACTTACTCACTCCAACACATCCCCACACTGATTTTAGAGGAGTCGTGTGTCCCACACCCAGCCCCGCTGTCATTCTGCCCAAGCACAGCTGCTCCAGTGTTCCCAATAAAGCTTCCCAGTTCACCCTGGTCCCGTTTATTGGGGGGAGGGACCTGGGGGGACTCCAGTCCTTACAAACAGAAAATCCTGGATTTGGGTGAAACACTGGCTTAGGGTGTGCTTTCTTTTCCTCCTCCCTTTTGCCAACTCCTGCTCTTTTCTGTCTCTCTGTGAATGCTAATTTTTGCTGTACATTTTCCCTCAGATAATTGAACTGCTTACCATATCAAATGTAACAGTTGTTCTTCACCCAAATTTAACACGAGCAGGTGCTACTTCTCTTTCAGGTTAAGATCAGAGCTTGAATGCAGGGATTTCCAAGTGAATAAATTACCTTTCCCTCTTTCAGTCCAAAGTGAGCTACTGCCACCTGCACTTGCCCTTCCCTTCCTCTCCTGAACCACCGAACAGCCCCACTGGGATGGCAGGAGCTGGGCCTGGGAGCTGCTGCCTTTGGAGTTGCATCTCCTCCTCCCGTGGCCGCTGCTCAGAGCCCAGAAGTGCTCTGAGAACTTGAAGTTGTGGCAGCTGGGTTAGAGCCTACATGGGAGGAGGAGAAGGTTCACCAGAGCCCTTCTCCTGCCGTGCCAGCTCCAGGGCAAGGAGTGCAATGGAAGCCAGCCAATGTCCAAAGCCCATCTGCTCTGCCAGTTCCTGTGGGAATGAGCTGCTGCAGAGGGGAAGATTTGGGTGGAAATGTGGTTCTCTAAGAAGGCCATAACTAAATGCTTGCATGGGGATTTTGGCTTCTGGAGCAGTGGGGTAGGGCTGTTGTTGGTTCCTACCCCTCCATCCCATGATGATGTAAGGGGTGAGGGATGCCATGTGTGCTGTGCACTGGCAGTGATCCTCAAGAAATCCTTCTAATCCTCTCCTTCGAGCTAGTCAAGCTCCTGGAAATGACAGGACAGAAAAAGAAAAAAAAAAGCTCAGCTTTGTGCCCTCCTGCCCTTGTGGGGTGAGGGACAGGAGGCAGAGGTCCAGCTTGGTCTCTCTCTGACCTTTCCTTTGAGACAACACTGTCTGCTCCCACCACAAAGGCACAGAGGGTGCTCTTTGCCCCCACCAGTGGGAAGTGGCTCTGCTGACCCCACTAAGAGTGCTGGAAGATGAGTCTGTGAACGAAACAGTTGAATATTGCCTAGAGGGGGGTAGCAGGCAGTAGATGTGCCACCATTCTCTTTCCAGGATCCCACTGGGAGGACTTGAACTATCGACGATGAGAGAGAGACGGGGACACTGAATGGTGATCAAAATCCAATTTTTACTGAGCACTACATGTGCTTATATACCATTTACAGGAAGGCTGGTAATATTTTCCTGCAATCACATAGACAAACCTTACATAGACAAACTCTCACATAGACAAACTTTACATTTGGACTTAGGAAAATCTTATTTCCCATAACCCAGACTTGATCCAGTCCTCTTGCAGTCAGATCTCTGTTTGCTCTTGCCAGGCATCCTCGTTGTCAGGCTGCATTTGCTGATTAAATCTGCAGTACTGTCAGTCTCATTTGCATTACCCATATCCACACCTCCCCCGTTTCTTTTAACTAAAAATACACTCTTAAGCGATTTGTCGATTAAATTCTTAACACACTGTAAAATACAAGGAATAACTACTTCAATGCATAATATGATGCCTAATACATACAAACCTCTTTGAACTAAATTCCTGATCCAGCCAGTGAGTCCCCAGTGCCCTAAGAGCCAGTTCAGCCAGTCGTACCCATGATCTACCCGAAGTTTATTCACACCTTCTTTGAGGGCTTGAATGCTGGCATAGATGGGCTGGGAGTGGTCAGAAAGGTTAAGGCAACACATCCCATCGAATTCCTCAGCCACAGGCGGCGGCGGAGCTCGGAGGCGGCCCCAGCGCAGGTGGGAGCCGCGCTCGGTTGTGCGGGGGCTCGGGGCTCGCTGCGGGCCGAGGGGGCGGCAGGGGGCTCTGGCGGGTTGGTTGTGCCGGTGCCGGCCCGTGTTGGCGCTGGGCTGAGGGCGCTGCGGGAGCGGCTGCCCGCGGTCTCCTTCCCGCTGGGGCCTCGGCAGGAGCCGGTGCCGGAGCAGCGCTGGCTCGTCCCGGTTGCTGTGGGTGGCACAGAGGTGTCTGCCCTGTGCTCGGGGCTGTGCGGGAAAATTCCCGTGGCCAGAGCTTTGTGTGCCCAAAGGAGACAGAGGAGTCCTGTAAAAGTGACTTTATTGATGAACAAAGAGAGAGGCCATGCGGCATTTGCCATGCGGTCTCTAAAACGCAGCCTCCTTTTTTATCCTCATTTTCCCGTCTGCATCTCCCTCTCCCATTCCCCTCTGGCTGAGATACTTGGAAGGTTCAGACTTCCCGATCCACCTACTGCATGTCCCTCTTAATATTCACCCCTACTACGATATTAATCTTACTGCTTTCAATCCTTCCTTTTCTCATATTCTCAAGAATTGCCTTTACTAACTTTTAATTTCCATTGACTCAATTTCTTTTCCTGCATCCTCTTTGGTGCAAGGTGTCGTGCATGGTAAAAAGCTGAGAGTTGCTGCAGCACGTCAGAGGAGCAGCAGCATTCGTTTAAGCCGTGGTCAGACAGAGAAACACGAAAATTTGTCCCATTCCCATCCTTTCTCCGGAATACGAGATATTTTCTTATTTCCTTTGCTATCTGTTTAACCACTTTTCGGTTATCATCTGTTTGCAAACAGCCGTTTGTGTCACTTAATTTTCCACAAACTCCTCCTTCTTCTGTAAGTAGATAATCTGATTCCATCCCATGGTGAAATGTCTCGTTCCTCATTTCAGCGGCTTGGTCAGCAGGAAGGTCAGGAGCTGGAGCTGTCTCCTTGGTTATTATTTCAAGGATACTTTTAAACCTAATTATGCCACTCAAATTACGGATGGATTTTCTGTGTCCTGATATGAATTCGTTAGGGATCCCAGGGGCTGGTCCATGGTGTTGTAGCATTTGTTCTGGTGGCCGTTCATCTTTTTCCCTTTTTTGGGTGCTCCCTCCTGCCACGGCTGCATCAATTGAACACTTTTATCTTATGAAATGATAAAATGTTTGGATTCCCAAGTGATTTCTCTGGACTAGCAAAAACACCTCATTGCTTTGGGGAGAGGGATGATCCCCCCCCCCCCCACTTTTTTTCATGAAATTTGCTCAATATTCTCCGTTTGCTGTTTCCCTTTGCAGCTTAACCAATTTCTGTTGCAGTCAGATATCCTCACTATGGGCTCTGCCTTTAGTTGTGCAAATTCCATCTGTGCAAGCAGGCAGAGCTGGGGGTGAGGGGCAGATGGACTCAGGGAAATTCCTCCCCCTGGCAAGAAGGCCCTTGGGCATTGTCCACACTTCTCCAGAGCAATGTTAATTTGCATTTCTAAAACTCCTCTCCTGGCTGCCTGGAACTAGGATTTTCTTTCAGAGCAGCTATTAGGGGATTCACACGTGCAAGCTCACAATCTGCTTTATTTTTCTTTTCTATTTTTTTAACGATTTTTTATTAACAGTTTATGCGTTAAAGCCTCACCATTAATACTCTTCTAGGTTTGCAAAATGCGACTTAAAGGTGAGCTTCTAAAGATCCATTCCGATATTCTCCCGTCATTAAGAGCCACCACAAATATATAGAAAAATATTCCAATGCAATCAAGTCTTTTCTGCCTCTTCTCCAAGGAGTAAAAATTGCTGGTCACACCCCTGGCCCAAACCTAACTGACAATCTAAAAGTAGGATTAATGTGAAAAATTTTTCTCATAGTGTAATCTTGTCACTGAAACTGCAGGGACAATAAAAAACTCTCCAGCAATATCTTTAGTGTTAGAGAGTTAAGGCATTACTTGATTCTGGTCAGGATGTGCAACAGAAATAATTTCATCCACACATATCCCGGGCGTGCAGAGAAAATCATTCCATGAGATGTGAATTTTCCTAGATTTTTTCTGAAATTTTACAGTCTGAACACATTGAAATCCATTGGTTTAATGTTCATTGCTTTAAAGTTGTGTAGTTCTTAGTATTTGGTTTCATATTGGACCTGGATTTCTCCTCCTGTGATGTTAATGAGATCCCACTCCTGGATTTCCTTCTCAGTCTTTTCCAGACCAGGTGTCTCCATCTATGTTGGGGCACTGTCTGGGGTGGGTGTTCTTGATGTTTGCTGATGTTTCCTTGATGTTTTATTGCTGTTTATCTTTGTGGGAATCTTTTGGGCTATTCCCAGTCTGTTGAGATGTTAAACTCATCTCTGTTGAGTGGTGCAACATCCCTTAAAAAAACCTTTTAAAATTTCTTTCCTGAGAGAAAGGCAAACCGAGCCTGACTAGCAAAAATGAAATGTAAAAAATTTTAAATTTGGTATACTTTCCAACAATGGAATCGCAGGCAGCCCAGTGTGTGAGTGTAATTGAGAGGCAGAGTCCTGGGTGGATGCTGTGAACAGCAAAGTGCCAAGGCAGGCTCTGTGCCAGCCCAGCTTCCTGTGGCAGAGATTTCACAAGAGACAGGATTCTGGCCACAGACTGCTTGAAATATACATCCCTTATCTCCAGCCCGCACTAGGTGGAGAATTCCCAGGGTAAGGAATTGCAAAGATCAATTCCAAGGGAGAGAATTGAATATCTGCCCTGGCTCTGGCCAAAGGTTATAATGGCCGGATGCTTGGCCTTCAGCCAAGGGCACACACTGACTCAGAAAACACTTCCTAAATGCAGCAACATGTTGCATATTCCTAGACCTTCATGCATTATTCACAATCATTCTCCCCCAATCTGTAAATCATTATTTTTTCCTTCCCTGGGGTTCTGGTGTCCCATAATCCAGGAATGTGAAGAATTTCCTGATTATCTTTTTTACCGTTCTCCAAGTTTGTTACATGAACACAAGTTTTTTATATTATACTCCAAGAAAAATATATTTATCACACAACTATTTATAAGTTTTGTTAATTACAAAAATAAAATAAACTATATTCATACAGCAGTGTTTTCCAGCAAATAGCATTCATTTTAATATTTGCAAAAACTCAATAATATAATGTACACTTATAACACACATATAATTCAAATTTCATTTTCTCGGTATGGAGGAGACATAGCTGGTGGTCCAATCATTTTGTTATTTTTCATTTTCTCAGGTTTTTTTTACTTTTCTCCTGTCCATACCACAATACTGAGGATATTTGGGTTTAAAAAGTCATACAATGTTGTGGCTAGAGCAGAGAATCTTCAATCCAGGTCCTGCAATTTCCTATTCATCCTGAGAATTCTTACAGCTGCTTTTTCGTCCTGGATTACTTCTGAGATTCCCTGGTCCCTCTCTGGGTCAATACACCTCAAACCCTCAGTCAAAAATATATCCCAAAACTTTAACCCTTTTCTCCACCATTTCCTCTTTTATTTCAAATACTCAAAGATGCTTTTTAGCCTGAACATTCAGCCATTTCACAGAGGCTTCTTCTGCCACTTCCTGTCCTCCTGATTGCAGCAAGTCATCCACATCCTGCATTAACCCAATCACTGGGGTGGGGTAAATTCTTGTGATATTTTCTGCAAGGCTTGCCCCAATAAGGCTGGTGCTTCCCTGCATCCCTGCAGAAGGACTGTCCATGTCTTTTCCATTTTCCCTGGGAAAAGAGTCACCCCTTGGGCCCTGGGGTTCATCCCTCAGGGGCTGTAGAAACTCTGCCATGGCCTTTGCCTTCCCCTTGGCCTTTTCCTCCTCCCTTCTTGCATTCCCCTGCTGTGCCTTTGTGACCAAGTGCTCCAGGGGCTTCTTCTGCCCCTCCTGCAGCCCCCTCAGTGCCTGGGGGTGCTCATCCTCTGACAGCTGCTGAGCTTTCTGCTAAATCATTCCTTTCTGCAGTGACCCAAGGAAAATGCTTAAAAGCTAATCTGGATGCTTGCACGTCCAATGCCCATTTCCCAGCTGTTCCTTTGTCCTGCTGCTCCTTGTGCTGTGGCTGCCGTGGCCAGCCCGTATCCCAGAGCCGGTGCCTGTCCTGCCGCAGTGTCCAAACGCGGCCCCCCCGGCGGGCAGGGCCGGCAGCTCCACGGGGCCGGGCAGCGGCCGGGGCGTCCCGCAGCCTCCTGGGGGCCGGGGGCCACTGCCGGGCCTGCAATTGCCGGGGGGTGCTGGGCTCAGGCAGCGCCCGGCGCTGAGCCCCGGCTGCCCCACAGCCCCGGCCCGGCCCCGCAGCTCCCCACAGGCCCCCAGCCCGTGCTCCCGGTGCCGCCCCTCTGCGCCCGCTCCTGCCGCTGCCCAGCACAGAGAAACCCCCTGCAATCCTGACCTCCTTGTGTGCCTGTCCTGGCAACCGGGGATACAAAGGATCTGCAGCAGCTGGCAACTTCTGAGGATAAGAGCCTGCTGAAAAACATCCCCATCCTCAGTATTTTTCTCTCCCTCCTCTTTCCATCATCCATTTTCTTCCCACGTAGATTTCTCCTGCTGCCTCTTTCCTGAACCCTATTCCTGCACACTGCCCTTCACACAATCCCTTCCCAGCACACCAACAGCATCCATCCCCTGTTGTCTAAATCCCTTCTGGACTTCCCTTATTGCTCCCCTGTGTCTCCCTGTCCTTGATTACCTCTGGAAGAATGGGCAAACTTCCTCAACATGGTTCCAAGGGATCATTCAGAGATATTTTGGGATCATCATCCCTTTTTCCGGGATCCCTTCGTGGCTTTCCCTTTCTACCCTCCACGGGTGCCCTGCCATGTTTAGTCCCCGAAGATCCCACTGTAGTCACTGCTGAGATTTTCAGTGCTCTCTGGCTGCCGACTCTTCCCAGCCCCCTGATCTGTCACTCGTCTGTCTCCTGGCCCCAGCGCCCCCCGGCAGGGGAATTTGGGGAGGTGGGAGGGGGGGAGCGCCAAGGCCGGGCCCCCCCGCGCTGTGGTGGCGGCAGCGGCTGCAGTGGGGAGCGAGTGCGGGCGGGAGCGGCCGAGAGCCCAGCGCTGCCCCAGCCCGAGCTGCCCCAGCTCCATCGCTGCCCCTGCGCTGGGATGCTGTGGGTTTGGGGGGAAGAGGGAGCCGGCAGTGGGTGCTGGGCCTGGGGGCAGCAGGAGAAGGGAAGGAGAAGCAGGGTTGAAGAACAAAATGGTCAAAGGATGCCTATGGGAGGAGCAGGTGGGATTGTGCATGAGAAGGAGGAATAGTAGGAGGAAGAGAAATGTGAGGAAAAGCAGGGACACAGGAGAAGGAGGAGCAGAAAAGAGAAGCAACACAAGTTTCCATCCCTCCCTCTATCTACAGCCTCACCCCTGCAGCCCCAAGTTCATTGCCCCCCTCCAAATGCAGCAGGTGACCAGAGAGGGGGATCTGTGATTTTCTGAAGGATGAATCTTGGTGTTTGAAAGCTTTATTGGGGTAAAAGTTGGTGCTTTATTTCTTTTGCGGGGACTGAATCTTTGTATTTCAAGGGGATTTTGGCTGAATCTTGCTTTGTGGGGCGTTTTTGATGTGTATCTTGAGGTTTGGAGGATTTTGGGGCTGAATCTTGGTGTTTCAGAGGTTCTTACAGACACAATATGGCCAATAATTTTCTGGGATGAACTTGGGCAAGGGGGAACCGCCAGCTCAAGGCACTCCCCTCTTGTTTTTTCCCCAAACCAGGATTTTTCATTCCCAAGGCGTTGGCAGATGGAGGAGGAGGAAAAGGCCCGGAGATCTCTCACGAGGAGGGGCTGCAAACCCAGCCCAGAGAGCTGCGAGGAGGAAAGACCCTCCCTGAGCCGGGAAGGTGGCCGGAGATCCAGGCAGAGCTCAGAGCTGGTGGAGAAGCCTCATGGAGCGGAGAAGCCCCACAAGTGCTTGGAATGTGGGAAGGGTTTCAAGTGGAGCTCCGAGCTAATCCAACACCAGATGATCCACACTGGGGAAAAGCCCTATGAGTGTGGGAAATGCAGGAAGAGCTTCAGGACTATTTCTTATCTGATGCATCACCAGGTGATCCACACTGGGGAACGGCCCTACACCTGCTTGCAATGTGGGAAGAGCTTTGGGTGGATCTCTGTCCTGAAATACCACCAGCGCATCCACACTGGGGAGAGGCCCTACGAGTGTCCCAAGTGTGGGAAGAGGTTTCACACCAGCTCCGATTGCCTCATCCATGAGCGGATTCACACAGAGGAGAGGCCCTTCCGCTGCCCCGACTGCAGGAAGGGATTCAACCGCAACTCCACCCTCACTGTCCACCGGCGCATCCACACTGGGGAGAGGCCCTACGAGTGTCCTGAGTGTGGGAAGAGCTTCTCACAGAGCTCAACCTTGACCCGACACCAACGGAAGCTCCACTAAGGGAAGCCCTGTGAGTGTCCCGAGTGTGGGAAGAGCTTCGTGCTCTGCTCCAGCTCCATCCCCCATGGGAGGATCGGTGTTGGATGATCCCCAGTGACCCCCGTTGGGCAGAGCCCTGGTGATCCGTGGTCCTGGTGATCCGTGTTGGGTGGAAGGAAGGGGTTGGAGAGATTTCTCTCCCTTTTCCTTGTCCCGCTGTGATTTGGTTGGTAATAAATTCCCTCGCTGTGCCCAGGCTGGCTCTGTTGTTCCCGTGCCGGTGCTCGGGGCGGGATCTCTCCTGTTCCTTCTCTCACTCCCGGGCCTGTCCTCAGCCAATCAGAGAATGCGATGGAGAGGATTCAGCCAATCAGAGAGAGCAGCTGTGATGACTCACCGGTTGCCGGGCAGACCCGCAGCACCCAGTGTTCCCCACCTGGACCCGCCCTCCCCGCCCAGTCACGATCCCCACCCCGGGGTCCCCTCAAGTCCTTTCCTAGTACCCCCCACTAAATGAACTGGGTGTAACTGGGAAGCTTTACTGGGAACACTGGGAGCAGCTGGGCTTAGGCAGAGTTCCAGCAGGGCTGGGGGAGACCCACTACCCTCCCAAAATCAGCGTGGGGATGGAGCGGGGGGTCCTGGCCTTCCGTGAGTTCATGGGGAGGGGCTGCGGCCGCTGCCGGCTCAGGAACTCTGTGGGCAGAGAAAAGGGGGTGACACCCGGCTGGAGGTCCCCAGGAGGAGCACACACACTCTGGGGGCGGGGGAATATGAACCCGGGGTCCTCCCCTCACCTTCTTGCACAGGTAGAAGCCGAGCCCCAGCGCCAGGAAGACGAACACACATTGCTGTGAGCGGCGTCTGGCGGCATCTCTGGGGGACCACAGGTGTCAGGGCCACCCAAAACCTCTCACGGACATTTCAAGCCTCTCCAAGAATCCTCCCAATCTCCCCCAGCCCACCTAGGGCTCCCTAAAACTTCTAATTCTTCTAATCTCTTCCTGGCTTCCTTGGGACCCACCAAAGCCCCTCCTGTCCCTTTCAAAATGCCCTAACTCCCTCCCATTTGCCCCCCACTGCCCCAGGACCCCCACACCATCTCCCAATCCCTTCCCAGCTACAGTAGAACTCACGAAGATCCTCCCAGTCTCTTTGCAGCACAACCAACCTCATTCCAACCCCTGCTTTCCAATCCCTGATCTTTTTCCAGCTCCTCCACGCTCACTCAAAACCTTCCCAGTTATACCCAGCACCCCCAGACTCCCTCCCAGTGCTCTCCAGGACCCCTAGAACTGCATCCCACCCTCCCCAACATCCTTCAAACTCATTCTCAGCCATTCTAGACCGCCGATCCATTCTCCTGTTTTAATCCAGGCTATCTCAAACTCCCTCCCAGTTACTCCCAGCACACGTCAATCCCTCTCCCAGCTCCCCCAGTGCCTCCCCCACGCCCCTCCCACTCTGAGGTCCGGGCCGTGCTCCAGGCTGATGTGCTCCACCTAGTAGCTGGAGCTGACCCTGTGCCAGGGGGGTTTCCAGCAGCACCAGGAGCTGGTAGAAATCCAGTCCCCATTAGGGACCAGATTGGTGGCCACCACATGCCCCGGAGCTTCTGCTGGCCCTGGAACCAGCTCAGCTGGATCTCGGCAAGGCAGAAATCCATCACAGAGCAGAGCAGTCAGCCGGGTCCGGGCTAGGAGCTCGAGGGCCACAGTGAGATGGGCACTGGGGAGCGCTGGGAGAGAGCGGGGACACACTGGGATCAGCTGGGGTGGGGACTAGGAGAAATGGAAGAGGGCTGTTGAGGAAGTGAGAGGGACTGGGGATGAAACTGGAGAAAGTGGGGGAACACTGGGAGAGAGTGGAGTGGATTGGGGAACGGGAGAAAGAGTGGAGGTTTGGGATTGGACTGGAAAGGACTTTGAACAGATTTAGAGGGATTGGGAGTGCACTGGGAGAGAGGGTGGAGGTCTGGGAGTGCACTGGGAATGGAATGGTTGGGGACCGAGAGGAATTGAGAGGGACTCTGGTGAAACTGGGAGGGACTGTGAGGACAGCAGGAGAGACTGGGATGGACTGGGAGAGCCACCCGAGTCACTTGGGTTGAGGGGCAGGAGGCCCCGGGGATGGGCACAAGAAGGGCTGACGTGTCCCGGGTGATTCCCAGGCAGGTTTTGAGGGGCTCCAGGGTCATTCCCAGGGCAGGGCCCGAGGGGACACGCTCTGCCCCACGCTCACCTCTGCGCTCCACGAGGAACGGGCTGGACAACTCGTAGTTGTGCCGGCAGTGCCTGTCCACCGCAGCCCGTCTGTACTCCATCCATTGCGGGTCGCTGTTCCAGTGCCTGGCAGCCTTGTCCCCAAAGGAGGTGTCCCCACGTGCAGCCCCACATCGCTGCCCAAGTGCAGGAACTGCTCCCGGTTGGAGATGTTCCTCTCCACGAACCTCAGCCGGTCGGTGCCGTGAATGAAGTGACACTCGGACTAAACCATCTCCTGGAACAGCGCTGTGTGTGCAGGACACAGGTCCGGGGGTGTCTCCCCAGCAGCCCAGAGTAGCCAAGGGCTCCGGGCCCCCGCCACACAGCCCATGGCCAGCGCCGGGCAGGGTCTGACACCTCCCCCTGTTGGAACTCTGGAAACTGAGGGGTTTGGGCTTTCTGTGCTGACAGGCATTGACCTCCAGGAAAACACTGCTTTTTAGCAGAGGCCATGAAGAAGCTTTCCAAAATTGTGTGATAGAACTGGGATCACTGGTGTGTAGTTTGAATAGAAGTGTGTAATGCCCCATGGTGGAAAATTTAGAGCTTGGGGTTTTAGAATATAGTAATATATATAAAACAAGATGGAAGATTTAGGGTGTAGTTTTCTTTCTTTTTCACCTTCTTCACGGGTCTATGTGGTACTTTTGTAATTGGATAGAAAATTCCACATTGCAGATCACAGGTGATTGGTTGTTGGGTTAATAATAAAAAGAATTTAGCTGTCTGTTCTTATTTGGACACATTGGCCCTTAAAAGGCCTTGTAGAGAGAGATACGTGTCCAGTTTTAGCCTGTTAGCTAGAAGTGCTGTAGAACTCACTGTAATATCGAGAAGAATTAATAAATATTTGAGTCCAAACACTAAATTCCGTCTGTCGAGCATTTAATCCTAACTCTGGAAGAATAAAAAAGAAGATAAAATCCTATATCGCCCTCCCCAAATTCTCCTGGCGGGGGGCGCTGGGGCGGGGCGCGGGTGGAGTCCAGGTGAGGAGCTCTGGGCGCTCTGGGACTGCCTGAGGAGTCATCAGCGCCGCGTGCTCTGATTGGCTCAATTATTTTGGTGCCTTCTCTGATTGGCTGAGGAGAGGCCCGGGAGTTGAGAGGAGGACCGGGAGAGATCCTGCCCCAGGCTAGCGGTGGAAGAACATCCAATTAACAAGGCATGCAGATCATTTCCCAGCGGTGCCCACACTCCTGTAGGAACTAAATGCACCGAGGATCTCACGAGGGTCACCAACTCTCTGGCGGCCAAATCCAGCCCTGCGCTCCCTGCGGGTGCGGGCACTCTGGGAAGGGCTCAGCTGCGGGTCAGATGGCCGGACAGTGGCTTGGTGGTCACCTCGTGTGTGAGGCAGTGATGGGCTGGGGAGATGCGTGGACACTGCACATAATCACTTCCAAGCAAAAATCATTCCAGGAAGGAGTAACAGCTTCTGACAGAGACCAAGTGTTGCCCCCAGGTGCTCCTGCCAACAGCCGCCTGCAGAAAGGAGCACACACACCAATGCACGCGGGCTTTGGCTGTCCTCTGGCAGAGAAGTCCCCAGGGGACACAGGTCTCTGTGGCAGGGGCAGGCACCAGCATTGGCAGGCCTTGGGGGCGGCAGGTCTCCTTTGGCAGGGACTCTGCCACACCTGCTGATTTCACTGCTCCCAGGACTCAGAGCAGCATTCGTACCCCGGGCCATACGTCCCTTGTCGGTGTCACACTCCTGTGTGTGTGACGGCCACCCAGCACCGGGTCTTGTCCCAGAGAGGCCCCGGCAGCTGCTGTGGAAGGCCCCGATGCCCTTCCTGCTGCAGCTGCATCGGCAACCGTGGGGGCTCCTTCTGCTGCCCTGAGCAGGCAGAGCAGAGGAGCATCTGCTTGTTGTTTGAGCCATTCCTAAAATTCCTGTTGGGCTGTCCTCGAACCTTGGGGGAACGTCTTCCTTGCAAGCTGGGCCACTTTGGGGGTGGGGGTGGGGGTGTCCTCAGGGCACGTGGAGGTGTGTCCCAGGGCTCTTTGTGACACAGTGCACCGTGGTCACCGTGCAATAGGAAAGGGACAGAGCGTACAAGGGTGACCCTTTGTGACACATCGTGACATAGGTGCTGGCGGTGACACGGCCACACCACAGTGCTCGGTGCACTCGTCGGGACAGGACGGAGAGAGCGATGCTGTGAGGAGCCCCCACACAGCCAGCTTGTTCCCTACTGACCCGGAGCTTTTCCAAAGCTTTTCCTCTGCAGGTGACCTCGAGGACAGACTGCAGGACACGGTGTCCTGTAGCCTTCCCAAGGCTTCTCTGTTGCAGGTGCCCACAAAGCACAACTGCAGCACTTGCTCATCTGGAGCTTTTCCAAGACATCTCTCCTGCAAGCAGTCCCAACTCCAAACAGTGACATGGAGCAGACACCACCCAGAGTGCCCAAGCTGGCCTGGGTGAAGGAGGAGGAGGAGGCTGCAGCTCCCTCAGCACAGCAGCCTGAAGAGCTGGAGCAGATCCAGCTGCTGCAGGAGGGTGAGTAGCAGAGCTGGGCTACAGAGCTGGTGCCTGCAGCCAGCTTAGCCCCATCCCATCCCATCCCATCCCGTCCCGTCCCGTCCCGTCCCGTCCCGTCCCGTCCCATCCCATCCCATCCCATCCCATCCCATCCCATCCAACATGCCCATGGATAGGACAGAAGAGGGGCTGGGGCTGAACCCCCTGACAGCCACACCCCATCCCTGGAGCATCCCAGGGCTGTCCCTGCCTGGGAATGCAGGGCTGGCCTGTGTTCTCCGGCCTCTCCCACAGCCCCTCAGCCCTGGCTGCGCTCGCTCTTTGCCAGGTGCCGCCATGGACCCGACACAAGAGCAGGACCCTGCCCGTGGCCGCTTCCGCAGAACAGCGCAGGTACTGCAGCCATCCCCACCTGGGCTGGGCCTGCTGTCACTGCTCAGCCCAGCACCGTGCTTGGAGCACTCCATGGATTCTCCCTCTCTTCCTGCCCTTCTCCTGCAGATGATCTATGAATTCATCATGTGCATTTGGCGGGAAGAGACCACCGGTGTGGGCACTGGGCTCTTGGCAAACTTTCCCCTCTTCACTGCTGAGACCGGGGCTGCCATACTGGATTTGCTTGTAGAGAAGGGGGTCTCCAATCCAAAGCAAGTAAGCAGCCTGTGGCCAGGAATTGTGTGGCACCTCAAGCCAGCTCTGCTGGGTTCCTTCAGTCTTTGAGGCCCAGCCCAATAGGGTAGGAAGGGCAGCACTTCTCAGGGGAAGCAGGGGAACCTGCTGCTCGGGCAGGTGTCCAAGTCTCCCCGGGCCTTCTGCAGGTGCCAGCCATGGTGAGGTACATCCACAAGTGGCTCACGGCCAATGAGTCTGCTGGGCACAGGCTGGACAAGGCCCTTCTGGAGCTGACCAGGGAATACCCCTGCGATGTGCTGATGACTCTCTTGCGCTGGGCCCCATCGGGTGACAGGTACGGCAGCCCCACCTGCCTTGAGGGTTTAGGGTTCCCTGGCCCGTTACCCTGTAGAGCCTGTCCCTGGTGACTGCCAGACAGGGGGACAGTTCCAGGAGCCTCTGGCTCCTCCGTTTGCCAGTGCTGCCATGTCAGCCCCTGAGCGTGCTGCCACGCTCCCTCCCTGCCCCTCAAGATGCCTGCACCCCCGTGGGCTGGCTGGGTGCTGCCAGTGAGGGCCGGTGGGCAGAGGCAGGGCTGACGGCCAGCGCGGGCCCCTGCAGCAGCCCAGGCCACAGTGCTGTGGCCCAGACCCCCCTGACACAGAGCTCTGACCCCACAGAGCTGCTACGGCCATGTGGGGAGTGATCATGTCCTCCACTGGGACTGCGGAGCCGGCGCTGCAGATACTCCTCAATGTGCTGAACGCCTGGCCAGTGGACAGTGTGTACACCTCCGATGGGGACAGCACAGGAGTCTTTGCCCTGGCTGTGAGTTCCTGCAACTGACCTTGGCTTGCCCCTAGGCCACCTCTCCAGCAGCTAGCTCTCTGTCCTCCCCCCAGCTGCATCTCTCTGCCTCAGGCACTGCGCTGAAACCTGCCTTAGGGGCAAGGTTCAGGGGCACCAGGTTGGGTGACCCCGCGGTGTCTCCCCCGGCCTCTCCCTGGCATGCTCGGGCCCTGCCACACGGATGTCTTGGCACTGAGTGTTGTCTCTGGGTGGTTCATTTTTTGCAGGCAACCGTGACCCTGTGGAGTGTCTTCAACCTGACCTGGTGCCCACCTATAGTGTTGGAGTATTTTCCCCGTCTCTTTCTGTGTCTGCTCTTCCAAGTTTACATCAGCGCACTGGATACGCCAGAGGAGGTTGATACCTTCTGGAAGGGGTGCCAGGAGCAACTGGGCCTTGCCACCAACCCCCAAAGGTGCTCCATCCCAGTCCTCCCAGTCTCCCCATCCCTTCCAAGGCAGGAGCCAGGGCTGCCAGCATGACCTGGGCTTTGCTCTGCACACAGGTTTGCAGTGCAGACCCTGAAGGTCCTGCTCTGCCGAGTGCAGTGTGAGCATGTTGTGGTGGCCATGGAAGGCAAGGCTGGCTGGGACACGCTGCTCTGTACTGACACCCACCACTATGCAGTGGGACTCCTGGCCAGGTGAGACCCCCTTCTCCCTGCTGCCCCCGGCACTTGTGCCCAGGGTGCCCCACACAGTTCCCATGGGCATGGGTGAGAAGGCTTTGTCACAAAGAGACGGACGAGCAGACTGGAAAAGGCTGGCAGAGGAGGGTGCCCGGGAACAGCCACCTCCCAAAGCGCCCACGGGGGGCTTGGGAAAAGACCAGAGCTCCGTGGGTCACTCCTGGGAGAGCTTTGCCCACCCGACTCAGGGGCAATGATGCCTTTTCCCCCCCACCAGGGAGATGCGCTGTGTCTCCATGATCTGGTGTTGCAGCTTCATCTCCTGCCTCTTGGAGCTCCTCAGCCAAGACATTTCAGACTGGCAGCTGCCCGCCATGGCGTTCCTTGTGGAGGTGAGCCCCATGGGCAGCACAGCTGAGCTGCCTCCCACCTCTCTGCCCTCTCACAGCCGCAGCTGCCTGGGACGGTGCCCGTGCCCTGTGCTGCTGCCTTGGCTCAGCCCTGTGCAGTTCTGAGCTCCTGCCAGCTGGGCACCCCGGTCACTGCTTTGTGCCTTTCAGGTCCTGGACCTCCTGGACATCAAAGAATGGGGTGACAGCCTCCTGGAGATCATGGCAAGGCGCCTGCAGAGCACGTCCAGGGAGATGCGTCGCCTGGTGCTCAGAGGCCTCATGCAGCTCAGCAAGGACCCCTCGATGGTGAGAAGACAGCAGCGGCTGAAGCTGTGCTGGCAGCGTGGGGCTGGGGAAAGCAGCCCCTTGGGCTTGGCTGGGCTTTGGGAGCTGTGGCAGCTGCTCCCAGCTCTTCTGCGTTGCTGTTCAGCTGCCCGAGTGCTTCAGGACAGGCCTTCGGCCCCTGGGCTCCACGGCAGCAGCAGCAGCAGCGTGGGCTTGCCCTGCCTTGTCTTCCATGCAGAACATTAGAATGTACAGCCTGACAGAAAGCCTTGTGGACCTGTTGCGGGATGCAGATGAAGACATCGTTGAGATGACCGTCGCGGTGCTCAGCTTTCTGCTCTCGCACAGACACCTCGCAATACCCAGCCCCATCGCCCTGCGGCTGGCTGGCGCGCTCTGGCCACTGCTGGACAACGTAAGGCTCTGTACCCCCAGCCACGGCCACTGGGTCCTGTCCCCAAGTGTGGTGCCCCGTGGATTTTTGGGCCTGTGCACAGAGGGGCCTGGAGCAGCTGATGAGGAGGGCTTTTGCTTCGTTTCCAACAGGACAACCGCCATGTGCAGCTGCTCTCCATTCGCCTCTTCCAAGAGGTGATGAGGTTGGTAGCGGCCAAGGGTAAAAAGCCCCTCAAGATGCTTGTGAGCAAGAGCCTGCTGCCACTCTTCTTCAACTGCCACGATGAGAACATGCGTGTGGCAGAGGTGAGGACTCCTGGGCGCTGCTGTCCTCCTGGCAGGGGGCTCAGCTGTCTCCCTGCACCCGGGCACCTCATGGGCTCCAGCCTCCTCCTGGCCTTGGCACAGGGAGGCAGGTCCTGTGCCCTGGGCTGCGGTGCCATCTCTGGGTCTCTGCTGCTCTGCAGGCCTCTTGTGAAACGCTGCTTTCTGCACTAAGCTTCCTGAAGAGGAGAGATCTTGAGCACCTGCTGATGGCGGATCAGATGTGGAGGTTTGGCGAGTGCTTGGTAAGAACGCTGCTCCCTTCCCTGGGCTGCCCACGCGGGCTCTTCTCCAGGCTCCTCTGGCCCCAGGGCCGGAGCTGATGGAGCCCCGAGCTCCATCAAGCCCGCGCCTTGCCGGGCCCTCTGCCCCGCTCAGGGCTGTGCGGGCAGGGCAGGCCGGGGCCAAGGGACAGAGCCCGCGCCAACCCTTCCCTCCGTGCCCTGCCGCTCTCTCCAGCTGGCACAGGACAGGAGCCGAGCGGCTGAGCTGCTGCGCCAGGCGCTGCCGTACCTGCGGAGCCCACAGGAGCCCCTGCGAGAGGCGGCCGTCAGGTTTCTTGGTGAGCCACAAGCCCGGCTCCCTCCCCGCCCCGCCGCAGCTCGGCCCCAGCCCCGCCTGCTGCCCCGGCAGCGCCATCCGGGCCGGGGCTCTGGAGCCCCGCCTGCCCTCGGCGCCGCTGCCGCCCTCTCGCAGCCGTGTCCTTGGGCGTCAGGATGCGGCGAGGGCCGGGCCTGAGCCCTGCAGGGGAAGGCGCTGCTGTGGCCGCAGGGCTGGCAGCGCCGCTGCGGGGCAGCTGTGCGGCTGGGGCCGTGACAGGCTCTGTGTTGGCAGGGATGGCCGGGCGGTTCCTGAGGGAGCAGCAGCGAGAGTTGCAGCTCATGTGCAGGGGTGAGTGAGGCCAGCGGGCTGTCAGCGGGGGCTGGCGCTGGCAGCTGCGTTCCCTGCCCCGGCTGGGAGGGCTCTGCTCCCTGCGCGCACGAGGGGCGGCGTGGGCAGAGCACAGAGACCTTCCAGGGGCCTGCGGGAGGGACATTCGTGGCCAGCGCCTTCCAGCTGATCCTTGCTGTCTCCTGCTTCCTCCAGGCTATGGCAAGAGCTGCCGTGTGGGAGGGATGGGGCAGGAGGGTCTCCCCAGGTCCCTGCAGATGCAGGCCCTGACTGTGGCTCTGTTCCTCTCTCTTCCAGCTCTTCAGGACATGACGGGTGACACCAGCCCTGCCATCTCATGCCTGGCTCTTCAGACTCTGTACATCAACAGAGTTGTACAGAGCATTCCCTCCTCCCGACTCCAGCAGATGCGAGATGGATTCCGCCGCCTCTGGAAGTCACGGCCTTCCCTGTGTCGCAGGGGCTGGTTGTCCTGTGTGAGCAGTGTGGAGAACTGATCTGGGAGGCTGCGTCTGCTGGGGCCACCTGAGCCTGCAGGGAACACCTCTGCTCTGCAAGCACTTTATTTCACCCCACTGTAGGATTAGTAAATTGCTGTTGTCATACACAGAGGTGCAGGAGCTTTCTCTTGGTGCCCAGAGTTTTCAGGCCCATGGGGAAGAGGGCAAAAAGGGTGCTTGTGCTCGGCAAGTTGGCCAAGCGTGCGGAGTGGAAGGGAAAGTGGCCAAAAGGCCCTTGGCCTTTGGTGGTTCTGTGGAAGCCTTAAGGCTTCTGACAGAGCGGGCGGGCAGAGGCCGGAGCTGCGGCGGGGATCCCTGAGAGACCGGTCCCTGGAGATGGCCAGCACCCCTCTGCCAGCCTGGAAGCGCCATCTGTGTCCTGCCCGTGTGTTGCTGGCTGGATTGCTGAGGGCTCTGAGGTGCCTCTTGATGCGGCTCCTCTGGAGCTCCTTCAGCAGCCAGGCAGGCCTGGGGGAGGCGTGGAGGGCACGGGACAGTGGGAGGCCATGAAGGGCTGCGGTGCTGCCAAGGCCTGCCCGGAGAAGGCAGTGGGAAGGCGTGAGGGGGATGCGTGTGGCGCTGGGTGGCGGGAGGCTGTGATGGGCCAGGAGGACTTGTGTGGATGGGTTGGTGGGAAGCCCTGAGGAACTGGGTGGCAGAGGCCATAAGCAGCCCCCAGACAGCCACCTTCTTCCTGCCAGCCGGCTGCTCTGGCGCTTCCCCGACGCGTCTCTGGTGCCTGTGGCAGAAGCCCTCGAGGCCTGGCCTCAGCAGGACGGTGGGGACAGCCCCGAGGTGCCCAGGCTGCTTTGGCCAGGGACAAGGAGGGACAAGGAGGGACAAGGAGGGACAAGGAGGGACAAGGAGGCCCTGCTGGAGCACGGCCACTGGCTGCTGCAGGTGAGGAGCAGTGGGAAGTGGCAGTGCTGGCGATCAGCCCGGGTCCCCAGAGCTGTCCAGGCCACTGTGCTGTGTGGCCAAGACTCCCCTGACACTGAGCTCGGGACCCACAGAGCTGCTGCCACCATGGCAAGAACGATGTCTCCTGGAGCTGGCCTGTGGAGCTCCTGCTGTCCACGTGGCTCTGGACATCAGAGAAAAATGACCAGAGTGTGCACAGGAACAGCAGCACCCAGAAGGCTTGTACCTCCTCAGGAAGACATGCACACCAGACAGGATGCCAAAAGAGGGGATGCTGTGTGCACAATTTTTCGTGGCTTGGCAAAGGGTGTAAGGGAAAGTGGTCACCATGGTTTTCTCTTGACTTGCCAGAATCACAGCAACGCTTGGCAGCTTCAGCTGCAGCCTGTCCCCCTGACTGACCTCAGCGGCTCTGCTCGAGGGCACACTCGCCTTCCAGAGTCGGCTGTCCCAAGGCAGCAGCGTTGGTGCCATCGTTAGAGACTCTGATGGGACACGAGCCCTTAGCTGCAGCTGCTGACACTCTCCTCCATTGTTATAGTTTTGACTTGCCAATTTAAATATACTCATTTTTCTGTTGTGAGACAGAACCAGGAGCAAAAGAGCAAGGCAGGCCTAAAAAGGGGTATAAAAAACTTTATTAAGTACACAAAGAAAGAGAAAGAAAAGCAAATTCAGAATAAGATCTCTAGAGCACTCCTTCCTTCCCTCTCCCAACCTTCATAACAACAAAACAAACATAGAAAAAACTACTTCAGTCAGTTCCCAAGTTAAATTCTCCTTTTCAGTTCACTTTGGAGAGAGAAGTTTCCTCTTGTCAGGCCATAGGGACTTCACCACAAGAAGGGAAAAAACCAGTCCTCTCGTGGTTTCACTTTCACGATTTGCATGAAGTTGTGAAGTTCCTCCCGTTTTCACAGCTTTCCCAAAGCTGTGCTTATAGGCCATGTTAAACTCATGGGGTATTTACTTTTAAGAATTAACTGTTCCAAACTAAAATTTTCTTCATCTCTCTTTCTCTCTGTTCATGCTTCATCTCCAGAACAAGAGATCCCCTTTTCTCCTCGGGGCGAAGGATTCTCAACACAGATGCTTTTGATTAACAATCTATCAAATGGAACATCTCCAATGTCTTTCTCCACGGTTTATAGGAATATTCTGTACATCAGTTCATCCCTACAATCTTACAAAAGGATTTTTCAGCCATCTTCACAGCATCTCCTCATTCTCCTTCCATCTAAAGAAACTTAGCACTTGCTTCACTGACTTTGGAGCATCTCCTTTTTCCCCTCTCATATTCAAAGGAAAGCCGGAGGTCTGCAAAATCTTACCTGAGCACTAAAGAGTTAAAGTTTCCCACAGAAGTCACGGCGCTGGGTGTGGGGGCGGCTGAGATGTTAATCAGCTTTTCTGGAGCTTGCTGCAGCCCCGCACTGCCCATGGCCACCCCTGCTTCCAGACAGGGCCCGGCTGCCTCCCCCAGGCCGTGCGGGGGCTGGGCGGGCTCGGCCCCTCCAAAGCTGCTCCGAGCCAGCAGCAGGAGCCGGGCCCCCCCAGAGCCGCGGGCTCGTAGGGGAGGAAGCCGGGCTAAGGTCTCATCAATGAGCCTTTCCTCCCCCCGGCCATCGGGTTCCCTGGTTTGCAAACGGGGCCCAGCGGCCTCCCGAGCTCCCCCCACATGGGAGGGAGCCCGGGCTGGGCCGTTGTTACCTGCTCAGCCACCGGAAATAAATGAGAGTTTTTTCCTGGGTTACCGCCTTCAAAATGTGTGCTCACCGAGCGAACTAACTTTCTCCAATTGGTTGTTCAGGCTGTCAATAACCAAACCAGCCTCCAATTGGTCCCATCAACTCCCAGAGGGAGTTCTCACACAGAGAATTTCTCACCTGAGTTTCTTCTCCCCAGGTGTAACTAGCATAGAAGTCGATATTAGGGAAGATCCTGCTGCTTTCCACCAGTTTTAGAGGGTTATGAACAGCTTTGGGGGATTTCCCGGTTAGTTTATGGGCAGATGTGACCTCCTTTTTGGGAGAATCCTGATGATTTCCACCAATTTCGGGGGTTCTAAACGCCTTGTGGTGGACTCACTTCCGTGGGTTCTGGTGCCGCCCGCCCACGCTTCCAACTGGTCCGGACTGGTGCTCCCAGTGCCGCGTGGGGCGGGGCCGCGGGGACCCCCCCAGGGCACAGCGCGGCTGCTTTGGGGCTGGCGGCACCGCCCGGCGCTGGGCATGGGGCGTGTCGGGGGAGCTGGGGCCCTACTGGTGCTGCTGGGAGCTCACCTGTCTGGGGGCCAGCGGGACTCGGGTGAACGTGTGTGCTCCCCCCGGGGACCCCCAGCCCGGTGTCACTCTGCCCCCGAACGGCTGCTCCCAGTATTCCCAATAAAGCTTCCCAGTTTGCCTGGTCCTTTTTATTGGGGGCCAGTGGGGTAGGACTTGGAGGGACCCCGCAGGGGGAGCCATGATTGGGGGGGGGGGGGGGTCGCAGAACTGGCCCCAGCATGGATCAGGAATGGGGACCCCCAGGAATGGTGGTGTCCCCCCATTCTCACCCTACTCTGGGGGACCTTGGGGGGACCCTGAACCCCAACACGACACCGTGCCAAACCCAAAGGTGCCAGGACCCCAATAAACAAACAGGGGAATTTGGGGAGGGGGTGCATGGGGGGGTGCCCAGGCTGGCCCAAGAGCCCAGCGCTGCCCCAGCCCGACCTGCCCTGGCTCCATCCCAGCTCCTACCACAGGAGGTGATGGTGTTGGGAAAACAGGGGGGGTGAAGGGTGGGTGCTGGGCCCAGGGGGAGCAAGAAAAGGGATGGAGGGGGGCTGAGGAAGGAGCAGGAGAAGGACTGGAGAGGAGGCAGGACTAGAAAGGAGGAGGAGTGGGACATCTCTCAGCGCAATTTGGTGGTCCCAGGGCCCTGACCAATTCTTTAGGGGTACCAGCCACCTCTTTTCCCATGCTCTTCCAGCCCTTTTACACTGCCCCCCACTCAACCACCCCGACCTCATGCTTCTTTTTGAGGCTTCCAGGCCCCTCCTGCTATCTCTGGGAGTCCCATTCCCCTTTCCTTCAATTCAGGCACCTCTTGAAATCTTCTTTCTAGTGGAATCCCAAAGTATTGCGATTTACAGTGTGCAGTTTTGGAGAAGGACAGCTCTGTCTGGCTTTCCTCTCCCTGTTGTGGCCTCTCAGCTGCCCCCGACACCCTGGGGGTGCTGGGATTTCCCTGCTGGGGACAAGGACGTTCATTCCCTTCCAGGAGCCCAATGCCCGGCTGGGGCTCCAGGGCAGGGGGTCCTTGAGCAGCTGCCCCAGAACCTCCGCCAGGGTCTCCCAGCGCAGCCGGAGCCGCTCGGCCTGGGGTCCCCAAAGGCCTCAGCGAGCCCCAAGTCCCTGCCAGGAACCCTCAACTCCCTCCAAGCCAGCATCCCCCACAGCCCCTGCAAGTTCCCCCCATGGCACCGGCCGTGGCCGTGTCCCCACATGTCACTGGCCATGTCCCACCATGTCCTCACCCATGGCTGTGTCCCCACCATGTTTCCATCCCTGTCACTGTCCCCCACATCTCCATCCATGCCTGTGTCCCCCCATGTCACCACGTATGGCCACGTCCCTCTCCATGTCCATGTGTCCCCATGTCACTCTCCATGTCTGTGTACTACCATGTCTTTCTCCCTACCCAAGTCTCAGTTCTGTGTCTTTATTTTTATCCCAAGATTGGATGTTTTAAAGAGATGAAGAGAAATGAAAAGCAAATCCAGCCCAAAATAAAAGGATTTCTGTGTCCATGCTGGCTGAGAATCCAACAGGGAAGGAGTGAGGGAAGAATACTTTTGGAGGTGTTTCCACCCCAGTGTCTCCAAAATCTTGGTCTTTGCCCCAGTCCATCACCATTTTTCTGTGGAAAACACCCTTGGACAATCAAAAAATCAAAAATCAAAATCAAAATCCTGGAATCTCTGAGGATGGAAAAGACCACCAAGACCATTCAGTATTCCTTGAAGCCACCAGAAGATAGGACTGAAAACAGAAGATTTTCTGGGGTTGAACATCAACAAATTCACTCTCCCCAAGGAATTCCCAATGTTGGTTTCCATCCCAATGGACGTTCCTGTCCCTGCATTCATCCAGGGAGACAGGATGATGCAGAGCCCCCCCAGCCACGTGTCTTCCCAACACGGATCACCAGGACCACGGATCACCAGGACCACGGATCACCAGGGCTCTGCCCAACGGGGGTCACTGGGGATCATCCAACACCGATCCTCCCATGGGGGATGGAGCTGGAGCAGAGCACGAAGCTCTTCCCACACTCGGGGCACTCACAGGGCTTCCCTTAGTGGTGACTCCGTTGGTGTTGGGTCAAGTCAGAGCTCCTGGAGAAGCTCTTCCCACACTCAGGACACTCGTAGGGCCTCTCCCCAGTGTGGATGCGCCGGTGCCTCATGAGATGGGAGTTGTGCCTGAAGCCCTTCCCGCAGTCGGGGCAGCGGAAGGGCCTCTCCTCTGTGTGAATCCGCTTATGTACAAGGAGATTGGAGCTTCTCTGAAACCTCTTCCCACACTTGGGACACTCGTAGGGCCTCTCCCCAGTGTGGATGTGCTGGTGGTATCTCAGGTTGGAGATGTGTCCAAAGCTCTTCCTACATTCCAAGCAGGTGTAGGGCCGTTCTCCTGTGTGGATCACCTGGTGCTGCATTAGACCAGAGATGTCTCTGAAGCTCTTCCCACATTTCCCACACTCGTAGGGCTTTTCCCCAGTGTGGATCATCTGGTGCCGGATCAGATGAGAGCTGTAGCTGAAACCCTTCCCACATTGCAAGCACTTGTGGGGCTTCTGCCTTCCAGGTGGCTTCTCCACCAGCTCTGAGCTCTGCCTGGATCTCCGGCCACCTTCCCGGCTCAGGGAGGGTCTTTCCTCCTCACAGCTCACTGGGCTGGGTTTCCAGCCCCTCCTCGTGAGGGATCCCAGGAAATTTTCCTCCTCCGCCATCTGCCCACCCCATGGGAATGAAGAATCCTGGTTTGGGGAAAAAACAAGAGGAGACTGCCTTGAGCTAGAGGTTCTTCCAACCGATGTGCAGCTGAGGAAGACACTGGGCATCCTGTGTTTGTAAGGACCTCCCAAGCACCCAGACTGATCACAAAAATCCTCCAAATATCAAGACACAGATCAAAAACTCCCAAAAAAGCAAGATTCAGCCAAAACCCGCTGCAAAATATAAAGATTCAGGCCCAGCAAAAAAACAAAGCACCACGTCTTAGCCCAATAAAGCTCAGAAACAACAAGGTTCACCCCTCTGAAAATGGTGGATCCCCCTCTCCAGTCACCTGCTGAATGCGGAGGGGGGGGCCAACACGCTGGGACTGGAGGGACGCTGTAGGTTTGGAATCTTGTGCTGCTTCCCATTTCTGATCCTCCTGTGTCTCTGCTTTTCCTCACATTCCTCTTCCTCCTACTATTCCTCCTTCTCCTCCACAATCCCACCTTCTCCTCCTATATGCATCGTTTGATCATTTTGTTCTTCAATTCTGCTTGTCCCTCCCTCCTCCTGCTGCCCCCAGGCCCAGCACCCACTGCCGGCTCCCTCTTCCCCCCAAACCCACAGCATCCCAGCGCAGGGGCAGCGATGGAGCTGGGGCAGCTCGGGCTGGGGCAGCGCTGGGCTCTCGGCCGCTCCCGCCCGCACTCGCTCCCCACTGCAGCCGCTGCCGCCACCACAGCGCGGGGGGGCCCGGCCTTGGCGCTCCCCCCCTCCCACCTCCCCAAATTCCCCTGCCGGGGGGCGCTGGGGCCAGGAGACAGACGAGTGACAGAGCAGGGGGGCTGGGAAGAGTCGGCAGCCAGAGAGCACTGAAAATCTCAGCAGTGACTACAGTGGCATCTTCGGGGACTAAACATGGCAGGGCACCCATGGAAGATAGGAAGGGAAAGCCAGGAAGGGCTCCTGGCAAAAGGGATGATGATTCCAAAATATCTCTGAAGGGTCCCTTGGGAGCATGTTGAGGGAGTCTGCACATTCTCCCAGAGGTAATCAAGGACATGGACACCCACAGGGGCATTAAGGGAAGTCCAGAAGAGATTTAGACAACAGGGGATGGATGCTGTTGGTGTGCTGGGAAGGGATTGGGTGAAGGGGAGTGTGCAGGAATATGGTTCAGTCAAGATGCAGCAGGAGCAATCTATGTGGGAAAAAAATGAAGGATGGAAAAGAGGAGGAAGAGAAAAATACTGAGGATGGGGATGTTTTTCAGCAGGCTCTTATCCTCAGAAGTCGCCAGCTGCTGCAGATCCTTTGTATCCCCGGTTGCCAGGACAGGCACACAAGGAGGTCAGGATTGCAGGGGGTTTCTCTGTGCTGGGCAGCGGCAGGAGCGGGCGCAGAGGGGCGGCACCGGGAGCACGGGCTGGGGGCCTGTGGGGAGCTGCGGGGCCGGGCCGGGGCTGTGGGGCAGCCGGGGCTCAGCGCCGGGCGCTGCCTGAGCCCAGCACCCCCCGGCAATTGCAGGCCCGGCAGTGGCCCCCGGCCCCCAGGAGGCTGCGGGACGCCCTGGCCGCTGCCCGGCCCCGTGGAGCTGCCGGCCCTGCCCGCCGGGGGGGCCGCGTTTGGACACTGCGGCAGGACAGGCACCGGCTCTGGGATACGGGCTGGCCACGGCAGCCACAGCACAAGGAGCAGCAGGACAAAGGAACAGCTGGGAAATGGGCATTGGACGGGCAAGCATCGAGATCAGCTTTTAAGCATTTTCCTTGGGTCACTGCAGAAAGGAATGATTTAGCAGAAAGCTCAGCAGCTGTCAGAGGATGAGCACCCCCAGGCACTGAGGGGGCTGCAGGAGGGGCAGAAGAAGCCCCTGGAGCACTTGGTCACAAAGGCACAGCAGGGGAATGCAAGAAGGGAGGAGGAAAAGGCCAAGGGGAAGGCAAAGGCCATGGCAGAGTTTCTACAGCCCCTGAGGGATGAACCCCAGGGCCCGAGGGGGCTCCAGCACCCAGGGGCTCTCACATCCTTACACCATCTTCAACCAGGTGCCCTCCTCACACTGACACCATTCAGGACTTGATGGCAAAGATGCTTTCTGGGGATGCCCACTTACACAGGATGGTAAACTAGAATTTGCCTCTTAGTGGGAGTAAGATGTAGAAGGGAAAATGAGAAAGACATGGACGGTCCTTCTGCAGGGATGCACGGAAGCACCAGCCTTATTGGAGCAAGCCTTGCAGAAAATATCACAGGAATTTACCCCATCCCCAGGGATTGGGTTAATGCAGGATGTGGATGGCTTGCTGCAATCAGGACGACAAGAAGTGGTAGAAGAAGCCTCTGTGAAATGGCTGAATGTTCAGGCTAAAATGCATCTTTGAATATTTGAAAAAAAAAACACAAATGGTGGAGAAAAAGGTTAAATATTTTGACTGAAGATTTGTGGTGTATTGACCCAGAGAAAGACTAGGGAATCTCAGAAGTAACATTACCCAGCACTAAAATGGGGCTGGGAGAATTTTGAGACTGAATAGATAATTGCAGGACCTGCAATTGGATCCTCAATCCTGGATTGAAGATTGTCTGACTTTTTAAGCCTAGATAGCCTCAATGTTGTGGTATGGACATGAGAAATTGCAAAACTTCAAAAAATGAAATAAAACCAAAATGATTGGTGCCCCAGACACGGCTCCTTTAGAATTAGAAAAGAAATTTGAATTGGATGTGGATGTTAAACAGGGCCATTCCAAAGGAATTCTTGTGCTAAAATGTTTAGCCCAGTGGCCAGAGTGGTCTCATTGTCTGCAGAATTGTGCAGCCACAGCTTTAATGGGACCTGAGGCCCAAAAACTGATGGCAGGAGATCTCCTGTTGTTCAAGTCTGGCAACAAGTCAAAGCTGTGATAACCAAAGGAGCCTCTACATGGATGAGCAGTGCTCGGTGATTACAGAATGAAACTTGTTCAGTGGCACAGGAGGATTTAGAACTGAGGACAGGGGAAGGGTTTAACCCAGGCTCCTGATTGAACAGCCTGCACAGGGGGCTGGGAACAAACCCATGACTGCATTCAAGTGACAGAGCTCCAGAGCCAGGCTGGGAGAGATTTAGGAGAAATTCCCTGGCCTGAGGGACAAAATGTGTTTATGGATGGCTCTTCAAAGGCAGGAGAAGGGAAAAGAGTTCCAAGACACGCTCTGATGAAGGAAAGGGAATTAGACCAAGCTCAGGTTACCGCCTGCATGGTCAGCTCAACCGGCACAGCTAGGTGTGCTTGGAAGAGCCTGGCACTGAAATGCCCTGAGCAGGAAGGCTCAAATATCTTCTGGTGACAGCATGGCAGCTAACAGGGTGGCAAACGCAATTCTGACTTCTTCAGCAATCTCTGGATCGCTTATGAAGGTATTTCTTAAAGAAATAATTCCAAGAGAACAGATTGCAGAAGCTACAGACTGAGACTGAGAACTCATTTTACAGCAAAGATCCTTCAGGGCGTTATGGCTGCTTTAGGAATACAATGGGACCTCCACAAGCCTTGGCACTCCCAGAGCTCAGGTCAGGTAGAAAGAACAAACGGGAAATAAAGAAACACCTTTGAAAACTGGTGATAGAAACCAAGATGCCATGGTAGCAGCTTTTGCCATTGGCTTTGGCAAGAATAAAAGCCAGACCCAGGGCAGATATTCAATTCTCTCCCTTGGAATTGATCTTTGCAATTCCTTACCCTGGGAATTCTCCACCTAGTGCGGGCTGGAGATAAGGGATGTATATTTCAAGCAGTCTGTGGCCAGAATCCTGTCTCTTGTGAAATCTCTGCCACAGGAAGCTGGGCTGGCACAGAGCCTGCCTTGGCACTTTGCTGTTCACAGCATCCACCCAGGACTCTGCCTCTCAATTACACTCACACACTGGGCTGCCTGCGATTCCACTGTTGGAAAATATACCAAATTTCAAATTTTTTACCTTCCATTTGTCTAGTCAGGCTCGGTTTGCCCTTGTCCTGGGAAACAAATTTTAAAAGTTTTTTTCTAAGGAATCTTAGGCCACTCAACGGAGATGAGTTTAACATCTCAACAGACTGGGAAGAGCCCAAAAGATTCCCACAAAGAGAACGACATCCAACAAAACATCAAGGAAACATCAGCAAACATCAAGGAACACCCACCCCAGACACTGCCCCGGCATAGATGGAGACACCTGGTCTGGAAAAGACTGAGAAGGAAATCCAGGAATGCGGATCTAATTAACATCAGAAGAGGAGAAATCCATTTGCAATAGGAAACCAAACGCTAAGAACTACACAACTTTGAAGCAATGAACACTAAACCAATGGATTTCAATGGGTTCAGACTCTAAAACGTTTAGGAAAAATCTAGTAAAACTCACGTGTAATCGAATGATTTTCTCTGCACACCAGGGCTATGTCTGGATGAAATTATTTCTGTTGCTCATCCTGACCAGAATCAAGTAATGCCTTGACTCTAACACTAAAGACATTATTGAAGAGTTTTTGTTTTTCCTGCAGTTTCAGTGACAAGATTACACAATTAGAAAATTTTTTCATATTAATCCTACTTTTATTTTATCAGTTAGGTTTGGACCAGGGGTGAGACAAGGAATTTTTATTCCTAGGAGAAGATGTAGAAAAGACTTGATTGCACTGGAATATTTTTCTATATATTTGTGGCTGACTCTTAATGATGGCAGAATTTCGGAATGGGTTTTTCGATGCTCACCTTTAAGTTGCATTTGGCAAACCTAGAAGAGTATTAATCGTAAGGCTTTAACACATAAATAGTTAATACAAAATCGTTAAAAAAAAAAAAAGAAAAATAAAGCAGATTGTGAGGGTGGACGTGTGAATCACCTAAAGGCTGCACTGGAAGAAAATCCTAGTTCCAGGCAGCCAGCAGAGGACCTTTAGAAATGCAAATTAACATTGCTCAGGAAAAATGCAGACAATGCCCAAGGGCCTTCTTACCTGGTGGAGGAATTGGGCTGATTCCATCTGCCCCTCACGCCAAGCTCTGCCTGCTTGCACAGATGGAATTTGCACAACTAAAGGCAGAGCCCATAGTGAGGATATCTGACTGCAACAGAAATTGGTTAAGCTGCAAAGGGAAACAGCAAACGGAGAATATTGTGGAAGGTTAATGAAAAACAGTGTACGGGGGGGGAATCATCCCTGTCCCCAGAGCAATTAGGTGTTTTTGCTAGTCCAGAGAAAATAGTTGGGAATCATTTTATCATTTCATAAGATAAAAGTGGTCAATTGATGCAGCCGTGGCAGGAGGGAGCACCCAAAAAAGGGAAAAAGATGAACGGCCACCAGAACAAATGCTACAACACCATGAACCAGCCCCTGGGATCCCTAACGAATTCATATCAGGACACAGAAAACCCATCCATAATTTGAGTGGCAAAATTAGGTTAACAAGTATCCCTGAAATAATAACCAAGCAGACAGCTCCAGCTCCTGACCTTCCTGCTGACCAAGCCGCTGAAATGAGGAACGAGACATTTCACCATGGGATGAAAAGAGATTATCTACTTACAGAAGGAGGAGGAGTTTGTGGAAAATTAAATGGCGCAAACGCCTGTTTGCAAACAGATGATAACCGAAAAGTGGTTAAACAGATAGCAAAGGAAATATGAAAATATCTCGTATTCCGGAGAAAGGATGGGAATGGGACACGTTTTCGGGGTTCCCTGGCAGACCACAGCTTAAACGAATGCTGCTCCTCCTCTGATGTGCTGCAGCAACTCTCAGCTTTTTACCATGCACGACACCTTGCACCAAAGAGGACACAGGAAAAGAGATTGAGTCAATGGAAATTAAAAGTTAGTAAAGGCAATTCTTGAGAAAATGAGACAAGGAGGGATTGAAAGCAGTAAGATTAATACCGTAGTAGGGGTGCATATTAAGAGGGACATGCAGTAGGCGGATCGGGAAGTCAGAACCTTCCAAGTATCTCAGCCAGTGGGCAAAGGGACAGGGAGATGCAGACGAGAAAATGAGGATAAAAACGAGGCGGCGTTTTAGAGACCGCATGGCAAATGCCGCATGGCCTCTCTCTTTGTTCATCAATAAAGTCACTTTTACAGGACTCCTCTGTCTCCTGCGGGCACACAAACCTCCGGCCACGGGAATTTTCCCGCACAGCCCCGGGCACAGGGCAGACACCTCTGTGCCACCCACAGCAACCGGGACGAGCCAGCGCTGCTCCGGCACCGGCTCCTGCCGAGGCCCCAGCGGGAAGGAGACCGCGGGCAGCCGCTCCCGCAGCGCCCTCAGCCCAGCGCCAACACGGGCCGGCACCGGCACAACCAACCCGCCAGAGCCCCCTGCCGCCCCCTCGGCCCGCAGCGAGCCCCGAGCCCCCGCACAACCGAGCGCGGCTCCCACCTGCGCTGGGGCCGCCTCCGAGCTCCGCCGCCGCCTGTGGCTGAGGAATTCGATGGGATGTGTTGCCTTAACCTTTCTGACCACTCCCAGCCCATCTATGCCAGCATTCAAGACCTGAAAGAAGGTGTGAATAAACTTCGGGTAGATAATGGGTACGACTGGCTGAACTGGCTCTTAGGGCACTGGGGACTCACTGGCTGGGTCAGGAATTTAGTTCAAATACGTTTGTATGTATTAGGCATCATATTATGCATTGCAGTAGTTATTCCTTGTACTTTACAGTGTGTTAAGAATTTAATAGACAAATCGCTTAAGAGTGTATTTTTAGTTAAAAGAAACGGGGGAGGTGTGGATATGGGTAATGCAAATGAGACTGATAGTACTGCAGATTTAATCAGCAAATGCAGCCTGACAACGAGGATGCCTGGCAAGAGCAAACAGAGACCTGACTGCAAGAGGACTGGATCAAGTCTGGGTTATGGGAAATAAGATTTTACTAAGTCCAAATGTAAAATTTGTCTATGTGAGAGTTTGTCTATGTAAGGTTTGTCTATGTGATTGCAGTAAAATATTACCAGCCTTCCTGTAAATGGTATATAAGCACATGTAGTGCTCATTAAAAATTGGATTTTGATCACCATTCAGTGTCCCCGTCTCTCTCTCATCGTCGATAGTTCAAGTACTCCCAGTGGGTTCCTGGAAAGAGAATGGTGGCACATCTACTGCCTGCTACCCCCCTCTAGGCAATATTCAACTGTTTAGTTCACAGACTCATCTTCCAGCACTCTTAGTGGGGTCAGCAGAGCCACTTCCCACTGGTGGGGGCAAAGAGCACCCTCTGTGCCTTTGTGGTGGGAGCAGACAGTGTTGTCTCAAAGGAAAGGTCAGAGAGAGACCAAGCTGGACCTCTGCCTCCTGCCCCTCACCCCACAAGGGCAGGAGGGCACAAAACTGAACACTTTTTTTTTGGACCCATCTTTCCCTTGAGCTTGACTAGTTTGAAAGAGAGGACTCATAGGATTTCTTGAGGATCACTGCCAGTGCACAGCACACATGGCATCCCTCACCCTTTACATCATCCTGGGATGGAGGGGTAGGAACCAACAACAGCCCTACCCCACTGCTCCAGAAGCCAAAATCCCCATGCAAGCATTTAGTTATGGCCTTCTTAGAGAACCACATTCCCACGTGAGAGCCCTCCCGCACAGCCGGGCTGGTTCTCCACCCTCGGCCGCGCTGTCCGCGCCACCTCTGGGCTGGCGAACGCCGGGAGTTGCTGGGCTGGGTTTGATGGCCCCGCTCAGCGCTTTCGGCCGCTGCTCACGCCGCACCCTCGCGATTTTCGCTGGCAATCAATGCAGATTGGCCATGTGTCCTAGGGTGATGTTATGGTGTTTGTATCTCCAATCGTGTGTCCTGATTATTTTTGGTATTATGTCCTGTGCTTCCAGGACTGAGTCTGAGAGTGAAGCTTTGTTTTGTCTTGTTATCAGCCGGCTCACCTCCCCCATGGTCTATGTTTAGGAGAGGTTTTAGCTCGGCTTGCTTGCCTGCTTGCTCGCTTCTGCCTCTTTTTCTTTCCTTCGCTTTGCCCTTGCTTTTTCCTTATTAGTTAGTTCAGCTAGGCAGTCCAACCTTTTCCCTGGACTGTTTTCTCTTCCACCCCGTCCCCTCCCTCTCCTGGATACCATCTGAACCTGTTCCGGACGGGGACCTGGGAAACCCCAAGAAACACCGGGAGGCTACACTTTGTCACCTGCAGCAGTCATCCCCAGCGCCAGAGACTGATAACTGAGCGACCACTCGCCAGAGAGACTGAGTTTGTCATCCCTTCAGAACGGTGAAAGAGTTTTTTTGTCAGCTGGTGTTGTCTTTTTTCCCTGTGCTGGGGAGTGTCTTGCTTGTTAAATAAACAGGTTTTTTCTCCCACTCTTCTCCGAGGAAATTCTTCCCGAACCCGGTGGGGTGGGGGGGAGGAGTCGTGGGGTTTGCTGTCTGGGGGCTCCTTCTGGAGGTTTTCCCCCCAAATTTGCCCAAAACCAGGACACCATGAAATTCCAGAAAGCAAAAACTGGAGACCAAGGGCATTCCAGAAGGGGTTTCCTGCAGCCAGACACACAGCAGCAGTTTCCAGGAGCTGTCACTTGCTAGTCCACAGCTTTAAGGATGCTGTGGTGGTGCTACAGGAGAAGACCCTTGGGTGTTGTGCTGGAACAGGTTCCTGCAGAAGAAAAGGTGATGTTCCTATGTGCAGGGAACTCTGTGGTATCAGCAGTGGAGGAGCAGGGTGAGGAAGATCTCCAGCCTTGGGATATTTCTGAAAGAGCCTTCACCCCTGCCAGAGCCTGGGTGAGAGCAGCCAGAGTGCAGAGGGAGGCAGCCCTTTGGACAGGCGTCCCTGCTCCCTCAGAGCCACGGCTATGAGACAAACAGCCTCATCCCTGAGGATGCAGATGGGCAGGAAAAGGCCTGGAAGTAAAAAGTGGAGCCCAGCCATCTCCAAGAAGCTGTTCCCAGAGGCAAGTGTCCCGGCAGGAAGTGTCCTGGAGCCACTTGTGTTCAGCCTACAGTCAGTTCCCAGAACGCTGTCCCTGTTCCAGTGGGGAACCCCCCACGCTTTGCAGTGGGAAAGATTCACATGAAACCAAGGAGGCTCTTGCATCTGCAGGAAGCTTCTCCCCTCTACTAGTGAGATGGCCTCTGACTACCAGGAATGTGTTTACAGATTAAGATCTGATCTTCTTCGGAGCATTAGTGTTAAATACATTAGGATTTTCTCGGAGGAGACTTGTCAGAATGTTCCCACTGTTTTGGATTTGACTGGTGTGATAATTGATAAAAGATTCGTGTTAATCACAAAAGCATTGGGGTTTGTATAAACCAGAATACTAAGCTCTGAAGTGAGGCATGGACACTAGATAATGGAAATTATATGATAAAATAATTCTGTTTAAAATCACCTTGTTATGTTATATTATGTTGTATTATGTTACATTATATAATATGTTATGTTTTCCAAATGAGTTGTATCAGCTACCACCTTGCAAAATCAGACTTCCCAAAAAGCCCTTCCTGCCTTTGTCTGATCAATGCTGCCTATCCCAAAAACCAGACTCCCAGAACTTCCCTGGTGGTTATCTACAAGGACCGGATGGCTATCTGTGACTGATTATCACCCAAAGGCTTTGTAATTTGTGTAAGGATGTTTATTCAACCACCACTGCTTATGACAACAAAAATCGAAAAAATTATTGATTACAACGAGAACCCACAGTATAAGGAGAGGCTGCAAACCAAGGTTGGGTGGAGCGTGGAGTGGGCGGTGACCCCTCACGTTCCCCAGCGCGCTGCTTGCTCTTTCTATATCAAATAAAGCAATCCAAAATTTTGCTGAATATCGAGACTTTTGTCCCTCATTTATAACAATTTGGTGCCGAAACCCGGGACGTCCTTGGAGCCCTGAGAGGCACTGCGATTTCGGGGAGGCGCCCCACTGCTGTGGCTCCGGTTCGTCAGTGATTCTCGGGACCCATCGACGTCCCGCACCATAGAGACTGAGCAAGGAAAATCTCCCCGGAAGACCGTGGCAAAATCACCTGTAATTCTCGTGCACGAAGAGCCAGACAGGAGCATCGGACTGTGAGTATCTGTGTGGTTTGGTGGGGAAGACTGTGTGCTTGCCTGAATGAGACGTGGCCTTTGCTGCGAAGCGAGAGTGGAGTCCTTCTATCCGCGTTTCCAGCATCCCGCGAGGGACCTGGCCGGTGACCGGACGAAGCGAGTGAGCACAAAGGGAGAGACTGCTTTTCTTGTCCTAGCCCAGGTAGAGGCTGGGTCCTTCCCATCCTAGTCCAGGTAGAGGCAGGACCCAGGAAAATGGGGGGGAAGGGGGAGGAAAAGAAAAGCAGATGGCAACACACCAGTCACGGAGGGAGAAGGGAAAAGCTGCTTTTCCCAGCCCAGCCCAGGTAGAGGCGGGTTCCAGTCCATCCTGACCCGAGGAGAGGCAGGGGCTCGGGCGGAACACATCGGGGAGTACAAACACCTCAAGACAGTCCCTTGAGGTAAAAATGGGACAAAGGGAGAGTAAGATTCTGAGTCCCAGGGACCCACGAAGAGGTTCAAGTTCATTTGGTCCACAAGGAGACCGGGAAAATAAAGACAAGACAAGTAGGTTACCAGAAATAGCACCAGGCAGCCCTTTGGGAGTAATATTAAAATGTTGGGGCACAGGGGTGGTATACAGAGGAAAAAGTAAAGAAAAATTGATTCAATATTGCATGGTGGAATGGACCAAAGAAATAATCCATAAAGATAACCTATAGTGGCCCATGTTCGGATCATTTGAGGGTTGGATTTGTCGGGCATTAAACACATATGTGGCTTGTAAAGAACCATTTAACAGAGAGGAATGTGAGTATGCTGCCCTGAGGGCAAAACAGTCAAAGCCATCCTTGATATGTACTTTAAAAGAAAAAGAGGATGAAGATAAATGAAAGGTTACCTGGGAACCCCTTGATAATCTCCCACCTCCGTATAATACAGAAAATACAGGAGACCCCCCCCACGCACCCACTTCTCCTCCTGGTACTCCCATAGCTCTAAGAACTCGCTTCAGTCAAAGGAATACCAGGAGAGATGGTATCACCAGAGAGGAGGGAGATAACGACACAAAGGCTCGCCTTTACCCCCTGAGGGAAGTGCCATTAGCAGGACAACAGGCTGGATTAATTGGATTTGTAAATGTTCCCTTGAACACAGGGGAAGTGAGGAACTTTAAAAAAGAAATGGGAAAACTATTAGAAGATCCTATAGGGGTATCAGAGAGACTAGATCAATTCCTCGGACCAAGTATGTATACTTGGATGGAATTACAATCTATATTAAGTATCCTATTCACCACGGAAGAACGGGAAATGATCAGACAGGCTGGAATGAGGGTATGGGACCGGGAGCATCAGATTGGACCTAGGGGAGACCAGAAATGGCCATTAAATAATCCTAACTGGGATAATCAGAATGATGTCCATCGCCAGAATATGATGGACTTAAGATGGATACTCGTTAAAGGTATCTGAGAATCAGTTCCTAAAGGACAAAATATTAATAAAGCCTTTAGTGAACAACAAAAAAAGGACGAATCCCCGACTGACTGGTTAGAGCGGCTGAGGAAAGATCTCCAAATGTACTCCGGGATAGACCCTGACACACAAGTGGGTCAGGCACTCCTCAAAACCCAATTTGTTGCTCGATCATGGGGAGATATTAGAAAGAAATTAGAAAAGTTAGATGATTGGCAAGATCGGGGGTTACAAGAATTGCTAAGAGAAGCAGAAAGCAAAAGCAAAATCTTTATAGCTGCAGTTCGTGAAACACAGAAAGAAACCCAGCAGAAAGGGGGAGGGAAACCACGAAAACCCCCACCAAAACAAGGAAATGAAGCAGGAAATAATTCACCAAGGCAAACCTGATTTTATTGTAACAAAAAAGGTCATATAGAGAAAAATTGTAAAGAGTCGATACAGGATGAAAAAAAAAATGTTCCAGGAAGACAAATAGGGGTGGCAAGGGCTGTATGTATTAAGGGCCATACCATCCAAAGAGCCCTTGATAAATTTAAAGATTGGTCCCCAGGGAGAGGAGGTGGAATTTTTAGTAGATACAGGAGCTGAAAAATCCACAATTAAAGACCTACCAAAAGGGTGTAAACCGAGTAGAGAAACGGCACTCGTGGCTGGAGCAAAAGTTGAACCATTACAGGTCCCTATTATTAAAAATGTGCAAATTGAGACCCGGAACAAAATTGAATTAAAAGATCTGCTGTTACTGCCAGAGGCAGAAAATAATTTATTGGGGAGGGATTTCATAATAGCATAGGATTTGAAAATTGAAGTATCCCAAGGTCAGCTTAAAATTTTTGCTTTAACCCAAAAGGATGAGGAGCAAATATGTTCTGAGGTGTGGTACACCCCTGGGGAAATAGGGAAGTTAAAAATGAAACCTATCAAAGTGAAAATCACTGATCCCGATTTACCTATCCGAGTTCATCAATATCCAATATCTCTGGAAGGGAGACGGGGCCTTAAGCCTCTCATAGAAAACCTTTTGCAACAGGGGGCTTTGGAACCATGTATGTCCCCACATAATACTCCTATTCCGCCTGTCAGAAAGACAGACGGGAATTACAGATTGGTACAGGATTTGAGAGCTATAAATCAGCGAACTGTTACCAAATTTCCTGTAGTAGCAAACCCTTACACTCTCTTAAAACAGTTGTCCCCTGACTACACTTGGTATAGTGTAATAGATCTAAAAGATGCCTTCTGGGCATGCCCATTAGAGGAAAGTAGCAGAGATTGCCTTTGAATGAAAAAATCCTCATAAGGGCAGGAAACAACAACTACATTGGACACTATTGCCTCAGGGCTTTACAGAATCTCCCAATCTCTTTGGACAAGCCCTAGAAGAATTAATGCAATCTTTTGAGTCACCAAAAGGAGTGCAATTGTAGCCTGTTCCTTAAAAAAAAACAAAAAATACCAAAAAGGGAGTCCATATTGTACTGAGTTGTGGTGGTGTCATTCCTATGGTGGGTATCCCCCATTCCCATTATGTATCCAGTGTAGAAGAAATGAATGTAAGGAAACTATTAAGGTACTTAATACCCTATCAGCACAAGGAGAAATCGAAATTGATAATCATAACTGGTGGGAGTTATTCAAGAATGGAACGAGATAAAAAAAGAAAGCCAGAGCAGAGGTATTGGCAATAGAGTGTCAGAAGGGTTGTGTATACCGAGCTGTTACTGCTGTACCTCGTACTGGAATGTTAAAGCTAAATTTGGGACAAAATTAAGAAACACTACCAAAAGAGAAAGACAAAGTGGGAGACCCCAGGACATATTCCCTGCTGCCGAGAAGATCAAACAAACCTCGGCTACTGGCAGCAACCCCGTAGGCCTTCAGGGAGGCAGAGGGATGAAAATGGTCATGGGAGTCATCCTATTGCTAATGATGATAAAAGGAAATAATGCTGATGCTTGTTCCAAGTGTCACCAGACAATTGGGTACGGGGATGCACGGTATCCACCCTTGCCTTCCACACACACATCAATTCGGCCTGCTGTAATAAACACATCATGCACTATTATGGAAAAAATTGGGTAGCCACCAATTGGGGAAAAGGAGGGTGGGCTCCATCTCATACCAAAGTTGCCCAGTAGGAGAGACACAGCTCTGCTTCCCAAAAGAAGGTATATGGTGATATTCAGATCAGGGAGGAGTGCAAGATCACTACAAGCAGGAATTCATTAAAAAAATTATAACTAAAATGTTCAAAGGAACAAGGACAAACCGTGGAGGAAGTTTTAACTTGTAGGAGAAAATAAAACAACTCAGAGAACGGGACTTACCCACCTTGGGAAAAAAATTATTTGTAGAATTAATGAAAGAAATTACTAGTGAACTTAACTCACTGTTGGATCTGTAGAGGAATGCAGATGACTGAACAATGGCCATGGAGGGGGGGAGGGATTAGGGCCAGAACAGTTGTTACAGTGAAATCAAACAGAAATATCGAGGAATGTGTGGAATGTTTAATAATTCTGAATGCTGATTAGAAATTGATGATAATGGTCAAGTAATTACTAAAATTGCAGAAAAAATTAAAACGAATAGCCCATGTACCTGTACAAACCTGGAACTCTATGCTTAATGATAATTAGTGGAATAACCTGTTGGGGGGAGCTTAGTGGAAAAAAATTAAGGTTTGTGTTAACATGTGCATTATTGGAACTACTGTTCATCCCTTGTCTTGTTCCATGCTTCATTCGACTAATCCAGTCGGTGGTTCAAGGAATGCAAGTGGCAACAATATCAATAGACCCTGAGAAGGCAACGAAATTAATGGCAGTAGATGTATTAAATCTAGTACAAGAAGTACTGACAAAATTTGAAACCAGAACACGAATCAATGGGATAAAAAAAGAGAAGTGGGGAAATTGTGACAATTAATAAAAGATTCGTGTTAATCACAAAAGCATTGGGGTTTGTATAAACCAGAATACTAAGCTCTGAAATGAAGCATGGGCACTAGATAAAGGAAATTATATGATAAAATCATTCTGTTTAAAATCACCTTGTTATGTTATATTATGTTGTATTATCTTACATTATAATATGTTATGTTATGTTATGTTATGTTATGTTATGTTATGTTATGTTATGTTATGTTATGTTATGTTATGTTTTTCAAATAAGTTGTATCGACTACCAGCTTGCAAACTCAGACTTCCCAAAAAGCCCTTCCTGCCTTTGTCTAATCAATACTGCCTATCTCAAGCACCAGACTCCCAGAACTTCTCTGGTGGTTATCTACAAGGACCGGATGGCTATCTGTGACTGATTATCACCCAAAGGCTTTGTGAATTTGTGTACAACGAGAACCCACAGTATAAGAAGAGGCTGCAAACCGAGGTTCGGTGGAGCGTGGAGTGGGCGGTGACCCCTCACGTTCCCCAGCGCTGCTTGCTCTTTCTATATCAAATAAAGCAATCTAAATTTTGCTGAATATCGAGACTTTTGTCTCTCATTTATAACAGGGTTCACCTTTTCCTCCTCCATGTGTAACGTCGTCTAGAGCACAGAGGTCCCAGGAGCTGCTTCCTCCTGAGCCAGTGGCACTCCTGGCACTGGGCAGCGCAGGGCCCTGTGCCCCGTATATACCCCTGCAGGGCGGGGCTGTGCCATGTCACCAGGACAACAGAATGTCCAACAGCACCCAGGAACCCGATAGAACGGCCCTGTGTCACAAACGGCCCAGCCCAGCACCCCTTCAGCAGCCCAAGCCCCTTGAAGTGGCATGGAGCAGCAGCCAGACTGGAGGGCTTCTAGCCCCTTGTTCTGATCCACTGATGGAAATGATCAGAAATGGCTCTGCCTCAGGGTGCAAACGAAAGCATGTGCCAAAGTCAATAGTATGGATTTTATTGAAAAGCAAATGAGAGACAGAGAGAATGACAAAGAGAGAATAATAGAAATGGAATAGAGGTAGGAGGAGAGAAAAAGAGTGACAGAGACAGACTAAGTAGACAGCCTCACAGCTCTGTGGATCCCAGTGGCTTCCTGTGGATGCTCTACATCTCCATTTCCTTTGTGCTCAGGGGTCCCCACAAACACTGAGTTCAGGGGGTCCATACACACTGGGGGCAGGTGGGAAGGCCCAGGTTCCTCCCCTGGCAGGGACAAGTCTGACACAGGCTCTGGCAGCAGCCTCTGGCTCTGCTGCATCCCTTTGCATCAGGAGCAGTGCTCTGCTGCAAGGCCTCAGCAGTGAGTCTGGGCAGCGCTTTGGGGCTCTTGGATGGATTCTGGCACCTCCTCAGCTGCCCCTCACGGCAATGTGCCGTGGATGTGGCCTTCCCGGGCTGGGGATTTTCCAGCGGAGCCAGTTTGTGTGAGGGAGGATGGGTGTTCAGTGCCTGTGGGCAGAGGTTCCCCCACAGCCCCAGAACTCTCCTCCTCCCTGGCTGGCTGTGGGCAGTGTGTGCAAACGTGGCCTCAGCAGATGAGCCTGTGGGCTACGGCCTCCCCCAGCCCCAGCCTGGCCCAAGCTGATTTTCAGGACAGCTGCTGGCTTTGCCTTGCTTTGGATACATTCTCCTGCCTCAGTCTCGTGTCCTTGTCCCTAGACCAGAGGCAATTGATCAATGGTGTCACCTTGATGGTACCTCAGGTGCTGTTCGGCCGCTCAAGTCCCAGGCCAAAGCTGCAGTCAGGTGAAGGAGGAGTGGGCTGGGGTGGTCTCAGCCTCTTTATTCAGTTTAGCCATAATGTGCAAATCTCCTTCCTGGCAGCGTTTAAGCCATTCCCCATAACATTTCAGTGTGTGACACCGCTGCTGTGCCCAGAGCCCTGTGAGGCCCAGTGGCCCAGGACAGACCCCCCCGAGCCCCACAGTGCCAGGCCTGGCTTTGCAGGCTGGGCTGTGCGGGGCCAGAGGAATTGGCCGGATGGACGCAGGCAGGGAGTTGTGGTCAGCGGCTCCATGGGCGGCTGCAGGCCGGGGATGAGGGGTGTCCCTCAGGGAGGGCTCTGCCTCGGCCCCGGGGGGGCCCAATGCGAGGGCGAGGGGCTGGGGGGGCACAAAGGGGGGTCTGAGCCCTGTGCACCGGAGGGTGGTCGGTACACGAGGGGGGGTCCAGTCCCGGTGCCCGAGGGGGCGTCCCGGTGCCCGGTCATTCGTGAGGGGGTGTCCGGTGATTCCTGGGGAGGTCTCCGCTGGTCCTGGTGGATGACGGGGGGGTCCCGGTGACTCATGGAGGGGTCTCCGGTGATCTCGGTGCCCGAGGCTGGCGATGTTTGAGGGGGGGTCCGGCGGTCCCGGTGCACGATGAGGGGGTGTCACTGCTCGATGAGGGGGGAGTCCCGGTGCACGGTGACGGTGCTGATTGATGGGGGAGGTCCTCTGGTGGTCCCGGTGCCCGGTGATTGATGGAGGGGGTCTCCGGCGATTCCTCGGGAAAGGGGGGCGGTCCGGTGATGCCGGTGCACGAGGAGGGGAGAGAGGAAACTCGAGGGTCCTGAGGGGGTCCCGGTGCACGAGGACGGTTAAATTCGGGGGTCCTGGTGCTCGGAGGGGGGGTCGGTTCCTGGTGTGTGACACAGAGAGAGACCCCGGTGACACTGGGGACCCTGGCACGGGGCTGGTGACACTCAGGGGCTCCAGGTGGCACAGAGACTCTCCCTAAATTCTCTGGCACGAGGTCCTGGTGGCACGAGGGGCTCTCGGTGATACGAGGAGCTGGTGGCACTCCAGGAGCTCCTGATGGCACAAGGAGCTGGGGGCACTTGAGGGGCTCTTGGTGACACAGGGCTCTCGGTGTCACTCGCGGAGCCCTCGGTGACACGAGGAGCCCCCAGATTCCTCTGGGTGACACAAAGAGCTCCCCAAACTGGTCTGGGTGACACGAGGAGACGGTGGCACGAGAGGAGCCCTATGAACGAGGATCCGGCGCAAGGGGACCCCCAAAATTCCTCGAGCGAACCCCCCCGAAATCCTCACGCGGGACCCCCCACTCAGCGCGAGCCCAACCCTCCCTCCCCCGCTCGTCACCCCGGGGGTCTTCGGGTGATCCCGCCCCAGGTCCTCCCCTTTCCCACTTTTCCCCCAGGACTGGGAAGGCCGAAGGGACTGAAGGGGGGGTGCAGGTGCGGGTTTTTTCGGGGGGGTCCCGGCGGCCCCCGGGGCGGGGTCAGTGCTCAGCAGCGGGGCCGCGCCGCTCGCACCCGTTGGCCGAGATCGGGGGGGGGGGGCGGAGGGCGACCGGGGACACCCCTGGGTCCCCAAATCACACCCGGGTCTGCTGCTTTAGTCCTGTGCTACCAGCGCTGATTTTTCTCCTAATTCAGTCTTTTAGTGTATTATTATGCTAAAGTTTAATAAACCTATGAGACTTTTAAAAACCCCAAAAACAACAGCGTCGTTTGCCATAAGACCTTTATTATATTTTGTTAAGGTTTCAGAAACCATTAATATTTTAAAAAGTGAGCGTCGTTTCTGCACTGCCGGGGTAGGAGATGAAGCTGGAAGGAGGGATGGGTAGAGGAAAGCTGGTTTAAAGGGTCTTCATTTATTCTCATTACACTGCTCTGAGTTTTTGGAGTTTTCTGCCAGAAATCTCTCCCCTCTCCCACTCATCCACTGGGGTTTGGGGCAGTTTTCCCTTTTTGGGGGAAAACAAAGCCATACACTGATGCTACTAATTAAGGGTAGCGGCAGTGAGGCTCCAGGGCTGCCCGCTGAGCCGGAGGCAGCGAACAGGCACGGCTGGGAAAGGCGTGCCGGGAGCTGCGGAGAACTTTATTTGTGTTTCCAGGCCAATGGCGGCTCGGGACCGGGCCCGGGCCCGTTCCAGGGCTGTTCCTCATCTCCGCCTTTGCCCTCCCACAGCCCGGGGGGCCCTGAGAGCGCGGGCCGAGGCTGGGCCGTGTGCAGAGCCCGGCCCTCGCTGCCATTGGCTGATTGTGCCAATGTCACTCCTGGTTCTGGCGCGCTGATTGGGCAGAGCAGCAAAGGCGCCATTGTGGCAGCGTCTGTGCGGGCCCGGCAGCGGCGGCAGCGGCCGGAGCCCGGGGAGGCGGCGGCGGAGCTCGGAGGCGGCCCCAGCGCAGGTGGGAGCCGCGCTCGGTTGTGCGGGGGCTCGGGGCTCGCTGCGGGCCGAGGGGGCGGCAGGGGGCTCTGGCGGGTTGGTTGTGCCGGTGCCGGCCCGTGTTGGCGCTGGGCTGAGGGCGCTGCGGGAGCGGCTGCCCGCGGTCTCCTTCCCGCTGGGGCCTCGGCAGGAGCCGGTGCCGGAGCAGCGCTGGCTCGTCCCGGTTGCTGTGGGTGGCACAGAGGTGTCTGCCCTGTGCCCGGGGCTGTGCGGGAAAATTCCCGTGGCCAGAGGTTTGTGTGCCCAAAGGAGACAGAGGAGTCCTGTAAAAGTGACTTTATTCCTGAACAAAGAGAGAGGCCATGCGGCATTTGCCATGCGGTCTCTAAAATGCAGCCTCCTTTTTTATCCTCATTTTCCCGTCTGCATCTCCCTCTCCCTTTCTCCACTGGCTGAGGTACTTGGAAGGTTCAGACTTCCCGATCCGCCTACTGCATGTCCTCGTTAATATGCACCCCTACTACGATATTAATCTTACTGCTTTCAATCCTTCCTTCTCTCATATTCTCAAGAATTGCCTTTACAAACTTTTAATTTCCATTGACTCAGTTTCTTTTCCCGCATCCTCTTTGGCGCAAGGTGTCGTGCATGGTAAAAAGCTGAGAGTTGCTGCAGCACGTCAGAGGAGGAGCAGCATTCGTTTAAGCCATGGTCTGCCAGGGAACCACGAAAATTTGTCCCATTCCCATTATTTCTCCGGAATACGAGATATTTTCATATTTCCTTTGCTATCTGTTTCACCACTTTTCGGTTATCATCTATTTGCAAACAGCCGTTTGCGTCATTTAATTTTCCACAAACTCCTCCTTCTTCTGTAAGTAGATAATCTGATCCCATCCCATGGTGAAATGTCTCGTTCCTCATTTCAGTGGCTTGGTCAGCAGGAAGGTCAGGAGCTGGAGCTGTCTGGTTGGTTATTATTTCCAGGATACTTTTTAACCTAATTATGCCACTCAAATTATGGATGGGTTTTCTGTGTCCTGATATGAATTCGTTAGGGATCCCAGGGGCTGGTCCATGGTGTTGTAGGATTTGTTCTGGTGGCCGTTCATCTTTTTCCCTTTTTGGGGTGCTCCTCCTGCCACGACTGCATCAATTGACCACTTTTATCTTATGAAATTACAAAATGTTTGGATTCCCAACTGATTTCTCTGGACTAGCAAAAACACCACATTGCTTTGGGGAGAGGGATGATCCCCGCATACACACTTTTTTTTTTCATGAAATTTGCTCAATATTCTCCGTTTGCTGTTTTCCCTTTGCAGCTTAACCAATTTCTGTTGCAGTCAGATATCCTCACTATGGGCTCTGCCTTTAGTTGTGCAAATTCCATCTGTGCAAGCAGGCAGAGCTGGGGGTGAGGGGCAGATGGACTCAGGGAAATTCCTCCCCCTGGCAAGAAGGCCCTTGGGCATTGTCCACACTTCTCCAGAGCAATGTTAATTTGCATTTCTAAAACTCCTCTCCTGGCTGCCTGGAACTAGGATTTTCTTCCAGAGCAGCCTTTAGGTGATTCATACGTCCACCCTCACAATCTGCTTTATTTTTCTTTTTTTTTTTATTTTAACGATTTTTTATTAACTATTTATGTGTTAAAGCCTTACGATTAATACTCTTCTAGGTTTGCAAAATGCAACTTAAAGGTGAGCATTGAAAAACCCATTCCGAAATTCTGCCATCATTAAGAGTCAGACACAAATGTATAGAAAAATATTCCAGTGCAAGCAAGTCTTTTCTGCATCTTCTCCTAGGAGTAAAAATTGCTTGTCACACCCCTGGTCCAAACCTAACTGATAAAATAAAAGTAGGATTAATATGAAAAAATTTTCTAATTGTGTAATCTTGTCACTGAAACTGCAGGAAAAACAAAAACTCTTCAATAATGTCTTTAGTGTTAGAGAGTCAAAGCATTACTTGATTCTGGTCAGGATGTGCAACAGAAATAATTTCATCCACACATAGCCCGGGTGTGCAGAGAAAATCATTCCATGAGATGTGAATTTTACGGGATTTTTCCTAAACGTTTTACAGTCTGAACCCATTGAAATCCATTGGTTTAGTGTTCATTGCTTCCAGGTTGTGTAGTTCTTAGTGTTTGGTTTCCTATTGCACTCAGATTTCTCCTCTTCTGATGTTAATTAGATCCTCATTCCTGGATTTCCTTCTCAATCTTTTCCAGACCAGGTGTCTCCATCTATGCCGGGGCAGTGTCTGGGTGTTCCTTGATGGTTGCTGATGTTTCATTGATGTTCCTTGATGTTTATTATCTTTGTGGATATCTTTTGGGCTATTCCCAGTCTGTTGAGATGTTAAACTCATCTCTGTTGAGTGGTCTGACAGTCCATTAAAAATACCTTTTAAAATTTCTTACCTAAGACAAAGGCAAACCGAACCTGACTAGTAAAATGGAATGTAAAAAAAATTAAATTTGGTATACTTTCCAACAATGGAATCGCAGGCAGCCCAGTGTGTGAGTGTAATTGAGAGGCAGAGTCCTGGGTGGATGCTGTGAACAGCAAAGTGCCAAGGCAGGCTCTGTGCCAGCCCAGCTTCCAGTGGCAGAGATTTCACAAGAGACAGGATTCTGGCCACAGACTGCTTGAAATATACATCCCTTATCTCCAGCCCGCACTAGGTGGAGAATTCCCAGGGTAAGGAATTGCAAAGATCAATTCCAAGGGAGATAATTGAATATCTGCCCTGGCTCTGGCCAAAGGTTATAATGGCCGGATGCTTGGCCTTCAGCCAAGGGCACACACTGACTCAGAAAACACTTCCTAAATGCAGCAACATGTTGCATATTCATAGACCTTCATGCATTATTCAGAATCATTCTCCCCAACCTGTAAATCATTATTTTTTCCCTCCCTGGGGTTCTGCTGTCCCAGAGTCCAAGAATGTGAAGAATTTCCTGATTATCTTTTTTACCATTCTCTGAGTTAGTAACATGAAGAAAACCTTTTTACATGAAAATTTTGTAGTCCAAAAAAATATATTTATCACTATTATTTATAAGTTCTGTTAATAGCAAAGCTAAAAGAAACTGTGTTCATGCAGCAAAGTTTTCCAACATAGAGCATTCATTTTAATATTTTCAAACAGACAATAATATAATATGTACTTATAACGCACTTTGGATTCAGATTTCTGAGTATGGAAGAGCCATAGCTGGTGCACCAATCATTTTATTCTTTTTAATTTTCTCAGGCTTTTTTTCCTTTTCTTCTGTCCATACCACAGCCTTGAGGTTTTTGGGGTTTAGTAAGTAATAAAATGTTATGGGTAGAACAGAGAATCCTCAATCCAGGTCCTCAAATTTCCTATTAATGCTCAGAATTCTTGCACTCCCTTTTCAGTCCTGTTTGACTTCTGAGCTTCTCCAGACCCTCTCTGGGTCAATACACCACAAATCTTCAGTCAAAATATGTCTCAAATATTTTACCTTTTTCTCCAGCATTTGTGCTTTTTTTTTTTCCAAATACTCAAAGATGCTTTTTAGCCTGAACATTCAGCCATTTCACAGAGGCTTCTTCTACCACTTCTTGTCCTCCTGATTGCAGCAAGTCATCCACATCCTGCATTAACCCAATCCCTGGGGTGGGGTAAATTCTTGTGATATTTTCTGCAAGGCTTGCCCCAATAAGGCTGATGCTTCCGTGCATCCCTGCAGAAGGACCGTCCATGTCTTTTCCATTTTCCCTTCTACCTCTTGTTCCCACTCAAGGGCAAAATCCAGTTTACCATCCTGTGTAAGTGGGCATCCCCAGAAAGCATCTTTGCCATCAAGTCCTGCATGGTGGCAGTGTGAGGAGGGCACCTGGTTGAAGATGGTGTAAGGATGTGAGAGCCCCTGGGTGCTGGGGCCCCCTTGGGCCCTGGGGTTCATCCCTCAGGGGCTGTAGAAACTCTGCCATGGCCTTTGCCTTCCCCTTGGCTTTTTCCTCATCCCTTCTTGCATTCCCCTGCTGTGCCTTTGTGACCAAGTGCTCCAGGGGCTTCTTCTGCCCCTCCTGCAGCCCCCTCAGTGCCTGGGGGTGCTCATCCTCTGACAGCTGCTGAGCTTTCTGCTAAATCATTCCTTTCTGCAGTGACCCAAGGAAAATGCTTAAAAGCTGATCTCGATGCTTGCACGTCCAATGCCCATTTCCCAGCTGTTCCTTTGTCCTGCTGCTCCTTGTGCTGTGGCTGCCGTGGCCAGCCCGTATCCCAGAGCCGGTGCCTGTCCTGCCGCAGTGTCCAAACGCGGCCCCCCCGGCGGGCAGGGTCGGCAGCTCCACGGGGCCGGGCAGCGGCCGGGGCGTCCCGCAGCCTCCTGGGGGCCGGGGGCCACTGCCGGGCCTGCAATTGCCGGGGGGTGCTGGGCTCAGGCAGCGCCCGGCGCTGAGCCCCGGCTGCCCCACAGCCCCGGCCCGGCCCCGCAGCTCCCCACAGGCCCCCAGCCCGTGCTCCCGGTGCCGCCCCTCTGCGCCCGCTCCTGCCGCTGCCCAGCACAGAGAAACCCCCTGCAATCCTGACCTCCTTGTGTGCCTGTCCTGGCAACCGGGGATACAAAGGATCTGCAGCAGCTGGCGACTTCTGAGGATAAGAGCCTGCTGAAAAACATCCCCATCCTCAGTATTTTTCTCTTCCTCCTCTTTTCCATCCTTCATTTTTTTCCCACATAGATTGCTCCTGCTGCATCTTGACTGAACCATATTCCTGCACACTCCCCTTCACCCAATCCCTTCCCAGCACACCAACACCATCCATCCCCTGTTGTCTAAATCTCTTCTGGACTTCCCTTAATGCCCCTGTGGGTGTCCATGTCCTTGATTACCTCTGGGAGAATGTGCAGACTCCCTCAACATGCTCCCAAGGGACCCTTCAGAGATATTTTGGGATCATCATCCGTTTTTCCGGGAACCCTTCGTGGCTTTCCCTTTCTACCCTCCATGGGTGCCCTGCCATGTTTAGTCCCCGAAGATGCCACTGTAGTCCCTGCTGAGATTTTCAGTGCTCTCTGGGTGCCGACTCTTCCCAGCCCCCCTGATCTGTCACTCGTCTGTCTCCTGGCCCCAGCGCCCCCCTGGATGGGAATTTGGGGAGGTGGGAGGGGGGGAGCGCCAAGGCCGGGCCCCCCCGCGCTGTGGTGGCGGCAGCGGCTGCAGTGGGGAGCGAGTGCGGGCGGGAGCGGCCGAGAGCCCAGCGCTGCCCCAGCCCGAGCTGCCCCAGCTCCATCGCTGCCCCTGCGCTGGGATGCTGTGGGTTTGGGGGGAAGAGGGAGCCGGCAGTGGGTGCTGGGCCTGGGGGCAGCAGGAGAAGGGAAGGAGAAGCAGGGTTGAAGAACAAAATGGTCAAAGGATGCACGTGAGAGGAACAGCTGGGATAGTGCATAGGAACGAGGGTTAGTAGGAGCAAGAGGAGTGTGAGCAAGAGTAGAGACATAGGAGGAGGAGGAGGAGCAGAAACGGGAAGGAGCACAAGGTTCCACTCCACCCTGTATCTGCCGCCTCTCCCCCAGCTCCAGGAGCCTTGCCCTCTCCACATGCAGCAGGCGACCGGGGAGGGGATCCATGATTTTCACAGCGTTGAGTCTTGGTGTTTCTGAGCTTTATTGGGTTAAATATTGGTGCTTTGGTTTCTTTGCGGGGCCTGAATCTTTATATTTTGGAGGGGCTTTTGGCTGAAGCTTGATATTTGGGGGGTTTTTGATCTGCGTCATGATATTTGGAGGATCTTTGGGCTGAAACTTGGTGCTTGGAGGTTCTTACAGACACAAGATGCCCAATGTCTTCCTGAGTTGCACTTTGGCAAGGAAGAACCCCCCATCCCAAAGCTCTCTCTTCTTGTTTTTTCCCAATAACAGGATTTTTCATTCCCCATGTGTGGGCAGATGGAGAAGGAGGAAAAGCCTGGGAGATCCCTCACTAGGAGTGGCTGCAAACCCAGCCCAGGGAGCTGCGAGGAGGAAAGACCCTCCCTGAGCCGGGAAGGCGGCCGGAGATGCAGGCAGAGCTCAGAGCTGGTGGAGAAGCCTCCTGGAGGGGAGAAGACCCACAAATGCTTGGAATGTGGGAAGGGTTTCAGGTGGAGCTCCCAGCTGATCCGGCACCAGAGGATCCACACTGGGGAATGGCCATACGAGTGTGGGGAATGTGGGAAGGGATTCAGAGACAGCTCCAAACTGTTGCAGCACCAGGTGATCCACACAGGGGAACGGCCCTACAGCTGCTTGGAATGTGGGAAGAGCTTTGGGTGGATGTCCTACCTGAAGGAACACCGACGCATCCACGCTGGGGAGAGGCCCTACGAGGGTCCTGAGTGTGGGAAGAGGTTTCAGACCAGGTCCAATCTCTTCCGACATGAGCGGATTCACACAGAGGAGAGGCCCTTCCGCTGCCCCGACTGCGGGAAGGGATTCAAACAAAACTCCACCCTCACTGTCCACCGGCGCATCCACACTGGGGAGAGGCCCTACGAGTGTCCTGAGTGTGGGAAGAGCTTCTCAAAGAGCTTTAACTTGACTCAACACCAACGGAGGCTCCACTAAGGGAAGCCCTGTGCATGCCCCAATTTCGGGAAGAGCTTCGTGCTCTGCTCCAGCTCCATCCCCCATGGGAGGATCGGTGTTGGATGATCCCCAATGACGCCCTTTGCACGCCCTTTGGGCATAGCCCTGGTGATCCGTGTTGTGACGGGGTGGGGGGGGGGGGGGGGCGGCTCTGCACCATCCTGTCTCCCTGTGTGCTCCTGGATGAACGCAGGGGCGGGTACAACCATTGGGATGCAAACCGACATTGAGAATTCCTTGGGGAGAGTGAAATTGTTCACTTTCAACCCCAGAAAATCTTCTGTGTTCAATCCTATCTTCTGGTGGTGCCCTGCTGGGCAGGGTGGAGGAAGAACCCCCGGCCCGTGGCTGGAATTGAGTGCAGCTGGCTCCGGAGAACAGCCATGAAACCAGAAACTCATCACGGCTCCTCTGACTAAACCCTACAGTCCTCACCCAGCCCCCAGCGTGGCCTTGAAAGACTCTTTATTGTAAATAACTCCGACTGCCCCACCTGGGAAAAATCACAAATCCCTCTGCTGCCCTCTGGGCAAGGTATTAACTCTTTGAATGCCCAGAATAAAACTTTACAGATACTTTATTCTCGCTCCTAAATTGAAAAAATCAACAACAACAAAAAAGACAAAACAGTAATACACACAGAAACAATATAAAAACACCAAAGTCAAACAAAAAGAAAAGTCAAATCCTAAATAAAGGAGAAAAGTCATGAACGAAAATTTCTCGTTTTTTAAACTATGTACAGAATGCTTTTGTTTCCCTATAACACATGCAAATATTATGAAGTGAATATGACTATTTGTTGGAGGTTGGGTGTTCCCCTTTTTCTCTCTGTGGAACTTTCCCCATTGTTATGCTAAGAAGCTGTGGCTACCCCCTGGCTCAGCCGGCTGGTTTTCCCTCGAGGGGAGGGGGAGGGAAGAGGGGGAAACACCGCGATGTGCAGGCAGCAGGTAAAGGAGAGGTTTGGGAGTCGCTCTCTCTCTCTCGCTCGTGGAGTCGGAGGAAAGACGCCGGTGCTGCTGCGCCACCCCCTCGCCATCCCAGCGCCGGGAGCCGCGTTCTCTGCTGTGGGACACCGCACTGCTCCCTTTCCCGCTTTCGGTCTCCCAGCTCCGGACACCCTGCTGGGCCCCGTGACCGACACCGTGAGCAGAGAAGTCTCTGCCCATCCCTCTCCCACCCGGGACGAGGCCGCAGCCATTGCCCCGGTCCTCCCGCAGCTGCGGGGACGGGACCTGCCCACAGCCCCGGTAACTGCAGGGCAAGGAGAGGGTGTCTGCGGCCAAAAAAGGACTAGAACTGAGTTATTGTTCTGTTGGCTGTTAATTTCATAGCGGTTGGTTTTGTTTGTCTTGTTAGATATATTAGTAAAGAACTGCTATTCCTACCCACCATATCTTTGCCTGAGAGCCCCTTGATTTCAAAATTATAGTCAAGTGAAGGGAGGGTGGTTTATACTCTCCATTTCAAAGAGAGGCTGCTGTCTCTTTTGGCAAATACCTGTCTTCCAAACCAAGAGAGATTTGGGCCTGAGGGCATTGAGAAGAGGGTGAAAAAGGAACAATAGTTCTCTTGAGTTACCTAAGTTTTGTGGTAGGTGACACCATGCTGTCCAGCTTACCCTGGTTTGGGCTCCATGTGGTCACTGCTATATCTCTCCCATTTGCAAGCCCTTTTTTGAACATGGGTCTTATCACTGAGGTTATTGTGGCCATTATCCAGTTCATTCTGTGGGTTGATCACTTGAGAAATTAATGGATTTTTAACTTTCTCTGGAAGACAGCCACATGGATTCAGAGCTTTTGCACTTTGAGTGTGTAGTTTTGGGGTTTACTTCAATAATGGTACTTACTGTGAGGAAGTGACAGCAGGGGAAATTTACTCCCAACCCATCACTCAGTTTTTTAAGTCCTCTCCACCAGATTTGAAGGAGTTCAGATCCACTCTAAATGCTAATGATATCATACAGTGTTTGGTGTTGCTGATATGCCTGTTCTATTTAGCAGTCAGAGATCAGGGGAGATTGATTTGGATAACAACCCTGATACCTACCCCAGGAAATCGAGCTGCTGCCCCAGAGCCTGACCCTGCCCCACAGCCCACTTCAGAAAGAAACCACCCAGAGTGGGTAGGGGAAGGAGATGAGCCAGATGCAGAAGGAGTACCTTTCGCCAGCTGGTGAGAAACCCTCCCCCTGTCTTAAAGAGGGAGAGTCTGATGGTGCAGCAGTGGAACCCACAGACATTACATCTGTCCAGGTTCCAGCTGAACTGCAAGGGCACTCACAGACAGCAATAGTCACCCCTGTGGAAACAAAGAAGTCTAAGATGAAAACAAGGCACCTAGATAATAAGGATAAGAAAGGAGGGCCCTCACAACCAGCAGGGGAGCCAGAGGTTGAGATCATCACCAAGTCCCTGTCGTACAAAAGTCTCCATACTCTGCAAAAAGACATTGAGTGACGAAGTCGTGAGGCTTTTACAACCTGATTACTTTGGGTCTGGGACCTTATGGGTACAGGTGTGCAACTGGATGGTCCTGAGGCAAGGAATTTGGGACCCTTGACCCAGGACTCAGGTGTGGATCAGGTATTTGTAAGGGAGCCAGGCCTCCTTTCCCTATGGGAGTGGCTTTTAATGAGTGTGAGAGAGAGGTTTGTCCACAGAGAATGCAGGAGCACCATCATAGAATGTGCTGGAAGACCCTTGAGGAAGGGATCCAAGAGCTGAGAGAAGTGGCAGTGCTGGAGGTGCTCTTTGGGAGGGATGGACAGCATGACAATGACCCTGACAAGGTCAGGTGCACAGGGCAGATGTTGTGGAATCTGACAGACCTGGGGCCATCTCAATACACCACCTTCATTGCAACAATTAATGCTGATAATAACAGAGACAGTGGGTTCTGTTGCCAACAAGCAACAAGCTTAGAAATTTTGAGAGTATGATCAATCGCCCAGTGCAGGCTCATGTCTCTGCTGTAATTGTGAGCCTCCAAGAGGAGATGAGGGAGATGAGGGAGGAGGGAAGGAGGAACAGTTCCCAAGCAGCACCAGTGCGAGTCACAGACCCCAAAGTTAGAGTACACTCTGAGTATTTTATTGATAACTTACATCTTGGACTTCATGACAGTAAACTGTGTTAATCAGACTCTTTCATATCACGAGTTCCTGGAACACATTTTCAAGCCCTTCCAGCTGTAGCCCAAGGGAAGCTGTTTCTGTCTTGCATCACAAAATTGGCAGGTGTTTTGCAAAGACAGCCCTTTAAAAAGGACTTGTTACGTGCATTAACATCCAAGGGGTTGCTTTCAAAGACAGACAAAAAACCCATGATCAAACAGCAACCAACATATTAAAAACAAGTACTTTATTTTTAGCTCTTGTTTTTAATATTTTCCAGGCTTGCCTCCTCTTCCACTGCAGTGTTTTCCTTTGAACAGAAAAACACCTTTGCCAGAGGATGTGACTTAACAAGGCAAACAGAACTTACACACAATGGATATATTAAAGCTAAACATGCAGAGTCCCATTTCACAATCATAATCATTGATTTTCTGTTTATTTTGTATTCAGAAGGATGAGAACTGTATCTCAGATCCCCCTGGCTAGTTTGGTGCCATAGCCACTGATTACCTGTCCTTTCTAATTATCTGTCCTTTTTGTGGTTCCTCTGCCCATTTGTTGCTCCTTGATTGCTGCCTCCTTCACCTGATGTTTATATTTTCTGGATTTGTGGGGGGTTTTGTATAGGTTTTGATTTTTTCTTGCTGGTTGTTTTGTTTGCCTGTTTTGTTGGGTCACAGTTTTGGTTTTGTTATTTGGTTGGGTTTTTGTCCAGTTAACCACAGCAATCAGCTTGTGATTTGGATTCTAAAGTTTTGAAGACAGGTGTTGCACATAAAGGTTGTTTTTGTTTTTAAAGTCATCTCACACACAGCTCTGCAAGGCCCTGTGACTTTGAGGACTGTGAGCTCTAACAAATTGTGCATGAATAGGAAACTTGTAGTTCCTATCTGCATTACACACAGCAAAATGTAAAGTGTTTGGAATGGAATCAATTCTAACCTTTTTTTTTTTTCCTGCCATGCCATAAATTGTGTCAGATTCATCAATGAACTCGGTTCTTCCAGGATGGAGTGTGCAAGGATAATCCCTTAGCTCCTGTGTGGAGCTGGTGTGCACCAGGCCAGACACAGCACTGTCACCCATAGCCAGCCTCTGTCTGCACAGAGAGCAGGGAGCTGCAGCTCTGAGGAACTCAGGGCTTGGTGAGCAAACACACCAAACCCCTCATTTAGATCAGTTCCTTTACTGGACTATTTGTTGCTATGTATTTAGTATATATTTATTTATAGTATATGCTGCTGGTATATTTTTATATCCCCACCCAAAGCTGAAAAAAAAGAACCCTGGCAGTTTGCTTTAGCTGTGAAGTCAAGAGACTCATTTCAACAGGTTCCAGCTTTGCTCCCTGTTTGAATTCAAAGCAAGCAAAAACCTCTTCTGTTGGTCACATCAAACCAGCATAAGTCTGTGAAAGACAGAAGAGTGTAAAAATTAGTTCATTTTCTAGTACTTACAGTCTTCTAATTCAGCCATGGGATAATTATGCCATAATTCACTAGATCAAATAACTGGTAAAAGCAATAGAAAAGAAATTTTTTAAAGCTAGGTTTAAAAAAAGTGGATTAATTTCATAAACAAAACCATGTAGTAAAAATACAGTAATTTAAACTTCTCAAAGCCCTTTGATAATGGAGCCCTGCACCCCAGTCATGTGCAGTGCAGCCTCAGCTGTCCCTTTGAGCCCAGAGCTGCCAAGGATCAGGGCTGGGATGAGCCTTCACCCAAAAGTGAATCCAAAATCAGTCGAGAACAGGGCTCACACACAGAGCAAAGTCTCAAGACCAAAGCCAAACCTCCATCAGGTTGGATTTGTTTAAACACTGAATTGTAGAAAATTTGCTCATCCTGTAACATCATTATTACCATGAAACTTTACATGAGCTGCTAAATAACCACATTCCCATCCTGAAATGCATTCCCAAATATTGTTGTGAACTTGCTCTGCCTCTGCCGCTGCTCCTGGGGCTGCTCTTGGCCACGCAGCCTCAGTGGGAGCCAGCACTGGCTGCAGCCCCAGCGGGCTCCCCAGGACAAGGCCCAGCAATTAAGAGGCCAATTAAAGCACTGGGCAGCACCAGAACCCTTATCAGAGTTATTGGGACAACAGGGACTTGCCACAGCTCCACAGCAGCATGACCATGAGCCAGGCTACCAATGCAACGAGCAGAGTTTTAATAAAACTGCAGAGAAAAATCAGCAACTTACCGTCCTATCTGATAGAGCTTCCGAATGCCAAAATAGCAGCAGAGCAGGACAAGTGGCACAGTGAACATTGTCACTACTGTGCCGATCATGCAGGACGTGCGCACATCCTGGGGGCAGACAATTCTTGGAAGGCGCTCTGGATCCTGAGCATCTATTCCTGTTTCAGGGATAACATCTGTGGGAGCAATGGGGAGCGTGAGCCCGTGCTGTGCTCCACTGCTGAGCTGGCAGCTCGCTGCATACGGCCAGGACGTTCTCTGTTTGCCCCAGAGCTGGGGCCTGCAGGCACCTTGGCACCCCTTGGCACAGGCTGTGCCACCCAACAAAGCCCAGGAGGCCGGGAGGAGAGCCCGGGGCCAGCGCAGCTGCTTGGGCAGTCGCTGCTTCCAGGGAGCCGCGCCCAACCCATCCCTGAGCAGCCACTGCCAGCCCCGACCCTCCCTGCCCCGTGACAGCTCCCCCAGCCCAAGGGGACAGAGCCAGGCCCTGTCAGGACACACTGGAGCCCTGCTCTCCCCCTCTGCCCTTTCCCCACCATGGTCACCCCTTCCAGCCCCTCCCAGGTTTTGGGCGGCGTCTCCCACGGAGGGATCCCAGCAGGATTGCTCAGCCTGGCTGAGCCTGGCACAGCAATCACCTTCTGTGGCTCTGCCTGGCATCTCCTCCCTTTGTGTAGCAGGGGCTGGCACGGAGCCATTGCTTCCTCCAGGAAGCGCTGCCTTCACCAAGGCCTTTTGGTCCACCTCTGGAGAAAGGAAGAGGCGCAGCTGGATCAGATGGAACCGTTCCCCATTGGGGAGGGGGCATCTTCAGTAAGTAATATTTGTCCAAGACATGGATAAGGATCAGGAAAAGGCCCAGCCTATAGGGGTTGCCATGGGGCCCTCCCTTCTCCAAACAGCCACCCCTCCTGATCTACCCTAAGACCAGGAAATTTCAGGGATCTCAGGGTGTGCATGGCCTGTGGGACACTTTGGGCTCCCTGTCAGATGATGCCAAAAGCCTTCCTGCAGAGGCTGGGGAGAAGCTGCAGCCAGGCCAGGCTGGGAAACAGCCCTGCAGGCTGTGACAGCAGCAGTGGGACAGCGAGGCTGCCATGGATCCCTTCCCGCTGTGCCGGGCACGGCGTGTCCAGATGTGCAGAGAAAGCCCCCGGCTGCTGAGTGTCAGGAGAAGGCTGAGGGAAATGCACCCACCACGGTGTCTCTGCAGATCACTCAGCATCTGGTCCAGCATTTTGGCTGCCTCCAGGGATTTCTTGTTTCCTGTTTCTTGGGCCTTGCCTGTTGGTGGATCTTAGAGCAAAGTAATTCAACTTCATGTGGATGGATTCCACAAAAGCAGTGCTCAGCTTGTGGGGTCAGCAGGTACACACTACTCACTCCTGCTATGGGAATTGGATTTGGACACAGCATCCAGCCCTGGAGCTGCCAAAGTGCTCCGTGCAGACACACCTGTAACTCAACAGCCACACAAGCTTCTGTCACCTGGTTCCTGCCAGGTTGTCAATGATTGTGCTGTGAGGGGAAGTTAAGAACTTACCTGCAGAAGCTCCCAAGAGTTCCAAATCATCTTCCACCCAACTTCCTTGAGAAGCCTTCCCAGGAACCTCACCTAGAAGGGAGCACAGATGAGAACCATTTCCATGGTGTGCTGGGATCCCCTTCTGCCTTAGGGAACTGGGCAGTGCAAGGAAGGGAAATGCACCCACCACGGTGTCTCTCCAGATCACTTAGCATCTGGTCCAGATGTTTGGCTGCCTCCAGAGATTTCTGGTCTCCTGTGTCTTGCCTCTTGGCTTTTGGAAGACCTTAGAGCAAAATAGTTGCACTTCATGTGTATGCATAGGGTGAGGCTGTGGGAACCAGATGTGAATGGACATGGCCAAAGCTGCAGAGGGGCCTGGGGAGCTCTGGGCTGGCTCTGGTCACTCTGCACCCTCTTTCCATGCCCTGTTCAACATCCCTGGAGGGGAAACCAGGCCAGCCCAGGGCCCGTGTGGGCTCTGCCTCCCACTGAGGAAATCCTCCCTAAAGCCCTATGGAAAACCATCCCCAACGCTCCCTGGGGAGAAGGGAGCGCTGTCCCAGGAAAGGGGAGCCAGGCCCCCAGCTCACCTGCTCCCTGTGCTCTCCACGGAGCTGCCTGGGCAGCCCTGGCAGGCAGGGCCAGTGCCAGGAGGAGCAGGAGGAAGAGGCGCAGAGCAAGGGCCATGGTGCCTTGCCCTGTGCCAGTCCTGCAGCTCTTGCTGCCCCCGCTGTCCTGACACCGCTGTCCCAATGTCAGCACCACTGCCGCCGCCGCCGCTGCTGCCGCAGCAGTTGTGCTCAAGGCCTGACTGCTCGGTGCCTGTGGTGCTGTGCAACCACGGGGCTCTGGCACCTCTGCGACCTCAGAGCCTGCTGTGACCTCAGCCTGCTGTGACCCCAGAGCCTGCTGTGACCTCATGGCCAGGGTGGAATTTTGTGGGGAGTGGGATATATGTTCTTTGGGAGGGAGCTCATCCTGCCCAGCATCTCTGTCCAAGGGCTGTGACACAGTCCCAGCCCAGCTGATCTCACAGCCTGGGGGATGAAGGGATGCAGAGCAGCTCTGCCGGGAAGGGCTTGTGGGTGCTGCTAGATGAGAGGCTGGACATGAGCCAGCAATGACACATCCAAAGGAGTGAATGTTGAAGGAAGTGATTGCAACCCTCTGGTCTGATGAGCCCCCACCTGGAGTACTGCATCCAGCTCTGGGTCCCAACACAGGAAGGACATGGTCCCGTTGGAGCTAGTCCAGAGGAGGGACAAAATGATCTGAGGGCTGGAGCCTCTCTGCTTTGGAAACAGGCTGGGAAGCTGGGGGTGTTCATGCTGGAAGAGAGAAGGCTCCAGGGAGACCTGATTGCTGCCTTTTAGTACCTTCAGGGGGCTTGTAAAAAAGATGGGACAGAATGTTTAGTGGGGTCTGCCTTCTCCGGGCAGGCCTTGGCAGCACCGCAGCCCTTCATGGCCTCCCACTGTCCCATGCCCTCCACGCCTCCCCCAGGCCTGCCTGGCTGCTGAAGGAGCTCCAGAGGAGCCGCATCAAGAGGCACCTCAGAGCCCTCAGCAATCCAGCCAGCAACACACGGGCAGGACACAGATGGCGCTTCCAGGCTGGCAGAGGGGTGCTGGCCATCTCCAGGGACCGGTCTCTCAGGGATCCCCGCCGCAGCTCCGGCCTCTGCCCGCCCGCTCTGTCAGAAGCCTTAAGGCTTCCACAGAACCACCAAAGGCCAAGGGCCTTTTGGCCACTTTCCCTTCCACTCCGCACGCTTGGCCAACTTGCTGAGCACAAGCACCCTTTTTGCCCTCTTCCCCATTGGCCTGAAGACTCTGCACCAAAAGAAAGCTCCTGGACCTCTGTGTATGACAACAGCAATTTACTAATCCTACAGTGGGGTGAAAGAACGTCCTTGAAGTGCAGAGGTGTTCCCTGCAGGCTCAGGTGGCCCCAGCAGACGCAGCCTCCCAGATCAGTTCTCCACAGTGCTCACACAGGACAACCAGCCCCTGCGACACAGGGAAGGCCGTGACTTCCAGAGGCGGCGGAATCCATCTCGCATCTGCTGGAGTCGGGAGGAGGGAATGCTCTGTACAACTCTGTTGATGTACAGAGTCTGAAGAGCCAGGCATGAGATGGCAGGGCTGGTGTCATCTGTCATGTCCTGAAGGGCTGGAAGAGAGAGGAACAGAGCCACAGTCAGAGCCTGCATCTGCAGGGACCTGGGGAGACCCTCCTGCCCCATCCATCCCACACGGCAGCTCTTGCCATGGCCTGAAGGAAGTAGGAGACAGCAAGGATCAGCTGGAAGGCGCTGGCCACGAATGTCCCTCCCGCAGGCCCCTGGAAGGTCTCTGTGCTCTGCCCACGCCGCCCCTCGTGCGCGCAGGGAGCAGAGCCCTCCCAGCCGGGGCAGGGAACGCAGCTGCCAGCGCCAGCCCCCGCTGACAGCCCGCTGGCCTCACTCACCCCTGCACATGAGCTGCAACTCTCGCTGCTGCTCTCTCAGGAACCGCCCGGCCATCCCTGCCAACACAGAGCCTGTCACGGCCCCAGCCGCACAGCTGCCCCGCAGCGGCGCTGCCAGCCCTGCGGCCACAGCAGCGCCTTCCCCTGCAGGGCTCAGGCCCGGCCCTCGCCGCATCCTGACGCCCAAGGACACGGCTGCGAGAGGGCGGCAGCGGCGCCGAGGGCAGGCGGGGCTCCAGAGCCCCGGCCCGGATGGCGCTGCCGGGGCAGCAGGCGGGGCTGGGGCCGAGCTGCGGCGGGGCGGGGAGGGAGCCGGGCTTGTGGCTCACCAAGAAACCTGACGGCCGCCTCTCGCAGGGGCTCCTGTGGGCTCCGCAGGTACGGCAGCGCCTGGCGCAGCAGCTCGGCCGCTCGGCTCCTGTCCTGTGCCAGCTGGAGAGAGCGGCAGGGCACGGAGGGAAGGGTTGGCGCGGGCTCTGTCCCTTGGCCCCGGCCTGCCCTGCCCGCACAGCCCTGAGCGGGGCAGAGGGCCCGGCAAGGCGCGGGCTTGAGGGAGCTCGGGGCTCCATCAGCTCCGGCCCTGGGGCCAGAGGAGCCTGGAGAAGAGCCCGCGTGGGCAGCCCAGGGAAGGGAGCAGCGTTCTTACCAAGCACTCGCCAAACCTCCACATCTGATCCGCCATCAGCAGGTGCTCAAGATCTCTCCTCTTCAGGAAGCTTAGTGCAGAAAGCAGCGTTTCACAAGAGGCCTGCAGAGCAGCAGAGACCCAGAGATGGCACCGCAGCCCAGGGCACAGGACCTGCCTCCCTGTGCCAAGGCCAGGAGGAGGCTGGAGCCCATGAGGTGCCCGGGTGCAGGGAGACAGCTGAGCCCCCTGCCAGGAGGACAGCAGCGCCCAGGAGTCCTCACCTCTGCCACACGCATGTTCTCATCGTGGCAATTGAAGAAGAGTGGCAGCAGGCTCTTGCTCACAAGCATCTTGAGGGGCTTTTTACCCTTGGCCGCTACCAACCTCATCACCTCTTGGAAGAGGCGAATGGAGAGCAGCTGCACATGGCGGTTGTCCTGTTGGAAAGGAAGCAAAAGCCCTCCTCATCAGCTGCTCCAGACCCCTCTGTGCACAGGCCCAAAAATCCACGGGGCCCCACACTTGGGGGCAGCACCCAGTGGCCGTGGCTGGGGGCACAGAGCCTTACGTTGTCCAGCAGTGGCCAGAGCGCGCCAGCCAGCCGCAGGGCGATGGGGCTGGGTATTGCGAGGTGTCTGAGCGAGAGCAGAAAGCTGAGCACCGCGACGGTCATCTCAACGATGTCTTCATCTGCATCCCACAACAGGTCCACAAGGCTTTCTGTCAGGCTGTACATTCTAATGTTCTGCATGGAAGACAAGGCAGGGCAAGCCCACGCTGCTGCTGCTGCTGTGGAGCCCAGGGGCCGAAGGCCTGTCCTGAAGCACTCGGGCAGCTGAACAGCAACGCAGGAGAGCTGGGAGCAGCTGCCACAGCTCCCAAAGCCCAGCCAAGCCCAAGGGGCTGCTTTCCCCAGCCCCACGCTGCCCGCACAGCTTCAGCCGCTGCTGTCTTCTCACCATCGAGGGGTCCTTGCTGAGCTGCACGAGGCCTCTGAGCACCAGGCGACGCATCTCCCTGGACGTGCTCTGCAGGCGCCTTGCCATGATCTCCAGGAGGCTGTCACCCCATTCATTGATGTCCAGGAAGTCCAGGACCTGAAAGGCACAAAGCAGTGACCGGGGTGCCCAGCTGGCAGGAGCTCAGAACTGCACAGGCCTGAGCCAAGGCAGCAGCACAGGGCACGGGCACCGTCCCAGGCAGCTGCGGCTGTGAGAGGGCAGAGAGGTGGGAGGCAGCTCAGCTGTGCTGCCCATGGGGCTCACCTCCACAAGGAACGCCATGGCAGGCAGCTGCCAGTCTGAAATGTCTTGGCTGAGGAGCTCCAAGAGGCAGGAGATGAAGCTGCAACAACAGATCATGGAGACACAGCGCATCTCCCTGGTGGGGGGAAAAGGCATCATTGCCCCTGAGTCGGGAGGGCAAAGCTCTCCCAGGAGTGACCCACGGAGCTCTGGTCTTTTCCAAAGCACCCCGTGGGCGCTTTGGGAGGCGGCTGTTCCCGGGCACCCTCCTCTGCCAGCCTTTTCCAGTCTGCTCGTCCGTCTCTTTGTGACAAAGCCCTCTCTCCCGTGCCCATGGGAACTGTGTGGGGCACCCTGGGCACAAGTGCCGGGGGCAGCAGGGAGAAGGGGGTCTCACCTGGCCAGGAGTCCCACTGCATAGTGGTGGGTGTCAGTACAGAGCAGCGTGTCCCAGCCAGCCTTGCCTTCCATGGCTACCACAACACGCTCACACTGCACTCGGCAGAGCAGGACCTTCAGGGTCTGCACCGCAAACCTGTGTGCAGAGCAAAGCCCAGGTCATGCTGGCAGCCCTGGCTCCTGCCTTGGAAGGGATGGGGACACTGGGAGGACTGGGATGGAGCACCTTTGGGGGTTGGTGGCAAGGCCCAGTTGCTCCTGGCACCCCTTCCAGAAGGTATCAACCTCCTCTGGCGTATCCAGTGCGCTGATGTAAACTTGGAAGAGCAGACACAGAAAGAGACGGGGAAAATACTCCAACACTATAGGTGGGCACCAGGTCAGGTTGAAGACCCTCCACAGTGTCACGGTTGCCTGCAAAAAATGAACCACCCAGAGACAACACTCAGTGCCAAGACATCCGTGTGGCAGGGCCCGAGCATGCCAGGGAGAGGCCGGGGGAGACACCTCGGGGTCACCCAGCCTGGTGCCCCTGAACCTTGCCCCTAAGGCAGGTTTCAGCGCAGTGCCTGAGGCAGAGAGATGCAGCTGGGGGGAGGACAGAGAGCTAGCTGCTGGAGAAGTGGCCTAGGGGCAAGCCAAGGTCAGTTGCAGGAACTCACAGCCAGGGCAAAGACTCCTGTGCTGTCCCCATCGGAGGTGTACACACTGTCCACTGGCCAGGCGTTCAGCACATTGAGGAGTATCTGCAGCGCCGGCTCCGCAGTCCCAGTGGAGGACATGATCACTCCCCACATGGCCGTAGCAGCTCTGTGGGGTCAGAGCTCTGTGTCAGGGGGGTCTGGGCCACAGCACTGTGGCCTGGGCTGCTGCAGGGGCCCGCGCTGGCCGTCAGCCCTGCCTCTGCCCACTGTCCCTCGCTGGCAGCACCCAGCCAGCCCACGGGGGTGCAGGCATCTTGAGGGGCAGGGAGGGAGCGTGGCAGCACGCTCAGGGGCTGACATGGCAGCACTGGCAAACGGAGGAGCCAGAGGCTCCTGGAACTGTCCCCCTGTCTGGCAGTCACCAGGGACAGGCTCTACAGGGTAACGGGCCGGGGAACCCTAAACCCTCAAGGCAGGTGGGGCTGCCGTACCTGTCACCCGATGGGGCCCAGCGCACGAGAGTCATCAGCACATCGCTGGGGTATTCCCTGGTCAGCTCCAGAAGGGCCTTGTCCAGCCTGTGCCCAGCAGACTCATTGGCCGTGAGCCACTTGTGGATGTACCTCACCATGGCTGGCACCTGCAGAAGGCCCGGGGAGACTTGGATACCTGCCCGAGCAGCAGGTTCCCCAGCTTCCCTTGAGAAGTGCTGCCCTTCCCACCATATTGGTCTGGGCCTCAAAGACTGAAGGAACCCAGCAGAGCTGGCTTGAGGTGCCACACAATTCCTGGCCACAGGCTGCTTACTTGCTTTGGATTGGAGACACCCTTCTCCACAAGCAAATCCAGCATGGCACCCCCGGTCTCAGCAGTGAAGAGGGGAAAGTTTGCCAAGAGCCCAGTGCCCACACCAATGGTCTCTTCCTGCCAAATGCACATGCTGAATTCATAGATCATCTGCAGGAGAAGGGCAGGAAGAGAGGGAGAATCCATGGAGTGCTCCAAGCACGGTGCTGGGCTGAGCAGTGACAGCAGGCCCAGCCCAGGTGGGGATCGCTGCAGTACCTGCGCTGTTCTGCGGAAGCGGCCACGGGCAGGGTCCTGCTCTTGTGTCGGGCCCATGGCGGCACCTGGCAAAGAGCGAGCGCAGCCAGGGCTGAGGGGCTGTGGGAGAGGCCGGAGAACACAGGCCAGCCCTGCATTCCCAGGCAGGGACAGCCCTGGGATGCTCCAGGGATGGGGAGTGGCTGCCAGGGGGTTCAGCCCCAGCCCCTCTTCTGTCCTATCAATGGGCATGTTGGATGGGATGGGATGGGATGGGATGGGATGGGATGGGATGGGATGGGATGGGATGGGATGGCATGGCATGGCATGGCATGGCATGGCATGGCATGGCATGGCATGGCATGGCATGGCATGGCATGGCATGGCATGGCATGGCATGGCATGGCATGGGATGGGATGGGGCTAAGCTGGCTGCGGGCACCAGCCCTCTGACCCAGCTCTGCTACTCACCCTCCTGCAGCAGCTGGATCTGCTCCAGCTCTTCAGGCTGCTGTGCTGAGGGAGCTGCAGCCTCCTCCTCCTCCTTCACCCAGGCCAGCTTGGGCACTCTGGGTGGTGTCCGCTCCATGTCGGTGTATGGAGTTGGGACTGCTTGAAGGAGAGAGGTCTTGGAAAAGCTCCAGATGGGCAAGTGCTGCAGTTGTGCCTTGTAGGCAGCTGCAACAGAGAAGCCTTGGGAAGGCTACAGGACACCGTGTCCTGCAGTCTGTCCTCGAGGCCACCTGCAGAGGAAACGCTTTGGAAAAGCTCCGGGTCAGTAGGGAACAAGCTGGCTGTGTGGGGGCTCCTCACAGCACCGCTCTCTCCGTCCTGTCCCGACGAGTGCACCGAGCACTGTGGTGTGGCCGTGTCACCGCCAGCACCTATGTCACGACGTGTCACAAAGGGTCACCCTTGTACGCTCTGTCCCTGTCCTATTGCACGGTGACCACGGTGCACTGTGTCACAAAGAGCCCTAGGACACACCTCCACGTGCCCTGGGGACACCCACACCCCCCCCAAAGTGGCCCAGCTTGCAAGGAAGACGTTCCCCCAAGGTTCGAGGACAGCCCAACAGGAATTTTAGGAATGGCTCAAACAACAAGCAGATGCTCCTCTGCTCTGCCTGCTCAGGGCAGCAGAAGGAGCCCCCACGGTTGCCGATGCAGCTGCAGCAGGAAGGGCATCGGGGCCTTCCACAGCAGCTGCCAGGGCCTCTTTGGGACAAGACCCGGTGCTGGGTGGCCGTCACACACACAGGAGTGTGACACAGACACGGGACGTATGGCCCAGGGCACGAATGCTGCTCTGAGCCCTGGGAGCAGTGAAATCAGCAGGTGTGGCAGAGTCCCTGCCAAAGGAGACCTGCCTCCCCCAAGGCCTGCCAATGCTGTTGCCTGCTCCTGCCACAGAGACCTGTGTCCCCTGGGGACTTCTCTGCCAGAGGACAGCCAAAGCCCACGTGCATTGGTGTGTGTGCTCCTTTCTGCAGGCGGCTGTTGGCAGGAGCACCTGGTGGCAACACTTGGTCTCTGTCAGAAGCTGTTACTCCTTCCTGGAATGATTTTTGCTTGGAAGTGATTATGTGCAGTGTGCACGCATCTCCCCAGCCCATCACTGCCTCACACACGAGGTGACCACCAAGCCACTCTCCGGCCATCTGACCCGCAGCTGAGCCCTTCCCAGAGTGCCCGCACCCGCAGGGAGCGCAGGGCTGGATTTGGCCGCCAGAGAGTTGGTGACCCTCGTGAGATCCTCGGTGCATTTAGTTCCTACAGGAGTGTGGGCACCGCTGGGAAATGATCTGCATGCCTTGTTAATTGGATGTTCTGGGGCAGGATCTCTCCCGGTCCTCCTCTCAACTCCCGGGCCTCTCCTCAGCCAATCAGAGAAGGCACCAAAATAATTGAGCCAATGAGAGCGCGCGGCGCTGATGACTCCTCAGGCAGTCCCAGAGCGCCCAGAGCTCCTCACCTGGACTCCACCCGCGCCCCGCCCCCAGCGCCCCCCGCCAGGAGAATTTGGGGAGGGGAGTATCCCGTTTTGTCATCTTTTTTATTCTTCCAGAGTCGGGATTAAATGCTCGAGAGACAGAATTTCGTGTTTGGACTCAGATATTTATTAATTCTTATCTATATTACAGTGAGTTCTACAGCACTTACAGCTAACAGACTAAAAATGGTGACGTACCTCTCTCTACAAGGCCTTTTAAGGGCCAATGAGTCCAATTAAAAAAAGACACCATAATAGCCCAAGAACCAATGACCCGTGACCTGCAATGTGGAATTTTCTATCTAATTACAAAAGTACCACCTAGACCCATGAAGAAATGAAGAAGAAAGAAACCTCCGCCCTAAAATCTCTATCTTGTTTAATATGTATTACTACATTCTAAAATCACAAATCACTACTTGGCACTGCAAATTTCTATTCAAACCACACACCAGTGATCCCAGTTCTATCACACAATTCTGGAAACCTTCTTCACAGCCTCAGGTCAAAAGCAGTGTTTTCCTGGGGTTCAATGCCTGTCAGCACAGAAAGCCCAAACCCCTCAGTTTCCAGGGTTCCAACAGGGGGGAGGTGTCAGACCCTGCCCGGCGCTGGCCATGGGGCGTGTGGGGCAGCTGGGGCCCTACTGGTGCCACTGGGAGCCCCCCGGGCTGGGGGCGCGGAGCTCTCGGGTGAGTGGGAGGGGCGGGACGGGAAGTGGTGGAACGGTGGGGAGAGAAAGGGAAATGGGGAGGTGGGACCCCCAAACAGATGTTGGGGGGGGCCTGGTGACTGGGGAGTGTTGGGAAAGGGGGAGGAAAATACAGAGAAGCCTGGAAAAGAGGAACTGGGACAGCGGGAAGAAGGGTCCCATGGCGGCCGTGGGGCACTGGGGGTGCCGAGTCGGGGTTGCCCTGCAGCTCTTGGCTACTGTGGGCTGCTGGGGGCTGCTGGGGGGACACCCCCGGACCTGTGTCCTGCACACACAGCGCTGTTCCAGGAGATGGTTTAGTCCGAGTGTCACTTCATTCACGGCACCGACCGGCTGAGGTTCGTGGAGAGGAACATCTCCAAGCGGGAGCAGTTCCTGCACTTGGGCAGCGATGTGGGGCTGCACGTGGGGACACCTCCTTTGGGGACAAGGCTGCCAGGCACTGGAACAGCGACCCGCAATGGATGGAGTACAGACGGGCTGCGGTGGACAGGCACTGCCGGCACAACTACGAGTTGTCCAGCCCGTTCCTCGTGGAGCGCAGAGGTGAGCGTGGGGCAGAGCGTGTCCCCTCGGGCCCTGCCCTGGGAATGACCCTGGAGCCCCTCAAAACCTCCCTGGGAATCACCCGAGACACGTCAGCCCTTCTTCTGCCCATCCCCGAGGCCTCCTGCCCCCTCACCCCAAGTGACTCCGGTGGCTCTTCCAGTTCATCCCAGTGTCTCCTGCTGTCCTCAGTTCCTCCCCGTGACACCAGAGTATCTCCCATTTCCCCTCAGTCCCCAGCCATTCCATTCCCTGTCCACTCCCAGAGCAGGAAAATCTCTCCAACCCCTTCCCCCCACCCAACAGGGATCACCAGGACCACGGATCACCAGGGCTCTGCCCAACGGGGGTCACTGGGGATCATCCAACACCGATCCTCCCATGGGGGATGGAGCTGGAGCAGAGCACGAAGCTCTTCCCACACTCGGGACACTCACAGGGCTTCCCTTAGTGGTGACTCCGTTGGTGTAGGGTCAAGTGAGAGCTCCTGGAGAAGCTCTTCCCACACTCAGGACACTCGTAGGGCCTCTCCCCAGTGTGGATGCGCCGGTGCCTGATGAGCGTGGAGTTTTGTTTGAATCCCTTCCCGCAGTCGGGGCAGCGGAAGGGCCTCTCCTCTGTGTGAATCCACTCATGTTTGAGGAGATTGGAGCTGGTCTGAAACCTCTTCCCACACTTGGGACACTCATAGGGCCTCTCCCCGTTGTGGATGCGCTGGTGTCTTCTCAGGGCAGAGCTCCATCCAAAGCTTTTCCCACATTCCAAGCAGGTGTAGGGCCGTTCCCCTGTGTGGATCACCTGGTGCCGGAACAGGCCGGAGATCACACTGAAGCTCTTCCTGCATTTCCCACACTCATAGGGCTTCTCCCCAGTGTGCATCCTCTGGTGCCGGATCAGCTCAGAGCTCCAGCTGAAACCCTTCCCACATTCCAAGCACTTGTGGGGCTTCTCCCCTCCAGGAGGCTTCTCCACCAGCTCTGAGCTCTGCCTGGATCTCCGGCCACCTTCCCGGCTCAGGGAGGGTCTTTCCTCCTCGCAGCTCCCTGGGCTGGGTTTACAGCCCCTCCTCGAGAGGGATCTACGGGGCTTTTCCTCCTTCATCTGCCCATGCAATGGGAATGAAAAATCCTAGTTTGGGGAAAGAACAAGACAAGATAGCACCTTGGACTGGGAGTTCCTCGTTGCCCAAGTGCAACTCACAAAGTCATTGTGCATCTTGTGTCTGTAAGAACCTCCAGAACATCAAGATTCAGCACAAAAGTCCTCCAAACATCAAGACAAAGATCAAAAACTCTCCAAACATCAAGACTCAGCCAAAACTCCCTGCAAAATATATGGATTCAGGCCCAGCAAAAAACCAAAGAACCAACTTTTAGCCCAAAAAAGCTCAGAAACACCAAGATTCACCCCTCTGAAAATCGTGGATCCTCCTCTCCGGTCACCTGCTGAATGTTGGGGGGGGGACTGGAGGGACGCTGTAGAAATAGGGAGGTTTGGAATCTTGTGCTGCTTCCCGTTTCTACTCCTCCTCCTCTTCCTCCTCCTCCTCCTCCTCCTCCTCCTCCTCCTCCTCCTCCTCCTCCTCCTCCTCCTCCTGTGTCCCTGCTCTTCCTCACACTCCTCTTCCTCCTACTATTCCTCCTACTGAGGGATCTCTGGGGCTTTTCCTCCTCCTCCTCCATCTACCCACGGCATGGGAATGACAAATCCTGGTTTGAGCGGAAAAAAAAAAAAGAGCACCTTGAGCTGGGAGTTCCTCCTTCCAAAGTTCATCTCACGAAGTCATTTGGCATCTTGTGTCTATAAGAACCTTGAAAACACCACGATTCAGCACAAAAATTATCCAAACATCAAGACATAGATCAAACACTCCCCAAAAAGTAAGTTTCAGCCCAAATCCCCTCCAAAATATAAAGATTCAGCCCCTGCAAAAAAACAAAGCACCAACATTTAGCCCTATAAAGCTCACAAACAGCAAGATTCAACCCTGTGAAAATCATGGATCATCCTCTTCGGTCACTTGCTGCATGTGGGGGGAGCAACGCTCCTGGGGCTGTGGGAGAGGCTACAGATAAAGGGAGGAGTGGAACATTGTGCTGCTTCCCGTTTCTGACCCTCCTGCGGTGTCCCTACTCTTCCTCACACTCCCGCCCATTATTCTTCTTTCTCCTGCACAATCCCACCTGCTCCTCCCACGTGCAGCGTTTGACCATTTTGTTCTCCAACCCTGCTTCTCCTTTCCTTCTCCTGCTGCCCCCAGGCCGAGCACCCACTGCCGGCTCCCTCTTCCCCCCAAACCCACAGCATCCCAGCGCAGGGGCAGCGATGGAGCTGGGGCAGCTCGGGCTGGGGCAGCGCTGGGCTCTCGGCCGCTCCCGCCCGCACTCGCTCCCCACTGCAGCCGCTGCCGCCACCACAGCGCGGGGGGGCCCGGCCTTGGCGCTCCCCCCCTCCCACCTCCCCAAATTCCCCTGCCGGGGGGCGCTGGGGCCAGGAGACAGACGAGTGACAGATCAGGGGGGCTGGGAAGAGTCGGCAGCCAGGGAGCACTGAAAATCTCAGCAGGGACTACAGTGGCATCTTCGGGGACTAAACATGGCAGGGCACCCATGCAGGGGAGAAAGGGAAAGCCAGGAAGGGTTCCCGGAAAAAGGGATGATGATCCCAAAATATCTCTGAAGGGTCCCTTGGGAGCATGCTGAGGGAGTTTGCACATTCTCCCAGAGGTAATCAAGGACATGGAAACCCGCGGGGGCAATAAGGGAAGTCGAGGAGGGATTTAGACAACAAGGGATGGATGGTGTTGGTGTGCTGGGAAGGGATTGGGTGAAGGGGAGGAATATGGTTCAGGCAAGAAGCAGCAGGAGCAATCTATGTGGAAAGAGAAAGAATGATGGAACAGAGGAGAAAAATTCTGAGGATGGGGATGTTTTTCAGCAGGCTCTTATCCTCAGAAGTTGCCAGCTGCTGCAGATCCTTTGTATCCCCGGTTGCCAGGACAGGCACACAAGGAGGTCAGGATTGCAGGGGGTTTCTCTGTGCTGGGCAGCGGCAGGAGCGGGCGCAGAGGGGCGGCACCGGGAGCACGGGCTGGGGGCCTGTGGGGAGCTGCGGGGCCGGGCCGGGGCTGTGGGGCAGCCGGGGCTCAGCGCCGGGCGCTGCCTGAGCCCAGCACCCCCCGGCAATTGCAGGCCCGGCAGTGGCCCCCGGCCCCCAGGAGGCTGCGGGACGCCCCGGCCGCTGCCCGGCCCCGTGGAGCTGCCGGCCCTGCCCGCCGGGGGGGCCGCGTTTGGACACTGCGGCAGGACAGGCACCGGCTCTGGGATACGGGCTGGCCACGGCAGCCACAGCACAAGGAGCAGCAGCACAAAGGAACAGCTGGGAAATGGGCATTGGACGTGCAAGGATCGAGATCAGCTTTTAAGCATTTTCCTTGGGTCACTGCAGAAAGGAATGATTTAGCAGAAAGCTCAGCAGCTGTCAGAGGATGAGCACCCCCAGGCACTGAGGGGGCTGCAGGAGGGGCAGAAGAAGCCCCTGGAGCACTTGGTCACAAAGGCACAGCAGGGGAATGCAAGAAGGGAGGAGGAAAAGGCCAAGGGGAAGGCAAAGGCCATGGCAGAGTTTCTACAGCCCCTGTGGGATGAACCCCAGGGCCCAAGGGGGCCCCAGCACCCAGGGGCTCTCACATCCTTACACCATCTTCAACCAGGTGCCCTCCTCACACTGACACCATTCAGTCCTTGATGGCAAAGATGCTTTCTGGGGATGCCCACTCACACAGGATGGTAAACTGGATTTTGCCTTTGAGTGGGAACAAGAGGTAGAAGGGAAAATGGAAAAGACATGGACGGTTCTTCTGCAGGGATGCAGGGAAGCACCAGCCTTATTGGGGCAAATCTTGCAGAAAATATCACAAGAATTTACCCCACCCCAGGGATTGGGTTAATGCAGGATGTGGATGACTTGCTGCAATCAGGAGGACAAGAAGTGGTAGAAGAAGCCTCTGTGAAATGGCTGAATGTTCAGGCTAAATAGCATCTTTGATTATTTGAAAAAACAGCGCAAATGGTGGAGAAAAAAAGTAAAAGATTTGGGACATATTTTGACTCAAGGTTTGTGGTGTATTAACCCAGGGAGGGACCAGGGAATCTCAGAAGCAGTATTACCCAGCACTAAAAAACAGCTGGGACAATTCTGAGGATTAACAGGGATTTGCAGAACCTGCATTGAGGATTCTCTGTTCCAGCCCGAATATTGTACGACTTTTTAACCCCAGACAGCCCTAGTATTATGGTATGGACATAAGAAAAAGAACAAAACTTGACAAAATGAAAAAACAAAGTGATTGACGCCACAGCCATGGCTCTACCAGAGTCAGAAAAGAAATTGGAATGGGATGTGGATGTTACATAGGGCCATGCCAAAGGAATTTGGACTTCCCGGCTGCAGGAGCAGCATGGGAGGGCACCACTGACCCTGCACTGAAGGCAACGCAGCAGCAGCCAGGGCTCCACATCGGGCCAAGCCCCTGGGCCTGCCCACAGATCCTCTGCTGAAATCCTCTGCCTGGGCACCCTCCTTTGGCATCTCCACACACTGGGGCCAATCCTTGCTGCCACTGCTGGAGCTTCGCTGCTTTCTGTGCCTGCACTGCCACAGCTGCTGGGGAAGACAACGGCACAATTCCACTCTGCCCCTCAGTTACACTCACACACTGGGCTGACGGGGATTGCATTGTTGCAAAATATACCATGTTTAAATTTTTTAAAAATCTCATTTCTCTACACAGGCTTCATGTGCCTTTGCATTGGGGAAACGAATTTGAAAGAGATTTCTAAGGAATGTTCCTCCACTCAACAGAGAGGAGTTTAACATCTCAATAGACTGGGAATAGCCCAAAAGATACTCACAAAGATAACGACCATTAAGGCCCATCAGCAAACATCAAGGAACACCCACCCCAGACACTGCCCCTGGCATAGTTGGAGATGCCTGGTCTGCAAAAGGCTGAGAAGGAAATCCAGGAGTGCGGACCTAATTAATATAGAGGGGAAGAAATCCGGGGCCGATAGCAAATTAAATACTTGGAATTGTACAACTTGGAAGCAATGAACATGAAACCAATGGATTTCTATAGGTTTTGGACTGTAAAAAGTTAAGGAAAAATCGAGTAAAACTCACATATCATGGAATGATTTTCTCTGCACACCCGGGCTATGTATGGCTGAAATTATTTCTGTTGCACATCCTGGCCAGAATCAAGTAATGCCTTGATTCTCTAACAGTAGAAATGGTGTTGAAGAGTTTTGGGTCCTCCCGCAGTTTTGGTGACAAGATTACACCATTAGAATGTTTTTTCTTAATAATCCTACGTTTATATTTTCAGTTAAGATTGGGCCAAGGGTGTGAGAAACACATTTTAGTGCTAGGGGAATAAGCAGAAAAAAATCTTTATTCCTTTGGGGATTTTTTTGTGTATGTTTATGAGTGGCTGTTAGTGATGGCAAAATTTTGGTATGGAATTTGTAATGTTCACTGTTCACCTTTAGGCTGCATTTGGCAAAACCAGAAGCCCTGTAATATTTAATAGAATATTGTTTTAAAAAGAGACCAAAAAAGAAAAGCAGTGGGAGGGGGGAGGGGAGAGAGGAAGGAGAGAATATGTGAGTCACCTGATGGGCTTTCAAGAGGTGCTTGAATTGGGGAAAAGGGGGTTGGAACCCGAGAGGAAGCAGGAGGGACCTGGAGCTGTCCGCTTTGAAACTACACCCCAAAAATACTGAAAATCAGGGATTCCTCCCAGAAAAAAGCTGCCAGGAGCTGTCCAAAAGGAGTGAAAAAGGGGGTTGGGAACTCGAGATTGAGCAGGAGAGGCCTGGAACCCCCAAAAGCAAGCACGGGTTAGGGGGTTTGATGTTGGAGTGATGATTGGGAATGGGCCAAAGGATGGGGGAAAAGAGGGAGCTGGGACGCCCAAAGATTGGGGGAGGGGGCTGGGAAACCCACATTGAGTCGTGAGGGGTCAGTAGATTTGGGGAATGATGAGAAAGGGGGGGAGAGGGGAGGGAAAGGTGGAGTTGGGATGGAAGAAAGGTGGTTCCCTGTCCCTTAGCACTCGATCCCTGGAGCGATTATCTGCGGCTTGGATGGGGGGGCAGATCCGCACTGGAGGGGCCCCCTGCCCATCCCAGTGTGTCCATCTCGCTGCTTCCCTCGAGCTCCCAGCCCGGCCCCGCCTGCCTGCTCTGCTCCCTGATGGATTTCTACCCTGCCCACATCCAGCTGAGCTGGTTCCAGGGCCAGCAGGAGTTCTCGGGACACGTGGTGGCCACCGACCTGGTCCCCAGTGGGGACTGGATTTCTACCAGCTCCTGGTGCTGCTGGAAACCCCCCCCGGCACGGGGTCAGCTCCAGCTCCAGGTGGAGCACGTCAGCCTGGAGCACCCCCTGAGCCGGCAGTGGGGCACGGCCCGGACCCCACAGCGCCGGGAGGGGCTGGCAGGACACGGAGGGGATTGGGGGTCCTGGGCTTAACGTGGACACCCTCCCTGGGAACCCTCTTCCCGCTCTCCCATCTCCCTTTATACCCCCTCTCCCACCCCTTTCCCACCAGTCCCTTTCCCGCCCCGCTCACCCGAGAGAGCTCCTCGCCGGCAGCCGAGAGATGGAGGAGAAGGGGCAGGAGAGGGAGGAGGAGGAGCGTGAGGAAGAGGAGAGGTAGAGGAGGAGCAAGAGGAGGAGGAGGAGCAGCGAGAGGCGGCAGCCCGTGCGTCCATCGCTCTCTGGATCTGCAGCCCCTTCGCGCCCGCAGTATCGGCCCCCCCGTATTGTGTAGGTGACCGGGGAGGGGGACCTCGCCCCGAATATCTTGGGCGGTCCTGGCAGGGATTTTTTGAAAGGGGGAGGGATATTTGGAGCTCACCCGAAGTATCTTTGGGTCTCCCTGTTTGTGTATTTCGGGAGGTGGCAGGCGGAGCGATGTTTGCATCTTGCAGGGCTCCAGAGCTGTCCCAAAATCCCCTTTTGGGGGATCCTGTGGGGTCCCCGGGTGGTTTTTTGGGGATGTCTGGGTGGTGGCTGCAGACAGAGCCCCGGCGGTGGGTGGGGGATGGAGGTCCCCGGAGCCCCGTGGCGATCGCCCGGGACTGGCAGGGCGAGGGGAGCAGCCTTGAGGGGGGGAAAGTGAAAAGGGGAGAGCCCCGGGAGTGCCGGAGCCTGAAATGGGGGCCTGGAGAGGGGGGACCCCGAGAGCCGGGAGTGAGGGGAGCCTGGAGAAGGGATGAGCCTGGAGACGGGGAACCCCTGGGACACCAAAGTGGGGACCCCAAAGCCTCCCAGGGCTCTGGCCACGCCAGGGGCTACAGGGACACGAGGCCGGGGCTGCTCCGGGCCGCTTCCAGGCTGTCCCTCTGCTCTTGGGTGCCGGGGGTGGCCCTTTGTGACACGGGCGTGTGTCAGGGCCCTCGGTGATGCGGGACATTGTGGTGCTGTCATGAATGAGAGCGTTTGAGATCGCTTAAAAATCGGTGACAAGGGCATGAACAAAAGTCAGATTTAATATTAAGCAACAAAGTACAATAAGTTTGTTGGCAAGATTCATTCTACTGCCTACAGGACAGGTGAGGCACAACAAGACAAGAACAACACCAAATAAAATCCATGCAATCAGAACAGAAATTAACTGGGAACTCTCTAGGGGAGTGTGGATGGGTGTGTGCTGTGTTTAGGTGCATGCAGGGATTAAAAGGAACACGGCCTAAAAACTTAACAACTCTAAACAACTCTTTAACTTCTACCTTAATTTGTAACTTAACTTATTCCTTAGGCCTAGCAAAGCAACAGACGAACAACAGTGAATTTGTACCTAACTTAACTTATAACTTAACATTAACAATTCCACAGAGCAATAACACTTAACAGCATTTAACCTAACTTACAGCTATAACTTCCAAATTGTATTTAGCAGCTTAATACAAAAACAACACTTACGATTACATTTAAGAACTTAGCAAAACACTTAGCATTTAATAGCATTTAAGTATGTTCATAACTATAACTGAACCTTGCTTACAGGCCTTAGATATCCAAGGTACTTCCACATCTAGGAAAGCTGTATTTCTCCCAGATTTGCTATAGCATATGTGCAGGGGCACACACAGACAGGAATAGTCAGAGCAAGCAATTCCCCCCAGAGCTCAGTGAAATCCTCCCTTCAGATGTTTTTGCATCTCCCACTGGCCGAAGGATGGGGCCTTGAGCAGTGAGGGTATGGGCCCAGGACACCTCGTGTTTCAGCGATCCTCCAGGCACAGCAAAGCCGAGGGTTTGCTGGCTCTGAGAGGCCCCTCAGAGGGAGACTGCTGGTCACAGCCCACGGTGGCCCAGGAGAGCTCAAAGGTCTCCTTTTGGATTTCTGTTGAGAGGGTCACAAGAGAGTGGGCTCCAGTCATAACCATGTTTCATCCTGGCCTCAGTTTGGGTCAGCACTTTCTCTAGGAGTGGGGGAATGCATCACCACACTGGGATCTCAGGGGTGCCCATGGCCTGGGTGACACTGGCCCAATGCCAGGCACCCACCAAAGCCACTCTGACCCTGCCCCACCCAGCTGCAACAGGGGAGAAAAGGTTTAACCAAGAGTTCCTGGGTTGGTGTAAAAAGGAGAAACATCCCGTACCAAACAGCAAAATGTGCATCACAACCCCAGCCTCGGCATGGAGAGGAAATTTATTACCAACCAAATCACGGCAGGACAAGAAGAAGGGAAAGAAATCTCTCAAACCCCTTCCCCCTCACCCAATGGGGGTCACTGGGAATCATCCAACACCGATCCTCCCATGGGGGATGGAGCTGGAGCAGAGCACGAAGCTCTTCCCACACTTGGGCACTTACAGGGCTTCCCTTAGTGCTGGGTCCTTTGGTGTTGGGTCAAGTTAGAGCTCTGTGAGAAGCTCTTCCCACACTCAGGACACTCGTAGGGCCTCTCCCCAGTGTGGATGCGCCGGTGCCTGATGAGGTTGGAGTTGTGCTTGAATCCCTTCCCGCAGTCGGGACAGCGGAAGGGCCTCTCCTCTGTGTGAATCCGCTCGTGTAGGAGGAGATTGGAGCTGGTCTGAAACCTCTTCCCACACTTGGGACACTCGTAGGGCCTCTCCCCAGTGTGGATGCGCTGGTGTTTTCTCAGGAGAGAGCTCCATCCAAAGCTCTTCCCACATTCCAAGCAGGTGTAGGGCCGTTCTCCTGTGTGAACCACCTGGTGTGGCAACAGGTCATAGATGTCTCTGAAGCTCTTCCCACATTCCCCACACTCATAGGGCCGTTCCCCAGTGTGGGTCACCTGGTGCCGGATCAGGTGGGAGCTCCTGCTGAAACCCTTCCCACATTCCAAGCACTTGTGGGGCTTCTTCCCTCCATGAGGTTTCTTCATCAGCTCTGAGCTCTGCCTGGATCTCCGGCCGCCTTCCCGGCTCAGGGAGGGTCTTTCCTCCTCGCAGCTCCCTGGGCTGGGTTTGCAGCCCCTCCTCATGAGGGATCTCTGGGGCTTTTCCTCCTCCTCCTTCCACTGACACCTTAGGAATGAAAAATAGTGGTGAGGGGGAAAAACAAGAGGATAGAGTCTTGGGCTGGGCATTTCTCATTCCCGAAGTGCAACTCAGGAAGACATTGATCATCTTGTGTCTGTAAAAATCTCCAAAATAACAAGATACAGCCTAAAAATGCTACAAACATCATAACACAGATCAAAAACCCCCAAACAGCAAGATTTAGACAAAACCCTCTCCAAAATACTAAGGTTCAGCCCCTGAAAAAAAACAAAGCCCCAATATTTGGAAAGTTAAAGCTCAGAAACACCAATATCCACCCCTCTAAAAATTGTGGAACCCCACTGTGGTCACTCGCTGCATGTCGGGGGGGCAACGCTCCTGGGGCTGGGGGAGAGGCTGCAGATACAGGGCGGGGTGGAACCTTGTGCTGCTTCCAGTTTCTGCCCCTCCTCCTCCAGTATCCCTGCTCTTCCTCACACTTCTCTTCCACCTCCTACTCCTCCTTCTCCTGCACAATCCCACTTTCTCCTCCCACGTGCATCGTTTGACCATTTTGTTCCTCAGCCTCGCTAATCTATCCCTTCTCCGGCTGCCCCCAGGCCCAGCACCCACTGCCGGCTCCCTCTTCCCCCCAAACCCACAGCATCCCAGCGCAGGGGCAGCGATGGAGCTGGAGCAGCTCGGGCTGGGGCAGCGCTGGGCTCTCGGCCGCTCCCGCCCGCACTCGCTCCCCACTGCAGCCGCTGCCGCCACCACAGCGCGGGGGGGCCCGGCCTTGGTGCTCCCCCCCTCCCACCTCCCCAAATTCCCCTGCCGGGGGGCGCTGGGGCCCGGGCCGGGCGCAGGTGGCTCCAGGTGGGCAACGCTGGGAGCTGCGGCTCTGCCTGGACACTGTTGCGTCATCACCGCCGCGCGCTCTCATTGGCTCAGCGCTGCCCGAGGGGCGGGGCTGCACCAAGCCGGGACACCCTGCTCCAGGGGGGATGGCCCCAAAACGGGGGACCCCCATGCAAGGAACAACAGCAAAGGGTCTCTACAAACACAGGCTGCGAATCCGCTTGGACACAGGGCCGGGGACGTGGACATAAGGAAGTGACAGCAGAAGCCATCAGGGTCAGAAAATGTTATTAATTGACCACACAGACTGCTGCTCAGCCAAGCTCCTGCTCAATTCATGAACTCCCAGAAGAAGAACAAACACTAAACAGATCCGTGAATATCGTTAGCTATACAAAAGTGGGGTGCATATTCAGGGGATGAAGCAGTGAGTGCATTGGGAAATCTGTACCTCTCAAATACTTCATCCAATGAGGAGAGGGAGATGCAACTAGAAAAATTAGGATGAAAAGGAGGCTGTGCTCTCCAACAATTGCAGACACGCCATGGGAAATAGCTCATGGCCTCTCCCTTGTTTTATGAATGAAATTGCTTTCATAAGACTCCTCTGTCTTATTTGAGCACAGAAACCTCTGGTGATGTGAATTTTTCCACACACCTTGGGGGTCGGCAGGAATTCCTTCCCCCGTCCGGGGTGGTGGGCAGTGAGTGGAGCTGAAGGTGCCTCACCCAGTTTGGGTGATCAGCTCCCTTGGGTGGCAGCGGCACCGGGCATGGATTGGGGTTGGGAAGGATGAATTAGGGAAACCTTATCAATACGAGTGCCTAACAAAAGACTTTGAGAATAGGAAAAATATAAGCAAAATAGAAATGACAGCCATTTTTGACTGTGTGGCTGAAAGCAACTGAATGCCTGAAGGCCCCTTTGTTTAGATAATGTTAGATGCTGCGAATACCAAAAAGCAAACAGACATCCTCGCTAGGCATGGCACGAAAGGTCCCAGGTAAAATTTAGAGATAAGAAAAGCAGTAAAACATGGTAATATAGTCATTCCTATAGGTTGCATACAAATGTTAGACAATTTGTATCTTCTATAAGAGTGGTTAGTGGAAACTAGAATATTCAACATAGAAGGAAATTTCTTGTATCGTAAACGGGAAAATCTCACTCTTATGCACTTACTCTTGCCATCTTTCTTACTCTCTTACGCTCTCTGCTCTAACTCTTGCTCTGTCACTCTCTCTCCGTCCTGCTTTGAGCTGCAGCTGGAGTTCCTAGCAGGGCCTTATATATACCCACGCCCTACCAAATAAACTGCAAACTTCAAGACCAGAGCGCCTCAGTTTGTCCCTACAATCCCAACGCAGTAATTCCTACAGACTGTGTACCCGAGAGTGACCAGGAGACAGACAAGTCACAGATCACGGGGGGCTGGGAAGAGTCGGCAGCCAGAGAGCACTGAAAATCTCAGCAGTGACTACAGTGGGATCTTCGGGGACTAAACATGGCAGGGCACCCATGGAGGGTAGAAAGGGAAAGCCAGGAAGGGCTCTCGGCAGAAGGGATGATGATCTCAAAATATCTGTGAAGGGTCCCTTGGGAGTATGTTGAGGGAGTCGGCACATTCTCCCAGAGGTAATCAAGGACAGGGACACCTAGGGAGGCAATAAGGGAAGTCAAGAAGGGATTTAGACAACAGGGGATGGATGGTGTTGGTGTGCTGGGAAGGGATTGGGTGAAGGGCAGTGTGCAGGAATATGGTTCAGGAAAGAAGCAGCAGGAAAAATCTATGTGGGAAGAAAATGGATAATGGAAAAGAGGAAGAAGAGAAGAATACTGAGGATGGGGATGTTTTTCAGCAGGCTCTCATCCTCAAGAGTTGCCAGCTGCTGCAGATCCTTTGTATCCCCGGTTGCCAGGACAGGCACACAAGGAGGTCAGGATTGCAGGGGGTTTCTCTGTGCTGGGCAGCGGCAGGAGCGGGCGCAGAGGGGCGGCACCGGGAGCACGGGCTGGGGGCCTGTGGGGAGCTGCGGGGCCGGGCCGGGGCTGTGGGGCAGCCGGGGCTCAGCGCCGGGCGCTGCCTGAGCCCAGCACCCCCCGGCAATTGCAGGCCCGGCAGTGGCCCCCGGCCCCCAGGAGGCTGCGGGACGCCCCGGCCGCTGCCCGGCCCCGTGGAGCTGCCGGCCCTGCCCGCCGGGGGGGCCGCGTTTGGACACTGCGGCAGGACAGGCACCGGCTCTGGGATACGGGCTGGCCACGGCAGCCACAGCACAAGGAGCAGCAGCACGAAGGAACAGCTGGGAAATGGGGATTGGACGTGCAAGCATCCAGATTAGCTTTTAAGCATTTTCCTTGGGTCACTGCAGAAAGGAATGATTTAGCAGAAAGCTCAGCAGCTGTCAGAGGATGAGCACCCCCAGGCACTGAGGGGGCTGCAGGAGGGGCAGGAGAAGCCCCTGGAGCACTTGGTCACAAAGACACAGCAGGGGAATGCAAGAAGGGATGAGGAAAAGGCCAAGGGGAAGGCAAAGGCCATGGCAGAGTTTCTACAGCCCCTGAGGGATGAACCCCAGGGCCCAAGGGGGCCCCAGCACCCAGGGGCTCTCACATCCTTACACCATCTTCAACCAGGTGCCCTCCTCACACTGACACCATTCAGTCCTTGATGGCAAAGATGCTTTCTGGGGATGCCCACTCACACAGGATGGTAAACTGGATTTTGCCTTTGAGTGAGAACAAGAGGTAGAAGGGAAAATGGGAAAGACATGGACGGTCCTTCTGCAGGGATGCACGGAAGCACCAGCCTTATTGGGGCAAGCCTTGCAGAAAATATCACAAGAATTTACCCCGCCCCCAGGGATTGGGTTAATGCAGGATGTGGATGACTTGCTGCAATCAGGAGGACAAGAAGTGGCAGAAAAAGCCTCTGTGAAATGGCTGAATGTTCAGGCTAAAAAGCATCTTTGAGTATTTGAAAAAAAAGGAGCAAATGGAGAAATGTTAAATATTTGGGACATATTTTGACTGAAGGTTTGCAGTGTAATGACCTAGAGAGGGTCTGGAGAATCTCAGAAGTGATCCAGGACTGAAAAGTAAGTGCAAGAATTCTGAGCTTTAATAAGAAATTTCAGGACCTGGATTGAGGATTCTTTCTTCTACCCATAACATTTTATCACTTTCTAAACCCCAATAGCCTCAATGTTGTGGTATGGACAGAAGAAAAGGAACAAAAGTTGAGAAAATGAAAAATAAAATGATTAGTGCCCCACCTATGGCTCTTCCCGACTGAGAAAATAAATTTATATCCTAAGTGTATTATTAGTACATATTATATTACTGACTTTTTGAAAATATTAAAATGAATGGTCTACGTTGGAAAACTTTGCTGCATGAACAGTTTAGTTTAGCTTTGCTATTTACAGAACTTATAAATAATAGTGATAAATATATTTTTTTGGACTACAACATTTTGATGTAAAAAGCTTTTGTTCATGTAACTAACTCAGAGAATGGTAAAAAAGATAATCAGGAAATTCTTCACATTCCTGGATTATGGAACACCAAAACCCCAGGGAAGGAAAAAATAGTGATTTACAGGTTGGAGGGGAATGATTCTGAATAATGCATGAAGGTCTATGAATATGCAACATGTTGCTGCATTTAGGAAGTGTTTTCTGAGTCACTGTGTGCCCTTGGCTGAAGGCCAAGCATCCGGCCATTATAACCTTTGGCCAGAGCCAGGGCAGATATTCAATTCTCTCCCTTGGAATTGATCTTTGCAATTCCTTACCCTGGGAATTCCCCACCTAGTGCGGGCTGGAGATAAGGGATGTATATTTCAAGCAGTCTGTGGCCAGAATCCTGTCTCTTGTGAAATCTCTGCCACAGGAAGCTGGGCTGGCACAGAGCCTGCCTTGGCACTTTGCTGTTCACAGCATCCACCCAGGACTCTGCCTCTCAATTACACTCACACACTGGGCTGCCTGCGATTCCATTGCTGGAAAGTATACCAAATTTAAATTTTTTTACATTTCATTTTACTAGTCAGGCTCGGTTTGCCTTTCTCTCAGGAAAGAAAATTTAAAAGGTATTTTTTATGGACTGTTAGACCACTCAACAGAGATGAGTTTAATATCTCAACAGACTGGGAATAGCCCAAAAGATATCCACAAACATAACAAACATCAACAAAACATCAAGGAAACATCAGCAAACATCAAGGAACACCCACCCCAGACACTGCCCCCGGCATAGATGGAGACTCCTGGTCTGGAAAAGGCTGAGAAGGAAATCCAGGAGTGGGACCTCATTAACATCACAGGAGGAGAAATCCAGGTCCAGTAGGAAACTAAAGACTAAAAACTACACAACCTGGAAGCAATAAACACTAAAACAATGGATTTCAATGTTTCAGACTGTAAAATTTCAGGAAAAATCTAGTAAAATTCACATCTCATGGAATGATTTTCTCTGCACACCCGGGCTATGTGTGGATGAAATTATTTCTGTTGCACATCCTGACCACAATCAAGTAATGCCTTAACTCTCTAACACTAAAGATATTGCTGGAGAGTTTTTTATTGTCCCTGCAGTTTCAGTGACAAGATTACACCATGAGAAAAAATTTTCACATTAATCCTACATTTAGACTGTCAGTTAGGTTTGGGCCAGGGGTGTGACAAGCAATTTTTACTCCTAGGAGAAGATGTAGAAAATACTTGATTGCATTGGAATATTTTTCTATATATTTGTGGTGGCTCTTAATGACGGCAGAATTTCAGAATGGATCTTTAGAAGTTCACCTTTAAGTTGCATTTTGCAAACCTAGAAGAGTATTAATGGTGAGGCTTTAACGCATAAATAGTTAATAAAAAATCGTTAAAAAAAATAATAAAGAAAAATAAAGCAGATTGTGAGGGTGGACGTGTGAATCACCTAAAGGCTGCTCTGGAAGAAAATCCTAGTTCCAGGCAGCCAGGAGAGGAGTTTTAGAAATGCAAATTAACATTGCTCTGGAAATGTGTGGACAATGCCCAAGGGCCTTCTTGCCTGGGGGAGGAATTTCCCTGAGTCCATCTGCCCCTCACCCCCAGCTCTGCCTGCTTGCACAGATGGAATTTGCACAGATAAAGGCAGAGCCCATAGTGAGGATATCTGACTGCAACAGAAACTGGTTAAGCTGCAAAGGGAAACAGCAAATGGAGAATATTGAGCAAATTTCATGAAAAAAAGTGTGTGGGGGGGGATCATCCCTCTCCCCAAAGCAATGAGGTGTTTTTGCTAGTCCAGAGAAATGAGTTGGGAATCCAAACATTTTATAATTTCATAAGATAAAAGTGTTATATTGATGCAGCCCTGGACGGAGGGAGCACCCAAAAAAGGGAAAAAGATGAACGGCCACCAGAACAAATGCTACAACACCATGGACCAGCCCCTGGGATCCCTAAAGAATTCATATCAGGACACAGAAAATCCATCCATAATTTGAGTGGCATAATTAGGTTAAAAAGTATCCCTGAAATAATAACCAAGGAGACAGCTCCAGCTTCTGACCTTCCTGCTGACCAAGCCGCGAAATGAGGAACGAGACATTTCACCATGGGATGGAATCAGGTTATCTACTTACAGAAGAAGGAGGAGTTTGTGGAAAATTAAATGACGCAAACGGCGCTTTGCAAACAGATGATAACCGAAAAGTGGTGAAACAGAGAACAAAGGAAATATGAAAATATCTCGTATTCCGGAGAAAGGATGGGAATGGGAGACGTTTTCGTGGTTCTCTGGCAGACCACGGCTTAAACGAATGCTGCTCCTCCTCTGACGTGCTGCAGCAACTCTCAGCTTTTTACCATGCACGACACCTTGCGCCAAAGAGGATACAGGAAAAGAAATTGAGTCAATGGAAATTAAAAGTTTGTAAAGGCAATTCTTGAGAAAATGAGAAAAGGAAGGATTGAAAGCAGTAAGATTAATATCGTAGTAGGGGTGCATATTAAGAGGGACATGCAGTAGGCGGATTGGGAATTCTGAACCTTCCAAGTATCTCAGCCAGTGGAGAAAGGGAGAGGGAGATGCAGACGGGAAAATGAGGATGAAAAAGGAGGCGGCGTTTTAGAGACCGCATGGCAAATGCCGCATGGCCTCTCTCTTTGTTCATCAATAAAGTCACTTTTACAGGACTCCTCTGTCTCCTTTGGGCACACAAACCTCTGGCCACGGGAATTTTCCCGCACAGCCCCGGGCACAGGGCAGACACCTCTGTGCCACCCACAGCAACCGGGACGAGCCAGCGCTGCTCCGGCACCGGCTCCTGCCGAGGCCCCAGCGGGAAGGAGACCGCGGGCAGCCGCTCCCGCAGCGCCCTCAGCCCAGCGCCAACACGGGCCGGCACCGGCACAACCAACCCGCCAGAGCCCCCTGCCGCCCCCTCGGCCCGCAGCGAGCCCCGAGCCCCCGCACAACCGAGCGCGGCTCCCACCTGCGCTGGGGCCGCCTCCGAGCTCCGCCGCCGCCTGTGGCTGAGGAATTCGATGGGATGTGTTGCCTTAACCTTTCTGACCACTCCCAGCCCATCTATGCCAGCACTCAAGCCCTCAAAGAAGGTGTGAATAAACTTCGGGTAGATAATGGGTACAACTGGCTGAACTGGCTCTTAGGGCACTTCGGACTCACTGGCTGGGTCAGGAATTTAGTTCAAATAGGTTTGTATGTATTAGGCATCATATTATGCATTGTAGTAGTTATTCCTTGTATTTTACGGTGTGTTAAGAATTTAATAGACAAATCGCTTAAGAGTGTATTTTTAGTTAAAAGAAACGGGGGAGATGTGGATATGGGTAATGCAAATGAGACTGATAGTACTGCAGATTTAATCAGCAAATGCAGCCTGACAACGAGGATGCCTGGCAAGAGCAAACAGAGATCTGACTGCAAGAGGACTGGATCAAGTCTGGGTTATGGGAAATAAGATTTTACTAAGTCCAAATGTAAAGTTTGTCTATGTGAGAGTTTGTCTATGTAAGGTTTGTCTATGTGATTGCAGGAAAATATTACCAGCCTTCCTGTAAATGGTATATAAGCACATGTAGTGCTCAGTAAAAACTGGATTTTGATCACCATTCAGTGTCCCCTTCTCTCTCTCATCGTCGATAGTTCAAGTACTCCCAGTGGGTTCCTGGAAAGAGAATGGTGGCAACATCTACTGCCTGCTACCCCCCTCTAGGCAATATTCAACTGTTTAGTTCACAGACTCATCTTCCAGCACTCTTAGTGGGGTCAGCAGAGCCACTTCCCACTGGTGGGGGCAAAGAGCACCCTCTGTGCCTTTGTGGTGGGAGCAGACAGTGTTGTCTCAAAGGAAAGGTCAGAGAGAGACCAAGCTGGACCTCTGCCTCCTGCCCCTCACCACACAGGGGAAGAAGGGCACAAAACTGAGCACCTTTTTATTTTTTTTTTCTGTCCTGTCATTTCCAGGAGCTTGACTAGCTCGAAGAAGAGGATTAGAAGGATTTCTTGAGGATCACTGCCAGTGCACAGCACACATGGCATCCCTCACCCCTTACATCATCATGGGATGGAGGGGTAGGAACCAACAACAGCCCTACCCCACTGCTCCAGAAGCCAAAACCCCCATGCAAGCATTTAGTTATGGCCTTCTTAGAGAACCACATTCCCACCCAAATCTTCCCCTCTGCAGCAGCTCATTCCCACAGGAACTGGCAGAGCAGATGGGCTTTGGACATTGGCTGGCTTCCATTGCACTCCTTGCCCTGGAGCTGGCACGGCAGGAGAAGGGCTCTGGTGAACCTTCTCCTCCTCCCATGTAGGCTCTAACCCAGCTGCCACAACTTCAAGTTCTTAGAGCACTTCTGGGCTCTGAGCAGCGGCCACGGGAGGAGGAGATGCAACTCCAAAGGCAGCAGTTCCCAGGCCCAGCTCCTGCCATCCCAGTGGGGCTGTTCGGTGGTTCAGGAGAGGAAGGGAAGGGCAAGTGCAGGTGGCAGTAGCTCATTTCCGACTGAAAGAGGGAAAGGTTCTTTATTCACTTTGAAATCACTGCATTCAGGCTCTTATGTTAACCTGAAAGAGAAGTAGCACCTGCTCATGTTAAATGTTGTGGAGAAAAACTGTTATATTTTATATGGTAAGCAGTTAAATTATCTGAGGGAAAGTGTACAGCAAAATTAACAGAGAGAGAGAAGAAGGCAGCAGTTGCCAAAAGGGAGGAGGAAAACAAAGCACACCCCAAGCCAGTGTTTCACCCGAATCCAGGATTTTCTGTTTGTACAGAGTGTCGTGCAGAGTAGCTTTCACTTGAGATTCAGGACTGAGAGGCCAGAGCTAGAAAGGTTGTTCAGTGAGAAATCCCCTCTCCCAGATCTGTACCGGGCTTTTTCCTTAGCTTTTACATGGAATGTTTAAAGCCTGACACATCCATTCCTTATTTGACTTGTCAGGAAAATTAATCCACAAACACCAGAGGTTTATGTCCAAAAAGGAGGCAGAGGAGTACTGGGAGACAGGAGAGAGGCCATGGAACATTCCCCTGGGATCTCTCAAATTTTTGGAGGACGCAGCCTCCTTTTTATCCTATTTTCCCGGCCGCATTTCCCTCTCTCTTTCCCCATTGGCTGAGGTACTTGAGAGGCACAGACTTCCCGGAACGCCTGATACCTGAAATTCCCCTCTAATATATAACCCTCTCTTTTAATTTTTAATTCTTATAGATTTCATAGGTTTCCCCCATTGCTTCTTTCATCTTTCGATATCCAATTTCATTTATCAGCAGCCCTACAATTTCTTTGTAAAGGCAAATATCTTTTTCCATTCATCAATCAGTGGAATCCATCCCATTGTTTCTTTTATCTCTCAGTGCTAGCCTTATCTACAAGCAGATCCACAGCTCATTTGTAAAGACAAATTCGACATTCCTCTCAGACTCATCCCAAGGCCAGTAAATATAGTCGGACTTAGTTTCTCTCTTAGTCTATTCTATTATACAATATTGTATCATCTTAAATTCTTTGGTGTTAGAGTAATATTTTCAACGGGGTAGTTTTCTTCCCAGGGGGCTATTTAAGAGTATATCTGTTGATATCTTCTCATTTCTTTTCCTCCTCGGGGATTCCTTCCTTAGGAAGTCCCATTCCTCTTAGTCCCATTCTTCCCGCCAATCACTGGTTCTCACAACAGAAGCCGCCTTCCTGACAGACAATTACAGGTCCTCGCAAGAAATCTTGCCTTCCCAATCAGCTAGAAGGAAAAAGAAGGGAAAAGAAAGGAAGGAAAAAGAAAGAAAGGAGAAGGAAAAAAAAAAGACTTTACGTTCGTCTCGGAAAGTAAAACCAATTTGCCTACGATGCACGGACCCCCATAGCACCGGGTGGGTTCCGCCGTTCCTCTCCTCCTCGGCCGGCGGGTATTCCCGGGGAACCGGCACAGCCCGGCACCCTCCCCCTTCCCGCTGCCTTTTGGCTTCTTAGCGTGGGGCAGCTGCCCCAAAGCCCCTCCCCGCCGTGGGCTCTTGCGGCCCCGTGTTGTTTTTTCGTGCCGGCGGATCCCGCAGGGAACCCGGCCCGGTTCGGTGCCCCCGGGTCAGCCCCGCTCTTGAGCGGCGCCGCCGCCCCCCAGCCCGGTTCATCCGCGGCTCCGCCCGCTCCGATCCCCGCTCGGCGCGGCGGCGGCTTTATGCCGGGGGGCCCGGAGAAGGGCCTGACTCGAGGCCTTGGGCAGCGCCGAGAGCAACTTGGACTGGCTTGGCGAGCTCCGCGCTTTGTGAGAGCCCTCCCGCACAGCCGGGCTGGTTCTCCACCCTCGGCCGCGCTGTCCGCGCCACCTCTGGGCTGGCGAACGCCGGGAGTTGCTGGGCTGGGTTTGATGGCCCCGCTCAGCGCTTTCGGCCGCTGCTCACGCCGCACCCTCGCGATTTTCGCTGGCAATCAATGCAGATTGGCCAGGAAAATCCAGAAAGCAAAACTGGAGACCAAGGGCATTCCAGAAGGGGTTTCCTGCAGCCAGACACACAGCAGCAATTTCCAGGAGCTGTCACTTGCTAGTCCACGGCTTTAAGGATGCTGTGGCAGTGCCACAGGAGAAGACCCTTGGGTGTTGTGCTGGAACAGGTTCCTGCAGAAGAAAAGGTGATGTTCCTATGTGCAGGGAACTCTGTGGTATCAGCAGTGGAGGAGCAGGGTGAGGAAGATCTCCAGCCTTGGGATATTTCTGCAAGAGCCTTCACCCCTGCCAGAGCCTGGGTGAGAGCTGCCAGAGTGCAGAGGGAGGCAGCCCTTTGGACAGGCGTCCCTGCTCCCTCAGAGCCACGGCTATGAGACAAACAGCCTCATCCCTGAGGATGCAGATGGGCCCGGAAGTAAAAAGGGGAGCCCATCTGACTCCAAGAAGCTGTTCCCAGAGGCAAGTGTCCCAGCAGGAAGTGTCCTGGAGCCACTTGTGTTCAGCCTACAGTCAGTTCCCAGAACGCTGTCCCTGTTCCAGTGGGGAACCCCCCGCGCTTTGCAGCAGGAAAGATTCACATGAAACCAAGGAGGCTCTTGCATCTGCAGGAAGCTTCTCCCCTCTGCTAGTGAGATGGCCTCTGACTACCAGGAATGTGTTTACAGATTAAGATCTGATCTTCTTCGGAGCATTAGTGTTAAATACATTAGGATTTTCTCGGAGGAGACTTGTCAGAATGTTCCCACTGTTTTGGATTTGACTGGTGTGATAATTGATAAAAGATTCCTGTTAATTACAAAAGCATTGGGGTTTGTATAAACCAGTATACTAAGCTCTGAAGTGAAGCATGGACACTAGATAATGGAAATTATATGATAAAATAATTCTGTTTAAAATCACCTTGTTATGTTATATTATGTTGTATTATATTACATTATATAATATGTTATGTTTTCCAAATGAGTTGTATCAGCTACCACCTTGCAAAATCAGACTTCCCAAAAAGCCCTTCCTGCCTTTGTCTGATCAATACTGCCTATCTCAACAACCAGACTCCCAGAACTTCTCTGGTGGTTATCTACAAGGACCGGATGGCTATCTGTGACTGATTATCACCCAAAGGCTTTGTGAATTTATGTAAGGATGTTTATTCAACCACCAGTGCTTATGACAACACAAATCCAAAAAATTATTGATTACAACGAGAACCCACAGTATAAGAAGGGGCTGCAAACCAAGGTTGGGTGGAGCGTGGAGTGGGCAGTGACCCCTCACGTTCCCCAGCGCTGCTTGCTCTTTCTATATCAAATAAAGCAATCCAAAATTTTGCTGAATATCGAGACTTTTGTCCCTCATTTATAACAATTTGGTGCCGAAACCCGGGACGTCCTTGGAGCCCTGAGAGGCACTGCGATTTCGGGGAGGCGCCCCACTGCTGTGGCCCCGGTTCGTCAGTGATTCTCGGGACCCATCGACGTCCCGCACCATAGAGACTGAGCAAGGAAAATCTCCCCGGAAGACCGCGGCAAAATCACCTGTAATTCTCGTGCACGAAGAGCCAGACAGGAGCATCGGACTGTGAGTATCTGTCTGGTTTGGTGGGGATGACTGTGTGCTTGCCTGAATGAGACGTGGCCTTGGCTGCGAAGCGAGAGTGGAGTCCTTCTATCCGCGTTTCCAGCATCCCGCGAGGGACCTGGCCGGTGACCGGACGAAGCGAGTGAGCACAAAGGGAGAGACTGCTTTTCTTGTCCTAGCCCAGGCAGAGGCTGGGTCCTTCCCATCCTAGTCCAGGTAGAGGCAGGACCCGGGAAGGGGGAAGGGGGAGGAAAAGAAAAGCAGATTGCAACACACCAGTCACGGAGGGAGAAGGGAAAAGCTGCTTTTCCCATCCCAGCCCAGGTAGAGGTGGGTTCCAGTCCATCCTGACCCAAGGAGAGGCAGGGGTTCGGACAGAACACATTGGGGAGTACAAACACCTCAAGACAGTCCCTTGAGGTAAAAATGGGACAAAGAGGGAGGAAGATTCTGAGTCCCAGGGACCCACGAAGAGGTTCAAGTTCATTTGGTCCACAAGGAGACTGGGAAAATAAAGACAAGTAGGTTGCCAGAAATAGCACCAGGCAGCCCTTTGGGAGTAATATTAAAATGTTGGGACACAGGGGCGGTATACAGAGTGTTACCGTATGGACTAGAAATCCTGAATATTAGAATATAAAGTGTATAAACCATAATAGTAGTAGTAATGCTAAGGCTTGAAGACTGCAGTCCCCAGAGTAGGCCCCGGGAAACTAACTTAGGAATGTGCTGTGCTGAGAGCATGCAGAACCGTTAGTGATAAGGTTAAAGTATAAACATAAATAAAGTACTGGTGGTGGGCAGTGGCGTAAGAGAGAGATTGAGGGGGAGAACACTATAGTCCTAAGATAAGCAACCATGTAAGATTTATGACGCCAAAATGCTATCTTCAAGGTGAATGTATCTATAGAAGAATGTGTACTTCTGCACATAAACCATTTGTAAAAAGGGTATAAAAAACCCTCTAACAAGGGAACCAGTGGGATCCTGACTTGGGACGCGAGTCCGCAGGTCCCCGGGCCCTGAATAAAGCACCGCATAAACTGACACTCTGTTAGTTTGTGTTTTACTTGGGGTTTCGGGCAGCAAGGGGGTCCATACACACTGGGGGCAGGTGGGAAGGCCCAGGTTCCTCCCCTGGCAGGGACAAGTCTGACACAGGCTCTGGCAGCAGCCTCTGGCTCTGCTGCATCCCTTTGCATCAGGAGCAGTGCTCTGCTGCAAGGCCTCAGCAGTGAGTCTGGGCAGCGCTTTGGGGCTCTTGGATGGATTCTGGCACCTCCTCAGCTGCCCCTCACGGCAATGTGCCGTGGATGTGGCCTTCCCGGGCTGGGGATTTTCCAGCGGAGCCAGTTTGTGTGAGGGAGGATGGGTGTTCAGTGCCTGTGGGCAGAGGTTCCCCCACAGCCCCAGAACTCTCCTCCTCCCTGGCTGGCTGTGGGCAGTGTGTGCAAACGTGGCCTCAGCAGATGAGCCTGTGGGCTACGGCCTCCCCCAGCCCCAGCCTGGCCCAAGCTGATTTTCAGGACAGCTGCTGGCTTTGGCTTTCTTTGGATACATTATCCTGCCTCAGTCTCGTGTCCTTGTCCCTTGACCAGAGGCAATTGATCAAAGGTGTCACCTTGATGGTACCTCAGGTGCTGTTAGGCCGCTCAAGTCCCAGGCCAAAGCTGCAGTCAGGTGAAGGAGGGCTGGGCTGAGGTGGTCTCAGCCTCTTTATTCAGTTTAGCCATAATGTGCAAATCTCCTTCCTGGCAGCGTTTAAGCCATTCCCCATAACATTTCACTGTGTGACACCGCTGCTGTGCCCAGAGCCCTGTGAGGCCCAGTGGCCCAGGACAGACCCCCCCGAGCCCCACAGTGCCAGGCCTGGCTTTGCAGGCTGGGCTGTGCGGGGCCAGAGGAATTGGCCGGATGGACGCAGGCAGGGAGTTGTGGTCAGCGGCTCCATGGGCGGCTGCAGGCCGGGGATGAGGGGTGTCCCTCAGGGAGGGCTCTGCCTCGGCCCCGGGGGGGCCCAATGCGAGGGCGAGGGGCTGGGGGGGCACAAAGGGGGGTCCGGGCCCTGTGCACCGGAGGGTGGTCGGTACACGAGGGGGGGGTCCAGTCCCGGTGCCCGAGGGGGCGTCCCGGTGCCCGGTCATTCGTGAGGGGGTGTCCGGTGATTCCTGGGGAGGTCTCCGGTGGTCCTGGTGCATGACGGGGGGGTCCCGGTGACTCATGGAGGGGTCTCCGGTGATCTCGGTGCCCGAGGCTGGCGATGTTTGAGGGGGGATCCAGCGGTCCCGGTGCACGGTGACGGTGCTGATTGATGGTGGAGGTCCTCTGGTGGTCCCGGTGCCCGGTGATTGATGGAGGGGGTCTCCGGCGATTCCTCGGGAAAGGGGGGGCGGTCCGGTGATGCCGGTGCACGAGGAGGGGAGAGAGGAAACTCGAGGGTCCTAACGGGTCCCGGTGCACGAGGACGGTTAAATTCGGGGGTCCTGGTGCTCGGAGGGGGGGTCGGTTCCTGGTGTGTGACACAGAGAAAGACCCCGGTGACACTGGGGACCCTGGCACGGGGCTGGTGACACTCAGGGGCTCCGGGTGGCACAGAGACTCTCCACAAATTCTCTGGCACGAGGTCCTGGTGGCACGAGGGGCTCTCGGTGATACGAGGAACTGGCGGCACTCCAGGGACTCCTGATGGCACAAGGAGTTGGGGGCACTTGAGGGGCTCTTGGTGACACAGGGCTCTCAGTGTCACTCGCGGAGCTCTCGGTGACACGAGGAACCCCCCGTTCCTCCTGGTGACACTCGAGGAGCTCTTGGTGACACTCGTGGGGCTCTCAGTGACACTAGGATCCCCCAGATTCCTCTGGATGACACAAAGAGCTCCCCAAACTGGTCTGGGTGACACGAGGAGACGGTGGCACGAGAGGAGCCCTATGCACGAGGATCCGTCGCACGAGGACCCCCAAAATTCCTCGAGCGAACCCCCCCCAAATCCTCGCGCGGGACCCCCCACTCAGCGCGAGCCCAATCCCCCCCCCCCCTCCTGCTCCTCACCCCGGGGGTCTCCGGGTGATCCCGCCCCAGGTCCTCCCCTTTCCCCCTTTTCCCCCAGGACTGGGAAGGTTGGAGGGACTGAAGGGGGGGTGCAGGTGCGGGTTTTTTCGGGGGGGTCCCGGTGGCCCCCGGGGCGGGGTCAGTGCTCAGCAGCGGGGCCGCGCCGCTCGCACCCGTTGGCCGAGATCGGGGGGGGGGGGGGGCGGGGGCGGGGGCGGCCCGGGGACCCCGCTGGGCCCCCAAATCACACCCGGGTCTGCTGCTTTAGTCCTGTGCTACCAGCGCTGATTTTTCTCCTTATTCAGTCTTTTGCTGTATTTTTTTGCTAAGGTTTAATAAACCTTTAAAATTTTACAAAGTGAGAGTCGTTTCTCCCACCCTCCACTGCCGGGGTAGGAGGTGCAGCTGGAAGGAGAGAGGAGTGGGGGAAAGCTGGTTTGAAGGGTCTTCATTTACTTCTCATTATCTTGCTGTGAGTTTCTAGAGTTTTCTGGCAGAAATCTCTCCCCTCTCCCACTCATCCACAGGGGTTTGGGGAAGTTTTCCCAATTTGGGGGCAATCAAAGCCATGCACTGATGCTCCTAAATAGGGAATAGGAGAAGTGAGGCTCCAGGGCTTCCTGCTGAGTAGGTGCTGTTATAAATGAGAAACTACAGTCTCGATATTCAACAAAATTTAGATTGCTTTATTTGATATAGACAGGTCAAGCAGTGCTGGAGAACATGAGGAGTCACCGTGCACGCCACGCTCCGTCGAACCTTGGTTTGCAGCCTCTTATTGTACGGTCTCTCGTTGTAATCAATAATCTTTGTGTTTTTGCTGTCATCATTTTGCCAGGTAAGTACTGGTGGTCGAATAAATATCCATATTCAAATTCACAAAGTCCCTGGGCAATCGTCAGTCTCACAGAAAACCATCTGGTCTTTGTAGATAAACTAAACACCAGGAAAGTCTGGTTTTTGTAGATAGGCAGCACTGATCAAACAAATGTAGGAAGGATTATCGGGAAGTCTGGTTTTGCAAGCTGGTAGTGAATAAAACTTATTTGAAAAGCATAATATTCATAACAAGGGGATTTAAAACAGAATGACGTAATAATATATTTTCCTTTACCTAGTGTCCATGCTTCACTTCAGACTTTAGTACTCTGGTTTATACAAGCCCCAATACTTTTATGATTACTAGGAATTTTTTATCACTTATCACAGTGCCAGCGAACACGCGGGGCTGGGAAAGGCGTGCCGGGAGCTGCGGAGAACTTTGTTTGTGTTTCCAGGCCAATGGCGGCTCGGGCCCGGGCCCGTTCCAGGGCTGTTCCTCATCTCCGCCTTTGCCCTCCCACAGCCCGGGGGGCCCTGAGAGCGCGGGCCGAGGCTGGGCCGTGTGCAGAGCCCGGCCCTCGCTGCCATTGGCTGATTGTGCCAATGTCACTCCTGGTTGTCGCGCGCTGATTGGGCAGAGCAGCAAAGGCGCCATTGTGGCAGCGTCTGTGCGGGCCCGGCAGCGGCGGCAGCGGCCGGAGCCCGGGGAGGCGGCGGCGGAGCTCGGAGGCGGCCCCAGCGCAGGTGGGAGCCGCGCTCGGTTGTGCGGGGGCTCGGGGCTCGCTGCGGGCCGAGGGGGCGGCAGGGGGCTCTGGCGGGTTGGTTGTGCCGGTGCCGGCCCGTGTTGGCGCTGGGCTGAGGGCGCTGCGGGAGCGGCTGCCCGCGGTCTCCTTCCCGCTGGGGCCTCGGCAGGAGCCGGTGCCGGAGCAGCGCTGGCTCGTCCCGGTTGCTGTGGGTGGCACAGAGGTGTCTGCCCTGTGCCCGGGGCTGTGCGGGAAAATTCCCGTGGCCAGAGGTTTGTGTGCCCGCAGGAGACAGGGGAGTCCTGTAAAAGCGACTTTATTGATGAACAAAGGGAGACGCCATGCGGCATTTGCCATGCGGTCTCTAAAGCGCAGCCTCCTTTTTATCCTCATTTTCCCTTCTGCACCTCCCTCTCCCCTTCCCTACTGGCTGAGGTACTTGGAGGGTTCAGACTTCCCGATCCACCTACAGCATGTCCCTCCTAATATGCACTCCTACTACGATATTAATCTTACTGCTTTCAATCCCTCCTTCTCTCATTTTCTCAAGAATTGCCTTTACTAACTTTTAATTTCCATCGACTCAATCTCTTTTCCTGCATCCTGTTTGACGCAAAGTGTCGTGCATGGTAAAAAGCTGAGAGTTTCTGCAGCACGTCAAAGGAGGAGCAGCATTCGTTTCACCCATGGTCTGCCAGGAAACCACGAAAACGTGTCCCATTCCCTTCCTTTCCACATTTGACCGGAATATGAGCTACTTTCTCACTTCCTTTGTTATCTGTTTCACCACTTTTCCTTTGTGATCTGTTTGCAAACAGAAGTTTGAGTCATTTAATTTTCCACAAACTTCTCCACTTTCTGTTAATAGATCATCTGATTCCATTCCATCGGGAAACGTTGCATTCCTCATCTGAGTGGATTGGTCGGGAAGAAGGTGAGGAGCTGGAGCTGTCTGGTTGGGTGTTATTTCGAGGACATTGTGTAATCTAATTATGCCATCGAAATGATAAATGACTTCTCTGTCTCCTGATATGAATTCGTTAGGGCTACCTGGGGCTGGTCCATGGTATTGTAGGATTTGTTCTGGTGTCTGTTCATCTTTTTTCCAGTTTTGGGGTGCTCCCTGCAGCCAGGGCTGCATCCATTGACCACGTTAATCTTATGAAATCATCAAATACTTGGATCCCCAACTGGTTTCTCTGGATTAGCAAAAACACCCCAGTGCTCTGGAGAGAGGGATGATTCCCCACACACACTATTTTTCATGAAGGTTGCACAAAATTCTCCGTTTGCTGTTTCCCTTTGCAGCTTAACCAATTTCTGTTGCAGTCAGATATCCTCACTATGGGCTCTGCCTTTAGTTGTGCAAATTCCATCTGTGCAAGCAGGCAGAGCTTGGGGTGAGGGGCAGATGGAATCAGCCCAATTCCTCCCCCAGGCTAGAAGAGTTTGGTACATCTTGCACACATTGCCCTAGCAGTGTTAGTTTGCATTTCTAATTAAATCGCCACATACTCGAATTTCCAACTCATTTCCCTGAACTTGTGGCTGCAAAAACACCCCAGTGCCCCAATACACCCTATATAACCTGGACAGTGACAGCACAGGTTGGAGTGAGGAGAGGGATGATTTCCCCCCCGCTTTTTTTCATGAAGTCTTCCCAACATTCTGCGTTTGCTGTTTCCCTTTGCAGCTTAACCAGTTTCTGTTGCAGTCAGATATCCTCACTATGGGCTCTGCCTTTAGTTGTGCAAATTCCATCTGTGCAGGCAGGCAGAGCTTGGAGTGGGGGACAGAGGAAATCTGCAAAATTCCTCCCCCAGGCAAGAATAGTTTGGTAAATTGTCCATACATTTCTTCAGCAGAGTTAATTTGCATTTCTAAAGCTGCTCTCCTGACTCTGCCTGGAATGAATCTTATAAAAGTAGGATTATTAAGAAAAAACCTTCTAATGGTGTAGTCTTGTCACCAAAACTGCGGGAAGAACTAAAACTCTTCAACAGCATTTCTACTGTTAGAGAATCAAGGAATTGCTTGATTCTGGCCAGGATGTGTAGCAGAAATCATTTCATCCACAAATAGCCCGGGTGTGCAGAGAAAATCATTCCATGACACGTGAGTTTTACTAGATTTTCCCTTAACTTTTTACAGTTTGAACCCATAGAAATCCATTGGTTTAATGTTCATTGCTTCCAAGTTGTGTAGTTGTTACTATTTAATTTCCTATCGGACCCGAATTTCTTCCCCTCTATATTAATTAAGTCCGCACTCCTGGATTTCCTTCTCAGCCTTTTGCAGACCAGGCATCTCCAACTATGCCAGGGGCAGTTTCTGGGGTGGGTGTTCCTTGATGTTTGCTGATGGCCTTAAGGGTCGTTATCTTTGTGAGTATCTTTTGGGTTATTCCCAGTCTATTGAGATGTTAAACTCCTCTCTGTTGAGTGGAGGAACATTCCTTAGAAATCTCTTTAAAATTCGTTTCCCCAATGCAAAGCACATGAAGCCTGAGTATAGAAATAGATTTTTAAAATTACACTCGGTATATTTTCCGACCATGGAATGCCCGGCAGCCCAGTGTGTGAGTGTAACTGAGGGGCAGAGTGGAATTGTGCCGTTGTCTTCCCCAGCAGCTGTGGCAGTGCAGGCACAGAAAGCAGCGAAGCTCCAGCAGTGGCAGCAAGGATTGGCCCCAGTGTGTGGAGATGCCAAAGGAGGGTGCCCAGGCAGAGGATTTCAGCAGAGGATCTGTGGGCAGGCCCAGGGGCTTGGCCCGATGTGGAGCCCTGGCTGCTGCTGCGTTGCCTTCAGTGCAGGGTCAGTGGTGCCCTCCCATGCTGCTCCTGCAGCCGGGAATTCCAAATTCCTTTGGCATGGCCCTGTTTAACATCCACATCCCATTCCAATTTCTTTTCTGAGTCTGGTACAGCCATGGCTGTGGCATCAATCACTTTGTTTTTTCATTTTGTCAAGTTTTGTTCTTTTTCTTATGTCCATACCATAATACTAGGGCTGTCTGTGGTTAAAAAGTCGTACAATATTCGGGCTGGAACAGAGAATCCTCAGTGCAGGTTCTGCAAATCCCTGTTAATCCTCAGAATTGTCCCAGCTGCTTTTTAGTGCTGGGTAATATTGCTTCTGAGATTCCCTGGTCCCTCTCTGGGTTAATCCACCACAAACCTTCAGACAAAATATGTCCCAAATATTTAACCCTTTTCTCCAGCATTTGCGCTGTTTTTTCAAATACTCAAAGATGCTTTTCAGCCTGAACATTCAGCCATTTCACAGAGGCTTCTTCTACAACTTCTTGTCCTCCTGATTGCAGCAATTCATCCTCATCCTGCATTAACCCAATCCTTGGGGTGGCGTAAATTCTTGTGATATTTTCTGCAAGGCTTGCCCTAATAAGGCTGGTGCTTCCCTGCATCCCTGCAGAAGGACCGTCCATGTCTTTTCCATTTTCCCTTCTACCTCTTGTTCCCACTCAAAGGCAAAATCCAGTTTACCATCCTGTGTGAGTGGGCATCCCCAGAAAGCATCTTTGCCATCAAGGACTGAATGGTGTCAGTGTGAGGAGGGCACCTGGTTGAAGATGGTGTAAGGATGTGAGAGCCCCTGGGTGCTGGGGCTCCCTTGGGCCCTGGGGTTCATCCCTCAGGGGCTGTAGAAACTCTGCCATGGCCTTTGCCTTCCCCTTGGCCTTTTCCTCATCCCTTCTTGCATTCCCCTGCTGTGCCTTTCTGACCAAGTGCTCCAGGGGCTTCTTCTGCCCCTCCTGCAGCCCCCTCAGTGCCTGGGGGTGCTCATCCTCTGACAGCTGCTGAGCTTTCTGCTAAATCATTCCTTTCTGCAGTGACCCAAGGAAAATGCTTAAAAGCTAATCTGGATGCTTGCACGTCCAATGCCCATTTCCCAGCTGTTCCTTTGTCCTGCTGCTCCTTGTGCTGTGGCTGCCGTGGCCAGCCCGTATCCCAGAGCCGGTGCCTGTCCTGCCGCAGTGTCCAAACGCGGCCCCCCCGGCGGGCAGGGCCGGCAGCTCCACGGGGCCGGGCAGCGGCCGGGGCGTCCCGCAGCCTCCTGGGGGCCGGGGGCCACTGCCGGGCCTGCAATTGCCGGGGGGTGCTGGGCTCAGGCAGCGCCCGGCGCTGTGTGGAACAGGCAGAGCAGTGAAGGGCAGCATGGACCAGTTGTTCTGGCAGGTCTGACGAGGTCTGGTTTGATACAGCACTCACAGAACTCTGCTCCACCCGTGACACTTCCACTTGCAGTAGATGACTGCTCCTCTTCACAATAGCCAGCAAGGCAGGTCAAAGACACTTTTACCATTTTCATCTTCAAAAGGGAGAAGAAATCAGCAGCAAACATGAAGTAACCAGTCAGAGGTCCTGGGAAGAAACAAAAGAACAAAGAGTAGTGGAAAAAAACAGGTGGAACAGTGATCCTTATCTCTGTGGGAGAGATCCTCTGCTAATGGGCCATCTGTTAAAACCAGGTGGGGCAGTGTTCTTTATCTTTTCCACAACCCATCCTTCCTCCAGGAAGATATCTTTTGTTAATGGGCCATTGAGTGCCACTGCATGACTGATAAAATTCCATCATCCCATTGGGAGATGCTCCAGCCAGGGGGAGGAGCCAAGCCTTTCCTACCTAGATAAAATCTGAGATTTGGAGCACCAAGGCATCCCTTACCCACTGGATTCCAGAGGACAAGAGCTACCAGACCTTTCTACAGCATCACTACTACAACAAGACCACTTCATCGGGACTGCTACCACCACCCTAACTAGTGGGGAGTCAGGTTGTATTCTGATTCTGTCAGTTGTTTTCTTTTGCACTATTGCATGTATTTTATTTCTCTTCTCTTTTTCCCTCTAAAATTGTATTTCAGATTTGGAGTCTCTCACTGGTTTTGCTTTCAAACCAGAACAGTTTTGGAGGGGATTTTGGCTGAAGCTTGATATTTGGGGAGTTTTTGATCCGTGTGTTAAAGTTTGGAGGATTTTGGGTGGGAGTCTTGGTGTTTGGGAGGTTATTACAGACATAAGATCCTCAATGACTTCCAGAGATGAACTTGGGCAAGGAGGAACACCCAGTTTATGGAGCTCTCTTCTTGTTATTTCCCTCTAAACCAGGAATTTTCATTCCTCAGGTGTGCGGGGATGGAGGCAGAAAAGCCCTGGAGATCTCTCAGGAGGAGGGGCTGCAAACCCAGCCCAGGGAGCTGCGAGGAGGAAAGACCCTCCCTGAGCCGGGAAGGCGGCCGGAGATCCAGGCAGAGCTCAGAGCTGGTGGAGAAGCCTCCTGGAGGGGAGAAGCCCCACAAGTGCTTGCATTGTGAGAAGAGTTTCAGGTGGAGCTCTGATCTGATCCAGCACCAGAGGATGCACACTGTGGAGAAGCCGTACGAGTGTGGGGAATGTGGGAAGAGCTTCAGAGACAGGTCCCATCTTATCCGGCACCAGAGGATCCACACTGGGGAAAAGCCCTACGAGTGTGGGAAATGTGGGAAGGGCTTCACAAGGATCTCTCACCTGATGTGGCACCAGGTGATCCACACAGGGGAACGGCCCTACACCTGCTTGGAATGTGGGATGAGCTTTGGCTGGAGCTCTGCCCTGAGAAAACACCAGCGCATCCACACCGGGGAGAGGCCATACGAGTGTCCCAAATGTGGGAAGAGGTTTCAGACCAGCTCCAATCTCCTCCTACATGAGCGGATTCACACAGAGGAGAGGCCCTTCCGCTGCCCCGACTGCGGGAAGGGATTCAATCTCAACTCCACCCTCATCAAGCACCGGCGCATCCACACTGGGGAGAGGCCCTACGAGTGTCCTGAGTGTGGGAAGAGCTTCTCACAGAGCTCTAACTTGACCCAACACCAACGGAGTCACCACTAATGGAAGCCCTGTGAGTGCCCCGAGTGTGGGAAGAGCTTCGTGCTGTGCTCCAGCTCCATCCCCCATGGGAGGATCGGTGTTGGATGATCCCCAGTGACCCCCGTTGGGCAGAACCCTGGTGATCCGTGGTCCTGGTGATCCCCATTGGGTGGGGGAAGAGGTTGGAGATATTCCTTTCCCTTCTCCTTGTGCTGCTGTGATTTGATTGTAATAAATTCCGTTGCTGTGCCCAGGCTGGGTCTGTTGTTCCCATGCAGGTGCTCGGGGTGGGATCTCTCCCATTGCTTCTCTCAACTCCCAGGCTTCTCATCAGCCAATCAGAGAAAGCGCCAAAATAATTGAGCCAATCAGAGCGCGCGGCGCTGATGACTCCTCAGGCAGTCCCAGAGCGCCCAGAGCTCCTCACCTGGACTCCACCCGCGCCCCGCCCCCAGCGCCCCCCGCCAGGAGAATTTGGGGAGGGGGAGGTGTCAGACCCTGCCCGGCGCTGGCCATGGGGCGTGTGGGGCAGCTGGGGCCCTACTGGTGCCACTGGGAGCCCCCCGGGCTGGGGGCACGGAGCTCTCGGGTGAGCGGGAGGGGCGGGAAGGTGTCCCGATCCACTGTTAGTAGAGGGGGGAGTCGTGATGCTTCATTTTGATCTCAGAGGTACAAAAGACAAGAACAGAAGGACAAATCAGGTTGCTCTAAAAAAATTGCACTTTATTGAGGGCGAACTACTCAGTTTTGTGATAGAATGAGAGTTAAAGAGAGAGAGACAGAAAGGGGTGAATCATGGTTTTAAAAAGTTAAGATTTTTGCTAAGGGTAAAAGTGGTTTCCATGACCAAGATGTAAGTTAGGTAGGTAAATGCTAAGTTAATAATTACTAGATGCTTAGGCTAGAGCTAATTGGTATAATTATCTGCTATTATGAATTTATGTATTGAAAAAGGTAAAATAATAAACCGTTAGTCACAAAGGACAAGGCCTTGGATTGTTCCAGGAGGTCACAGAGACCTGATGAAGACTTTCCTGAGTTCATCCATCAAGACCACTGACCCATTTCAAGAGCACCGACCCAATTCAAGAGAAGAACTGCGCACGCGTGAAGGACGAATGGGCTCATTTTAATATGGGGTGGGGATGGGAGGTGCTGGGGTTATGCACATGTATTGTATGTAAGATCTTGGGCAATAAATAGAGGGCAAAGAACCTTGTTCGGGGCGGTCACGCCTTTGGGAGGTGACTCCCGTGCCGGTGAATAAACACCACTTTGTCACTTTAATTAGTTACAGCGCCTTTGTCCGTGATTATTCTGGTTTTTAACGATTCAGGGGGACAAACTGCAGTCACGTGGGGACACTGCAGGGACATCGTAGTGACCCAAAACAGGACAGGCGACCTCAGGGTGGCCCTGATGTCCCCAAGGCAAGGACACCAAGGTTCCCAGTGTCCCTCGGGGTGACAGTGGCACTTCTATGTCCCCACCCTGTCCCTACCCCTGCCCCACTGCCATGTCCTGGGCCGCCTCCAGCTTTCATGTCACCTTCTTGTGTCCCTCCAGCATTGTCCCCAAGGCCACCATGATGTCCCCGAGGGCCTGGGCAGCTCTGGGAATCTCCTGTCGCCATGTCCCCCATGTTTCACCACCATGTCTCAGTTAACAGCATCCACCAAGGTCCCCAGGTGCCATGTCACTGTGTCCAGCCGCCCCTGGACATCCGCAGTGACTTTGCTGGTGGCCGCGGTGGCCTCGGCACTGGCCCTGGCGGTTGCCACCCCCTGGGCACAGTCCCGCAGGCGCTGGGCCATGTCCCGGTGCTCACGGGCACTGCTGGCCAGGTGTCACCACGATGTCGCTGAGGCCTGCAGGGCCACCTGGCAGGACACGGACACCGTGCCCAGGGCCAGCAGCAGGTGACCGTCCTCGGCCACCCCCAGCGCAGCGCGCACCGAGTCCCCGGACACTGCGGGGACATGGGGACACCGCACAGGTGGCACCGGGGACACAGCAGCAGGGCAACCAGCACAGTGGCACTTGAGCAGTGGCACCGAGGACACCCTAGAGCCACCAGCCCAATGTCCCCAGGGCTGCCCCAGTGTCACCATCCCAGTGCCACCCGTTCAGTCTCAGTGTCACCAGCCCAGTGTCCCCAGTTCAATCCCATTGTCCCCAGTTCAACCCCAGCACCACCAGAGCTGCCCCAGTGTCCCCAGTCCTGTTCCAGTGTCACCAGCCCAGTGTCACCAAGCCAGTGCCACCAAGCCACTCCCATCCCAGTGTCCCCAGGCCTGTCCCAGTGTCACCAGCTCAGTGTTCCCAGTTCCTTCCCAGTGCTTCCAGTGCCAGCCCAGTGTCACTGCCCCATTGCCACCATACCAATTTCACCATCCTAGTGTCCTCCATGCCAGCCCAGTGCCACCAGACCAATGTCACCAATCCAGTTCCCTCCCAGTGCTCCCAGTCCTGTTCCAGTGTCTCCCATCCTGTTCCAGTGTTCTTGTCCCAGTGCTCCCAGTTGTGTCCCAGTGCCACCAGCTCCCTCTCAGTATCACCATCCCAGTGCTCCCAGTCCCATCCCAGTGCTACCCCCCCATTGTCACCATACCAGTGTCACCAACCCAGTGCTACCAGTTCTGTCTGTCACCACCCAAGTGCCACCAGCCTGGTATCACTAACCCAGTTCCAGCCCAGTGTCCCCAGTCCTATCGCAGTGCCACTAGTCCTGTCCCAGTACCACATCCCCAGTGTCCCCATACCAATGTCATCACCAGCCCAGTGTCCCCAGTGCCATCCCAGTGTCCCCCAGCCTGTCCTAGTCTTCTTGTCCCAGTTGTCCCAGTTGTGTCCCTGTGCCAGCCCAGTGCCACCCCGTCATTGACCCGTACCAGTGTCCCCAGCCCAGTGCCACCGGTCCTGTCCCAGTGCCACTAGCCCAGTGGTCCCAGTGCTAGCCCAGTGCTCCCAGTGCCAGCTCAGGGTCACCAACCCAGTGTGGCCAGTTCCATCCCAGTGCCACCAGTTCTGTCCCAGTGTCACTAATCCAGTGTCACTGGTCCTGTCCCAGTGTCCCCAGTGCCATCTCAGCATCACCAGTGCCACCCATGGCACCACCCCAGTGTCCCCAGTTCAGTCTCAGTGTCCTCAGTCCTGTCCCAGTGTCACCAGCCCAGTGCTCCCAGTTGTATCCCAGTGCCGCCAGTTCCATCCCAGTTCCATCCCAGTGTCACCAACTCATTGTCCCCAAAACAATGTCACCATCTCAATGTCACCAAACCAGTTCCTTCCCAGTGCTCCCAGTGCCAGCCCAGTGTCCCCATCCTGGGACAGGGGAAGGTCTCTACTGGTCCATACTGGTCTGTACAGGTCTGTACTGGTCCATACTGGTCTCTACTGGTTTATACTCACACAGAGCACCATCAGCCCCACGGCCAGCCCATGCCCACCCTGGAGCCCAGCTCACCTAAACTGGTCTGCACTGGTTGGTACTGCTCTATACTGGTTTATTCTGGTCCATACTGGTTTATAGTGGTCTATACAGGATTTTACTAGTTTATACTGGTTTATACTGGTCCATACTGGTTTTTACTCACACACGGCACTGCACAGCACCATCAGACCCATGGCCAGCCTGTGCCCAGCCTGTAGCCATCTCTGGCACTGCCGTGCCTGTTCCTCCTCCCACTCCACCATCATCACTGCTGCCTCAGACAGGACCCCTTGGAGAGGAATGTTGAATTTGTCTTTACAAATGAGCTCTGGATCTGCCTGTAGATAAGGCTAGCACTGAGAGATAACAGAAATTATGGGATGGATTCCACTGATTGATGAATGGAAAGAGATATTTGCCTTTACAAACAAACTGTAGGGCTGCTGATAAATCAAATTGGATATTGAAAGATGAAAGAAGCAACGGGGGGGGGGGCAAACTATGAATTCTATAAGAATTAAAAATTAAAAGGGAGGGTTATACATTAGAGGGGAATTTCAGGTATCAGGCGTTCCGGGAAGTCTGTGCCTCTCAAGTACCTCAGCCAATGGGGAAAGAGAGAGGGAAATGCGGCCGGGAATATAGGATAAAAAGGAGGCTGCGTCCTCCAAAAATTGTAGAGATCCCAGGGGAATGTCCCATGGCCTCTCCCTTTATTCGAATAAAGCAAAAAGGACTCCTCTGTCTCCTTTTTGGACATAAACCTCTGGTGTTTGTGGATTCATTTTCCTGACAATTTTGGGGGCTCGTCCGGGATCTTTCCACCGTCCGGGGCAGCGAGTGGAGCTGAAGGCGCCTCACCCAGTTTGGGTGATCAGCTCCCCTCGGTGCCGGCCGGTACCGGGCGATTGATTGGGTTCCCGAGACTGTCCAGGAGACAGACGAGTGGCGGACCAGGGGGGTCCGTGAAGAGTCCGCAGGGAAGGACCACTGAAAATCTCACCAGTGAGTAAAATGGGATCTTCGGGGAGCAAAGCTGGGAGGGCACCCATGGAGGGTAGCACAGGTAAAACGGGGCACCCAGAGAGGGTTGGAAAGGTGAAGCCGCGAAGGGGCCCCGGCAAAAGGGATGACGATCCCATAATACCCCCGGAGAGTCCCTTGGGGAGAATGCTGAGGTCTTGGGAGAGATTGTATATTCACCCAGACATAACTATGGAAATGATGGTAAAATATTGTTATTTTGTGTGGCCAGAGTATAAGTTGGCAAGGGGACTTATATGGCCACCTTATGGAACAGATAAAATTAATTTGTGTCTAATTTTGTGGAGGCATTTAAGGAAATTTATATGTTAAGGAAAAAAAAAAGAAAAAGGAGAAGAGGAAAGTGGTGAGGATTGGGATGTTTTTCAGCACCTTCCCCCGTCTTGTCCTCCAGTGTTGCCAGCTTATCCAGGGCCAGCTGCAGGTCGTCTGTATCCTCAACTTCCAGAGCAAAGGGATCAGGAGAATGTTATTCCTACAGCCCCACCTGAGAAGGATAAGGGGGAGGGGAGCAGCATGTCGTATCACCCCCCAGAACTAGAAGAGGAACTCAGTTTAGGGCATCAGAAGCCCCCCAAGAGACAGGGGTACACCAGATGCCACTCTGTCAAGTTCCTTTAGGGGGTCAAGGGGGAGGATTTGGGTTTGTAATTGTACCACTCACTACCCAGGATATAAGAGGGTTGAAAAAAGAATTACCCCCATATTTGGATGATCCCATAGGGGTGGGGGAAAAGATAGAGAAATATTTGGGAAATGCGGATTATACGTGAAAGGATTGGGATTTTCTTTTGGGAATTTTGTTTGGGTCATCAGAGAAACGAATGATTTTGCAGAAAGCTCGGCAGCTGTGGGAAGATGAACACCCACAAGCAGCAGGGGGGGCTGGACCCAATGCACCTACGGTGGGTGATGCCATCCCCCAGGCAGACCCCCAGTGGGACCCAAATAACCAGGCCAGTCTGGCTCACCATGATTGCCGTGCTTATTTGATCAGAGCAATCAAGTCTGCGGCTCCCAGAACGAACAACATAGCTAAGGCTCTGTCGTTAGAACAGGAGAAACAGGAAAGCCCTCATTGGTTGGAGAGGATTAGGGATGCCTTGAGGAAGCACGGGGGGATGGATCCTGAAGGGCCAGCCTTCAACACATTGCTTAAAGTACAATTTGTTACTAAAGCCTGGCCTGATATAAGGAAAGGAGTACAAAAAGATGAAAAGTGCAAAATAAGCCTCTAGAGGAATTGGTTAGAAAAACACAGCAGATATGTGTAAGAAGGGATGAGGAAAAGGCAGAAGCTAAAGCAAGGATGATGGCAGAGTTTGTGCAGCCCTGGAGGAATAAACCACAGGGTCCAAGGGTCCCCAGGGACAGAGGGGACGGGGTCGGCCACAAGGAAGGGGCAGAGGGATTCCCTCCTCGGCAGGGGACAGCCGACCCAAACAGCGGCTGGGGAAGAACCAGTGTGCTGTCTGCAGGGCAGAAGGGCATTGGAAAAACGAGTGTCCGCAGAAACAACTGGACCCTGAGGAGGAGGAAGTCCAGAGTATAATGGAAATGGATTGTTAGGGGTGTCAGGGGCTCCTATTATACCAAGGACCCACCACTCAGGAGCCCTTGATAACTTTTAAGATGGGTCCGGATCGAGAGGAGGTGTGTTTTCTGGTAGACACGGGGGCCTCTCCATCCACCTTAAATTTTATACCTAAGGGGGGGAAATTGTCAGAAAGATCCTTGGTTATTCAAGGAGTAAGCGGGAAGGATGAGCGAGTGCATTTTATTCAACCGCTGTTAATAGATGTGGGGGACAGATTTGAACTGCATGAATTCTTGTTTGTTCCCAATTGTGATTATAATTTACTGAGAAGAGATTTGATGGCTACAATGGGAATGCAAATTAGCATTGTAAAAAAGTGACACGGAGTCCGAAACTGTGATATCTTTGTGTAAAATGTCTGAGAAGGCTTATGCTGAAATAAATCAGGAAGTATGGGCAGCCCCAGGGGCAAATTGGTTAATGCCCCAGTCTTGGCTCTTCCAGATGCAGAAAAAGAATTTCAGCTATATGTGGATGTCAAACAGGGTCATGCTAAAGGAATTTTGGTGCAAGAGCATGGGGGAACACGGAGGCCTGTTGCCTGTTTTTCTAAGTTGTTAGACCCGGTGGCCAGAGGCGGCCCCATTGTCTGCAGAACTGTGCAGCCACAGCTCTGATGGTGGCTGAGGCCCGAAAGCTGACAAGGGGAGGGCATCTCATTGTTAAAGTCCCACATCAGATTAAAGCTTTGTTAACTGAGAGAGCCTCTAAGTGGATGACGAGTGCTCGATTATTACAGTATGAATCTTGTTTAATGGAACAGGAGGATTTAGAATTTAAAGGTGGGGAAATTTTTAATCCAGCCTCTTATTTAAATGGCCCTGGAGAAAAGGGGGGCCAGGAAGAAATCCATGATTGTATCCAGGTTATAGACCTCCAGACACGGGCTAGGGAAGATCTACGGGATATTCCCTGGCCTGAGGGAGAGAATGTGTTCATTGATGGGTCCTCCAAGGTGGTAGAAGGGAAACGATTTACAGGATACTCTATCGTGAATGGGAAACAATTCAAGGAAGGGGGGAGGTTACCACACACCTGGTCAGCTCAGACAGCAGAGCTGTACGGGCTTGTGAGAGCCTGTGAATTATACCAGGACAAGACAGTAAATATATTTACTGATTCTAAATATGTATATGGGTTAATACATGCATTTGGAAAACTATGGGAAGAAAGAGGTTTATTAAGCTGCAGAGGAAAGACGTTAGCTCACGAGAACTTAATCTCTCGCCTATTGGAGGCAGTGAATTTACCAAAAAGGGTGGCAATAATCCACATTAAGGGGCATCAGGCAGGATGGTCGGAGGAGGCAATAGGAAACCGACTGGCTGATGAAGAAACTCGAAAAGCTGCATTGTTGCCAGAAGTCTCTAAGATCCTGCCTTTGCTCCCAGTAACTGCACCGCTGCCAGAGAAACTCTCTTTTCCACCAGAGGAACTTGAGATAATTAAAAATAGTGAGGCAGAAGAAAGAAGAAAATAATTGGTTTACAAGGGATGGTAAGCAGTGGATACCAAAAGCTCTAGCCTTACAATTGTTAAATCAACTGCATGAAGGGAGTCATTGGGGCTCCCGAGGACTGGCAGAAGCCTTCCTCAAAATGAACGCTGCTGTTGGTCTCTTTAGCCTGGCAAAGCGAGCCACTGAAGGCTGTTTGACTTGTGCTAAAACCAACAACAAAGTTGTTCTGGCCAGGGGAGGGAGGCGTTGGGCAGTACGTCCCTTCCAGAGATGCCAGGTGGATTTTACTGAAATGCCTCGAGTGGCAAGATTTAAATATCTTCTGGTAATAGTATGTCAATTAACCGGGTGGCCAGAAGCATTTCCAACTGTTTCAGCAACTACAGGATCAGTTGTTAAAGTATTTTTGGAACAAATAATTCCAAGATATAGGATGGTGGAAGCAATAGATTCAGATAGGGAAACTCATTTTACAGGAAAAATTCTTCAAGGAGTTATGACTGCTTTAGGAATATGGTGGAACCTCCATACCCCCTGGCATCCACAGAGTTCGGGTCAGGTTGAGAGGATGAATGGAGAAATAAAGAAACATCTCCTGGTGATAAGAAGCTGGTGATAGAAAGTAAAATGCCATGGGTACGGCTCCTGCCCCTGGCTTTAACAAGAATAAGAGCCAGACCCAGGGGAGATATTCAATTATCTCCCTTTGAATTGATGTTTGGAATTCCTTACCCTTGTAATTCTCAGCCTAGTGGGGGGATAGAGATAAGTGATGTGTATTTAAAACAATATGTGGCTCGGATACTGTCTCTTGTGAAATCTCTTCGACAGGAAGCTCAGCTGGCACAGACCCTGCCTTTGGACTTTACTGTTCACAACATCCAACCGGGACACTGGGTCCTGGTTAAGGAGTGGGAAGAAGCACCACTGGTGGCCAAGTGGCGTGGACCTTTCCAGGTGTTGCTGAGCACAGACACAGCCGTCAAGACAGCTGAACACGGCTGGACCCATCACACTCGGGTCAAGGTCTCTGCAGCCCCAGAGATTTGGACATCTCAGCTGGAGGAGAAGGACGGGAAGCCGCGACTGACACTCGGCAGGAGGGGACTGGAGCAGCAGCCAGGGCGTCGACATCGGGGGAAGCCTCGTGTGCCCACCCACAGAGTGCCTGCTGAAATAGTCTGTGTGGGCATCCCTCCTCTCAGATCTCCAGGCACTGGGGGCCAACCCTTGCTGTCATTGTTTTCTTTATGTTAAGTTGTTTCTGTGCCTTCACTCGCCACAGGTGGTGTGAAAGACAACGTGAAAGTAAAAATGACGTTAGGAAATTAGATTACACAATCAGAATGTTTCTCTTAATAATGTTCCCTTTATATTATCAGTTAGGTTGGGGCCAAGAATGGGAAAATAATTTTTTGACCTTAGGAGAAGAAGTAGCAAAAACCTTTAACCTTAGCAATTGTTGGGTCTGTGGAGGGCCAGGAGAATCTGAAAACGGGCCATGGGTGGCCAGCCCAGTTGAACCTCAATAGTAGATTAGCACCCTGAGTAAGGTCCGTAATGGAACAGGATTTTGGGATGAGGAAGGAAGTCCATGGCGGCTTCATTCTTCTGAAAAAGACACTTATTGCCTAAATAGGCAAATAGAGGACAATGGAAAAGTGGTGAAACAAATTGCAAAATGAATAAAAAAAATTAGCTCATGTACCAGTCCAAAGCTGAAAAAGATGGGAATGGGACATGTTTTCTTGGCTACCTGGTGGACTATAAGTTAAACAACTGCTTTTTTTCCTCTTATGTGCTGTAGCAACTCTAATCTTTTTGCCAGGCATGTTCCCTTGCTTAGTACAACTTATTCAACATGTGATCAAAAGGATGCAGGTAATAGCCACGCCCACTAATTCAGACATGGTTCCAAAAGGACAGAAATTGATGTCACTCCAAATAATTACAAAACCAAAAAAGATTCAGGAACAAGAAATTAAGTCAATGATACCTAAAGTTTGTAAAGACAATTATTAAAAAATAAAAGAGGAGGGGTTGAGAGGAATGTTGAATTAGTCTTTACAAATGAGCTGTGGATCAGCCTGTAGATAAGGCTAGCACTGAGAGATAAAAGAAACAATGGGTTGGATTCCACTGATTGATGAATGGAAAGAGATATTTGCCTTTACAAACAAATGTAGGGCTGCTGATAAATGAAATTGGATATCGAAAGATGAAAGAAGCAACGGGGGAGGGGAAACTATGAATTATGTAAAAAATAAAAATGAAAAGGGAGGGTTATACATTAGAGGGGAATTTCAGGTATCAGGCGTTCCGGGAAGTCTCTGCCTCTCAAGTACCTCAGCCAATGGGGAAAGAGAGAGGGAAATGCGGCCGGGAAAATAGGATAAAAAGGAGGCTGCGTCCTCCAAAAATTGTAGAGATCCCAGGGGAATGTCCCATGGCCTCTCCCTTTATTCGAATAAAGCAAAAAGGACTCCTCTCTCTCCTTTTTGGACATAAATCTCTGGTGTTTGTGGATTAATTTTCCTGACATAGGTGACCCGGGAGAGGGACCTCGCCCCCAATATCTTGGGCTGTCCTGGCAGGGATTTTTTGAAAGGGGGAGGGATATTCGGAGCTCACCCGAAGTATCTTTGGTTCTCCCTGTTTGTGTATTTCGGGAGGCGGCGGGCGGAGCGATGTTTGCATCTTGCAGGGCTCCAAAGCTGTCCCGAAATCCCCTTTTGGGGGATCCTGTGGGGTCCCCGGGTGGTTTTTTTGGGGATGTCTGGGTGGCGGCTGCAGACAGAGCCCCGGCGGTGGGTGGGGGATGGAGGTCCCCGGAGCCCCGTGGCGATCGCCCGGGACTGGCAGGGCGAGGGGAGCAGCCTTGAGGGGGGGAAAGCGAAAAGGGGAGAGCCCCGGGAGTGCCGGAGCCTGAAATGGGGGCCTGGAGAGGGGGGACCCCGAGAGCCGGGAGTGAGGGGAGTCTGGAGAAGGGATGAGCCTGGAGACGGGGAACCCCTAGGACACCAAAGTGGGGACCCCAAAGCCTCCCAGGGCTCTGGCCACGCCAGGGGCTACAGGGACACGAGGCCGGGGCTGCTCCGGGCCGCTTCCAGGCTGTCCCTCTGCTCTTGGGTGCCGGGGGTGGCCCTTTGTGACACGGGCGTGTGTCAGGGCCCTCGGTGATGCGGGACATTGTGGTGCTGTCATGAATGAGAGCGTTTGAGATCGCTTAAAAATCGGTGACAAGGGCATGAACAAAAGTCAGATTTAATACTGAGCGACAAAGTACAATAAGTTTGTTGGCAAGATTCACTCTACTGCCTACAGGACAGGTGAGGCACAACAAGGCAAGAACAACACCAAATAAAATCCATGCAATCAGAACAGAAATTAACTGGGAACTCTCTAGGGGAGTGTGGATGGGTGTGTGCTGTGTTTAGGCGCATGCAGGGATTAAAAGGAACACGGCCTAAAACCATTTGAACTTCTACCTTAATTTGTAACTTAACTTATACCTTAGGCCTAGCAAATCAACAGACGAACAACACCAAACTTATACCTAACTTAACTTAGAACTTAACATTAACAATTCCACAGAGCAATAACACTTAACAGCATTTAACCTAACTTACAGCTGTAACTTCCAAGTTGTACTTAGCAACTTAATACAATAACAACACTTATGACTTACATTTAAGAACTTAGCAAAACACTTAGCATCTAACAGCATTTAAGTATGTTCATAACTATAACTGAACCTTGCTTACAGGCCTAACTTAGATATCCACAGTACTTCCACATCTAGGAAAGCTGTATTTCTCCCAGATTTGCTATAGCATATGTGCAGGGGCGCACACACAGACAGGAACAGTCAGTGCAAATAATTCCCCCCAGAGCTCAGTGAAATCCTCCCTTCAGATGTTTTTGCCTCTCCCACTGGCCGAAGGATGGGGCCTTGAGCAGTGAGGGTATGGGCCCAGGACACGTCGTGTTTCAGCGATCCTCCAGGCACAGCAAAGCCGAGGGTTTGCTGGCTCTGAGAGGCCACTCAGAGGGAGACTGCTGGTCACAGCCCACGGTGGCCCAGGAGAGCTCAAAGGTCTCCTTTTGGATTTCTGCTGACAGGGTCACAAGAGAGTGGGCTCCAGTCATAACCATGTTTCATCCTGGCCTCAGTTTGGGTCAGCACTTTCTCTAGGAGTGGGGGAATGCATCACCACACTGGGATCTCAGGGGTGCCCATGGCCTGGGTGACACTGGCCCGATGCCAGGCACCCACCAAAGCCACTCTGTCCCTGTCCGTCCAGCTGCAACAGGGGAGAAAAAGTTTAACCCAGAGTTCCTGGGTGGGTGTAAAAAGGAGAAACATCCCGTACCAAACAGCAAAATGTGCATCACAGACCCAGCCTGGGCATGGAGAGGAAATTTATTACCAACCAAATCACAGCAGGACAAGAAGAAGGTAAAGAAATCTCTCAAACCCCTTCCCCCTCAACCAATGGGGATCACTGGGGATCATCCAACACCGATCCTCCCATTGGGGATGGAGCTGGAGCAGAGCACGAAGCTCTTCCCACACTTGGGCACTCACAGGGCTTCCCTTAGTGGAGCCTCCATTGGTGTTGGGTCAAGTGAGAGCTCTGTGAGAAGCTCTTCCCACACTCAGGACACTCGTAGGGCCTCTCCCCAGTGTGGATGCGCCGGTGCCTGATGAGGGTGGAGTTGAGATTGAATCCCTTCCCGCAGTCGGGGCAGCGGAAGTGCCTCTCCTCTGTGTGAATCCTCTCATGTAGGAGGAGATTGGAGCTTCTCTGAAACCTCTTCCCACACTTGGGACACTCGTAGGGCCTCTCCCCAGTGTGGGTGCGCTGGTGGCTTCTCAGGTTGGAGCTCCATCCAAAGCTCTTCCCACATTCCAAGCAGGTGTAGGGCCGTTCCCCAGTGTGGATCACCTGGTGCCGCATCAGGTAGTTGCTGTCCCTAAAACTCTTCCCACATTCCCCACACTCGTAGGGCTTTTCCCCAATGTGGATCCTCCGGTGCCGGATCAGCCTGGATCTCTGGCTGAAACCCTTCCCACATTCCAAGCACTTGTGGGGCTTCTCCCCTCCAGGAGGCTTCTCCACCAGCTCTGAGCTCTGCCTGGATCTCCGGCCGCCTTCCCGGCTCAGGGAGGGTCTTTCCTCCTTGCAGCTCCCTGGGCTGGGTTTGCAGCCCCTCCTCGTAAGAGATCTCCGGGGCTTTTCTGCCTCCTCCATCTGCGTACACCTGGGGAATGAAAATTCCCGGTTTAGGGGGAAATAACAAGAAGAGAGCTCCATAAACTGGGTGTTCTTCCTCGCCCAAGTTCATCTCTGGAAGTCATTGAGCATCTTGTGTCTGTAATAACCTCCCAAACAACAAGATTACTACCCAGAATCCTCCAAAGTTTAAGACACAGATCAAAACCTCCCCAAATATCAAGATTCAGCCAAAATCCACTCCAAAATTGTGCTGATTTGAAAGCAAAACCTGTGAGAGAATCAGTCAGAAATACGAATTCATAGGAAAAACATAAGAGGAAAAAATACATGCAATAGTACAAAAGAAAACAACTGACAGAATCAGAATACAACCTGACACCCCGCTAGTTAGGGTGGTGGTAGCAGTCCAGATGAAGTGGTCTTGTTGTAGTAGTGATGCTGTAGAAAGGTCTGGTAGTTCTTGTCCTCTGGAAACCAGTGGGGAAGGGCTGCCTTGGTGTTCCAAATCTCAGATTTTATCTAGGTAGGAAAGGCTTGGCTCCTCCCCCTGGCTGGAGCATCTCCCAATGGGATGATGGAATTTTATCAGTCATGCAGTGGCACTCAATGGCCCATTAACAGAAGATATCTTCCTGGAGGAAGGATGGGTTGTGGAAAAGATAAAGAACACTGCCCCACCTGGTTTTACCAGATGGCCCATTAGCAGAGGATATCTCAGACAGAGATAAGGATCACTGCTCCACCTGGTTTTTTCCACCACTCTTTGTTCTTTTGTTTCTTCCTGGGACCTCTGACCGGTTACTTCATGTTTGTTGCTGATTTCTTCTCCCTTTTGAAGATGAAAATGGTAAAAGTGTCTTTGACCTGCCTTGCTGGATATTGTGAAGAGGAACAGTCATCTACTGCAAGTGGAAGTGTCACAGGTGGAGCAGAGTTCTGTGAGTGCTGTATCAAATCAGACCTCGTCAGACCTGCCAGAGCAACTGGTCCATGCTGCCCTGCACTGCTCTGCCTGTTCCCCACTGTTTCATGCCAGAGTAATTTAACTGCTGTTAATTGGGTGTGTGTTTCACTCGAGCCAGTCCAGCAGAACCAGCAGAAAGCAGCCCCAGAATGAATGGGGCTCTGCAGAGGAGCCCCAGACTATTCATCAGCCTGCCCGCAGAACTGGCTCCAACTCTGAACCCTTGTGACCACACTCTGAAGAAGACACACTTCTGATATTTCTGAGGCACTTATGACTGAGGCACTGCACGAGCTTGTGCAGGTAAGAATCCCAAAGTTCTTTCTGTCAGGAAAATTAATCCTCAAACACCAGAGTTTTATGTCCAAAAAGGAGACTTTATTGGAATAAAGGGAGAGGTCATGGGACATTCCCCTGGGATCTCTACAATTTTTGGAGGACGCAGCCTCCTTTTTATCCTATTTTCCTGGCCTCATTTCCCTCTCTCTTTCCCCGTTGGCTGAGGTACTTGAGAGGCACAGATTTCCCGGAACGCCTGATACCTGAAATTCCCCTCTAATGTAGAACCCTCCCTTTTAATTTTTAATTCTTACAGAATTCATAGTTTTCTCCCCCGTTGCTTCTTTCATCTTTCAATATCCAATTTCATTTATCAGCAGCCCTACAGTTTGTTTGTAAAGGCAAATATCTTTTTCCATTCATCAATCAGTGGAATCCATCCCATTGTTTCTTTTATCTCTCAGTGCTAGCCTTATCTACAGGTTGATCCACAACTCATTTGTAAAGAAAAAATTCAACATTCCTCTCAATGTGGTTCTCTAAGAAGGCCATAACTAAATGCTTGCATGGGGGTTTTGGCTTCTGGAGCAGTGGGGTAGGGCTGTTGTTGGTTCCTACCCCTCCATCCCAGGATGATGCAAGGGGTGAGGGATGCCATGTGTGCTGTGCACTGGCAGTGATCCTCATGAAATCCTTCTAATCCTCTCCTTCGACCTAGTCAAGCTCCTGGAAATGACAGGACAGAAAAAAAATTTTAAAAGTGCTCAGTTTTGTGCCCTCCTGCCCTTGTGGGGTGAGGGACAGGAGGCAGAGGTCCAGCTTGGTCTCTCTTTGACCTTTTCTTTGAGACAACACTGTCTGCTCCCACCACAAAGGCACAGAGGGTGCTCTTTGCCCCCACCAGTGGGAAGTGGCTCTGCTGACCCCACTAAGAGTGCTAGAAGATGAGTCTGTGAACTAAACAGTTGAATATTGCCTAGAGGGGGGTAGCAGGCAGTAGATGTGCCACCATTCTCTTTCCAGGAACCCACTGGGAGTACTTGAACTATCGACGATGAGAGAGAGACGGGGACGCTGAATGGTGATCAAAATCCAATTTTTACTGAGCACTACATGTGCTTATATACCATTTACAGGAAGGCTGGTAATATTTTACTGCAATCGCATAGACAAACCTTACACAGACAAACTCTCACATAGACAAACTTTACATTTGGACTCAGTAAAATCTTATTTCCCATAACCCAGACTTGATCCAGTCCTCCTGCAGTCAGATCTCTCTTTGCTCTTGCCAGGAATCCTCGTTGTCAGGCTGCATTTGCTGATTAAATCTGCAGTACTATCAGTCTCATTTGCATTACCCATATCCACATCTCCCCCGTTTCTTTTAACTAAAAATACACTCTTAAGCGATTTGTCGATTAAATTCTTAACACACTGTAAAATACAAGGAATAACTACTACAATGCATAATATGATGCCTAATACATACCAACCTATTTTAACTAAATTCCTAACCCAGCCAGTGAGTCCCCAGTGCCCTAAGAGCCAGTTCAGCCAGTCGTACCCATGATCTACCCGAAGTTTATTGACACCTTCTTTCAGGGCTTGAATGCTGGCATAGATGGGCTGGGAGTGGTCAGAAAGGTTAAGGCAACACATCCCATCGAATTCCTCAGCCACAGGCGGCGGCGGAGCTCGGAGGCGGCCCCAGCGCAGGTGGGAGCCGCGCTCGGTTGTGCGGGGGCTCGGGGCTCGCTGCGGGCCTCGGGGGCGGCAGGGGGCTCTGGCGGGTTGGTTGTGCCGGTGCCGGCCCGTGTTGGCGCTGGGCTGAGGGCGCTGCGGGAGCGGCTGCCCGCGGTCTCCTTCCCGCTGGGGCCTCGGCAGGAGCCGGTGCCGGAGCAGCGCTGGCTCGTCCCGGTTGCTGTGGGTGGCACAGAGGTGTCTGCCCTGTGCCCGGGGCTGTGCGGGAAAATTCCCGTGGCCAGAGGTTTGTGTGCCCGCAGGAGACAGAGGAGTCCTGTAAAAGTGACTTTATTGATGAACAAAGAGAGAGGCCATGCGGCATTTGCCATGCGGTCTCTAAAACGCAGCCTCCTTTTTATCCTCATTTTCCCGGCTGCATCTCCCTGTCCCTTTCCCCACTGGCTGAGGTACTTGGAAGGTTCAGACTTCCTGATCCACCTAATGCATGTCCCTCTTAATATGCACCCCTACTACGATATTAATCTTACTGCTTTCAATCCCTCCTTCTCTCATTTTCTCAAGAATTGCCTTTACAAACTTTTAATTTCCATTGACTGAATCTCTTTTCCTGCATCCTGTTTGACGCAAGGTGTCGTGCATGGTAAAAAGATGACAGTTTCTGCAGCACGTCAGAGGAGGAGCAGCATTCATTTAAGCCATGGTCTGCCAGGGAACCACGAAAATTTGTCCCATTCCCATCGTTTCTCCGGAATACGAGATATTTTCATATTTCCTTTGCTATCTGTTTAACCACTTTTCGGTTATCATCTGTTTGCAAACAGCCGTTTGCGTCATTTAATTTTCCACAAACTCCTCCTTCTTCTGTAAGTAGATAATCTCATTCCATCCCGTGGTGAAATGTCTCGTTCCTCATTTCAGCGGCTTGGTCAGCAGGAAGGTCAGGAGCTGGAGCTGTCTGCTTGGTTATTATTTCAAGGATACTTTTTAACCTAATTATGCCACTCAAATTATGGATGGGTTTTCTGTGTCCTGATAAGAATTCGTTAGGGATCCCAGGGGCTGGTCCATGGTGTTGTAGGATTTGTTCTGGTGGCCGTTCATCTTTTTCCCTTTTTTGGGTGCTCCCTCCTCCCACGGCTGCATCAATTGACCACTTTTATCTTATGAAATGATAAAATGTTTGGATTCTCAAGTGATTTCTCTGGACTAGCAAAAACACCTCATTGCTTTGGGGAGAGGGATGATCCCCCCACACACACTTTTTTTCATGAAATTTGCTCAATATTCTCCGTTTGCTGTTTCCCTTTGCAGCTTAACCAGTTTCTGTTGCAGTCAGATATCCTCACTCTGGGCTCTGCCTTTAGTTGTGCAAATTCCATCTGTGCAAGCAGGCAGAGCTGGGGGTGAGGGGCAGATGGACTCAGGGAAATTCCTCCCCCTGGCAAGAAGGCCCTTGGGCATTGTCCACACTTTTCCAGAGCAATGTTAATTTGCATTTCTAAAACTCCTCTCCTGGCTGTCTGGAACTAGGATTTTCTTCCAGAGCAGCCTTTAGGTGATTCACACGTCCACTCTCACAATCTGCTTTATTTTTCTTTTTATTTTTTTTTAACGATTTTTTATTAACAGTTTATGCGTTAAAGCCTCACCATTAATACTCTTCTAGGTTTGCAAAATGCAACTTAAAGGTGAGCTTCTAAAGATCCATTCCGAAATTCTGCCGTCATTAAGAGCCACCACAAATATATAGAAAAATATTCCAATGCAATCAAGTCTTTTCTGCCTCTTCTCCTAGGAGTAAAAATTGTTTTTCACACCCCTGGCCCAAACCTAACTGTCAATCTAAAAGTAGGATTAATGTGAAAAATTTTTCTCATGGTGTAATCTTGTCACTGAAACGGCAGGGACAATAAAAACTCTCCAGCAATATCTTTAGTGTTAGAGAGTTAAGGCATTACTTGATCCTGGTCAGGATGTGCAACAGAAACAATTTCATCCACACATAGCCTGGGTGTGCAGAGAAATTCATTCCATCAGATGTGAATTTTACTAGATTTTTCCTAAACTTTTTACTGTAGGAACCCAATGAAATCCATTGGTTTAGTGTTCATTGCTTCAAAGTTGTGTAGTTCTTAGTGTTTGGTTTCCTATTGCAAATGGATTTCTCCTCTTCTGATGTTAATTAGATCCTCATTCCTGGATTTCCTTCTCAGCCTTTTCCAGACCAGGTGTCTCCATCTATGCCGGGGACAGTGTCTGGGGTGGGTATTCCTTGATGTTTGCTGATGTTTCCTTGATGTTTTGTTGAATGTTGTTATCTTTGTGGGAATCTTTTGGGCTCTTCCCAGTCTATTGAGATGTTAAACTCATCTCTGTTGAGTGGTGCAACATCCCTTAAAAAAAGCGTTTTAAAATTTCTTTCCTGAGAGAAAGGCAAACCGAGCCTGACTAGTAAAATGGAATGTAAAACATTTTAAATTTGGTATACTTTCCAACAGTGGAATCGCAGGCAGCCCAGTGTGTGAGTGTAATTGAGAGGCAGAGTCCTGGGTGGATGCTGTGAACAGCAAAGTGCCAAGGCAGGCTCTGTGCCAGCCCATCTTCCTGTGGCAGAGATTTCACAAGAGACAGGATTCTGGCCACAGACTGCTTGAAATATACATCCCTTATCTCCAGCCCGCACTAGGTGGAGAATTCCCAGGGTAAGGAATTGCAAAGATCAATTCCAAGGGAGATAATTGAATATCTGCCCTGGGACTGGCCAAAGGTTATAATGGCCGGATGCTTGGCCTTCAGCCAAGGGCACACACTGACTCAGAAAACACTTCCTAAATGCAGCAACATGTTGCATATTCATAGACCTTCATGCATTATTCAGAATCCTTCTCCTCCAACCTGTAAATCATTATTTTTTCCTTTCCTGGGCTTTTGGTGTCCCATAATTCCGAGAATGTGAAGAATTTCCTGATTATCTTTATTGCCATTCTCCAAGTTTGTTACATGAACATAAGATTATGACATTATACTGGAACAAAAATATATTTATCACAAACTAATTATAACTTTTGTTTATTTATGTATATTTATTTGTATTTATAAGTTTTGTTAATTGCAGAACTAAGAGAAACTATGTTCATACAACAGTATTTTCCAGCATATGGCATTCATTTTAATATTTGCAAAAACTCAATAATATAATGCACAATTATAACACACATAGAATTCAAATTTCTTTTTCTCAGTCTGGAGGAGACATAGCTGGTGGTTCAATCATTTTGTTATTTTTCATTTTCTCAGGTTTTTTTCCTTTTCTCCTGTCCATACCACAACACTGAGGATATTTGAGTTTAAAAAGTCATACAATGTTGTGGCTAGAGCAGAGAATCTTCAATCCAGGTTCTCCAATTGCCTATTAATCCTCAGAATTCTTGCACCTGCTTTTTAGTCCTGGATCACTTCTGAGATTCCCTGGTCACTCTCTGGGACAATACACCACAAACACTCAGTCAAAATATGTCGCAAATATTTAACCCTTTTCTCCATCATTTCCTCTTTTATTTCAAATTGACAAAAATGCTTTTTAGCCTGAACATTCAGCCATTTCACAGCGGCTTCTTCTACCACTTCTTGTCCTCCTGATTTCAGCAAGTCATCCACATCCTGCATTAACCCAATTCCCTGGGGGTGGGGTAAATTCTTGTGATATTTTCTGCAAGGCTTGCCCCAATAAGGCTGGTGCTTCCGTGCATCCCTGCAGAAGGACGGTCCATGTCTTTCCCATTTTCCCACTCAAAGGCAAAATCCAGTTTACCATCCTGTGTGAGTGGGCATCCCCAGAAAGCATCTTTGCCATCAAGGACTGAATGGTGGCAGTGTGAGGAGGGCACCTGGTTCAAGATGGTGTAAGGATGTGAGAGCCCCTGGGTGCTGGGGCCCCCTTGAGCCCTGGGGTTCATCCCTCAGGGGCTGTAGAAACTCTGCCATGGCCTTTGCCTTCCCCTTGGCCTTTTCCTCATCCCTTCTTGCATTCCCCTGCTGTGCCTTTGTGACCAAGTGCTCCAGGGGCTTCTTCTGCCCCTCCTGCAGCCCCCTCAGTGCCTGGGGGTGCTCATCCTCTGACAGCTGCTGAGCTTTCTGCTAAATCATTCCTTTCTGCAGTGACCCAAGGAAAATGCTTAAAAGCTAATCTGGATGCTTGCACGTCCAATGCTCATTTCCCAGCTGTTCCTTTGTCCTGCTGCTCCTTGTGCTGTGGCTGCCGTGGCCAGCCCGTATCCCAGAGCCGGTGCCTGTCCTGCCGCAGTGTCCAAACGCGGCCCCCCCGGCGGGCAGGGCCGGCAGCTCCACGGGGCCGGGCAGCGGCCGGGGCGTCCCGCAGCCTCCTGGGGGCCGGGGGCCACTGCCGGGCCTGCAATTGCCGGGGGGTGCTGGGCTCAGGCAGCGCCCGGCGCTGAGCCCCGGCTGCCCCACAGCCCCGGCCCGGCCCCGCAGCTCCCCACAGGCCCCCAGCCCGTGCTCCCGGTGCCGCCCCTCTGCGCCCGCTCCTGCCGCTGCCCAGCACAGAGAAACCCCCTGCAATCCTGACCTCCTTGTGTGCCTGTCCTGGCAACCGGGGATACAAAGGATCTGCATCAGCTGGCAACTTTGGAGGATAAGAGCCTGCTGAAAAACATCCCCATCCTCAGTATTTTTCTCTTCCTCCTCTTTTCCATCATTATTTTTCTTCCCACATAGATTGCTCCTGCTGCATCTTGCCTGAACCATATTCCTGCACACTCCCCTTCACCCAATCCCTTCCCTGCACACCAACAGCATCCATCCCCGTGTTGTACCAATCCCTTCTGGACTTCCCTTATTGCGCCCCTGGGTGTCCATGTCCGTGATTACCTCTGGTAGAATGTGCAAACTCCCTCACCATGCTCCCAAGGGACCCTTCAGAGATATTTTGGGATCATCATCCCTTTGGCCAGGAGCCCTTCCTGGCTTTTCCTTTATACCCTCCACGGGTGCCCTGCCATGTTTAGTCCCCGAAGATGCCACTGTAGTCACTGCTGAGATTTTCAGTGCTCTCTGGGTGCCGACTCTTCCCAGCCCCCTGATCTGTCACTCGTCTGTCTCCTGGTCACTCTCGGGTACCCAATCCATGCCCGTTGCTGCCGCCACCCAGGGGAGCCGATCACCAAAACTGGGTGAGGCACCTTCAGCTTCACTGACTGCCCCCGCCCTGGATGGGGGAAGGAATTCCGGCCGAGTCCCAAGAAGTGTGGAAAAATTCACATCACCAGAGGTTTCTGTCTACTAGGAAGACAAAGGAGTCCTGTAAAAGTAATTTCATTTAGAAAGAAAGGGAGAGGCCATGGGCCATTTCCCATGGCGTCTGCGATTCTTAGAGAACACAGCCTCCTCTTCATCCTAACTTTCCCTTCCTCATATTCCTCTCCATTTCCCCTTTGGCTGAAGTACTTGAGAGGTACAGACTTCCCAATGCACCTACTACATCCCTCCCTTAATATGCACGCCACTTTTGTGTAGCTAACGATGGCCAGGACTCTTTTAAGTCTTTGTTCTTCTCTGGGAGTTCATGAATTGAGCAGGCCTTTGGCTGAGCAGCAGTCTGTGTGGTCAATTAATAACATTTTCTGACCCTGATGGCTTCTGCTGTCCCTTCCTTATGTCCACGTCCCCGGCCCTGTGTCCAAGCGGATTCGCAGCATGTGTTTGTAGAGACCCTTTGCTGTTGTTCCTTGCATGGGGGTCCCCCGTTTTGGGGCCATCCCCCCTGGAGCAGGGTGTCCCGGCTTGGTGCAGCCCCGCCCCTCGGGCAGCGCTGAGCCAATGAGAGCGCGCGGCGGTGATGACGCAGCAGTGTCCAGGCAGAGCCGCAGCTCCCAGCGTTGCCCACCTGGAGCCACCTGCGGCCGGCCCGGGCCCCAGCGCCCCCCTGGATGGGAATTTGGGGAGGTGGGAGGGGGGGAGCGCCAAGGCCGGGCCCCCCCGCGCTGTGGTGGCGGCAGCGGCTGCAGTGGGGAGCGAGTGCGGGCGGGAGCGGCCGAGAGCCCAGCGCTGCCCCAGCCCGAGCTGCCCCAGCTCCATCGCTGCCCCTGCGCTGGGATGCTGTGGGTTTGGGGGGAAGAGGGAGCCGGCAGTGGGTGCTGGGCCTGGGGGCAGCAGGAGAAGAGAAGGAGATGCAGGGTTGAAGAACAACATGATCAAATGATGCATGTGGGAGGAGGAGGTGGGATTGTGCAGGAGAAGGAGGAATAGTAGGAGGAAGAGGAGTGTGAGGGGCAGTAGGGACACAGGATGAGGACGAGGAGTAGCAGAAACAGGAAACATCACAAGGTTCCACCCCTCCCTGTATCTGCAGGCCCTCCCAGCCCCAGGAGTGTTGCACCTCCTTACGTGCCACAGGTGATGAGGGAGAAGGATCCATGATTTGCACAGGGGTAAATCTTGGTGTTTCTGAGCTTTATTGGGTTAAATGTTGGGGCTGAGGTTTTTCTGTGGGTGCTGAATCTTCATATTTTTTTCCTCGATTACAATGTAAAATGTGCCCAAAAGTATGTATTCTATCACCATCTGTTGAAGCCAGCTGGGGTAGGGATCCTTATCTCCGAGGGAGATATCCTCTGTAAATGGGCCATATGCTAGAAAACAGGTGGGGGAGTGTTCTTTATCTTTCCTTCCATCCATCCTTCCTGCAGGAAGATATCAGATATCTTCTGTTAATGGGCCATTGAGTTCAATACATAACTGATAAAATTACATCATCCCATTTTGAGATTGTGCACCCAGGGGGAGGAGCCAAACATTTCGTACCTAGATTCAAACTGAGATTTGGAACACCAAATCATCCCTTACCCACTGGTTTCCAGAGGACAAGAGCTACCAGACCTTTCTACAGCATCACTACTACAACAAGACCACGTCATCTGGACTGCTACCACCACCTTAACTAGAGGGGCGTAAGGTTGTATTCTGACTCTGTCAGTTGTTTTCTTTTGTATTGCATGTATTATATTTTTTTCTCTTGTTTTTTTCTGTAAAATTCTATTTCTGACTTGGAGTCTCTCACAGGTTTTGCTTTCAAACCAGCCCAATTTTCGAGGGGATTTTGGCTAAATCTTGGTGTTTGGGAGGTTATTACAGACACAAGATGCTCAATGACTTCCACAGATGAACTTGGGCAAGGAGGAACTCCCAGTTTATGGAGCTCTCTTGTTTTTTCCCCAAACCAGGATTTTTCATTCCCACGGCGTGCGGACATGGAGGAGGCAGAAAAGCCCCGGAGATCCCACAGGAGGAGTGGCTGCAAACCAAGCACAGGGAGCTGCAAGGAGGAAAGACCCTCCCTGAGCCGGGAAGGCGGCCGGAGATCCAGGCAGAGCTCAGAGCTGGTGAAGAAGCCTCCTGGAGGGGAGAAGCCCCACAAGTGCTTGGAATGTGGGAAGGGTTTCAGCTACCGCTCCAGCATGATCCGGCACCAGCAGATCCACACTGGAGAGAAGCCCTATGAGTGTAGGGAATGTGGGAAGGGATTCAGAGTCAGCTTCCATCTCATCCGGCACCAGCTGATCCACACTGGGGAAAAGCCCTATGAGTGCGGAGAATGTGGGAAGAGCTTCAGCAACAGCTCCAACCTGATCCGGCACAAGATGATCCATACTGGGGAAAAGCCCTACGAGTGTGGGGAATGTGGGAAGAACTTCAGCTACAGCTCCAATCTGATCCGGCACCAGGTGATCCACACTGGACAAAAGCCCTACGAGTGTGGGAAATGTGGTAAGGGTTTCAGCAACAGTTCCTACCTGTTGCAGCATCAGTTGAGCCATACAGGGGACAGGCCCTACACATGCTTGGAATGTAGAAAGAGCTTTGCGTGGATGTCCAGCTTAAAAAAACACGAGCACATCCACACCGGGGAGAGGCCCTACGAGTGTCCCAAGTGTGGGAAGAGGTTTCAGACCAGCTCCAATCTCCTCATGCATGAGCGGATTCACACAGAGGAGAGGCCCTTCCGCTGCCCCGACTGCGGGAAGGGATTCAATCTCAACTCCACCCTCACTGTCCACCGGCGCATCCACACTGGGGAGAGGCCCTACGAGTGTCCTGAGTGTGGGAAGAGCTTCTCAAAGAGCTCAACCTTGACCCGACACCAACGGAGTCACCACTAAGGGAAGTCCTGTGAGTGCCCCGAGTGTGGGAAGAGCTTCGTGTTCTGCTCCAGCTCCATCCCCCATGGGAGGATGGGCGTTGGATGATCCCCAGTGACCCCCGTTGGGCAGAGCCCTGGTGATCCGTGGTCCTGGTTATCCTCGTTGGGTCGGGGGAAGGGGTTGGAGAGATTTCTTTCCCTTCTTATTCTCCTGTGATTTGGTTGAGAATAAATTCCCTCGCTGTGCCCAGGCTCAGTCTGTTGTTCCCCTTCAGGTGCTCAGGGTGGGATCTCTCCTGTTCATTCTCTCAACTCCTGGGCCTTTCCTCAGCCAATCAAATAATGTAATTTAGATTCAGCCAATCAGAGAGAGCAGCTCTGTTGACACAGCAGTGTCCAGGCAGATCCACAGCACCCAGTGTTCCCCACCTGGACCCCACCCAGTCACTAACCCCCTGTGGCACTTACACAGGTCCTTCCCCAGTCCCTCCACACAATAAACGTGACTGGGTCGAACTGGTAAGCTTTATTGGGAACACTGGGAGCAGCTGGGGAGAGGCAGAGTGGCAGCAGGGCTGGGGGTAACACATGATCCCCCTAAAATTAGTGTGGGGACAAAGCAGGGGTCCTGCCCAAGCCTGATACCACGGGGCAGGGCTGCAGCTGCTGCCAGCTCAGCAGCTCTATGGGAACAGAAAAGGAGGTGACACCCGAGTGGGGGCCCCACGGGGAGCACACACACTCCAAGAGAAGTGGCACATGACCCCCCAGGACCCCTGGTCTTAGGCTGCAATACAGGATGGGACAAAAAGTATGTATTCTATCACCATCTGTTGAAATCAGCTGGGGCAGTGATCCTTATCTCTGTGGGAGATATCCTCTGCTAATGGGCCATCTGTTAAAATCAGGTGGAGCAGTCATCTTTATCTTTTCCACAGCCCATCCTGCCTTCAGGAAGATATTTTCTGTTAATGGGCTATTGAGTTATACTGTATGACTGATAAAATTACATCATCCCTTCCGTTCCCAATGAATGAATGATAAAATTCCATCATCGCATTGGGAGATGCTCCAGCCAGGGGGAGGAGCCAAGCCTTTCCTAGCTAGATAAAAACTGAGATTTGAAACACCAAGGCAGTCTTTCTCCACTGGATCGCAGTGGAAAATTGGATCTTTCGACATCAATACTGGACCTTCAGAGGAGAACTGCACCTTTCTACAGGAACTGAACCATATCTGTCATCCAGGAGGACTGCAGCCACCATTCAATCAGACTGCTACCAGCACCCTGACTGACACGGTGTCAGGTGTATTCTGACTGTCAGTGGGTTATTTTTGGGTTTTTACTCTCTGATACTGTATTTCTATTTTAATTTTCCTAGTAAAGAACTGTTATGCTTATTCCCATACCTTTGCCAGAGAGCCTCTTAATTTCAAAATTATAATAATTTGGAGGGTGGGAGTTTAGATTCTCCATTTTAAAAAGAGGCTTCTGCCTTTCTTGGCAGACACCTTCTTTCAAACCAAGATAGATTTTGGTGCCCAACGTGGGGTCTGAGGGCATTGGGAGAAAGAAGGAATAACAGCTCCTGGGTAACCTGGTTTTTTGTGTGCTGGATATAGAAACCTCATTGGGTGGCACCATGTGGTCTAGCTTACTGTGGTTCAGGTGGCACGTGGTCGTGGCTGTATTCCTCCCATTTGCAGGCCCTATAACTAAAGCTACTGTGGCTGTTATCCAGTTTGCTTTATGGGTTAATAAGGTGAGAAATTAATAGATTTTTAACTTCTTTGGAAGGCGGGTACATGGATTCAGGACTATCACACTCTAAATGTGTTATTTGGATTACTTTAACAATGGTACCTACTGTGAGGGAATGACACCAGGGAAGACTTTTCTCCCAACCCTTTACCCAGTTTTTTGGGTCTACCCCACCATTTTCTGAAGGGATAAAATGTCCTCTAAATGCTAATGATATCATACAGTGCCTGGTGTTGCTGATATGCCTGTTCTATTTAGCAGTCAGAGATAAGGGAATATTGGCTTGGATAACAACCCTGATACCTACCCCAGGAAATAGAGATGCTGTTGCAGAGACTGACCCTGCCCCACAGCCCACTTCAGAAAGGAACCACCCAGACTGGGTGGGTGTTCTAGTGAACGAGATGTATGAGATGAGCCAGATGCTGAAGGAGTACCTTGCCCCAGCTGGTGAGAAACCCTCCCCCTGCCTTAAAGAGGGAGACTCTGATGGTGCAGCAGTGGAACCCACAGACATTACATCTGTCCAGGTTCCAAATGTACCACAAGGGCAGTCACAGCCAGCAGGAGTCACCTTTATAGAAACTAAGAAATCTAAGATGAAAACAAAGCACCTAGATAATAAGAAAGGAGGACCCTCACAACCAGCAGGGGAGCCAGAGGCTGAGATCATCACCAAGTCCCTGTCATATGAAAGTCTCTCTAGTCTGTGAAAAGACATTGTATGATGGGGCAGCGAGGCTTTTACAACCTGGTTACTTTGGGTCTGGGACCTTATGGGTACAGGCGTCCAACTGCATGGTACTGAGGCAAGGAATTTGGGACCCTTGACCTTGACTCAGGTGTGGACCAGGTATTTGTAAGGGAGCCAGGGTCCCTTTCCCTCTGGGAGTGGCTTTTAATGAGTGTGAGAGAGAGGTTTGTCCACAGAGAGAGAATGCAGGAGCACCACCATAGAATGTGCTGGAAGACCCTTGGGGAAGGGATCCAAGAGCTGAGAGAAGTGGCAGTGCTGGAGGTGCTCTTTGGGAGGGATGGACAGCATGACAATGACCCTGACAAGGTCAGGTGCACAGGGCAGATGTTGTGGAATCTGACAGACCTGGGGCCATCTCAATACACCACCTTCATTGCAACAATTAATGCTGATAATAACAGAGACAGTGGGTTCTGTTGCCAACAAGCAACAAGCTTAGAAATTTTGAGAGTATGATCAATGGCCCAATGCAGGCCCATGTCTCTGCTGTAATTGTGAGCCTCCAAGAGGAGATGAGGGAGATGAGGGAGGAGGTGAGGAAGAACAGTTCCCAAGCAGCACCAGTGCGAGTCACAGACCCCAAAGTTAGAGTACACTCTGAGTATTTTATTGATAACTTACATCTTGCACTTCATGACAGTAAATTGTGTTAATTAGACTCTGTCATATCACGAGTTCCTGGAACACATTTTCAAGCCCTTCCAACTATTTCTCTGTTGCATCACAAAATTGGCAGGTGTTTTGCAAAGACAGCCCTTTAAAAAGGACTTGTTGCATGCATTAACATCCAAGGGGCTGCTTTCAAAGGCCGACAAAAAACCCATGAACAAACAGAAACCAACCAAACAACATATTAAAAGCAAGTACTTTATTTCTTGTTCTTGCTTTTAATATTTTCCAAGCTGGTCTCCTCTTCCACTGCAGTGTTTTTCTTCGGACAGAAAAACACCCTTGCCAGAGGATGTGACTTAACAAGGCAAACAGAACTTACACACAATGGATAGATTAAAGCTAAACATGCAGAGTCAAATTTCACAATCGTCATAATTTATTTTCTGTTCATTCTGTAGTCAGAAGGGTGGGAACTGTATCTCAGATCCCCTGGCTAGTTTGGTGCCATAGCCACTGATTACCTGTCCTTTCTAATTATCTGTCCTTTCTGTAGTTCCTCTGGCCATTTGTTGCTCTTTGATCGCTGCCTCCTTCACCTGATTTTTATATTTTTCTGGATTTGTGGGGGTTTTTGTATGGGTTTTGAGTTTTTATTGGTGGTTGTTTTGTTTGCCTGTCTTTTTGGGTCACAGTTTTGGTTTTGTTATTTGGTTGCGGTTTTTTCCAGTTACCAGTAGGAATCAGCTTGTGATTCGGATTGTAATGTTTTTGTGCATGAATAGGAAACTTGTAGTTCCTACCTGCATTACACACAGCAAAATGTAAAGTGTTTGGAATGGAATCAATTCTAACCTTTTTTTTTTTTTTTTTTCTGCCATGCCATAAATTGTGTCAGATTCATCAATGAATTCGGTTCTTCCAGGATGGAGTGTGCAAGGATAATCCCTTAGCTCCTGTGTGGAGCTGGTGTGCACCAGGCCAGACACAGCACTGTCACCCATAGCCAGCCTCTGTCTGCACAGAGAGCAGGGAGCTGCAGCTCTGAGGAACTCAGGGCTTGGTGAGCAAACACACCAAACCCCTCATTTAGATCAGTTCCTTTACTGGACTATTTGTTGCTATGTATTTAGTATATATTTATTTATAGTATATGCTGCTGGTATATTTTTATATCCCCACCCAAAGCTGAAATAAAAGAACCCTGGCAGTTTGCTTTAGCTGTGAAGTCAAGAGACTCATTTCAACAGGTTCCAGCTTTGCTCCTTGTTTGAATTCAAAGCAAGCAAAAACCTCTTCTGTTGGTCACATCAAACCAGCATAAGTCTGTGAAAGACAGAAGAGTGTAAAAATTAGTTCATTTTCTAGTACTTACAGTCTTCTAATTCAGCCATGGGATAATTATGCCACAATTCACTATATCAAATAACTGGTACAAGCAATAGAAAAGAAATTTTTTTAAAGCTAGGTTTTAAAAAAGTGGATTAATTTCATAAACAAAACCATGTAGTAAAAATATAGTAATTTAAACTTCTCAAAGCCCTTTGATAATGGAGCCCTGCACCCCAGTCATGTGCAGTGCAGCCTCAGCTGTCCCTTTGAGCCCAGAGCTGCCAAGGATCAGGGCTGGGATGAGCCTTCACCCAAAAGTGAATCCAAAATCAGTCGAGAACAGGGCTCACACACAGAGCAGAGTCTCAAGACCAAAGCCAAACCTCCATCGGGTTGGATTTGTTTAAACACTGAATTGTAGAAAATTTGCTCATCCTGTAACATCATTATTACCATGAAACTTTACATGAGCTGCTAAATAACCACATTCCCATCCTGAAATGCATTCCCAAATATTGTTGTGAACTTGCTCTGCCTCTGCTACTGCTCCTGGGGCTGCTCTTGGCCACGCAGCCTCAGTGGGAGCCAGCACTGGCTGCAGCCCCAGCGGGCTCCCCAGGACAAGGCCCAGCAATTAAGAGGCCAATTAAAGCACTGGGCAGCAGCAGAACCCTTATCAGAGTTATTGGGACAACAGGGACTTGCCACAGCTCCACAGCAGCATGACCATGAGCCAGGCTACCAATGCAATGAGCAGAGTTTTAATAAAACTGCGGAGAAAAATCAGCAACTTACCGTCCTATCTGATAGAGCTTCCGAATGCCAAAATAGCAGCAGAGCAGGACAAGTGGCACAGTGAACATTGTCACTACTGTGCCGATCATGCAGGTCCAGCGCACATCCTGGGGGCAGACAATTCTTGGAAGGCGCTCTGGATCCTGAGCATCTATTCCTGTTTCAGGGATAACATCTGTGGGAGCAATGGGGAGCGTGAGCCCGTGCTGGGCTCCACTGCTGAGCTGGCAGCTCGCTGCATACGGCCAGGACGTTCTCTGTTTGCCCCAGAGCTGGGGCCTGCAGGCACCTTGGCACCCCTTGGCACAGGCTGTGCCACCCAACAAAGCCCAGGAGGCCGGGAGGAGAGCCCGGGGCCAGCGCAGCTGCTTGGGCAGTCGCTGCTTCCAGGGAGCCGCGCCCAACCCATCCCTGAGCAGCCACTGCCAGCCCCGACCCTCCCTGCCCCGTGACAGCTCCCCCAGCCCAAGGGGACAGAGCCAGGCCCTGTCAGGACACACTGGAGCCCTGCTCTCCCCCTCTGCCCTTTCCCCACCATGGTCACCCCTTGCAGCCCCTCCCAGGTTTCGGGCGGTGTCTCCCACGGAGGGATCCCAGCAGGATTGCTCAGCCTGGCTGAGCCTGGCACAGCAATCACCTTCTGTGGCTCTGCCTGGCATCTCCTCCCTTTGTGTACCAGGGGCTGGCACGGAGCCATTGCTTCCTCCAGGAAGCGCTGCCTTCACCAAGGCCTTTTGGTCCACCTCTGGAGAAGGGAAGAGGCGCAGCTGGATCAGATGGAACCATTCCCCATTGGGGAGGGGGCATCTTCAATAAGTAATATTTGTCCAAGACATGGATAAGGATCAGGAAAAGGCCCAGCCTATAGGGGTTGCCATGGGGCCCTCCCTTCTCCAAACAGCCACCCCTCCTGATCTACCCTGAGACCAGGAAATTTCAGGGATCTCAGGGTGTGCATGGCCTGTGGGGCACTTTGGGCTCCCTGTCAGATGATGCCAAAAGCCTTCCTGCAGAGGCTGGGGAGAAGCTGCAGCCAGGCCAGGCTGGGAAACAGCCCTGCAGGCTGTGACAGCAGCAGTGGGACAGCGAGGCTGCCATGGATCCCTTCCCGCTGTGCCGGGCACGGCGTGTCCAGATGTGCAGAGAAAGCCCCCGGCTGCTGAGTGTCAGGAGAAGGCTGAGGGAAATGCACCCACCACGGCGTCTCTGCAGATCACTCAGCATCTGGTCCAGCATTTTGGCTGCCTCCAGGGATTTCTTGTTTCCTGTTTCTTGGGCCTTGCCTGTTGGTGGATCTTAGAGCAAAGTAATTCAATTTCATGTGGATGGATTCCACAAAAGCAGTGCTCAGCTTGTGGGGTCAGCAGGTACACACTACTCACTCCTGCTATGGGAATTGGATTTGGACACAGCATCCAGCCCTGGAGCTTGAAAAGTGCTCCCTGCAGACACACCTGTAACTCAACAGCCACACAAGCTTCTGTCACCTGGTTTCTGCCAGGTTGTCAATGATTGTGCTGTGAGGGGAAGTTAAGAACTTACCTGCAGAAGCTCCCAAGAGTTCCAAATCATCTTCCACCCAACTTCCTTGAGAAGCCTTCGCAGGAACCTCACCTAGAAGGGAGCACAGATCCGAAGCATTTCCATGATGTGCTGGGATCCCCTTCTTCCTTAGGGAACTGGGCAGTGCAAGGAAGGGAAATGCACCCACCACGGCGTCTCTCCAGATCACTTAGCATCTGGTCCAGATGTTTGGCTGCCTCCAGAGATTTCTGGTCTCCTGTGTCTTGCCTCTTGGCTTTTGGAAGACCTTAGAGCAAAATAGTTGCACTTCAAGTGTATGCATAGGGTGAGCTGTGGGAACCAGATGTGAATGGACGTGGCCAAAGCTGCAGAGGGGCCTGGGGAGCTCTGGGCTGGCTCTGGTCACTCTGCACACTCTCTCCATGCCCTGTTCAACATCCCTGGAGGGGAAACTGGGCCAGCCCAGGGCCCGTGTGGGCTCTCTCCCTCCCACTGAGGAAAACCTCCCTAAAGCCCTATGGAAAACCATCCCCAACGCTCCCTGGGGAGAAGGGAGCGCTGTCCCAGGAAAGGGGAGCCAGGCCCCCAGCTCACCTGCTCCCTGTGCTCTCCACGGAGCTGCCTGGGCAGCCCTGGCAGGCAGGGCCAGTGCCAGGAGGAGCAGGAGGAAGAGGCGCAGAGCAAGGGCCATGGTGCCTTGCCCTGTGCCAGTCCCGCAGCTCTTGCTGCCCCCGCTGTCCTGACACCGCTGTCCCAATGTCAGCACCACTGCCGCCGCCGCCGCTGCTGCCGCAGCAGTTGTGCTCAAGGCCTGACTGCTCGGTGCCTGTGGTGCTGTGCAACCACGGGGCTCTGGCACTTCTGGGACCCCAGAGCCTGCTGTGACCTCACAGCGAGGGTGGAATTTTGTGGGGAGTGGGATTTATGTTCTTTGGGAGGGAGCTCATCCTGCCCAGCAGCTCTGTCCAAGGGCTGTGACACAGTCCCAGCCCAGCTGATCTCACATCCTGGGGGATGAAGGGATGGAGAGCAGCTCTGCCGGGAAGGGCTTGTGGGTGCTGCTAGATGAGAGGCAGGACATGAGCCAGCAATGACACATCCAAAGGAGTGAATGTTGAAGGAGGTGATTCCACCCCTCTGGTCTGATGAGACCCCACCTGGAGTACTGCATCCAGCTCTGGGTCCCAACACCAGAAGGACATGGTCCTGTTGGAGCTAGTCCAGAGGAGGGACAAAATGAACTGAGGGCTGGAGCCTCTCTGCTTTGGAAACAGGCTGGGAAGCTGGGGGTGTTCATCCTGGAAGAGAGAAGGCTCCAGGGAGACCTGATTGCTGCGTTTCAGTACGTTAAGGGGGCTTGTAAAAAAGATGGGACAGAATTTTTAGTGGGGTCTGCCTTCTCCGGGCAGGCCTTGGCAGCACCGCAGCCCTTCATGGCCTCCCACTGTCCCGTGCCCTCCACGCCTCCCCCAGGCCTGCCTGGCTGCTGAAGGAGCTCCAGAGGAGCCCCATCAAGAGGCACCTCAAAGCCCTCAGCAATCCAGCCAGCAACACACGGGCAGGACACAGATGGCGCTTCCAGGCTGGCAGAGGGGTGCTGGCCATCTCCAGGGACCGGTCTCTCAGGGATCCCCGCCGCAGCTCCGGCCTCTGCCCGCCCGCTCTGTCGGAAGCCTTAAGGCTTCCACAGAACCACCAAAGGCCAAGGGCCTTTTGGCCACTTTCCCTTCCACTCCGCACGCTTGGCCAACTTGCCCAGCACAAGCACCCTTTTTGCCCTCTTCCCCATTGGCCTGAAGACTCTGGGCACCAAAAGAAAGCTCCTGGACCTCTGTGTATGACAACAGCAATTTACTAATCCTACGGTGGGGTGAAACAAAGTGCTTGCAGAGCAGAGGTGTTCCCTGCAGGCTCAGGTGGCCCCAGCAGACGCAGCCTCCCAGATCAGTTCTCCATGGTGCTCACGCAGGACAACCAGCCCCTGTGACACAGGGAAGGCCGTGACTTCCAGAGACGGCGGAATCCATCTCACATCTGCTGGAGTCGGGAGGAGGGAATGCTCTGTACAACTCTGTTGATGTACAGAGTCTGAAGAGCCAGGCATGAGATGGCAGGGCTGGTGTCATCTGTCATGTCCTGAAGGGCTGGAAGAGAGAGGAACAGAGCCACAGTCAGAGCCTGCATCTGCAGGGACCTGGGGAGACCCTCCTGCCCCATCCCTCCCACACGGCAGCTCTTGCCATGGCCTGGAGGAAGCAGGAGACAGCAAGGATCAGCTGGAAGGCGCTGGCCACGAATGTCCCTCCCGCAGGCCCCTGGAAGGTCTCTGTGCTCTGCCCACGCCGCCCCTCGTGCGCGCAGGGAGCAGAGCCCTCCCAGCCGGGGCAGGGAACGCAGCTGCCAGCGCCAGCCCCCGCTGACAGCCCGCTGGCCTCACTCACCCCTGCACATGAGCTGCAACTCTCGCTGCTGCTCTCTCAGGAACCGCCCGGCCATCCCTGCCAACACAGAGCCTGTCACGGCCCCAGCCGCACAGCTGCCCCGCAGCGGCGCTGCCAGCCCTGCGGCCACAGCAGCGCCTTCCCCTGCAGGGCTCAGGCCCGGCCCTCGCCGCATCCTGACGCCCAAGGACACGGCTGCGAGAGGGCGGCAGCGGCGCCGAGGGCAGGCGGGGCTCCAGAGCCCCGGCCCGGATGGCGCTGCCGGGGCAGCAGGCGGGGCTGGGGCCGAGCTGCGGCGGGGCGGGGAGGGAGCCGGGCTTGTGGCTCACCAAGAAACCTGAGGGCCGCCTCTCGCAGGGGCTCCTGTGGGCTCCGCAGGTACGGCAGCGCCTGGCGCAGCAGCTCGGCCGCTCGGCTCCTGTCCTGTGCCAGCTGGAGAGAGCGGCAGGGCACGGAGGGAAGGGTTGGCGCGGGCTCTGTCCCTTGGCCCCGGCCTGCCCTGCCCGCACAGCCCTGAGCGGGGCAGAGGGCCCGGCAAGGCGCGGGCTTGATGGAGCTCGGGGCTCCATCAGCTCCGGCCCTGGGGCCAGAGGAGCCTGGAGAAGAGCCCGCGTGGGCAGCCCAGGGAAGGGAGCAGCGTTCTTACCAAGCACTCGCCAAACCTCCACATCTGATCCGCCATCAGCAGGTGCTCAAGATCTCTCCTCTTCAGGAAGCTTAGTGCTGAAAGCAGCGTTTCACAAGAGGCCTGCAGAGCAGCAGAGACCCAGAGATGGCACCGCAGCCCAGGGCACAGGACCTGCCTCCCTGTGCCAAGGCCAGGAGGAGGCTGGAGCCCATGAGGTGCCCATGAGGTGCAGGGAGACAGCTGAGCCCCCTGCCAGGAGGACAGCAGCGCCCAGGAGTCCTCACCTCTGCCACACGCATGTTCTCATCGTGGCAGTTGAAGAAGAGTGGCAGCAGGCTCTTGCTCACAAGCATCTTGAGGGGCTTTTTACCCTTGGCCGCTACCAACCTCATCACCTCTTGGAAGAGGCGAATGGAGAGCAGCTGCACATGGCGGTTGTCCTGTTGGAAAGGAAGCAAAAGCCCTCCTCATCAGCTGCTCCAGACCCCTCTGTGCACAGGCCCAAAAATCCACGGGGCCCCACACTTGGGGACAGCACCCAGTGGCCGTGGCTGGGGGCACAGAGCCTTACGTTGTCCAGCAGTGGCCAGAGCGCGCCAGCCAGCCGCAGGGCGATGGGGCTGGGTATTGCGAGGTGTCTGTGCGAGAGCAGAAAGCTGAGCACTGCGACGGTCATCTCAACGATGTCTTCATCTGCATCCCGCAACAGGTCCACAAGGCTTTCTGTCAGGCTGTACATTCTAATGCTCTGCATGGAAGACAAGGCAGGGCAAGCCCACGCTGCTGCTGCCGCCGTGGAGCCCAGGGGCCGAAGGGCTGTCCTGAAGCACTCGGGCAGCTGAACAGCAACGCAGGAGAGCTGGGAGCAGCTGCCACAGCTCCCAAAGCCCAGCCAAGCCCAAGGGGCTGCTTTCCCCAGCCCCACACTGCCAGCACAGCTTCAGCCGCTGCTGTCTTCTCACCATCGAGGAGTCCTTGCTGAGCTGCACGAGGCCTCTGAGCACCAGGCGACGCATCTCCCTGGACGTGCTCTGCAGGCGCCTTGCCATGATCTCCAGGACGCTGTCACCGCATTCTTTGATGTCCAGGAGGTCCAGGACCTGAAAGGCACAAAGCAGTGACCGGGGTGCCCAGCTGGCAGGAGCTCAGAACTGCACAGGCCTGAGCCAAGGCAGCAGCACAGGGCACGGGCACCGTCCCAGGCAGCTGCGGCTGTGAGAGGGCAGAGAGGTGGGAGGCAGCTCAGCTGTGCTGCCCATGGGGCTCACCTCCACAAGGAACGCCATGGCAGGCAGCTGCCAGTCTGAAATGTCTTAGCTGAGGAGCTCCAAGAGGCAGGAGATGAAGCTGCAACACCAGATCATGGAGACACAGCGCATCTCCCTGGTGGAGGGGAAAAGGCATCATTGCCCCTGAGCCGGGAGGGCAAAGCTCTCCCAGGAGTGACCCACGGAGCTCTGGTCTTTTCCCAAACACCCCGTGGGCGCTTTGGGAGGCGGCTGTTCCCGGGCACCCTCCTGTGCCAGCCTTTTCCAGTCTGCTCGTCCGTCTCTTTGTGACAAAGCCCTCTCACCCCTGCCCATGGGAACTGTGTGGGGCACCCTGGGCACAAGTGCCGGGGGCAGCAGGGAGAAGGGGGTCTCACCTGGCCAGGAGTCCCACTGCATAGTGGTGGGTGTCAGTACAGAGCAGCGTGTCCCAGCCAGCCTTGCCTTCCATGGCTACCACAACACGCTCACACTGCACTCGGCAGAGCAGGACCTTCAGGGTCTGCACCGCAAACCTGTGTGCAGAGCAAAGCCCAGGTGATGCTGGCAGCCCTGGCTCCTGCCTTGGAAGGGATGGGGAGACTGGGTGGACTGGGATGGAGCACCTTTGGGGGTTGGTGGCAAGGCCCAGTTGCTCCTGGCACCCCTTCCAGAAGGTGTCAACCTCCTCTGGCATATCCAGTGCGCTGATGTAAACTTGGAAGAGCAGACACAGAAGGAGACGGGGAAAATACTCCAACACTATAGGTGGGCACCAGGTCAGGTTGAAGACACTCCACAGTGTCACAGTTGCCTGGAAAGAATGAACCACCCAGAGACAACACTCAGTGCCAAGACATCCGTGTGGCAGGGCCCGAGCATGCCAGGGAGAGGCCGGGGGAGACACCGCGGGGTCACCCAGCCTGGTGCCCCTGAACCTTGCCCCTAAGGCAGGTTTCAGCGCAGTGCCTGAGGCAGAGAGATGCAGCTGGGGGGAGGACAGAGAGCTAGCTGCTGGAGAGGTGGCCTAGGGGCAAGCCAAGGTCAGTTGCAGGAACTCACAGCCAGGGCAAAGACTCCTGTGCTGTCCCCATCGGAGGTGTACACACTGTCCACTGGCCAGGCGTTCAGCACATTGAGGAGTATCTGCAGCGCCGGCTCCGCAGTCCCAGTGGAGGACATGATCACTCCCCACATGGCCGTAGCAGCTCTGTGGGGTCAGAGCTCTGTGTCAGGGGGGTCTGGGCCACAGCACTGTGGCCTGGGCTGCTGCAGGGGCCCGCGCTGGCCGTCAGCCCTGCCTCTGCCCACCGGCCCTCGCTGGCAGCACCCAGCCAGCCCACGGGGGTGCAGGCATCTTGAGGGGCAGGGAGGGAGCGTGGCAGCACGCTCAGGGGCTGACATGGCAGCACTGGCAAACGGAGGAGCCAGAGGCTCCTGGGACTGTCCCCCTGTCTGGCAGTCACCAGGGACAGGCTCTACAGGGTAAGGGGCCGGGGAACCCTAAACCCTCAAGGCAGGTGGGGCTGCCGTACCTGTCACCCGATGGGGCCCAGCGCAAGAGAGTCATCAGCACATCGCAGGGGTATTCCCTGGTCAGCTCCAGAAGGGCCTTGTCCAGCCTGTGCCCAGCAGACTCATTGGCCGTGAGCCACTTGTGGATGTACCTCACCATGGCTGGCACCTGCAGAAGGCCCGGGGAGACTTGGACACCTGCCCGAGCAGCAGGTTCCCCAGCTTCCCTTGAGAAGTGCTGCCCTTCCCACCCTATTGGGCTGGGCCTCAAAGACTGAAGGAACCCAGCAGAGCTGGCTTGAGGCGCCACACAATTCCTGGCCACAGGCTGCTTACTTGCTTTGGATTGGAGACCCCCTTCTCCACAAGCAAATCCAGCATGGCAGCCCCGGTCTCAGCATTGAAGAGGGGAAAGTTTGCCAAGAGCCCAGTGCCCACACCGGTGGTCTCTTCCCACCAAATGCACATGATGAATTCATAGATCATCTGCAGGAGAAGGGCAGGAAGAGAGGGAGAATCCATGGAGTGCTCCAAGCACGGTGCTGGGCTGAGCAGTGACAGCAGGCCCAGCCCAGGTGGGGATGGCTGCAGTACCTGCGCTGTTCTGCGGAAGCGGCCACGGGCAGGGTCCTGCTCTTGTGTCGGGTCCATGGCGGCACCTGGCAAAGAGCGAGCGCAGCCAGGGCTGAGGGGCTGTGGGAGAGGCCGGAGAACACAGGCCAGCCCTGCATTCCCAGGCAGGGACAGCCCTGGGATGCTCCAGGGATGGGGTGTGGCTGCCAGGGGGTTGAGGCACAGGCCCTCTTCTGTCCTATCCATGGGCATGTTGGATGGGATGGCATGGGATGGGATGGGATGGGATGGGATGGGATGGGATGGGATGGGATGGGATGGGATGGGATGGGATGGGGTGGGGTGGGGCTAAGCTGGCTGCAGGCACCAGCCCTGTGACCCAGCTCTGCTACTCACCCTCCTCCAGCAGCTGGATCTGCTCCAGCTCTTCAGGCTGCTGTGCTGAGGGAGCTGCAGCCTCCTCCTCCTCCTTCACCCAGGCCAGCTTGGGCACTCTGGGTGGTGTCTGCTCCATGTCACTGTATGGAGTTGGGACTGCTTGCAGGAGAGATGTCTTGGAAAACCTCCAGATGGGCAAGTGCTGCAGTTGTGCCTTGTAGGCAGCTGCAACAGAGAAGTCTTGGGAAGGCTACAGGACACCGTGTCCTGCAGTCTGTCCTCGAGGCCACCTGCAGAGGAAACGCTTTGGGAAAGCTCCGGGTCAGTAGGGAACAAGCTGGCTGTGTGGGGGCTCCTCACAGCACCGCTCTCTCCGTCCTGTCCCGACGAGTGCACCGAGCACTGTGGTGTGGCCGTGTCACCGCCAGCACCTATGTCACGACGTGTCACAAAGGGTCACCCTTGTACGCTCTGTCCCTTTCCTATTGCACGGTGACCACGGTGCACTGTGTCACAAAGAGCCCTAGGACACACCTCCACGTGCCCTGGGGACACCCCCAGCCCCCCACAAAGTGGCCCAGCTTGCAACGAAGACGTTCCCCCAAGGTTCGAGGAGAGCCCAACAGGAACTTTAGGAATGGCTCAAACAACAAGCAGATGCTCCTCTGCTCTGCCTGCTCAGGGCAGCAGAAGGAGCCCCCACGGTTGCCGATGCAGCTGCAGCAGGAAGGGCATCGGGGCCTTCCACAGCAGCTGCCAGGGCCTCTTTGGGACAAGACCCGGTGCTGGGTGGCCGTCACACATACAGGAGTGTGACACAGACACGGGACGTATGGCCCAGGGCACGAATGCTGCTCTGAGTCCTGGGAGCAGTGAAATCAGCAGGTGTGGCAGAGTCCCTGCCAAAGGAGACCTGCCTCCCCCAAGGCCTGCCAATGCTGGTGCCTGCTCCTGCCACAGAGACCTGTGTCCCCTGGGGACTTCTCTGCCAGAGGACAGCCAAAGCCCACGTGCGTTGGTGTGTGTGCTCCTTTCTGCAGGCGGCTGTTGGCAGGAGCACCTGGTGGCAACACTTGGTCTCTGTCAGAAGCTGTTACTCCTTCCTGGAATGATTTTTGCTTGGAAGTGATTATGTGCAGTGTCCACGCATCTCCCCAGCCCATCAGTGCCTCACACACGAGGTGACCACCAAGCCACTCTCCGGCCACCTGACCCGCAGCTGAGCCCTTCCCAGAGTGCCCGCACCCGCAGGGAGCGCAGGGCTGGATTTGGCCGCCAGAGAGTTGGTGACCCTCGTGAGATCCTCGGTGCATTTAGTTCCTACAGGAGTGTGGGCACCGCTGGGAAATGATCTGCATGCCTTGTTAATTGGATGTTCTTCCACCGCTAGCCTGGGGCAGGATCTCTCCCGGTCCTCCTCTCAACTCCCGGGCCTCTCCTCAGCCAATCAGAGAAGGCACCAAAATAATTGAGCCAATCAGAGCGCGCGGCGCTGATGACTCCTCAGGCAGTCCCAGAGCGCCCAGAGCTCCTCACCTGGACTCCACCCGCGCCCCGCCCCCAGCGCCCCCCGCCAGGAGAATTTGGGGAGGGGGGTATCGCGTTTTATCTTCTTTTGTGTTCTTCCAGAGTCGGGATTAAATGCTCGAGAGACGGAATTTTGTGTTTGGACTCAAATATTTATTAATTCTTATCTATATTACAGTGAGTTCTACAGCACTTCTAGCTAACAGGCCAAAAATGGACACGTATCTCTCTCTCTACAAGGCCTTTTAAGGGCCAATCTGTCCAAATAAGAACCAACAGCTGAATTCTTTTTACTTTTAACCCAACAACCAATCACCTGTGACCTGCAATGTGGAATTTTCTATCCAATTACAAAAGTACCACCAAGACCTGTGAAGAAGGTGAAAAAGAAAGAAAACTCCACCCTAAAACCTCCATCTTGTTTTATATATATTAATATAATCTAAAACCACAAATTCTAAATTTTCCACCATGGGTCATTACACACTTCTATTCAAACTACACACCAGTGATCCCAGTTCTATCACAATTCTGGAAAGCTTCTTCACATCCTCAGGTCAAAAGCAGTGTTTTCCTGGGGGTCAATGCCTGTCAGCAGAGAAAGCCCAAACCCCTCAGTTTCCAGGGTTCCAACAGGGGGAAGGTGTCAGACCCTGCCCGGCGCTGGCCATGGGGCGTGTGGGGCAGCTGGGGCCCTACTGGTGCCACTGGGAGCCCCCCGGGCTGGGGGCGCGGAGCTCTCGGGTGAGCGGGAGGGGCGGGAAATGGTGAGATGGTGGCTCTTCCAGTCCGTCCCAGTCTCTTCCAGTCCATCCCAGTCTCTCCTAGTGCCTTCCCAGGCCCTGACAATATCCTCATAGTCCCTCCCAGTGTCACAGAGTCCCTCCAAATTCCTCTCAGTCCACAGCCATTCCATTCCAAGTCCATTCCCTGTCCTTTCCAAGTCCTTTTTCAGTCCAATTCCAGACCACCACCCTATCACCCATTGCCCCAATCCGCTCCACTCTCTCTCGATGTTTCCCCATTCTCTCCAGCTTCACTCCCAGTCCCTCTCAGTGCCACACCAGTCCTCTCCCATCTCCCCCCCGCTGATCCCAAAGTGTCCTCACTCTCTCCCAGTGACCCCCAGTGTATCTATCTCACTGTGGCCCTCGAGCTCCCAGCCCAGCCTCGGCTGCCTGCTCTGCTCCGTGATGGATTTCTACCCTGCCAACATCCAGCTGAGCTGGTTCCAGGGCCAGCAGGAGCCCTCGGGACACGTGGTGGCCACCGACCTGTTCCTCAACGGGGACTGGATTTCTACCAGCTCCTGGTGCTGCTGGAAACCCCCCCCCGGCACGGGGTCAGCTCCAGCTCCAGGTGGAGCACGTCAGCCTGGAGCACCCCCTGAGCCGGCACTGGGGCACGGCCCGGACCCCACAGCAGGGGGTAGTGGGGGAAGTACTGGGGGGCTGGTGGGTGAATTGAGGTGTGCTGGGAGTAACTGTGAGGGAGTTTGAGATAGTCTGGCTTAAACTGGGAGTAAGGCTCCGGGGTCTAGAATGGCTAAGAAGGAGTCTGAAGGATGTTGGGGAGGGTGGGATGGGGTTCCGGGTGTCCTTCTGGGCACTGGGAGGGAGTTTGGGGGTACTGGGTGTAACTGGGAGGGATTTGAGTGAGCCTGGAGGGGATGGAAGAAGATCAGGGAGGGAAAAGCAGGGGTTGGAATGAGGTTGGTTGTGCTGGAGAGAAACTGAGACGCGTCTTGGTGTGTCCTGGTGGGGCTTGGAAGTGACTGTCAGAGGGTTGGGAGTCCTGTGGTAGTGGGGGGAAACTGAGAGGGGAGTTACGGGATCCGGAGAGGGACAAGAGGGGCTTTGGTGGGAGCTGGGGAGGCTGGGAAGAGACTGGGAGGAGATTTTAAGGGGTCCTGGGTAGGCTGGAGGAAATTGGGAGGGTACTTAGAGGGATTTGGAGTATCTGTGACAGGTTTTGGGAGGGTCCTGACCCTTGTGATCCCCCAGAGATGTTGCCAGACACCGTCCAGAGCAAGGTGCTGATGGGAATTGGGGGCTTCGAGCTGGGCTTCAATCTTCCTAGCACTGGGGCTCGGATTCTACTTGTGCAAGAGGGAGGGGTCCTAGGGAGTCGTGTGCTCCCTCCACCAGCGCGCATGTGCTCCCCCTGAGGCTCCCAGTCCGGTGACATCCCCCTTTTCTCCACCCACAGAACTCCTGACCCAGCAGTGGCGGCAGACCCTGCCCATTGCCTCGAGCCCAGCCAGGACACCCTGCTTTGTCCCCACACTGATACTGGGGGAGGGTCGTGTGTCCTCCCCAGCCCCGCTGTCACTCTGACCCCGCCTGGCTGCTCCCAGTAAAGCTTCTCAGTTAGACTCAGTCCCGTTTATCGTGGGGCGGGACTGGGAAAGGACTTGGGGGGACCCCGCGGGGGGATCGTGACTGGGCGGGGAGGGTGGGGTCCAGGTGGGGAACACTGGGTGCTGCGGGTCTGCCCGGCAAGCGGTGAGTCATCAGAGCTGCCCTCTCTGATTGGCTGAATCTTCTCCACCGCATTCTCTGATTGGCTGAGGAGAGGCCCGGGAGTGAGAGAAGGAACAGGAGAGATCCTGCCCCGAGCACCGGCACGGGAACAACAGAGCCAGCCTGGGCACAGCGAGGGAATTTATTATAACCAAATCACAGAGGGACAAGGAGAAGGGAGAGAAATCTCTCCAACCAATTCCCCCCACGCAACGGGGATAACCAGGATCACGGATCACCAGGGCTCTGCCCAATGGGGGTCACTGGGGATCATCCAACACCGATCCTCCCATGGGGGATGGAGCTGGAGCAGAGCACGAAGCTCTTCCCACACTCGGGGCACTCACAGGGCTTCCCTTAGTGGTGACTCCGTTGGTGCTGAGTCAAGTGAGAGCTCCTGGCGAAGCTCTTCCCACACTCAGGACACTCGTAGGGCCTCTCCCCAGTGTGGATGCGCTGGTGCCTGATGAGGTTGTCGTTGCGGTTGAATCCCTTCCCGCAGTCGGGGCAGCGGAATGGCCTCTCCTCTGTGTGAATCCGCTCATGTAGGAGGAGATTGGAGCTGGTCTGAAACCTCTTCCCACACTTGGGACATTCGTAGGGCCTCTCCCCAGTGTGGATGCGCTGGTGTTTTCTCAGGTCAGAGCTCCATGCGAAGTTCTTCCCACATTCCAAGCAGGTGTAGGGCCGTTCCCCTGTGTGGATCACCTGGTGCCGGATCAGGCTGGAGCTGTTGCTGAAGCCCTTCCCACATTTCCCACACTCATAGGGCTTTTCCCCAGTGTGAATCCTCTGGTGTAGGATCAGTTTGGACCTGTAGCTGAAACCCTTCCCACATTCCAAGCACTTGTGGGGCTTCTCCCCTCCAGGAGGCTTCTCCACCAGCTCTGAGCTCTGCCTGGATCTCCGGCCGCCTTCCCGGCTCAGGGAGGGTCTTTCCTCCTCACAGCTCCCTGGGCTGGGTTTGCAGCCCCTCCTCGCGAGAGATCTCCGGGGCTTTTCTGCCTCCTCCATCCCTGCACACCTGGGGAATGAAAATTCCTGGTTTAGGGGGAAATAAGAAGAAGACAACTCCATAAACTGGGTGTTCCTCCTTGCCCAAGTCCATCTCTGGAAGTCATTGAGCATCTTGTGTCTGTAATAACCTCCCAAACAACAAGATTCCCACCCAAAATCCCCCAAACTTTAAGACACGGATCAAAAACAACCCCAAATATCAAGCTTCAGCCAAAATTCCCTACAAAATTATGCTGGTTTGAAAGCAAAACCAGTGAAAGACTCCAAGTCAGAAATAGAATTTCATAAGAAAAATATAAGAGAAAAAAAATCCATGCAATAGTACAAAAGAAAACAACTGACAGAATCAGAATACAACCTGACACTCCACTAGTTAGGGTGGTGGTTGCAGTCCCGATGAAGTGGTCTTGTTGTAGTAGTGATGCTGTAGAAAGGTCTGGTAGCTCTTGTCCTCTGGAAACCAGTGGGTAAGGGCTGCCTTGGTGTTCCAAATCTCAGATTTTACCTAGGTAGGAAAGGCTTGGCTCCTCCCCCTGGCTGGAGCATCTCCCAATGGGATGATGGAATTTTATCAGTCATGCAGTGGCACTCAATGGCCCATTAACAGAAGATATCTTCCTGGAGGAAGGATGGGTTGTGGAAAAGATAAAGAACACTGCCCCACCTGCTTTTAACAGATGGCCCATTAGCAGAGGATCTCTCCCACAGAGATAAGGATCACTGTTCCACCTGTTTTTTTCCACTACTCTTTGTTCTTTTGTTTATTCCCTGGACCTCTGACCGGTTACTTCATGTTTGCTGCTGATTTCCTCTCCCTTTTGAAGATGAAAATGGTAAAAGTGTCTTTGACCTGCCTTGCTGGATATTGTGAAGAGGAACAGTCATCTGCTGCAAGTGGAAGTGTCACAGGTGGAGCAGAGTTCTGTGAGTGCTGTATCAAACCAGACTTCGTCAGACCTGCCAGAACAACTGGTCCATGCTGCCCTTCACTGCTCTGCCTGTTCCCCACTGTTTCATGCCCGAGTAATTTAACTGCTGTTAATTGGGTGTGTGTTTCACTCGAGCCAGTCCAGCAGAACCAGCAGAAAGCAGCCCCAGAATGAATGGGGCTCTGCAGAGGAGCCCCAGACTATTCATCAGCCTGCCCACAGAACTGGCTCCAACTCTGAGCCCTTGTGACCACACTCTGAAGAAGACACACTTCTGATATTTCTTAGGCACTTATGACTGAGGCACTGCATGTGCTTGTGCAGGGAAGAATCCCAAAGGTCTTTCTTACTTCAGGAAAAAACCTGCAGCAGTGCATACCCAGCATCTGCTATCAGCACATCCTGGCTGCACGTGCAGGAGAAGCAGCAGCAGCATTGTACACGTGGGTTTGTTAAGCTGAACTCCCCTACACTTTGAACAGTGCTCATCACAAACATATTTAATGGCACACCCATGCCATACATTTCTCCTAAAAGCCTCCCTTGTAACTAAACTTTGCTGGAAAGTTAATGCCGAGGATGAACGAGCAACTTCGGTCTCAGTCCGGAGGTGGAGGGGTTCTAAACACTGACTTTCCGAGAGCAGCATCTCTCCTGAAGCGCTCGGGGCCACCCGAGCCGCCGCCGGGAGCGCGGTGCAGAAGGCGGCCCGGACTCAGCCGCAGCGCCGGGCACCGCGCATCGCTGCTCTGCAGGGCGGCCCGCACGTCCTCCAGCAGCTGCCGCAGGCTGCCCTTCTCCTGCTGCAGCTCGGCCATGCGCTCCTCGGCCCGCTCCAGCGCCACCATCTCCTCGCAGCGCTCTCGGGAGCAGGGCCCCGGCGGCCGCCGCTCGGGCTCGGCGGGGGCTGCGCGGGCGGATGTGGCTCTCGATGTGCTCGCCCTCCCGGCCCAGCGGCAGCCGCGGCCCCGCGCGGGTGCTGAAGTGGCCGCAGAGCCGCGCGTGGAGCTGGCGGAAGGTGAGCTCGGCCCAGAGCCCGTCCCACAGCCCCGCGCACTCCTCGGGCTCCGCCGCCTCCTCCGGCGCCAGCGCCCGGCACAGCGTGCGGGACTCCTCGCCGGGGATGCGGCCCGGCCCGGCGCAGTCCCGCTGCTGGAAGATCTCCTGCAGGGACTGCTCCGGGCCGCTGGCCAGCACGACCATCTCGATCTCCACGCCGCGCTCCAGCCCGTCGCGGTGGGCGAGGGCGCTGAGCAGCCACTGCGTGCGCCGGGCCGGCCGCCCGGAGGGGTCCCAGCCCTCAGGCGGCTCCATCGCGCCCGCCCGGCCCGCGGCGCTGCCCGAGCATCCTGAGCGCCGCCCGCCCGAGCGCTCGGCCCCGGCCCCGGCACGGAGCGCCTGGCTCGCCCCGCACGGAGCCGCGTCCGCCTTTGTCCGGCAGGAGCAGGGACTCGGGCAAAGCGGGCAGGTGCCGCCCTGCTCCCTTTGTCTGCCAAGCCCGAGCCCCAAGTGTTGTTCTTATTTCTTAGCTAATTTCTCCCTGGTTTCTCTCTGACACAAGCATGACAATAGCATCGCACAATCCAGTTTGACAAGTAAGGCGCTTCCACTAAATTAAAAACCCAATGTTTGTAGCCGTGGAATCGGGTTTTAACCCTTTAAGTGCGGCGGAAATAAGATGCACAGCTACATGGTCATCTTTCATGACAGGAAGAAAGAGACAAGTTTATTCAGAAATACACTTGGTTTATAGCATGACTCGTAATTCCCAGAGTAGAGAAAAGGTGATTGGTTCAGAGAGAAGACACCCCATTCCCAGGGCCTGGTCACACATCACAACAGCTGTTCTATCTTTGTTACTAATTCCTTTTTATTTTGACCAAATTATCAGCCTGGGAGAAATTCTCCCTAGCCTTGAGCTGGACAAGCTTATCGGCTGGGAACAGAGCTGAAAAGCTCCAGCCTGGAATATTATTCAGGCTGTATTTTTCTTACTTTCTCAATATGTGTCCCACAAATGTGCTTGAACGTCGACCTTCTGTTCGCTCAGGCTTCCTCACCTCTATAGATGAGGTGACTTCCAGGTGTTGGTGTGTGGGTGTTAAGAGGTCTGTGTTAGAGATGAGTAAGTGTTCAACTCGTTCAAACGAGCTGCCCAAAGCAGTGATTTTGGTCTCTCTTTGCCTGGGGAGCAGGACCGGGGTTGTTGAACGCAGGCAGCAGCACGAGCAGGGCTCCTCCAGCAGCAGGGACACGCCAGGAGCCAGAGGGGACCGTGGCACCAGAGGGGACCGTGGCACCAGAGGGGACCGTGGCACCAGCCGTGCCCGAGGTCTGAACAGGCTGCCAAAGTCAGGCGGTGCTGACAGGCTGCGTTAACAGCCCAGGCAAGGCGTGGTGAGGAGCCAGGGCTGGGGGCCACCCAAGGAGTCCTGTCAAGAGCAAATCGTTCTAATATTCTCTCTAGGACAAAAAAGGAACAAACCAGTCCAGTTGATATGTGAGGAAAATGAATTCAAGTTCGTTTAAAACGCTGCTTAATACAGGGTTGGGTTTCTTTTGAGTGAACTGGTGTTAATAAATATTCGGTCCCATATGATGGGGTTTCTCTGCAAATAGGCCTTGATGGGAAATTACTGAATACCTTTTGTTTTGCTCTTTCTTAAGTTGAGCACCTGAGTAGCTTTGTTGAGGAATGGAGAACTCTTTGTAGCTCAGTATTTTCTCAGGAGGAGCCTTAAATTTTATCACAGGAGGAAGGACAGGCAAAGGTTTGAAAGCCTTCCCGTGCTGAAGTGACACACTTTGAGAGGAGTCTGTGAGAAGTCCCCTCAGGCACTGCCAGGGCTGTTTGCCTCCTCTGCAGGCTCAGTATTCTGGGAATTCCACAAGCCTCAGATGCCACTGTATTTTCCCCTGAATATTTTTTGTCGTGCAGTACACAGGGAGAATATTTTGTGCTAGATTCTCCTCTGGGCTGAGAGGAATGTTGAATTTGTCTTTACAAATGAGCTCTGGATCTGCCTGTAGATAAGGCTAGCACTGAGAGATAAAAGAAACAATGGGATGGATTCCACTGATTGATGAATGGAAAAAGATGTTTGCCTTTACAAACAAACTGTAGGGCTGCTGATAAATCAAGTTGGATATCAAAAGATGAAAGAAGCAAGGGGAGGGGGGAACTATGAATTATATAAAAAATACAAATGAAAAGGGAGGGTTATACATTAGAGGGGAATTTCAGATATCAGGCATTCCGGGAAGTCTGTGCCTCTCAAGTACCTCAGCCAATGGGGAAAGAGAGAGGGAAATGCAGCCGGGAAAATAGGATAAAAAGGAGGCTGCGTCCTCCAAAAATTGGAGAGATCCCAGGGGAATGTCCCATGGCCTCTCCCTTTATTCGAATAAAGCAAAAAGGACTCCTCTGTCTCCTTTTTGGACATAAACCTCTGGTGTTTGTGGATTAATTTTCCTGACAATTTGGGGGCTCGTCCGGGATCTTTCCACTGTCCCGGGCAGCGAGTGGAGCTGAAGGCGCCTCACCCAGTTTGGGTGATCAGCTCCCCTTGGTGCCGGCCGGTACCGGGCGATCCATTGGGTTCCCGAGACTGTCCAGGAGACAGACGAGTGGCGGACCAGGGGGGTCCGTGAAGAGTCCGCAGGGAAGGACCACTGAAAATCTCACCGGTGAGTAAAATGGGATCTTCGGGGAGCAAACCTGGGAGGGCACCCATGGAGGGTAGCACAGGTAAACCTGAGAGGGCACCCATGGAGGGTAGCACAGGTAAAACGGGGCACCCAGAGAGGGTTGGAAAGGTGAAGCCGCAAAGGGGCCCCGGCAAAAGGGATGACGATCCCATAATACCCCCGGAGAGTCCCTTGGGGTGAATACTGAGGTCTTGGGAAAGATTGTATATTCACCCAGAAGTAACTATGGAAATGATGGTAAAATATTGTTATTTTGTGTGGCCAGAGTATAAGTTGGCAAGGGGACTTATATGGCCACCTTATGGAACAGATAAAATTCATTTGTGTCGAATTTTGTGGAGGTATTTAGAGGAAAGTGGTGAGGAATGGGATGTTTTTCAGCACCTTCCCCCTTCTTGTCCTCCAGTGTTGCCAGCTGACCCAGGTCATCTGTATCCTGAACTTTCAGAGCAAGGGGATCAGGGAAATGTTGTTCCCACAGCCCCACCTGAGAAGGGTGATGGTGTAGGGGGAGGGGAGCAGCATGTTGTATCACCCCCCAGAACTAGAAGAGGAACTCAGTTTAGGGCATCAGAAGCCCCCCAAGAGACAGGGGTACACCAGATGCCACTCTGTCAAGTTCCTTTGGGGGTCAAGGGGGAGGATTTGGGTTTGTAATTGTACCACTCAATACCCAGGATATAAGAGGGTTGAAAAAAGAATTACCCCCATATTTGGATGATCCCATAGGGGTGGGGGAAAAGATAGAGGAATATTTGGGAAATGCGGATTATACATGGAAGGATTGGGATTTTCTTTTGGGAATTTTGTTTGGGTCATCAGAGAAACGAATGATTTTGCAGAAAGCTCGGCAGCTGTGGGAGAATGAACATCCACAAGCAGCTGGACCCAATGCACCTACGGTGGGTGATGCCATCCCCCAGGCAGACCCCCAGTGGGACCCAAATAACCAGGCCAGTCTGGCTCACCGTGATTGCCGTGCTTATTTGATCAGGGCAATCAAGTCAGCGGCTCCCAGAACTAACAACATAGCTAAGGCTCTGTCGTTGGAACAGGAGAAACAGGAAAGCCCTCATTGGTTGGAGAGGATTAGGGATGCCTTGAGGAAGCACGGGGGAATGGATCCTGAAGGGCCAGCCTTCAACACATTGCTTAAGGTGCAATTTGTTACTAAAGCCTGGCCTGATATAAGGAAAGGAGTACAAAAAGAAGAAAAGTGGCAAAATAAGCCTCTAGAGGAATTGGTTAGAAAAACACAGCAGATATATGTAAGAAGGGATGAGGAAAAGGCAGAAGCTAAAGCAAGGATGATGGCAGAGTTTGTGCAGCCCCGGAGGAATAAACCACAGGGTCCAAGGGGTCCCCAGGGACAGAGGGGACGGGGTCGGCCACAAGGAAGGGGCAGAGGGATTCCCTCCTCGGCAGGGGACAGCCGACCCAAACAGCGGCTGGGGAAGAACCAGTGTGCTGTCTGCAGGGCAGAAGGGCATTGGAAAAACGAGTGTCCGCAGAAACAACTGGACCCTCAGGAGGAGGAAGTCCAGAGGATAATGGAAATGGATTGTTAGGGGTGTCAGGGGCTCCTGTTATACCAAAGACCCACCACTCAGGAGCCCTTGATAACTTTTAAGGAGGGTCCGGATCGAGAGGAGGTGTGTTTTCTGGTAGACACAGGGACCTCTCCATCCACCTTAAATTTTATACCTAAGGGGGGGAAATTGTCAAAAAGATCCTTGGTTATTCAAGGAGTAAGTGGGAAGGATGAGTGAGTGCATTTTATTCAACCTCTGTTAATAGATGTGGGGGACAGATTTGAAGTGCATGAATTCTTGTTTGTTCCTAATTGTGATTGTAATTTACTGGGAAGAGATTTGATGGCTAGAATGGGAATGCAAATTAGCATTGTAAAAAAGTGACACGGAGTCCGAAACTGTGATATCTTTGTGTAAAATGTCTGAGAAGGCTTATGCTGAAATAAATTAGGAAGTATGGGCAGCCCCAGGGACAAATTGGTTAATGCCCCAGTCTTAGCTCTTCCAGATGCAGAAAAAAAAAATTCAACTATATGTGGATGTCAAACAGGGTCATGCTAAAGGAATTTTGGTGCAAGAGCATGGGGGAACACGGAGGCCTGTTGCCTGTTTTTCTAAGTTGTTAGACCCGGTGGCCAGAGGCTGGCCCCATTGTCTGCAGAACTGTGCAGCCACAGCTCTGATGGTGGCTGAGGCCCGAAAGCTGACAAGGGGAGGGCATCTCATTGTTAAAGTCCCACATCAGATTAAAGCTTTGTTAACTGAGAGAGCCTCTAAGTGGATGACGAGTGCTCATTACATTACGATTATTACAGTATGAATCTTGTTTAATGGAACAGGAGGATTTAGAATTTAAAAGTGGAGAAGATTTTAATCCAGCCTCTTATTTAAATGGCCCTGGAGAAAAGGGGGGCCAGGAAGAAATCCATGATTATATCCAGTTATAGACCTCCAGACAAGGGCTAGGGAAGATTTACGAGATATTCCCTGGCCTGAGGGAGAGAATGTGTTCATTGATGGGTCCTCCAAGGTGGTAGAAGGGAAACGATTTACAGGATACTCTATTGTGAATGGAAAGGAATTAAGGGAAGGGGTGAGGTTACCACACACCTGGTCAGCTCAGAGAGCAGAGCTGTACGGGCTTGTGAGAGCCTGTGAATTATACCAGGACAAGACAGTAAATATATTTACTGATTCTAAATATGCATATGGGGTGATACATGCATTTGGAAAACGATGGAAAAAAAAAAAAAAGAGGTTTATTCAGCTGCAAAGGAAAGACATTAGCTAATCTCTCGCCTATTGGAGGCAGTGAATTTACCAAAAAATGGTGGCAATAATCCACATTAAGGGGCATCAGGCAGGATGGTCGGAGGAGGCAATAGGAAACCGACTGGCTGATGAAGAAACTCGAAAAGCTGCATTGTTGCCAGAAGTCTCTAAGATCCTGCCTTTGCTCCCAGTAACTGCACCGCTGCCAGAGAAACTCTCTTTTCCACCAGAGGAACTTGAGATAATTAAAAAGAGTGGGGCAGAGGAAAGAGAAAATAATTGGTTTACAAGGAATGGTAAGCAGTGGATACCAAGAGCTCTAGCCTTACAATTGTTAAAACAACTGTCTCTTGTGAAATCTCTTCGACAGGAAGCTCAGCTGGCACAGACCCTGCCTTTGGACTTTGCTGTTCACAACATCCAACCGGGACACTGGGTCCTGGTTAAGGAGTGGGAAGAAGCACCACTGGTGGCCAAGTGGCGTGGACCTTTCCAGGTGTTGCTGAGCACAGACACAGCCGTCAAGACAGCTGAACACGGCTGGACCCATCACACTCGGGCCAAGGTCTCTGCAGCCCCAGAGATTTGGACATCTCAGCTGGAGGAGAAGGACGGGAAGCCGCGACTGACACTCGGCAGGAGGGGACTGGAGCAGCAGCCAGGGCGTCGACATCGGGGGAAGCCTCGTGTGCCCACCCACAGAGTGCCTGCTGAAATAGTCTGTGTGGGCATCCCTCCTCTCAGATCTCCAGGCACTGGGGGCCAACCCTTGCTGTCATTGTTTTCTTTATGTTGAGCTGTTTCTGTGCCTTCACTCGCCACAGGTGGTGTGAAAGACAACGTGAAAGTAAAAATGAAGTTAGGAGATTAGATTACACAACCAGAATGTTTCTCTTAATAATGTTCCCTTTATATTATCAGTTAGGTTGGGGCCAAGAATGGGAAAATAATTTTTTGACCTTAGGAGAAGAAGTAGCAAAAACCTTTAACCTTAGCAATTGTTGGGTCTGTGGAGGGCCAGGACAATCTGAAAACTGGCCATGGGTGGCCAGCCCAGTTGAACATCAACAGTAGATTAGCACCCTGGGTAAGGTCCGTAATGGAACAGGATTTTGGGATGAAGAAGGAAGTCCATGGCGGCTTCATTCTTCTGAAAAAGACACTTATTGCCTAAATAGGCAAATAGATGACAATGGAAAAGTGGTGAAACAAATTGCAAAATGAATTAAAAAAATTAGCTCATGTGCCAGTCGAAAGATGAAAAGGATGGGAATGGGACATGTTTTCTTGGCTACCTGGTGTACTATAAGTTAAACAACTGCTTTTTTTCCTCTTACGTGCTGTAGCAACTCTAATCTTTTTGCCAGGCATGTTCCCTTGCTTAGTACAACTTATTCAACATGTGATCAAAAGGATGCAGGTAAGAGCCACGCCTACTGATCCAGAGATGGTTACAAAAGGACAGAAATTGATGTCACTCCAAATAATTACAAAACCAAAAAAGACTCAGGAACAAGAAATTAAGTCAATGAGAGCTAAAGTGTGTAAAGACAATTATTAAAAAATAAAAGAGGAGGGGTTGAGAGGAATGTTGAATTTGTCCTTTACAAATGAGCTGTGGATCAGCCTGTAGATAAGGCTAGCACTGAGAGATAAAAGAAACAATGGGATGGATTCCACTGATTGATGAATGGAAAGAGATATTTGCCTTTACAAACAAACTGTAGGGCTGCTGATAAATGAAATTGGATATCGAAAGATGAAAGAAGCAACGGGGGAGAAAACTATGAATTCTATAAGAATTAAAAATTTAAAAGGGAGGGTTCTACATTAGAGGGGAATTTCAGGTATCAGGCGTTCCGGGAAGTCTGTGCCTCTCAAGTACCTCAGCCAAAGGGGAAAGAGAGAGGGAAATGCGGCCGGGAAAACAGGATAACAAGGAGGCTGCGTCCTCCAAAAATTTGAGCGATCCCAAGGGAGTCCCATGGCCTCTCCCTTTATTTGAATAAAGCAAAAAGGACTCCTCTGTCTCCGTTTTGGACATAAACCCCTGGTGTTTGTGGATTAATTTTCCTGACAGAAAGAACTTGGGGATTCTTCCCTGCACAAGCACGTGCAGTGCCTCAGTGATAAGTGCCTCAGAAATATCAGAAGTGTGTCTTCTTCAGAGTGTGGTCACAAGGGTTCAGAGTTGGAGGCAGTTCTGCGGGCAGGCTGATGAATAGTCTGGGGCTCCTCTGCAGAGCCCCTTTCATTCTGGGGCTGCTTTCTGCTGGTTCTGCTGGACTGGCTCGAGTGAAACACACACCCAATTAACAGCAGTTAAATTACTCGGGCATGAAACAGTGGGGAACAGGCAGAGCAGTGAAGGGCAGCATGGACCAGTTGTTCTGGCAGGTCTGACGAGGTCTGGTTTGATACAGCACTCACAGAACTCTGCTCCACCTGTGACACTTCCACTTGCAGCAGATGACTGTTCCTCTTCACAATATCCAGCAAGGCAGGTCAAAGACACTTTTACCATTTTCATCTTCAAAAGGAAGAAGAAATCAGCAGCAAACATGAAGTAACCAGTCAGAGGTCCCAGGAAGAATCAAAAGAACAAAGAGTGGTGGAAAAAAACAGGTGGAGCAGTGATCCTTATCTGTGTGGGAGATATCCTCTGCTAATGGGCCATCTGTTAAAACCAGGTAGGGCAGTGTTCTTTATCTTTTCCACAACCCATCCTTCCTCCAGGAAGATATCTTCTGTTAATGGGCCATTGAGTGCCACTGCATGACTGATAAAATTCCATCATCCCATTGGGAGATGCTCCAGCCAGGGGGAGGAGCCAAGCCTTTCCTACCTAGATAAAATCTGAGATTTGGAACACCAAGGCAGCCCTTACCCACTGGTTTCCAGAGGACAAGAGCTACCAGACCTTTCTACAGCATCACTACTACAACAAGACCACTTCATCTGGACTGCTACCACCACCCTAACTAGCGGGGTGTCAGGTTGTATTCTGATTCTGTCAGTTGTTTTCTTTTGTACTATTGCATGTATTTTTTTTCTCTTATCTTTTTTCCTATCAAATTGTATTTATGACTTGGAGACTCTCACTGGTTTTGCTTTCAAACCAGCACATGTCTGGAGGGGATTTTGGCTGAATCTATATATTTGGGGTGTTTTTGATCCTTGTGTTAAAGTTTGGAGGATTTTGGGCAGGAATCTTGGTGTTTGGGAGGTTATTACAGACACAAGATGCTCAATGACTTCCAGAGATGAACTTGGGCAAGGAGGAACACCCAGTTTATGGAGCTCTCTTCTTGTTATTTCCCCCTAAACCAGGAATTTTCATTCCTCAGGTGTGCAGGGATGGAGGAGGCAGAAAAGCCCCGGAGATCTCTCACGAGGAGGGGCTGCAAACCCAGCCCAGGGAGCTGCGAGGAGGAAAGACCCTCCCTGAGCCGGGAAGGCGGCCGGAGATCCAGGCAGAGCTCAGAGCTGGTGGAGAAGTCTCCTGGAGGGGAGAAGCCCCACAAGTGCTTGGAATGTGGGAAGGGTTTCAGCTGGAGGTCTGATCTGATCCGGCACCAGAGGATCCACACTGGGGAAAAGCCCTATGAGTGTGGAAAATGCAGGAAAAATTTCAGCACTATTTCTGATCTGATGAAGCACCAGGTGATCCACACAGGGGAACGGCCCTACACCTGCTCGGAATGTGGGAAGAGCTTTGGGTGGAGCTGCAACCTGAGAAAACACCAGCGCATCCACACCGGGGAGAGGCCCTACGAGTGTCCCAAGTGTGGGAAGAGGTTTCAGACCAGCTCCAATCTCCTCCTACATGAGCGGATTCACACAGAGGAGAGGCCCTTCCGCTGCCACGACTGCGGGAAGGGATTCAAGCACAACTCCACCCTCATCAGGCACCGGCGCATCCACACTGGGGAGAGGCCCTACGAGTGTCCTGAGTGTGGGAAGAGCTTCTCACACAGCTCTCACTTGACCCGACACCAACGGAGTCACCACTAAGGGAATTCCTGTGAGTGCTCTGAGTGTGGGAAGAGCTTCGTGCTCTGCTCCAGCTCCATCCCCAATGGGAGGATTTGTGTTGGATGATTCCCAGTGACCCCCATTTGGTGAGGGTGAAGGGGTTTGAGAGATTTCTTTCCCTTCTTCTTGTCCTGCCGTGATTTGGTTGGTAATAAATTTCCTCTCTGTGCCCAGGCAGGGTCTGTGATGCACATTTTGCTGTTTGGTATGGGATGCTTCCCCTTTTTACACCATCCCAGGAACTCTGGGTTAAACTTTCTCCCCACTGTTGCAGCTGGAGAGGCAGGATCAGAGTGGCTTTGGTGGGTGCCTGGCATCGGGCCAGCATCACTCAGGCCATGGGCACCCCTGAGATCCCAGTGTGGTGATGCATTCCCCCACTCCTAGAGAAAGTGCTGACCCAAACTGAGGCCAGGATGAAACATGGTTATGACTGGAGCCCACTCTCTTGTGACCCTCTCAACAGAAATCCAAAAGGAGACCTTTGAGCTCTCCTGGGCCACCGTGGGCTGTGACCAGCAGTCTCCCTCTGAGGGGCCTCTCAGAGCCAGCAAACCCTCGGCTTTGCTGTGCCTGGAGGATCGCTGAAACACGACGTGTCCTGGGCCCATACCCTCACTGCTCAAGGCCCCATCCTTCGGCCAGTGGGAGATGCAAAAACATCTCAAGGGAGGATTTCACTGAGCTCTGGGGGGAATTGCTTGCACTGACTGTTCCTGTCTGTGTGTGCCCCTGCACATATGCTATAGCACATCTGGGAGAAATACAGCTTTCCTAGATGTGGAAGTACCTTGGATATCTAAGTTAGGCCTGTAAGCAAGGTTCAGTTATAGTTATGAACATACTTAAATGCTGTTAAATGCTAAGTGTTTTGCTAAGTTCTTAAATGTAAGTCATAAGTGTTGTTATTGTATTAAGTTGCTAAGTACAACTTGGAAGTTACAGCTGTAAGTTAGGTTAAATGCTGTTAAGTGTTATTGCTCTGTGGAATTGTTAATGTTAAGTTCTAAGTTAAGTTAGGTATAAGTTTGGTGTTGTTCGTCTGTTGAATTGCTAGGCCTAAGGTATAAGTTAAGTTACAAATTAAGGTAGAAGTTCAAATGTTTTTAGGCCGTGTTCCTTTTAATCCCTGCATGCACCTAAACACAGCACACACCCACCCACACTCCCCTAGAGAGTTCCCAGTTAATTTCTGTTCTGATTGCATGGATTTTATTTGGTGTTGTTCTTGCCTTGTTGTGCCTCACCTGTCCTGTAGGCAGTAGAATGAATTTTGCCAACAAACTTATTGTACTTTGTTGCTTAATATTAAATCTGACTTTTGCTCATGCATTTGTCACCGATTTTTAAGCGATCTCAAACGCTCTCATTCATGACAGCACCACAATGTCCCGCATCACCGAGGGCCCTGACACACGCCCGTGTCACAAAGGGCCACCCCCGGCAGCCAAGAGCAGAGGGACAGCCTGGAAGCGGCCCGGAGCAGCCCCGGCCTCGTGGCCTTGTAGCCCCTGGCGTGGCCAGAGCCCTGGGAGGCTTTGGGGTCCCCACTTTGGTGTCCCAGGGGTTCCCCGTCTCCAGGCTCATCCCTTCTCCGAGCTGCCCCGTCTCCAGGCTCCCCTCACTCCCGGCTCTCGGGGTCCCCCCTCTCCAGGCCCCCATTTCAGGCTCCGGCACTCCCGGGGCTCTCCCCTTTTCGCTTTCCCCCCCTCAAGGCTGCTCCCCTCGCCCTGCCAGTCCCGGGCGATCGCCACGGGGCTCCGGGGACCTCCATCCCCCACCCACCGCCGGGGCTCTGTCTGCAGCCGCCACCCAGACATCCCCAAAAAACCACCCGGGGACCCCACAGGATCCCCCAAAAGGGGATTTCGGGACAGCTCTGGAGCCCTGCAAGATGCAAACATCGCTCCGCCCGCCGTCTCCCGAAATACACAAACAGGGAGAACCAAAGATACTTCGGGTGAGCTCCAAATATCCCTCTCCCTCTCAAAAAATCCCTGCCAGGACCGCCCAAGATATTGGGGGCGAGGTCCCCCTCCCCGGTCACCTACACAATACGGGGGGGCCGATACTGCGGGCGCGAAGGGGCTGCAGATGCAGAGAGCGATGGACGCACGGGCTGCCGCCTCTCGCTGCTCCTCCTCCTCTTCTTGCTCTTCCTCTACCCCTCCTCTTCCTCCTGCTCCTCCTCCTCCTTCTCCTGCTCCTTCTCCTCCATCTCTCGGCTGCCGGCGAGGAGCTCTCTCGGGTGAGCGGGGCTGGAACGGGAGCGGTGGGAAAGGGGTGGGAGAGGGGGTATAAAGGGAGATGGGAGAGCGGGAAGAGGGTTCCCAGGGAGGGTGTCCACGTTAAGCCCAGGACCCCCAATCCCCTCCGTGTCCTGCCAGCCCCTCCCGGTGCTGTGGGGTCCGGGCCGTGCCCCAGTGCCGGCTCAGGGGGTGCTCCAGGCTGACGTGCTCCACCTGGAGCTGGAGCTGACCCCGTGCCGGGGGGGTTTCCAGCAGCACCAGGAGCTGGTAGAAATCCAGTCCCCACTGGGGACCAGGTCGGTGGCCACCACGTGGCCCGAGAGCTCCTGGTGGCCCTGGAACCAGCTCAGCTGGATGTCGGCAGGGTAGAAATCCATCAGGGAGCAGAGCAGGCAGCCGGGGCCGGGCTGGGAGCTCGAGGGAAGCAGCGAGATGGACACACTGGGATGGGCAGGGGGCCCCTCCAGTGCGGATCTGCCCCCCCATCCAATCCGCAGATAATCGCTCCAGGGATCGAGTGCTAAGGGACAGGGAACCACCTTTCTTCCATCCCAAATCCACCTTTCCCTCCCCTCTCCCCCCCTTTCTCATCATTCCCCAAATCTACTGACCCCTCGCGACTCAATGTGGGTTTCCCAGCCCCCTCCCCCAATCTTTGGGCATCCCAGCTCCCTCTTTTCCCCCATCCTTTGGCCCATTCCCAATCATCACTCCAACATCAAACCCCCTAACCCTTGCTTGCTTTTGGGGGTTCCAGGCCTCTCCTGCTCAATCTCGGGTTCCCAACCCCCTCTTTCACTCTTTTTGGACAACTCCTGACAGCTTTTTTCTGGGAGGAATCCCTGATTTTCAGTATTTTTGGGGTGTAGTTTCAAAGCGGACAGCTCCAGGTCGCTCCTGCTACCTCTGGGGATCCAACCCCCTTTTCCCCAATTCAAGCACCTCTCGAAAGCCCATCAGGGGACTCACATATTCTCTCCTTCCTCTCTCCCCTCCCCCCTCCCGCTGATTTTATTTTTCGGTCTCTTTTTAAAACAAGATTCTATTAAATATTACAGGGCTTCTTGTTTTGCCAAATGCAGCCTAAAGGAGAACAGTGAACATTACAAATTCCATACCAAAATTTTGCCATCACTAACAGCCACTCATAAACATAAACAAAAAATCCCCAAAGGAATAAAGATTTTTTCTGCTTATTCCCCTAAGACTAAAATGTGTTTCCCACACCCTTGGCCCAATCTTAACTGAAAATATAAAAGTAGGATTATTAAGAAAAAACATTCTAATGGTGTAATCTTGTCACCAAAACTGCGGGAGGACCCAAAACTCTTCAACACCATTTCTACTGTTAGAGAATCAAGGCATTACTTGATTCTGGCCAGGATGTGCAACAGAAATAATTTCAGCCACACATAGCCCGGGTGTGCAGAGAAAATCATTCCATGATACGTGAGTTTTACTAGATTTTCCCTTAACTTTTTACAGTCCAAAACCTATAAAAATCCATTGGTTTTATGTTCATTGCTTCCTAGTTGTGCACTTCTAAGTATTTAATTTCCTATCGGCCCCGGATTTCTTCCCCTCTATATTAATTAGATCCGCACTCCTGGATTTCCTTCTCAGCCTTTTGCAGACCAGGCATCTCCAACTATGCCAGGGGCAGTGTCTGGGGTGGGTGTTCCTTGATGTTTGCTGATGGCCTTAATGGTCGTTATCTTTGTGAGTATCTTTTGGGCTATTCCCAGTCTGTTGAGATGTTAAACTCATCTCTGTTTAGTAGTGGAAAATTCCTTAGAAATCTCTTTAAAATTCGTTTCCCCAATGCAAAGGCACATGAAGCCTGAGTAGAGAAATAGATTTTTAAAATTACACTCGTTGTATTTTCCGACCATGGAATCCCCGTCAGCCCAGTGTGTGAGTGTAACTGAGGGGCAGAGTGGAATTGTGCCGTTGTCTTCCCCAGCAGCTGTGGCAGTGCAGGCACAGAAAGCAGCGAAGCTCCAGCAGTGGCAGCAAGGATTGGCCCCAGTGTGTGGAGATGCCAAAGGAGGGTGCCCAGGCAGAGGATTTCAGCAGAGGATCTGTGGGCAGGCCCAGGGGCTTGGCCCGATGTGGAGCCCTGGCTGCTGCTGCGTTGCCTTCAGTGCAGGGTCAGTGGTGCCCTCCCATGCTGCTCCTGCAGCCGGGAATTCCAAATTCCTTTGGCATGGCCCTATGTAACATCCACATCCCATTCCAATTTCTTTTCTGACTCTGGTAGAGCCATGGCTGTGGCGTCAATCACTTTGTTTTTTCATTTTCTCAAGTTTTGTTCTTTTTCTTATGTCCATACCATAATACTAGGGCTGTCTGGGGTTAAAAAGTCGTACAATGTTCTGGATGGAACAGAGAATCCTCAATGCAGGTTCTGCAAATCCCTGTTAATCCTCAGAATGTTCCCAGCTGCTTTTTAGTGCTGGGTAATATTGCTTCTGAGATTCCCTGGTCCCTCCCTGGGTTAATACACCACAAACCTTGAGTCAAAATATGTCTGAAATATTTTACTTTTTTCTCCACCATTTGCGCTGTTTTTTCAAATAATAAAAAAAATTTTTTAGCCTGAACATTCAGCCATTTCACAGAGGCTTCTTCTGCCACTTCTTGTCCTCCTGATTGGGGAAAGTCATCCACATCCTGCATTAACCCAATCCCTGGGGTGGGGTAAATTTTTGTGATATTTTCTGCAAGATTTGCCCCAATAAGGCTGGTGCTTCCGTGCATCCCTGCAGAAGGACCGTCCATGTCTTTTCCATTTTCCCTTCTACCTCTTGTTCCCACTCAAAGGCAAAATCCAGTTTACCATCCTGTGTGAGTGGGCATCCCCAGAAAGCATCTTTGCCATCAAGGACTGAATGGTGTCAGTGTGAGGAGGGCACCTGGTTGAAGATGGTGTAAGGATGTGAGAGCCCCTGGGTGCTGGGGCCCCCTTGGGCCCTGGGGTTCATCCCTCAGGGGCTGTAGAAACTCTGCCATGGCCTTTGCCTTCCCCTTGGCCTTTTCCTCCTCCCTTCTTGCATTCCCCTGCTGTGCCTTTGTGACCAAGTGCTCCAGGGGCTTCTTCTGCCCCTCCTGCAGCCCCCTCAGTGCCTGGGGGTGCTCATCCTCTGACAGCTGCTGAGCTTTCTGCTAAATCATTCCTTTCTGCACTGACCCAAACAAAATGCTTAAAAGCTGATCTCGATGCTTGCACGTCCAATCCCCATTTCCCAGCTGTTCCTTTGTGCTGCTGCTCCTTGTGCTGTGGCTGCCGTGGCCAGCCCGTATCCCAGAGCCGGTGCCTGTCCTGCCGCAGTGTCCAAACGCGGCCCCCCCGGCGGGCAGGGCCGGCAGCTCCACGGGGCCGGGCAGCGGCCGGGGCGTCCCGCAGCCTCCTGGGGGCCGGGGGCCACTGCCGGGCCTGCAATTGCCGGGGGGTGCTGGGCTCAGGCAGCGCCCGGCGCTGAGCCCCGGCTGCCCCACAGCCCCGGCCCGGCCCCGCAGCTCCCCACAGGCCCCCAGCCCGTGCTCCCGGTGCCGCCCCTCTGCGCCCGCTCCTGCCGCTGCCCAGCACAGAGAAACCCCCTGCAATCCTGACCTCCTTGTGTGCCTGTCCTGGCAACCGGGGATACAAAGGATCTGCAGCAGCTGGTAACTTGTGAGGATAAAATCCTGCTGAAAAACATCCCCATCCTCAGTATTTTTCTCTTCTTTGTCTTTGTCATCATCCTTTTTCTTCCCACATAGATTCCTGCTGCTTCTTCTTGCCTGAACCATATTCCTGCACACTCCCCTTCACCCAGTCCCTTCCCAGCACACCAACACCTCCATCCCTTGTTGTCTAAATCCCTTCTCGAATTCCCTTATTGCCCCCCCTGGGTGTCCATGTCCTTGATTACCTCTGGGAGAATGTGCAAACTTCCTCAAGATGCTCCCCTGGGACCCTTCAGAGATATTTTGGGATCATCATCCCTTTAGCCAGGAGCCTTTCCTGGCTTTCCCTTTCTACCCTCCATGGGTGCCCTGCCATGTTTAGTCCCCGAAGATCCCACTGTAGTCCCTGCTGAGATTTTCAGTGCTCTCTGGCTGCCGACTCTTCCCAGCCCCCTGATCTGTCACTCGTCTGTCTCCTGGCCCCAGCGCCCCCCGGCAGGGGAATTTGGGGAGGTGGGAGGGGGGGAGCGCCAAGGCCGGGCCCCCCCGCGCTGTGGTGGCGGCAGCGGCTGCAGTGGGGAGCGAGTGCGGGCGGGAGCGGCCGAGAGCCCAGCGCTGCCCCAGCCCGAGCTGCCCCAGCTCCATGGCTGCCCCTGCGCTGGGATGCTGTGGGTTTGGGGGGAAGAGGGAGCCGGCAGTGGGTGCTGGGCCTGGGGGCAGCAGGAGAAGGGAAGGAGAAGCAGGGTTGAAGAACAAAATGGTCAAAGGATGCCTGTGGAAGGAGCAGGTGGGATTGTGCAGGAGAAAGAGGAATAATGGGAGGAAGAGGAGTGTGAGGAAGAGTAGGGATACCAGAGGAGGAGCAGAAACGGGAAGCAGCACAATGTTCCACTCCTCCCTGTATCTGCAGCCTCTGCCCCAGCCCCAGGAGCGTTGCTCCCCCCACATGCAGCAGGTGACTGAAGAGGACCATCCATGATTTTCACAGGGCTGAATCTTGGTGTTTGTGAGCTTTATTGGGCTAAATGCTGGTGCTTTGATTTTTTGCAGGGGCTGAATCTTTATATTTTGGAAGGGATTTGGGCTGAAACTTGCTTTTTGGGGAGTTTTTGATCTGTGTCTTGATGTTTGGATAATTTTTGTGCTGAATCGTTGTGTTTTGGAGGTTCTTATAGACACAAGATGCCCAATGACTTCCTGAGTTGCACTTTGAAAGGAGGAACCCCCAGCCCCAGGAGCATTGCCCTCGCCACATTCAGCAAGCGACCGGGGAGGGGGATCCACGATTTCCACAGGGGTGCATCTTGGTGTTTCTGGGCATTACTGGGTTAAATGTTGGTGCTTTGGATTTTTTGCAGGGGCTGAATGCTTATATTTTGGAGGAGGTTTTGGGTAAATCTTGCTGTTATGCGGAGTTTCTTATCTGTGTCATGATGTTTTGGAGGATTTTTAGGCTGAATCTTGGTATTTTGTAGGTTCTTGCAGGCATCATATGCCCAATAATTTCCTGGTTTACATTTGGGCAAGGAGGGACCCGCAACTCAAGGCACTCCCCTCTTGTTTTTTTCCCCAAACCAGAATTTTACGTTCCCAAGGTGTGAACAGATGAAGGAGGAAGAAAAGCCCCGGAGATCCCGTGGGACGAGGGGCTGCAAACCCAGCCTAGTGAGCTGTGAGGAGCAAAGACCCTCCTCGAGCCAGGAAGGAGGCTGGAGATGCAGGCGGAGCTCAGAGCTGGTGGAGAAGTCTCCTGGAGGAGAGAAGCCCCACAAGTGCTTGGAATGTGGGAAGGGTTTCAGCTGGAGCTCCGAGCTGATCCGGCACCAGAGGATCCACACTGGGGAACGGCCTTACAGATGTGGGGAATGTGAGAAGGGATTCATGACGATCTCTAATCTGATGCAGCATGTGCTGGTCCACACTGGGGAAAAGCCCTATGAATGTGGGGAATGCGGGAAGAGCTTCCGCCAGCGCTCCAGCCTGATGCGGCACAAGGTGAGCCACACTGGGGAACGGCCCTACACCTGCTTGGAATGTGGGAAGAGTTTTGGGTGGAGGTGCGACTTGAGACAACACCAGCACATCCACACCGGGGAGAGGCCCTACGAGTGTCCCAAGTGTGGGAAAAGGTTTCAGAGAAGCTCCAATCTCCTCCTACATGAGCGGATTCACACAGAGGAGAGGCCCTTCCGCTGCCCCGACTGCGGGAAGGGATTCAACCGCAACTCCCATCTCACTGACCACCGGCGCATCCACACTGGGGAGAGGCCCTACGAGTGTCCTGAGTGTGGGAAGAGCTTCTCACAGAGCTCTAACTTGACCCATCACCAACGGAGGCTCCACTAAGGGAAGCCCTGTGAGAGCCCCGAGTGTGGGAAGAGCTTCGTGCTCTGCTCCAGCTCCATCCCCCATGGGAGGATCGGTGTTGGATGATCCCCAGTGACCCCCGTTGGGCGGAGTCCTGGTGATCCGTGGTCCTGGTGATCCCCATTGGGTGGGAGGAAGGGGTTGGAGAGATTTTTCTGCTCGCGGAGTGGACAGGGAATGGAATGGCTGTGGACTGAGAGGAAATGGGAGATACTCTGGTGACACGGACTGTAAGGACAGCAGGAGAGACTGGGATGAACTGGGAGAGCAACCGGAGTCACTTGGGGTGAGGGGCAGGAGGCCCGAGGGTGGGAACAAGAAGGGCTGACGTGTCTCAGGTGATTCCCAAGGAGGTTTTGAGGGGCTCCAGGGTCATTCCCAGGGCAGGGCCCGAGGGGACACGCTCTGCCCCACGCTCACCTCTGCGCTCCACGAGGAACGGGCTGGACAACTCGTAGTTGTGCCGGCAGTGCCTGTCCACCGCAGCCCGTCTGTACTCCATCCATTGCGGGTCGCTGTTCCAGTGCCTGGCAGCCTTGTCCCCAAAGGAGGTGTCCCCACGTGCAGCCCCACATCGCTGCCCAAGTGCAGGAACTGCTCCCGCTTGGAGATGTTCCTCTCCACGAACCTCAGCCGGTCGGTGCCGTGAATGAAGTGACACTCGGACTAAACCATCTCCTGGAACAGCGCTGTGTGTGCAGGACACAGGTCCTGGGGTGTCCCCCCAGCAGCCCCCCAGCAGCCCACAGTAGCCAAGGGCTCCGGGCCCCCGCCACACGCCCCATGGCCAGCGCCGGGCAGGGTCTGACACCTCCCCCCTGCTGGAACCCTGGAAACTGAGGGGTTTGGGCTTTCTGTGCTGACAGGCATTGACCCCCAGGAAAACACTGCTTTTGACCTGAGGCTGTGAAGAAGCTTTCCAGAATTGTGATAGAACTGGAATCACTGGTGTGTAGTTTGAATAGACGTGTGTAATGTCCCATGGTGGAAAATTTAGAATTTGTGGTTTTAGACTATATTTATATATATATATATATATTTTTATATATATATATATATATATATATATATATATATATATATGTATAAAACAAGATGGAGGTTTTAGGGTGGAGTTTTCTTTCTTTTTCACCTTCTTCACGGGTCTTGCTGGTACTTTTGTAATTGGATAGAAAATTCCACCGTGCAGGTCACAGGTGATTGGTTGTTGGGTTAAAAGTAAAAAGAATTTAGCTGTGTGTTCTTAAGTGGACAGATTGGCCCTTAAAAGGCCTTGTAGAGAGAGATACGTGTCCATTTTTGACCTGTTAGCTAGAAGTGCTGTAGAACTCACTGTAATATAGATAAGAATAAAATATCTGAGTCCAAACACGAAATTCCGTCTCTCGAGCATTTAATCCCGACTCTGGAAGAACAAAAAAGAAGATAAAACGCGATACCCCCCTCCCCAAATTCTCCTGGCGGGGGGCGCTGGGGGCGGGGCGCGGGTGGAGTCCAGGTGAGGAGCTCTGGGCGCTCTGGGACTGCCTGAGGAGTCATCAGCGCCGCGCGCTCTGATTGGCTCAATTATTTTGGTGCCTTCTCTGATTGGCTGAGGAGAGGCCCTGGAGTTGAGAGGAGGAGCAGGAGAGATCCTGTCCCAGGCTAGCGGTGGAAGAACATCCAATTAACAAGGCATGCAGATCATTTCCCAGCGGTGCCCACACTCCTGTAGGAACTAAATGCACCGAGGATCTCACGAGGGTCACCAACTCTCTGGCGGCCAAATCCAGCCCTGCGCTCCCTGCGGGTGCGGCCACTCTGGGAAGGGCTCAGCTGCGGGTCAGATGGCCGGAGAGTGGCTTGGTGGTCACCTCGTGTGTGAGGCAGTGATGGGCTGGGGAGATGCGTGGACACTGCACATAATCACTTCCAAGCAAAAATCATTCCAGGAAGGAGTAACAGCTTCTGACAGAGACCAAGTGTTGCCACCAGGTGCTCCTGCCAACAGCCGCCTGCAGAAAGGAGCACACACACCAATGCACGTGGGCTTTGGCTGTCCTCTGGCAGAGAAGTCCCCAGGGGACACAGGTCTCTGTGGCAGGAGCAGGCACCAGCATTGGCAGGCCTTGGGGGCGGCAGGTCTCCTTTGGCAGGGACTCTGCCACACCTGCTGATTTCACTGCTCCCAGGGCTCAGAGCAGCATTCGTGCCCTGGGCCATACGTCCCGTGTCTGTGTCACACTCCTGTGTGTGTGACGGCCACCCAGCACCGGGTCTTGTCCCAGAGCGGCCCTGGCAGCTGCTGTGGAAGGCCCCGATGCCCTTCCTGCTGCAGCTGCATCGGCAACCGTGGGGGCTCCTTCTGCTGCCCTGAGCAGGCAGAGCAGAGGAGCATCTGCTTGTTGTTTGAGCCATTCCTAAAATTCCTGTTGGGCTCTCCTCGAACCTTGGGGGAACGTCTTCCTTGCAAGCTGGGCCACTTTGGGGGGGGGGGGGGGGGGTGGGGGTGTCCTCAGGGCACGTGGAGGTGTGTCCTAGGGCTCTTTGTGACACAGTGCACCGTGGTCACCGTGCAATAGGAAAGGGACAGAGCGTACAAGGGTGACCCTTTGTGACACGTCGTGACATAGGTGCTGGCGGTGACACGGCCACACCACAGTGCTCGGTGCACTCGTCGGGACAGGACGGAGAGAGCGGTGCTGTGAGGAGCCCCCACACAGCCAGCTTGTTCCCTACTGACCCGGAGCTTTCCCAAAGCGTTTCCTCTGCAGGTGGCCTCGAGGACAGACTGCAGGACACGGTGTCCTGTAGCCTTCCCAAGACTTCTCTGTTGCAGCTGCCTACAAGGCACAACTGCAGCACTTGCCCATCTGGAGGTTTTCCAAGACATCTCTCCTGCAAGCAGTCCCAACTCCATACAGTGACATGGAGCAGACACCACCCAGAGTGCCCAAGCTGGCCTGGGTGAAGGAGGAGGAGGAGGCTGCAGCTCCCTCAGCACAGCAGCCTGAAGAGCTGGAGCAGATCCAGCTGCTGGAGGAGGGTGAGTAGCAGAGCTGGGTCACAGGGCTGGTGCCTGCAGCCAGCTTAGCCCCACCCCACCCCATCCCATCCCATCCCATCCCATCCCATCCCATCCCATCCCATCCCATCCCATCCCATCCCATCCCATCCCATGCCATCCCATCCAACATGCCCATGGATAGGACAGAAGAGGGCCTGTGCCTCAACCCCCTGGCAGCCACACCCCATCCCTGGAGCATCCCAGGGCTGTCCCTGCCTGGGAATGCAGGGCTGGCCTGTGTTCTCCGGCCTCTCCCACAGCCCCTCAGCCCTGGCTGCGCTCGCTCTTTGCCAGGTGCCGCCATGGACCCGACACAAGAGCAGGACCCTGCCCGTGGCCGCTTCCGCAGAACAGCGCAGGTACTGCAGCCATCCCCACCTGGGCTGGGCCTGCTGTCACTGCTCAGCCCAGCACCGTGCTTGGAGCACTCCATGGATTCTCCCTCTCTTCCTGCCCTTCTCCTGCAGATGATCTATGAATTCATCATGTGCATTTGGTGGGAAGAGACCACCGGTGTGGGCACTGGGCTCTTGGCAAACTTTCCCCTCTTCACTGCTGAGACCGGGGCTGCCATGCTGGATTTGCTTGTGGAGAAGGGTGTCTCCAATCCAAAGCAAGTAAGCAGCCTGTGGCCAGGAATTGTGTGGCGCCTCAAGCCAGCTCTGCTGGGTTACTTCAGTCTTTGAGGCCCAGACCAATAGGCTGGGAAGGGCAGCACTTCTCAGGGGAAGCTGGGGAACCTGCTGCTCGGGCAGGTGTCCAAGTCTCCCCGGGCCTTCTGCAGGTGCCAGCCATGGTGAGGTACATCCACAAGTGGCTCACGGCCAATGAGTCTGCTGGGCACAGGCTGGACAAGGCCCTTCTGGAGCTGACCAGGGAATACCCCTGCGATGTGCTGATGACTCTCTTGCGCTGGGCCCCATCGGGTGACAGGTACGGCAGCCCCACCTGCCTTGAGGGTTTAGGGTTCCCCGGCCCCTTACCCTGTAGAGCCTGTCCCTGGTGACTGCCAGACAGGGGGACAGTTCCAGGAGCCTCTGGCTCCTCCGTTTGCCAGTGCTGCCATGTCAGCCCCTGAGCGTGCTGCCACGCTCCCTCCCTGCCCCTCAAGATGCCTGCACCCCCGTGGGCTGGCTGGGTGCTGCCAGCGAGGGCCGGTGGGCAGAGGCAGGGCTGACGGCCAGCGCGGGCCCCTGCAGCAGCCCAGGCCACAGTGCTGTGGCCCAGACCCCCCTGACACAGAGCTCTGACCCCACAGAGCTGCTACGGCCATGTGGGGAGTGATCATGTCCTCCACTGGGACTGCGGAGCCGGCGCTGCAGATACTCCTCAATGTGCTGAACGCCTGGCCAGTGGACAGTGTGTACACCTCCGATGGGGACAGCACAGGAGTCTTTGCCCTGGCTGTGAGTTCCTGCAACTGACCTTGGCTTGCCCCTAGGCCACCTCTCCAGCAGCTAGCTCTCTGTCCTCCCCCCAGCTGCATCTCTCTGCCTCAGGCACTAGGCTGAAACCTGCCTTAGGGGCAAGGTTCAGGGGCACCAGGCTGGGTGACCCCGAGGTGTCTCCCCCGGCCTCTCCCTGGCATGCTCGGGCCCTGCCACACGGATGTCTTGGCACTGAGTGTTGTCTCTGGGTGATTCATTTTTTGCAGGCAACCGTGACACTGTGGAGGGTCTTCAACCTGACCTGGTGCCCACCTATAGTGTTGGAGTATTTTCCCCGTCTCTTTCTGTGTCTGCTCTTCCAAGTTTACATCAGCGCACTGGATACACCAGAGGAGGTTGATACCTTCTGGAAGGGGTGCCAGGAGCAACTGGGCCTTGCCACCAACCCCCAAAGGTGCTCCATCCCAGTCCTCCCAGTCTCCCCATCCCTTCCAAGGCAGGAGCCAGGGCTGCCAGCATGACCTGGGCTTTGCTCTGCACACAGGTTTGCAGTGCAGACCCTGAAGGTCCTGCTCTGCCGAGTGCAGTGTGAGCGTGTTGTGGTAGCCATGGAAGGCAAGGCTGGCTGGGACACACTGCTCTGTACTGACACCCACCACTATGCAGTGGGACTCCTGGCCAGGTGAGACCCCCTTGTCCCTGCTGCCCCCGGCACTTGTGCCCAGGGTGCCCCACACAGTTCCCATGGGCATGGGTGAGAGGGCTTTGTCACAAAGAGACGGACGAGCAGACTGGAAAAGGCTGGCACAGGAGAGTGCCCGGGAACAGCCGCCTCCCAAAGCGCCCACGGGGGGCTTGGGAAAAGACCAGAGCTCCGTGGGTCACTCCTGGGAGAGCTTTGCCCTCCCGGCTCAGGGGCAATGATGCCTTTTCCCCCCCACCAGGGAGATGCGCTGTGTCTCCATGATCTGGTGTTGCAGCTTCATCTCCTGCCTCTTGGAGCTCCTCAGCCAAGACATTTCAGACTGGCAGCTGCCCGCCATGGCATTCCTTGTGGAGGTGAGCCCCATGGGCAGCACAGCTGAGCTGCCTCCCACCTCTCTGCCCTCTCACAGCCGCAGCTGCCTGGGACGGTGCCCGTGCCCTGTGCTGCTGCCTTGGCTCAGCCCTGTGCAGTTCTGAGCTCCTGCCAGCTGGGCACCCCGGTCACTGCTTTGTGCCTTTCAGGTCCTGGACCTCCTGGACATCAAAGAATGGGGTGACAGCGTCCTGGAGATCATGGCAAGGCGCCTGCAGAGCACGTCCAGGGAGATGCGTCGCCTGGTGCTCAGAGGCCTCGTGCAGCTCAGCAAGGACCCCTCGATGGTGAGAAGACAGCAGCGGCTGAAGCTGTGCTGGCAGCGTGGGGCTGGGGAAAGCAGCCCCTTGGGCTTGGCTGGGCTTTGGGAGCTGTGGCAGCTGCTCCCAGCTCTCCTGCGTTGCTGTTCAGCTGCCCGAGTGCTTCAGGACAGCCCTTCGGCCCCTGGCCTCCACGGCAGCAGCAGCAGCAGCGTGGGCTTGCCCTGCCTTGTCTTCCGTGCAGAACATTAGAATGTACAGCCTGACAGAAAGCCTTGTGGACCTGTTGCGGGATGCAGATGAAGACATCGTTGAGATGACCGTCGCGGTGCTCAGCTTTCTGCTCTCGCACAGACACCTCGCAATACCCAGCCCCATCGCCCTGCGGCTGGCTGGCGCGCTCTGGCCACTGCTGGACAACGTAAGGCTCTGTGCCCCCAGCCACGGCCACTGGGTGCTGTCCCCAAGTGTGGAGCCCCGTGGATTTTTGGGCCTGTGCACAGAGGGGCCTGGAGCAGCTGATGTGGAGGGCTTTTGCTTCCTTTCCAACAGGACAACCGCCATGTGCAGCTGCTCTCCATTCGCCTCTTCCAAGAGGTGATGAGGTTGGTAGCGGCCAAGGGTAAAAAGCCCCTCAAGATGCTTGTGAGCAAGAGCCTGCTGCCACTCTTCTTCAACTGCCACGATGAGAACATGCGTGTGGCAGAGGTGAGGACTCCTGGGCGCTGCTGTCCTCCTGGCAGGGGGCTCAGCTGTCTCCCTGCACCCGGGCACCTCATGGGCTCCAGCCTCCTCCTGGCCTTGGCACAGGGAGGCAGGTCCTGTGCCCTGGGCTGCAGTGCCATCTCTGCGTCTCTGCTGCTCTGCAGGCCTCTTGTGAAACGCTGCTTTCTGCACTAAGCTTCCTGAAGAGGAGAGATCTTGAGCACCTGCTGATGGCGGATCAGATGTGGAGGTTTGGCGAGTGCTTGGTAAGAACGCTGCTCCCTTCCCTGGGCTGCCCACGCGGGCTCTTCTCCAGGCTCCTCTGGCCCCAGGGCCGGAGCTGATGGAGCCCCGAGCTCCATCAAGCCCGCGCCTTGCCGGGCCCTCTGCCCCGCTCAGGGCTGTGCGGGCAGGGCAGGCCGGGGCCAAGGGACAGAGCCCGCGCCAACCCTTCCCTCCGTGCCCTGCCGCTCTCTCCAGCTGGCACAGGACAGGAGCCGAGCGGCCGAGCTGCTGCGCCAGGCGCTGCCGTACCTGCGGAGCCCACAGGAGCCCCTGCGAGAGGCGGCCGTCAGGTTTCTTGGTGAGCCACAAGCCCGGCTCCCTCCCCGCCCCGCCGCAGCTCGGCCCCAGCCCCGCCTGCTGCCCCGGCAGCGCCATCCGGGCCGGGGCTCTGGAGCCCCGCCTGCCCTCGGCGCCGCTGCCGCCCTCTCGCAGCCGTGTCCTTGGGCGTCAGGATGCGGCGAGGGCCGGGCCTGAGCCCTGCAGGGGAAGGCGCTGCTGTGGCCGCAGGGCTGGCAGCGCCGCTGCGGGGCAGCTGTGCGGCTGGGGCCGTGACAGGCTCTGTGTTGGCAGGGATGGCCGGGCGGTTCCTGAGAGAGCAGCAGCGAGAGTTGCAGCTCATGTGCAGGGGTGAGTGAGGCCAGCGGGCTGTCAGCGGGGGCTGGCGCTGGCAGCTGCGTTCCCTGCCCCGGCTGGGAGGGCTCTGCTCCCTGCGCGCACGAGGGGCGGCGTGGGCAGAGCACAGAGACCTTCCAGGGGCCTGCGGGAGGGACATTCGTGGCCAGCGCCTTCCAGCTGATCCTTGCTGTCTCCTGCTTCCTCCAGGCCATGGCAAGAGCTGCCGTGTGGGAGGGATGGGGCAGGAGGGTCTCCCCAGGTCCCTGCAGATGCAGGCTCTGACTGTGGCTCTGTTCCTCTCTCTTCCAGCCCTTCAGGACATGACAGATGACACCAGCCCTGCCATCTCATGCCTGGCTCTTCAGACTCTGTACATCAACAGAGTTGTACAGAGCATTCCCTCCTCCCGACTCCAGCAGATGCGAGATGGATTCCGCCGCCTCTGGAAGTCACGGCCTTCCCTGTGTCGCAGGGGCTGGTTGTCCTGTGTGAGCACTGTGGAGAACTGATCTGGGAGGCTGCGTCTGCTGGGGCCACCTGAGCCTGCAGGGAACACCTCTGCTCTACAAGCACTTTGTTTCTCCCCACCGTAGGATTAGTAAATTGCTGTTGTCATACACAGAGGTCCAGGAGCTTTCTTTTGGTGCCCAGAGTCTTCAGGGCAATGGGGAAGAGGGCAAAAAGGGTGCTTGTGCTCGGCAAGTTGGCCAAGCGTGCGGAGTGGAAGGGAAAGTGGCCAAAAGGCCCTTGGCCTTTGGTGGTTCTGTGGAAGCCTTAAGGCTTGTGACAGAGCGGGCGGGCAGAGGCCGGAGCTGCGGCGGGGATCCCTGAGAGACCGGTCCCTGGAGATGGCCAGCACCCCTCTGCCAGCCTGGAAGCGCCATCTGTGTCCTGCCCGTGTGTTGCTGGCTGGATTGCTGAGGCCTCTTGATGCGGCTCCTCTGGAGCTCCTTCAGCAGCCAGGCAGGCCTGGGGGAGGCGTGGAGGGCACGGGACAGTGGGAGGCCATGAAGGGCTGCGGTGCTGCCAAGGCCTGCCCGGAGAAGGCAGTGGGAAGGCGTGAGGGGGATGCGTGTGGCGCTGGGTGGCGGGAGGCTGTGATGGGCCAGGAGGACTTGTGTGGATGGGTTGGTGGGAAGCCCTGAGGAACTGGGTGGCAGAGGCCATAAGCAGCCCCCAGACAGCCACCTTCTTCCTGCCAGCCGGCTGCTCTGGCGCTTCCCCGACGCGTCTCTGGTGCCTGTGGCAGAAGCCCTCGAGGCCTGGCCTCAGCAGGACGGTGGAGACAGCCCCGAGGTGCCCAGTCTGCTTTTGCCAGGGAGAAGGAGGGACAAGGAGGGACAAGGAGGCTCTGCTGGAGCACGGCCACTGGCTGCTGCAGGCGAGGAGCAGTGGGAAGTGTCAGCGATGGCGATCAGCCCGGGTCAACGTGGTTCTGGACACCAGAGAAAAATGACCAGAGTGTGCACAGGAACAGCAGCACCCAGAAGGCTTGTACCTCCTCAGGAAGACATGCACACCAGACAAGATGCCAAAAGAGGGGATGCTATGTGCACAATTTTTCGTGGCTTGGCAAAGGGTGTAAGGCAAAGTGGTCACCATGATTTTCTCTTGCCTTGCCAGAATCACAGCAACGCTTGGCAGCTTCAGCTGCAGCCTGTCCCCCTGACTGACCTCAGCGGCTCTGCTCGAGGGCACACTCGCCTTCCAGAGTCGACTGTCCCAAGGCAGCAGCGTTTGTGCCATCGTTAGAGACTCTGATGGGACACGAGCCCTTAGCTGCAGCTGCTGACACTCTCCTCCATTGTTATAGTTTTGACTTGCAATTTAAATATACTCATTTTTCTGTTGTGAGACAGAACCAGGAGCAAAAGAGCAAGGCAGGACTGAAACTTAAAAAGGGTATAAAAACCTTTATTAACTACACAAAGAAAGAGAATGAAAAGCAAATTCATAATAAGATCTCTAGAGCACTCCTTCCTTCCCTCTCCCAACCTTCATAACAACAAAACAAACATACAAAAAACTACTTCAGTCAGTTCCCAGCTTAAATAGTCCTTTTCAGTTCACTTTGGAGAGAGAAGTTTCCTCTTGTCAGGCCATAGGGACTTCACCAAAAGAAGGGAAAAAAAAAGTCCTCTCATCGCTTCACTTTCATGATTTGCATCTGCCCTGGAAAAAACTTGCAAAGTCGTTTCCCAAAGCTGTGCTTATGGGCCATTAAACTCATGGGGTAAACTCATTTAGTTTTAAGAATTAACTGTTCCAAACCAAACATTTTCTTTATCTCTCTTTCTCTCTGTTCATGCTCTATCTCCAGAAAAAGAGATCCCCTTTTCTCCTCGGGGTGAAGGATTGTCAACACAGATGCTTTTGATTAACAATCTATCAAATGGAACATCTCCAACCTCCCCATGTCTTTCTCCATGGTTTATAGGAATATTCAGTACATCAGTTCATTCCTACAATCTTACAAAAGGATTTTTCAGCCATCTTCACAGCATCTCCTCATTCTCCTTCCATCTAAAGAAACTTAGCTCTTGCTTCACTGACTTTGGAGCATCTCCTTTCCCCCTCTCATATTCAAAGGAAAGCCGGAGGTCTGCACAATCTTACCTGAGCACTAAAGAGTTAAAGTTTCACACAGAAGTCACGGCGCTGGGTGTGGAGGCGGCTGAGATGTTAATCAGCTTTTCTGGAGCTTGCTGCAGCCCCACACTGCCCATGGCCACCCCTGCTTCCAGACAGGGCCCGGCTGCCTCCCCCAGGCCGTGCGGGGGCTGGGCGGGCTCGGCCCCTCCAAAGCTGCTCCGAGCCAGCAGCAGGAGCCGGGCCCCCCCAGAGCCGCGGGCTCGTAGGGGAGGAAGCCGGGCTAAGGTCTCATCAATGAGCCTTTCCTCCCCCCGGCCATCGGGTTCCCTGGTTTGCAAACGGGGCCCAGCGGCCTCCCGAGCTCCCCCCACATGGGAGGGAGCCCGGGCTGGGCCGTTGTTACCTGCTCAGCCACCGGAAATGAATGAGAGTTTTTTCCTGGGTTACCACCTTCAAAATGTGTGCTCACCGAGCGAACTAACTTTCTCCAATTGGTTGTTCAGGCTGTCAATAACCAAACCAGCCTCCAATTGGTCCCATCAACTCCCAGAGGGAGTTCTCACAGAGAGAATTTCTCACTTGAGTTTCTTCTCCCCAGGTGTAACTAGCACAGAAGTCGATATTAGGGAAGATCCTGCTGCTTTCCACCAGTTTTAGAGGGTTATGAACAGCTTTGGGGGATTTCCCGGTTAGTTTATGGGCAGATGTGACCTCCTTTTTGGGAGAATCCTGATGATTTCCACCAATTTCGGGGGTTCTAAAGACCTTGTGGTGGACTCACTTCCGTGGGTTCTGGTGCCGCCCGCCCACGCTTCCAACTGGTCCGGACTGGTGCTCCCAGTGCCGCGTGGGGCGGGGCCGCGGGGACCCCCCCAGGGCACAGCGCGGCTGCTTTGGGGCTGGCGGCACCGCCCGGCGCTGGGCATGGGGCGTGTCGGGGGAGCTGGGGCCCTACTGGTGCTACTGGTGCTGCTGGGAGCTCACCTGTCTGGGGCCAGCGGGACTCGGGTGAACGTGTGTGCTCCCCCCGGGGACCCCCAGCCCGGTGTCACTCTGCCCCCGAACGGCTGCTCCCAGTATTCCCAATAAAGCTTCCCAGTTTGCCTGGTCCTGTTTATTGGGGAAGGACTTGGAGGGACCTCACAGGGGGAGTCATGGTTGGGGAGGGGGCAGAACAGGCCCTGGCATGGATTGGGAATGGGGACTTCCAGGAATGGTCGTGTCCCCCCCTTGTCACCCCGCTCTGGGGGACCTTGGGAGGACCCTGAAACACAACACAGCACCGCCCCAACCCCAAAGGTGCCATGACCCCAATAAACAAACAGGGGAATTTGGGGAGGGGGCACATGGGGGGTGCCCAGGCTGAGCCAAGAGCCCAGCGCTGCCCCAGCCCGACCTGCCCTGGCTCCATCCCAGCTCCTACCATGGGATAGGATGATGTTGGGAAAACGGGGGGGCAAGGATGAGCACTAGGCTCCGGGCGAGCATGAAACAGATGGAGGCAGAGGAGGAGGGCTCAGGAAGCACTGGGAGAAGGGATGGAGAGGAAGCAGGACTAGAAAGGACAAGGACTGGGACCCCTCCCAATGCAATTTGTGGGTCCCATCCCCCTTCCCAACTATATAAGGGTTCCCCTTCTTTTCCCCTGCTCACCCACCCCTTCCCCACTGCCCCCCAGTCAAACACTCCCATCCTCCATGCTTGTTTTTAATGCCTTCAGGCCCCTCCTGCTACATTTGGGGTCCCATTCCTCTTTCCCTCAATTCAGGCACCTCTTGAAAGCTTCTTTCTGGAAGGAATCCCTGAATTTTGGGATTTTTGGGGTGTAGTTTTGGAGAACAGCTCTGTCTGGCTTTCCTCTCCCTGTTGTGGCCTCTCAGCTGCCCCCGACACCCTGGCGGTGCTGGGATTTCCCTGCTGGGGACAAGGACGTTCATTCCCTTCCAGGAGCCCAATGCCCGGCTGGGGCTCCAGGGCAGGGGGTCCTTGAGCAGCTGCCCCAGAACCTCCGCCAGGGTCTCCCAGCGCAGCCGGAGCCGCTCGGCCTGGGGTCCCCAAAGGCCTCAGCGAGCCCCAAGTCCCTGCCAGGAACCCTCAACTCCCTCCAAGCCAGCATCCCCCACAGCCCCTGCAAGTTCCCCCCATGGCACCGGCCGTGGCCGTGTCCCCACATGTCACTGGCCATGTCCCACCATGTCCTCACCCATGGCTGTGTCCCCACCATGTTTCCATCCCTGTCACTGTCCCCCACATCTCCATCCATGCCTGTGTCCCCCCATGTCCCCAGGAATGGCCACATCACCGTCCATGTCCATGTGTCCCCATGTCACTCTCCATGTCTGTGTACTACCGTGTCTTTCTCCCTACCCAAGTCTCAGTTCAGTGTCTTTATTTTTATCCCAAGATTGGATGTTTTAAAGAGATGAAGAGAAATGAAAAGCAAATCCAGCCCAAAATAAAAGGATTTCTGTGTCCATGCTGGCTGAAAATCCAGCAGGGAAGGAGTGAGGGAAGAATGCTTTTGGAGGTGTTTCCACCCCACTGTCTCCAAAATCTTGGTCTTTGCCCCAGTTCATCACCATTTTTCTGTGGAAAACACCCTTGGACAATCAAAAAATCAAAAATCAAAATCAAAATCCTGGAATCTCTGGGGATGGAAAAGACCACCAAGACAGGACTGAAAACAGAAGATTTTCTGGGGTTGAACATCAACAAATTCACTCTCCCCATGGAATTCCCAATGTTGGTTTCCATCCCGATGGACGTTCCTGTCCCTGCATTCATCCAGGTGCCCAGAGGGAGACAGGATGATGCACAGCCCCCCCAGCCAGGTGTCTTCCCAACACGGATCACCAGGACCATGGATCACCAGGGCCCTGCCCAACGGGGGTCACTGGGGATCATCCAACACCGATCCTCCCATGGGGGATGGAGCTGGAGCAGAGCACGAAGCTCTTCCCACACTCAGGGCACTCACAGGGCTTCCCTTAGTGGTGACTCCGTTGGTGTTTGGTCAAGTGAGAGCTCCTGGAGAAGCTCTTCCCACACTCAGGACACTCGTAGGGCCTCTCCCCAGTGTGGATGCGCCGGTGCCTCATGAGATGGGAGTTGTGCCTGAAGCCCTTCCCGCAGTCGGGGCAGCGGAAGAGCCTCTCCTCTGTGTGAATCCGCTCATGTACAAGGAGATTGGAGCTTCTCTGAAACCTCTTCCCACACTTGGGACACTCGTAGAGCCTCTCCCCGGTGTGGATGCGCTGGTGTTTTCTCAGGTTGGAGATGTGTCCAAAGCTCTTCCCACATTCCAAGCAGGTGTAGGGCCGTTCTCCTGTGTGGATCACCTGGTGCTGCATTAGACCAGAGATGTCTCTGAAGCTCTTCCCACATTTCCCACACTCGTAGGGCTTTTCCCCAGTGTGGATCATCTGGTGCCGGATCAGATGGAAGCTGTCTCTGAATCCCTTCCCACATTCCTCACACTCATAGGGCTTTTCCCCAGTGTGGATCATCTGGTGCTGGATCAGATGGGAGCTGTAGCTGAAACCCTTCCCACATTCCAAGCACTTGTGGGGCTTCTGCCTTCCATGAGGCTTCTCCACCAGCTCTGAGCTCTGCCTGGATCTCCGGCCGCCTTCCCGGCTCAGGGAGGGTCTTTCCTCCTCACAGCTCACTAGGCTGGGTTTGCAGCCCCTCCTCCTGAGGGATCCCAGGAAATTTTCCTCCTCCGCCATCTGCCCACCCCATGGGAATGAAGAATCCTGGTTTGGGGAAAAAACAAGAGGGGACTGCCTTGAGCTAGCGGTTCTTCCAACCGATGTGCAGCTGAGGAAGACACTGGGCATCCTGTGTTTGTAAGGACTTCCCAAACACCCAGACTGATCACAAAAATCCTCCAAATATCAAGACATAGATCAAAAACTCCTAAAAAAGCAAGACTCAGCCAAACCCCCTGCAAAATACAAAGATTCAGGCCCAGCAAAAAACAAAGCACCACGTCTTAGCCCAATAAAGCTCAGAAACAACAAGGTTCACCCCTCTGAAAATGGTGGATCCCCCTCTCCAGTCACCTGCTGAATGTGGAGGGGGGGGCCAACACGCTGGGACTGGAGGGACGCTGTAGGTTTGGAATCTTGTGCTGCTTCCCATTTCTGCTCTTCCTGTGTCTCTGCTTTTCCTCACATTCCTCTTCCTCCTACTATTCCTCCTTCTCCTGCACAATCCCACCTTCTCCTCCCATATGCATCGTTTGATCATTTTGTTCTTCAACTCTGCTTGTCCCTCCCTCCTCCTGCTGCCCCCAGGCCCAGCACCCACTGCCGGCTCCCTCTTCCCCCCAAACCCACAGCATCCCAGCGCAGGGGCAGCGATGGAGCTGGGGCAGCTCGGGCTGGGGCAGCGCTGGGCTCTCGGCCGCTCCCGCCCGCACTCGCTCCCCACTGCAGCCGCTGCCGCCACCACAGCGCGGGGGGGCCCGGCCTTGGCGCTCCCCCCCTCCCACCTCCCCAAATTCCCCTGCCGGGGGGCGCTGGGGCCAGGAGACAGACGAGTGACAGATCAGGGAGTGCTGGGAAGAGTCGGCAGCCAGAGAGCACTGAAAATCTCAGCAGTGACTACAGGGCACCCATGGAGGGAAGAAAGGGAAGGCCAGGAAGGGATCCCGGCAAAAGGGATGATGATCCCAAAATATCTCTGAAGGGTCCCTGGGGAGCATTTTGAGGGAGTTTGCACATTCTCCCAGAGGTAATCAATGACATGGACACACAGAGGGGCAATAAGGGAAGTCCAGAAGGGATTTAGACAACAGGGGATGGATGCTGTTGGTGTGCTGGGAAGGGCTTGGGTGAAGGGGAGGAATATGGTTCAGGAAAGAAGAAACAGGAGGAATCTATGTGGGAAGAAAAAGAATGATGGAAAAGAGGAGGAAGAGAAATATAGTGAGGATGGGAATGTTTTTCAGCAGGCTCTTTTCCTCCAAAGTTCCCAGCTGATGCAGATCCTTTGTATCCCCGGTTGCCAGGACAGGCACACAAGGAGGTCAGGATTGCAGGGGGTTTCTCTGTGCTGGGCAGCGGCAGGAGCGGGCGCAGAGGGGCGGCACCGGGAGCACGGGCTGGGGGCCTGTGGGGAGCTGCGGGGCCGGGCCGGGGCTGTGGGGCAGCCGGGGCTCAGCGCCGGGCGCTGCCTGAGCCCAGCACCCCCCGGCAATTGCAGGCCCGGCAGTGGCCCCCGGCCCCCAGGAGGCTGCGGGACGCCCCGGCCGCTGCCCGGCCCCGTGGAGCTGCCGGCCCTGCCCGCCGGGGGGGCCGCGTTTGGACACTGCGGCAGGACAGGCACCGGCTCTGGGATACGGGCTGGCCACGGCAGCCACAGCACAAGGAGCAGCAGGACAAAGGAACAGCTGGGAAATGGGCATTGGACGTGCAAGCATCGAGATCAGCTTTTAAGCATTTTCCTTGGGTCAGTGCAGAAAGGAATGATTTAGCAGAAAGCTCAGCAGCTGTCAGAGGATGAGCACCCCCAGGCACTGAGGGGGCTGCAGGAGGGGCAGAAGAAGCCCCTGGAGCACTTGGTCAGAAAGGCACAGCAGGGGAATGCAAGAAGGGATGAGGAAAAGGCCAAGGGGAAGGCAAAGGCCATGGCAGAGTTTCTACAGCCCCTGAGGGATGAACCCCAGGGCCCAAGGGGGCCCCAGCACCCAGGGGACGGGGTCGGCCACAAGGACCTGGCAGAGGCATTGCCCTCCTCGGTAGGGGAGAGCCAACCCAAACAGTCCCTGGGAAGGAATCAGGGTTCCATTTGCAGGGCAGAAGGACACTGGAAGCAGATACAGGAGCACCCTCAGGAGGAGCAAGTCCAGCCTTTGATGGACATACATTGTCAGGGGTGTCACAGCTCCCATTACACCAGGGACACAGAGCATTGTGGCCCTTGAGAACATTCAGGGTGGATCTGGATCGAGAGGAGGCCTTTCCTGATGGACACAGAGACCTCTCCATCCACTCCCAATCTTAGATTTAAGGTGACAAAACGCCAAAAATTATTCAGGGGATAAATGGGAAAGGTGAGCTGGTGTGTTTTATTCAACCGCTGTTAGCAGCTGTGGGGGATGGGTTTGTAATTTAGGAATTTTTATTTCCTCCTAATTGTGACTGTAATTTGCTGGGAAGGGATTGATGGCTAAATTGGGAATGCAAATTGATATTGTAAAAGGTGATACAGAGGCTAGTTCTGTTGTGCCTTTGTATCAAATGTCTGGCAAGGCCTATGCTGAAGTGAAACCAGAAGTGTGGGCAGCTCCAGGAAAATAGGGAAATTAGATATGGAGCCTCTCCAAAGCTCTTTGAAGTAACCAGGACAAGTGGCGTCTGAAAGCAATACCCTATTCCAAGGGAGGGAAGGAAGGGCTTACAGCCTCCTATTGAGTCCCTGCTAAAGGCAGGGCTTTTGGAGCCAGGGATTTCTTCCTAAGACATTCCTATCTTGCCAGTCAAGAAACTGAAGGGATGGACACCAGGAGGAAAGCAGAATTTTCAAGTGTTAAAAAGCAGATTAACTGAGCCTCCTGCCCTGGCCCTACCACAAAGGGAAAAATAATTTGAATTGTATGAGAATGCTAAACAGGGCCATGCCCAAGGAATTCTCATGCTAAAATATTTAACCCAGTGGCCAGAGTGGCCTCATTGTCTGCAGAATTGTGCAGCCACAGCTTTAATGGGACCTGAGGCCCAAAAACTGCTGGAAGGAGGATCTCCTGTTGGTCAAGTCTTGCATCAAATTAAAGCTTTGATAACCAAAAGAGTGCCTGCACTCCCACAGCTGCTGGGGAAGACAATGGCAGAATTCCACTCTGCCTCTCAGTTACACTCACACACTGGCCTGCCCGGGATTCCACTGTTGGAAAATATACCTTGTTTAAATTTTTAAAAGTTATTTCTCAACTCAGGCTTGTTTTGCCTTTGCACTGGGGAAAGAAATTTTAAAGAACTTTTTAAGGGGTGTTACACCAGTCAATAGGGATGAGTTTAACATGTCAACAGACTGGGAAGAGCCCAAAAGACACCCACAAAGAGAATGCCCATCAACAAAACCTCAACGAAACATCAGCAAATATCAAAGAACACCCACCCCAGACACTGCCCCCGGCATCGAGCATAGATGGAGACACCTGGTCTGGAAAAGGCTGAGAAGGAAATCCAGGAGTTCGGACCTAATTAACATCACAAGAGGAGAAATCCGGGTCTGCTAAGAAACAAAATACTAAGAACCACACAACTTTGATGTAATGAGGAATAGACGAGTGGATTTCTATGGGTTCAGGCTGTAAAACCTTTATGAAAATCTAGTAAAACTCACGTGTCATGGTATCATTTTCTTGGCACATCCGGGCTATGTGTGGATGAAATGATTTCTGTTGCACACCCCGACCAGAATCAAGTAAAACCTTGACTCTCTAACACTAAAGATATTATTGGAGAGTTTTGTTTTTCCTGCAGTTTAACTGACAAGATTACTCCATTAGAAAAAAATTTCATAATAATCCCACATTTATATTATCAGTTAGGATTGGTCCAGGGTTGTGACAATTTTTACTCCCAGGAAAAGCAGAAAAGACTTGATTGCATTGGAATATTTTTGTACATATTTGCAGGAGGCTCTTAATGATGGCAGAATGTCAGAATGGATTTTTGGATGCACATCTTTAGGTTGCATTTGGCAAAACTAGAACAGTATTAATGGTGAGACTTTAATGCATAACCAGTTAATACAAAATCGTTTAGAAAAAAAGCAAAGCAAAACAAAACAAAACAAAACAAAACAAGCAGGTTGTGGGGGTGCACATGTGAATCACCAAACGACAGCTCTGGAAGAGAAGAATCGGTTCGAGGCAGCCGTGAGGGGAGCTTTAGAAATGCAAATTACCTGAAGCAAAGTGTGGACAATGCCCCAGGATCTTCTTGCCTGGGGGAGGAATTGGGCTGATTCTCTCTGCTCCTCACCCCCAGCTCTGCCTGCTTGCACAGATGGAATTTGCACAACTAAAGGCAGAGCCCATAGTGAGGATATCTGACTGCAACAGAAATTGGTTAAGCTGCAAAGGGAAACAGCAAACGCAGAATGTTGGGAAAACTTCATGAAAAAAAGTGGGGGGAAATCATCCCTCTCCTCACTCCAACATGTGCTGCCACTGTCCAGGCTATATAGGGCATATCAGAACTGTATTTTCTTGCCCAGAGAAATCAGTTTGGTATCCAAGTATTTGATGATTTAATTAGAAAAAAGTGGTCAATTGATTCTTCCCCGGCTGGAGGGAGCACCCAAAAATAGGAAAAAGATGAAGAGACACCAGAACAAATCCTACAATATCATGGAGCAGCCCTTGGAAACCCTAACGAATTCATATCACGATATAGAGAATCCATCCATAATTTGAGTCGCATAATTAGGTTAAAAACTGTCCTTGAAATAATAACCAACCAGACAACTCCAGCTCCTGAACTTCCTGCCAAACAATCCACTGAAATGAGGAACGAGACATTTCACCACGTGATGGGATCAGATTATCTATTAAAAGAAGGAGGGGGAGTTTGTGGAAAATTTATTACTCAAATTGCTGTTAGCGACTAGATGATAACCGAAAAGTGGTGAAACAGATAACAAAGGAAGTAAGAAATTAGTTCATGTACCAGTCCAAACAGGGAAAGGATGGGAATGGGACACGTTTTCGTGGTTTCCTGGCAGACCATGGCTTAAACGAATGCTGCTCCTCCTCTGACGTGCTGCAGCAACTCTCAGCTTTTTACTATGCACGACACCTTGCGCCAAAGAGGACGCAGGAAAAGAGATTGAGTCAATGGAAATTAAAAGTTTGTAAAGGCAATTCTTAAGAAAATAAGAAAAGGAGGGATTGAAAGCAGTAATATTAATATCGTAGTAGGAGTGAATATTAAGAGGGACATGCAGTAGGGGGATCGGGAAGTCTGAACCTTCCAAAAACGTCAGCAAGAGGGGAAAGGGAGAGGGAGACGCAGCCGGGAAAATGAGGATAAAAATGAGGCTGCGTTTTAGAGACCGCATGGCAAATGCCGCATGGCCTCTCTCTTTGTTCACCAATAAAGTCACTTTTACAGGACTCCTCTGTCTCCTTTGGATACACAAACCTCTGGCCACGGGAATTTTCCCGCACAGCCCCGGCCACAGGGCAGACACCTCTGTGCCACCCACAGCAACCGGGACGAGGCAGCGCTGCTCCGGCACCGGCTCCTGCCGAGGCCCCAGCGGGAAGGAGACCGCGGGCAGCCGCTCCCGCAGCGCCCTCAGCCCAGCGCCAACACGGGCCGGCACCGGCACAACCAACCCGCCAGAGCCCCCTGCCGCCCCCTCGGCCCGCAGCGAGCCCCGAGCCCCCGCACAACCGAGCGCGGCTCCCACCTGCGCTGGGGCCGCCTCCGAGCTCCGCCGCCGCCTGTGGCTGAGGAATTCGATGGGATGTGTTGCCTTAACCTTTCTGACCACTCCCAGCCCATCTATGCCAGCATTCAAGCCCTCAAAGAAGGTGTGAATAAACTTCGGGTAGATAATGGGTACGACTGGCTGAACTGGCTCTTAGGGCACTGGGGACTCACTGGCTGGGTTAGGAATTTAGTTAAAATAGGTTTGTATGTATTAGGCATCATATTATGCATTGAAGTAGTTATTCCTTGTATTTTACAGTCTGTTAAGAATTTAATCGACAAATCGCTTAAGAGTGTATTTTTAGTTAAAAGAAACGGGGGAGGTGTGGATATGGGTAATGCAAATGAGACTGATAGTACTGCAGATTTAATCAGCAAATGCAGCCTGACAACGAGGATGCCTGGCAAGAGCAAAGAGAGACCTGACTGCAAGAGGACTGGATCAAGTCTGGGTTATGGGAAATAAGATTTTACTAAGTCCACATGTAAAGTTTGTCTATGTGAGAGTTTGTCTGTGTAAGGTTTGTCTATGTGATTGCAGTAAAATATTGCCAGCCTTCCTGTAAATGGTATATAAGCACATGTAGTGCTCAGTAAAAAATGGATTTTGATTGAGAGGAATGTTGAATTTGTCTTTACAAATGAGCTGTGGATCAGCCTGTAGATAAGGCTAGCACTGAGAGATAAAAGAAACAATGGGATGGATTCCACTGACTGATGAATGGGAAGAGATATTTGCCTTTACAAACAAACTGTAAGGCTGCTGATAAATGAAATTGGATACTGAAAGATGAAAGAAGCAAGGGGGGAAAACTATGAATTCTGTAAGAATTAAAAATTAAAAGGGAGGGTTATACATTAGAGGGGAATTTCAGGTATCAGGCGTTCCGGGAAGTCTGTGCCTCTCAAGTACCTCAGCCAACGGGGAAAGAGAGAGGGAAATGCGGCCGGGAAAATAGGATAAAAAGGAGGCTGTGTCCTCCAAAAATTGGAGAGATCCCAGGGGAATGTCCCATGGCCTCTCCCTTTATTTAAATGAAGCAAAAAGGATTCCTCTGTCTCCTGTTTGGACATAAACCTCTGGTGTTTGTGGATTAATTTTCCTGGCAGAAAGAACTTTGGGATTCTTACCTGCACAAGCACGTGCAGTGCCTCAGTCATAAGTGCCTCAGAAATATCAGAAGTGTGTCTTCTTCAGAGTGTGGTCACAAGGGTTCAGAGCTGGAGCCAGTTCTGCGGGCAGGCTGATGAATAGTCTGGGGCTCCTCTGCAGAGCCCCATTCATTCTGGGGCTGCTTTCTGCTGGTTCTGCTGGACTGGCTCGAGGGAAACACACACCCAATTAACAGCAGTTAAATTACTCTGGCATGAAACAGTGGGGAACAGGCAGGGCAGAGAAGGGCAGCATGGACCAGTTGTTCTGGCAGGTCTGACGAGGTCTGGTTTGATACAGCACTCACAGAACTCTGCTCCACCTGTGACACTTCCACTTGCAGTAGATGACTGTTCCTCTTCACAATATCCAGCAAGGCAGGTCAAAGACACTTTTACCATTTTCATCTTCAAAAGGGAGAGGAAATCAGCAGCAAACATGAAGTAACCAGTCAGAGGTCCCAGGAAGAAACAAAAGAACAAAGAGTGGTGGAAAAAACCAGGTGGAGCAGTGATCCTTATCTGTGTGGGAGATATCCTCTGCTAATGGGCCATCTGTTAAAACCAGGTGGGGCAGTGTTCTTTATCTTTTCCACAACCCATCCTTCCTCCAGGAAGATATCTTCTGTTAATGGGCCATTGAGTGCCACTGCATGACTGATAAAATTCCATCATCCCATTGGGAGATGCTCCAGCCAGGGGGAGGAGCCAAGCCTTTCCTACCTAGAGAAAATCTGAGATTTGGAACACCAAGGCAGCCCTTACCCACTGGATTCCAGAGGACAAGAGCTACCAGACCTTTCTACAGCATCACTACTACAACAAGACCACTTCATCTGGACGGCTACCACCACCCTAACTAGCGGGGTGTCAGGTTGTATTCTGATTCTGTCAGTTGTTTTCATTTCTACTATTGCATGGATTTTATTTCTCTTATGTTTTTCTTATGAAATTCTATTTCTGACTTGGAGTCTCTCACTGGTTTTGCTTTCAAGCCAGCATAATTTTGGAGGGGATTTTGGCTGAATCTTGATATTTGGGGAGGTTTTGATCCGTGTCTTAAATTTGGGGGATTTTGGGTGGGAATCTTGGTGTTTGGGAGGTTATTACAGACACAAGATGCTCAATGACTGCCAGAGATGAACTTGGGCGAGGAGGAACACCCAGTTTATGAAGCTCTCTTCTTGTTATTTCCCCCTAAACCAGGAATTTTCATTCCTCAGGTGTGTGGGGATGGAGGAGGCAGAAAAGCCCCGGAGATCTCGCACGAGGAGGGGCTGCAAACCCAGCCTAGTGAGCTGTGAGGAGGAAAGACTCTCCCTGAGCTGGGAAGGCGGCCGGAGATCCAGGCAGAGCTCAGAGCTGGTGGAGAAGCCTTCTGGAGGGGAGAAGCCCCACAAGTGCTTGGAATGTGGGAAGGGTTACAGCTACAGGTGCAGGCTGATTGAACACCAGAGGATCCACACTGGGGAACGGCCCTACAAATGTGGGGAATGTGGGAAGGGTTTCAGTCGGAGCTCCAAGCTGATCCAACACCAGAGGATCCACACTGGGGAGAAGCCCTATGACTGTGGGATATGCGGGAAGGGCTTCAGTGAGATCTCTGACCTGCTCCGGCACCAGGTGGTCCACAGTGGGGAACGGCCCTACTCCTGCTTGGAATGTGGGAAGAGCTTTGGATGGAGCTCTGACCTGAAAAAACACCAGCGCATCCACACTGGGGAGAGGCCCTACGAGTGTCCCAAGTGTGGGAAGAGGTTTCAGACCAGCTCCAATCTTCTCCTACATGAGCGGATTCACACAGAGGAGAGGCCCTTCTGCTGCCCTGACTGCGGGAAGGGATTCAAGCAAAATGGCAACCTCACTGCCCACCGGCGCATCCACACTGGGGAGAGGCCCTACGAGTGTCCTGAGTGTGGGAAGAGCTTCTCACAGAGCTCTCACTTGACCCGACACCAACGGAGGCTCCACTAAGGGAAGCCCTGTGAGTGCCCAAGTGTGGGAAGAGCTTCGTGCTCTGCTCCAGCTCCATCCCCCATGGGAGGATCGGTGTTGGATGATCCCCAATGACCCCCGTTGGGCAGAGCCCTGGTGATCTGTGTTCCTGGTGATCCCCATTGGGTGGGGTAAAGTGGTTGGAGAGATATCTCTCTGTTTTCCTTCTGTTACTATGATTTGGTTGGTAATAAATTCCCTCACTGTGCACAGGCTGTGTCTGTGACGCCTTTTTTGCTGTTTGGTCTGTTTGCTCGTCCCGTCTTAATCTGATCCTGGAGCTCCTGGTTAAACTTTCTCTTCTCTTGCAGCTGGAGGGGCAGGGACAGAGTGGCTCTGGTGGGTGCCTGGCATCAGGCCAGTGTCACCTTGTCTTGGTTTGAAAGACAGGTATTTTTCTAAGGAAAGGCGAGAACCCCTTTCCTGAGATGCAGAGTGCAACCCCCTCCCTTCTAATTATTTTAGTTTCAAATCAGAGCCTGTCAGGCAGAAGATATGGGGATAGGAATAACAGTTCTTTACTGAGATCTAACAAGGCAAAATAGCTGAAACAACAACAGCTATAAAAACTGACAAGAGAAGAGAACAGTATAGCTCAGTTCCAGTCCCTTTGGCCAAAGCCCTCTCTCCCTGTGCTCAGTTACTGGTGCTGGGGGCAGGGCAGGTCCCGTGCAGTTGAAGAGGGGCTGGAGTGATGGCGGCAGCAGCCCAGGGGTGAGAGGGATTGGGAAAGTGACTCCCCCCTCACGGTGTCGGTCGTGGTGCTCAGCAGAGTGTCCGGAGGTAGCAGGGTGAGGTGGGAGAGCAGCAGAGCGATGTCCAAAGGCAGGGAGCGTGGATCTCAGCGCTGGGATGGCAGGGGAGATGCCAGATCCGAGCACGGGGCATCCTCCTCTCACTCCATTGACAAAGCGAGAGAGCAGAGTCCCCCCCCAGACCCCTCTCCCACCTTTTCCTTTTCCGGTCTCCCCCCATCCCCCCACCCCCGCAAGAGAAAACTATTGCTACTAAGATGTAGCCACAAATACTTAGCATAACATTGGGAAAAATTCCACAGAAAGAAAAGGGAACAATTCAACCCCCAACAGGAGGAAAGAGTGGTCTGAAGATCTTATTCTGAATTTGCTTTTCTTTCTTTGTGTAGTTAATAAAGTTTTTTATACCCTTTTAAGTTTTAGGCCTGACTTGCTCTTTTGCTCCTGGTTCTGTCTCACAACAGAAAATGAGTATATTTAAATTGGCAAGTCAAAACTATAACATTATTTGGTGCGTTGGCCAGAAAATTCAAAAATTCAAATTAAACCAAGACATTAGATTATCCTATCTGGATGAAGATAACCAGAACTCCAGGAAATGAATTTATTTATTTATTTATTTATTTTATTTATTTATAAAACAGGATGGCTACAAAAAAAGTTGATTTGCAGGTTGGGGGGGGGTGATTTTGAATAATGCATGAAGGTCTGTAAATATGCACCATGTCGATGCATTTAAGGAAGTGTTTTCTGAGTGTGTGGCCTTGGCTGAATGCCCAGCACCCAGCCACATTAACCCTTTGCTTTATTGTCTTAGTCTCTTATTTGTTTTATTAAACCTTGTAAAATTTACCAGGAAAGTGAACCTCGTTTTTCACATCACTATGGGCAGGGAGCTGCTGCTCCTGAAGCTCCCCTTTCCTCGTTCCTTCCAGGAGGAAAGCTGGGTGTGGGAGCGCTGCATGCGCTTCTTCAGAGGCTGCTGAGGGCAGGGCTGGGGAAGGGGAAGAAGTGGATGAAGAACTGCGTGCAGTGTCCTGGCCCTGCTCATCCTCCCCATGAATGACGAGGCCCCCAGGGTGGGCCAGGCACTGCTGCCAAGGCTGAGCACTGACACGGAGAGGGGTGGCTGACCCCCCCTGGGGCTCCAGGCCTTGGGCAGCATTCCCCAAGCACAGCCCAGGGAAGGGTCCCTGCAGAGCCAAGTTGGCATTGCCAGCACCTGCCCTGCCCACTCCAGCAGGGCTCAGCACCAGGCCAGGACACCGAGGTGTGGACAGGTGTGTCCCCAAAGGTGTTGGAGAGCAGGCATTTGGGCCTCAATCCCTGTACCTGGGGGGCCATTCCCAGATGTTTTGTCAGCTCCCTAAAGGCAGAGTTACCCCAAGTCAACTTTCCCAGGCCCTGGAGCCATCTCCCAGTTCCTGCTGTTCCACAGGCCTCCAGGAATGCCGTCCTTGCTATCACGGAGCTCCTCAAGTGGAAGGAGCTGAAGCACGTGGTGAAGACAGGGCAGACCTGGGGGATGGCTGACTGCTTGGTGAGGATGTGCCCCAGGGACTGTGCTGGGCCGTGGGCTCTGCAGCTGGGCCTGGGGAAGAGACCCCACAGCCTGGAGCTGCATCCTTGTTCCTGGCTCAAGAACAGAGCCCCAGGGGTCTCCTCCAGTCCCATCTCCCCTTCCTGCACCCAGTGGGAGGGAGGAGGGCTCTTGGTAATGGGGCTGCTGCCAGGAGGGGCTGCTCCAGCCACCTGGAAGATGTGTGACAATGCCACATCTTTGTGGTCCCTCCAGATGGAAAAGGACAGCAGCAGGGCTGAGCAGCACCTTCATCAGAGCCTGCAGTGCCTGAGGGACCCTCAGCAATGTGTGCAAGACTGGACCATCAGGTTCATGAGCCCCAACCCGGGGTCCCTCTTTGGGCAGCCCCTGTCCCCCCCAGCCCCTGCCCAGTGCCACATCCAGGCTGCTGGTGGTCCCTGGTTGTTTGGGATCGTGCTGGGGAACAGCAGCGGCTGACAGAGCTCTGTGCCCAGGGACCATCGTGTGACATCCCCAGGACCAGAGCGAGGAGCTGCCTGCTCTGGATTTCAGTGGGGAGTGGGGAGTGAGGGCTGGGAGAGTGGGGGGTCTCTACAAACACGGGAACTCATCTCGGCTCTGTTTTGGTCACAGAACTTCAGGCCTTGCAGAAAGATGGGTGTGAACTCACGCGTTGTCTGGCAGCTCAGAGCAGCTCGATCCTGAGGAGCCGAAGGAGCAGCGGACACCGGGACAGTCCCTGCGAGCTCTGTGGTGCTGGCACTGCTGAGCTGGGGGCCTGTTGTGCCCAGAGTGGGACATTCAGGCTCGACTGATCAGGGACACCCTCCTGCTGATTCACAAGGTGCAGAAAGGACTCCTTGACTTCTTAGGGCTCTTCTCAGAGAAGGCTCTGGGTGAGGCTGGATCCAACCCCAGCCCCAGACTGGGGCAGCACTTTAAGTCTGAAGGGTCACACAGGCGTCCTTGAGCCTGGAGATCACTTTGTCCTAAGGATTATGGCTGGCAAGCCAACTATAGTTTTGTAAATAAAGTTAGTTTTTTAAGTTTTAAATAATTGCTTTTCAAATTACTTTTAGGACATCCCAAAGGTACCTGTGGGCAGGTGGGCACACAGGTGTGATGGGGTGGGTGGGATCAGGCCAGGAATTAGACCCTGATTTTGTGATTTACAGCAGGACTTCTCTGATCCTAATTCCCAGTGTTATGGTGCTGCCAGGTGTGCTGCTGGTGGGTCTGGGACTCTCACACTGAGATCTGATACCCCTAAACTGGGGTTTGGGTCCCTCACATTGGGGGGTTCAGGTCCTGGACTCCTAAACTGGGGTCAGGGACCCTCAAACTGTAATCTGGGTTCTTTAAACTGGGTCTGGGATTTTTAAACTGAGATCTGGTACCCCCAAACTGGGATCTGCAGCCCTCCAGCGTGATCTGGGATCCTCACACTGAGGTCTCAGCTCTCCACCCTGGGACCTGGGCCTCTCAAACTGGGGTCTGGAATCCTCAAACTGGGTCTGGACTCTCCCCCCGCCTGGAGTTGGGACCCCTGAAAAAACTGGGGGGACAAGTGGGGGAGGTGAGGTAGGGCTTTATTTGGGGGTACAAAGATTAAAGGGGGATGGGGAGACCTCAGGGTGGAATTTTGGGTCCACCTTAGAGGGGGGAGGTGAGTGGGAGTAGCCCAGGATGGAGATTTGGGATCCTCAGGGTGGGCTTTGTGGGGTCTCAGGGGGGATTTGGGGGTCCCAGGGTGGGTTCTGGAGGGCCTCAGGGTGGAACTTTGGGGTCCCAGAGTTGATTTAGGCAGTTCTAAGATAGATTTTGGGGTGCAAGATGGATTTTGTGGGTCCCAGTGCCAGATTTCACAGATCCCTTAGTGGAAGGCCTTTGGGGTTTGAGGATTCCCAGGGTGGATTTTGGAGTTTCACAGTGAGTTTCACCCTCCCCAGGATGGATTTGGGCATCTCAGGTTGGGTTTTGGGGTTCCAGAGTAGGTTTTTAGGGTCCTAGGATGGATTTTGGGGGTCCTAGGCTGGGATTTCAGGGTCAGGGGGATGGATTTTAGGGTTCCAGCACCCGCAGCGCAAAGTCCAGGGCGGGGGCACTGTGGGTCAGACACCCCATGGACACCACGTCGATGTGGGGCCCCAAAAACTGGGGGAGGGTCTCCAAAACGATGCCCCCGCTGGCCTCCACCGTCACTCCGGGATGTGCAGCCTTGACCTGCGCCGCAGCCGAGTGCAGCTCCTGGGGGGACACCCTGTTAGCAGGGAGCACCCCCTCCCCAAAATTTGGGGGTACACTGGACATATGGATGTATACTGGATGCTACATAGTGCAGAATCCCCCCCAAATTGGCCCAAATCTGCCCAATTTGGGCTCCCCCACAAGAAACCCCCAATTCAGGGATTATTCCACACACTGAGCTCCAAAACTGGGGTGTCCACCCCCAACCCCTCCAAATCAAGGGTTATCCTGATTAAACCCAATAAAAACTCAATAAAAATAGATTCCCATCCAACATCTGCCCAACTGGGGGCACCACCCACCACTCACCTCCAGGACAACCCCAAATTTGGGCTCTCCAATCCAAATGGCTGTCCCCCCACCCAGAACCCCCCAGAATTGTGACCTCCTATTCAACGCCTCCAATCCAGGCATTTGCCCACCCACTGACCCCCAAATTACAGTCCCCCCACCTAAACTCCCCAAGTCAAGGGTCCCTTCACCCAAAACCACCCAAATTTGGATTACCCAACCCTCTGACTCTCCCCAAATTGGGATTCCCTCTCATATCTTTGGGGTGGCCCACATTTACAGCAGATTCCCATTTTACTGGTGTAGCCTTACCCTGGAATGTCCCCCATTTTTGCCACTCCCCTCGATTTTGGGGGCTCAGCTGGGGATAACAGAGCCAGGATCTATGTGGTTAATCCCCACTTTTTTGGGTTCAACCCATTTCACTGGTCTGCCTCTCTTTTTAAAGGATCTTGACCCTCATTTTTGGGTCCAGCCTCACACCTGGAGGGTCCTCCCATTCTTGGGGGCCCTTGCCAGATTTTGGAAGCTCACCTGGTGGGGGCAGAGGTCAAACCTATGGCATTACCAACTTTTTAGGGAGATCTGTGCCCATTTTTGGGGTTTCTCCCCATTTTTAGAATCTAACCCCCCATTTTTGGGGTCCAGCCCACACTTGGGGTCCCACCACTATTGGCCCCCTCCGATTTGGGGGCTCACCTGGGGGCTCAGGTTGTCCAGCAGGACGATGTCAGCCCCAGCCCCAGCAGCCGCCAGCGCCTCGTCCGCACTCGAGCACTCGACCCCCAACCGGCGGGTGAAGCCCCCGGCCCGGCGCACCCCCAAAATCATCTGGGGAAGAGGGGGGTCAGGGAGAACCCCAGAGTGACGCCCCAGTATGGGGCAGGGTAAAATGGGGGCTCTCCCCACTCATTCGCTTAAAATTGGGGTCTCCCCACTGCCCTCCCCCCACATTGATCCCCAAATTTGGGTCCTCTCCCCCAGAGTCCCCCAATTCAAGGTTGTCTGCTGCCCCCAAAGTTGGGCTTCTCCCAACTACAAACACCAAAATTCAGAGTTACTCAACGCATGATCTTCCCCAAATTCAGGGGTGACCCCCCAGTTTCCCTCCCAAATTGGGAGCCCCCCGCACCCATGCCCCCCAATTCAGGGGTCCTCCCACATCACTCCACACCCACAATACCCCAGTCCAAGAGTCTGTCCCAAAATTGGTACCCCCTTTAAATATTGGTGCTTCCCCACCACCCTCGAAATTCGGGGTACCCCAAGCTGTCACTCCCCCAAAATCGAGCCCCCTCCACCAAAACCCCCCATTACCTCCAGACCTCATATTCCCCACACCCCCAAAATTGGGGTTGTCACACCGACCACCCAGAACCCACCAATTCAAGGGTCCCCCCTCCAATCTCCCCCCCAAACTGGGGTGCTGCTCCTCCAGTCTCCGAGTTTCCCCAAAATCCAGGGATCCTGCCGCCATTACCGCCCAAATTCTGGAGTCCCCCCACACCCAGAACCCCCCAATTCAAGCCCCCCCAGTTGTCCCCACAAAGTTTGGCGTCCCCACCTGCTCGAGCCCCCCCGCTGCCGCCGCCAGCGCTCGGTGATTGTCCTTGAGGAGGAGGAGTCCCCCCAAACCTGCCCGGTGGGGGTCAGCGCCCCCCACCCCCAGCGCGTATTTCTCCGCCAAGCGGAACCCGGGCGTGGTTTTTCGGGTGCCCCCCACGACCCCCGCCCAGCCCTGTGCCCGGGCCACCCCCACAGCCCTCGCGGCCATCGAGGCCACCCCGCTGCAGCGCCCCAAAATATTGAGGGCAACCCTCTCCGCTGCCAGCACCCCCGCGGCCGGACCCTCCACCTCGGCCACCAACACCCGCCCGGGGGGCAGCGCCGCCCCCTCGGGCACCCTCCAGGTGACCCGGCACCCCGACACCCCGAAAACGGCCTCGGCCAAGGGGGCCCCGGCCAGGACACCCCCCGAGTGCCCCCCGGCCTTGCTGAGCAGCTGCGCTCGGGTCGCGCTGTCCCCCACGGTCGCCACCGCCGCGTCCGGCCAGGGCGCGTCCTCGTCCAGCCAGGAGCGCGCCAGGGAGCGCAGGCGGTGCGGGGGGGGCGGGGGGGCCCAGCCCCGGGCGGGGGGCGGCGAGCGGGCCGGGGGCGAGCGGGACATGGTCCGGGGGAGCCTGGGCAGAGAGACAGAGGCGCTGCTTGGGGGCTGCGGGAGTGGGATTTGGGGTCGTGGGGAGGGATTTGGGATCTTGGGGAGGGATTTGGGGTCGTGGGGAAGGATTTGGGGTCTTGGGGATGGGTTGTTGGCGTCCTAAGAAGGTCCGTGAGAGGGTATTGGGATCCAGGAAGGATTTTCAGGGAGATATTTGGGGTTGAGGGGGTTTGGAGGGGTTTTGAGGCGTTGAGGGGGAAATTTGGGTTGGTCTTTGCAGGATTGGGGGAATTTTGAGGGGTTGCTGCAGGGGTTGAGGGTCCCAGGAGGGTCCTTGAAGAGATATTGGGGTCCTGGGAAGGGCTTGTCGGGAGGTTATTGCGTCCTGGGAAGGGGATTTTGGGCGGCTCCTGGGGGGAGGTTGAGGGTCCTAGGAGGGTCTTGGAGGGGATATTGGGGTCCTAAGGGGTTTTGGAAAATATTTTTGGGTGCAGGGGGAATGTTGGGAGTTATTGGGGTCCTGGGATGGATCTGGGAGTCCAGGAAGGAGATCAAATGTGGGTCCCGCCCCTCCATGGGCACCCAAAATGTGGGTCCCTCTCCCCCCTCCTGCCCCTTCCCCCCAGCTCAGGGGGGTCCAAAGTCCGGTCCGGAGTGGCCACATCACCCACCCCTCCCCCCTCCCCTTCCCGAGACTCCCAGGTGGGGGAGGGGCGCCCCACTGACCTGTCCAGGGTTGGAGGCGACTGAAGCCCGAATTGGGGCTCGGGGGTTCTTACCTGGGGGGGCGTGGCCCGCCTCGCCCCAATGCCCGACCCTGGGCTGTGATTGGCTGCCCTGGGGGTCCCCACCCCCCAAAAAACCCGCAGGCGGTTTGGGATGAGGAAGGGGAAATTCCCTTTATTGACAGTAAATGAGCGTGGGGAGGGCATTGGGGACACTTGGGTGGCACCCCACGGACGGGGGGGCACTTGGGGTGACACCAGATGACATCAGGTGATTCCCCAACCTGCCCCCCCTAATTCAGACCCTGCCACATCCCATCAGTGTCACGTGGGGGGGTTACAGAGGCATGGAGGGTGACGGACACATGGGGGTGACAGGAGGCGACAGTGACAGGGGTGTTCCCGCAGTAGCTGTGATAGGAACACTGGGATATGAAAGGGAAAACAAGGCATGGGGGGGAGAGGGGGTGGTGACAGTGCCAGGGGTTTGGTGGTGACAATGTCAGGGGTGTGGGGTGGCAGTGCCAGGGGTATGTTGACAGTGCCAGGGGTGTGGTGACAGTGCCAGGGGTGTGGTGACAGTACCAGGGGTGTTCCTCTGGGCGGGGCTGGGGCCGAGGGGTTGGACAAGGTTGGGCTGAGGGCAGACGATGGAGATGGGGGAAGAGGGGAACAGAGGGACATTGCGAGGGGGAGACAGGGAAGAGATCGAGGTGGCCGAGCCATGGTGGAGGGGACAGCAGAGGGAACATGGAGATGACAGTGGGGGCAGGGACAAGAGAGGACCCAGACATGGAGTTGGGGACATGGAGAGGACATGGACATGGTGGTGGGGTCATGGGGATGGGGATGGTAGCCAGGAGGAGATGGTCAAGGAGACCTGGAGATCGTGGAGGTGACCTGGACGTGGTGGTGGCACATGTGGAGGAGACGGGGAGGAGGTGGAGGAGACAGGAAGATGGAACTGGGGACAGAGATGAGCAGTGAAATGTGGAGAGGTGGTGGGGACATGGGGAGGACATGAGGGGGATATGGAGATGTTCAAGGTGAACGGGATGTGGTGGTGGGACATGAGGAGGGGACAGGGAGATGGTAGTGGGGTCATGGAGATGGTCAAGAGCACCTGGAGATGGTCGAAGGGACACAGGAAGTGAGAGAGTGGGGACAGGGAAGAGCTGGAGGTGACCTTGGACTGTGAAGGTGACCATGGAGGTGACCCATGAGCAGAGGGCAGGGTTCAGGTGGGACATGGGCCCATGGGAACAGGGGGATTGGGAATGCTGGGACAGGGGGCTGTGGGGACATGGTGTGAGCAGTGTCAGGGTGATGGTGTCAAGGGTGTGGGTGATGAAGATGAAGATGATGATGTTGCAGACGATAAGGCTGATGATGTGGGTGGTTGTGGTGATGAAGATGATGGTAATGATGAAGGCCACCCCTGCTCCTTATTGAGGGCATTTCACATCTCGATGGGGACCAGCACTGGCAGCGCCATCGGCTCTGGAGCCTCAAAGATGTCACAGTCCAGACCCTCAAAGACCTCGCTGTGCTCTGGGAGCTGCATGAAGTGGGGCTGGAGGGGGTCACCAGGGGGTCACTGGGCTGGAACACTTAGGGGACACCTTGGGGACACCCAGGCAGGACTCCTGGGGGCTGGGGAGGCTCCACTGGTGTTGGGACTAAGGAGCAGCAGTTGCCCATCCCAAACACTGTCCCCACAGGGGGATTTTGCCAAGAGACAAGCACAGAATGGAGCTCCCTAAGGTAAGATCAAGGTGGGACAATTGTCCTCAGGCCATCTTGGACCTTGGGGGAGGTAAACAAAGCTGGGGGATCAGAATGGACCCTGGTGGTGGACAAGGAAATCCAACCCAGCACTGGTGCTGGAATCAGCTCTGACTGGGTCAAAGGGAATTCCAGAGGGGCAGATGGTGACCACTGATCCATGGCCACCACCAGGCCCAGAAACCTCCAGCTGAACAGAAGAGTCAGCCTGAGCCTGGAATAATCAGCACCCAAGGCCAGGGAATCGTTAAACCAATGGCATTAGAGAGGGGTGTAGCCCATGAGCACTGATTCCTGAGTTTGCTAAAATGGATAAACAGGGAGAAGTTCAGAATGACCTCAGGACCCCCCACCACCCAGAAGCTCCAGGGGAAGAAGGACCAACAGGACACTGCTGGATCCATGGGTGGTTCTGACCTTCTGACAGATCTCTCTCCCTCCCTTCTCCCTCTCTTCCTGCCCTTCCTCCTTTCTCTCCCTGGCATTTTATTGTTCAGTCAATTCCAGACTATTGACTTTGGTCCCATTTGCCCCTGAATTTGGGCAGAGGCACCTCAAGGATGGGATCTGAACAGCCCAAGATTCTTCAGGTGACCTTAACCCCCTCATTGCCAAGAGCCATGAAGCCACGAGTGCTGATCTTTGGCCAGGGAAGCTCTGTCACTCCCAGAGGGAGCAGAGGAGCCAGGGCTCCAGGCTCCTGGCCATGATCCTCTCCTGCCCCGAGCCCAACCTGTGCTCCCTGGGGATGGGGCTCCCAGAGCCCTGGGCAGAACCTGTTTCCCTCTGTGCCCCAAACCCTGGGGGCTCCAGAGGCTGCTCTGGGTGCCCCTCGTCCCTCCCAGCTCCAGGGGGACATTCCAGGGTGTCCCAGCCTGCCCTGCCCAGGGCACAGAGTGGTGGGGGGGAGACAGAGACCCCTGGGAGCCCCCGGAGTCACTCTGGTCATGGTGGGGGAGGGACTGGAGACTCGCAGGGTTGAACAAGGACCACAGAACACACAGGGACACGGAACACGGACATGGGAACACACATGGAGACAAGAACACCCAGGGACGTTGGAACACACAGGGACAGGGAAGACATGTGGACACAAAACATGGACATGGACACCCATGGACATGGAACACACAGGGACATGGAGCACACATGGATGTGGGAACACACACATGGACAGGGGAACACACACACAGACATGAGAACAGGCACACGTGCATACACAGAGTTGTTTTGCTGAAGGGGTTTATTGATTATTCCAGGGACATTCCCAGGGGATCAGGGGGATTATCCAGAGATGATCATCTCCTCATGCTGCTGGAGGGGGACAGGATCTGGCTCCAATCACCAGTTCTAGACCTGAAAGGCAAAGCCCAAGTCGTGACACCTGTGTCCATTGGGACACGAGAGGGACCTTGTTCCCACCCCTCTCTTTGCAGGGACCTGCAGCAGGAGAAGGGATTTGGAGCCCCGGATACACCTGGGACTGGACTTGGCTCCTGACATCCATGGGGCTCCCAGAGCCTCTCACCCTGGAATATCCCAAAACCTCACAGAGCCCTTGCTGCTCCCACAGGGACACTGGGTGTCCCCAGAGCCCCCCAGTGCAAGGAAAGCCTTGGGGACAGCTCTGTCCACCGAACCCCAGCACATGGATCAGGGACAGCCCCCTCCATGTCCCTCTGACTTTCCCATGCTCTGCCCACCCCACAGGGCTCAAGGCTCTGCCCTGGTCCCCGAGGATCTTTTGTGGGGCTGGAATCCCCCAAGATTTCTCACCAGGGTATCCAGAGGGGCAGCCGGGCATCACTCCCGCAGAAGCTCCACCTGCTCAGCCACGAGGGGCTGGGGAGAAAGGGGGGGTTAGAGCCACACTGGGGGATACTGGGGCTGGTTGGGAGATACTGGGGCAGGCTGGGGTGTACTGGGGCACAGTGGGGTGTTCCGGGGTGCACTGGGGGGTGATGACCAGGAGAGGGGAAGCTCTGGGCACAGCAGAACTGCGGGTACCCACCTCAGACCTCTTCACTCGTTGGACGCCGTTCTTCTTCTGCAGAGAGATGGGGAGATGTCACTGGTCACCGGGGTGCCCCCAGTCCCAGCAAGGCATGGGGGGACCCAACTGGCCCCCAGTTCCCACACTGGTGCCCCAATTCCAGGACTTACCACAATGCATCCACCTGCAGCTCCTCCTATGACTACCTGCAGATGGAGAGCAAAGGTTTAGTCTGGAATGGTCCTTGTGGGACTCAGGGGGTCACAGGTGCCCCCAAGCTCCTTGGCTGTCCCCAGTCTGAGGGGGAAAATCCCTTCTGCTCCCCCCAGTCCCACTCCAGGCAGTTTCACCCGATCCCTGTTCCTGCAGGGACCACGGTGGGGATAGAGACGAGGAGAGCGAGGGGAATTTGGGGCCTCCAAGGAGGAGGGGATGGAGTGGGATGTGAGGGCCCCAAAGACACTGAACTGGGGGAACTTTGGGGACCCAGGGGATGGGGCTGGGGTGTTGAGGGGATGGGAATGGGGGAATGCAGATGGGGAGGCAGGAATTCCAGTGGGGGACATGGGGGCTGAAGTGCGAGGTGGGTGGGGCAGGGGAAAGCTGGGGCAGAGGACCAAAATTGTTGGGTTTGGGAGGGGCTTTGGGAGTCCAGGAGGGGGATTTGGGGATACTGTCATGGAGAATGAGAAAGGGAAGGGAGTGGAGGGAAAGAGGAGAGGAAGTGGACTGGGCATGGGGCTCTTTGGGATGACTGGGGTGCACTGAGATGGGTGGGAATACAATGGGGACCCTGGGGAAGGGGCAGCCTTGGGAAGCTCTGGGATGTACAGGCACGCACTGGGGTGCACTGGGATGGCCTGGAGGGTCATGGCCATGAGAGGGGAGGGCCTGGTTTAGCAGAAGAATTCAGGATACTCACATCGCCAACAGCAATGGCACCACCTCGCTGTGGAGAGAGCATGAGATGTCACTGGGGTGTCCCCAGTCCTAGTAAAGATTGGGGGTGACCAAAGTTCCCCCCAGTTCCCACACTGGTGCCCCCAGCTCCAGGACTTACCCCAGCACATATAGCTCCACCACTGCCATCAAAGGTGGCCTGGGCAAGGAGAGCAAAAGGTTGGTCAGGATTGGCCCTTGAGGGGCTGGGGGGACACAGGAGTCCCCAGCCCCCCACCTCCCACCCATGGCTGTCCTCTGCTCTGAGCAGGGGGTGCCAGGGGATTTGGGAACATCACTGCAGGGTGAAAGGCAATGAACTGAGGGCAAAGACTGGAGAGAAGACCCTGGGAATCATCTGGGGGCTTGAGGGGACCAGGGGCAGAGGGGGAGGCATTTCCCAGTTTGTGCCAGCTCAGCCTGGTTTGGGACTGGAACAGTTCATCCCAGTTTGGCCGAGTTCAGCCTAGTCTGTACTTAAATGAGTTTGGACCTCTTGGTCCCACTTCAGCCTAGTTTGGGACTGGTCTTTGTTCTTGTGTGGGCAACAGAGGAGATGCTGGGGAGATGCCCGAGGGGATCAAGAGGATGGGATGGGATGGGAATGGATGGGATGGGATGGGATGGGATGGGATGGGATGGGATGGGATGGGATGGGATGGGATGGGATGGGATGGGATGGAGAGGCCCAAAAGGACGGGATTTGGGGATAGCAGCACAGGAAAGCTCTGGGGCCCTCGCAGGGAGGAGCCGGGTCCGAGCATCCGTGGGGAAGCCGGGCTCTGGCAGCGGGAGTTGAATTGCGGCAAGGGGAAGGACAGAGGCAATGGTGGCGAGGAGAAAGCGGCACGGCCCGGGGCCGGGGAGCCCGGCGGAGCCCCTGCATTGGGAAGAGCTCTCAGACCTGAGCCCAGCCCGTGCCTTTGGAGCCTCACCTCGCTCTGTGCCGGGAGGCACAGCAGGATGGAGAAGAGCAGGGCCACGCTGAGCACAGCCACCTTCATCTTCCTCTCGCACTGGGCAGCGCTGGCTGAGGCTGCAGCAGGGCAGGAGCACCTTTATCCCTGCCGGGACTCCTCCCTGCGCCCTCCCTGACAGCCCCCAGGCCAAAGCCCGGCTTGGCACAGCCCCCAGCCCTGGCCACAAGCCCAGCCCTGGCACAGAGTCCATCCCGGCTGTGGCACGGATCCAGCCCCGCTCCCCGCATCCCTGCAGCTTCCTGCACGGGGCAGCTGCCCCTGGAGGGGACCGGGCACCCGGGGGGCCGAGGGGGGCAGGCAGGGATCCAAAGGCAGCTGGGGACCCTGTGGGGACACCCCCACTCCAACACAATCCATCCTCCAACAGCCCCCAGCCCCACACCCCCCATCTCCTGGTACCCCTCCCCTCCCAGAGCGTTCCTTGCAGGACACCCCGGAGCTGAGCCCAGCCCCAAACCTGGAGTGTCAGAGCAGGATTGTCCCTGTTCCCACTGCAGCCCCTGGGCTCATTGGGGTGCACTGACCCCTCTTCCTGGGGCAGCAGCACCCCGGGATCAGGGAGAAGGGGCAGGGGGAGCACAGCGGGGTCAGTGGCCATGGCAGCAGCTGGGGGACCGGGATCTCCAGTCCCTGCAGGTGCCCTGGGGAGCACCGGGCAATGGTGGCACTGGGACACCGGGGCTGGCCTTGTGGCAGTGCTGGGCTGGTGGCAGTGTGGAGCCCAGCTGGGGATTCCTTGCTGGGGATATGGGCATTGACAGCGGGGTTGGGAATGGGGCAGCAGTCCTTCTGAACTCCTTCTTCCCAATTGCCATCCACTTCCAAACCCCTCCAGCAGCCCATGGGACAGGAAAAGAGTGCTCTGGTTTTGTGTTCTGCCTACGATGGTGTGTGGAGAAGAATTTTCAAGACCCAAGCTGAGCATCACAGGCTGGTGGTGAAAACTTGATTTGTGTTCTGAAGTCAGTAGAAGGTTTGCCTGAGCCATAGAGAATCCCAGGGATCCCTGGTTTTGTTTCCAGGATGATCCTGTCCCAGCTCAGAGGCCCCTGTCAGGGTCACCCCCGAGGACACAGATCAGTGACAGTCCCTGCCAGGGCTGCCACGAGCTGCCAGTGCCTCCATTCTCCACTGACATTCCGTGACATTTCCAGGACATGTTCCCTCCTCACGGGACACTGACCTCACAGAAGGGACCTGTTGTGGCACAGGTCAGAAAATCCTTCAGGCACCTGACTTGACTGTTTGCATCGGATTTTCCTGCAGAGCCAGGAGTGACCTGGAAGATTTTCCTTTTGCCCGTTGATGCTTTGTGCCTCCTTTGTTGGAGAATTGAGGAGCATTGATCCTGGAGGGGCCCAGGGACATTTCCAGCCCCTGGACACCTAAGGGGCCATTCCAGATGTTCCCAGCTGTGGGTTCATGAACTCTGCACCTACGTGTTCCTGTTTCCAGATTAGCAGCTCACTAGAACATGGAAAATTCCCAAATTCCCAGTTTGGTGTCTGATGGAGAGATGGGTTAGAGAAGTGACCAGGGGGTCTGAGGTTTAGTTGACCTGTCCTGGACTGGTCCCTTCCTCTCCCTGGGCAGGACTGTGAGCAAGCTGGGAAATTTCTGATTTTTCTGTCATCCTGTCCTTGGGATTTCTTCCACAGTCAGGTTTCAAATCAGTTTCGGGCCTGGCCATTCTCCCGAGGCTGGGACCACAGGGAGGTGTTGTGGTGGTCACAGGGGATAAAAGAGGAGCCTGTTCTCCCCACATTTACATCTCCTTTCCAAATTTCCCAGAGCCCTCCACTTGCCAGACTCCCTCAGTAGCTGTGGTGTGGGGGAGAGGCGGGGACACAGGACAGGAACAGGGGGTCTCAGTGCTGTTGTTCTGGTTTGGCTGGGATAACTGGCTGGTGAACAGTTGCTGACCATAGCATAGCCTTTCCAGGTCTCCCCATCAGTTTCCCAGCTGTGCCATGCTCCTGTCCCTGCTGGAATCCTGACAGGTGGGTTTGGGCTGCAGTCACTGTGCTCTGTGGGGGCTTTCTGGGTAGTGCTGTAAAATCCTGGCCTTGATCTTTGTCAGGCATTGCAGCTCTGTGCTGGGTCATCCCTCTGCTTTGGGGATGGAGACAATTCCCAATTTCACTTTTTTTGCCTTTTGTCCTCCAAGATGTTTTCAGCAGAGGACACACAAGAATAGCACCTGCCCCACCTGTGCCTCTGTCATAGGTGTGCTCTCCCCGATTTCAACAATTCCTCAGTGTCCTGAACATCCTTGTGAAGCTACAATCCTCCTGGTGGTGCTTCCCAAGAAGAGTTTCCCAGGTTTTCCTAAGGTTCACCGACTCTTTAGGGAGACCCCCAGGGATTTGCCCCATCCCAAAGCAGTGCAGTCGTGGCTGACAAGGTGGGCAAACACAGGCAGGTCCCTCTGAAGGTTGTCACCTCCAACAGTCTGAGACTTCAACCTGAGCGAGTTCAGGAGGGAGGGAGTGTCCTGAGGTTCAAGCCAAGGGAAGGAACCCCAGCACCAACTCTGTGTGACACAGCTGGGCCCATCCTGCCCCTGGTCCACATCCGGGGGGGGGGAACAGGGCAGCTCTGGATCTCCAGACACACAAACACCAGACCATGGCCCTTGGCTGCCCTGGCTGCCCTGGAGCCAGGAAGGATCCATGGAAACAGAGGCTGACTTGGGAGAGATGCAAAAGGATTTCAGCCACTCTCTGGGAGAGCAAACCATCAGCTGGTTACTCCAATGCCAGATCTCGGGGCCAAGAGTTAGGAATTCGAGGGGATTCCTTGCTGGGGATATGGGCATTGACAGTGGGGTTGGGAATGGGGCAGCAGTCCTCAGCCTCCAGAAGCAGCTCCTGCTCACTGGGAAGGACAGGAATCTCTTTGAGCAAGATCTTGTGAGCCCCTGATGAGGCAGGTACCCAGGATCTGAGGGAATCACCTGTGGGGGAGGCAATTTACAGGAACCTGGAGAACAAGCAGCCATCCCAATACCTGGATGGAATCCTGTACGTGCTGTCCATGCAGAGAGAGTTTGTGCAAAGTGAACTGACTGATGTTGTTCACCAAGAGCGTGGGGACAATGAGCTGGACAGGCCACCCAGCTCCAGGAACTGGGCATGGCCCTGCCTCCCTTGGGATGTGTCTCAGCTGTGGAGAAAATGTCCCAACATTTATTCCAGCTTTTAAGGAAGGATGTTTTTCCTGCTCCTACTGTCTCAGCTATGAAGAATTTCTGCTCAAGGGGGTGGTGCTGGTGCCACAGCCCGTGGGTCACACCATGGTTCTGTCTGTGGATCAGGGGGTTAGACACGAGGAAGTGAGATGGGGAACCTCCCTGGAGACTGGAAGCTCAAGTACAGAACTTGGAATGGGAAAAAAAGCCAAAAAGCATTTCTCCAGGACAATCCCAGAATCCTAGGATCACTGTGGCTGGAAGAGCCCTCCAAGACCACCAAAGCCACCCTGTGACCAATCCCCACCAGAGCCCTGAGTGCCACTTGCAGGCTTTCCTTGGAAAACTCTGGGATGGGGACTCCATCACCTCCCCTGGCAGCCCCTTTCAAGGCCTGACCACCCTTTCCATGAAGGAATTCCTCCTGATGTCCAGCTGGCACAGCTGCAGGCTGTTTCCTCCCATCCTGTCCCTGTTCCCTGGGAGCAGAGCCCGACCCTCACCTGGCAGTCCCCTCCTGTCAGGGAGTTGTGCAGAGTGAGAAGGTTCCCTCTGAGCCTCCTTTTCTCCAGGCTGAGCCCCCCCGGCTCCATCAGACACTTCTGGTGCTCCAGCACCTTCCACAGCTCCATTCCCTCCCCTGGACACGCTCCAGCCCCTCAATGTCTCTGTGGCCATGAGGAGCCAGCCCTGGACCCAGCCCTCAAGGGGCCCCAGCAGTGCCAGCACAGGGATTGTCACTGCCCTGGTCCTGCTGCTGCCCCATGGCTGGGACAGCGCAGGTGCCCTTTGCCTCTGCCCACCTGGGCACACCTGTGTTCATGTTCACACACTGCCACCAGCACTCCCAGGACCTTTTCCAGTTTTCCAGCCTGTCTGCCCCAGCCTGGAGCATTCCATGGGGTTGTTGTGACCCCAGTGTGGGACCCCACACTTGGCCTTACTGACCCCCACACTTTTGGCCTCAGCCCATCGATCCAGCCTGCCCAGATCCTTCTGCAGAGCCTTCCTGCCCAGCAGCAGATCCACAGGGCCACACAGCTTGGTGTTTTCCATGAATTTGGTGCTGGGAGACACAGTCAGCCCTGAGCCCTGAAGTGCTGATCTGGAAAAAGGAGCCCATCAACCCCGTGGTGGGGTCATCTGGAATGGCCCCTTAGGTGTCCAGGGGCTGGAAATTCATCTCCTGAGCAGCTTCACCTCCATTGTGCCCCTCCAGGATCAACACTCCTCAATTCTCCAACAAAGGAGGCACAAAGCACCAAGAGGCAAAAGGAAAATCTTCCAGGTCACTGCTGGCTCTGCAGGAAAATCTAATGCAAACAGTCAAGTCAGGTGCCTGAAGGATTTTCTGACCTGTGCCACAACAGGTCCCTTCTGTGAGGTCAGTGTCCCGTGAGGAGGGAACATGTCCTGGAAATGTCACGGAATGTCAGTGGAGAATGGAGGCACTGGCAGCTCGTGGCAGCCCTGGCAGGGACTGTCACTGATCTGTGTCCTCGGGGGTGACCCTGACAGGGGCCTCTGAGCTGGGACAGGATCATCCTGGAAACAAAACCAGGGATCCCTGGGATTCTCTATGGCTCAGGCAAACCTTCCACTGACTTCAGAACACAAATCAAGTTTTCACCACCAGCCTGTGATGCCCAGCTTGGGTCTTGAAAATGCTTCTCCACACACCATCGTAGGCAGAACACAAAACCAGAGCACTCTTTTCCTGTCCCATGGGCCGCTGGAGGGGTTTGGAAGTGGATGGCAATTGGGAAGAAGGAGTGCAGAAGGACTGCTGCCCCATTCCCAACCCCACTGTCAATGCCCATATCCCCAGCAAGGAATCCCCAGCTGGGCTCCACACTGCCACCAGCCCAGCACTGCCACAAGGCCAGCCCCGGTGTCCCAGTGCCACCATTGCCCGGTGCTCCCCAGGGCACCTGCAGGGACTGGAGATCCCGGTCCCCCAGCTGCTGCCATGGCCCCTGACCCCGCTGTGCTCCCCCTGCCCCTTCTCCCTGATCCCGGGGTGCTGCTGCCCCAGGAAGAGGGGTCAGTGCAGCCCCAATGAGCCCAGGGGCTGCAGTGGGAACAGGGACAATCCTGCTCTGACACTCCAGGTTTGGGGCCGGGCTCAGCTCCGGGGTGTCCTGCAAGGAACGCTCTGGGAGGGGAGGGGTACCAGGAGATGGGGGGTGTGGGGCTGGGGGCTGTTGGAGGATGGATTGTGTTGGAGTGGGGGTGTCCCCACAGGGTCCCCAGCTGCCTTTGGATCCCTGCCTGCCCCCCTCGGCCCCCCGGGTGCCCGGTCCCCTCCAGGGGCAGCTGCCCCGTGCAGGAAGCTGCAGGGATGCGGGGAGCGGGGCTGGATCCGTGCCACAGCCGGGATGGACTCTGTGCCAGGGCTGGGCTTGTGGCCAGGGCTGGGGGCTGTGCCAAGCCGGGCTTTGGCCTGGGGGCTGTCAGGGAGGGCGCAGGGAGGAGTCCCGGCAGGGATAAAGGTGCTCCTGCCCTGCTGCAGCCTCAGCCAGCGCTGCCCAGTGCGAGAGGAAGATGAAGGTGGCTGTGCTCAGCGTGGCCCTGCTCTTCTCCATCCTGCTGTGCCTGCCGGCACAGAGCGAGGTGAGGCTCCAAAGCCACGGGCTGGGCTCAGGTCTGAGGGCTCTTCCCAATGCAGGGGCTCCGCCGGGCTCCCCGGCCCCGGGCCGTGCCGCTTTCTCCTCGCCACCATTGCCTCTGTCCTTCCCCTTGCCGCAATTCAACTCCCGCTGCCAGAGCCCGGCTTCCCCACGGATGCTCGGACCCGGCTCCTCCCTGCGAGGGCCCCAGAGCTTTCTTGTGCTGCTATCCCCAAATCCCGTCCTTTTGGGCCTCTCCATCCCATCCCATCCCATCCCATCCCATCCCATCCCATCCCATCCCATCCCATCCCATCCCATCCCATCCCATCCCATCCCATCCCATCCTCTTGATCCCCTCGGGCATCTCCCCAGCATCTCCTCTCTTGCCCACACAAGAACAAAGACCAGTCCCAAACTAGGCTGAAGTGGGACCAAGAGGTCCAAACTCATTTAAGTACAGACTAGGCTGAACTCGGCCTAACTGGGATGAACTGTTCCAGTCCCAAGCCAGGCTGAGCTGGCACAAACTGGGAAATGCCTCCCCCTCTGCCCCTGGTCCCCTCAAGCCCCCAGATGATTCCCAGGGTCTTCTCTCCAATCTTTGCCCTCAGTTCATTGCCTTTCACCCTGCAGTGATGTTCCCAAATCCCCTGGCACCCCCTGCTCAGAGCAGAGGACAGCCATGGGTGGGAGGTGGGGGGGCTGGGGACTCCTGTGTCCCCCCAGCCCCTCAAGGGCCAATCCTGACCAACCTTTTGCTCTCCTTGCCCAGGCCACCTTTGATGGCAGTGGTGGAGCTCTATGTGCTGGGGTAAGTCCTGGAGCTGGGTTCACCAGTGTGGGAACTGGGGGGAACTTTGGTCACCCCCAATCTTTACTAGGACTGGGGACACCCCAGTGACATCTCATGCTCTCTCCACAGCGAGGTGGTGCCATTGCTGTTGGCGATGTGAGTATCCTGAATTCTTCTGCTGAACCAGAGCCTCCCCTCTCATGGCCATGACCCTCCAGGCCATCCCAGTGCACCCCAGTGCGTGCCTGTACATCCCAGAGCTTCCCAAGGCTGCCCCTTCCCCAGGGTCCCCATTGTATTCCCACCCATCTCAGTGCACCCCAGGCACCCCAACGATCCCCATGCCCAGTCCACTTCCTCTCCTCTTTCCCTCCACTCCCTTCCCTTTCTCATTCTCCATGACAGTATCCCCAAATCCCCCTCCTGGACTCCCAAAGCCCCTCCCAAACCCAACAATTTTGGTCCTCTGCCCCTGCTTTCCCCTGCCCCCACCCACCTCGCACTTCAGCCCCCATGTCCCCCCATTGGAATTCCTGCCTCCCCACCTGCATTCCCCCATTCCCATCCCCTGGGTCCCCAAACTCCCCCCAGTTCAGTGTCTTTGGGGCCCTCACATCCCACTCCATCCCCTCCTCCTTGGAGGCCCCAAGTTCCCTTTGCTCTCCTCGTCTCCATCCCCACCGTGGTCCCTGCAGGAACAGGGATCGGGTGAAACTGCCTGGAGTGGGACTGGAGGAGCAGAAGGGATTTTCTCCCTCAGACTGGGGACAGCCATGGAGCTTGGGGACACCTGTGACCCCTGCGTCCCACAAGGACCATTCCAGACTAAACCTTTGCTCTCCATCTGCAGGTAGTCATAGGAGGAGCTGCAGGTGGATGCATTGTGGTAAGTCCTGGAATTGGGGCACCAGTGTGGGAACTGGGGGCCAGTTGGGTCCCCCCGTGCCTTGCTGGGACTGGGGACACCCCAGTGACCAGTGACATCTCCCCATCTCTCTGCAGAAGAAGAACGGCGTCCAACGAGTGAAGAGGTCTGAGGTGGGTACCCGCAGTCCTGCTGGGCCCAGAGCTTCCCATCTCCTGGTCATCACCCCCCAGTGCACCCCGGCACACCCCACTGTGCCCCAGTACACCCCAGCCTGACCCAGTATCTCCCAACCAGCCCCAGTATCCCCCAGTGTGGCTCTAACCCCGCCTTTCTCCCCAGCCCCTCGTGGCTGAGCAGGTGGAGCTTCTGCGGGAGTGATGCCCGGCTGCCCCTCTGGATGCCCTGGTGAGAAATCTTGGGGGATTCCAGCCCCACAAAAGATCCCTGAGCCCTGTGGGGTGGGCAGAGCTTGGGAAAGTCAGAGGGACATAGAGGGGGCTGTCCCTGATCCATGTGCTGGGGTTCGGTGGACAGAGCTGTCCCCAAGGCTTTCCTTGCACTGGGGGGCTCTGGGGACACCCAGTGTCCCTGTGGGAGCAGCAAGGGCTCTGGGAGGTTTTGGGATATTCCAGGGTGAGAGGCTCTAGGAGCCCCATGGATGTCAGGAGCCAAGTCCAGTCCCAGGTGTATCCGGGGCTCCAAATCCCTTCTCCTGCTGCAGGTCCCTGCAAAGAGAGGGGTGGGAACAAGGTCCCTCTCGTGTCCCAGTGGACACAGGTGTCACGACTTGGGCTTTGCCTTTCAGGTCTGGAACTGGTGATGACACCCAGGGCCTGTCCCCCTCCAGCAGCATGAGGAGATGATCATCTCTGGATAATCCCCCTGATCCCCTGGGAACCCTGGGAATTTCCCTGGAATAATCAATAAACCCCTTCAGCAAAACAACTCTGTGTATGCACGTGTGCCTGTTCTCATGTCCGTGTGTGTGTTCCCCTGTCCATGTGTGTGTTCCCACATCCATGTGTGTTCCTGTGTCTCTGTGTGTTATCTCCATGTGTGTTCCCATGTCCGTGTTCCGTGTCCCTGTGTGTTCTGTGGTCCTTGTTCAACCCTGCGAGTCTCCAGTCCCTCCCCCACCATGACCAGAGTGACTCCGGGGGCTCCCAGGGGTCTCTGTCTCCCCCCCACCACTCTGTGCCCTGGGCAGGGCAGGCTGGGACACCCTGGAATGTCCCCCTGGAGCTGGGAGGGACGAGGGGCACCCAGAGCAGCCTCTGGAGCCCCCAGGGTTTGGGGCACAGAGGGAAACAGGTTCTGCCCAGGGCTCTGGGAGCCCCATCCCCAGGGAGCACAGGCTGGGCTCGGGGCAGGAGAGGATCATGGCCAGGAGCCTGGAGCCCTGGCTCCTCTGCTCCGTCCTGGAGTGACAGAGCTTCCCTGGCCAAGGATCAGCACTCGTGGCTTCATGGATCTTGGCAATGAGGGGGTTAAGGTCACTTGAAGAATCTTGGGCTGTTCAGATCCCATCCTTGAGGTGCCTCTGCCCAAATTCAGGGGCAAATGGGACCAAAGTCAATAGTCTGGAATTTACTGAACAATAAAATGCCAGGGAGAGAAAGGAGGAAGGGCAGGAAGAGAGGGAGGAGGGAGGGAGAGAGATCAATCAGAAGGTCAGCACCACCCATGGATCCAGCAGTGTCCTGTTGGTCCTTCTTCCCCTGGAGCTTCTGGGTGGTGGGGGGTCCTGAGGTCATTCTGAACTTCTCCCTGTTTATCCATTTTAGCAAACTCAGGAATCAGTGCTCATGGGCTACACCCCTCTCTAATGCCATTGGTTTAACGATTCCCTGGCCTTGGGTGCTGATTATTCCAGGCTCAGGCTGACTCTTCTGTTCAGCTGGAGGTTTCTGGGCCTGGTGGTGGCCATGGATCAGTGGTCACCATCTGCCCCTCTGGAATTCCCTTTGACCCAGTCAGAGCTGATTCCAGCACCAGTGCTGGGTTGGATTTCCTTGTCCACCACCAGGGTCCATTCTGATCCCCCAGCTTTGTTTACCTCCCCCAAGGTCCAAGATGGCCTGAGGACAATTGTCCCACCTTGATCTTACCTTAGGGAGCTCCATTCTGTGCTTGTCTCTTGGCAAAATCCCCCTGTGGGGACAGTGTTTGGGATGGGCAACTGCTGCTCCTTAGTCCCAACACCAGTGGAGCCTCCCCAGCCCCCAGGAGTCCTGCCTGGGTGTCCCCAAGGTGTCCCCTAAGTGTTCCAGCCCAGTGACCCCCTGGTGACCCCCTCCAGCCCCACTTCATGCAGCTCCCAGAGCACAGCGAGGTCTTTGAGGGTCTGGACTGTGACATCTTTGAGGCTCCAGAGCCGATGGCGCTGCCAGTGCTGGTCCCCATCGAGATGTGAAATGCCCTCAATAAGGAGCAGGGGTGGCCTTCATCATCACCATCATCTTCATCACCACAACCACCCACATCATCAGCCTTATCCTCTGCAACATCATCATCACCCACACTGCCGTCATCATCTCCCAATACCATCAACCTCCATCATCATCACCACAACACCAACAGCCCCATCTTCATCATCACCTTCATCTTCATCACCCACACCCTTGACACCATCACCCTGACACTGCTCACACCATGTCCCCACAGCCCCCTGTCCCAGCATTCCCAACCCCCCTGTTCCCATGGGCCCATGTCCCACCTGAACCCTGCCCTCTGCTCATGGGTCACCTCCATGGTCACCTTCACGGTCCAAGGTCACCTCCAGCTCTTCCCTGTCCCCACTCTCTCACTTCCTGTGACCATCTCCAGGTGCTCTTGACCATCTCCATGCCCCCACTACCATCTCCCTGTCCCCTCCTCATGTCCCACCACCACATCCTGTTCACCTTGAACATCTCCATATCCCCCTCATGTCCTCTTCATGTCCCCACCACCACTCCACATTTCACTGCCCATTTCTGCATCTCAAATTCTGTCTTCTTTTCTCTTCCACCTCCTCCCTGTCTCCTCCACATGTGCCACCACCATGTCCAGGTCACCTCCACGATCTCCAGGTCTCCTTGACCATCCCCTCCTGGCTACCATCCCCATCCCCATGACCCCACCACCATGTCCATGTCCTCTCCATGTCTCCAACGCCATGTCTGGGTCCTCTCTTGTCTCTACCCCCACTGTCATCTCCATGTCCCCTCTGCTGTCCCCTCCACCATGGCTCGGCCACCTCGATCTCATCCCTGTCTCCCCCTCACAATGTCCCTCTGTTCCCTCTTCCCCCATCTCCATCTTCTGCCCTCAGCCCAACCTCGTCCAACCCCTCGGCCACAGCCCCGCCCAGAGGAACACCCCTGGAACTGTCACCACACCCCTGGCACTGTCACCACACCCCTGGTACTGTCACCATACCCCTGGCACTGTCACCACCAACCCCGACACTGTCACCACACCCTGGCACTGTCACCACACCTCTGGCACTGTCACCACACCCTTGGCACTGCCACCATCACACCCGTGGCACTGCCAGCACCAAACCCCTGGCACTGTCACCACCCCCTCTCCCCCCCACGCCTTGTTTTCCCTTTCATATCCCAGTGTTCCTATCACAGCTACTGCGGGAACACCCCTGTCACTGTCACCTCCTGTCACCTCCATGTGTCCATCACCCTCGATGCCTCTGTAGCCCCCCCCATGTGACACTGATGGGATGTGGCAGGGTCTGAATTAGGGGGGGCAGGTTGGAGGAATCACCTGATGTCATCTGGTGTCACCCCAAGTGCCCCCCCCATCCATGGGGCGCCACCCAAGTGTCCCCAATGCCCTCGCCAAGCTCATTTGCTGTCAATAAAGGGAATTTCCCCTCCCCATCCCAAACCGCCTGCGGGTTTTTTGGGGGGTGGGGACCCCCAGGGCAGCCAATCACAGCCCAGGGTCAGGCATTGGGGCGAGGCGGGCCACGCCCCCCCAGGTAAGAACCCCCGAGCCCCAATTCGGGTTTCAGTCGCCTCCAACCCTGGACAGGTCAGTGGGGCGCCCCTCCCCCACCTGGGAGTCTCGGGAAGGGGAGGGGGGAGGGGTGGGTGATGTGGCCACTCCGGACCGGACTTTGGACCCCCCTGAGCTGGGGGGAAGGGGCAGGAGGGGGGAGAGGGACCCACATTTTGGGTGCCCATGGAGGGGCGGGACCCACATTTGATCTCCTTCCTGGACTCCCAGATCCATCCCAGGACCCCAATAACTCCCAACATCCCCCCTGCACCCAAAAATATTTTCCAAAATCCCCTTAGGACCCAAATATCCCCTCCAAGACTCTCCTAGGACCCTCAACCTCCCCCCAGGAGCCGCCCAAAATCCCCTTCCCAGGACGCAATAACCTCCCGACAAGCCCTTCCCAGCACCCCAATATCTCTTCAAGGACCCTCCTGGGACCCTCAACCCCTGCAGCAACCCCTCAAAATTCCCCAAATCCTGCAAAGACCAACCCAAATTTCCCCCTCAAGGCCTCAAAACCCCTCCAAACCCCCTCAACGCCCAAATATCTCCCTGAAAATCCTTCCTGGATCCCAATACCCTCTCACGGACCTTCCTAGGACGCCAACAACCCATCCCCAAGACCCCAAATCCTTCCCCACGACCCCAAATCCCTCTCCATGACCCCAAATCCCTCCACACGACCCCAAATCCCTCCCCAAGATCCTAAATTCCTCCCCACGACCCCAAATCCCACTCCCGCAGCCCCCAAGCAGCGCCTCTGTCTCTCTGCCCAGGCTCCCCCGGACCATGTCCCGCTCGCCCCCGGCCCGCTCGCCGCCCCCCGCCCGGGGCTGGGCCCCCCCGCCCCCCCCGCACCGCCTGCGCTCCCTGGCGCGCTCCTGGCTGGACGAGGACGCGCCCTGGCCGGACGCGGCGGTGGCGACCGTGGGGGACAGCGCGACCCGAGCGCAGCTGCTCAGCAAGGCCGGGGGCCACTCGGGGGGTGTCCTGGCCGGGGCCCCCTTGGCCGAGGCCGTTTTCGGGGTGTCGGGGTGCCGGGTCACCTGGAGGGTGCCCGAGGGGGCGGCGCTGCCCCCCGGGCGGGTGTTGGTGGCCGAGGTGGAGGGTCCGGCCATTGTTTCATGTGTCCCCTCAGTGTCACAATGACCCCACAGTTCCATGTGTCCCCTCAGTGTCACCATGGTCCCATGGCTCCAAGACACCCTGCCATGTCACAATGGCCTGATGGTTCCATGTTTCCCCTCACGTCACAATGGCCCCAAAGTGTCATGTGTGCCCTCAGTGTCACAATGTCCTCACAGTTCCACCTGTCCCCTCATTGTCACAGACGAGCAGCACTGGAGTGGGAGCAGCACCACTGGAGGGGTTGCAGCTGCACTGGAACAGGAGCAGTGGCTGTGGAACAACAGGGGAGAAGCTGTGGAACACAAGTCCTGTGAGGAGCAGCTGAGGGAGCTGGGAATGTTTATCCTGGGGAAGAGGAGGCTCAGGGGAGACCTCATCACTCTCTACAACTCCCTGACAGGAGGGTGCAGCCTGGTGGGGGTCGAGCTCTTCTCTTAGGGAACAGGGACAGGACAAGAGGACACAGCCTTAACTGCACCAAAGGAAGGTCCTCCCGTGTCTCCACCCATGTCTCAGTTCAGTGTCTTTATTTTAACCCCAGTGTTGGATGTTTTAAAGGGATGAAGAGAAATGAAAAGCAAATCAAGGCCAAAAGAAAACGATTTCTGTGTCTGTGTGAGCTGAGGATCCACGTGCTTGGGCGGAAGAAACTTTTTTTGGAGGGGTTTCCACCCCACTGTCTCCAAAATCTTGGTCTTTATCTGACTTCATCACCCTTTGGCTGGAGAAGACACCCCTGGGCAATAGGAAATCAAAATCCTGGAATCACTGAGGTTAGATGCAGTGGTTTGGGTTTATTAATTTTAAGGTTTTTTTGTTGTGAAATAGGATTAGGAGGAAGGCAAAAAACGGGCTTAACGTTACATGGTATAAAGAGAAATTTTACTTTCAGAAACTAAGGAAAAAACCCTTAGAATAAAACTTTAGACTACTGTTTTTTCTTCCATACATTTTTTTTAATACTGAAAACTTATAAAAACCAACTCAGTTAGTTTTCCATCTTTAGAATAGTTTTTTACTAACTTACTTGAAAGAATAGACTTTTTCTCAGAATATGGAGATTTTTTCACAAGAAAACTGTTTCTTGTGGTTTTGATGATACAGTCATTAGCCTCCCAGGATAATGGAAATCTGCTTACTATCTAAAACCTCTCTATTCAGACTAAAAGTTTTTCTCATAACTTTTATTGAGTACTATATTAACTTTGGGGCACACTTTAAAGATTACAACAGTTTAAAGAAAAGCTTACTTTATTTTTGAGAACACAGAGGGTTCTTTTCTTTTTCTTTTTTTTGGGGGAACAACAAGTGTGTATTTATTATTTAAACTTAGGGGATAACAGCAATTTTATATTGTTTTTATATTGTTTCTGTGTATATTACTTTTTAAAAATTATTATTTTATTTATTTTTTATTTATTTAGGAGAGAGAAAAAAGTACCTGTAAAGTTTTATTCTGGGCATTTAAAGAGTTAATACCTTGCCCGGGCAGCAGAGGGTTTTGTGATTTTTCCCAAGTAGGGCAGTCGGAGTTATTTACAATAAAGAGTCTTTCAAGGCCACGCTGGGGGCTGGGTGAGGACTGTAGGGTTTAGTCAGAGGAGCCGTGATGAGTTTCTGGTTTCATGGCTGTTCTCCGGCGCCCGCTGCACTCAATTCCAGCCACGGGCCGGGGGTTCTCCCTCCACCCTGCCCAGCAGGGCACCACCAGAAGATAGGATTGAACACAGAAGATTTTCTAGAGTTGAATATGAACAAATTCATTCTCCCCAAGGAATTCCCAATGTTGGTTTGCATCCTGATGGACTTTCCTGCCCCTGCATTCAGGATGATGCAGAACCCCCCAGCCAGGTGTCTTCCCAACACGGATCACCAGAACCAAAGATCACCAGGGCTCTGCCCAAGGGGGGTCACTGGGGATCATCCAACACCGATCCTCCCATGGGAGATGGAGCTGGAGCAGAGCACGAAGCTCTTCCCAGACTCGGGGCACTCACAGGGCTTCCCTTAGTGGTGACTCTGCTGGTGTTGGGTCAACGTTGAGCTCCTGGAGAAGCTCTTCCCACACTCAGGACACTCGTAGGGCCTCTCCCCAGTGTGGATGCGCCGGTGGACAGTGAGTTTGTCGTTGCGTTTGAATCGCCTCCCGCAGTCGGGGCAGCGGAAGGGCCTCTCCTCTGTGTGAATCCGCTCGTGTTTGAGGAGATCGGAGCTTCTCTGAAACCTCTTCCCACACTTGGGACACTCGTAGGGCCTCTCCCCGGTGTGGATGTGCTGGTGGCTTCTCAGGTTGGAGCTCCACGCAAAGCTCTTCCCACATTCCAAGCAGGAGTAGGGCCGTTCCCCTGTGTGGATCACCTGGTGCCGGAGCAGGTCTGAGCTGTCTCTGAAACCCTTCCCACATTTCCCACACTCATAGAGATTTTTCCCAGTGTGGATCATCTGGTGCCGGATCAGCCTGGAGCTGTGGCTGAAACCCTTCCCACATTCCAAGCACCTGTGCGGCTTCTCCCCTCCAGGAGGCTTCTCCATCAGCTCTGAGCTCTGCCTGGATCTCCGGCCACCTTCCCGGCTCAGGGAGGGTCTTTCCTCCTCGCAGCTCCCTGGGCTGGGTTTGTAGCCCCTCCTTTTGACAGATCTCTGGGGCTTTTCCTCGTTCTCCATCTGCCAATGCCTTGGGAATGACAAATCCTGGTTTGGGGAAAGAACAAGGGAAGAGCGCCTTGGCCAAGGGGTTCCTCTTGGCCCAAGTGCAACTCAGGAAGACATTGAGCATCTTGTGTCTGTAAGAATCTCCAGAACACCAAGATTCAGCACAAAAATCCTCCAAACATCATGACACAGATCGAAAACCGCACAAACACACAGATTTAGCCAAAAGTCCCGACAAAATAAAAAGATTCAATCCCTTCTCCTGCTATCCCCAGGCCCAGCACCCACTGCCGGCTCCCTCTTCCCCCCAAACCCACAGCATCCCAGCGCAGGGGCAGCGATGGAGCTGGGGCAGCTCGGGCTGGGGCAGCGCTGGGCTCTCGGCCGCTCCCGCCCGCACTCGCTCCCCACTGCAGCCGCTGCCGCCACCACAGCGCGGGGGGGCCCGGCCTTGGCGCTCCCAACCATGACTGCATTCAAGTGACAGAGCTCCAGAGCCAGGCTGGGAGAGATTTAGGAGACATTCCCTGGCCTGAGGGACAAAATGTGTTTATGGATGGGTCTTCAAGGGCAGGAGAAGGGAAAAGAGCTCCAAGACACGCTCTGATGAAGGAAAGGGAATTAGACCAAGCTCAGGTTACCCCTGCATGGTCAGCTCAACCGGCAGAGCTGGGTGTGCTTGGAAGAGCCTGGCACTGAAATGCCCTGAGCAGGAAGGCTCAAATATCTTCTGGCGACAGCATGGCAGCTAACAGGGTGAAAAAAGCAATTCTGACTTCTGTTGAGTCGACTGGTGCTGTGCTTCAGACAGAAAACACAGCACTCTCTGATCCATGTGAAAAAGGCCTCTTTATTTTTCTGACTTCTTCTTAAATATCTTTCTTAATGTTCCCAGGTAAGCGCCTGTGATTGGTTCCGAGTTTAGGCTGCTCAGCCCTCTGAGCAATAGCCCCTGCAGCTTAGGACAGAATTGAAGATAGACAAGGATGTAACCCAATGAGTTCCAGCCTATCTCTGTTCTCTGGGGGCCTGTCTGTTAGGCCAGGCCACTTCTCTTATCAGTGGCCAAAGGTATTTCTAAAACAACTCCAAGATAAAGGATTGTGGAAAAAACAGACTCTCAGATGGGGAACTCCTTTTACAGCAAAGATCCTTCAGGGGGTTATGGCTACTTTAGGAATACAATGGGACCTCCACAAGCCCTGGCACCCCCAGAGCTCAGGGCAGGTAGAAAGAATGAATGGGGAAATAAACAAACTCCTTTGGAAGCTGGTGATAGAAACCAAGATGCAATGGATACAGCTTTTGCCATTGGCTTGGGCAAGAATAAGAACCAGACCCAGGGCAGATATTCAATTATCTCCCTTGGAAGTGATCTTTGCAATTCATTGCCCTGGTAATTCTCCACCTAGTGCGGGCTGGAGATAAGGGATGTATATTTCAAGCAGTCTGTGGCCAGAATCCTGTCTCTTGTGAAATCTCTGCCACAGGAAGCTGGGCTGGAACAGAGCCTGCCTTGGCACTTTGCTGTTCACAACATCCACCCAGGCCATCGGGTCCTGCCTAAGGAGTGCAAAGAAGCACCACTGGTGGCCAAGTGCCGTGGCCCATTCCAAGAGTCCCTGAGCACAGAAACAGCCGCCAGCACAGCTCAACACGGGGGGACCCCTCACCCTGGGCTCAGGGGCTCTCAAACCCCGGAGATTTGGAATTCCCGGCTGCAGGAGCCAAGTGGTGCCAAGGAGGGCACCACTGACCCTGCACTGAAGGCAACGCAGCAGCAGCCAGGGCTCCACATCGGGCCAAGCCCCTGGGCCTGCCCACAGATCCTCTGCTGAAATCCTCTGCCTGGGCACCCTCCTTTGGCATCTCCACACACTGGGGCCAATCCTTGCTGCCACTGCTGGAGCTTCGCTGCTTTCTGTGCCTGCACTGCCACAGCTGCTGGGGAAGACAACGGCACAATTCCACTCTGCCCCTCAGTTACACTCACACACTGGGCTGCCGGGGATTCCCTTGCTGGAATATATACCAAGTTGAAAAATGTTTTCAGAATTATTTCTCTAGGCAGGCTTGATTTGCATTTGTCTTGGAGAAAGGAATTATTAAGTGTGTTTTTAAAGGGATGTTACACTAAATGAACGTGAGTTTAACATCTCAACAGACTGGGAATAGCCCAAAAGATTCCCACAAGGCTAACAAACATCAAGGAAACACCAGCAAACATCAAGGAACACCCACCCCAGACACTGCCCCCGGCATACATGGAGGCACCTGGTCTGGAAAAGGCTGAGAAGGAAATCCAGGAATGTGGACCTAATTAACATCAGAGGAAAAGTAATACGGGGCCAATAGGATACCAGATATTAAGAACTATCCAACTTAGAAGCAATGAACACTAAACCAACGGATTCCAAAGGGTTTAAGACTGTATAAAGTTCAGGAAAAATCTAGTAAAACTCACGTGTCATGGAATGATTTTCTCTGCACAACCCGGGCACTTATGTGTGGATGAAATGATTTCTGTTGCACATCCTGCCCAGAATCAAGTAATGCCTTGACTCTCTAACACTAAAGATATCAAGTAAAAAGCAGATTGTGGGGGGGCCACATGTGAGTCACGCAATGCCTGCTCTGGAAGAGAACCTTTGGTTCCAGGCAGTCAGAAGAGCTTTAGAAACACAGATTAAAACTGCTGGGGACAAGTACCCATTTATCATTTGTACTACAACATTAGATTACAAGATGTCCTCGAAATAATAATGAAGCAGACAGACCCAGCTCCTGACCTTCATGACAACCAAACCACGCCAAAGATGAAGGCGACATTTGTGGAAAATTAGATTATTCAAACAGCTATTTGCAAACAGATAATAACGGAAAACTGGTGAAATAGATAACAAATGAAAGTAGAAAGTAGCTCATATTCTGGTAGAAAAGCAGAAAGGATGAGAATTAGACAAGTTTTTGGGGCGCCATGGGTTAAACGAATGCAGTTCCTCCTCTGATGTGCTGCAGCAACTCTCATCTTTTTACCATGCACGACACCTTGCTGAGTGCAGCTCATTCAGCAGGTGAGCAAGGGGATGCAGGTGGCAGCCAGGCTTCCTGATCCAGAAACGGCTACAAAAGGACAGGCAGTGAGGTCACTGAGAATAATCCCAAACCAATGAGGATCCAGGAAAAGAGACTAAGCCAATGGACATTAAAGTCAGTAAAGATAATTACTGAGAAAATAAGAAGAGGATTTGAGTAGAGTAAGATGAATATGCCTGGAGATAGGGCCAGGGATTTGTATAAAAGGAAGTAATGGGAGAAACCATCGTTTTCAGAAACTGTTACTAATTTCCAGAGACAGCTGCTCAGCCAAGATCCTGCTCAGTGCCTGACCTTCGAGAAGGAGAAACACTTAACAAAGCCATGAATATCGGATGTTATACAAAAGAAGAGGTACATATTAACGAGGACATGCAGTAGTCGGATCGGGAAGTCTGAGCCTTCAAAGTACCTCAGTCGGTGGCGAAAGGGAGAGAGGGAATGCAGCCGGGAAAATGAGAATAAAAAGGAGACTGCGTACTATAACAACTGGAGAGACCGCATGGCAAATGCCGCATGGCGTCTCCCTTTGTTCATGAACGAAGTCACTTTTACAGGACTCCTCTGTCTCCTGCGGGCACACAAACCTCTGGCCACGGGAATTTTCCCGCACAGCCCCGATCACAGGGCAGACACCTCTGTGCCACCCACAGCAACCGGGACAAGCCTGCGCTGCTCCGGCACCGGCTCCTGCCGAGGCCCCAGCGGGAAGGAGACCGCGGGCAGCCGCTCCCGCAGCGCCCTCAGCCCAGCGCCAACACGGGCCGGCACCGGCACAACCAACCCGCCAGAGCCCCCTGCCGCCCCCGAGGCCCGCAGCGAGCCCCGAGCCCCCGCACAACCGAGCGCGGCTCCCACCTGCGCTGGGGCCGCCTCCGAGCTCCACCGCGGCTTCACCGGACTTGGGCCGCTGCCGCCGCTGCCGCCGCTGCCGGGCCCACACAAACTGTCCGACAATGGCGCCTTTGCTGCACCCCGCCTAATGGGCGGGGCTTGTCCCCGCTCTGCCCAATCAGCGCGCGACAACCAGGAGTGACATTGGCACAATCAGCCAATGGCAGCGAGGGCCGGGCTCTGCACACGGCCCAGCCTCGGCCCGCGCTCTCAGGGCCCCCCGGGCTGTGGGAGGGCAAAGGCGGAGATGAGGAACAGCCCTGGAACGGGCCCGGGCCCGAGCCGCCATTGGCCTGGAAACACAAAGTTCTCCGCAGAGAATGTTGGGCAGCAAAATTTCTTTCAGTTTGAAAGACATGTGTTTGCTAGGGAAGGCAGGACTCTCCCTCGGACTGGAGAATGTAAACCCCCTCCCTCTGAATTATTATAATTTTGAAATTAAGGGGGTTTTAATCGAAGATACGAGATAGGAATAACAGTTTCTTACTGATATGTATAACAAGGCAAGAAAACAACAACTGTGGAATTAATAACAAACAGAACCAGGGAGCCGGTGACAGCATTTATGGCCGAGATGGGAAAGGATGGAGGAGAGGATTTGCTTCTCAAAGCCCTGGGGCAGTCAATCCCAGTGCCCCTGCCGGACTCTGAAAAGCACTAAGCTAGAACAGCAGGAATGAACAAAAGATCTTGGGCTGGTGGACAAGATGTATCAGAGAGTTTTTCGGCAGTAGTTGGAACTGCAGGACGTCCCAGCAGGGCAGGGCAGGGCGGGGCTTCAGCGCAGAGAAACTCAGAGCAGCGCTGAAGGAGCAGCGCGCAGCGGCAGCTGGGTGTGAGCAGAGGGTGATCGGTGCCTCTTTTAGTGAGGAAGGGGTTAATAAGGCCTTAGGTCAGTGGCTGCTCTTACGAGCAGAGGCTCACCCCAGAGGAGAAGGAGCAGCAGCTCTGTGCTGGGTCATGGGGACTTCCTCTCCTTAAGCAAGAGCAGCTCCAAACGTGTCTTCCAAAACCCAAAGCCTTGAGTAGCTGCCCACCCCCGCCCTCCTTTTTACCTGGGCCAGGCCAACCTTTTGTTTTCTAAAGCACTAACCAGTAGCTGCAGTTAGAATTTTCTAGCAATTCATGGGAAAAATTCTATAGGTAAGAAGGAACAAAAGAAAAGAAACCTAACCCCCAATAAATAGATAAATATGTAACAACAGTAAATATCTAACAGTAAATAAATATCTAATAGATAAATATCAAACAACAGTAAACATCTAACAACAGATAAATATCTAACAATATATAAATATCTAACAGTAAATATCTAACAGTAGTAATGTCTTGCACAGTTGGCTATCATGCAAAGACGAATCCTGATTATTACAAACAGTTCTTTAGGCACAGAAGAGGAATAATTTAAAACATATTTTTATCTGCATCAGTCTCTGTATTTTCAGTTGTTTCAGGAGCAGAACCCTTAACTCTGGAGCAGTGGATCCAGGGTCCTTTGCCAGCAACTTTGACTGAGGTGAGGGTGGTCTTCAGGACTTGGAATGGTCCTCTCCACTTGGCTTGTAGAGGATCACTGTCCCACCACTTCGCATAGACCCAGTGTCCAGGCTGGAAGGGATGTGCAGGTGTGTCCAGTCCTATGGGTCTGGATAGCAGGATGTAATTCTGGAGCTTCTGCAACGTGGAACCTAAAGCCATTAGATATCTCTGTAAATCCAGTTTCCCCTCCATGTGAATTTAACCTGGAACACATGGAATCTGATATGGCTGCCTGTTGTAATGCAATGGGGGTTTTTCCCTTTGTGACAACTTCACCAGCCTGACCGGGTTACAGCGTGGCTAGTAATAATAATAATAATAATAATAATAATAATGATAATAATAATAATAAGCGGGATGGGAATGATGGTGTGCCTGTGATATCCTTTTAATCCATTTGTGAACATGTGATCTGAGAGGCTGCATCCAAAGACCAGGGGGAGGGATATACACAGGGATACCCGAGGGCAAAGGTCCAAAGACAAATGAGAATTAGGGACGTGCCTAGGCATGCCTGACATGTCCTTACAAATCCCATGGTTTTAGGCTAAAGCCTCTGCATCTGCAGGGCAGGGGCCAGACCTAATGTCTAAGGCCTTGCTTTTTAACAGCCTGCCTCCCAAGGTCTTAAATTTGTGCTTTCTTTATAGGGAATTTGGGCTAAATCCCAGTCCATCTCAGCCAAATCGACTACCACAGGAAGGGGCCGGATCCAGCTCTGGTGGAATCCTGGGGATTGCTCAGGCAGTGATTCCTGCCAGGATAAGAGAGGGTCACGGTGTCACCCTTTCCCTGTCCCCATCCCACAGGATGGACCTGGCTGGAGCCCATGGAGAGCGGGAGCTGCTCCGGAATTCCACCTGATCCTGTCCCAAACTTGCTCTATCCATCCAACTCATCCTGCTCTGGAAGACCTCCCTGATCCCACTTCATCCATCCCACACCAATCCTGCTCCATCTATTCCACGCAATCTCGCCCTACCCATCCTGCCCCAATTCCTTTCTGGAATTCCAACCAATCCTGTTCCATCCATCCCAGCTGATCCCGCTCCAGAATCCAGCCCCGATCCCACTCCACAATTCCATCTGATCCTGCTCTGGACCCCTGCTCTGATCCAGAGTCCCTCCCTGATCCCAATCTATCCAATCCTGCCCTGATCCCTCTCTGGAATCCCACCCTCATCCCTCTCTGTACCTGCGGTCAAGCCATTGTTCCCACATCATTTCCTGCAGAAAGAGAAAATCCATGAGATTCTAGCACGGATCACACACCAGGATTAACCCCAGGATCCATCCTGGGATCTGCACAGAGGGGATCCAGAGCTGGATCCACCACTGGTACTCACTGGCTGCCATGCTGTATTCATTCCTGTCCCTCCTCCCTGTGGAAAAACAGTGGGATCAGCATTGGTGGCACAGGATTCCCAGAACAGTGCCAGGTGGATCCATGCCCCTTCCCAGCCCCCATCCCGTGTGTTACCAGATTGGCGCTTCCAGACAATGAATCCAATGAGGACAATGAGGATGATGATGGCAGCGATGATGGACACAGCGACCACCACGGTGAGATTCCTGCCAGCTGTTGGCTCTGGGAAAAACGGGATGGTGAGCAGGGGGAGGAGAATCCCCATTTGGGAATTCCAAATTCCCAATTCCCACATTCCACATTCCCAGCCTCACCCCAAGCGTAGATCCCAGGCTCCAACATTCCAGGATGCTCCACCCGGCACCGGTACTGCTCCCGCTCCTCCGGCCGTGCCTTGATCCTGGCCCAGGTGTGGAAGGTGCCGTCGCTGTTGGGAACGATCCCATCCCACTCCGTCTCCTGATCCCAGATTTCATCCCCCTTCATCCAGTTGATGTCAATGGAGCTGGGGTAGAATCCGTACACGTGGCAGGACAAGATCAGCGTCCCGTGTTCCTCTTTTCCAGACACATGGACATCAGGGGGCTCTGGAATGGGATAACGGTGAGAAACATCCATGGAATTCCCATTGGAATGGGATGGGGGTGAGATCTGCCCATGGAAATCCCACTGTAATAGGATGGGGGTGAGATATGCCCATGGAATTCATGGAAATGGGATGGGGGTGAGCTCTACCCATGAAATTCTATGGGAATGGGATGGAGGTGAGATCTGCCCATGGAATTCCCACAGGAATTCCCATGTTTCCAAGTCCTCCATTCCAAAATCCCACATTCCCTCAAGAATTCTGCTCCCACCTTTGTGGTCCAGCTCCTTCTGCCCATATTTGATGTATTTCTGGAGCCATTTTGGGCATTCATGCTCCAGGTAATTCGTCAAACTCTCGACCTCGTTCGTTTTACGTTTCCAGCGCCTCCTGGTGATCTCAGCAGCGCTGTCGGCCGCCACGAATCTCCTGGATCCCAGGTCAAAGGAGATGTAATCCCACCTGTCGTAGCCACTCCGGTAGGATCCACGGACTCGCCCGTCAGACCAGAGGTCACAGCCGTAAACTTGCAACAATGTGTGGAGACCTGGGGGGATTGTACCCACAGAGACCCATGGAATTGGGTCCCAGCCCCACAGAGCCCCATTACAGCCCTATGGAGCCCCAGAGTCTGATGGAAACCCACAGAGCCTCATCCCAGCCCCATGGAGCCCCATTCTAACCCACAGATCCCAACCCAACCCCAGAGATCCCATCCCAACCCCATGGATCCATATCCCAAACACATGGATCCCCATTCACACTGATGGATCACAAGATATTCCATACCTGCCTAATGGATCCCCATCTCAGCCTTTTTGGTGCCCTGTGAATTCACATTCAAGCCCTATGGATCCACACCTCAGCCCCATGGATCCCATCTCAGTCGCATGGATCCCCAGCCCAACCCATAGATCTATCCCAGCCCCATAAATCCCAGGTCCACAGTTCCCACCCCAGCCCCACAGGTCCCCCCACTCACCCCTGCTCTGGTTGTACCGGTCCCGCAGTGTCTCCAGGTTCCTGGCATCCATGTGCTGGTTCCTCTTGCAGGTCTCAGTCATCCTATCCCAATATCCCAGCTCGGCTCCATCCTTTATCCACTGTGTCAGTGGCACCGCCCGGCCCCGCTCGCTGTCGTAGCGCTCGAAGGGGATCCCATCCACAAACCCCGTGACCATGTACTGGGGGATCCCTGGGCTGGGCTCCGACACGGCCACGTGCTTGTAACGCAGGGAGTGGAGAACTGGGGGGACACGGAGATTTGGGGGGGTTGAGTGAGTCATGGATCAATGAAAGAGGAACTGGGAGAGCCGGGAATGGGGTGCATGGGGACCCAGTGTCCAGGAACGGGGGCTCAGGGGACTCCCAGTGTCAAGGAAAGGGGAATACAAGGATTGGGAGAGGTGGGATAGGGGTTTCAAGGGATTCTTGTGCCCAGGAAAAAAGTCCAGGGGACCCCAGTGCCAAGGAAAGAGGAGTCACAAGGCAGGGAGACCCGGGATGGATGGAATGGGAGTCTCAGGGGATCTTTGATGCAGAGGAAACAGGGAGCTGGGGGCTAAAAAAATCAGGAATGGGAGTCCAGGGGGTCTCAGGGTCAAGGAAAAGGGGAGTCTGGAAAAGGGAAAGGCGGGATGGATGGGAAAGGGGGTGCAGGAGGGAAATGGTACGGGATAAGGGAGTGCAGGGGGGTCCCAGTGCCCAAGACTGGAAATTCAGGGGCATCCCAGAGACCAGAATCCCCCCTGGGACCCTCCACGACCCCCCAGGGACCTTCCTGGACCCCCGGAACCCCCTGCAGGAGGAGCAGGGGGTGAAGAACTGGGGGGTTGCAGAGATTGAGGGGGCAGGAAGCAGAAGGGGGAGAGCCAGGAGAGCTGGGAAGGGTCTAAGGTTCAAGGAAAGGACTGGGAGAGGCGGGATGGGGGATCCAGGGGGTCCCTGTCCCCAGGAAAGAGGGTTCAGAGATCCCCGGTGTTGAGGTAAAGGGGGGTCTGGGAGCTGGGAAAGACAGGAATGGGGGGCCAGGGGGTCCCTGGTTCACGGGAAAGGGGGATCTGGAGATGGGAGAGAGGATCCCTGAGGCGCAGCCTGGGAGATGAGAAAGAGGCCGAGGGAGAGCGGTGGGGGAGGGGTCGAGGGAAAAGGGGGAATTCCAGGGACTTCATCTGGATCCTACTGGATCCCCGATGCGACCTTCGTGAGAGCCCTGGGATGCCGGGGACCCTCTGGGACCCCGTTTCGAGAAGTGGCGGGAGTGGAAAACGGGGCAGACATGGAAAGCTGGGAGATCTCGGGGGTCCAAAAGTCAAGGAAAAGGGCGGGAATGGGGTCTGGGAAAAGCGGGATGCCGGAAAAGGAGGTGCAGGGGGGTTGCAGTCCCGGAAATGGAGATTCAGGGATGTCCCAGCGCCCAGGAATGGGGGTCAGAAGGGCTCCCATGCTGCGATTCGGGGTTTAAAAGAATCCTGATCCCCATGGATGAGGATTCAGGGGGGTCCCGGTGCCAGATAAGGGGTTCCAGGGGGGTCCTGGTGCTGGGGAAGGGTATGGGGGGGTCACAGGACCCAAACAGGGGATTCAGGGGAGTTTCCCTGCCCGGGAATGAAAGTTTAGGGGGTTCCCGGTGCCCAGGAAGGGGGGTTCAGGGGGGTTCCTGGTCTGCAATTCGGGGTTCAAAGGGATCCTGCTCCCCAGGAATGGGGCTTCAGGGAAGTGCTGATGCCAGTTAAGGGGGTACAGGGGGGTCCTGATACCGGGAAAGGGCTTGGGGGGGTCACAGGTCCCAAAATGGGGCGTTGGAGTGTTTCCCGTACCCGGGAATAAAGTTTAGGAGGTTCCCAGTGCCTGGAAATGGAAGTTCAGGGGGGTTCCCGATCCGCGATTCGGGGTTCAAAGGGATCCTGATCCCCAGGAATGGGGGTTCATGGGGGTGCCAGTGCCAGATAAGGAGGTACAGGGGGATCCCGGTGCCCGGAAATTGGTGCTCAAGAGGGTCCCCGTACCCAGAAATGGGGGTACAGGGGGGTCCTGATACCGGGGAAGGGGATGGGGGGGTCACAGGACCCAAAATAGGCGATGGGGGGGCGCTTTCCCGTACCCGAGGATGAAGGTTAAGGGGGTTCCCGGTGCCCGGAAATGGAAGTTCAGGGCGTTTGCCGGTCCGCGATTCGGGGTTCAAAGGGATCCTGATCCCCAGGAATGAGGGTTTAAGGGGGTCCTGGTGCCAGATGAGGGGCTTCAGGGGTGTCCCGGTGCCCGGAAATTGGTGCTCAAGAGAGGCCCCGTGCCCAGAAATGGGGATACAGGGGGGGCTCGGTGCTGGGGAAGGGGATTAAGGGGGGGTCACAGGACCCAAAATGCGGATTCCGGGCGTTCCCCTGCCATGGAATGAAGGTTTAGGGGTTTCCTAGTGCCCGGAAACGGACGTTCAGGGGGGGTCGTGATTTCAAGGGTCCCACTCACCTTTCGTCGCGTTCCCTGGGGCCCCCAACGGCAACCCCAGCGCTGGAGCCATGGCGCTGCTCCGCTTCGAGCCCGCCCGAACTCGACCCAGCTCTGGCCCCGCCCACAGAGCCGCCCCATGCCCCGCCATTGGCGCTGCTATTTCCTGTCCGCCAATGGCAGCTCGATCTCACAGTGACTTCACAGGCCGCCGCGTAGATCCCGGTCTCACAGGTTGGAACGCGGAAGTGAAAGAGACCGAGAGAGCGCGGGGGGGGGAGGGGACGTGAGAATTCCAGAGAATTCCTCTTGGTCCCGGCTGCGACCCCCCTGGAGCCCTCTGAGAATCACCTGGGACCCCCTGCAACCCTCCTTAAGAAAGCGCTGGGAGTGAAGAACTGGGGAGACACGGAAATTTGGGAGATCTGGGGGTAAAAAGGTGAAGGAAAAGGGCGGGTCGGGGGTCTGGGAAGTGCGGGATGCCCGAGAAAAGGGTGCAGGGGGTCCCAGTAGATGTGAAGGATGTTCAGGAAGGGGTCTCAGTACAGAATAAAGGAGTGCGGGAGGGATCCTCATACCCAGGAATAGGGGTTTAGGGGGTCCTGGGGTGAAGGAAAGAGGGGTGAAGGCAATGGGGGGTCCAGGGGGTCCCTGTGCCCAGGAAAGGGGGTGCACGGGTTGAGGAAAGTGGAGGGCGGGGCCTGGGAAAGGCAGGAAAGGGGTCCAGGGGGTCTCGAGGACAAGGAAAAAGGGGACTGGGGTCTCCGAGAGGGAGAGGGTCGGGAAAGGGGGTGCGGGGGACATTGGTGCTGGATGAAGGGGTTCAGCCGGTGCTGGATAAGGGGATACAGGGGATCCTGGTGCACGGGAACTGGGGGTTCAGGGGAGTTCCGGTCCTGAATATAGGGGTTCAGGGGGTCCCGGAACTGGGGAAGGTGGTCTCGGTTCCTCCGAAATGCAGATTCAGGGCCGTCCCCATGCCCAGGAATGGGGGTTCAGGGGAGTTCCCGTGCCGGTAAATCGGGGTTCAGGGTGGTCCTGGTGCCAAATAACGGCATGGGGAGATCTGGTGCTGGGGAAGGGGGTGCACGGGGGTTCCCGTTCACAGGAATGGAGGGCTCGGGAGGTCCCGGTGCAGCAGAATGGGGGTTCAGGGGGGTCTCGGTGCCGGATAACAGGATGCAGTGGGTCCCAGATCCCAGGAAATGGGGTTCAGGGGACTTCCCGAGTTCTGGAGTTCAAGGGGTCCCATTGCCTGGAAATGGAGCTTCAGGGGGGGTCCCGGTGCCCAGAAATGGGGGTTCAGGGAGGAATCCTTGTACGGGAATGGGGGTTCAGGGGTGTTCCACGTTCCAGATAAAGGGGTGCAGGGATTTTCAGGACTGGGGAAGGGAGTACAGCGGGGTCCCAGTGCCATGAAACCAGCGTTCTCTGTGCCCAGGAAGGGGGACTTGCCTGGAAATGGAAGTGCAGGGGGGTCCTCGTGCCCAAGAACGGGGGTTCAGGGGGGTCCCGGTGCCGGGGGCGGTCACTGGTCCCGCGGTGAATCCCAGAGCCACAGCTTGGGAGACGCAAAAGTGATCGGGGGAACTCGAGGAGGGGGAGGGGACAGAGGAAACTCTGGGAATTCCCCTGAATCCCCCCCGGGACCTCCCAAGTCCTCCCCGCAGGATGAGCATGGGTGGAGAACTGAGGGGGACGCAGAGATTGGGGGGCTGGCGGCATTCAAGGGTCAGGAAGCGGAACTGCGAGAGCCGGGAAGGGTCCAAGGTTCAAGAAAGGGACTGGGAGAGGTGGGATGGGGGATCCAGGGGGTCCCTGTGCTCAGGAAAGGGGGTCCAGGTGTTGGGCAAAGTGGGGTTTGGGAGCTGGGAAAGGCAGGAACAGGGGTCAGGGGGTCCAGGGTCTTATGGGTAAAATTTGGTTAATGTTTGTTGCTAGTTAAGAATGTTAATTTTCTAAGTTAATTGTTGCCCTGTTGTGACTTTATGTAGAAGTTCATTGTTTTTGAAGTTAATTGAAATGTTATAATAAGTTAAATTAATGTTTGTTAAGAGTTTTAAAGGGGGGGGCCAGGTCGAGGTGTGAGGGGGTGGTAACATCTTGTGAGTGAAGTCTACGTAGTCCGTGAGTGAGGATTGGTAAGAGGGCCTGTCCAATCTCTCGATGCCCTGAAGAAATCAAGGACGCCAATCATCACTGTGATAATTGATAAAAGATTTGTGTTAATCACAAAAGCATTGGGGTTTGTATAAACCAGAATACTAAGTTCTGAAGTGATGCATGCACACTAGATAAAGGAAATTATATGATTAAATAATTCTGTTTAAAATCACCTTGTTATGGAATATTAGGTTATTTTATGTTACGTTATATTATGTTATGTTATGTTTTCCAAATAAGTTGTATTGGCTACCAGCTGGCAAAATTGGACTTCCTGAAAAGCCCTTCCTGTCTTTGTCTGATCAATACTGCTTATCTCAAGGACCAGACTTCCAGAACTTCTCTGGTGGTTATCTACAAGGATGTTTCTTCAACCAACACTGCTTATGACAAGAAAAAAACAAAAATTATTGATTACAATGAGAAACCACAGTATAAGAAGAGGCTGCAAACCAAGGTTGGGTGGAGCGTGGAGTGGGCGGTGACCCCTCACGTTCCCCAGCGCGCTGCTTGCTCTTTCTATATCAAATAAAGCAATCTAAATTTTGCTGAATATTGAGACTTTTGTCTCTCATTTATAACAATTTGGTGCCGAAACCCGGGATGTCCTTGAAGCCCTGAGAGGCACTGCGATTTCGGGGAGGCGCCCCACTGCTGTGGCCCCGGTTCGTCAGTGATTCTCGGGACCCATCGACGTCCCGCACCATAGAGACTGAGCAAGGAAAATCTCCCCGGAAGACCGCGGCAAAATCACCTGGAATTCTCGTGCACGAAGAGCCAGACAGGAGCATCGGACTGTGAGTATCTGTGTGGTTTGGTGGGGATTGCTGCCCGAAACCCCAAGTAAAACACAAACTAACAGAGTGTCAGTTTATGCAGTGCTTTATTCAGGGCCCGGGGACCTGCGGACTAGCGTCCCAAGTCAGGATCCCACTGGTTCCCTTTTTAGAGGGTTTTTTATACCCTTTTTACAAATGGTTTATGTGCAGAAGTACACATTCTTCTATAGATACATTCACCTTGAAGATAGCATTTTGCGTCATAAATCTTACATGGTTGCTTATCTTAGGGCTATAGTGTTCTCCCCCTCAATCTCTCTCTTATGCCACTGCCCACCACCAGTACTTTATTTATGTTTATACTTTAACCTTATCACTAATGGTTCTGCATGCTCTCAGCACAGCACATTCCTAAGTTAGTTTCCCAGGGCCTACTCTGGGAATTGCAGTCTTCAAGCCTTAGCATTACTACTACTATTATGGTTTATACACTTTATATTCTAATATTCAGGATTTCTAGTCCATACGGTAACATCAGCACCACCTGACTTTGGCAGCCTGTTCAGACCTCGGGCACGGCTGGTGCCACGGTCCCCTCTGGTGCCACGGTCCCCTCTGGCTCCTGGCATGTCCCTGCTGCTGGAGGAGCCCTGCTCGTGCTGCTGCCTGCGTTCAACAACCCCGGTCCTACTACCTAGCCAAAAAGAGACCAAAATCACTGCTTTGGGCAGCTCGTTTGAACGAGTTGAACACTTACTCTTCTCTAACACAGACCTCTTAACATCCACACACCAACACCGGGAAGTCACCTCATCTACAGAGGTGAGGAGCCTGAGAGAACAGAAGGTCGACATTTAATCACATTGGGTTTTTAATTTAGTGGAAGCACTCACTCGTTCACAAGCCTTACTTGCCAAAACTGGATTGTGCGATGCTATTGTCTTGCGTGTGTTAGAGAGAAAGCAGGGAGAAATTAGCTAAGAAATGCGAACCACACTTGGGGCTCGGGCTTGGCAGACAAAGGGAGCAGGGCGGCACCTGCCCGCTTTGCCCGAGTCCCTGCTCCTGCCGGACAAAGGCGGACGCGGCTCCGTGCGGGGCGAGCCGGGCGCTCCGTGCCGGGGCCGGGGCCGAGCGCTCGGGCGGGCGGCGCTCAGGATGCTCGGGCAGCGCCGCGGGCCGGGCGGGCGCGATGGAGCCGCCTGAGGGCTGGGACCCCTCCGGGCGGCCGGCCCGGCGCACGCAGTGGCTGCTCAGCGCCCTCGCCCACCGCTACGGGCTGGAGCGCGGCGTGGAGAACGAGATGGTCGTGCTGGCCAGCGGCCCGGAGCAGTCCCTGCAGGAGATCTTCCAGCAGCGGGACTGCGCCGGGCCGGGCCGCATCCCCGGCGAGGAGTCCCGCACGCTGTGCCGGGCGCTGGCGCCGGAGGAGGCGGCGGAGCCCGAGGAGTGCGCGGGGCTGTGGGACGGGCTCTGGGCCGAGCTCACCTTCCGCCAGCTCCACGCGCGGCTCTGCGGCCACTTCAGCACCCGCGCGGGGCCGCGGCTGCCGCTGGGCCGGGAGGGCGAGCACATCGAGAGCCACATCCGCCCGCGCAGCCCCCGCCGAGCCCGAGCGGCGGCCGCCGGGGCCCTGCTCCCGAGAGCGCTGCGAGGAGATGGTGGCGCTGGAGCGGGCCGAGGAGCGCATGGCCGAGCTGCAGCAGGAGAAGGGCAGCCTGCGGCAGCTGCTGGAGGACGTGCGGGCCGCCCTGCAGAGCAGCGATGCGCGGTGCCCGGCGCTGCGGCTGAGTCCGGGCCGCCTTCTGCACCGCGCTCCCGGCGGCGCCTCGGGTGGCCCCGAGCGCTTCAGGAGAGATGCTGCTCTCGGAAAGTCAGTGTTTAGAACCCCTCCACCTCCGTACTGAGACCGAAGTTGCTCGTTCATCCTCGGCATTAACTTTCCAGCAAAGTTTAGTTACAAGGGAGGCTTTTAGGAGAAATGTATGGCATCGGTGTGCCATTAAATCTATTTGTGATGAGCACTGTTCAAAGTGTAGGGGAGTTCAGCTTAACAAACCCACGTGTACAATGCTGCTGCTGCTTCTCCTGCACGTGCAGCCAGGATGTGCTGATAGCAGATGCTGGGTATGCACTGCTGCAGGGTTTTTCCTGAAGTAAGAAAGAACTTTGGGATTCTTGCCTGCACAAGCACGTGCAGTGCCTCAGTCATAAGTGCCTCAGAAATATCAGAAGTGTGTCTTCTTCAGAGTGTGGTCACAAGGGTTCAGAGTTGGAGCCAGTTCTGCAGGCAGGCTGATGAATAGTCTGGGGCTCCTCTGCAGAGCCCCATTCATTCTGGGGCTGCTTTCTGCTGGTTCTGCTGGACTGGCTTGAGTGAAACACACACCCAATTAACAGCAGTTAAATTACTCTGGCATGAAACAGTGGGGAACAGGCAGAGCAGTGAAGGGCAGCATGGACCAGTTGTTCTGGCAGCTCTGATGAGGTCTGGTTTGATACAGCACTCACAGAACTCTGCTCCACTTGCGGTAGATGACTGCTCCTCTTCACAATATCCAGCAAGGCAGGTCAAAGACACTTTTACCATTTTCATCTTCAAAAGGGAGAGGAAATCAACAGCAAACATGAAGTAACCAGTCAGAGCTCCTGGGCAGAAACAAAAGAACAAAGAGTGATGGAAAAAAACAGGTGGAGCAGGGATCCTTATCTGTGTGGGAGATATCCTCTGCTAATGGGCCATCTGTTAAAACCAGGTGGGGCAGTGTTCTTTATCATTTCCACAACCCATCCTTCCTCCAGGTAGATATCTTCTGTTAATGGGCCATTGAGTGCCACTGCATGACTGATAAAATTCCATCATCCCATTGGGAGATGCTCCAGCCAGGGGGAGGAGCCAAGCCTTTTCTACCTAGATAAAATCTGAGATTTGGAACACCAAGGCAGCCCTTACCCACTGGTTTCCAGAGGACAAGAGCTACCAGACCTTTCTACAGCATCACTACTACAACAAGACCACTTCATCGGGACTGCTCCTACCGCCCTAACTAGTGGGGAGTCAGGTTGTATTCTGATTCTGTCAATTGTTTTCTTTTCTTCTGTTGCATGTATTTTAATTTTCTTCTCTTTTTTCCTATAAAATTGCATTTCTTACTTGGAGTCTCTCACTGGTTTTGCTTTCAAACCAGCACAATTTTGGAGGGGATTTTGGCTGAATCTTGATATTTGGGGAGTTTTTGATCCGTGTGTTAAAGTTTGGAGGATTTTGGATGGGAATCTTGGCGTTTGTGAGGTTATTACAGACACAAGATGCTCAATGACTTCCAGAGATGAACTTGGTCAAGGAGGAACACCCAGTTTATGGAGCTCTCTTCTTGTTATTTCCCCCTAAACCAGGAATTTTCATTCCCCAGGTGTGCGCAGATGGAGGAGGCAGAAAAGCCCCAGAGATCTCTCAGGAGGAGGGGCTGCAAACCCAGCCCAGGGAGCTGTGAGGAGGAAAGACCCTCCCTGAGCCGGGAAGGCGGCCGGAGATCCAGGCAGAGCTCAGAGCTGGTGGAGAAGCCTCATGGAGGGGAGAAGCCCCACAAGTGCTTGCAATGTGAGAAGAGTTTCAGGTGGAGCTCTGATCTGATCCAGCACCAGAGGATGCACACTGTGGAGAAGCCGTACGAGTGTGGGGAATGTGGGAAGAGCTTCAGAGGCAGGTCCCGTCTTATCCGGCACCAGAGGATCCACACTGGGGAAAAGCCCTACGAGTGTGGGAAATGTGGGAAGGGCTTCACAAGGATCTCTCACCTGATGTGGCACCAGGTGATCCACACAGGGGAACGGCCCTACACCTGCTTGGAATGTGGGAAGAGCTTTCAGTGGAGGGCCAGCCTGAGAAAACACCAGCGCATCCACACTGGGGAGAGGCCCTACGAGTGTCCCATGTGTGGGAAGAGGTTTCAAACCAGCTCCGATTGCCTCAAACATGAGCGGATTCACACAGAGGAGAGGCCCTTCCGCTGCCCCGACTGCGGGAAGGGATTCAATCTCAACTCCAACCTCATCAGGCACCGGCGCATCCACACTGGGGAGAGGCCCTACGAGTGTCCTGAGTGTGGGAAGAGCTTCTCACAGAGCTCTCACTTGACCCGACACCAACGTAGGCACCACTAAGGGAAGCCCTGTGAGTGCTCTGAGTGTGGGAAGAGCTTCGTGCTCTGCTCCAGCTCCATCCCCCGTTGGGCAGAGCCCTGGTGGTCCGTGGTCCTGATGATCCCCATTGTGTGAGGGGAAGTTGTTGGAGAGATTTCTCTCTCTTTTCCTTCTGTTGCTATGATTTGATTGGGAATAAATTCCCTCGCTGTGCCCACGCTGTGTCTGTGACGCCCGTTTTGCTGTTTGTTGTGTTTGCTCGTCGTATCTTAATCTGATCCTGGAGCTCCTGGTTTAACTTTCTCTTCCTTTGCAGCTGGAGGGGCAGGGTCAGAGTGGCTTTGGTGGGTGCCTGGCATCGGGCCAGCATCACCCAGGCCATGGGCACCCCTGAGATCCCAGTGTGGGGATGCATTCCCCCACTCCTAGAGAAAGTGCCCACCCAGACTGAGGCTGGGATGAAACATGGTTATGACTGGAGCCCACTGTCTTGTGACCCTGCCAGCAGAAATCCAAAAGGAGACCTTTGAGCTCTCCTGGGCCACCGTGGGCTGTGACCAGCAGTCTCCCTCTGAGGGGCCTCTCAGAGCCAGCAAACCCTCGGCTTTGCTGTGCCTGGAGGATCACTGAAACACGACGTGTCCTGGGCCCATACCCTCACTGCTCAAGGCCCCATCCTTTGGTCAGTGGGAGATGCAAAAACATCTGAAGGGAGGATTTCACTGAGCTCTGAGGGGAATTTTTCACAGGTACCTTGTTTCCACTGACTGTTCTGTCTGTGTGTGTGCCCCTGCACATATACTATAGCAAATCTGGGAAAAATACAGCTTTCCTAGATGTGGAAATACCTTGGATATCTAAGTTAGGCCTCTTAGCAAGGTTCAGTTATAGTTATGAACTTACTTAAATGCTGTAAGTGTTAAATGTTTTGATAAGTTTTAAAATGTAAGTCATAAGCTAATTGTTGTTTTTCCATTAAATTACTAAGTACAACATGGAAGTTATAACTATAAGTTAGGTTAAATGCTGTTAAGTGTTACTGCTCTGTTGAATTGTTAACGTTAAGTTATAAGTTAAGTTAGGTATTATTTCGTTGTTGTACCTCTGTTGAATTGCTGGGGCTAAGGTATAAGTTAAGGGAGAAGTTAAAGTATTGCTTAGCATTGATTAGTTATTAGGCCGTGTTCGTTTTAATCCTTGCCTGCACTCTCTTTTGTCCCATGCACCTAAACACAGCACACACCCACCCACACTCCCCTAGAGAGTTCTCAGTTCATTTCTGTTTTGGTTGCCTGGATTTTTTTGGTTTTGTTGTTGCTTGTTTTCCCTTGTTGTGCCTCAGTGTCCTGTAGGCAGTAGAGTGAATCTTGGCATCAAACTTGTTGTATTTTGTCGCTCAGTATTAAATCTGACTTTTGTTCATGCCCTTGTCACCGATTTTTAAGCGATCTCAAACACTCTCATTCATGACAGCACCACAATGTCCCGCATCACCGAGGGCCCTGACACACGCCCGTGTCACAAAGGGCCACCCCCGGCACCCAAGAGCAGAGGGACAGCCTGGAAGCGGCCCGGAGCAGCCCCGGCCTCGTGGCCTTGTAGCCCCTGGCGTGGCCAGAGCCCTGGGAGGCTTTGGCCACGGTGGGAGCCGGCAGCCCCAGCCCCGGCCTGCAGAGCCCTGGGGCTGCAGCCCGGGCTGGCCGGGGCAGGAGGAATTGGCCGGGCCGGACGTGCCAGGGCCTTGTGGGCAGTGGCTCCGTGTCCCGCGGGAGGCCGGGGACGAGGGGTGTCCCTCAGGGCTGTGCCCGGGCACCGGGGCTCGTCAGTGCCTCGCTCAGTGACACCCAGGGGCACCGAGCGCAGCCTCGGCGCCTTTGCAGGGCACGGGGAGCTGAGCGGGGCAGGGGCACCACGGAAACACCGAGTGCCTGCCCGGGGCAGAGCCGGGGCAAAGCCGGGCTGGAGAGCCGGGAGAGGCTGCTCAGAGCTGGCCCGGGCACTTGGGCACCTGGGAGACAGAGCCCGGCTCGGAGCTGACACTGAGCCCAATACCTGAGAAATCACAGCCGGCTTTTCTAAACACACTTCATTATTTTGTATTTTCTCAACGTCACTTTTTATCAGGGAATATTTTCAATGCTCATTTTACTTTATTTTTTACCCTATAGAAATAATTTAGTTGTATTTTGTAATGTGCGAAGAGGTATGTGCCGGGAAAGGTCGTGGGAAATGGAGTTTTTTATTCAATATATTTTCAAATCTGAGATGTGACAAGTTCAGACTTTGACTCCAGCAGCAGTATCTGGTTCCATACTGCTCTGCTTTTCACAGTGACATCTCAGTTCATTCAAATCCAGCATTCAAGGCCCTTGAAACACGGAAAAGCTGGGAATGAGGTTGAAGCCCTTGGAGGCTTTGCTGTGTCCGTACATTCCCCATCTCCCCTGGTTTCCGTTCAGCCTCTCCACTCCTGTCCTAGAGCACATTGCTGTATCCAGAGTGCAGTACGTGCTTTTACAGATAGATATTTACATGTGATTATTTTGTACACGATTCTCTTGCAGTGAGTTACTGTGATGGTAATTCCATGATCCTCTGCTTTGTGCCCAAAGAATGGTTATTGTATCTAAACCCCGGCAGCCCGGGAGGGGATGTGTGCGGGGCCGGGGCGGGGAGAGGCTCCTTGTTCATTCCGCGGGCGTTTTGAAGCCTCGCTGCTCGGGTTTTCCGCGGCTCTCTCTGTGCACCGTGGGTTTCTGTTTGCCTGAGAAGCGGTTTTGCCCCAAGCAAACAAAGGATTTTTTTCCCTTTTCTTGGCTGGGAGAGGATGCAGGGGCAGCCTTGCCGTGCCTGGAGGCGAACTGAGCAGCTGCTGTGTCGCAGCCCGGGGGCTCCGCGCCGGCAGGAGCGGAGCGGCGCCGCTGCAGCCCAAAGCCGCTGCGAGCCGGGCCGAGCCGGGAGAGAAAACAGCCCGAGGCTCCAGCCCCGCTGCTTCGCCTGCCGGGACCGTGCCCGCGGAGCCCGGCTGGGGAGGAGTTCAAGGGCAGGCGAGCCCCGGGCTTTCATCTCCTTCGGGACAGCCCCTGGTTGGTTTTTCCCCTGGGGGAGAAGTCGGCGGCTGTACCGTGTGTTGTGAGCGGGGATTTCTCTGGCATTTTGGGTCTTTTGTCCCAGGTTTCTGTGTGGGATAAGATCTGACAATTTAATATCTAGCAGTTATTTACATTTTTTTTCCTTGCCTTTTGGGCTTACTGTTTGTTAATAAACAGTTGATGTTTTTTCCACTTTCATCTATTAATATTAATTTCGTGTTGGTGGAAAGGGATTATTGGAAGCCTGTAGAGGAGATGACACTCACTCCAGAGTGTCCTCTTAAAAACCATCTCTTAAACTGAGACACTCTACCAGAGCTTAGAATATGGAATGAGCTCCACCCAGAGCTCCCACTTGATCCGGCACCAGGAGATCCAAACTAAAAAATATCCCTGCTGGTGCTTGGAAGGGGGGAAGAGCTTCAGCAAGAACCCCCACAGCATCAGGGACCACAAGATCCACACTGGGGAGAGGCCCTACGTGTGTGGGGAGTGTGGGAAGAGCTTCACACAGAGATCAGCCTTGACCCAACACCAGCATAGGGACCACTAAGGGAAGCCCTCGGGAGTGCCCCGAGTGTGGGAAGAGCTTCGTGTTCTACTCCAGCTCCGTCCCCCATGGGAGGATCGGTGTTGGATGATCCCCAGTGACCCCCGTTGGGCAGAGCTCTGGTGATCCGTGGTCCTGGTGATCCCTGTTGGGTGGGGGGAAGGGGTTGGAGAGATTTCTTTCCCTTCTCCTTGTCCCGCTGTGATTTGGTTGGTAATAAATTCCCTCGCTGTGCCCAGGCTGGCTCTGTTGTTCCCCTGCCGGTGCTCGGGCCGGGATCTCTCCTGTTCCTTCTCTCAACTCCCGGGCCTGTCCTCATCCAATCAGAGAATGCGATGAAGAAGATTCAGCCAATCAGAGAGAGCAGCTGTGATGACTCACCGGTTGCCGGGCAGACTCACAGCACCCAGTGTTCCCCACCTGGACCCCACCCTCCCCGCCCAGTCACGATCCCCCCGCGGGGTCCCCCCAAGTCCTTTCCCAGTCCCGCCTCACAATAAACGGGACGGGGCGAACTGGGAAACTTTACTGGGAACACTGGGAGCAGCCGGGCTGGGGCAGAGTGACAGCAGGGCTGGGGGGAACACACGATCCCCCCAAAATCAGCGTGGGGACGGAGCGGGGGTTCCCGGCCGCACCCGAGGCCGTGGGGAGGGGCTGCAGCAGCTGCTGGGTCAGGAGCTCTGTGGGCCGAGAAAAGGGGGTAGCACCTGACTGGGGGCCCCATGGGGAGCGCACACGCTCCAGGGTCAGAACACGACCCCCGGGACCCTCCCCTCACCCTTCTTGCACAGGTAGAAGCCGAGCCCCAGCTCCAGGAAGACGAAACCCAACACGGAGCCCCCGATCCCCATCAGCACCTTGCTGCGGGCGGTGTCCAGCGGCATCTCTGGGGGTCCACAGGCGTCAAGACCTCCCAAAATCTCTCACTGACACCCCAAGCTACTCCAATCACCCTCCCAGTCACCTCTAGCCCACCCAGGACTCCTTGAATCCTCCTCCCAATCACTTCCCAGCCTCCCCAGAACCTACCAACGCTCCTGCTGTCCCTCTCAGGATCCCATAACCCCCTCCCAGTTGCCCCCCACCAGCCCAGGAGCCCCAAACCCTCTCCCAGTCCCTACCCGGTCTCACCAGGACTCACCAGGACTCCTCCCAGTCTCTTCCCATCACAGCCAACCTCATTCCAACCCTTGCTTTCCAGCTCCCGATCTTTCTCCATCCCCTCCAGGCTCTCTCAAATCCCTCCCTGTTCCCCCCAGCTGATCCCAGTGTGTCCCCACTCTCTCCCAGTGCCCCCCAGTGTGTCCATCTCACTGTGGCCCTCGAGTTTCCAACCCGGCCCCAGCTGCCTGCTCTGCTCCATCGATTTCTACCCTGCTGAGATCCAGATGAGGTGGTTCCAGGGCCAGCAGGAGTTCTCAGGGCATGTGGTGGCCACCAGGACCAGGTCCCCAACAGGAGAGGGCTGGTGTGGCACTGAGAGGGACTGGGAATGAAATTGGAGAGAGTGGGGGAACACTGGGAGAGAGTGGATTGGACTGGGGCAATGGGAGAGAGGGTGGAGGTTTGGGAGTGGAGTTAGAAGGACTGGGAGTGGGAATGGAATGGCTGTGGACTGAGAGGAATTGGGAGGGACTCTGGTGACACTGGGAGGGACCGTGAGGACACTGGAACAGACTGGGATGGACTGGGAGAGCAGCCGGAGTCACTTGGGGTGAGGGGCAGGAGGCCCCGGGGATGGGCACAAGAAGGGCTGACGTGTCTCGGGTGATTCCCAGGGAGGTTTTGAGGGGCTCCAGGGTCATTCCCAGGGCAGGGCCCGAGGGGACACGCTCTGCCCCACGCTCACCTCTGCGCTCCACGAGGAACGGGCTGGACAACTCGTAGTTGTGCCGGCAGTGCCTGTCCACCGCAGCCCGTCTGTACTCCATCCATTGCGGGTCGCTGTTCCAGTGCCTGGCAGCCTTGTCCCCAAAGGAGGTGTCCCCACGTGCAGCCCCACATCGCTGCCCAAGTGCAGGAACTGCTCCCGCTTGGAGATGTTCCTCTCCACGAACCTCAGCCGGTCGGTGCCGTGAATGAAGTGACACTCGGACTAAACCATCTCCTGGAACAGCGCTGTGTGTGCAGGACACAGGTCCGGGGGTGCCCCCCAGCAGCCCCCCAGCAGCCCACAGTAGCCAAGAGCTCCGGGCCCCCGCCACACGCCCCATGGCCAGCGCCGGGCAGGGTCTGACACCTCCCCCTGTTGGAACTCTGGAAACTGAGGGGTTTGGGCTTTCTCTGCTGACAGGCACTGACCCCCAGGAAAACACTGCTTTTTACCAGAGGCCATGAAGAAGCTTTCCAGAACTGTATGATAGAACTGGGATCACTGGTGTGTAGTTTGAATAGAAGTTTGTAATGTCCCATGGTGGAAAACTTAGAATTTGGGGTTTTAGAATATATTAATATATATAAAACAAGATGGAGATTTTAAGGTGGAGTTTTCTTTCTTTTTCACCTTCTTCACGGGTCTAGGTGTTACTTTTGTCATTGGATAGAAAATTCCACATTGCAGATCACAGGTGATTGGTTGTTGGGTTAATAATAAAAGGAATTTAGCTGTCTGTTCTTAATTGGACAGAATGGCCCTTAAAAGGCCTTGTAGAGAGAGAGAGAGATACGTGTCCATTTTTGGCCTGTTAGGTAGAAGTGCTGTAGAACTCACTGTAATATCGAGAAGAATTAATAAATATCTGAGTCCGAACACGAAATTCCGTCTCTAGAGCATTTAATCCTGACTCTGGAACAACAAAAAAGAAGATAAAACGCGATACCCCCTCCCCAAATTCTCCTGGCGGGGGGCGCTGGGGGCGGGGCGCGGGTGGAGTCCAGGTGAGGAGCTCTGGGCGCTCTGGGACTGCCTGAGGAGTCATCAGCGCCGCGCGCTCTGATTGGCTCAATTATTTTGGTGCCTTCTCTGATTGGCTGAGGAGAGGCCCGGGAGTCGAGAGGAGGACCGGGAGAGATCCTGCCCCAGGCTAGCGGTGGAAGAACATCCAATTAACAAGGCATGCAGATCATTTCCCAGCGGTGCCCACACTCCTGTAGGAACTAAATGCACCGAGGATCTCACGAGGGTCACCAACTCTCTGGCGGCCAAATCCAGCCCTGCGCTCCCTGCGGGTGCGGGCACTCTGGGAAGGGCTCAGCTGCGGGTCAGATGGCCGGAGAGTGGCTTGGTGGTCACCTCGTGTGTGAGGCACTGATGGGCTGGGGAGATGCGTGGACACTGCACACAATCACTTCCAAGCAAAAATCATTCCAGGAAGGAGTAACAGCTTCTGACAGAGACCAAGTGTTGCCACCAGGTACTCCTGCCAACAGCCGCCTGCAGAAAGGAGCACACACACCAACGCACGTGGGCTTTGGCTGTCCTCTGGCAGAGAAGTCCCTAGGGGACACAGGTCTCTGTGGCAGGAGCAGGCACCAGCATTGGCAGGCCTTGGGGGCGGCAGGTCTCCTTTGGCAGGGACTCTGCCACACCTGCTGATTTCACTGCTCCCAGGACTCAGAGCAGCATTCGTGCCCTGGGCCATACGTCCCGTGTCTGTGTCACACTCCTGTGTGTGTGACGGCCACCCAGCACCGGGTCTTGTCCCAAAGAGGCCCTGGCAGCTGCTGTGGAAGGCCCCGATGCCCTTCCTGCTGCAGCTGCATCGGCAACCGAGGGGGCTCCTTCTGCTGCCCTGAGCAGGCAGAGCAGAGGAGCATCTGCTTGTTGTTTGAGCCATTCCTAAAATTCCTGTTGGACTGTCCTCCAACCTTGGGGAACGTCTTCCTTGCAAGCTGGGCCACTTTGAGGGGGGGGCGGGTGGGGATGTCCCCAGGGCACGTGGAGGTGTGTCCTAGGGCTCTTTGTGACACAGTGCACCGTGGTCACCGTGCAATAGGAAAGGGACAGAGCGTACAAGGGTGACCCTTTGTGACACGTAGTGACATAGGTGCTGGCGGTGACACGGCCACACCACAGTGCTCGGTGCACTCGTCGGGACAGGACGGAGAGAGCGGTGCTGTGAGGAGCCCCCACACAGCCAGCTTATTCCTTACTGACCCGGAGCTTTTCCAAAGCGTTTCCTCTGCAGGTGACCTCGAGGACAGACTGCAGGACACGGTGTCCTGTAGCCTTCCCAAGGCTTCTCTGTTGCAGCTGCCTACAAGGCACAACTGCAGCACTTGCTCATCTGGAGCTTTTCCGAGACATCTCTCCTGCAAGCAGTCCCAACTCCAAACAGTGACATGGAGCAGACACCACCCAGAGTGCCCAAGCTGGCCTGGGTGAAGGAGGAGGAGGAGGCTGCAGCTCCCTCAGCACAGCAGCCTGAAGAGCTGGAGCAGATCCAGCTGCTGCAGGAGGGTGAGTAGCAGAGCTGGGCCACAGAGCTGGTGCCTGCAGCCAGCTTAGCCCCATCCCATCCCATGCCCTGCCATCCCATGCCATGCCATGCCATGCCATCCCATGCCATGCCATGCCATGCCATGCCATGCCATGCCATCCCATCCCATCCCATCCCATCCCATCCCATCCCATCCCATCCCATCCCATCCCATCCCATCCCATCCCATCCCAACATGCCCATGGATAGGACAGAAGAGGGGCTGGGGCTGAACCCCCTGACAGCCACACCCCATCCCTGGAGCATCCCAGGGCTGTCCCTGCCTGGGAATGCAGGGCTGGCCTGTGTTCTCCGGCCTCTCCCACAGCCCCTCAGCCCTGGCTGCGCTCGCTCTTTGCCAGGTGCCGCCATGGACCCGACACAAGAGCAGGACCCTGCCCGTGGCCGCTTCCGCAGAACAGCGCAGGTACTGCAGCCATCCCCACCTGGGCTGGGCCTGCTGTCACTGCTCAGCCCAGCACCGTGCTTGGAGCACTCCATGGATTCTCCCTCTCTTCCTGCCCTTCTCCTGCAGATGATCTATGAATTCATCATGTGCATTTGGTGGGAAGAGACCACCGGTGTGGGCACTGGGCTCTTGGCAAACTTTCCCCTCTTCACTGCTGAGACCGGGGCTGCCATGCTGGATTTGCTTGTGGAGAAGGGTGTCTCCAATCCAAAGCAAGTAAGCAGCCTGTGGCCAGGGCTTGATCACCCCAGGAATTGTGTGACACCTCAAGCCAGCTCTGCTGGGTTCCTTCAGTCTTTGAGGCCCAGACCAATAGGGTAGGAAGGGCAGCACTTCTCAGGGGAAGCTGGGGAACCTGCTGCTCGGGCAGGTGTCCAAGTCTCCCTGGGCCTTCTGCAGGTGCCAGCTATGGTGAGGTACATCCACAAGTGGCTCACGGCCAATGAGTCTGCTGGGCACAGGCTGGACAAGGCCCTTCTGGAGCTGACCAGGGAATACCCCTGCGATGTGCTGATGACTCTCTTGCGCTGGGCCCCATCGGGTGACAGGTACGGCAGCCCCACCTGCCTTGAGGGTTTAGGGTTCCCCGGCCCGTTACCCTGTAGAGCCTGTCCCTGGTGACTGCCAGACAGGGGGACAGTTCCAGGAGCCTCTGGCTCCTCCGTTTGCCAGTGCTGCCATGTCAGCCCCTGAGCGTGCTGCCACGCTCCCTCCCTGCCCCTCAAGATGCCTGCACCCCCGTGGGCTGGCTGGGTGCTGCCAGCGAGGGCCGGTGGGCAGAGGCAGGGCTGACGGCCAGCGCGGGCCCCTGCAGCAGCCCAGGCCACAGTGCTGTGGCCCAGACCCCCCTGACACAGAGCTCTGACCCCACAGAGCTGCTACGGCCATGTGGGGAGTGATCATGTCCTCCACTGGGACTGCGGAGCCGGCGCTGCAGATACTCCTCAATGTGCTGAACGCCTGGCCAGTGGACAGTGTGTACACCTCCGATGGCGACAGCACAGGAGTCTTTGCCCTGGCTGTGAGTTCCTGCAACTGACCTTGGCTTGCCCCTAGGCCACCTCTCCAGCAGCTAGCTCTCTGTCCTCCCCCCAGCTGCATCTCTCTGCCTCAGGCACTGCGCTGAAACCTGCCTTAGGGGCAAGGTTCAGGGGCACCAGGCTGGGTGACCCCGCGGTGTCTCCCCCGGCCTCTCCCTGGCATGCTCGGGCCCTGCCACACGGATGTCTTGGCACTGAGTGTTGTCTCTGGGTGGTTCATTCTTTCCAGGCAACTGTGACACTGTGGAGTGTCTTCAACCTGACCTGGTGCCCACCTATAGTGTTGGAGTATTTTCCCCGTCTCCTTCTGTGTCTGCTCTTCCAAGTTTACATCAGCGCACTGGATACGCCAGAGGAGGTTGATACCTTCTGGAAGGGGTGCCAGGAGCAACTGGGCCTTGCCACCAACCCCCAAAGGTGCTCCATCCCAGTCCACCCAGTCTCCCCATCCCTTCCAAGGCAGGAGCCAGGGCTGCCAGCATCACCTGGGCTTTGCTCTGCACACAGGTTTGAAGTGCAGACCCTGAAGGTCCTGCTCTGCCGAGTGCAGTGTGAGCGTGTTGTGGTAGCCATGGAAGGCAAGGCTGCCTGGGACACGCTGCTCTGTACTGACACCCACCACTATGCAGTGGGACTCCTGGCCAGGTGAGACCCCCTTCTCCCTGCTGCCCCCGGCACTTGTGCCCAGGGTGCCCCACACAGTTCCCATGGGCAGGGGTGAGAGGGCTTTGTCACAAAGAGACGGACGAGCAGACTGGAAAAGGCTGGCACAGGAGGGTGCCCGGGAACAGCCGCCTCCCAAAGCGCCCACGGGGTGTTTGGGAAAAGACCAGAGCTCCGTGGGTCACTCCTGGGAGAGCTTTGCCCTCCCGGCTCAGGGGCAATGATGCCTTTTCCCCTCCACCAGGGAGATGCGCTGTGTCTCCATGATCTGGTGTTGCAGCTTCATCTCCTGCCTCTTGGAGCTCCTCAGCCAAGACATTTCAGACTGGCAGCTGCCCGCCATGGCGTTCCTTGTGGAGGTGAGCCCCATGGGCAGCACAGCTGAGCTGCCTCCCACCTCTCTGCCCTCTCACAGCCGCAGCTGCCTGGGACGGTGCCCGTGCCCTGTGCTGCTGCCTTGGCTCAGCCCTGTGCAGTTCTGAGCTCCTGCCAGCTGGGCACCCCGGTCACTGCTTTGTGCCTTTCAGGTCCTGGACCTCCTGGACATCAAAGAATGGGGTGACAGCGTCCTGGAGATCATGGCAAGGCGCCTGCAGAGCACGTCCAGGGAGATGCGTCGCCTGGTGCTCAGAGGCCTCGTGCAGCTCAGCAAGGACTCCTCGATGGTGAGAAGACAGCAGCGGCTGAAGCTGTGCTGGCAGCGTGGGGCTGGGGAAAGCAGCCCCTTGGGCTTGGCTGGGCTTTGGGAGCTGTGGCAGCTGCTCCCAGCTCTCCTGCGTTGCTGTTCAGCTGCCCGAGTGCTTCAGGACAGCCCTTCGGCCCCTGGGCTCCACGGCGGCAGCAGCAGCGTGGGCTTGCCCTGCCTTGTCTTCCATGCAGAGCATTAGAATGTACAGCCTGACAGAAAGCCTTGTGGACCTGTTGCGGGATGCAGATGAAGACATCGTTGAGATGACCGTCGCGGTGCTCAGCTTTCTGCTCTCGCACAGACACCTCGCAATACCCAGCCCCATCGCCCTGCGGCTGGCTGGCGCGCTCTGGCCACTGCTGGACAACGTAAGGCTCTGTGCCCCCAGCCACGGCCACTGGGTGCTGTCCCCAAGTCTGGGGCCCCATGGATTTTTGGGCCTGTGCACAGAGGGGTCTGGAGCAGCTGATGAGGAGGGCTTTTGCTTCCTTTCCAACAGGACAACCGCCATGTGCAGCTGCTCTCCATTCGCCTCTTCCAAGAGGTGATGAGGTTGGTAGCGGCCAAGGGTAAAAAGCCCCTCAAGATGCTTGTGAGCAAGAGCCTGCTGCCACTCTTCTTCAACTGCCACCATGAGAACATGCGTGTGGCAGAGGTGAGGACTCCTGGGCGCTGCTGTCCTCCTGGCAGGGGGCTCAGCTGTCTCCCTGCACCTCATGGGCACCTCATGGGCTCCAGCCTCCTCCTGGCCTTGGCACAGGGAGGCAGGTCCTGTGCCCTGGGCTGCGGTGCCATCTCTGGGTCTCTGCTGCTCTGCAGGCCTCTTGTGAAACGCTGCTTTCAGCACTAAGCTTCCTGAAGAGGAGAGATCTTGAGCACCTGCTGATGGCGGATCAGATGTGGAGGTTTGGCGAGTGCTTGGTAAGAACGCTGCTCCCTTCCCTGGGCTGCCCACGCGGGCTCTTCTCCAGGCTCCTCTGGCCCCAGGGCCGGAGCTGATGGAGCCCCGAGCTCCATCAAGCCCGCGCCTTGCCGGGCCCTCTGCCCCGCTCAGGGCTGTGCGGGCAGGGCAGGCCGGGGCCAAGGGACAGAGCCCGCGCCAACCCTTCCCTCCGTGCCCTGCCGCTCTCTCCAGCTGGCACAGGACAGGAGCCGAGCGGCCGAGCTGCTGCGCCAGGCGCTGCCGTACCTGCGGAGCCCACAGGAGCCCCTGCGAGAGGCGGCCCTCAGGTTTCTTGGTGAGCCACAAGCCCGGCTCCCTCCCCGCCCCGCCGCAGCTCGGCCCCAGCCCCGCCTGCTGCCCCGGCAGCGCCATCCGGGCCGGGGCTCTGGAGCCCCGCCTGCCCTCGGCGCCGCTGCCGCCCTCTCGCAGCCGTGTCCTTGGGCGTCAGGATGCGGCGAGGGCCGGGCCTGAGCCCTGCAGGGGAAGGCGCTGCTGTGGCCGCAGGGCTGGCAGCGCCGCTGCGGGGCAGCTGTGCGGCTGGGGCCGTGACAGGCTCTGTGTTGGCAGGGATGGCCGGGCGGTTCCTGAGAGAGCAGCAGCGAGAGTTGCAGCTCATGTGCAGGGGTGAGTGAGGCCAGCGGGCTGTCAGCGGGGGCTGGCGCTGGCAGCTGCGTTCCCTGCCCCGGCTGGGAGGGCTCTGCTCCCTGCGCGCACGAGGGGCGGCGTGGGCAGAGCACAGAGACCTTCCAGGGGCCTGCGGGAGGGACATTCGTGGCCAGCGCCTTCCAGCTGATCCTTGCTGTCTCCTGCTTCCTCCAGGCCATGGCAAGAGCTGCCGTGTGGGAGGGATGGGGCAGGAGGGTCTCCCCAGGTCCCTGCAGATGCAGGCTCTGACTGTGGCTCTGTTCCTCTCTCTTCCAGCCCTTCAGGACATGACAGATGACACCAGCCCTGCCATCTCATGCCTGGCTCTTCAGACTCTGTACATCAACAGAGTTGTACAGAGCATTCCCTCCTCCCGACTCCAGCAGATGTGAGATGGATTCCGCCGTCTCTGGAAGTCACGGCCTTCCCTGTGTCACAGGGGCTGGTTGTCCTGCGTGAGCACCATGGAGAACTGATCTGGGAGGCTGCGTCTGCTGGGGCCACCTGAGCCTGCAGGGAACACCTCTGCTCTGCAAGCACTTTGTTTCACCCCACCGTAGGATTAGTAAATTGCTGTTGTCATACACAGAGGTCCAGGAGCTTTCTTTTGGTGCCCAGAGTCTTCAGGCCAATGGGGAAGAGGGCAAAAAGGGTGCTTGTGCTCGCCAAGTTGGCCAAGCGTGCGGAGTGGAAGGGAAAGTGGCCAAAAGGCCCTTGGCCTTTGGTGGTTCTGTGGAAGCCTTAAGGCTTCCGACAGAGCGGGCGGGCAGAGGCCGGAGCTGCGGCGGGGATCCCTGAGAGACCGGTCCCTGGAGATGGCCAGCACCCCTCTGCCAGCCTGGAAGCACCATCTGTGTCCTGCCCGTGTGTTGCTGGCTGGATTGCTGAGGGCTCTGAGGTGCCTCTTGATGGGGCTCCTCTGGAGCTCCTTCAGCAGCCAGGCAGGCCTGGGGGAGGCGTGGAGGGCACGGGACAGTGGGAGGCCATGAAGGGCTGCGGTGCTGCCAAGGCCTGCCCGGAGAAGGCAGACCCCACTAAAAATTCTGTCCCATCTTTTTTACAAGCCCCCTTAACGTACTGAAACGCAGCAATCAGGTCTCCCTGGAGCCTTCTCTCTTCCAGCATGAACACCCCCAGCTTCCCAGCCTGTTTCCAAAGCAGAGAGGCTCCAGCCCTCAGTTCATTTTGTCCCTCCTCTGGACTAGCTCCAACAGGACCATGTCCTTCCGGTGTTGGGACCCAGAGCTGGATGCAGTACTCCAGGTGGGGTCTCATCAGACCAGAGGGGTGGAATCACCTCCTTCAACATTCACTCCTTTGGATGTGTCATTGCTGGCTCATGTCCTGCCTCTCATCTAGCAGCACCCACAAGCCCTTCCCGGCAGAGCTGCTCTCCATCCCTTCATCCCCCAGGATGTGAGATCAGCTGGGCTGGGACTGTGTCACAGCCCTTGGACAGAGCTGCTGGGCAGGATGAGCTCCCTCCCAAAGAACATAAATCCCACTCCCCACAAAATTCCACCCTCGCTGTGAGGTCACAGCAGGCTCTGGGGTCCCAGAAGTGCCAGAGCCCCGTGGTTGCACAGCACCACAGGCACCGAGCAGTCAGGCCTTGAGCACAACTGCTGCGGCAGCAGCGGCGGCGGCGGCAGTGGTGCTGACATTGGGACAGCGGTGTCAGGACAGCGGGGGCAGCAAGAGCTGCGGGACTGGCACAGGGCAAGGCACCATGGCCCTTGCTCTGCGCCTCTTCCTCCTGCTCCTCCTGGCACTGGCCCTGCCTGCCAGGGCTGCCCAGGCAGCTCCGTGGAGAGCACAGGGAGCAGGTGAGCTGGGGGCCTGGCTCCCCTTTCCTGGGACAGCGCTCCCTTCTCCCCAGGGAGCGTTGGGGATGGTTTTCCATAGGGCTTTAGGGAGGTTTTCCTCAGTGGGAGGGAGAGAGCCCACACGGGCCCTGGGCTGGCCCAGTTTCCCCTCCAGGGATGTTGAACAGGGCATGGAGAGAGTGTGCAGAGTGACCAGAGCCAGCCCAGAGCTCCCCAGGCCCCTCTGCAGCTTTGGCCACGTCCATTCACATCTGGTTCCCACAGCTCACCCTATGCATACACTTGAAGTGCAACTATTTTGCTCTAAGGTCTTCCAAAAGCCAAGAGGCAAGACACAGGAGACCAGAAATCTCTGGAGGCAGCCAAACATCTGGACCAGATGCTAAGTGATCTGGAGAGACACCGTGGTGGGTGCATTTCCCTTCCTTGCACTGCCCAGTTCCCTAAGGAAGAAGGGGATCCCAGCACATCATGGAAATGCTTCGGATCTGTGCTCCCTTCTAGGTGAGGTTCCTGCGAAGGCTTCTCAAGGAAGTTGGGTGGAAGATGATTTGGAACTCTTGGGAGCTTCTGCAGGTAAGTTCTTAACTTCCCCTCACAGCACAATCATTGACAACCTGGCAGAAACCAGGTGACAGAAGCTTGTGTGGCTGTTGAGTTACAGGTGTGTCTGCAGGGAGCACTTTTCAAGCTCCAGGGCTGGATGCTGTGTCCAAATCCAATTCTCATAGCAGGAGTGAGTAGTGTGTACCTGCTGACCCCACAAGCTGAGCACTGCTTTTGTGGAATCCATCCACATGAAATTGAATTACTTTGCTCTAAGATCCACCAACAGGCAAGGCCCAAGAAACAGGAAACAAGAAATCCCTGGAGGCAGCCAAAATGCTGGACCAGATGCTGAGTGATCTGCAGAGACGCCGTGGTGGGTGCATTTCCCTCAGCCTTCTCCTGACACTCAGCAGCCGGGGGCTTTCTCTGCACATCTGGGCACGCCGTGCCCGGCACAGCGGGAAGGGATCCATGGCAGCCTCGCTGTCCCAGTGCTGCTGTCACAGCCTGCAGGGCTGTTTCCCAGCCTGGCCTGGCTGCAGCTTCTCCCCAGCCTCTGCAGGAAGGCCTTTGGCATCATCTGACAGGGATCCCAAAGCGCCCCACAGGCCATGCACACCCTGAGATCCCTGAAATTTCCTGGTCTCAGGCTAGATCAGGAGGGGTGGCTGTTTGGAGGAGGGAGGGCCCCGTGGCAACCCCAAGAGCCTGGGCCTTTTCCTGATCCTTATCCATGTCTTGGACAAATATTACTTACTGAAGATGCCACCTCCCCAATGGGGAATGGTTCCATCTGATCCAGCTGTGCCTCTTCCTTTCTCCAGAGATGGACCAAAAGGCCTTGGTGAAGGCAGCGCTTCCTGGAGGAAGCAATGGCTCCGTGCCAGCCCCTGGTACACAAAGGGAGGAGATGCCAGGCAGAGCCACAGAAGGTGATTGCTGTGCCAGGCTCAGCCAGGCTGAGCAATCCTGCTGGGATCCCTCCGTGGGAGACACCGCCCGAAACCTGGGAGGGGCTGCAAGGGGTGACCATGGTGGGGAAAGGGCAGAGGGGGAGAGCAGGGCTCCAGTGTGTCCTGACAGGGCCTGGCTCTGTCCCCTTGGGCTGGGGGAGCTGTCACGGGGCAGGGAGGGTCGGGGCTGGCAGTGGCTGCTCAGGGATGGGTTGGGCGCGGCTCCCTGGAAGCAGCGACTGCCCAAGCAGCTGCGCTGGCCCCGGGCTCTCCTCCCGGCCTCCTGGGCTTTGTTGGGTGGCACAGCCTGTGCCAAGGGGTGCCAAGGTGCCTGCAGGCCCCAGCTCTGGGGCAAACAGAGAACGTCCTGGCCGTATGCAGCGAGCTGCCAGCTCAGCAGTGGAGCCCAGCACGGGCTCACGCTCCCCATTGCTCCCACAGATGTTATCCCTGAAACAGGAATAGATGCTCAGGATCCAGAGCGCCTTCCAAGAATTGTCTGCCCCCAGGATGTGCGCTGGTCCTGCATGATCGGCACAGTAGTGACAATGTTCACTGTGCCACTTGTCCTGCTCTGCTGCTATTTTGGCATTCGGAAGCTCTATCAGATAGGACGGTAAGTTGCTGATTTTTCTCTGCAGTTTTATTAAAACTCTGCTCATTGCATTGGTAGCCTGGCTCATGGTCATGCTGCTGTGGAGCTGTGGCAAGTCCCTGTTGTCCCAATAACTCTGATAAGGGTTCTGCTGCTGCCCAGTTTTTTAATTGGCCTCTTAATTGCTGGGCCTTGTCCTGGGGAGCCCGCTGGGGCTGCAGCCAGTGCTGGCTCCCACTGAGGCTGCGTGGCCAAGAGCAGCCCCAGGAGCAGTGGCAGAGGCAGAGCAAGTTCACAACAATATTTGGGAATGCATTTCAGGATGGGAATGTGGTTATTTAGCAGCTCATGTAAAGTTTCATGGTAATAATGATGTTACAGGATGAGCAAATTTTCTACAATTCAGTGTTTAAACAAATCCAACCTGATGAATGTTTGGCTTTGGCCTTGAGACTTTGCTCTGTGCGTGAGCCCTGTTCTCGACTGATTTTGGATTAACTTTTGGGTGAAGACTCATCCCAGCCCTGACCCTTGGCAGCTCTGGGCTCAAAGGGACAGCTGAGCCTGCACTGCACATGACTGGGGTGCAGGGCTCCATTATCAAAGGGCTTTGAGAAGTTTAAATTACTGTATTTTTACTACATGGTTTTGTTTATGAAATTAATCCACTTTTTTTAAACTTAGCTTTAAAAAAATTTCTTTTCTATTGCTTTTACCAGTTATTTAATCCAGTGAATTATGGCATAATTATCCCATGGCTGAATTAGAAGATTGTAAGTACTAGAAAATGAACTAATTTTTACACTCTTCTTTCACAGACTTATGCTGGTTTGATGTGACCAACAGAAGAGGTTTTTGCTTGCTTTGAATTCAAACAAGGAGCAAAGCTGGAACCTGTTGAAATGAGTCTCTTGACTTCACAGCTAAAGCAAACTGCCAGGGTTCTTTTATTTCAGCTTTGGGTGGGGATATAAAAATATACCAGCAGCATATACTATAAATAAATATATACTAAATACATAGCAACAAATAGTCCAGTAAAGTAACTGATCTAAATGAGGGGTTTGGTGTGTTTGCTCACCAAGCCCTGAGTTCCTCAGAGCTGCAGCTCCCTGCTCTCTGTGCAGACAGAGGCTGGCTATGGGTGACAGTGCTGTGTCTGGCCTGGTGCACACCAGCTCCACACAGGAGCTAAGGGATTATCCTTGCACACTCCATCCTGGAAGAACCGAGTTCATTGATGAATCTGACACAATTTATGGCATGGCAGGAAAAAAAAAAAAAAAGGTTAGAATTGATTCCATTCCAAACACTTTACATTTTGCTGTGTGTAATGCAGATAGGAACTACAAGTTTCCTATTCATGCACAATTTGTTAGAGCTCACAGTCCTCAAAGTCACAGGGCCTTGCAGAGCTGTGTGTGAGATGACTTTAAAAACAAAAACAACCTTTATGTGCAACACCTGTCTTCAAAACTTGACAATCCAAATCACAAGCTGATTCCTACTGGTAACTTGAAAAAACCCCAACCAAATAACAAAATGGAAAGTGTGACCCAAAAAAACAGGCAAACAAAACAACCACCAAGAAAAAAATCAAAACCCATATAAAAACCCCCATAAATCCAGAAAAATATAAAAATCAGGTGAAGGAGGCAGCGCTCAAAGAGCAACAAATGGGCAGAGGAACTACAGAAAGGACAGAAAGTTAGAAAGGACAGGTAATCAGTGGCTATGGCACCAAACTAGCCAGGGTGATCTGAGATACAGTTCCCACCCTTCTGAATACAAAATAAACAGAAAATAAATGATGATGATTGTGAAATGGGACTCTGCATGTTTAGCTTTAATCTATCCATTGTGTGTTCTGTGTGCCTTGTTAAGTCACATCAACTGGCAAGGGTGTTTTTCTGTTCAAAGAAAAACACTGCAGTGGAAGAGGAGGCCAGCTTGGAAAATATTAAAAGCAAGAGCTAAAAATAAAGTACTTGTTTTTAACATGTTGGTTGCTGATTGATCATGGGTTTTTTGTCTGTCTTTGAAAGCAATCCCTTGGATGTTAATGCACATAACAAGTCCTTTTTAAAGGGCTGTCTTTGCAAAACACCTGCCAATTTTGTGATGCAAGACAGAAACAGCTTCCTTTGGGCTACACCTGGAAGGCTTGAAAATGTGTTCCAGGAACTCGTGATATGACAGAGTCTGATTAACACAATTTACTGTCATGAAGTGCGAGATGTAAGTTATCAATAAAATACTCAGAGTGTACTCTAACTTTGGGGTCTGTGACTCGCACTGGTGCTGCTTGGGAACTGTTCCTCCTCCCCTCCTCCCTCATCTCCCTCATCTCCTCTTGGAGGCTCACAATTACAGCAGAGACATGAGCCTGCATTGGGCCTTGATTATACTCTCAAAATTTCTAAGCTTGTTGCTTGTTGGCAACAGAACCCACTGTCTCTGTTATTATCAGCATTAATTGTTGCAATGAAGGTGGTGTATTGAGATGGCCCCGGGTTTGCCAGATTCCACAACATCTGCCCTGTGCACCTGACCTTGTCAGGGTCATTGTCATGCTGTCCATCCCTCCCAAAGAGCACCTCCAGCACTGCCACTTCTCTCAGCTCTTGGATCCCTTCCTCAAGGGTTTTCCAAGGCATTCTATGATGGTGCTCCTGCATTCTCTCTCTGTGAACAAACCTCTCTCTTACACTCATTAAAAGCCACTCCCAGAGGGAAAGGAGGCCTGGCTCCCTTACAAATACCTGATCCACACCTGAGTCCTGGGTCAAGGGTCCCAAATTCCTTGCCTCAGTACCATCCAGTTGCACACCTGGACCCATAAGGCCTCACACCTGCAGTAACCAGGTGGTAAAAGCCTCACGGCCTTGTCACACAGTGTCTTTTTGCAGAGTATGGAGACTTTTGTACGACAGGGACTTGGTGATGATCTCAACCTCTGGCTCCCCTGCTGGTTGTGCGGGCCCTCCTTTCTTATCCTTATTTTCTAGGTGCCTTGTTTTCATCTTAGACTTCTTTGTTTCCACAGGGGTGACTATTGCTCTCTGTGAGTGCCCTTGCAGTTCAGCTGGAACCTGGACAGATGTAATGTCTGTGGGTTCCACTGCTGCACCATCAGAGTCTCCCTCTTTAAGGCAGGGGGAGGGTTTCTCACCAGCTGGGGAAAGGTACTCCTTCAGCATCTCACACATCTCACACATCTCCTTCACTAAAACGCCCACCCAATCCGGGTGTTTCATTTCTGAAGTGGGCTGTGGGGCAGGGTCAGTCTCTCTAGCAGCATCCCAATTTCCTGGGGTAGGTATCAGGGTTGTTATCCAAATCAATCTCCCCTTATCTCTGAATGCTAAATAGAACAGGTTTAACAGGCATATCAGCAACACCAGCCACTGTAGAATAGCATTAACATTTAGAGAAGATTTGAACCCTTTGAACCCTTTGAAAACTGGTGGGGTGGACCTAAACGGTGGACTGGATGAAGGGAAGGGAGAAAATTTCCCCTTCTGTCACTTCCTCACAGTAAGTACCATTATGGAATTAAACCCCAAAACCACACAGTTAGAGTGCAATAGCTCTGAACCCACGTTGCCATCTTCCAGAGGAAGTTAAAAACCCATGAATTCCTCACCTTATCAACCCACAAAATGAACTGGATAATAGTCACAGTAGCCTTAGTGATAGGACCCATGTTCAAATAAGGGCCTGCAAATGGGAGAGATGTAGCTGTGACCACGTGCAGCCCAAACCAGGGTAAGCTGGACAACATGGTGCCACCTAAAACACAAAATCAGGTCACTCAAGAACTGTTATTGCTTTTCCAGCCTTTCCACTCAATGCCCACAGGTTCCACCGTTGGGTGACAAAATCTGTCCTGGTTTGAATAAAAGACAGGTGTGTGCTAGGGAAAGCAGGGCCTTCCCTTGAAATGGAGGAAGTAAATCTCTCCCTCTAAATCAGTATAATTTTGAAATTAAGGGGCTCTCAGGCCAAGATATGGGGATAGGAATGACAGTTCTTTACTAGTATATCTAAGAAGGCAAACAGAACAACAACTCAGGAATTAACAAGAAGCAGAACAGGAACCCAGTTCCAGTCCTTCTGGGCCTCAGGCACTTTTCCCCTGTGCTGCAGTCACCGTCACCGCTGGCAGTGAGCGCTGGCAGATTCCCGGTGGACGGGGCAGATGTGACGATCCCGGCACCTGCAGGGGCTGGGGGTGATGGCAGCTGTGTCCCAGATGGGAAGGGATGGAGGAGAGGCAGGATGCTGGGAAAACAGCAAGCTGAAGCAGGAGGGCGTCCAAGCAGGGCTGCGGGGTCCAAAACAGAGAGGCAGCTCCCGGCGTTGGGATGGTGGGGGGGTAGCAATGACCTTTCTGCTCCGAGAGCCAAAAGCGAGCGAGAGCCAGCAACTGCCCCCCACCCTCCTTTACCTGCTTCCAATCTCACCGTGTTCCCCCTTTCCCTTTCCCCACCCTCCGAGAGAAACTCCCAAAAAAACAGGGAGGCTCTCCCTGGTGCTGGGACCCAACCATCAGTGCTTCTTAGCATGTCAATGGGAAAAAAATTCCACAGGCAGAAAGGAAAGGAAAAAAGAACCCCCAACAGACGCTTATCCAGTTCTTCACTGATTTGAGGTTTATCAGCTGTTGCAGGCACTGGGATGATGGTACAATGTTTTAATGTTTGGTAATAATCTCATTTCACAAGTGTTATTAATTATATCTGTTATCGGAAATGTTTTGGATTGTTGTATGAGAATTATTCCCGATTACTGTAAGTTTTTGGTTTTACTACATGTATTGTTTTGTTTTGAACTTCCCTTCATGTTCATGGCAAGGGTCATGAATGCTGTTTTTAAATCAAAGAAGGGGGAATTAGCTCCTAAATACTCACATATTTATAAAATTTTTTTTGCAGTATTTTTACCAAAAAAAAAGTAAAATATTTTTATGTAAGGCTCTTCAATTGAAGGTACAATGACAAAGTCTAATTAATTCATTAACTTAAGGAGAAGGTATGCATGTGTTTTTATCATTAACAAGTTCAAAGTAGTCACCTGTTCATTCAGCCAAACATCAATTGCCTCCAAGAAAATGAAGCCCAGTGAGAAGAAAAAGAACCTAATCACCATGCAGCCTTCGTGGCCAGAACAAAACCAGAAGCAGGAGTGCCAAGACATGGCTGTGTCTGGAAATTTACAGGCAAATTGCCAACAAAAGCCTTGTGTCAACATCATGGTATAGAGTTCCTACTAACCTTCTTCAGTTATTCCCTGTTCCAGGATCCAAGAGCACATTCAGTGATGTCAAAGATCAACATTTCCAGCTAATGGACTATTTGGACTTTAAAACAATGGTCAGTTATTCCCATTTCCCTAGGACACACTGGACATTATTCTTTTGTTTTCTCATGCTGTGAAACCCTGGGTCAATGACATGATAGAATTTGCTAAGTTTTGTTGATTGTAATTGGTCTTTTGTGTATCTTATCCCATATCTAACAGATAACCAGTGATAACCTTAATGAGATAACACCCTCACAAGAGAGAGCTATTTTATCATCAGAACATATGTGACTTTTTTGAATTAATGAAAAAGAGTGAGATGTTGCAGTCAGGTAGACAAATTAGAAAAGGAAGGCTCCATAAAATCAGGTCTTGCTCTCTGCTAAATTAACAGCTAGCCTGTCACTTCTTCTATGTGCAGCTAAGTTACTTGCTTTTTCCCAGGTGAAAACAATCTTAAGCATGGCAACAATTAACACAACAAGCTATTCTGGTAAGAGAACCATTTGCACCTGCAAGAAATAAGAAATCTGTCGTGCTGGGGACAAGGACGTTCATTCCCTTCCAGGAGCCCAATGCCCGGCTGGGGCTCCAGGGCAGGGGGTCCTTGAGCAGCTGCCCCAGAACCTCCGCCAGGGTCTCCCAGCGCAGCCGGAGCCGCTCGGCCTGGGGTCCCCAAAGGCCTCAGCGAGCCCCAAGTCCCTGCCAGGAACCCTCAACTCCCTCCAAGCCAGCATCCCCCACAGCCCCTGCAAGTTCCCCCCATGGCACCGGCCGTGGCCGTGTCCCCACATGTCACTGGCCATGTCCCACCATGTCCTCACCCATGGCTGTGTCCCCACCATGTTTCCATCCCTGTCACTGTCCCCCACATCTCCATCCATGCCTGTGTCCCCCCATGTCCCCAGGAATGGCCACGTCCCCCTCCATGTCCATGTGTCCCCATGTCACTCTCCATGTCTGTGTCCCACCATGTCACTGTCCCCCCATGTCCCCACCCATGTCTCAGTTCAGTGTCTTTATTTTCACCCCAGTGTTGGATGTTTTAAAGGGATGAAGAGAAATGAAAAGCAAATCCAGGCCAAAAGAAAACTATTTCCATGTCTCTGCGAGCTGAGGATTAATGTGCTTGGGAGGGAGGGAGGGAACAACATTTTTTGGAGGAGTTTCCCCCCAACTGTCTCCAAAATCTTCGTCTTTGCCCCAGTCCATCACCATTTGGCTGCAGAACACACCCTAGAGTAATAGGAAATCAAAATCCTGGAATCACTGAGGTTAAATGTAGTAGTTTTGGTTTATTAATTTGAATTTTTTTTTGTGAGGTAGGATTAGGAGGAAGACAAAAAGCAGGCTTTACTTTAAATGGTATAACGATAAATGTTATTACTAGAAACCATAAGAAAAATCCCTTAGAATAAAACTTGAGACTACTTTTTTCTTCCATACATTTTTTTAACACTAAACACGTACAAAAACAACTCAGTTAGTTTAACATCTTTAAAATAGTTTTTTACTAATTTACATGAAAGAGGAGACTTTTATTCAGTCTATGGAGATTTTTTTTCACAAGAAAACGGATTCTTCTTGTTTTGATGTGACAGTGATTAGCTTCCCAGGAGAATGGAAATCTGATTACTATCTAAAAAGCCTTTATTCAGACTAACAGTTTTTCTCATAACTTTTATTGAGGACTATATTAACTTATGAGGCACAGTTTAAGGATTATAACACTTTAAACAAAAGCTTATTTACTTTTGAGAAAAGAAATTTTTTCCTTTTTCTTTTTGTTGGCGGGAACACCAGGGGTTTTCTTATTATTTAAACCTAGGAGACTACTGCAATTTTAACATTTGTTTGCTTTAATATTAATGCTTTTGTTTATATGTACAGGTAGAACAGTCATACTCACTTCAAAATATTAAAATATTTTTACATGTTTTAAAGGAAACAAGAGCTTTTTCTCCATAGTTTAAAAAGAGAGAAATGTTAGTGCATGACTTTTCTCGTTTCTTTATTTCGGATTTGACTTTTCTTTTTGTTTGATTTCGGTGCTTTTATATTGTTTCTATGTGTATCACTATTTTGGTGGGTTTGGGTTTTTTGGTTTTGTTTTTTTGTGTGTGTGTGTGTGTGGTTTTTTTGGTTTTTTGGTTTTTTTGGGGTTTTTTGTTGTGGTTGTTTTTGTTCGTTTGTTTTTCTTTGGTTTTTGTGTTTTTGGGGTATTTTTGGATCATCCAACACCAATCCTCCCATGGGGGATGGAGCTGGAGCAGAGCACGAAGCTCTTCCCACACTCGGGTCACTCACAGGGCTTCCCTTAGTGGAGCCTCCGTTGGTGTCGGGTCAAGGTTGAGCTCTGTGAGAAGCTCTTCCCACACTCAGGACACTCGTAGGGCCTCTCCCCAGTGTGGATGCGCCGGTGGACAGTGAGGGTGGAGTTGTGCTGGAATCCCTTCCCGCAGTCGGGGCAGTGGAAGGGCCTCTCCTCTGTGTGAATCCGCTCATGCATGAGGAGATTGGAGCTGGTCTGAAACCTCTTCCCACACTTGGGACACTCGTAGGGCCTCTCCCCAGTGTGGATGCGCTGGTGCCTTCTCAGGGCAGAGCTCCACCCAAAGCTCTTCCCACATTCCAAGCAGGTGTAGGGCCGGTCCCCTGTGTGGATCACCTGGTGCCAGATCAGGCTGGTGCTGTAGTTGAAACTCTTCCCACATTCCCCACACTGGTAGGGCTTCTCCCCAGTGTGTATCCTCTGGTGTAGGATCAGCTGGGACCTGTAGTTGAAACCCTTCCCACATTCCAAGCACTTGTGGGGCTTCTCCCCTCCAGGAGGCTTCTCCACCAGCTCTGAGCTCTGCCTGGATCTCCGGCCGCCTTCCCGGCTCAGGGAGGGTCTTTCCTCCTCGCAGCTCACTAGGCTGGGTTTGCAGCCCCTCCTCGTGAGAGATCTCCGGGGCTTTTCTGCCTCTTCCATTCCCGCACACCTGAGGAATGAAAATTCCTGGTTTAGGGGGAAATAACAAGAAAAGAGCTCCATAAATTGGATGTTCCTCCTCGCCCAAGTTCATCTCTGGAAGTCATTGAGCATCTTGTGTCTGTAAGAACCTCCCAAACACCAAGATTCCCACCCAGAATCCTCCAGACTTTAAGACACGGATCAAAAACTCCCCAAATATCAAGATTCAGCCAAAATCCCCTCCAGACTTGTGCTGGTTTGAAAGCAAAACCAGTGAAAGACTCCAAGGCAGAAATAGAATTTGATAGGAAAAAAGAGAAGAGAAAAATAATACATGAAATAGTACAAAAGAAAACAACTGACAGAATCAGAATACAACCTGACACCCCGCTAGTTAGGGTGGTGGTAGCAGTCCAGATGAAGGGGTCTTGTAGTAGTGATGCTGTAGAAAGGTCTGGTAGCTCTTGTCCTCTGGAATCCAGTGGGTAAGGGCTGCCTTGGTGTTCCAAATCTCAGATTTTATCTAGGTAGGAAAGGCTTGGCTCCTCCCCCTGGCTGGAGCATCTCCCAATGGGATGATGGAATTTTATCAGTCATGCAGTGGCACTCAATGGCCCATTAACAGAAGATATCTTCCTGGAGGAAGGATGGGATGTGGAAAAGATAAAGAACACTGCCCCACCTGGTTTTAACAGATGGCCCATTAGCAGAGGATATCTCCCACACAGATAAGGATCACTGCTCCACCTGGTTTTTTCCATCACTCTTTGTTCTTTTGTTTCTTCCCAGGATCTCTGACTGGTTACTTCATGTTTGCTGCTGATATCTCTCCCTTTTGAAGATGAAAACAGTAAAAGTGTTTTTGACCTGCCTTGCTGGATATTGTGAAGAGGAACAGTCATCTACTGCAAGTGGAAGTGTCACAGGTGAAGCAGAGTTCTGTGAGTGCTGTATCAAACCAGACCTCGTCAGACCTGCCAGAACAACTGGTCCATGCTGCCCTTCACTGCTCTGCCTGTTCCCCACTGTTTCATGCCAGAGTAATTTAACTGCTGTTAATTGGGTGTGTGTTTCACTCGAGCCAGTCCAGCAGAACCAGCAGAAAGCAGCCCCAGAATGAATGGGGCTCTGCAGAGGAGCCCCAGACTATTCATCAGCCTGCCCGCAGAACTGGCTCCAACTCTGAACCCTTGTGACCACACTCTGAAGAAGACACACTTCTGATATTTCTGAGGCACTTATGACTGAGGCACTGCACGTGCTTGTGCAGGTAAGAATCCCAAAGTGCTTTCAGTCAGGAAAATTAATCCTCAAACACCAGAGTTTTATGTCCAAAAAGGAGACTTTATTGGAATAAAAGGAGAGGCCATGGGACATTCCCCTGGGATCTCTCAAATTTTTGGAGGATGCAGCCTCCTTTTTATCCTATTTTCCTGGCCTCATTTCCCTCTCTCTTTCCCCTTTGGCTGAGGTACTTGAGAGGCACAGACTTCCCAGAACGCCTGATACCTGAAATTCCCCTCTAATGTATAACCCTCCCTTTTCATTTTTAATTCTTACAGAATTCATAGTTTTCTCCCCCGTTGCTTCTTTCATCTTTCAATATCCAATTTCATTTATCAGCAGCCCTACAGTTTGTTTGTAAAGGCAAATATCTTTTTCCATTCATCAATCAGTGGAATCCATCCCATTGTTTCTTTTATCTCTCAGTGCTAGCCTTATCTACAGGCAGATCCACAGCTCATTTGTAAAGACAAATTCAACATTCCTTTCAATGTGGTTCTCTAAGAAGGCCATAACTAAATGCTTGCATGGGGGTTTTGGCTTCTGGAGCAGTGGGGTAGGGCTGTTGTTGGTTCCTACCCCTCCATGCCATGATGATGTAAGGGCTGAGGGATGCCATGTGTGCTGTGCACTGGCAGTGATCCTCAAGAAATCCTTCTAATCCTCTCCGTCGAGCTAGTCAAGCTCCTGGAAATGACAGGACAGAAAAAAAAATTTTAAAGTGCTCAGTTTTGTGCCCTTCTTCCCTTGTGGGGTGAGGGACAGGAGGCAGAGGTCCAGCTTGGTCTCTCTCTGACCTTTTCTTTGAGTCAACACTGTCTGCTCCCACCACAAAGGCACAGAGGGTGCTCTTTGCCCCCACCAGTGGGAAGTGGCTCTGCTGACCCCACTAAGAGTGCTGGAAGATGAGTCTGTGAACTAAACAGTTGAATATTGCCTAGAGGGGGGTAGCAGGCAGTAGATGTGCCACCATTCTCTTTCCAGGACCCCACTGGGAGTACTTGAACTATCGACGATGAGAGAGAGAGAGACGGGGACACTGAATGGTGATCAAAATCCAATTTTTACTGAGCACTACATGTGCTTATATACCATTTACAGGAAGGCTGGTAATATTTTACTGCAATCACATAGACAAACCTTACATAGACAAACTCTCACATAGACAAACTTTACATTTGGACTGAGTAAAATCTTATTTCCCATAACCCAGACTTGATCCAGTCCTCTTGCAGTCAGGTCTCTGTTTGCTCTTGCCAGGCATCCTCGTTGTCAGGCTGCATTTGCTGATTAAATCTGCAGTACTATCAGTCTCATTTGCATTACCCATATCCACATCTCCCCCGTTTCTTTTAACTAAAAATACACTCTTAAGCGATTTGTCGATTAAATTCTTAACACACTGTAAAATACAAGGAATAACTACTACAATGCATAATATGATGCCTAATACATACAAACCTATTTTAACTAAATTCCTGACCCAGCCAGTGAGTCCCCAGTGCCCTAAGAGCCAGTTCAGCCAGTCGTACCCATGATCTACCCGAAGTTTATTCCCACCTTCTTTCAGGGCTTGAGTGCTGGCATAGATGGGCTGGGAGTGGTCAGAAAGGTTAAGGCAACACATCCCATCCAATTCCTCAGCCACAGGCGGCGGCGGAGCTCGGAGGCGGCCCCAGCGCAGGTGGGAGCCGCGCTCGGTTGTGCGGGGGCTCGGGGCTCGCTGCGGGCCGAGGGGGCGGCAGGGGGCTCTGGCGGGTTGGTTGTGCCGGTGCCGGCCCGTGTTGGCGCTGGGCTGAGGGCGCTGCGGGAGCGGCTGCCCGCGGTCTCCTTCCCGCTGGGGCCTCGGCAGGAGCCGGTGCCGGAGCAGCGCTGGCTCGTCCCGGTTGCTGTGGGTGGCACAGAGGTGTCTGCCCTGTGGCCGGGGCTGTGCGGGAAAATTCCCGTGGCCAGAGGTTTGTGTACCCAGAGGAGACAGAGGAGTCCTGTAAAAGTGACTTTATTGATGAACAAAGAGAGAGGCCATGCGGCATTTGCCATGCGGTCTCTAAAGCGCCGCCTCCTTTTTATCCTCATTTTCCCGGCTGCGTCTCCCTGTCCCTTTCCCCTCTGGCTGACGTTTTTGGAAGGTTCAGACTTCCCGATCCGCCTACTGCATGTCCCTCTTAATATGCACTCCTACTACGATATTAATCTTACTGCTTTCAATCCCTCCTTCTCTCATTTTCTCAAGAATTGCCTTTACGAACTTTTAATTTCCATTGACTCCATCTCTTTTCCTGCATCCTCTTTGGCGCAAGGTGTCTTCCATGGTAAAAAAATGAGAGTTGCTGCAGCACATCAGAGGAGGAGCAGCATTCGTTTAAGCCGTGGTCTGCCAGAGAACCACGAAAACGTCTCCCATTCCCATCCTTTCTCCGGAATACGAGATATTTTCATATTTCCTTTGCTATCTGTTTAACCACTTTTCGGTTATCATCTGTTTGCAAGCAGCCGTTTGCATCATTTAATTTTCCACAAACTCCTCCTTCTTCTGTAAGTAGATAATCTGATTCCATCCCATGGTGAAATGTCTCGTTCCTCATTTCAGCGGCTTGGTCAGCAGGAAGGTCAGGAGCTGGAGCTGTCTGCTTGGTTATTATTTCAAGGATACTTTTTAACCTAAGTATGCCACTCAAATTATGGATGGGTTTTCTGTGTCCTGATATGAATTCGTTAGGGATCCCAGGGGCTGGTCCATGGTGTTGTAGGATTTGTTCTGGTGGCCGTTCATCTTTTTCCCTTTTTTGGGTGCTCCCTCCATCCAGGGCTGCATCAATTGACCACTTTTATCTTATGAAATGATAAAATCTTTGGATTCCCAACTGATTTCTCTGGACTAGCAAAAACACCTCATTGCTTTGGGGAGAGGGATGATCCCCCCCCCCCCAAATCTTTTTTTCATGAAATTTGCTCAGTATTCTCCGTTTGCTGTTTCCCTTTGCAGCTTAACCAATTTCTGTTGCAGTCAGATATCCTCACTATGGGCTCTGCCTTTAGTTGTGCAAATTCCATCTGTGCAAGCAGGCAGAGCTGGGGGTGAGGGGCAGATGGACTCAGGGAAATTCCTCCCCCTGGCAAGAAGGCCCTTGGGCATTGTGCACACTTTTCCAGAGCAATGTTAATTTGCATTTCTAAAACTCCTCTGCTGGCTGCCTGGAACTAGGATTTTCTTCCAGAGCAGCCTTTAGGTGATTCACACGTCCACTCTCACAACCTGCTTTATTTTTCTTTTTTATTTTTTTAACGCTTTTTTATTAACAGTTTATGCGTTAAAGCCTCACCATTAATACTCTTCTAGGTTTGCAAAATGCAACTTAAAGGTGAGCTTCTAAAGATCCATTCCAAAATTCTGCCGTCAGTAAGAGCCACCACAAATATATAGAAAAATATTCCAATGCAATCAAGTCTTTTCTGCCTCTTCTCCTAGCAGTGAAAATTGCTTGTCACACCCCTAGCCCAAACCTAACTGACAATCTAAAAGTAGGATTAATGTGAAAAATTTTTCTCATGGTGTAATCTTGTCACTGAAACTGCAGGGACAATAAAAAACTCTCCAACAATATCTTTAGTGTTAGAGAGTTAAGGCATTACTTGATTCTGGTCAGGATGTGCAACAGCAATAATTTCATCCACACATAGCCCGGGTGTGCAGTGAAAATCATTCCATGAGATGTGAATTTTGCTAGATTTTTCCTGAAATTTTACAGTCTGAACACATTGAAATCCATTGGTTTAATGTTCATTGCTTTAAAGTTGTGTAGTTCTTAGTGTTTGGTTTCCTATTGGACCTGGATTTCTCCTCCTGTGATGTTAATGAGGTCCCAATCCTGGATTTCCTTCTCAGTCTTTTCCAGACCAGGTGTCTCCATCTATGCCGGGGCAGTGTCTGGGGTGGGTGTTCCTTGATGTTTGCTGATGTTTCCTTGATGTTTTCTTGAATGTTGTTATCTTTGTGGGAATCTTTTGGGCTATTCCCAGTCTGTTGAGATGTTCAACTCATCTCTGTTGAGTGGTGCAACATCTCTTAAAAAAAACCTTTTAAAATTTCTTTCCCGGAACAAGGGCAAACCGAGCCTGACTAGTAAAATGAAAGGTAAAAAAAATTTAAATTTGGTATCTTTTCCAGCAGTGGAATCGCAGGCAGCCCAGTGTGTGAGTGTAATTGAGAGGCAGAGTCCTGGGTGGATGCTGTGAACAGCAAAGTGCCAAGGCAGGCTCTGTGCCAGCCCAGCTTCCTGTGGCAGAGATTTCACAAGAGACAGGATTCTGGCCACAGACTGCTTGAAATATCCATCCCTTATCTCCAGCCCGCACTAGGTGGAGAATTCCCAGGGTAAGGAATTGCAAAGATCAATTCCAAGGGAGAGAATTGAATATCTGCCCTGGCTCTGGCCAAAGGTTATAATGGCCGGATGCTTGGCCTTCAGCCAAGGGCACACACTGACTCAGAAAACACTTCCTAAATGCAGCAACATGTTGCATATTCATAGACCTTCATGCATTATTCAGAATCATTGTCCCCAACCTGTAAATCATTATTTTTTCCTTTCCTGGGGTTTTGGTGTCCCATAATCCAAGAATGTGAAGAATTTCCTGATTATCTTTTTTACCATTCTCTGAGTTATTTACATGAACAAAAGATTTTTACATTATACTCCAAGAAAAATATATTTATCACACAAGTATTTTATAAGTTTTTTTAATTGCAGAACTAAAAGAAACTATATTCATACAGCAATGTTTTCCAACATATAGCATTCATTTTAATATTTGCAAAAACTCAATAATACAATGTACACTTATAACACACATAGAATTCAAATTTTTTTTGGAGTCTGGAGGAGACATAGCTGGTGGTCCAATCATTTTGTTATTTTCCATTTTCTCAGTTTTTTTCCTTTTTCTCCTGTCCATACCACAATACTGAGGATATTTGGGTTTAAAAAGTCATACAATGTTGTGACTAGAGCATAGAATCTTCAATCCACGTCCTGCAATTTCCTATTAATCCTCAGAATTCTTGCACCTGCTTTTTAGTCCTGGATTACTTCTGAGATTCCCTGGTCCCTCTCTGGGTCAATACACCTCAAACCCTCAGTCAAAATATGTCCCAAATATTTAACCCTTTTCTCCACCATTTCCTGTTTTGCTTCAAATACTCAAAAACGCTTTTTAGCCTGAACATTCAGCCATTTCACAGCGGCTTCTTCTACCACTTCTTGTCCTCCTGATTGCAGCAAGTCATCCACATCCTGCATTAACCCAATTCCTAGGTAAATCCTAGGGATAAATTCTTATGATATTTTCTGCAAGGCTTGCCCCAATAAGGCTGGTGCTTCCCTGCATCCCTGCAGAAGGACCGTCCATGTCTTTTCCATTTTCCCTTCTACCTCTTGTTCCCACTCAAAGTCAAAATTCAGTTTACCATCCTGTGTAAGTGGGCATCCCCAGAAAGCATCTTTGCCATCAAGGACTGAATGGTGTCAGTGTGAGGAGGGCACCTGGTTGAAGATGGTGTAAGGATGTGAGAGCCCCTGGGTGCTGGGGCCCCCTTGGGCCCTGGGGTTCATCCCTGAGGGGCTGTAGAAACTCTGCCATGGCCTTTGCCTTCCCCTTGGCCTTTTCCTCCTCCCTTCTTGCATTCCCCTGCTGTGCCTTTGTGACCAAGTGCTCCAGGGGCTTCTTCTGCCCCTCCTGCAGCCCCCTCAGTGCCTGGGGGTGCTCATCCTCTGACAGCTGCTGAGCTTTCTGCTAAATCATTCCTTTCTGCAGTGACCCAAGGAAAATGCTTAAAAGCTAATCTGGATGCTTGCCCGTCCAATGCCCATTTCCCAGCTGTTCCTTTGTGCTGCTGCTCCTTGTGCTGTGGCTGCCGTGGCCAGCCCGTATCCCAGAGCCGGTGCCTGTCCTGCCGCAGTGTCCAAACGCGGCCCCCCCGGCGGGCAGGGCCGGCAGCTCCACGGGGCCGGGCAGCGGCCGGGGCGTCCCGCAGCCTCCTGGGGGCCGGGGGCCACTGCCGGGCCTGCAATTGCCGGGGGGTGCTGGGCTCAGGCAGCGCCCGGCGCTGAGCCCCGGCTGCCCCACAGCCCCGGCCCGGCCCCGCAGCTCCCCACAGGCCCCCAGCCCGTGCTCCCGGTGCCGCCCCTCTGCGCCCGCTCCTGCCGCTGCCCAGCACAGAGAAACCCCCTGCAATCCTGACCTCCTTGTGTGCCTGTCCTGGCAACCGGGGATACAAAGGATCTGCAGCAGCTGGCAACTTCTGAGGATAAGAGCCTGCTGGAAAACATCCCCATCCTCACTATTTTTCTCTTCCTCCTCTTTTCCATTATCCGTTTTCTTCCCACATAGATTCCTGCTGCTTCGTCTTGCCTGAACCATATTCCTGCACACTGCCCTTCACCCAAGCCCTTCTCATCACACAAACAGCATCCATCCTCTATTGTCTAAATCCATTGCGACTTCCCTTATTGCCCCCCTGGGTGTCCATGTCCGTGATTACCTCTGGGAGAATGTGCAAACTCCCTCCACATGCTGCCAAGGGACCCTTCAGAGATATTTTGGGATCATCATCCCTTTGGCCAGGAGCCCTTCCTGGCTTTCCCTTTCTACCCTCCACGGGTGCCCTGCCATGTTTAGTCCCCGAAGATGCCACTGTAGTCACTGCTGAGATTTTCAGTGCTCTCTGGCTGCCGACTCTTCCCAGCCCCCCTGATGTGTGACTCGTCTGTCTCCTGGCCCCAGCGCCCCCCTGGATGGGAATTTGGGGAGGTGGGAGGGGGGAGCACCAAGGCCGGGCCCCCCCGCGCTGTGGTGGCGGCAGCGGCTGCAGTGGGGAGCGAGTGCGGGCGGGAGCGGCCGAGAGCCCAGCGCTGCCCCAGCCCGAGCTGCCCCAGCTCCATCGCTGCCCCTGCGCTGGGATGCTGTGGGTTTGGGGGGAAGAGGGAGCCGGCAGTGGGTGCTGGGCCTGGGGGCAGCAGGAGAAGGGAAGGAGAAGCAGGGTTGAAGAACAAAATGGTCAAATAATGCATATGGGAGGAGCAGGTGGGATTGTGCATGAGAAGGAGGAATAGTAGGAGGAAGAGAAATGTGAGGAAAAGCAGGGACACAGGAGAAGGAGGAGCAGAAAAGAGAAGCAAGACAAGTTTCCATCCCTCCCTCTATCTACAGCCTCACCCCTGCAGCCCCAAGTTCATTGCCCCCCTCCAAATGCAGCAGGTGACCAGAGAGGGGGATCTATGATTTTCTGAAGGGTCAATCTTGGTGTTTGAAAGCTTTATTGGGGTAAAAGTTGGTGCTTTATTTCTTTTGCGGGGACTGAATCTTTGTATTTCAAGGGGATTTTGGCTGAATCTTGCTTTGTGGGGCGTTTTTGATGTGTATCTTGAGGTTTGGAGGATTTTGGGGCTGAATCTTGGTGTTTCAGAGGTTCTTAGAGACACAATATGGCCAGTAATTTTCTGGGATGAACTTGGGCAAAGGGGAACCGCCAGCTCAAGGCACTCCCCTCTTGTTTTTTCCCCAAACCAGGATTTTTCATTCCCAAGGCGTTGGCAGATGGAGGAGGAGGAAAAGCCCCGGAGATCTCTCTTGAGGAGGGGCTGCAAACCCATCCCAGAGAGCTGCGAGGAGGAAAGACCCTCCCTGAGCCGGGAAGGCGGCCGGAGATCCAGGCAGAGCTCAGAGCTGGTGGAGAAGCCTCCTGGAGGGGAGAAGCCCCACAAGTGCTTGGAATGTGGGAAGGGTTTCAAGTGGAGCTCCGAGCTAATCCGACACCAGATGATCCACACTGGGGAAAAGCCCTACGAGTGTGGGAAATGCAGGAAGAGCTTCAGGACTATTTCTTATCTGATGCATCACCAGGTGATCCACACTGGGGAACGGCCCTACACCTGCTTGGAATGTGGGAAGAGCTTTGGGTGGATCTCTGCCCTGAAATACCACCAGCGCATCCACACTGGGGAGAGGCCCTACGAGTGTCCCAAGTGTGGGAAGAGGTTTCACACCAGCTCCGATCGCCTCAGACATGAGCGGATTCACACAGAGGAGAGGCCCTTCCGCTGCCCCGACTGCGGGAAGGGGTTTAACCGCAACTCCACCCTCACTCTCCACCGGCGCATCCACACTGGGGAGAGGCCCTACGAGTGTCCTGAGTGTGGGAAGGGCTTTTCTGACAGATCAACCTTTACCAGACACCAACGGAGTCACCACTAAGGGAAGCCTTGCGAGTGCCCCGAGTGTGGGAAGAGCTTCGTGCTCTGCTCCAGCTCCATCCCCCATGGGAGGATCGGTGTTGGATGATCCCCAGTGACCCCCGTTGGGCAGAGCCCTGGTGATCCGTGGTCCTGGTGATCCCTGATGTGCGGAAGGAAGGTGTTGGAGAGATATCTCTCCCTTTTCCTTGTCCCGCTGTGATTTGGTTGGTAATAAATTCCCTCGCTGTGCCCAGGCTGGCTCTGTTGTTCCCGTGCCGGTGCTCGGGGCGGGATCTCTCCTGTTCCTTCTCTCAACTCCCGGGCCTCTCCTCAGCCAATCAGAGAATGCGATGAAGAAGATTCAGCCAATGAGAGAGAGCAGCTGTGATGACTCACCGGTTGCCGGGCAGACCCGCAGCACCCAGTGTTCCCCACCTGGACCCGCCCTCCCCGCCCAGTCACGATCCCCCCGCGGGGTCCCCCCAAGTCCTTTCCTAGTACCCCCCACTAAATGTACTGGGTGTAACTGGGAAGCTTTACTGGGAACACTGGGAGCAGCTGGGCTTAGGCAGAGTTCCAGCAGGGCTGGGGGAGACACACTACCCTCCCAAAATCAGTGTGGGGATGGAGCAGGGGGTCCTGGCCTTCCGTGAGTTCATGGGGAGGGGCTGCGGCCGCTGCCGGCTCAGGAACTCTGTGGGCAGAGAAAAGGGGGTGACACCCGGCTGGAGGTCCCCAGGAGGAGCACACCTACTCTGGGGGCGGGGGAATATGAACCCGGGGTCCCCCCCTCACCTTCTTGCACAGGTAGAAGCCGAGCCCCAGCGCCAGGAAGACGAAGCCCAACACGGAGCCACCAATCTCCGTAAGCACATTGCTGTGAGCGGCGTCTGGCGTCATCTCTGGGGCATCACAGGGGTCAGGGCCACCCAAAACCTCTCACGGACATTTCAAGCCTCTCCAAGAATCCTCCCAATCTCCCCCAGCCCACCTAGGGCTCCCTAAAACTTCTAATTCTTCTAATCTCTTCCTGGCTTCCTTGGGACCCACCAAACCCCTCCTGTCCCTTTCAAAATGCCATAACTCCCTCTCATTTGCCCCCCACTGCCCCAGGACCCCCACACCATCTCCCAATCCCTTCCCAGCCACACTAGAACTCACCAAGATCCTCCCAGTCTCTTTCCAACACAACCAACCTCATTCCAAACCCTGCTTTCCAATCCCTGATCTTTTTCCAGCTCCTCCACGCTCACTCAAATCCTTCCCAGTTATACCCAGCACCCCCAGACACCCTCCCAGTGCTCTCCAGGACCCCTAGAACCGCATCCCACCCTCCCCAGCATCCTTCAAACTCCTTCTCAGCCATCCTAGACCGCCGATCCATTCTCCTGTTTTAATCCAGGCTATCTCAAACTCCCTCCCAGTTACTCCCAGCACACGTCAATCCCTCTCCCAGCTCCCCCAGTGCCTCCCCCACGCCCCTCACACTGTGGGGTCCGGGCCGTGCTCCAGGCTGACGTGCTCCACCTGGAGCTGGAGCTGACCCCGTGCCGGGGGGGTTTCCAGCAGCACCAGGAGCTGGTAGAAATCCAGTCCCCATTAGGGAACAGATTGGTGGCCACCACATGCCCCGAGAGCTCCTGCTGGCCCTGGAACCATCTCAGCTGGATCTCGGCAAGGCAGAAATCCATCACGGAGCAGAGCAGGCATCTGGGGCTGGGCTGGGAGCTCGAGGGCCACAGTGAGATGGGCACTGGGGAGCGCTGGGAGAGAGCGGGGACACACTGGGATCAGCTGGGGTGGGGACTAGGAGAAATGGAAGAGGGCTGTTGTGGAAGTGAGAGGGACTGGGGATGAAAGTGGAGAAAGTGGGGGAACACTGGGAGAGAGTGGAGTGGATTGGGGAACGGGAGAAAGAGTGGAGGTTCGGGATTGGACTGAAAAGGACTTGGAACAGACTGGGAGGGATTGGGAATTCACTGGTAGAGAGGGTGGAGGTCTGGGAGTGGAATGCGAATGGAATGGCTGTGGACTGAGAGGAATTTGGAGGGACTCTGGTGACACTGGGAGGGACTGTGAGGACGCCGGGACAGACTGGGATGGACTGGGAGAGCCACCGGAGTCACTTGGGTTGAGGGGCAGGAGGCCCCGGGGATGGGCACAAGAAGGGCTGACGTGTCTCGGGTGATTCCCAGGAAGGTTTTGAGGGGCTCCAGGGTCATTCCCAGGGCAGGGCCCGAGGGGACACGCTCTGCCCCACGCTCACCTCTGCGCTCCACGAGGAACGGGCTGGACAACTCGTAGTTGTGCCGGCAGTGCCTGTCCACTGCAGCCCGTCTGTACTCCATCCATTGCGGGTCGCTGTTCCCGTGCCTGGCAGCCTTGTCCCCAAAGGAGGTGTCCCCACGTGCAGCCCCACATCGCTGCCCAAGTGCAGGAACTGCTCCCGCTTGGAGATGTTCCTCTCCACGAACCTCAGCCGGTCGGGGCCGTGAATGAAGTGACACTCGGCCTAAACCATCTCCTGGAACAGCGCTGTGTGTGCAGGACACAGGTCCGGGGGTGTCCCCCCAGCAGCCCCCCAGCAGCCCACAGTAGCCAAGAGCTCCGGGTCCCCGCCACACCCCCCATGGCCAGCACTGGGTAGGGTCTGACACCTCCCCCCTGTAGAAACTCTGGAAACTGAGGGGTTTGGGCTTTCTCTGCTGACAGGCAATGACCCTCAGGAAAACACTGCTTTTGACCTGAGGCTGTGAAGAAGGTTTCCAGAATTGTGTGATAGAACTGGGATCACTGGTGTGTAGTTTGAATAGAAGTGTGTAATGGCCCATGGTGGAAAATTTAGAATTTGTGGGTTTAGACTATATTAATACATATAAAACAAGATGGAGGTTTTAGGGTGGAGTTTTCTTTCTTTTTCACCTTCTTCACGGGTCTAGGTGGTACTTTTGTAATTGGATAGAAAATTCCACATTGCAGGTCACAGGTGATTGGTTGTTGGGTTAAAAGTAAAAAGAATTTAGCTGTGTGTTCTTAATTGGACAGATTGGCCCTTAAAAGGCCTTGTAGAGAGAGAGAGAGATACGTGTCCATTTTTAGCCTGTTAGCTAGAAGTGCTGTAGAACTCACTGTAATATAGATAAGAATTAATAAATATCTGAGTCCAAACATGAAATTCCGTCTCTAGAGCATTTAATCCTGGCTCTGGAAGAATAAAAGATAAAACATGATACTCCCCACCCCAAAATTCTCCTGGCGGAGGGCGCTGGGGGCGGGGCGCGGGTGGAGTCCAGGTGAGGAGCTCTGGGCGCTCTGGGACTGCCTGAGGAGTCATCAGCGCCGCGCGCTCTGATTGGCTCAATTATTTTGGTGCCTTCTCTGATTGGCTGAGGAGAGGCCCGGGAGTTGAGAGGAGGACCGGGAGAGATCCTGCCCCAGGCTAGCGGTGGAAGAACATCCAATTAACAAGGCATGCAGATCATTTCCCAGCGGTGCCCACACTCCTGTAGGAACTAAATGCACCGAGGATCTCACGAGGGTCACCAACTCTCTGGTGGCCAAATCCAGCCCTGCGCTCCCTGCGGGTGCGGGCACTCTGGGAAGGGCTCAGCTGCGGGTCAGATGGCCGGAGAGTGGCTTGGTGGTCACCTCGTGTGTGAGGCACTGATGGGCTGGGGAGATGCGTGGACACCACATGATCAGAGAGCTGACTGGGTAAAGGGACACGGCAACAGCGACACCGCAGTGACAGGCAGCCAATGCGGGCTTGTTTCAGTAAAGTTTGGGTTAAGTTTCGAGTATAAAAAGGCTCGGTTGGTTCCAATAAACCATCTTCTTCGGAGCAAGCAATCAAGTCCGTGTGTCTGTTCCTCATTGCTACACATGACCATGAGATGGCCATGACGATGACTCAGTTATGATCCTGACATGAACATCACATGATTGTGGCCATGAGCTGACCACAAGACGAGCATGAGAACGACCATGAGATCACCATGACTGTTGGGGGTTGGTTTTTCCCTTTCCTCTCTGCCTGTGGAATTTTTTTCTCATTGACATGCTAAGAAGCACTGATGACTAGGTCTTAGCAGTGATGGCTAGTGACAGAGGGAGGCGGGGCCTCATTGGTATTTTGGGAGTTTCTCTTAGAGGGCTGGGGGAGGTAGGGGTGGAAGGAAAGGGGGAACACGGTGAGATTGGAAGCAGGTAAAGGAGGGTGGGGGGCAGTTGCTGGCTCTCGCTCGCTTTTGGCTCTCGGAGCAGAAAGGTCATTGCTACCCCCCCACCATCCCAACGCCGGGAGCTGCCTCTCTGTTTTGGACCCCGCAGCCCTGCTTGGACGCCCTCCTGCTTCAGCTTGCTGTTTTCCCAGCATCCTGCCTCTCCTCCATCCCTTCCCATCTGGGACACAGCTGCCATCACCCCAGTGCCCCTGCAGCCGCACGGGGATCGTCGCACCTGCCCATCAGGAGCCTGCCAGAGCTCACTGCCAGCTGTGACAGCAACTGCACCAAAGGGGAAAGTGCCCGTGGCCCAGAGACTGGAACTGGCCTCCTGTTCTGTTTGTTGTTAATTTCATAGTTGTTGTTATTCCTATCTCCATATCATTGCCTGAGAGCCTCTTAATTTCAAAATTATACTAATTCAAAGGGAATGGATTTATTTTCTCCATTTCAAGAGAGGGCCCTGCTTTCCCTAGCAGACTTTCAAACCAAGACACATCTCCTGAGCAGCAAGGGAGAGTTCTCCCTGCAGTTGATCACCCCAATATGGTATATTTTTGTCAGCTCTGAATTTCCCTTCTCCACCTTCAGGAGAAGAAAAAAGTCTGACTTTGTCTCTCAGGTTTCCTGATCATTCATAACTGAAAGCTGTTGAGGTCCTGAGGTTGCTCCCATGGTGTTGGACCCATTGTGCCCCCCCAAATATCTTCCTTTACCCTATAAACAACTGACAGAGATGGAAAGCACAGTAACAGGTCGAGTTGCAGGAATGTAACAACTACAAATCTGTGCCACCTTCTGTCTACTGCCCTGACCTGCCAAAATAGGGCTTGGGGAATTTTTTTTTATAAATGCACATGCTCTTTATTTTTTCTTATCTTTTATGAGAGCTGCCAACCCTTTTGTACCCTGAATGTCTCTCCAGGTCTCTACCCAAAGGCCTGACCCAAGCTGTGACCCTTACAGCCAGGACCCCACCGTGAGGGGGTGGCAAGAGCTCTGTGTGTCAGCCCGGGTCTGGAGGCTGAGCTGGGAGTGATAATTATCCCTTTTCTAATGTCCTGTGAGCTGTGACTGCCAATTCTCCAAAGGCCATGACACATTTTCACCAGGAGTGTGATGTCCATTGTTACAAAGCTCCCATTTTTACAAAGGAAACATTTTCAGTTTCGTTTTCTCCCTGTAGTGGAAGAAGAAAAATCACGGCTACTATTGTAAATAAATCAAAAGCGTTTCAGGCAGATTTGTTAAATTGAAACATCTACTCCTCAGGGCACAGCCTCACCCTTTTTACAAGGCTTCCTTTGAATGCAACGTGGAATTTGCTCAAGTAGGAACTGCTGGATGATGCTTCCTGAGATGGATTTTTTCTGTTGGATGCAACTGTCTCCAAACTGGAGGATATTGAACAAAATGATAAGTAAATCAGTTTTGTCTCATTTAGGGTGTGGAATGCCAGAGCGATGCAAAGAACTGGTAGAAGCAGGATATGATGTTCGACTGCCAGACAAAGAAAATGTGACTCTTCTTCACTGGGCAGCGATAACAGAGAGGAGCTGGTGAAGTGAGCTGGGAGTCCCTGTGACAGTAACAGCAATAGCATATTCTGCCACTGTTACCTATAATGACTTTGTTGCTTTTGTACTTAAAGACAGAGGAATGCCCTGCTTGAGAAGAAAAGGGTAGAATTCAAATCTTAATGAACTTAGCTTTGTGAAAATGTCACCAAAATGGAAAGATAGCCCATTCTCTGCATTCCCGAGCAGCAGGGAGGCAGGGAAAGCAGGCAGATTGGATCCCATTGCCGAATTGCAGCGTAGCAAAGTCCCGAAGCCGAATGCACAAAAGCTCCCGCAGCAACCATGCAACCGACTGCCCTGATCCACTGATGGAAGGGAAGCAGCCAGGGTTACACCCCAGTCACTGAATTCCAGGATTAAACCAAAATTCTTTTGCTCTAGGTAGGCGCAAAGGAGAAAATCCCAACCAGATATTCTCAGGAGGTAAAAAGCACACAGTTTACTAGCAAACTGGCAAAAACGTTTACAGGCAAACCAGAGAAAATTAAGGAACATTGTCAAAAGAGTAAACACAACACCACTTATCACAGCATAGACTTAGCTCACCAAACATAGAAAATCTTTACACTCATTTGATGTTACCTTTCGTGAGAGAGAAGAAAGAGGGGGCCAGAAAGACAGGAAAGATATAGAAAACCAGACATCTGTCTATGGAGTCCTGGGTTCCAGTGATGTAAAACTCCAAGATGAAGGTAGGGCTAAAGGATCATGTGCTTGCCTTATGGGGATCCTTCTTTCCTATGGTGGCCCCAAACCTTTTCAGCCCATCCTGGGCCTTCCTCCCAGGAGGGATTTCTGGTCTCTTGGCCACTTGGGTGCCTCCAGTGTGCCATGACTGACAGACATCGTGGAGCAGAGCACTACTTTCCCAGAGATCTGATCTACTCCTAGCACACATTCCCAGCCCCTCAGGATGTCTCAAAAAAGATTACCTTTTCCAGACTCTGACAGGCAGGACCCAACCCCGACAAAGTCTCGTGTAGAGCGTACACCTTTAGCACAATGTGAAACTGCCTAGGCAGCCTTTAAAAACTCGTGCCCTAAAGCAAACCCCTCTATCCTACTCAAGGCTTCCTGGCTGTCAAATCCTAAAGACACAGCGACCATCTTTTTGGCACAAAGGGTCATGGGACAGATACTTTATCACCAGGAATCCCTCCTAAGCCAGCATCCTTCCAGAGAGTTGGAGAGAAAGAGAGAAGGTCCTCCCTGAGCCTCCTTTCCTGCAGGCTGAGCCCCCATCTCCCTCAGCCGCTTCTCATCTGACTTGTGCTCCAGAGCCCGCCCCAGCTCAATTCTCTGCACACACTCGAGCACCTCAAAGTCTTTCTTGTAGTGAGGAACCCAAAACTGACCCCAGGATTAAGGTGAGACCTCAGCAGTGCCCAGAACAGGGGGACGGTCACTGTCCTGCTCATGCTGGCCACACTATTGCTGACACTGGCCAGGATGCCATTGTCCTTTTTTGCCACCTGGGCACACCTGGGCTCGTGTTCGGCAGCTCTGGGCCAGCACCTCGAGGTCTTTTTCTGTGGGATGATTGGAAACTGCAGGGAACTATCACTGGAATGTGGACAGTTCAGTAACAACTCCAAGGGGCCCAGTCTGATTTCGGGACTCTTTGGCCGCTTTGGTAACAAGTCAAGTCAGCCCAGTTCCCCTTAAGGGCTCTGTGGCCGCCTGAAGTCACCAGCCCGTAGCCGTGCAGGGGGATGTTGTAACCCAAGTGCAGGTGTAAGCTATTTCTTTGGACACCAGTTCCCACTCTTGCAGAACGTTGGGGTTTATTTATGGATCCCTCGTGCCCGCTGGCCGAAGCGCCTCCTGCCCCCGCTGTTGTTGCTGTCGGAGCTCGCAGCGCAGCCCTGCAGGAACGGCCGCTGCGCGCGGGCCCCGCTCCGCCGCTGCCCCGGTGACGGCCGAACCCTGGGCGCGAGCACCGCCACGGGGGCGGGGCCTGCGCCCCTCGCGCTGCTCGGCCACCAATGGGGAGCCGTGGGACGGGCGGGGCGGGCGGGGATTGGCTGGGGCCGGTGGGCGGGGGCGGGGCCCGGCTGAGGGGCCGTTGGTGCGGCAGAGTGGGAGCGGCGGCGGCCGGGGCGGCGTGGGGGAGCGGAGTGCGGTGGGGAAGGGACCGACCCCCGGTGGGAGAGAAACCGACCCCCGGCGAGAGAGGGATCGGCTCCCGGCGAGGAACTGAGTGGCCTCTGGCGAAGGAGTGAGCCCCGGTGAGTGGCCCATAACGAGTGCCCCTCGCGGCGTGGTCTCGCGTCCTGTGCCCAGTACCAGCGCTCTCTGACTGATCCACATCTGTACTTGCATCTGTTTGACATCTGGAACAGGACTCCCATGCTGACCTCCATGGCTGCTGGCATATATTTATTCCCTTTGTGTCACTTTCCAGGTACTTTATGGAGTTATGATCCGGATGCAGTGTCTGGTTTCTCACACAGCTGTTGAATTAATCTTTTTGCACAAAAGGTGGTGGATGATGCACTGGCATTTACTCTTTGGTGTTTCACACTTTACAAGGCATTTTGGAAGCCAAATGAAGCTTATGTACTTAGAAATTAAATATGTAGGGAATGTAGTCAAATATTGCTTGTGTGACGTATTCCTTAATGAGTTCTTTTAGAAAAAGCAACTATATAGAACTGTACCCATTTGTTTTAAATTAATACACAAGATCAAAATAAAAGGACAAGGAGCCGAATCTAATTACCGACTGTCCTGCCTCCCCACAAAAAAGGGTGACAACCTTACATGCAATCCATTTTTAGAGCTGTGTGACAGGTTAGATGTATTAGCAGTCCAGAATCACAATATCTGTATACTGCCGAATTGGCTTACCCAATACTTAACAGAAACTTAATAGTAATATTTGGTATATGTATGTAAGGGATAGTGTTTTGAGGGGTTTTGTCTTATATGCATTTACTGTGAATACATTCTCTCTTTTCTCGGTGGTTTTGTATGTGTCCATGCCTGACTTCTGCCATAAACTTCTCCCTGGCTGTGTGGGAGGTGTACAAGAAGGTGCTGTCAGCCCTGCTGGGAAGGTCTTCCTTGGAATACATGCACACCATGGAATCCTCTGAAGTTATACTATGTCTGTTCTTAGAGTATTTAATAACCATTGTGTAGCCAGAGCAAACGTGGACATAAAGGCTCTCACCTTCCTCACGTGTTCAGTTCAAACAAAACCAGAAAGCAATCTATGTCATCTTTTAGAATAAGTTATAGCATTTGCATCTCTTAAAATTAGTAACACTGTTGATCTGGTAGGCACCACATCATCAATGGAAAAGTACTGGTTGATGATTTTGGCACTTAAAATTGTCACTGGACTATTGCTGGTATTTGACAAGATAGTTTTACCTGCTCAAGCTCCATGAACCCAAGGGACTTGAGCAAAATGTGTGATGTGAACTGTTAGAAAGAGTACTACAGTTGTTACTGTTATAAATGAGAGACAAAAGTCTCGATATTCAGCAAAATTTAGATTGCTTTATTTGATATAGAAAGAGCAAGCAGCGCTGGGGAACGTGAGGGGTCACCGCCCACTCCACGCTCCACCCAACCTTGGTTTGCAGCCTCTTCTTATACTGTGGGTTCTCGTTGTAATCAATAATTTTTGGTTTTTTGTTGTCATAAGTAGTGGTGGTTGAATAAACATCCTTACACAAATTCACAAAGCCTTTGGGTGATAATCAGTCACAGATAGCCATCTGGTCCTTGTAGATATCCACCAGAGAAGTTCTGGAAGTCTAGTCCTTGAGATAGGCAGCATTGATCAGACAAAGGCAGGAAGGGCTTTCTGGGAAGCCTGATTTTGCAAGCTGGTAGCCAATACAACTTATTTGGAAAACATAACATAACATATTATAATGTAACATAATACAACGTAATATAACAAAGTGATTTTAAACAGAATTATTTTATCATATAATTTCCATTATCTAGTGTCCATGCTTCACTTCAGAGCTTAGTATTCTGGTTTATATAAACCCCAATGCTTTTGTGATTAACACGAATCTTTTATCAATTATCATACTGAGAACCCCAAAACTCCCCCTGGACCCTCACCTGGGAAACCCCAAATCCTTGGGAATGCTCACCTGGGATCCCCCCCAAAAATCTAATCTGGGTACCTGGGAACTCCAAAACCTCCTGCAGCCTCATCTGGGAAACCCCAAATCCTTGAGAATTCTCACTTGGAACCACCCAAACCCCACCCAAACCCTCCCCAGAACTCCCCAACCCCTCCCCCGCCCCCTAACCCCCATTTACTGTCCCCAGCTGTCCCCCCCTGCCCTCCCCCCCGAGCTGGCCCAGGTGGACACCGCGTGGCACTGAGCCCTGGTGGCCCTGGTGGCCCTGGTGGCCCTGGCCGAGGCCTTGAGGACACCAAGCACCGTCCCCACGGCACTGGCTGAAGCCAAGGTCACACTGTATCAGGCCCAAGTGGCCCTGGAAGAGCTGAAGGAGGCCAGAAAGGCCGAGGTGGCCCCGGCGGTGGCCCGGGGGACCCTGGGGGACGAGGACAAGCAGGAGCTGCGGGGCTCCAAGGGGTCCTGGCTGAGGCAGCAGTGATGATGATGCTGGAGCAGGAGGAGGAAGGGGCACAGCAGTGCCAGAGCTGGCTATGGGCTGGGCACAGGCTGGCCATGGGGCTGATGGTGCTGTGTGCTGCTGTGTGTGAGTAAAAACCAGTGTGGACCAGTATAAATCAGTATGGACCAGTATAGAGCAGTACAGACCAGTTTGGGTGAGCTGGGCTCCAGGCTGGGCATGGGCCGGCCGTGGGGCTGATGGTGCTTTGTAGGAGTATAAACCAGTATAAACCAGTATAAATCAGTATAGACCAGTATGGGCCAGTACAGACCTGTACAGACCAGTATGGACCAGTAGAGACCCACCCTGTCCCAGGATGGGGACACTGGGCTGGCACTGGGAGCACTGGGAAGGAACTGGTTTGGTGACATTGAGATGGTGACATTGGTATGGGGAAAATGAGTTGGTGACAATGGGATGGGACTGGGATGGAACTGGTGGCACTGTGACACAACTGGGAGCACTGGGACAGGGACACTGGAACAGGATGGGGGATACTGGGATGGGACAGGGACACTGGAATGGAACTGGGAGCATTGGGCTGGTGGCACTGGGACAGGACTGAGGACACTGAGACTGAACTGGGGACACTGGGGTGGTGCCATGGGTGGCACTGGTGATGCTGAGATGGCACTGGGGACATTGGGACAGGACCAGTGACACTGGATTGGTGACACTGGGACAGAACTGGTGGCACTGGGATGGAACTGGGGACACTGGGTTGGTGACACTGAGCTGGCACTGGGAGCACTGGGCTGGCACTGGGAGCACTGGGCTAGTGGCACTGGGACAGGACCGGTGGCACTGGGCTGGTGACACTGGTATGGGTCAATGACGGGGTGGCACTGGGCTGGCACAGGGACACAACTGGGAGCACTGGGACAAGAACACTGGGACAGGATGGGGGACACTGGGATGGCACTGGGGACACTGGGCTGGTGATGACATTGGTATGGGGACACTGGGGATGTGGTACTGGGACAGGACTGGTGGCACTGCGATAGGACTGGGGACACTGGGCTGGAACTGGGTTAGTGACACCAGGCTGGTGGCACTTGGGTGGTGACAGAACTGGTGGCACTGGGTTGGGTTGGTGACACTGGTATGGTGACAATGGGGGGGTAGCACTGGGATGGGACTGGGAGCACTGGGATGGTGACACTGAGAGGGAACTGGTGGCACTGGGACACAACTGGGAGCACTGGGACAAGAGCACTGGGACAGGATGGGGGACACTGGGCTGGCACTGGGAGCACTGGGAGGGAACTGTTTTGGTGACATTGAGATGGTGACTTTGGTATGGGGAGAATAGGGTGGTGGCACTGGGAGGGAACTGGAGACACAGATTGAACTGGGAGCACTGGGATGGTGACACTGGGACACAACTAGGAGCACTGGGACAGGGACACTGTGACAGGATGGGGGACACTGAGATGGACTGGAGACACTGGACACTGGGATGGACTGGAGACACTGGGAGGGAACTGGGAGCACTGGGATGGTGAAATTGGTATGGTGGCAATGGGGCAGTGACACTGGGCTGGGAAGGAACTGGGAACAGTGAGCTGGTGACACTGGGACAGGACTGGGGACACTGGGGCAGCTCTGGTGGCGCTGGGGTTGAACTGGGGACACTGGGATTGAACTGGGGACACTGGGCTGGTGACACTGAGACTGAACGGGTGGCACTGGGATGCTGACACTGGGGCAGCCCTGGGCTGGTGGCTCTGGGGTGTTCTTGGTGCCACTGCTCAGGTGCCACTGTGCTGGTTGCCCTGCTGCCGTGTCCCCGGTGCCACCTGTGCGGTGTCCCCATGTCCCCGCAGTGTCTCTGGACTTGGCACACTCTGCCCTGGGGGTGACCAAAGACAGTCACCTGCTGCTGGCTCTGGGCACAGTGGCCGTGTCCTGCCAGGTGACCCTGCAGGCCTCGGTGACATCGTGGTGACACCTGGCCACCATCGCCTGTGAGCACTGGGCCATGGCCCAGCACCTGCGTGACTGTGCCCAGGGGGTGGCGACTGCCAGGGCCAGCGCCGAGGCCACTGCGGCCACCAGCAAGGACACTGCAGATGTCCAGGGGCAGCTGGACACGGTGACATGGCACCTGGGGTACTTGGTAGACGCTGTTAACAGGGACATGATGGTGACACATGTGGGACATGGCAACAGGGGTTCCCCAGAGCTGCCCAGGCCCTCGGGGACATCGTGGTGGCCTTGGGAACCTCGGTGGAGGGACACAAGGAAGTGATGTGAAAGCTGGAGGCAGCCCGGGATGCAGGGACAGGGTGGGGACATGGGGGCGGCACTGTCACCCCGAGGGACACTGGGGACCTTGGTGCCTTTGCCTTGGGGACATCGGGGCCACCCTGAAGTCACCTGTCCTGTTTTGGGTCACTAAGATGACCCTGCAGTGTCCCCACGTGACCACAGTTTGTCCCCCTGAATCGTTAAAAACCGGTATAATCACGGACAAAGGCGCTGTAACTAATTAAAGTTACAAAGTGGTGTGTTTATTCACCGGCACGGGAGTCACCTCCCAAAGGCGTGACTGCCCCGAACAAGGTTCTTTGCCCTCTATTTATTGCCCCAGATCTTACATACAATACATGTGCATAACCCCAGCACCTCCCATCCCCATCCCATATTAAAATGAGCCCATTCGTCATTCAAGCATGCGCAGTTCTTCTCTTGAATTGGGTCGGTGGTCTCGAAATGGGTCAGTGGTCTCAAAGGATGAAGTCAGGAGAGTCTTCATCAGGTCTCTGTGATCCTGTGGCACAATCCAAGGCCTCGTGCTTCATGATTAACGCATTATTATTTTATTTATTATTTAGGTTCTTCTATACCTAAGTTCATAATAGCAGATAATTATACCAATTAGCTCTTGCCTAAGCATCAAGTAATTACCTACCTAACGTACATCTTGGCCATGGAAACTCCTTCTACCCTTAGCAAAAATCTTAACTCTTTAAAACCATGATTCAACTCTCCATGTCTGTGCCCCACCATGTCTTTGTCCCTCCATATCCCCACCCATGTCTCAGTTCAGTGTCTTTATTTTCACCCGTGTTGGTTGTTTTAAAAGGATGAAGAGAAATGAAAAGCAAATCGAGGCTAAAAGAAAAAGATTTCAGTGTCTGTGTGAGCTGAGGACCAATGTGCTTGAGTGGGAGGGAAAAACATTTTTTGGAGGTCTTTCCACCCCACTGTCTCCAAAATCTTGGTCTTTGCCTCAGTTCATTACCATGTGGCTGCGGAAGACAACCTTGGGCAATAGGAAATGAAAATCCGGGAATTAGTGAGGTTGGAAAAGATCTCCAAGACCATTCCTGGATATTCCTGGATACCACCAGGAGATAGGATTGAACACAGAATATTTTCTGAGATTGAAAGTCAACAAATCTGCTCTCCTCAAAGAATTCCCAATGTCAGTTTGGGCCCTGATGGACGTTCCTGCCCCTGTGTTCATCCAGGTGCCCACAGGGAGACAGGATGATGCAGAAACCCCTCAGCCAGGTGTCTTCCCAACACGGATCACCAGGACCAAAGATCACCAGGGCTCTGCCCAACGGGGGTCACTGGGGATCATCCAACACCGATCCTCCCATGGGAGATGGAGCTGGAGCAGAGCACAAAGCTCTTCCCACACTCGGGGCACTCACAGGGCTTCCCTTAGTGGTGACTCCGTTGGTGTCGGGTCAAGTGAGAGCTCCTGGAGAAGCTCTTCCCACACTCAGGACACTCGTAGGGCCTCTCCCCAGTGTGGATGCGCCGGTGGACAGTGAGGGTGGAGTTGCGGTTGAATCCCTTCCCGCAGTCGGGGCAGCGGAAGGGCCTCTCCTCTGTGTGAATCCGCTCATGTAGGAGGAGATTGGAGCTGGTGTGAAACCTCTTCCCACACTTGGGACACTCGTAGGGCCTCTCCCCGGTGTGGATGCGCTGGTGTTTTCTCAGGTCAGAGCTCCATGCAAAGCTCTTCCCACATTCCGAGCAGGTGTAGGGCCGTTCTCCAGTGTGGATCACCTGGTGCTGGATCAGGTTGGAGCTGTTGCTGAAGCCCTTCCCACATTCCCCACACTGGTAGGGCTTCTCCCCAGTGTGGATCCTCTGGTGTAGGATCAGCTGGGACCTGTAGTTGAAACCCTTCCCACATTCCAAGCACTTGTGGGGCTTCTCCCCTCCAGGAGGCTTCTCCACCAGCTCTGAGCTCTGCCTGGATCTCCGGCCGCCTTCCCGGCTCAGGGAGGGTCTTTCCTCCTCGCAGCTCCCTGGGCTGGGTTTGCAGCCCCTCCTCGTGAGAGATATCCAGGGCTTTTCTGCCTCCTCCATCCCTGCACACCTGAGGAATGAAAATTCCTGGTTTAGGGGGAAATAACAAGAAGAGAGCTCCATAAACTGGGTGTTCCTCCTTGCCCAAGTTCATCTCTGGAAGTCATTGAGCATCTTATGTCTGTAATAACCTCCCAAACACCATGATTCCCACCCAAAATCCTCCAAACTTTAAGACACAGATCAAAACCTCCCCAAATATCAAGATTCAGCCAAAATCCCCTCCAAAATTGTGCTGATTCGAAAGCAAAACCAGTGAAAGACTCCAAGTCAGAAATACAATTTTATAGGAAAAGAGATAAATTCATGCAATAGTACAAAAGAAAACAACTGACAGAATCAGAATACAACCTGACACCCCACTAGTTAGGGTGGTGGTAGCAGTCCCAATGAAGTGGTCTTGTTGTAGTAGTGATGCTGTAGAAAGGTCTGGTAGCTCTTGTCCTCTGGAAACCAGTGGGGAAGGGCTGCCTTGGTGTTCCCAATCTCAGATTTTCTCTAGGTAGGAAAGGCTTGGCTCCTCCCCCTGGCTGGAGCATCTCCCAATGGGATGAAGGAATTTTATCAGTCATGCAGTGGCACTCAATGGACCATTAACAGAAGATATCTTCCTGGAGGAAGGATGGGTTGTGGAAAAGATAAAGAACACTGCCCCACCTGGTTTTATCAGATGGCCCATTAGCAGAGGATATCTCCCACAGAGATAAGGATCACTGCTCCACCTGGTTTTTTCCACCACTCTTTGTTCTTTTGTTTCTTCTTGGGACCTCTGACCGGTTACTTCATGTTTGCTGCTGATTTCCTCTCCCTTTTGAAGATGAAAATGGTAAAAGTGTCTTTGACCTGCCTTGCTGGATATTGTGAAGAGGAACAGTCATCTACTGCAAGTGGAAGTGTCACAGGTGGATCAGAGTTCTGTGAGTGCTGTATCAAACAAGACCTCATCAGACCTGCCAGAACAACTGGTCCATGCTGCCCTTCACTGCTCTGCCTGTTCCCCACTGTTTCATGCCAGAGTAATTTAACTGCTGTTAATTGGGTGTGTGTTTCACTCGAGCCAGTCCAGCAGAACCAGCAGAATGCAGCCCCAGAATGAATGGGGCTCTGCAGAGGAGCCCCAGACTATTCATCAGCCTGCCTGCAGAACTGGCTCCAACTCTGAACCCTTGTGACCACACTCTGAAGAAGACACACTTCTGATATTTCTGAGGCACTTATGACTGAGGCACTGCACGAGCTTGTGCAGGTAAGAATCCCCAAGTTCTTTCTGTCAGGAAAATTAATCAACAAACACCAGAGGTTTATGTCCAAAAAGTAGACTTTATTCAAATAAAGGGAGAGGCCATGGGACATTCCCCTGCGATCTCTCAAATTTTTGGAGGACGCAGCCTCCTTTTTATCCTATTTTCCCGGCCGCATTTCCCTCTCTCTTTCCCCTTTGGCTGAGGTACTTGAGAGGCACAGACTTCCCGGAACGCCTGATACCTGAAATTCCCCTCTAATGTAGAACCCTCCCTTTTAATTTTTAATTCTTATAGAATTCATAGTTTCCCCCCCGTTGCTTCTTTCATCTTTCGATATCCAATTTCATTTATCAGCAGCCCTACAGTTTGTTTGTAAAGGCAAATATCTCTTTCCATTCATCAATCAGTGGAATCCATCCCATTGTTTCTTTTATCTCTCAGTGCTAGCCTTATCTACAGGCTGATCCACAGCTCATTTGGAAAGACAAATTCAACATTACTCGCAATCCCCCCTCTTTTATTTTTTCAATAATTGTCTTTATAAACTTTAGCTATCATTGACTTAATTTTTTTTTGTTCCTGAGTCCTTTTTGGTTTTGTAATTATTTGGAGTGACATCAATTTCTGTCCTTTTGTAACCATCTCTGGATCTGTAGGCGTGGCTATTACCTGCATCCCTTTGATCACATGTTAAATAAGTTGTACTAAGCAAGGGATCATGCATGGTAAAAAGATTAGAGTTGCTACAGCACATAAGAGGAAAAAAAGTAGTTGTTTAACCCATAGTCCACCAGGTAGCCAAGAAAACATGTCCCATTCCCATCCTTTCCGTGTTTGGACTGGCACATGAGCTAATTTTCTTATTCCTTTTGCTATTTGTTTCACCACCTTTCCATTGTCATCTATTTGCAAACAGCAGTTTGAGTCATTAAATTTGCCACACACTCCCCCTTCTTCTGCTAATAAATAGTCTAATACCATCCAGTGTTGAAATATTGCAGTTCTCATCTGAATAGACTGGTCAGCAAGAAGGTCAAGAGCTGTAGCTGTCTGGTTACTTACTATTTCAAAGACAGCTTGTAACCTAATTATCCGGTTTAGATTATAAATGGGTTCTCTGGCACCTGATATGAATTCATTAGGATTCCAAGTGGCTGGTCCATAGTGTTGTATGATTCGTTCAGGTGGCCATTCATCTTCACCCCATCTTTGGGTGCTCCCTCCAGCCAGGGATACATCAATTGACCGCTTTTCTCTAATTAGATCATCATATACCTTGATTCCTAAGTGATTTCCCTGAACCTGTGGTAGCAGAAAGAGCAGTGTCTGATATACCCCACATAACATATTCCTGACCAGTTTGGGGGTAACCTGCGATATGCATGTTGGCCACAAATCCAGTAATGCCCCTTTAAAGCCCAGGTCCCATTGGCAAAGGGACCTTCCCAATGTTCATGGTCAATTGGAGAGTCAAAATACAGCTTACTCCCTGGGCCCAGTGGTCCCCCAACAATGGTTGCCCCACCATAAGAATCACAGTAGTTGCATTTCCAAGCTCCCACATGAGGTTTCCACCTGCAGTTACATTCCAGATCTGTTTTGTTAGATTTGGACCAGAACCTATTAAAAAGGGTTCGAGTTCCATTTCGATGTTGCCATTTCCACTGGTAGTCACGGATAACATGTGTCCTACTTGTGGAATTATCTCGGGGGCAGCTTAAAAATAAGGGATCAAAAAACTTATCCTTCCCCACTGCTTTACAGCCTTTTAAATCTTTCTGGTAATTATGGTAGGAGCACTTTACCCAGCTACCATTTGTGAGCTTAACATGTGTTTGATTCCATCTGCCTTGATATCTGGAACAATCATAAGGAAGGCAGTTGGGGGTCCAACAATCTAAACCCAAAGATAAAGTCCAGTCACAAACGCTTTTTCCCATGTATATGCTTCTTGTCCTAAGTGCCTCTTTCAGAAGAATGAAGCAGCCATGGACTTCCTTCTTCATCCCAAACTCCTGTTCCATTACGGACCTCACTCAGGGTGCTAATCTACTATTTAGGTTCAACTGGGCTGGCCACCCATGGCCCGTTTTCAGATTCTCCTGGCCCTCCACAGACCCAACAATTGCTAAGATTAAAGGGTTTTGCTACTTCTTCTCCTAAGGTCAAAAAATTATTTTCCCATTCTTGGCCCCAACCTAACCAATAATATAAAGGTAACATTATTAAGAGAAACATTCTGATTGTGTAATCTAATTTCCTAACTTCATTTTTACTTTCACGTTGTCTTCCACACAGCTTGTGGCGAGTGAAGGCACAGAAAGAGCTCAACATAAAGAAAACAATGACAGCAAGGGTTGGCCCCCAGTGCCTGGAGATCTGAGAGGAGGGATGCCCACACAGACTATTTCAGCAGGCACTCTGTGGGTGGGCACACGAGGCTTCCCCCGATGTCGACGCCCTGGCTGCTGCTCCAGTCCCCTCCTGCCGAGTGTCAGTCGCGGCTTCCCGTCCTTCTCCTCCAGCTGAGATGTCCAAATCTCTGGGGCTGCAGAGACCTTGGCCCGAGTGTGATGGGTCCAGCCGTGTTCAGCTGTCTTGACGGCTGTGTCTGTGCTCAGCAACACCTGGAAAGGTCCACGCCACTTGGCCACCAGTGGTGCTTCTTCCCACTCCTTAACCAGGACCCAGTGTCCCGGTTGGATGTTGTGAACAGCAAAGTCCAAAGGCAAGGTCTGTGCCAGCTGAGCTTCCTGTCGAAGAGATTTCACAAGAGACAGTATCCAGCCACATATTGTTTTAAATACACATCACTTATCTCTATCCCCCCACTCGGCTGAGAATTACAAGGGTAAGGAATTCCAAACATCAATTCAAAGGGAGATAATTGAATATCTCCCCTGGGTCTGGCTCTTATTCTTGTTAAAGCCAGGGGCAGGAGCCGTACCCATGGCATCTTAGTTTCTATCACCAGCTTCAGGAGATGTTTCTTTATTTCTCCATTCATCCTCTCAACCTGACCCGAACTCTGTGGGTGCCAGGGGGTATGGAGGTTCCACTGTATCCCTAGAGCAGTCATAACTCCTTGAAGAATTTTTCCTGTTAAATGAGTTTCCCTATCTCAATCTATTGCTTCCACCATCCCATATCTTGGAATTATTTGTTCCAAAAATATTTTCACAACTGATCCTGTAGTTGCTGACACAGTTGGAAATGCTTCTGGCCACCCGGTTAATTGACATACTATTACCAGAAGATATTTAAATCTTGCCACTCGAGGCATTTCAGTAAAATCCACCTGGCATCTCTGGAAGGGACGTACTGCCCAACGCCTCCCTCCCCTGGCCAGTTTCTTTGTAACTTTGTTGTTGGTTTTAGCATAAGTTAAACAACATTCAACAGCTCGCTTTGCCAGGCTAATGAGACCAACAGCAGCGTTCATTTTGAGGAAGGCTTCTGCCAGTCCTCGGGAGCCCCAGTGACTCCCTTCATGAAGTTGTTTTAACAATTGTAAGGCTAGAGCTTTTGGTATCCACTGTTTACCATCCCTTGTAAACCAACTATTTTCTTCTTTCCTCTGCAGCTTAATAAACCTCTTTTTTTCCCCATAGTTTTCCAAATGTATGTATTACCCCATATGCATATTTAGAATCAGTAAAGATATTTACTGTCTTGTCCTGGTATAATTCACAGGCTCTCACAAGCCCGTACAGCTCTGCTGTCTGAGCTGACCAGGTGTGTGGTAACCTCCCCCCTTCCTTTAATTGCTTCCCATTCACGATAGAGTATCCTGTAAATCGTTTCCCTTCTACCACCTTGGAGGACCCATCAATGAACACATTCTCTCCCTCAGGCCAGGGAATATCCCGTAGATCTTCCCTAACCCGTGTCTGGAGGTCTATAACCTGGATACAATCATGGATTTCTTCCTGGCCCCCCTTTTCTCCAGGGCCATTTAAATAAGAGGCTGGATTAAAAATTTCCCCACCTTTAAATTCTAAATCCTCCTGTTCCATTAAACAAGATTCCTACTGTAATAATCGAGCAGTCATCATCCCCTTAGAGGCTCTCTCAGTTAACAAAGCTTTAATCTGATGTGGGACTTTAACAATGAGATCCCCTCCCCTTGTCAGCTTTCGGGCCTCAGCCACCATCAGAGCTGTGGCTGCACAGTTCTGCAGACAATGGGGCCGCCTCTGGCCACCGGGTCTAACAGCTTAGAAAAACAGGCAACACGCCTCCGTGTTCCCCCATGCTCTTGCACCAAAATTCCTTTAGCATGACCCTGTTTGACATCCACATATAGCTGAAATTATTTTTCTGCATCTGGAAGAGCTAGGACTGGGACCTTAACCAATTTGTCTTTTAATTTCTTAAAGCTTTTCTCTCCTTCTGGTGTCCATACCACGACATTAGGACTGTTTTGGGTCAAAAAGTTATATAAAGGTCTGGCCACCACAGAAAAATCCTCGATCCATGCTCTGCAGTACCCCACCAACCCTAAAAACTGCCGTAACTCCTTTTTAGTCTGGGGTAATGGTACCTGTAAAATCCCTTGTATCCTTTCTGGATCAATACACCGTAACCCTTCGGACAGAATGTGTCCCAAATATTTGACCTTCTTTTCTACCAACTGTGCTTTCTTTTTGGATACTCTAAGTCCCTTTTTTGCAAGAAAATTAAGCAGCTTTACAGTAGCCTCTTCAACCACCTTTTCCTGTTCCCCTGATAAGAGCAAATCATTTACATACTGCAACAACTTGACTCCTAAGGGTGGAGTAAACTCTCTTAATATTTTCTGCAAAGCTTGCCCAAACAGAACTGGTGACTCTGTATATCCTTGAGGGAGTACTGTCCATGTCAATTGTTGTTTTATCATTTTCCCTCCTTCCTCCTGTTCCCACTCAAAAGCAAAATACTGTTTACTATCTTCTGTGATTGGACACCCCCAGAAAGCATCCTTCAAATCCAGTACAGAATAATACTGATGTGAAGAAGGGATTTGATTTAGGATTGTGTATGGATCTGGAACTGTGGGATGCCTTGGTTTGACAATCTCATGTATTATTCTTAAATCCTGCACCATTCTGTAGGTTCCATCTGGTTTCTTAACCGGCAGGATAGGAGTGTTATAGGGAGACATACACGGCTCTAAAAGACCTGCTTTTAGCAGGGACTCAATAACAGGCTGTAACCCCTTCTTTCCCTCCCTTGAAAGAGGGTATTGCTTTTTAGACACCACTTGTCCTGGTTGCTTCAAAGTAATTTGGAGAGGCTCTATGTCCAGCTTCCCATATTTCCCTGGAGCTGCCCATACTTCCTGATTTATTTTAGCATAAGCCTTTTCAGACATTTTACACAAAGATATCACAGTTTCGGACTCCGTGTCACTTCTTACAATGCTAATTTGCATTCCCATTCTAGCCATCAAATCTCTTCCCAGTAAATTACAATCACAATTAGGAACAAACAAGAATTCATGCAGTTCAAATCTGTCCCCCACATCTATTAACAGTGGTTGAATAAAATGCACTCGCTCATCCTTCCCGCTTACTCCTTGAATAACCAAGGATCTTTTTGACAATTTCCCCTCCTTAGGTATAAAATTTAAGGTGGACCGAGACGCCCCCGTGTCTACCAAAAAACACACCTCCTCTCGATCCGGACCCACCTTAAAAGTTATCAAGGGCTCTTGAGTGGTGGGTCCTTGGTATAATAGGAGCCCCTGACACCCCTAACAATCCATTTCTATTATTCTCTGGACTTCCTCCTCCTGAGGGTCCAGTTGTTTCTGCGGACACTCGTTTTTCCAATGCCCTTCTGCCCTGCAGACAGCACACTGGTTCTTCCCCAGCCGCTGTTTGGGTCGGCTGTCCCCTGCCGAGGAGGGAATCCCTCTGCCACTTCCTTGTGGCCGACCCCGTCCCCTCTGTCCCTGGGGACCCTTGGACCCTGTGGTTTATTCCTCCGGGGCTGCAAAAACTCTGCCATCATCCTTGCTTTAGCTTTTGCCTTTTCCTCATCCCTTCTTACATATATCTGCTGTGTTTTTCTAACCAATTCCTCTAGAGGCTTATTTTGCCACTTTTCATCTTTCTGTACTCCTTTCCTTAGATCAGGCCAGGCCTTAGTAATAAATTGCACCTCAAGCAATGTGTTGAAGGCTGGCCCTTCAGGATCCATCCCCCTGTGCTTCCTCAAGGCATCCCTAATCCTCTCCAACCAATGAGGGCTTTCCTGTTTCTCCTGTTCTAACGACAGAGCCTTAGCTATGTTGTTCGTTCTGGGAGCCGCTGACTTGATTGCCCTGATCAAATAAGCACGGCAATCACGGTGAGCCAGACTGGCCTGGTTATTTGGGTCCCACTGGGGGTCTGCCTGGGGGATGGCATCACCCACCGTAGGTGCATTGGGTCCAGCCCCCCCTGCTGCTTGTGGGTGTTCATCCTCCCACAGCTGCCGAGCTTTCTGCAAAATCATTCGTTTCTCTGATGACCCAAACAAAATTCCCAATAGAAAATCCCAATCCTTCCATGTATAATCCGCATTTCCCAAATATTCCTCTATCTTTTCCCCCACCCCTATGGGATCATCCAAATATGGGGGTAATTCTTTTTTCAACCCTCTTATATCCTGGGTAGTGAGTGGTACAATTACAAACCCAAATCCTCCCCCTTGACTCCCCAAAGGAACTTGACAGAGTGGCATCTGGTGTACCCCTGTCTCTTGGGGGGCTTCTGATGCCCTAAACTGAGTTCCTCTTCTAGTTCTGGGGGGTGATACAACATGCTGCTCCCCTCCCCCTACACCATTGTTATAAATGAGAGACAAAAGTCTCGATATTCAGCAAAATTTAGATTGCTTTATTTGATATAGAAAGAGCAAGCAGCGCGCTGGGGAACGTGAGGGGTCACCGCCCACTCCACGCTCCACCCAACCTTGGTTTGCAGCCTCTTCTTATACTGTGGGTTCTCATTGTAATCAATACTTTTGGGTGTGGTTTTTTTGTTTTTGTTTTTTTTTGTTGTTGTTGTTGTTGTTGTTTGTTTTGTTTTGTTTTGTTTTTTTGTTTGTTTGTTTGTTTTTTTGTTGTTTTTTTCCTTTTTTTTTTTCTGTCATAATTTTGCTAGGTAAGCAGTGGTGGTTGAATAAACATCCTTACACAAATTCACAAAGCCTTTGGGTGATAATCAGTCACAGATAGCCATCTGGTCCTTGTAGATGACCACCAGAGAAGTCCTGGAAGTCTGGTCCTTGAGATAGGCAGCATTGATCAGACAAAGGCAGGAAGGGTTTTTTTTTGGGAAGTTCGATTTTGCAAGCTGGTAGTCGATACAACTTGTTTGAAAAACATAACATAATGTAATGTAACATAATACAACATAATATAACATAACAAGGTGATTTTAAACAGAATTATTTAATCATATAATTTCCTTTATCTAGTGTCCATGCTTCACTTCAGAGCTTAGCATTCTGGTTTATGCAAATCCCAATGCTATTGTGATTAACATGAATCTTTTATGAATTGTCACAATTTCCCCACTTTTCTTTTTTTATCCTATTGATTCGTGTTTTGGTTTCAAATTTTGTCAGTACTTCTTGTACTGCCATTAATTTTGTTGCCTTCTCAGGGTCTATTGGTATTGTAGCAACTTGCATTCCTTGAACCACCGACTGGATTAGTCGAATGAAGCATGGAAAAGACAAGGGATGAACAGTAGTCCTAATAATGCACATGTTAACATAAATCCTAATTTTTTCCACCAAGCTCACCCCCACAGGTTATTCCACCAATTATCATGAAGCATAGACTTCCAGGTTTGTACAGGTACATGGGCTAATCGTTTTATTTCTTCTGCAATTTTAGTAATTACTTCACCATTATCATCAATTTCTAAGCAGCATGCAGAATTATTAAACTTCTCACACACTCCCTCTTCTTCAGCTAACAGATAGTCTAGAGCCAGTCGGTTTTGATATACTGCTGCTCTAGTTTGGGTAAGTTGTTTAGCTATCAATTCCATTGCTCGGGCTGTCCGGTTTGAAGTAATTTCTACTAGGCCTTGTAGCCTGATAATTCTATTTAACATATAAATTGGAGTGCGATAGCCCCAGCTCCCATCTTCAGCCCAGGTAGCTGGTCCATAATATTCAATAATTCGTTCTGGGGGCCATTCATCATCCTTCCATATTTGTGTTCCCCCTATGTCTGTGCTCCTTTTATTTCGATACAAAGTTTCATACAAGGGAACTCCTAACACTCTATTACCCTTTTCCTTTGGTAATGTAAAAAACGCAGGCTGGATAATCCCTAGAGTACAAGTCCCTCTCCACCTTTTTGGTAGGGTATTATAAGCTTTTTTCCCACAGATCCAAAATATTCCGTCTGGGGCTTTCCAGCTTAGTTTAACTGATTCAGGTTGTTGCCAATAGGTCCTTACACTTTTTACTTCTTCATATGGGTTGGCTCTATTTTTATTATACCAGCATAGTCCTGTAAAATTGTTCTTTATACAATTACCTTTACTTAACTTTCCCCAATATCCTTCTGGAGCTTTGGGCCACCAAGACTGATTGCTTGCATTTGTAATCAGGATAGTCTTACAGGGGGTGTGCCCCACATATTGGGTAAAGTTATTTCCCTGACGTGTTATACATGCCTCTCCTGTTACCTCATGACTTAGAACTCACCCTTCAGGTCTATTGACTCCCCTCGATATTTCCGTTTGATTCCACTGTAACAACTGATCTGGGCCTATTCCCTGCCCCCTCCATGGCCATTGCTCAGTCATCTGCATTCCTCTACAGTGATCCAACAGTGAGTTAAGTTCAGTTCAGTAGTAATTTCTTTCATTAATTCTACAAATAAATTTTTTCCCAAGGTGGGTAAGTCCCGTTCACTGAGTTGTTGTTTTATTTTCTCATACAAGTTAAAATTTACCCCACTGTTTGTCCTTGTTCCTTTGAACACTTTAGTTGTATTTTTTATCAATTCCTCCTTGTAGTGATCTTGCACTCCTCCCTGATCTGAATATCCCCACATACCTTCTTTTGGGAAGCAGAGCTGTGTCTCTCCTACTGGGCAACTTTGGTATGCCGATGGAGCCCACCCTCCTTTTCCCAAATTGGTGGCTACCCAGTAACTTCTTCCCATAATAGTACAGGTTTCTAAGTTGTGTTTATTATAGCAGGCCGAATTGATGTGTGTGTGGAAGGCAAGGGTGGATACCGTGCATCCCCGTACCCAATTGTCTGGTGACACTTGGAACAAGCATCAGCATTATTTCCTTTTATCATCATTAGCAATAGGATGACTCCCATGACCATTTTCATCCCTCTGCCTCCCTCAAGGCCTACGGGGTTGCTGCCAGTAGCCGAGGTTTGTTTGATCTTCTCGGCAGCAGGGAATATGTCCTGGGCTCTCCCACTTTGTCTTTCTCTTTTGGTAGTGTTTCTTAATTTTGTCCCAGCTTTTAGCTTTAACATTCCAGTACGAGGTACAGCAGTAACAGCTCGGTATACACAACCCTTCCGACACTCTTTTGCCAATACCTCTGCTCTGGCTTTCGTTTTTTTCCTCATTTCATTTTTAAATAACTCCCACCAGTTATGATCATCAAATTTAATTTCTCCTTGTGCTGACAGGGTATTAAGTACCTTAATAGTTTTTTACATTCATTTCTTCTACACTGGACACATAATGGGAATGGGGGATACCCACCATAGGAATGACACCACTACAACTCAGTACAATATGGACTCTTTTTTTTTTCTTTTTTTTTTTTTTTTTTTTTTTAGTGAACGGGCTACAATCACACCCCTTCTGGTGACTCAAAAGACTGCATTAATTCTTTTAGGGCTTGTTCAATGAGATTAGGGGATTCTGTAAAGCCCTGAGGCAATACTGTCCAAGGCAGTTGTTGTTTCCTGCCCTTATCAGGATCTTCCCATTCAAAGGCAAAGCAATCTCTGCTACTTTCCTCTAATGGGCATGCCCAGAAGGCATCTTTTAGATCTATTACACTATACCAAGTGTAGTCAGGGGACAACTCTTTTAAGAGAGTGTAAGGGTTTGCTACTACAGGAAATTTGGTAAGAGTTTGCTGATTTATAGCCCTCAAATCCTGTACCAATCTGTAATTCCCGTCTGTCTTTTTGACAGGCAGAATAGGAGTATTATGTGGGGACATACATGGTTCCAAAGCCCCCTGTTGCAAAAGGTTTTCTATGAGAGGCTTAAGGCCCCGTCTCCCTTCCAGAGATATTGGATATTGATGAACTCGGATAGGTAAATCGGGATCAGTGATTTTCACTTTGATAGGTTTCATTTTTAACTTCCCTATTTCCCCAGGGGTGTACCACACCTCAGGACATATTTGCTCCTCGTCCTTTTGGGTTAAAGCAAAAATTTTATGCTGCCCTTGGGATACTTCAATTTTCAAATCCAATGCTATTATTAAATCCATCCCCAGTAAATTATTTTCTGCCTCTGGCAGTAACAGCACATCTTTTAATTCAATTTTGTTCTGGGTCTCAATTTGCACATTTTTAATAATAGGGACCCGAAATGGTTCACCTTTTGCTCCAGCCACGAGTGCTGTTTCTCTACTAGGTTTACATCCTTTTGGTAGGTGTTTAATTGTGGATTTTTTGGCTCCTGTATCTACTAAAAATTCCACCTTCTCTCCCTGGGGACAGATCCTTAATTTTATCAAGGGTTTTTAGATGGTATGGTCCCCAGTACATACAGCCCCTGACACCCCTATTCGTCTTCCTGGAACTTTTTTTCATCCCGTATCTGTGCTTTACAATTTTTCTTTATATGACCTTTCTTGTTACAGTAAAAGCAGGTTCGCCTTGGTGAATTATTTCCTGCTTTATTTCCTTGTTTCGGTGGGGTTTTCGTGGTTTCCCTCCCCCTTTCTGCTGGGTTTCTTTCTGTGTTTCACGAACTGCAGCTATAAAGATTTTAGCTTTTGCTTTCTGTTTCTCTTAGCAATTCTTGTAACCCCCGATCTTGCCAATCATCTAACTTTTCTAATTTCTTTCTAATATCTCCCCATGACTGAGCAACAAATTGGGTTTTGAGGAGTGCCTGACCCACTTGTGTGTCAGGGTCTATCCCGGAGTACATTTGGAGATCTTTCCTCAGCCACTCCAACCAGTCAGTCGGGGATTCGTCCTTTTTTTGTTGTTCACTAAAGGCTTTATTAATATTTTGTCCTTTAGGAACTGATGCTCGGATACCTTTAACGAGTATCCATCTTAAGTCCATCATATTCTGGCGATGGACATCATTCTGATTATCCCAGTTAGGATTATTTAATGGCCATTTCTGGTCTCCCCTAGGTCCAATCTGATGCTCCTGGTCCCACACCCTCATTCCCGCCTGTCTGATCATTTCCCGTTCCTCCGTGGTGAATAGGATACTTAATATAGATTGTAATTCCATCCAAGTATACATACTTGGTCCGAGGAATTGATCTAGTCTCTCTGATACCCCTATAGGATCTTCTAATAGTTTCCCCATTTCTTTTTTAAAGTTTCTCACTTCCCCTGTGTTCAAGGGAACCTTTACAAATCCAATTAATCCAGCCTGTTGTCCTGCTAATGGCACTTCCCTCAGGGGGTAAAGGCGAGCCTTTGTGTCGTTATCTCCCTCCTCTCTGGTGATACCATCTCTCCTGGTATTCCTTTGACTGGAGCTAGTTCTTAGAGCTATGGGAGTACCAGGAGGAGAAGTGGGTGCGTGGGGGGGTCTCCTGTATTTTCTGTATTATACGGAGGTGGGAGATTTTCAAGGGGTTCCCAAGTAACCTTTTTTATCCTCATCCTCTTTTTCTTTTAGGGTATATATCAAGGATGGCTTGGACTGTTTTGCCCACAGGGCAGCATACTCACATTCCTCTCTGTTAAATGGTTCTTTATGAGCCACATATGTGTTTAATGCCCGACAAATCCAACCCTCAAATGATCCGAACATGGGCCAGTATAGGTTATCTTTATGGATTATTTCTCTGGTCCATTCCACCATGCAATATTGAATCAATTTTTCTTTACTTTTTCCTCTGTATATTGCCCCTGTGTCCCAACATTTTAATATTACTCCCAAAGGGCTGCCTGGTGCTATTTCTGGCAACCTACTTGTCTTGTCTTTATTTTCCCGGTCTCTTTGTGGACCAAATGAACTTGAACCTCTTCGTGGGTCCCTGGGACTCAGAATCTTACTCCCTCTTTGTCCCATTTTTACCTCAAGGGACTGTCTTGAGGTGTTTGTACTCCCCGATGTGTTCTGCCCGAACCCCTGCCTCTCCTTGGGTCAGGATGGACTGGAACCCGCCTCTACCTGGGCTGGGATGGGAAAAGCAGCTTTTCCCTTCTCCCTCCGTGACTGGTGTGTTGCAATCTGCTTTTCTTTTCCTCCCCCTTCCCCCATCCCCGGGTCCCGCCTCTACCTGGGCTAGGATGGGAAGGACCCAGCCTCTACCTGGGCTAGGACAAGAAAAGCAGTCTCTCCCTTTGTGCTCACTCGCTTCGTCCGGTCACCGGCCAGGTCCCTCGCGGGATGCTGGAAACGCGGATAGAAGGACTCCACTCTCGCTTCGCAGCAAAGGCCACGTCTCATTCAGGCAAGCACACAGTCATCCCCACCAAACCACACAGATACTCACAGTCCGATGCTCCTGTCTGGCTCTTCGTGCACGAGAATTCCAGGTGATTTTGCCGCGGTCTTCCGGGGAGATTTTCCTTGCTCAGTCTCTATGGTGCGGGACGTCGATGGGTCCCGAGAATCACTGACGAACCGGGGCCACAGCAGTGGTGCGCCTCCCCGAAATCGCAGTGCCTCTCAGGGCTCCAAGGACGTCCCGGGTATCGGCACCAAATTGTTATAAATGAGAGACAAAAGTCTCGATATTCAGCAAAATTTAGATTGCTTTATTTGATATAGAAAGAGCAAGCAGCGCTGGGGAACGTGAGGGGTCACCGCCCACTCCACGCTCCACCGAACTTTGGTTTGCAGCTTCTTCTTATACTGTGGTTCCTCGTTGTAATTAATAATTTTTGGGGGTTTTTTGTTGTTAAAATTTTGCCAGGTAAGCAGTGGTGGTCGAATAAACATCTTTACACAAATTCACAAAACCTCCGGGCGATAATCAGTCACAGATAGCCATCTGGTCCTTGTAGATAACCACCAGAGAAGTTCTGGAAGTCTGGTCCTTGAGATAAGCAGTATTGTTTAGATAAAGGCAGGAAGGGCTATTGGGAAGTCCGATTTTGCAAGCTGGTAGCCGATACAACTTATTTGAAAAACATAACATAATATAACGTAATGTAAGATAATACAACATAATATAATATAACAAGGTGATTTTAAACAGAATTATTCAATCATATAATTTCCATTATCTAGTGTCCATGCTTCACTTCAGAGCTTAGTATTCTGGTTTATGCAAACCCCAATGCTTTTGTGATTAACACGAATCTTTTATCAATTATCACACTGAGAACCCCAAAACTCCCCCTGGAGCCTCACCTGGGAAGCCCCAAATCCTTGGAAATTCTCACATGGGAAACCCCAAATCCTTGGGAGTGCTCACCTGGGATCCCCCCAAAAATCTCATTTGGGTACCTGGGAACTCCAAAACCCCCTGGAGCCTCATCTGGGAAACACCAAATCCTTGAGAATTCTCACTTGGAACCACCCACACCCCACCCAAACCCTCCCCAGAACTCCCCAACCCCTCCCCCACCCCCTAACCACCCTTTCCTGTCCCCAGCTGTCCGCCCCTGCCCTCCCCCCCGAGCTGGGCCAGGCAGATACCATGTGGCGCCGAGCCCTGGTGGCCCTGGTGGCCCTGGTGGCCCTGGTGGCCCTGGTGGCCCTGGCCAAGGCCTTGAGGACACCAAGCACCGTCCCCGCGGCACTGGCTGAAGCCAAGGTCACGCTGTATCAGGCCCAAGTGGCCCTGGAAGAGCTGAAGGAGGCCAGAAAGGCCGAGGTGGCCCCGGCAGTGGCCCAGGGGACCCTGGGGGACGAGGACGAGCAGGAGCTGCCGGGCTCCAAGGGGTCCTGGCTGAGGCAGCAGTGATGATGATATTGGAGCGGGAGGAGGAAGGGGCACAGCAGTGCCAGAGCTGGCTATGGGCTAGGCACAGGCTGGCCATGGGGCTGATGGTGCTGTGCGATGCTTTGTGTGAGTAAAAACCAGTATGGACCAGTATAAACCAGTATAAACCAGTATGGATCAGTATAAACCAGTTTGGGTGAACTGGGCTCTGGGCCGGGCACAGGCCGGCCATAAGGCTGATGACACTGTGTGTCAGTAAAAACCAGTATAAACCAGTATGGACCAGTATAAACCAGTATAGAGCAGTACAGACCAGTACAGACCAGTCTGGGTGAGCTGAACTCCAGGCTGGGCATGGGCTGGCCATGGGGCTGATGGTGCTGTGTGTGAGTAAAACCCTGTATAAACCAGTATAGAGCAGTATGGACCAGTATAGAGCAGTATGGGCCAGTACAGACCTGTACAGACCAGTTTGGACCAGTAGAGACCTTCCCCTGTCCCAGGATGGGGACACTGGGCTGGCAGTGGGAGCACTGGGAGGGAACTGGTTTGGTGACATTGAGATGGTGACATTGTTTTGGGGACAATGAGTTGGTGACACTGGGATGGGACTGGGATGGAACTGGTGACACTGGGACACAACTGGGAGCACGGGGACAGGGACACTGGGACAGGATGGAGGATACTGGGATGGGACAGGGACACTGGAATGGAACTGGGAGCAGTGGCCTGGTTACACTGGGACAGGACTGAGGACACTGAGACTGAACTGGGGACACGGGGGTGGTGCCATGGGTGGCACTGGTGACGCTGAGATGGCACTGGGGACACTGGGATGGAACTGGGAACACTGAAAGGAGACGTTGGGATGGGGACATTAGGAAGGGACTGGTGACACTGAGGTGGTGACACTGGGACAGAACTGGTGGCACTGGGATGGAACTGGGAACACTGGGATGGTGATACTGGGACAGGACTGGTGGCACTGGGCTGGTGACACTGGTACGGGTCAATGACGGGGTGGCATTGGGCTGGCACAGGGACACAACTGGGACAACTGGGACAAGAACACTGGGACAGGATGGGGGACACTGGGATGGCACTGGGGACACTGGGCTGGTGATGACATTGGTATGGGGACACTGGGGATGTGGTACTGGGACAGGACTGGTGGCACTGGGATAGGACTGGGGACACTGGGCTGGAACTGGGTTAGTGACACCGGGCTGGTGGCACTTGGGTGGTGACAGAACTGGTGGCACTGGGTTGGTGACACTGGTATGGTGACAATGGGGGGTGGCACTGGGATGGGACTGGGAGCACTGGGATGGTGACACTGAGAGGGAACTGGTGGCACTGGGACACAACTGGGAGCACTGGGACAAGAGCACTGGGACAGGATGGGGCACACTGGGATGGCACTGGGAGCACTGGGAGGGAATTGGTTTGGTGACATTGAGATGATGACTTTGGTATGGGGACAATAGGGTGGTGGCACTGGGAGGGAACTGGAGACACAGATTGAACTGGGAGCACTGGGATGGTGACACTGGGACACAACTGGTGGCATTGGGATGGAACTGGTGACACTGGGACACAACTAGGAGCACTGGGACAGGGACACTGGGACAGGATGGGGGACACTGGGATGGACTGGAGACACTGGACACTGGGATGGACTGGAGACACTGGGAGGGAACTGGGAGCACTGGGATGGTGAAATTGGTATGGTGGCAATGGGGCAGTGACACTGGGCTGGGAAGGAACTGGGAACAGTGAGCTGGTGACACTGGGACAGGACTGGGGACACTGGGGCAGCTCTGGTGGCGCTGGGGTTGAACTGGGGACACTGGGATTGAACTGGGGACACTGGGCTGGTGACACTCAGACTGAACGGGTGGCACTGGGATGGTGACACTGGGGCAGCCCTGGGCTGGTGGCTCTGGGGTGTTCTTGGTGCCACTGCTCAGGTGCCACTGTGCTGGTTGCCCTGCTGCCGTGTCTCCGGTGCCACCTGTGCGGTGTCCCCATGTCCCCGCAGTGTCTCTGGACTTGGCGCGCGCTGCCCTGGGGGTGGCCGAGGTCAGTCACCTGCTGCTGGCTCTGGGCACAGTGGCCGTGTCCTGCCAGGTGACCCTGCAGGCCTCGGTGACATCGTGGTGACACCTGGCCACCATCGCCTGTGAGCACCGGGCCATGGCCCAGCACCTGCGTGACTGTGCCCAGGGGGTGGCGACCGCCAGGGCCAGTGCCGAGGCCACCGCGGCCACCAGCAAGGACACTGCAGATGTCCAGGGGCAGCTGGACACGGTGACATGGCACCTGGGGTACTTGGTAGACACTGTTAACAGGGACATGATGGTGACACATGGGGGACATGGCAACAGGGGTTCCCCAGAGCTGCCCAGGCCCTCGGGGACATCGTGGTGGCCTTGGGAACCTCGGTGGAGGGACACAAGGAAGTGATGTGAAAGCTGGAGGCAGCCCGGGATGCAGGGACAGGGTGGGGACATGGGGGCGGCACTGTCACCCCAAGGGACACTGGGGACCTTGGTGTCCTTGCCTTGGGGACATCGTGGACACCCTGAGGTCGCCTGTCCTGTTTTGGGTCACTAAGATGACCCTGCAGTGTCCCCACGTGACCACAGTTTGTCCCCTTGAATCATTAAAAACCGGTATAATCACGGACAAAGGCACTGTAACTAATTAAAGTTACAAAGTGGTGTGTTTATTCACCGGCACGGGAGTCACCTCCCAAAGGCGTGACCGCCCCGAACAAGGTTCTTTGCCCTCTATTTATTGCCCAAGATCTTACATACAATACATGTGCATAACCCCAGCACCTCCCATCCCCATCCCATATTAAAATGAGCCCATTCGTCCTTCACACGTGCGCAGTTCTTCTCTTGAATTGGGTCGGTGGTCTCGAAATGGGTCAGTGGTCTCGATGGATGAAGTCAGGAGAGTCTTCATCAGACCTCTGTGACCCTCTGGCACTATCCAAGGCCTCGTGCTTCATGATTAATGGCATTATTATTTTATTTATTATTTAGGTTCTTCTATACCTAAGTTCATAATAGCAGATAATTATACCAATTAGCTCTTGCCTAAGCATCAAGTAATTACCTACCTAACTCACATCTTGGCCATGGAAACTCCTTCTACCCTTACCAAAAATCTTAACTCTTTGAAACCATGATTCAACTCTCCATGTCTGTGCCCCACCATGTCTTTGTCCCTCCATATCCCCACCCATGTCTCAGTTCAGTGTCTTTATTTTCACCCGTGTTGGTTGTTTTAAAAGGATGAAGAGAAATGAAAAGCAAATCGAGGCTAAAAGAAAAGGATTTCCTTGTCTGTGTGAGCTGAGGAGCAATGTGCTTGAGTGGGAGGGAAAAACATTTTTTGGAGGACTTTCCACCCCACTGGCTCCAAAATCTTGGTCATTGCCTCAGTTCATCACCATTTGGCTGCGGAAGACAACCTTGGGCAATAGGAAATGAAAATCCTGGAATCAGTGAGGTTGGAAAAGATCTCCAAGACCGTTCCTGGATATTCCTGGATACCACCAGGAGATAGGATTGAACACAGAATATTTTCTGAGGTTGAAAGTCAACAAATCTGCTCTCCTCAAAGAATTCCCAATGTCAGTTTGGGCCCTGATGGACGTTCCTGCCCCTGTGTTCATCCAGGTGCCCACAGGGAGACAGGATGATGCAGACCCCCCTAGCCAGGTGTCTTCCCAACACGGATCACCAGAACCAAAGACCACCAGGACTCTGCCCAACGGGGGTCACTGGGGATCATCCAACACCAATCCTCCCATGGGGGATGGAGCTGGAGCAGAGCACGAAGCTCTTCCCACACTCAGGGCACTCACAGGGCTTCCCTTAGTGGTGACTCCGTTGGTGTCGGGTCAAGTGAGAGCTCCTGGAGAAGCTCTTCCCACACTCAGGACACTCGTAGGGCCTCTCCCCAGTGTGGATGCGCCGGTGGACAGTGAGATGGGAGTTGTGCTTGAAGCCCTTCTTGCAGTGGGGGCAGCGGAAGGGCCTCTCCTCTGTGTGAATCCGCTCATGTAGGAGGAGATTGGAGCTGGTCTGAAACCTCTTCCCACACTTGGGACACTCGTAGGGCCTCTCCCCGGTGTGGATGTGCTGGTGTTTTCTCAGGGCAGAGCTCCACCCAAAGCTCTTCCCACATTCCAAGCAGGTGTAGGGCCGTTCCTCTGTGTGAATCACTTGGTGCCGCATCAGGTAGTTGCTGTCCCTGAAGCTTTTCCCACATTTCCCACACTCGCAGGGCTTTTCGCCAGTGTGGATCCTCTGATGCCGGATCAGCTGGGACCTGTAGCTGAAACCCTTCCCACAATCCAAGCAGTTGTGGGGCTTCTCCCCTCCAGGAGGCTTCTCCATCAGCTCTGAGCTCTGCCTGGATCTCCGGCCGCCTTCCCGGCCCAGAGAGCCGCTCTCGCAGCTCCCTGGGCTGGGTTTGCAGCCCCTCCTCGTGAGGGATCTCCCGGGCTTTTCCTCCTCTTCGCTCTGCCAACGCCTAGGGAATGAAAAATCCTGGTTTGGGGAAAAAACAAGAGGGTAGTGCCTTGAGCTGGCGGTTCCCCCTTGCCCAAGTTCATCTCAGAAAATCATTGGGCATGTTGTGTCTGTAAGAACCGCTAAAGCACCAAGATTCAGTCCAAAAATCCTCCAAACCTCAAGATACACATCAAAAACACCCCAAAAAGCAAGATTCAGACAAAACCCCCTCAAAATACAAAGTTTCAGCCCCTGAAAAAAAATAAAGCACCAAGTTTTACCCCAATAAAGCTTTCAAACACCAAGATTCACCCTTCAGAAAATCATAGATCGCGATCTTTGGTCACCTGCTGCATTTGGAGAGGGGCAATGCACCTGGGGTTGAGGGGGGAAGGCTGTAGGTACAGGGAGGGATGGAAACTTCTATTGCTTCTCCTTTCGGCTCCTCCTTCTCCCGTGTCCATGCTTTTCCTCACATTTCTCTTCCTCCTATTCTTCCTTCTCATGCACAATCCCACCTTCTCCTCCGATATGCATCGTTTGATCATTTTGTTCTTCAACTCTGCTTGTCCCTCCCTCCTCCTGCTGCCCCCAGGCCCAGCACCCACTGCCGGCTCCCTCTTCCCCCCAAACCCACAGCATCCCAGCGCAGGGGCAGCGATGGAGCTGGGGCAGCTCGGGCTGGGGCAGCGCTGGGCTCTCGGCCGCTCCCGCCCGCACTCGCTCCCCACTGCAGCCGCTGCCGCCACCACAGCGCGGGGGGGCCCGGCCTTGGCGCTCCCCCCCTCCCACCTCCCCAAATTCCCCTGCCGGGGGGCGCTGGGGCCAGGAGACAGACGAGTGACAGATCAGGGGGGCTGGGAAGAGTCGGCAGCCAGAGAGCACTGAAAATCTCAGCAGGGACTACAGTGGGATCTTCGGGGACTAAACATGGCAGGGCACCCATGCAGGGTAGAAAGGGAAAGCCAGGAAGGGCTCCTGGCAAAAGGGATGATGATCCCAAAATATCTCTGAAGCGTCCCTTCGGAATATGTTGAGGGAGTATGCACATTCTACCAGAGGTAATCAAGGACATAGAAACCCAGCAGCACAATAAGGGAAGTCCAGAAGGGATTTAGACAACAGGGGATGGAGGGTTGTTGGTGTGCTGGGAAGGGATTGGGTGAAGGACAGTGTGCAGGAATATGGTTCAGGCAAGAAGAAGCAGGAAGAATCTTGTGGTAAGAAAATGGAAGATGGAAAAGAGGAGGAAAGGAAAACTCTGAGGATGGGGTTGTTTTTCAGCAGGGTTTGATTCTCAGAATTTCCCAGCTGATGCAGATCCTTTGTATCCCCGGTTGCCAGGACAGGCACACAAGGAGGTCAGGATTGCAGGGGGTTTCTCTGTGCTGGGCAGCGGCAGGAGCGGGCGCAGAGGGGCGGCACCGGGAGCACGGGCTGGGGGCCTGTGGGGAGCTGCGGGGCCGGGCCGGGGCTGTGGGGCAGCCGGGGCTCAGCGCCGGGCGCTGCCTGAGCCCAGCACCCCCCGGCAATTGCAGGCCCGGCAGTGGCCCCCGGCCCCCAGGAGGCTGCGGGACGCCCCGGCCGCTGCCCGGCCCCGTGGAGCTGCCGGCCCTGCCCGCCGGGGGGGCCGCGTTTGGACACTGCGGCAGGACAGGCACCGGCTCTGGGATACGGGCTGGCCACGGCAGCCACAGCACAAGGAGCAGCAGGACAAAGGAACAGCTGGGAAATGGGCATTGGACGTGCAAGGATCCAGATTAGCTTTTAAGCATTTTCCTTGGGTCACTGCAGAAAGGAATGATTTAGCAGAAAGCTCAGCAGCTGTCAGAGGATGAGCACCCCCAGGCACTGAGGGGGCTGCAGGAGGGGCAGAAGAAGCCCCTGGAGCACTTGGTCACAAAGGCACAGCAGGGGAATGCAAGAAGGGAGGAGGAAAAGGCCAAGGGGAAGGCAAAGGCCATGGCAGAGTTTCTACAGCCCCTCAGGGATGAACCCCAGGGCCCAAGGGGGCCCCAGCACCCAGGGGCTCTCACATCCTTACACCATCTTCAACCAGGTGCCCTCCTCACACTGACACCATTCAGTCCTTGATGGCAAAGATGCTTTCTGGGGATGCCCACTCACACAGGATGGTAAACTGGATTTTGCCTTCGAGAGGGAACAAGAGGTAGAAGAGAAAATGGGAAAGACATGGACGGTCCTTCTGCAGGGATGCACGGAAGCACCAGCCTTATTGGGGCAAGCCTTGCAGAAAATATCACAAGAATTTACCCCACCCCCAGGGATTGGGTTAATGCAGGATGTGGATGACTTGCTGCAATCAGGAGGACAAGAAGTGGTAGAAGAAGCCTCTGTGAAATGGCTGAATGTTCAGGCTAAAAAGCATCTTTGACTATTTGAAAAAGAAAACACAAATGGTGGAGAAAAAGGTTAAATATTTTGACTGAAGGTTTGTGGTGTATTGACATAGAGAAAGACTAGGGAATCTCAGAAGTAACGTTACCCAGCACTAAAATGGGGCTGGGAGAATTTTGAGACTGAATAGATAATTGCAGGACCTGCAATTGGATCCTCAATCCTGGATTGAAGGTTGTCTGACTTTTTAAGCCTAGATAGCCTCAATGTTGTGGTATGGACATGAGAAACTGCAAAACTTCAAAAAATGAAATAAAACCAAAATGATTGGTGCCCCAGCCATGGCTCCTTTAGAATTAGAAAAGAAATTTGAATTGGATGTGGATGTTAAACAGAGCCATGCCAAAGGAATTCTCATTCTAAAATGTTTAACCCAGTGGCCAGAGTGGCCTCATTGTCTGCAGAATTGTGCAGCCACAGCTTTAATGGGACCTGAGACCCAAAAACTGATGGCAGGAGGATCTCCTGTTGTTCAAGTCTGGCACCAAGTCAAAGCTTTGATAACCAAAGGAGCCTCTACATGGATGAGCAGTGCTCGGTGATTACAGAATGAAACTTGTTCAGTGGCACAGGAGGATTTAGAATTGAGGACAGGGGAAGGGTTTAACCCAGGCTCCTGATTGAACAGCCTGCACAGGGGGCTGGGAACAAACCCATGACTGCATTCAAGTGACAGAGCTCCAGAGCCAGGCTGGGAGAGGTTTAGGAGAAATTCCCTGGCCTGAGGGACAAAATGTGTTTATGGATGGGTCTGCAAGGGCAGGAGAAGGGAAAAGAGCTCCAAGACACGCTCTGATGAAGGAAAGGGAATTAGACCAAGCTCAGGTTACCGCCTGCATGGTCAGCTCAACCGGGGGAGCTGGGTGTGCTTGGAAGAGCCTGGCACTGAAATGCCCTGAGCAGGAAGGCTCAAATATCTTCTGGTGACAGCATGGCAGCTAACAGGGTGGCAAAAGCAATTCTGACTTCTTCAGCAATAACCAGATCGCTTATGAAGGTATTTCTTAAAGAAATAATTCCAAGAGAACAGATTGTGGAAGCAACAGACTGAGATTGAGAACTCATTTTACAGCAAAGATCCTTCAGGGGGTTATGGCTGCTTTAGGAATACAATGGGACCTCCACGAGCCTTGGCACTCCCTGAGCTCAGGTCAGGTAGAAAGAACAAACAGGGAAATAAAGAAACACCTTTGAAAACTGGTGATAGAAACCAAGATGCCATGGTAGCAGCTTTTGCCATTGGCTTTGGCAAGAATAAAAGCCAGTCCCAGGGCAGATATTGAATTATCTCCCTTGGAATTGATCTTTGCAATTCCTTACCCTGAGAATTCTCCACCTAGTGCGGGCTGGAGATAAGGGATGTATATTTCAAGCAGTCTGTGGCCAGAATCCTGTCTCTTGTGAAATCTCTGCCACAGGAAGCTGGGCTGGCACAGAGCCTGCCTTGGCACTTTGCTGTTCACAACATCCACCCAGGACTCTGCCTCTCAATTACACTCACACACTGGGCTGCCTGCGATCCCACTGTTGGAAAGTCTACCAAATTTAAATTTTTTTATATTCCATTTTACTAGTCAGGCTCGGTTTGCCGTTCTCTCAGGAAAGAAATTTTAAAAGGTATTTCTTATGGACTGTTAGACCACTCAACAGAGATGAGTTTAACAACTCAACAGACTGGGAATAGCCCAAAAGATTCCCACAAAGAGAACGACATTGAACAAAACATCAAGGAAACATCAGCAAACATCAAGGAACACCCACCCCAGACACTGCCCCGGCATAGATGGAGATACCTGGTCTGGAAAAGGCTGAGAAGGAAATCCAGGAATGTGGATCTAATTAACATCAGAAGAGGAGAAATCCGCCTGCAATAGGAAACCAAATACAAAGAACTACACAACTTTGAAGCAATCAACACTAAACCAATGGATTTCTATGTGTTCGGACAGTAAAAAGTTTAGGAAAAATCTAGTAAAACTCACGTGTAATCGAATGATTTCTCTGCACACCAGGGCTATGTGTGGATGAAAATATTTCTGTTGCTCATCCTGACCAGAATCAAGTAATGCCTTGACTCTAACACTAAAGACATTATTGAAGAGTTTTTGTTTTTCCTGCAGTTTCAGTGACAAGATTACACAATTAGAAATTTTTTTCATATTAATCCTACTTTTATTTTATCAGTTAGGTTTGGACCAGGGGTGTGACAAGGAATTTTTATTCCTTGGAGAAGATGTAGAAAAGACTTGCTTGCACTGGAATATTTTTCTCAATATTTGTGGCTGACTCTTAATGATGGCAGAATTTCGGAATGGGTTTTTCGATGCTCACCTTTAAGTTGCATTTTGCAAACGTAGAAGAGTATTAATCGTAAGGCTTTAACACATAAATAGTTAATACAAAATCGTTAAAAAAAAAAAAAAAAGAAAAATAAAGCAGAATGTGAAGGTGCACTGTGAATCACCTAAAGGCTGCTCTGGAACAAAAGCATCCCTTCCAGGCAGCCAGCAGAGGACCTTTAGAAATGCAAATTAACATTGCTCAGGAAAAGTGCAGACAATGCCCAAGGGCCTTCTTACCTGTGGGAGGAATTGGGCTGATTCCATCTGCCCCTCATCCCAAGCTCTGCCTGCTTGCACAGATGGAATTTGCACAACTAAAGGCAGAGCCCATAGTGAGGATATCTGACTGCAACAGAAATTGGTTAAGCTGCAAAGGGAAACAGCAAACACAGAATGTTGTGGAAGGTTAATGAAAAACAGTGGTTGGGGGGGGAATCATCCCTCTCCCGAGAGCACTGAGGTGTTTTTGCTAGTCCAGAGAAATCAGTTGGGAATCCAAACATTTGATGATTTAATAAGAAAAAGTGGTCAATTGATACAGCCCTGGATGGAGGGAGCACCCAAAAATGGGAAAAAGATGAACGGCCACCAGAACAAATCCTACAACACCATGGACCAACCCCTGGGATCCCTAAAGAATTCATATCAGGACACAGAAAATCCATCCATAATTTGAGTGTCATTATTACGTTAAAAAGTATCCTTGAAATAATAACCAACCAGACAGCTCCAGCTCCTGAACTTCCTGCCAAACAATCCACTGAAATGAGGAACGAGACATTTCACCATGGGATGGGATCAGATTATCTATTAACAGAAAGAGGCGCAGTTTGTGGAAAATTAAATCATTCAAATTGCTGTTTGCAAATAGATGATAACCGAAAAGTGGTGAAACAGGTAACAAAGGAAATAAGAAAGTAGCTCATGTACCAGTCCAAACAGGGAAAGGATGGGAATGGGACACGTTTCCGTGGTTCCCTGGCAGACCATGGCTTAAACGAATGCTGCTCCTCCTCTGACGTGCTGCAGCAACTCTCAACTTTTTACCATGCACGACACCTTGCACCAAAGAGGACGCAGGAAAAGAGATTGAGTCAATGGAAATTAAAAGTTCGTAAAGGCAATTCTTGAGAAAATGAGAGAAGGAGGAATTGAAAGCAATAAGATTAATATCGTAGTAGGAGAGCATATTAAGAGGGACATGCAGTAGGTGGATCGGGAACTCTGAACCTTCCAAGTACTTCAGCCAGTGGGGAATGGGAGATGCAGACGGGAAAATGAGGATAAAAAGGAGGCGGCGTCTTAGAGACCGCATGGCAAATGCCGCATGGCCTCTCTCTTTGTTCACCAATAAAGTCACTTTTACAGGACTCCTCTGGGCACACAAAGCTCTGGCCACGGGAATTTTCCCGCACAGCCCCGGGCACAGGGCAGACACCTCTGTGCCACCCACAGCAACCGGGACGAGCCAGCGCTGCTCCGGCACCGGCTCCTGCCGAGGCCCCAGCGGGAAGGAGACCGCGGGCAGCCGCTCCCGCAGCGCCCTCAGCCCAGCGCCAACACGGGCCGGCACCGGCACAACCAACCCGCCAGAGCCCCCTGCCGCCCCCTCGGCCCGCAGCGAGCCCCGAGCCCCCGCACAACCGAGCGCGGCTCCCACCTGCGCTGGGGCCGCCTCCGAGCTCCGCCGCCGCCTGTGGCTGAGGAATTCGATGGGATGTGTTGCCTTAACCTTTCTGACCACTCCCAGCCCATCTATGCCAGAATTCAAGCCCTGAGAGAAGGTGTCAATAAACTTCGGGTAGATCATGGGTACGACTGGCTGAACTGGCTCTTAGGGCACTGGGGACTCACTGGCTGGGTCAGGAATTTAGTTCAAATAGGTTTGTATGTATTAGGCATCATATTATGCATTGTAGTAGTTATTCCTTGTATTTTACAGTGTGTTAAGAATTTAATCGACAAATCGCATAAGAGTGTATTTTTAGTCAAAAGAAACGGGGGAGGTGTGGATATGGGTAATGCAAATGAGACTGATAGTACTGCAGATTTAATCAGCAAATGCAGCCTGACAACGAGGATGCCTGGCAAGAGCAAACAGAGACCTGACTGCAAGAGGTCTGGATCAAGTCTGGGTTATGGGAAATAAGATTTTACTAAGTCCAAATGTAAAGTTTGTCTATGTGAGAGTTTGTCTATGTAAGGTTTGTCTATGTGATTGCAGTAAAATATTACCAGCCTTCCTGTAAATGGTATATAAGCACATGTAGTGCTCAGTAAAAATTGGATTTTGATCACCATTCAGTGTCCCCGTCTCTCTCTCATCGCCGATAGTTCAAGTACTCCCAGTGGGATCCTGGAAAGAGAATGGTGGCACATCTACTGCCTGCTACCCCCCTCTAGGCAATATTCAACTGTTTAGTTCACAGACTCATCTTCTAGCACTCTTAGTGGGGTCAGCACAGCCACTTCCCACTGGTGGGGGCAAAGAGCACCCTCTGTGCCTTTGTGGTGGGAGCAGACAGTGTTGACTCAAAGGAAAGGTCAAAGAGAGACCAAGCTGGACCTCTGCCTCCTGCCCCTCACCCCACAAGGGAAGAAGGGCACAAAACTGAGCACCTTTTTATTTTTTTTCTGTCCTATCTTTCCCAGGAGCTTGACTAGCTCGAAGGAGAGGATTAGAAGGATTTCTTGAGGATCACTGCCAGGGCACAGCACACATGGCATCCCTCACCCCTTACATCATCATGGGATGGAGGGGTAGGAACCAACAACAGCCCTACCCCACTGCTCCAGAAGCCAAAGTCCCCATGCAAGCATTTAGTTATGGCCTTCTTAGAGAACCACATTCCCACCCAAATCTTCCCCTCTGCAGCAGCTCATTCCCACAGGAACTGGCAGAGCAGATGGGCTTTGGACATTGGCTGGCTTCCATTGCAGTCCTTGCCCTGGAGCTGGCACGGCAGGAGAAGGGCTCTGGTGAACCTTCTCCTCCTCCCATGTAGGCTCTAACCCAGCTGCCACAACTTCAAGTTCTCAGAGCACTTCTGGGCTCTGAGCAGCGGCCACAGGAGGAGGAGATGCAACTCCAAAGGCAGCAGTTCCCAGGCCCAGCTCCTGCCATCCCAGTGGGGCTGTTCGGTGGTTCAGGAGAGGAAGGGAAGGGCAAGTGCAGGTGGCAGTAGCTCATTTCCGACTGAAAGAGAGAAAGATAATTTATTCACTTTGAAATCACTGCATTCAAGCTCTGATCTTAACCTGAAAGGGAAGTAACACCTTATTGTGTTTAATTTGGGTGGAGAACAACTGTTACATTTGATGTGGTAAGCAGTTCAATTATCAGAGGGAATGTGTACAGCAAAATTAGTGTTCACAGAGAGAGAGAAAAGTCAGGACGTAGCAAAAGAGAGGAGGAAAAGAAAGCACACCCCAAGCCAGTGTTTTTCCCAATCCAGGGTTTTCTGTTTGTAGGGAATGGGTGCAGAGTAGCTTTCCCTTGAGATTCAGGACTGAGGGGCCAGAGCTAGAAAGGTTGTTCAGTGAGAAATCCCCTCTCCCACATCTGTACAAGAGCTGTTCTTTAGCTTTTACATGGATGTTTAAAACCTGACATATCCTTTGCTCATGTGACTCATCCCACGACCAGTAAACACAGCTGGACTTAATTACTCTCTTAGTCTGTTCTATTACACAACTCTGTATCATCTTAAGTTCTTTGGTGTTGGAGTCATATTTCCACCGGGTTAGTTTTCTTCCCAGGGGGCTATTTAAGGGTATATCTGTTGACATATTTCCATTTCTTTTTCCCCTAGTGAATTCCTTCCTTGCTCTTAGTCCCATTCTTCCCGCCAATCACTGGTTCTCACAACAAAAGCTGCCTTCCCGACAGACAATTACAGGTCCTTGAAAGCAAAGCTGGACTACCAGGAATGTTTTTACAGATCAAGATCTGATTTCTTAGGAGCATTAGTGTTAAATAAACGAGGATTTTCTCAAGAACTGTCTGAATGTTCCCACTCTTCTGGATTTGACTGGGCTTCCTTTCTTCCCAGAAAGTGGCACAGGGATGGGACTGGATGCAGGATGGGAATGCTGTGTATGACAGGGAGAGAATTTGGTTGTGGCTAAGCAAGGCTTGCCCTCCTCAAGGACTCTGCAGGGTCCTAGAAGCCACTCAATATCCCATGCTCTGCCATCGAGGAGTTGACAGAGAGCCTGGAGGGAGCCTGTCCAGGACAGCCAAAGGGACTGGACAGAGGGATATTCTCGGTGCTGGGAGCACCTGGATGTTGGACCAGCCAGCTCCTGCTGCCTTTTGGTGGTGCCTGAGCAGGGCTGTGACAATGCCAGGGACATCCTGCAGTGACATCTCCCCTGTCCGTCTGGGCGTGCGCTCGGTCCCAAAGCTCACCCTGATCCTGATCTCAATCTCACTCCATGTTGAGACACACTCACTCTCCTGGATTTAATCTCATCCCAGTGCCAGACTCGTGCAGCCCCAGAGCCAATCACAAGGCCAGGCCTAAGGCAAATGGCACATTTAGCCTTAACCCCAATTCCAGCTCTAATCTAAAACCTGGCCCTAATTGGAAAGTCCAGCCCCAATTCCAGCCCCTCCCAAATGCTCAGCCCTAAACCAAATGCCACGTTTAGCCCTAAGCCCAAAGCCAGCCCCAATTGCAACTCTAAGCCCAATCTCAATGGCAGTCTCAAGCCCTAAGTGCTGCTTTGAGTGCCAGCCCACACTCCAATGCCAGCTTCATCTTGAATTCCCAAACTCAGCCCCAGTTCCTGCCCTAAGGCCAACACCGTTCTTAGTCCTAAGCCCAATGGCAGCCCCAGTCACACTCCCTAGCCCAAGCCTGGCTCTAATCTCAAGGCCACTGTGATAAATATATTATACTGTCGGCTTTAGCAATTGTTAGAGTGAATACTATGTGCTTTCTAAGGTTGACTTTTGTAAAAGAAGTTTTCCTAAAGTTTAGAGATCTTTTAATGCATATTTTTTCTTGTGAATGTTGGTGAAGAGTTCTTGTAATGTTAACATTTAACCAGTGAAGGAATTCACACCTGTTGAATGTATTGAAAAGTAACAAATGATGAGGACTGGAAAACTGCAAATGCTTGTAAAAGGTAGGACAGGGGAGAAACTCAGTTTAAGTGTTTGAATATGTATAGCCTTTTGTAAATATGTATTAGGGTGATGCAATACCCAGGTGGGCAGGGGGTAGTCTCTGCCCTCACCGATTCGGGTGGACTGGCACTGGCTCCATCCCCCTCTGATCTAGGGGGGCCAGTGCAGTCGCTGTTGTTACAGATGAGCAATGTGGTGGTTGGCTCTCACAATTAAAGAATGAACAGTGTGTGTATGTTAAGATAAGTTTTGTGGATGTATAATGATGTTATTGTAATATATCCTCCCATAGTCCTCTTTCCCCTCCCCCTTGCATTGTTGTCACAACATGGCTCAGGCAGTCGGGGCATTTGGGGAGGGCCGGCTTGTTCCTACACCTGACCTCCAGTGCAGATGTAAGAAAGGAGTCTCCAGCAATGGACGGCAGAGAAGGAGTTCAGCGACAAGACTTTGGGAGGGCCCAGGGGCACAAAAGGCAGAACATCCATTCTGTAGGTGAGCACGTGGGGGTTTAGTCCTGCGCTTCCAGCGCTGATTTTTCTCCTACTTCAGTCTTTTGCTGTATTTTTCTAAGGTTTAAGAAATTGCTGAAAGTTTTAAAGGAGCAAGCACCGTTTCTCACACCCTGCACTGTAGGGGTAGGAGGTGCAGCTGGATGGAGGGAGGCGTGTGGAAAGCTGGTTTGAAGGGTCTCCATTTACTTCTCATTATCCTGCTCTGAGTTTTTGGAGTTTTCTGCCAGAAATCTGTCCCCTCCCCCATTGATTCCCATGAATTTAGGTCAGTTTTCTGTTTTGGGGAAATCAAAGCCATGCATAGACACTCCTGATTAGGGGGTAGCAGCAGTGAGGCTCCAGGGTTTCCCGATGAGCCAAGCCAGCGAACACGCAGGGCTGGGAAAGGCGTGCCGGGAGCTGCGGAGAACTTTGTTTGTGTTTCCAGGCCAATGGCGGCTCGGGCCCGGGCCCGTTCCAGGGCTGTTCCTCATCTCCGCCTTTGCCCTCCCACAGCCCGGGGGGCCCTGAGAGCACGGGCCGAGGCTGGGCCGTGTGCAGAGCCCGGCCCTCGCTGCCATTGGCTGATTGTGCCAATGTCACTCCTGGTTGTCGCGCGCTGATTGGGCAGAGCAGCAAAGGCGCCATTGTGGCAGCGTCTGTGCGGGCCCGGCAGCGGCGGCAGCGGCCGGAGCCCGGGGAGGCGGCGGCGGCGGAGCTCGGAGGCGGCCCCAGCGCAGGTGGGAGCCGCGCTCGGTTGTGCGGGGGCTCGGGGCTCGCTGCGGGCCTCGGGGGCGGCAGGGGGCTCTGGCGGGTTGGTTGTGCCGGTGCCGGCCCGTGTTGGCGCTGGGCTGAGGGCGCTGCGGGAGCGGCTGCCCGCGGTCTCCTTCCCGCTGGGGCCTCGGCAGGAGCCGGTGCCGGAGCAGCGCTGGCTCGTCCCGGTTGCTGTGGGTGGCACAGAGGTGTCTGCCCTGTGCCCGGGGCTGTGCGGGAAAATTCCCGTGCCCAGAGGTTTGTGTGCCCGAAGGAGACAGAGGAGTCCTGTAAAAGTGACTTTATTGATGAACAAAGAGAGAGGCCATGCGGCATTTGCCATGCGGTCTCTAAAGCGCCGCCTCCTTTTTATCCTCATTTTCCCGTCTGCATCTCCCTCTCCCATTCCCCTCTTGTTGACGTTTTCGGAAGGTTCAGAGTTCCCGATCCACCTACTGCATGTCCCTCTTAATATGCACTCCTACTACGATATTAATCTTACTGCTTTCAATTCCTCATTTTCTCATTTTCTCAAGAATAGCGCTTACAAACTTTTAATTTCCATTGACTCAATCTCTTTTCCTGCATCCTCTTTGGCGCAAGGTGTCGTGCATGGTAAAAAGCTGAGAGTTGCTGCAGCACGTCAGAGGAGGAGCAGCATTCGTTTAAGCCATGGTCTACCAGGGAACCACGGAAACGTGTCCCATTCCCATCCTTTCCCTGTTTGGACTGGTACATGAGTTACTTTCTTATTTCCTTTGTTCTCTGTTTCACCACTTTTCGGTTATCATCTATTTGCAAACAGCAATTTGAATGATTTAATTTTCCACAAACTGCGCCTCTTTCTGTTAATAGATAATCTGATCCCATCCCATGGTGAAATGTCTCGTTCCTAATGTCAGTGGATTGTTTGGCAGGAAGTTCAGGAGCTGGAGCTGTCTGGTTGGTTATTATTTCAAGGACACTTTTAAGCCTAATTATGCCACTCAAATTACGGATGGGTTTTCTGTGTCCTGATATGAATTCTTTAGGGATCCCAGGGGTTGGTCCATGGTGTTGTAGGATTTGTTCTGGTGGCCGTTCATCTTTTTCCCATTTTTGGGTGCTCCCTCCATCCAGGGCTGCATCAATTGACCACTTTTTCTTATTAAATCATCAAATACTTGGATTCCCCACTGATTTCTCTGGACTAGCAAAAACACCCCAGTGCTCTGGGGAGGGGGATGATTCCCCCCCTACACTGTTTTCTATTAACCTTCCACAACATTCTGCGTTTGCTGTTTCCCTTTGCAGCTTAACCAATTTCTATTGCAGTCAGATATCCTCACTATGGGCTCTGCCTTTAGTTGTGCAAATTCCATCTGTGCAAGCAGGCAGAGCTTGGGGTGAGGGCAGAGGGAATCAGCCCAATTCCTCCCACAGGTAAAAAGGCCCTTGGGCATTGTCTGCACTTTTCCTGAGCAATGTTAATTTGCATTTCTAAAGCTCCTCTGCTGGCTGCCTAGAAGGAATGCTTTTTTTGCAGAGCAGCCTTTAGGTGATTCACACCTGCACCCCCACAATCTGCTTTATTTTTCTTTTTTTTTTAACGATTTCGTATTAACTATTTATGTGTTGAAGCCTTACTAGTAATACTCTTCTACGTTTGCAAAATGCAACTTAAAGATGAACATCGAAAAACCCATTCCGAAATTCTGCCATCATTAAGAGTCAGCCACAAATATTGAGAAAAATATTCCAGTGCAAGCAAGTCTTTTCTGCATCTTCTCCTAGGAGTAAAAATTGCTTGTCACACCCCTGGTCCAAATCTAAATGATAAAATAAAAGTTGGATTAATATGAAAAAATTTTCTAATGGTGTAATCTTGTCACTGAAACTGCAGGAAAAACAAAAACTCTTCAATAATGTCTTTAGTGTTAGAGTCAAGGCATTACTTGATTCTGGTCAGGATGAGCAACAGAAATAATTTCATCCACGCATAGCCCGGGTGTGCTGAGAAAATCATTCCATGAGATGTGAATTTTACTAGATTTTTCCTAAACTTTTTACTGTCCGAACCCTATGAAATAGTGTTTATTGCTTCCAGGTTGTGTAGTTCTTAGTATTTGGTTAATTAGATCCACATTCCTGGATTTCCTTCTCAGTCTTTTCCAGACCAGGTGTCTCCATCTATGCCGGGGCAGTGTCTGGGGTGGGTGTTTCCTGATGTTTGCTGATGTTTCATTGATGTTTTGTTAAATGTTGTTATCTTAGTGGGAATCTTTTGGGCTATTCCCAGTCTGTTGAGATGTTAAACTCATCTCTGTTGAGTGGTGCAACATCCATTAAAAAAAACCTTTAAAAATTTCTTTCCTGAGAGAAAGGCAAACCGAGCCTGACTAGTAAAATGAAAGGTAAAAAAAACCTTTTAAAATCTGGTAGACTTTCCAACAGTGGAATCGCAGGCAGCCCAGTGTGTGAGTGTAATTGAGAGGCAGAGTCCTGGGTGGATGCTGTGAACAGCAAAGTGCCAAGGCAGGCTCTGTGCCAGCCCAGCTTCCTGTGGCAGAGATTTCACAAGAGACAGGATTCTGGCCACAGACTGCTTGAAATATCCATCCCTTATCTCCACCCTGCACTAGGTGGAGAATTCCCAGGGTAAGGAATTGCAAAGATCAATTCCAAGGGAGATAATTGAATATCTGCCCTGGCTCTGGCCAAAGGTTATAATGGCCGGATGCTTGGCCTTCAGCCAAGGGCACACACTGACTCAGAAAACACTTCCTAAATGCAGCAACATGTTGCATATTCATAGACCTTCATGCATTATTCTGAATCATTCCCCTCCAACCTGTAAATCATTATTTTTCCTTCCCTGGAATTCTGGTGTCCCATAATCCAAGAATCTGAATAATTTTCTGATTATCTTTTTTACGATTCTCTGAGTTAGTTACATGAACAAAAGCTTTTTACATCAAAATGTTATAGTCCAAAAAATATATTTATCACTACTACTTATAAGTTCTGTTAATCGCAGAACTAAAACTATATTCATACAACAAAGTTTTCCAACATAGAGCATTCATTTAATTATTTGAAAAAGCCAATAATGTAATATAATATGTTCTTAAAACACACATACAATTCAAATTTCTTTTCTGAGACTTGAAGAGCCTTAGTTAGGGCACCAGTTGTTTTGTTATTTTTCACTTTCTCAGCTTTTCTTTCTTTTCTCTTGTCCATAGTACAACATGGAAGCTATTGGGCTTTAAAAAGTCATACAATATTCTGGCTAGAACAGGGAATCCCCAATCCAGGTCCTGCAATATCCTATTAATCCACAGAATTCTTGCACCTCCTTTTCAGTCCTGGATTGCTTCTGAGATTCCCCAGATCCTCTCTAGATCAATCCACCACAAACCTTCAGTCAAATTACCTCCCGAATATTTAACTCTTTTCTCCACCATTTCCTCTTTTTGTTTTTCAAATAGTCAAAGATGCTTTTTAGCCTGAACATTCAGCCATTTCACAGAGGCTTCTTCTACCACTTCTTGTCCTCCTGATTGCAGCAAGTCATCCACATCCTGCATTAACCCAATCCCTGGGGGTGGGGTAAATTCTTGTGATATTTTCTGCAAGGCTTGCCCCAATAAGGCTGGTGCTTCCGTGCATCCCTGCAGAAGGACCGTCCATGTCTTTTCCATTTTCCCTTCTACCTCTTGTTCTCACTCAAAGGCAAAATCCTGTTTACCATCCTGTGTGAGTGGGCATCCCCAGAAAGCATCTGACATCAAGTACTGAATGGTGTCAGTGTGAGGAGGGCACCTGGTTGAAGATGGTGTAAGGATGTGAGAGCCCCTGGGTGCTGGGGCCCCCTTGGGCCCTGGGGTTCATCCCTGAGGGGCTGTAGAAACTCTGCCATGGCCTTTGCCTTCCCCTTGGCCTTTTCCTCCTCCCTTCTTGCATTCCCCTGCTGTGCCTTTGTGACCAAGTGCTCCAGGGGCTTCTTCTGCCCCTCCTGCAGCCCCCTCAGTGCCTGGGGGTGCTCATCCTCTGACAGCTGCTGAGCTTTCTGCTAAATCATTCCTTTCTGCACTGACCCAAGGAAAATGCTTAAAAGCTGATCTCGATCCTTGCACGTCCAATTCCCATTTCCCAGCTGTTCCTTTGTCCTGCTGCTCCTTGTGCTGTGGCTGCCGTGGCCAGCCCGTATCCCAGAGCCGGTGCCTGTCCTGCCGCAGTGTCCAAACGCGGCCCCCCCGGCGGGCAGGGCCGGCAGCTCCACGGGGCCGGGCAGCGGCCGGGGCGTCCCGCAGCCTCCTGGGGGCCGGGGGCCACTGCCGGGCCTGCAATTGCCGGGGGGTGCTGGGCTCAGGCAGCGCCCGGCGCTGAGCCCCGGCTGCCCCACAGCCCCGGCCCGGCCCCGCAGCTCCCCACAGGCCCCCAGCCCGTGCTCCCGGTGCCGCCCCTCTGCGCCCGCTCCTGCCGCTGCCCAGCACAGAGAAACCCCCTGCAATCCTGACCTCCTTGTGTGCCTGTCCTGGCAACCGGGGATACAAAGGATCTGCAGCAGCTGGCAACTTTGGAGGATCAAACCCTGCTGAAAAACAGCCCCATCCTCAGAGTTTTCCTTTCCTCCTCTTTTCCATCTTCCATTTTCTTACCACAAGATTCTTCCTGCTTCTTCTTGCCTGAACCATATTCCTGCACACTGTCCTTCACCCAATCCCTTCCCAGCACACCAACAACCCTCCATCCCCTGTTGTCTAAATCCCTTCTGGACTTCCCTTATTGTGCTGCTGGGTTTCTATGTCCTTGATTACCTCTGGTAGAATGTGCATACTCCCTCAACATATTCCGAAGGGACGCTTCAGAGATATTTTGGGATCATCATCCCTTTTGCCAGGAGCCCTTCCTGGCTTTCCCTTTCTACCCCCCATGGGTGCCCTGCCATGTTTAGTCCCCGAAGATCCCACTGTAGTCCCTGCTGAGATTTTCAGTGCTCTCTGGCTGCCGACTCTTCCCAGCCCCCCTGATCTGTCACTCGTCTGTCTCCTGGCCCCAGCGCCCCCCGGCAGGGGAATTTGGGGAGGTGGGAGGGGGGGAGCGCCAAGGCCGGGCCCCCCCGCGCTGTGGTGGCGGCAGCGGCTGCAGTGGGGAGCGAGTGCGGGCGGGAGCGGCCGAGAGCCCAGCGCTGCCCCAGCCCGAGCTGCCCCAGCTCCATCGCTGCCCCTGCGCTGGGATGCTGTGGGTTTGGGGGGAAGAGGGAGCCGGCAGTGGGTGCTGGGCCTGGGGGCAGCAGCAGAAGGGAAGGAGAAGCAGGGTTGAAGAACAAAATGGTCAAATGATGCATGTGGGAGGAGCAGGTGGGATTGTGCAGGAGAAAGAGGAATAATGGGAGGAAGAGGAGTGTGAGGAAGAGCAGGGACACCAGAGGAGGAGCAGAAATGGGAAGCAGCACAATGTTCCACTCCTCCCTGTATCTGCAGCCTCTACCCCAGCCCCAGGAGCGTTGCTCCCGCCACATGCAGCAGGTGACTGAAGAGGGGGATCCATGATTTTCACAGGGGTGAATCTTGGTGTTTGTGAGCTTTATTGGGCTAAATGTTGGTGCTTTGATTTTTTGCTGGGGCTGAATCTTTATATTTTGGAAGGGATTTGGGCTGAAACTTTCTTTTTGGGGAGATTTTGATCTGTGTCTTGATGTTTGGATAATTTTTGTGCTGAATCGTTGTGTTTTGGAGGTTCTTATAGACACAAGATGCCCAATGACTTCCTGAGTTGCACTTTGGAAGGAGGAACCCTCAGCCCATGGTGCTCTCTTGTGTTTTCCTCCAAACCAGGATTTTTCATTCCCAAGGCATTGGCAGATGGAGGACGAGGAAACTCCTGAGAGATCCCTCTCGAGAAGGAGCTGCAAACCCAGCCCAGGGAGCTGCGAGGAGGAAAGACCCTCCCTGAGCCGGGAAGGCGGCCGGAGATCCAGGCAGAGCTCAGAGCTGGTGGAGAAGCCTCCTGGAGGGGAGAAGCTCCACAAGTGCTTGGAATGTGGGAAGGGTTTCAACTACAGCTCCCAGCTGATCCTACACCAGAGGGTCCATACTGGGGAGAAGCCCTATGAGTGTGGAAAATGCAGGAAAAACTTCAGCACTATTTCTTATCTGATGAAGCACCAGGTGATCCACACAGGAGAACGGCCCTACACCTGCTCGGAATGTGGGAAGAGCTTTGGATGGAGCTCCAACCTGAGAATCCACCGACGTATCCACACTGGGGAAAGGCCCTACCAGTGTCCCAAGTGTGGGAAGAGGTTTCAGACCAGCTCCAATCTCCTCCTACATGAGCGGATTCACACAGAGGAGAGGCCCTTCCGCTGCCCCGACTGCGGGAAGGGATTCAACCTCAACTCCACCCTCACTGTCCACCGGCGCATCCACACTGGGGAGAGGCCCTACGAGTGTCCTGAGTGTGGGAAGAGCTTCTCACACAGCTCAACCTTGACCAAACACCAACGGAGCCACCACTAAGGGAATTCCTGTGAGTGCCCCAAGTGTGGGAAGAGCTTCGTGCTCTGCTCCAGCTCCATCTCCCATGGGAGGATCGGTGTTGGATGATCCCCAGTGACACCCATTGGGTGAGGGGGAAGGGTTTGAGAGATTTCTTTCCCTTCTTCTTGTCCTGCTGTGATTTGGTTGGTAATAAATTTCCTCTCCATGCCCAGGCTGGGTCTGTGATGCACATTTTGCTGTTTGGTACGGGATGTTTCTCCTTTTTACACCAACCCAGGAACTCTGGGTTAAACTTTCTCCCCACTGTTGCAGGTGGAGGGGCAGGGTCAGAGTGGCTTTGGTGGGTGCCTGCCATCAGGCCAGTGTCACCCAGGCCATGGGCACCCCTGAGATCCCAGTGTGGTGAAGCATTCCCCCACTCCTAGAGAAAGTGCCAACCCAAACTGAGGCCAGGATGAAACATGGTTATGACTGGAGCCCACTCTGTTGTGACCCTGTCAGCAGAAATCCAAAAGGAGACCTTTGAGCTCTCCTTGGCCACCGTGGGCTGTGACCAGCAGTCTCCCTCTGAGGGGCCTCTCAGAGCCAGCAAACCCTCGGCTTTGCTGTGCCTGGAGGATCGCTGAAACACGACGTGTCCTGGGCCCATACCCTCACTGCTCAAGGCCCCATCCTTCGGCCAGTGGGAGATGCAAAAACATCTGAAGGGAGGATTTCACTGAGCTCTGGGGGGCATTGCCTGCACTGACTGTTCCTGTCTGTGTGTTTGCCCCTGCACATATGCTATAGCAAATCTGGGAGAAATACAGCTTTCCTAGATGTGGAAGTACCTTGGATATCTAAGTTAGGCCTGTAAGCAAGATTCAGTTATAGTTATGAACTTACTTAAATGCTGTTAAATGCTAAGTGTTTTGCTAAGTTCTTAAATGGAAGTCATAACTGTTGTTTTTGTATTAATTGCCAAGTACAACTCGGAAGTTATAGCTGTATTTTAGGTTAAATGCTGTTAAGTGTTACTGCTCTGTGGAATTGTTAAGTTATAAGTTAAGTTAGGTACACGTTCAGTATTGTTCCTCTGTTGATTTGCTAGGTTTAAGGTATAAGTTAAGTTACAAATTAAGGTAGAAGTTAAAGAGTTGTTTAGAGTTGTTAAGTTTTTAGGCCGTGTTCCTTTTAATCCCTGCATGCACCTAAACACAGCACACACCCACCCACACTCCTCTAGAGAGTTCCCAGTTAATTTCTGTTCTGATTGCATGGATTTTATTTGGTGTTGTTCTTGCCTTGTTGTGCCTCACCTGTCCTGTAGGCAGTAGAGTGAATCTTGCCAACAAACTTATTGTACTTTGGTGCTTAATATTAAATCTCACTTTTGCTCATGCTCTTGTCACCGATTTTTAAGCGATCTCAAACGCTCTCATTCATGACAGCACCACAATGTCCCGCATCAGCGAGGGCCCTGACACACGCCCGTGTCACAAAGGGCCACCCCCGGCACCCAAGAGCAGAGGGACAGCCTGGAAGCGGCCCGGAGCAGCCCCGGCCTCGTGGCCTTGTAGCCCCTGGCGTGGCCAGAGCCCTGGGAGGCTTTGGGGTCCCCACGTTGGTGTCCCAGGGGTTCCCCGTCTCCAGGCTCATCCCTTCTCCAGACTCCCCTCACTCCCGGCTCTCGGGGTCCCCCCTCTCCAGGCCCCCATTTCAGGCTCCGGCACTCCCGGGGCTCTCCCCTTTTTGCTTTCCCCCCCTCAAGGCTGCTCCCCTCGCCCTGCCAGTCCCGGGCGATCGCCACGGGGCTCCGGGGACCTCCATCCCCCACCCACCGCCGGGGCTCTGTCTGCAGCCACCACCCAGACATCCCCAAAAAACCACCCGGGGACCCCGCAGGATCCCCCAAAAGGGGATTTCGGGACAGCTTTGGAGCCCTGCAAGATGCAAACATCGCTCCGCCCGCCGCCTCCCGAAATACACAAACAGGGAGAACCAAAGATACTTCGGGTGAGCTCCAAATATCCCTCTCCTGTTCAAAAAAACCCTGCCAGGACGGCCCAAGATATTGGGGGCAAGGTCCCTCTCCCGGGTCATCTATGTCAGGAATATTAATCCACAAACACCAGAGGTTTATGTCCAGAAAGGAGACAGAGGAGTCCTTTTTGCTTTATTCCAATAAAGGGAGAGGCCATGGGACATTCCCCTGGGATCTCTCAAATTTTTGGAGGACGCAGCCTCCTTTTTATCCTATTTTCCCGGCCGCATTTCCCTCTCTCTTTCCCCATTGGCTGAGGTACTTGAGAGGCACAGACTTCCCGGAACGCCTGATACCTGAAATTCCCCTCTAATGTAGAACCCTCCCTTTTAATTTTTAATTCTTACAGAATTCATAGTTTTCCCCCCGTTGCTTCTTTCATCTTTCAATATCCAATTTCATTTATCAGCAGCCCTACATTTGTTTGTAAAGGCAAATATCTCTTTCCATTCATCAATCAGTGGAATCCATCCCATTGTTTCTTTTATCTCTCAGTGCTAGCCTTATCTACAGGCAGATCCACAGCTCTTTTGTAAAGACTAATTCAACATTCCTCTCAACCCCTCCTCTTTTATTTTTTAATAATTGTCTTTACACACTTTAGCTCTCATTGACTTAATTTCTTGTTCCTGAGTCTTTTTTGGTTTTGTAATTATTTGGAGGGACATCAGTTTCTGTCCTTTTGGAACCATCTCTGGATCAGTAGGCGTGGCTATTACCTGCATCCCTTTGATCACATGTTGAATAAGTTGTACTAAGCAAGGGAACATGCCTGGCAACAAGATTAGAATTGCTACAGCACATAAGAGGAAAAAAACCAGTTGTTTAACTTATAGTCCACCAGGTAGCCAAGAAAACATGTCCCATTCCCATCTTTTTCATCTTTGGACTGGTACATGAGCTACTTTTTAAAATTCATTTTGCAATTTGTTTCACCACTTTTCCATTGTCATCTATTTGCCTATTTAGGCAATAAGTGTCTTTTTCAGAAGAATGAAGCCGCCATGGACTTCCTTCTTCATCCCAAAATCCTGTTCCATTACAGACTTTACTCAGGGTGTTAATCTACTGTTGAGGTTTTACTGGGCTGGCCACCCATGGCCCGTTTTCAGATTCTCCTGAACCTCCACAGACCCAACAATTGCTAAGGTTAAAGGTTTTTGCTACTTCTTCTCCTAAGGTCAAAAAATTATTTTCCCTTTCTTGGCTCCAACCTAACCAATAATATAAAGGTAACATTATTAAGAGAAACATTCTGATTGTGTAATCTAATTTCCTAACTTAATTTTTACTTTCACGTTGTCTTCCACACCACTTGTGGCGAGTGAAGGCACAGAAACAGCTCAACATAAAGAAAACAATGACAGCAAGGGTTGGCCCCCAGTGCCTGGAGATCTGAGAGGAGGGATGCCCACACAGACTATTTCAGCAGGCACTCTGTGGGTGGGCACACGAGGCTTCCCCCGATGTCGACGCCCTGGCTGCTGCTCCAGTCCCCTCCTGCCGAGTGTCAGTCGCGGCTTCCCGTCCTTCTCCTCCAGCTGAGATGTCCAAATCTCTGGGGCTGCAGAGACCTTGGCCCGAGTGTGATGGGTCCAGCCGTGTTCAGCTGTCTTGACGGCTGTGTCTGTGCTCAGCAACACCTGGAAAGGTCCACGCCACTTGGCCACCAGTGGTGCTTCTTCCCACTCCTTAACCAGGACCCAGTGTCCCGGTTGGATGTTGTGAACAGCAAAGTCCAAAGGCAGGGTCTGTGCCAGCTGAGCTTCCTGTCGAAGAGATTTCACAAGAGACAGTATCCGAGCCACATATTGTTTTAAATACACATCACTTATCTCTATCCCCCCACTCGGCTGAGAATTACAAGGGTAAGGAATTCCAAACATAAATTCAAAGGGAGATAATTGAATATCTCCCCTGGGTCTGGCTCTTATCCTTGCTAAAGCCAGGGGCAGGAGCCGTACCCATGGCATTTTAGTTTCTATCACCAGCTTCAGGAGATGTTTCTTTATTTCTCAATTAATCCTCTCAACCTGACCCAAACTCTGTAGGTGCCAGGGGGTATGGAGGTTCCACTGTATCCCTAAAGCAGTCATAACTCCTTGAAGAATTTTTCCTGTAAAATGAGTTTCCCTATTTGAATCTATTGCTTCCACCATCCCATATCTTGGAATTATTTGTTCCAAAAATACTTTAACAACTGATCCTGTAGTTGCTGAAACAGTTGGAAATGCTTCTGGCCACCCGGTTAATTGACATACTATTACCAGAAGATATTTAAATCTTGCCAGTTGAGGCATTTCAGTAAAATCCACCTGGCATCTCTGGAAGGGACGTACTGCCCAACGCCTCCCTCCCCTGGCCAGTTTCTTTGTAACTTTGTTGTTGGTTTTAGCACAAGTCAAACAGCCTTCAGTGGCTCGCTTTGCCAGGCTAAAGAGACCAACAGCAGCGTTCATTTTGAGGAAGGCTTCTGCCAGTCCTCGGGAGCCCCAGTGACTCCCTTCATGAAGTTGTTTTAACAATTGTAAGGCTCGAGCTTTTGGTATCCACTGCTTACCATCCCTTGTAAACCAATTATTTTTTTTTTCTTTCCTCTGCCTCACTCTTTAATTATCTCAAGTTCCTCTGGTGGAAAAGAGAGTTTCTCTGGCAGTGGTGCAGTTACTGGGAGCAAAGGCAGGATCTTAGAGACTTCTGGCAACAATGCAGCTTCTTCATCAGCCAGTCGATTTCCTATTGCCTCCTCCGACCATCCTGCCTGATGCCCCTTAGTATGGAATATTGCCACCTTTTTTAGTAAATTCACTGCCTCCAATAGGCGAGAGATTAAGTTCTCGTGAGCTAACGTCTTTCCTCTGCAGCTTAATAAACCTCTTTCTTCCCATCGTTTTCCAAATGCATGTATTACCCCATATGCATATTTAGAATCAGTAAAGATATTTACTGTCTTGTCCTGGTATAATTCACGGGCTCTCACAAGCCCGTACAGCTCTGCTGTCTGAGCTGACCAGGTGTGTGGTAACCTCCCTCCTTCCTTTAATTGCTTCCCATTCACGATAGAGTATCCTGTAAATCGTTTCCCTTCTACCACCTTGGAGGACCCATCAATGAACACATTCTCTCCCTCAGGCCAGGGAATATCTCGGAGATCTTCCCTAGCCCGTGTCTGGAGGTCTATAACCTGGATACCATCATGGATTTCTTCCTGGCCCCCCTTTTCTCTAGGGCCATTTAAATAAGAGGCTGGATTAAAAATTTCCCCACCTTTAAATTCTAAATCCTCCTGTTCCATTAAACAAGATTCATACTGTAATAATCGAGCACTCGTCATCCACTTAGAGGCTCTCTCAGTTAACAAAGCTTTAATCTGATGTGGGACTTTAACAATGAGATGCCCTCCCCTTGTCAGCTTTCGGGCCTCAGCCACCATCAGAGCTGTGGCTGCACAGTTCTGCAGACAATGGGGCCGCCTCTGGCCACCGGGTCTAACAACTTAGAAAAACAGGCAACAGGCCTCCGTGTTCCCCCATGCTCTTGCACCAAAATTCCTTTAGCATGACCCTGTTTGACATCCACATATAGTTGAAATTTTTTTTTTCTGCATCTGGAAGAGCTAAGACTGGGGCATTAACCAATTTGTCCCTGGGGCTGCCCATACTTCCTAATTTATTTCAGCATAAGCCTTCTCAGACATTTTACACAAAGATATCACAGTTTCAGACTCCGTGTCACTTTTTTACAATGCTAATTTACATTCCCATTCTAGCCATCAAATCTCTTCCCAGTAAATTACAATCACAATTAGGAACAAACAAGAATTCATGCAGTTCAAATCTGTCCCCCACATTCATTAACAGCGGTTGAATAAAATGCACTCGCTCATCCTTCCCGCTTACTCCTTGAATAACCAAGGATCTTTTTGACAATTTCCCCCCTTAGGTATAAAATTTAAGGTGGACGGAGAGGTCCCTGTGTCTACCAGAAAACACACCTCCTCTCGATCCGGACCCATCTTAAAAGTTATCAAGGGCTCCTGAGTGGTGGGTCCTTGGTATAATAGGAGCCCCTGACACCCCTAACAATCCATTTCCATTATCCTCTGGACTTCCTCCTCCTGAGGGTCCAGTTGTTTCTGCAGACACTCGTTTTTCCAATGCCCTTCTGCCCTGCAGACAGCACACTGGTTCTTCCCCAGCCGCTGTTTGGGTCGGCTGTCCCCTGCCGAGGAGGGAATCCCTCTGCCCCTTCCTTGTGGCCGACCCCGTCCCCTCTGTCCCTGGGGACCCCTTGGACCCTGTGGTTTATTCCTCCGGGGCTGCACAAACTCTGCCATCATCCTTGCTTTAGCTTCTGCCTTTTCCTCATCCCTTCTTACATATATCTGCTGTGTTTTTCTAACCAATTCCTCTAGACGCTTATTCTGCCACTCTTCATCTTTCTGTACTCCTTTCCTTATATCAGGCCAGGCCTTAGTAACAAATTGCACCTTAAGCAATGTGTTGAAGGCTGGCCCTTCAGGATCCATCCCCCCGTGCTTCCTCAAGGCATCCCTAATCCTCTCCAACCAATGAGGGCTTTCCTGTTTCTCCTGTTCTAACGACAGAGCCTTAGCTATGTTGTTAGTTCTGGGAGCTGCTGACTTGATTGCCCTGATCAAATAAGCACGGCAATCACGGTGAGCCAGACTGGCCTGGTTATTTGGGTCCCACTGGGGGTCTGCCTGGGGGATGGCATCACCCACCGTAGGTGCATTGGGTCCAGCCCCCCCTGCTGCTTGTGGATGTTCATCCTCCCACAGCTGCCGAGCTTTCTGCAAAATCATTCGTTTCTCTGATGACCCAAACAAAATTCCCAAGAGAAAATCCCAATCCTTTCACGTATAATCCGCATTTCCCAAATATTTCTCTATCTTTTCCTCCACCTCTATGGGATCATCCAAATCTTTTTTTTTTTCAACCCTCTTATATCCTGGGTAGTAGGTGGTACAATTACAAACCCAAATCCTCCCCCTTGACCCCCCAAAGGAACTTGACAGAGTGGCATCTGGTGTACCCCTGTCTCTTGGGGGGCTTCTGATGCCCTAAACTGAGTTCCTCTTCTAGTTCTGGGGGGTGATACAACATGCTGCTCCCCTCCCCCTACACCATCATCCTTCTCAGGTGGGGCTGTAGGAATAACATTCTCCAGATCCCTTTGCTCAGGAAGTTGAGGATACAGACGACCTGCAGCTGGCCCTGGGTAAGCTGGCAACACTGGAGGACAAGACGGGGGAAGGTGCTGAAAAACATCCCAATCCTCACCACTTTCCTCTTCTCCTTTTTTTTTTTTTTCCTTAACATATAAATTTCTCTCAATACCTCCACAAAATTCGACACAAATGAATTTTATCTGTTCCATAAGTAGCCATATAAGTCCCCTTGCCAACTTATACTCTGGCCACACAAAATAACAATATTTTACCATCATTTCCATAGTTACTTCTGGGTGAATATACAATCTGTCCCAAGACCTCAGCATTCTCCCCAAGGGACTCTCCGGGGGTATTATGGGATCGTCATCCCTTTTTCCAGGGCCCCTTCCCGGCTTCACCTTTCCAACCCTCTCTGGGTGCCCCGTTTTACCTGTGCTACCCTCCATGGGTGCCCTCTCAGGTTTACCTGTGCTACCCTCCATGGGTGCCCTCCCAGGTTTGCTCCCCGAAGATCCCATTTTACTCACCGGTGAGATTTTCAGTGGTCCTTCCCTGCGGACTCTTCACGGACCCCCCTGGTCCGCCACTCGTCTGTCTCCTGGACAGTCTCAGGAACCCAATGGATCGCCCGGTACCGGCCGGCACCAAGGGGAGCTGATCACCCAAACTGGGTGAGGCGCCTTCAGCTCCACTCGCCGCCCCGGATGGTGGAAAGATCCCGGACAAGCCCCCAAAATTGTCAGGAAAATTAATCCACAAACACCAGAGATTTATGTCCAAAAGGAGACAGAGGAGTCCTTTTTGCTTTATTCGAATAAAGGGAGAGGCCATGGGACATTCCCCTGGCATCTCTCCAATTTTTGGAGGACGCAGCCTCCTTTTTATCCTATTTTCCCGGCCGCATTTCCCTCTCTCTTTCCCCATTGGCTGAGGTACTTGAGAGGCACAGACTTCCCGGAACGCCTGATACCTGAAATTCCCCTCTAATGTATAACCCTCCCTTTTAATTTTTAATTCTTATAGATTTCATAGTTTTCCCCCCGTTGCTTCTTTCATCTTTCGATATCCAATTTCATTTATCAGCAGCCTCACAGTTTGTTTGTAAAGGCAAATATCTTTTTCCATTCATCAATCAGTGGAATCCATCCCATTTTTTCTTTTATCTCTCAGTGCTAGTCTTATCTACAGGCTGATCCACAACTCATTTGTAAAGACAAATTCAACATTCCTCTCAGCTTTGATTTCCCCCAAAATGGGAAAACTGCCCCACAGCCCAGGGGATGACTGGAGGGAGAGATTTCTGGCAGAAAACTCCAAAAACTCGGAGCAAGATAATGAGAAGTAAATGGAGACCCTTCAAACCAGCTTTCCACACGCCCCTCTCCTTCCAGCTGCACCTTCTACCTCGGCAGTGCAGGGTGGGAGAAACATCGCTTGCTCTTTTAAAACTTTCAGCAATTTCTTAAACCTTAGAAAAATACAGCAAAAGAGTGAATTCGGAGAAAAATCAGCACTGGGAGCGCAGGACTAAACCCCCACGTGCTCACCTACAGAATGGATGTTCTGCCTTTTATGCCCCTGGGCCCTCCCAAAGTCTTGTCGCTGAACTCCTTCCCTGCCGTCCATTGCTGGAGACTCCTTTCTTACATCTGCACTGGAGGTCAGGTGTAGGAACAAGCCGGCCCTCCCCAAATGCCCCGACTACCTGAGCCATGTCGTGACAACAATGCAAGGGGGAGGGGAAAGAGGACTATGGGAGGATATATTACAATAACATCATTATACATCCACAAAACTTATCTTAACATACACACACTGTTCATCCTTTAATTATGAGAGCCAACCACTGCATTGCTCATCTGTAACAACAGCGACTGCACTGGCCCCCCTAGATCAGAGGGGGATGGAGCCAGTGCCAGTCCACCTGAATTGGTGAGGGCAGAGACTACCCCCTGCCCACCTGGGTATTGCATCAGCCCAATACATATTTACAAAAGGCTATACATATTCAAGCACTTAAACAGAGTTTCTCCCCTGTCCTACCTTTTTCAAGCATGTGCAGTTTTTCCAGTCCTCATCATTTGTTACTTTTCAATACATTCAACAGGTGTGAATTCCTTCACTGGTTAAATCTTAACATTACAACAACTCTTCACCAACATTCACAAAACACCATTCGCATTAAAAGATCTCTAAACTTTAGGAAAACTTCTTTTACAGAAGTCAACCTTATGAAACACGTAGTATTCACTCTAACAATTGCTAAAGCCGACAGTGTAATATATTTATCACAGTGATCTTGAGTTCAGAGCCGGGCTTGGGCTAGGGAGTGTGATTGGGGCTGCCATTTGGCTTAGGACTAAGAACGGTGTTGGCCTTAGGGCAGGAACTGGGGCTGAGTTTGGGAATTCAAGCTAAAGCTGGCATTGGAGTGTGGGCTGGCACTCAAAGCTGCACTTAGGGCTTGAGACTGCCATTGGGATTGGGCTTAGAGTTGCGATTGGGGCTGGCTTTGGGCTTAGGGCTAAACGTGGCATTTGGTTTAGGGCTGAGCATTTGGTAGGGTCTGGAATTGTGGCTGGGCTTTGCAGTTAGAACTGGGTTTTAGATTAGAGCTGGAATTGGGGTTAAGGCTAAATGTGCCATTTGCCTTAGGCCTGGCCTTGAGATTGGCTCTGGGGCTGCACGAGTCTGGCACTGGGATGAGACTGAATCCAGGAGAGTGAGTGTGTCTCAACATGGAGTGAGATTGAGATCAGGATCAGGGTGAGCTTTGGGACCGAGCGCACGCCCAGACGGACAGGGGAGATGTCACTGCAGGATGTCCCTGGCATTGTCACAGCCCTGCTCAGGCACCACCAAAAGGCAGCAGGAGCTGGCTGGTCCAACATCCAGGTGCTCCCAGCACCGAGAATATCCCTCTGTCCAGTCCCTTTGGCTGTCCTGGACAGGCTCCCTCCGGGCTCTTTGTCACCTCCTCGATGGCAGAGCATGGGATATTGAGTGGCTTCTAGGACCCTGCAGAGTCCTTGAGGAGGGCAAGCCTTGCTTAGCCACAACCAAATTCTCTCCCTGTCATACACAGCATTCCCATCCTGCATCCAATCCCATCCCTGTGCCACTTTCTGGGAAGAAATGAAGTCCAGTCAAATCCAAAACAGTGGGAACATTCTGACAGGTCTCCGAGAAAATCCTAATGTATTTAACACTAATGCTCCTAAGAAATCAGATCTTGATCTGAAAACACATTCCTGGTACTCGGAGGCCATCTGACCAGTAGAGTGGGGGAGCTTCCTGCAGGTGGAAAAACCTCCTTGGTTTCATGTGAATCTTTCCCGCTGCAAAGCTTGGGGGGTTCCCCACTGGAACAGGGACAGCGTTCTGGGAACTGACTGTAGGCTGAACACAAGTGGCTCCAGGACACTTCCTGCCGGGACACTTGCCTGTGGGAACAGCTTCTTGGAGTCAGATGGGCTCCACTTTTTACTTCCAGGCATTTCCTGCCCATCTGCATCCTCAGGGATGAGGCTGTTTGTCTCATAGCCGTGGCTCTGAGGGAGCAGGGACGCCTGTCCAAAGGGCTGCCTCCCTCTGCACTCTGGCAGCTCTCACCCAGGCTCTGGCAGGGGTGAAGGCTCTTGCAGAAATATCCCAAGGCTGGAGATCTTCCTCACCCTGCTCCTCCACTGCCGATGCCACAGAGTTCCCTGCACATAGGAACATCACCTTTTCTTCTGCAGGAACCTGTTCCAGCACAACACCAAGGGTCTTCTCCTGCGGCACTGCCACAGCATCCTTAAAGCCGTGGACTAGCAAGTGACAGCTCCTGGAAATTGCTGCTGTGTGTCTGGCTGCAGGAAACCCCTTCTGGAATGCCCTTGGTCTCCATTTTTTGCTTTCTGGATTTTCATGGCCAATCTGCATTGATTGCCAGCCAAAATCGCGAGGGTGCGGCGTGAGCAGCGGCCGAAAGCGCTGAGCGGGGCCATCAAACCCAGCCCAGCAACTCCCGGCGTTCGCCAGCCCAGAGGTGGCGCGGACAGCGCGGCCGAGGGTGGAGAACCAGCCCGGCTGTGCGGGAGGGCTCTCACAAAGCGCGGAGCTCGCCAAGCCAGTCCAAGTTGCTCTCGGCGCTGCCCAAGGCCTCGAGTCAGGCCCTTCTCCGGGCCCCCCGGCATAAAGCCGCCGCCGCGCCGAGCGGGGATCGGAGCGGGCGGAGCCGCGGAGCACCGGGCTGGGGGGCGGCGGCGCCGCTCAAGAGCGGGGCTGACCCGGGGGGCACCGAACCGGGCCGGGTTCCCTGCGGGATCCGCCGGCACGAAAAAACAACACGGGGCCGCAAGAGCCCACGGCGGGGAGGGGCTTTGGGGCAGCTGCCCCACGCTAAGAAGCCAAAAGGCAGCGGGAAGGGGGAGGGTGCCGGGCTGTGCCTGTTCCCCGGGAATACCCGCCGGCCGAGGAGGAGAGGAACGGCGGAACCCACCCGGTGATATGGGGGTCCCTGCATGGTGGGCAAATTGATTTTACTTTCCGAGACGAACGTAAAGCCTATTTGTTCCTTCTCCTTTCTTTCTTTTTCCTTTCTTTTCCCTTCTTTTTCCTTGTAGCTGATTGGAAAGGCAAACTTTTCTTACGAGGACCTGTGATTGTCTGTCAGGAAGGCAGCTTTTGTTGTGAGAACCGGTGATTGGCGGGAAGAATGGGACTAAGAGCAAGGAAGGAATCCTCAAAGGGGAAAAGAAATTAAAAGATATCAACAGATATACCCTCAAATAGCTCCCTGGGAAGAAAACTAGCCCGGTGGAAATATGACTCCAACACCAAAGAACTTAAGATAATACAGTATTGTATAATAGAATAGACTAGGAGAGAAATTAAGTCCGACTGTGTTTACTGGCCGTGGGATGAGCCAAATGGGAATGGTATGACAGGTTTGAAATATCCATGTAAAAGCTAAGGAACAACTCCGGTACAGATCTGGGAGAGGAGATTTCTCACTGAACAACCTTTCTAGCTCTGGCCTCTCAGTCCCGATTCTCAAGGGAAAGCTACTCTGCACGCCACTCCATGCAAACAGAAAATCCTGGATTTGGGAAAAACACTGGCTTAGGGTGTGCTTTGTTTTCCTCCTCCCGTTTGCCACCTCCTGCCTTTTTCTCTCTCTCTCTCAGTGAGCACTAATTTTTGTTGTACACTTTCCCTCAGATAATTGAACTGCTTACCATATCAAGTGTAACAGTTGTTCTCCACCCAAATTTAAGATGAGCAGGTGCTACTTCAGTTTCAGGTTAAAATAAGAGCCTGAATGCAGTGATTTCAAAGTGAATAAATTACCTTTCCCTCTTTCAGTCCGAAATGAGCTACTGCCACCTGCACTTGCCCTTCCCTTCCTCTCCTGAACCACCGAGCAGCCCCACTGGGATGGCAGGAGCTGGGCCTGGGAACTGCTGCCTTTGGAGTTGCATCTCCTCCTCCCGTGGCCGCTGCTCAGAGCCCAGAAGTGCTCTGAGAACTTGAAGTTGTGGCAGCTGGGTTAGAGCCTACATGGGAGGAGGAGAAGGTTCACCAGAGCCCTTCTCCTGCCGTGCCAGCTCCAGGGCAAGGAGTGCAATGGAAGCCAGCCAATGTCCAAAGCCCATCTGCTCTGCCAGTTCCTGTGGGAATGAGCTGCTGCAGAGGGGAAGATTTGGGTGGGAATGTGGTTCTCTAAGAAGGCCATAACTAAATGCTTGCATGGGGGTTTTGGCTTCTGGAGCAGTGGGGTAGGGCTGTTGTTGGTTCCTACCCCTCCATGCCATGATGATGTAAGGGGTGAGGGATGCCATGTGTGCTGTGCACTGGCAGTGATCCTCAAGAAATCCTTCTAATCCTCTCCTTCGAGCTAGTCAAGCTCCTGGAAATGACAGGACAGAAAAAAAAAATTCAAAAGGTGCTCAGTTTTGTGCCCTCCTGCCCTTGTGGGGTGAGGGGCAGGAGGCAGAGGTCCAGCTTGGTCTCTCTCTGACCTTTCCTTTGAGACAACACTGTCTGCTCCCACCACAAAGGCACAGAGGGTGCTCTTTGCCCCCACCAGTGGGAAGTGGCTCTGCTGACCCCACTAAGAGTGCTGGAAGATGAGTCTGTGAACTAAACAGTTGAATATTGCCTAGAGGGGGTAGCAGGCAGTAGATGTGCCACCATTCTCTTTCCAGGAGCCCACTGGGAGTACTTGAACTATCGACGATGAGAGAGAGACGGAGACACTGAATGGTGATCAAAATCCAATTTTTACTGAGCACTACATGTGCTTATATACCATTCACAGGAAGGCTGGTAATATTTTACTGCAATCACATAGACAAACCTTACATAGACAAACTCTCACATACACAAACTTTACATTTGGACTTAGTAAAATCTTATTTCCCATAACCCAGACTTGACCCAGTCCTCTTGCAGTCAGGTCTCTGTTTGCTCTTGCCAGGCATCCTCGTTGTCAGGCTGCATTTGCTGATTAAATCTGCAGTACTATCAGTCTCATTTGCATTACCCATATCCACACCTCCCCCTTTTCTTTTAACTAAAAATACACTCTTAAGCGATTTGTCTATTAAATTCTTAACACACTGTAAAATACAAGGAATAACTACTACAATGCATAATATGATGCCTAATACATACAAACCTATTTTAACTAAATTCCTGACCCAGCCAGTGAGTCCCCAGTGCCCTAAGAGCCAGTTCAGCCAGTCGTACCCATTATCTACCCGAAGTTTATTCACACCTTCTTTGAGGGCTTGAATGCTGGCATAGATGGGCTGGGAGTGGTCAGAAAGGTTAAGGCAACACATCCCATCGAATTCCTCAGGCACAGGCGGCGGCGGAGCTCGGAGGCGGCCCCAGCGCAGGTGGGAGCCGCGCTCGGTTGTGCGGGGGCTCGGGGCTCGCTGCGGGCCTCGGGGGCGGCAGGGGGCTCTGGCGGGTTGGTTGTGCCGGTGCCGGCCCGTGTTGGCGCTGGGCTGAGGGCGCTGCGGGAGCGGCTGCCCGCGGTCTCCTTCCCGCTGGGGCCTCGGCAGGAGCCGGTGCCGGAGCAGCGCTGGCTCGTCCCGGTTGCTGTGGGTGGCACAGAGGTGTCTGCCCTGTGCCCGGGGCTGTGCGGGAAAATTCCCGTGGCCGGAGGTTTGTGTGCCCGCAGGAGACAGAGGAGTCCTGTAAAAGTGACTTTATTGATGAACAAAGAGAGAGGCCATGCGGCATTTGCCATGCGGTCTCTAAAACGCAGCCTCCTTTTTATCCTCATTTTCCCGTTTGCATCTCCCTGTCCCTTTCCCGACTGGCTGAGGTACTTTGAAGGTTCAGACTTCCCGATCCACCTACTGCATGTCCCTCTTAATATTCACTCCTACTACGATATTAATCTTACTGCTTTCCATCCTACCTTTTCTCATATTCTCAAGAATTGCCTTTATTAACTTTTAATTTCCATTGACTCAATCTCCTTTCCTGCGTCCTGTTTGGCGCAAGGCGTCGTGCATGGTAAAAAGCTGAGAGTTGCTGCAGCACGTCAGAAGAGGAGCAGCATTCGTTTAACCCGTGATCTGCCAGGGAACCACGAAAACGTGTCCCATTCCCATCCTTTCTCCGGAATACGAGATATTTTCTTATTTCCTTTGTTATCTGTTTCACCACTTTTCGGTTATCATCTGTTTGCAAACAGCCGTTTGTGTCATTTAATTTTCCACAAACTCCTCCTTCTTCTGTAAGTAGATAATCTGATTCCATCCCATGGTGAAATGTCTCGTTCCTCATTTCAGCGGCTTGGTCAGCAGGAAGGTCAGGAGCTGGAGCTGTCTGCTTGGTTATTATTTCAAGGATACTTTTTAACCTAATTATGCCACTCAAATTATGGATGGGTTTTCTGTGTCCTGATATGAATTCGTTAGGGATCCCAGGGGCTGGTCCATGGTGTTGTAGCATTTGTTCTGGTGGCCGTTCATCTTTTTCCCTTTTTTGGGTGCTCCCTCCTGCCACGGCTGCATCAATTGACCACTTTTAGCTTATGAAATGATAAAATGTTTGGATTCCCAACTGATTTCTCTGGACTAGCAAAAACACCTCAGTGCTCTGGGGAGAGGGATGATTCCCCCCCACACACACACTTTTTTTCATGAAATTTGCTCAATATTCTCCGTTTGCTGTTTCCCTTTGCAGCTTAACCAGTTTCTGTTGCAGTCAGATATCCTCACTATGGGCTCTGCCTTTAGTTGTGCAAATTCCATCTGTGCAAGCAGGCAGAGCTGGGGGTGAGGGGCAGATGGACTCAGGGAAATTCCTCCCCCTGGCAAGAAGGCCCTGGGGCATTGTCCACACTTTTCCAGAGCAATGTTAATTTGCATTTCTATAACTCCTCTCCTGGCTGCCTGGAACTAGGATTTTCTTCCAGAGCAGCCTTTAGGTGATTCACACGTCCACCCTCACAATCTGCTTTATTTTTCTTTTTTATTTTTTTAACGCTTTTTTATTAACAGTTTATGCGTTAAAGCCTCACCATTAATACTCTTCTAGGTTTGCAAAATGCAACTTAAAGGTGAGCTTCTAAAGATCCATTCCGAAATTCTGCCGTCATTAAGAGCCACCACAAATATATAGAAAAATATTCCAATGCAATCAAGTCTTTTCTGCCTCTTCTCCTAGCAGTGAAAATTGCTTGTCACACCCCTGGCCCAAACCTAACTGACAATCTAAAAGTAGGATTAATGTGAAAAATTTTTCTCATGGTGTAATCTTGTCACTGAAACTGCAGGGACAATAAAAAACTCTCCAGCAATATCTTTAGTGTTAGAGAGTCAAAGCATTACTTGATTCTGGTCAGGATGTGCAACAGAAATAATTTCATCCACACATAGCCCGGGTGTGCAGAGAAAATCATTCCATGAGATGTGAATTTTACTAGATTTTTCCTAAACTTTTTACTGTCCGAACCCATTGAAATCCATTGGTTTAGTGTTCATTGCTTCCAGGTTGTGTAGTTTTTAGTGTTTGGTTTCCTATTGCACACGGATTTCTCCTCCTATGATGTTAATGAGGTCTCACACCTGGATTTCCTTCTCAATCTTTTCCAGATCAGGTGTCTCCATCTATGCCGGGGCAGTGTCTGGGGTGGGTGTTCCTTGATGTTTGCTGATGTTTCCTTGATGTTTTGTTGAATGTTGTTATCTTTGTGGGAATCTTTTGGGCTATTCCCAGTCTGTTGAGATGTTAAACTCATCTCTCTTGAGTGGTGCCACATCCCTTAAAAAATACCTTTTAAAATTTCTTTCCTGAGAGAAAGACAAACCAAGCCTGACTAGTAAAATGGAATGTAAAAAAATTTTAAATTTGGTATACTTTTCAACAATGGAATCGCAGGCAGCCCAGTGTGTGAGTGTAATTGAGAGGCAGAGTCCTGGGTGGATGCTGTGAACAGCAAAGTGCCAAGGCAGGCTCTGTGCCAGCCCAGCTTCCTGTGGCAGAGATTTCACAAGAGACAGGATTCTGGCCACAGACTGCTTGAAATATACATCCCTTATCTCCAGCCCGCACTAGGTGGAGAATTCCCAGGGTAAGGAATTGCAAAGATCAATTCCAAGGGAGATAATTGAATATCTGCCCTGGCTCTGGCCAAAGGTTATAATGGCCGGATGCTTGGCCTTCAGCCAAGGGCACACACTGACTCAGAAAACACTTCCTAAATGCAGCAACATGTTGCATATTCATAGACCTTCATGCATTATTCAGAATCATTCCCCTCTGGCCTGTAAATCACTATTTTTTCCTTCCCTGGGGTTCTGGTTTCCCATAATCCAGGAATGTGAAGAATTTCCTGATTATCTTTTTTACCATTCTCCAAGTTTGTTACATGAACAAAAGATTTTTACATTATACTCCAAGAAAAATATACTTATCACACAAGCATTTATAAGTTTTGTTAATTACAGAAGTAAAAGAAACTATAGTCACACGGCAATGTTTTCCAGCATATAGCATTCATTTTAATATTTGCAAAAACTCAATAATATAATATACACTTACAACACACATAGAATTCAAATTTCTTTTTCTCGGTCTGGAGGAGACATAGCTGGTGGTCCAATCATTTTGTTATTTTTCATTTTCTCAGGTTTTTTTACTTTTCTCCTGTCTATACCACAACATTGAGGATATTTGGGTTTAAAAAGTCATACAATGTTGTGGCTAGAGCAGAGAATCTTCAATCCAGGTCCTGCAATTTCCTATTAATCCCCAGAATTCTTACAGCTGCTTTTTCATCCTGGATTACTTCTGAGATTCCCTGGTCCCTCTCTGGGTCAATACACCACAAACCCTTAGTCAAAATATGTCCCAAATATTTAACCCTTTTCTCCACCATTTCCTCTTTTATTTCAAATACGCAAAGATGCTTTTTAGCCTGAACATTGAGCCATTTCACAGAGGCTTCTTCTGTCACTTCTTGTCTTCCTGATTACAGCAAGTCATCCACATCCTGCATTAACCCAATCCCTGGGGGTGAGGTAAATTCTTGTGATATTTTCTGCAAGGCTTGCCCCAATAAGGCTGGTGCTTCCATGCATCCCTGCAGAAGGACCGTCCATGTCTTTTCCATTTTCCCTTCTACCTCTTGTTCCCACTCAAAGGCAAAATCCAGTTTACCACCCTGATTGAGTGGGCATCCCCAGAAAGCATCTTTGCCATCAAGGACTGAATGGTGGCAGTGTGAGGAGGGCACCTGGTTGAAGATGGTGTAAGGATGTGAGAGCCCCTGGGTGCTGGGGCCCCCTTGGGCCCTGGGGTTCATCCCTGAGGGGCTGTAGAAACTCTGCCATGGCCTTTGCCTTCCCCTTGGCCTTTTCCTCATCCCTTCTTGCATTCCCCTGCTGTGCCTTTGTGACCAAGTGCTCCAGGGGCTTCTTCTGCCCCTCCTGCAGCCCCCTCAGTGCCTGGGGGTGCTCATCCTCTGACAGCTGCTGAGCTTTCTGCTAAATCATTCCTTTCTGCTGTGGCCCAAACAAAATGTTTAAAAGCTAATCTGGATGTTTGCACGTCCAATCCCCATTTCCCAGCTGTTCCTTCGTGCTGCTCCTTGTGCTGTGGCTGCCGTGGCCAGCCCGTATCCCAGAGCCGGTGCCTGTCCTGCCGCAGTGTCCAAACGCGGCCCCCCCGGCGGGCAGGGCCGGCAGCTCCACGGGGCCGGGCAGCGGCCGGGGCGTCCCGCAGCCTCCTGGGGGCCGGGGGCCACTGCCGGGCCTGCAATTGCCGGGGGGTGCTGGGCTCAGGCAGCGCCCGGCGCTGAGCCCCGGCTGCCCCACAGCCCCGGCCCGGCCCCGCAGCTCCCCACAGGCCCCCAGCCCGTGCTCCCGGTGCCGCCCCTCTGCGCCCGCTCCTGCCGCTGCCCAGCACAGAGAAACCCCCTGCAATCCTGACCTCCTTGTGTGCCTGTCCTGGCAACCGGGGATACAAAGGATCTGCAGCAGCTGGCAACTTCTGAGGATAAGAGCCTGCTGAAAAACACCCCATCCTTAGTATTTTTCTCTTCCTCCTCTTTTCCATCATCCATTTTCTTCCCACATAGATTGCTCCTGCTTCTTCTTGCCTGAACCATATTTCTGCACACTGTCTTTTACCCAGTCCCTTCCCAGAAAACCAACAGCATCCATCCCCCTGTTGTATGAATCTGTTCTGGACTTCCCTGATTGCCCCCCTGAGTGTCCCTGTCCTTGATTACCTCTGGGAGAATGGGCAAATTTCATCAACATGCTCCCAAGGGACCCTTCAGAGATATTTTGGGATTGTCATCCCTTTGGCCCGGAGCCCTTCCTGGCTTTCCCTTTCTACCCTCCACGGGTGCCCTGCCGTGTTTAGTCCCCGAAGATCCCACTGTAGTCCCTGCTGAGATTTTCAGTGCTCTCTGGCTGCCGACTCTTCCCAGCCCCCCTGATCTGTCACTCGTCTGTCTCCTGGCCCCAGCGCCCCCCGGCAGGGGAATTTGGGGAGGTGGGAGGGGGGGAGCGCCAAGGCCGGGCCCCCCCGCGCTGTGGTGGCGGCAGCGGCTGCAGTGGGGAGCGAGTGCGGGCGGGAGCGGCCGAGAGCCCAGCGCTGCCCCAGCCCGAGCTGCCCCAGCTCCATCGCTGCCCCTGCGCTGGGATGCTGTGGGTTTGGGGGGAAGAGGGAGCCGGCAGTGGGTGCTGGGCCTGGGGGCAGCAGAAGAAGGGAAGGAGATGCAGGGTTGAAGAAGAAAATGGTCAAATAGTCCACATGGGAGGATAAGTTGGTATTGTGCAGGAGAAGGTGGAAAAGTAAGCGGAAGAGGAATGTGAGGAAAAGCAGAGACACAGGAGGAGCAGAAATGGGAAGCAGCACAAGATTCCAAACCTACAGCGTCCCTCCAGTCCCAGCGCGTTGCCCCCCCCCCCTCCACATTCAGCAGGTGACTGAAGAGGGGGATCCACCATTTTCAGAGGGGTGAACCTTGTTGTTTCTGAGCTTTATTGGGCTAAGACGTGGTGTTTGTTTTTTTGCTGGGCCTGAATCTTTGTATTTTGCAGGGGGTTTTGGCTGAATCTTGCTTTTTTGGGAGTTTTTGATCTGTGTCTTGATATTTGGAGGATTTTGGGATGAATCTTGGTGTTTGGGAGGTCCTTACAAACACAGGATGCCCAGTGTCTTCCTCAGCTGCACATCGGTTGGAAGAACCTCTAGCTCAAGGCAGTCCCCTCTTGTTTTTTCCCCAAACCAGGATTCTTCATTCCCATGGGGTGGGCAGATGGCGGAGGAGGAAAATTCCCTGGGATCACTCAGGAGGAGGGGCTGGAAACGGAGCCCAGTGAGCTGTGAGGAGGAAAGACCCTCCCTGAGCCGGGAAGGCGGCCAGAGATCCAGGCAGAGCTCAGAGCTGGTGGAGAAGCCTCCTGGAGGGGAGAAGCCCCACAAGTGCTTGGAATGTGGGAAGGATTTCAGGTGGAGCTCCCATCTGATCCAGCACCAGATGATCCACACTGGGGAAAAGCCCTATGAGTGTGGGAAATGTGGGAAGAGCTTCAGAGGCATCTCTGGTCTAATGCAGCACCAGGTGATCCACACAGGAGAACGGCCCTACACCTGCTTGGAATGTGGGAAGAGCTTTGGACACATCTCCAACCTGAGAAAACACCAGCGCATCCACACTGGGGAGAGGCCCTACGAGTGTCCCAAGTGTGGGAAGAGGTTTCAGAGAAGCTCCAATCTCCTCCTACATGAGCGGATTCACACAGAGGAGAGGCCCTTCCGCTGCCCCGACTGCGGGAAGGGCTTCAGGCACAATTCCCATCTCATCAGGCACCGGCGCATCCACACTGGGGAGAGGCCCTACGAGTGTCCTGAGTGTGGGAAGAGCTTCTCCAGGAGCTCCGACTTGACCCGACACCAACGGAGGCTCCACTAAGGGAAGCCCTGTGAGTGCCCCGAGTGTGGGAAGAGCTTCGTGCTCTGCTCCAGCTCCATCCCCCATGGGAGGATCCATGTTGGATGATCCCCAGTGACCCCCGTTGGGCAGGGCCCTGGTGATCCGTGTTGGGAAGACACCTGGCTGGGAGGGCTCTGCATCATCCTGTCTCCCTGGATGAATGCAGGGACAGGAATGTCCATTGGGATGGAAACCAACATTGGGAATTCCTTGGGGAGAGTGAATTTGTTGACTTTCAACCCCAGAAAATCTTCTGTTTTCAGTCCTATCTTCTGGTGGCTTCAAGGAATACTGAATGGTCTTGGTGGTCTTTCCCATCCTCAGAGATTCCAGGATTTTGATTTTTGATTTTTTGATTGTCCAAGGGTGTCTTCCACAGCAAAATGGTGATGAACTGGGGCAAAGACCAAGATTTTGGAGACAGTGGGGTGGAAACACCTCCAAAAGTATTCTTCCCTCACTCCTTCCCTCCTGGATTCTCAGCCAGCATGGACACAGAAGTCCTTTAATTTTGGGCTGGATTTGCTTTTCATTTCTCTTCATCTCTTTAAAACATCAAACCTTGGGATAAAAATAAAGACACAGAACTGAGACTTGGGTAGGGACATGGGGGACAAAGACACGGTAGTACACAGACATAGAGAGTGACATGGGGACACATGGACATGGAGGGGGATGTGGCCATTCCTGGGGACATGGGGGGACACAGGCATGGATGGAGATGTGGGGGACAGTGACAGGGATGGAAACATGGTGGGGACACAGCCATGGGTGAGGACATGGTGGGACATGGCCAGTGACATGTGGGGACGCGGCCACGGCCGGTGCCATGGGGGGAACTTGCAGGGGCTGTGGGGGATGCTGGCTTGGAGGGAGTTGAGGGTTCCTGGCAGGGACTTGGGGCTCGCTGAGGCCTTTGGGGACCCCAGGCCGAGCGGCTCCGGCTGCGCTGGGAGACCCTGGCGGAGGTTCTGGGGCAGCTGCTCAAGGACCCCCTGCCCTGGAGCCCCAGCCGGGCATTGGGCTCCTGGAAGGGAATCAACGTCCTTGTCCCCAGCAGGGAAATCCCAGCACCCCCAGGTTGTCGGGGGCAGCTGAGAGGCCACAACATGGAGGGGAAAGCCAGACAGAGCTGTCCCCCTCCAAAAATCCTGTAACTCAGGGACTCCTCTCAGGAAAAAGCTGCCACGAGGTGCCTGAATTGAGAGAAGGGAGGGATGGGACCCCCAGATGTAGCAGGAGGGGCCTGGAACCCCCAAAATCTTGCATGCGTGGGGATTGGGATGGATGATGGGGAAGTAGTGGAAGAGCAAAAAGGGGTCTGAGACCCCCCAAGGGTGAGGGAGGGGGCTGGGACCCCCAAATTGACTTGGGAGTGGTCTTTGAGTTGAGGGAACCATGGGAGATGGAGGGAAAGTCGTGTCTTGTACAGAAAAAGGATGGTTCCATGGGGTCCCTTCGTGTCCTCATCACTCAATCCCTGGAGTGATTCCCTGGGGCTCTGGGGATGGATCTGCTCTGGGGCAGTCCCCAAGCCCTTGGGGGCTCATGGGGGGTTCCTCCCACACAACAACTGGTAATGGGGTGGCCGTGGGGGACAGGGGTTGTGCTGCTTTCACCTGGTAAAGAATGGACTCAGAGGTTTTTCTCTATGAGAAAACTTCCTCTGTGAGTTGATGGGACCAATTGAAGGCTGGCTTGGTTATTGACAGCCTGAATAACCATTGGAGAAAGTTAGTTCGCTCCATGAACACACATTTTGAAGGGGGTGACTTGGCAAAGAGCTCTCTTTGTTTCCCAGCAGCAGTGGCGGTCCCAGGGCCCGGCCTGGCTGCACTGCAGGCCTGCGGGCCTGGCCGGGGGCAGGGCCGGGCCCTGTCTGGGGAGCTGGCATGGCCCGGCAGGGAGGAGGGGTGGCCATGGTTCAGCATCATGGCAGTGACTGCTGGGCTGGGCCCACAGAGGCTGACTGAGATCCCGGCCGCTCCCCCTCTTTCCCTTTTCCAGCCAGGCCTGAGGTTTCCGAAATCTTGGCACAGCTCCAGCATTGCAGCCTTGCTTTCCCTGTGTGAAATCTTAACTCTTTCAGTGCTCAGATAAGACTTGCAGACTTTCCAATCCTCCCCAGAGTGAGAAGAGAAAATGAAAGAGCTAAGTTCCTTTAGATGGAAGGAGAATGAAGAGATGCTGTGAAGATGGCTGAAAATCCTTTTGTACGTTGTAGGGATGAACTGATGTTACATTGAATATTCCTCTAAACCATGGAGAAAGACATGGGGGGGGTTGGAGATGTTCCATTTGATAGATTGTTAATCAAAGGCAGCTGTGTTGAGAATCCTTCGCCCCCAGGAGAAAAGGGGATCTTTTTTCCTGGAGATGAAGCATGAACAGAGAGAAGGAGAGATGAAGAGAATTTTTGGTTTGGAACAGTTCATTCTTTAAAGTAAATACCCCATGAGTTTAACATGGGCCATAAGCACAGCTTCGGGAAAGCTGTGAAAATGGGAGGAGCCTCATGATTTGTAAGTTCTTTTCCCAGGTGGATGCGAATCGTGAAAGTGAAACCACGAGAGGACTGGTTTTTCCCTTCTTGTGGTGAAGTCCCTATGGCCTGACAAGAGGAAACTTCTCTCTCCAAAGTGAACTGAAAAGGACTATTTAAGTTGGGAACTGACTGAAGTAGTTTTTTGTATGTTTGTCTTGTTGTTATGAAGGTTGGGAGAGGGGAGGAAAGAGTGGTCTGAAGATCTTATTCTGAATTTGCTTTTCTTTCTCTTTCTTTGTGTAGTTAATAAAGTTTTTTATACCCTTTTAAGTTCTAGGCCTGCCTTGCTCTTTTGCTCCTGGTTCCGTCTCACAGCAGAAAATGAGTATATTTAAATTGGCAAGTCAAAACTATAACATTATTTGGTGCGTTGGCCAGGAAATTCAAAAATTCAAATTAAACCAAGACATTAGATTATCCTGTCTGGATGAAGGTAACTAGAACTCCAGGGAAGGAATTTATTGATGGGGAGTAGGACAGGATGGCTACAAAAAAAGTTGATTTGCAGGTTGGGGTTGATGATTTTGAATAATGAAGGTCTATAAATGTGCAACACGTTGATGCATTTAAGGAAGTGTTTTCTGAGTGTGTGCCCTTGGCTGAATGCCCAGCACCCAGCCACATTAACCCTTTGCTTTACTGTCTTAGTCTCCTATTTGTCGTTTTGTTTTTTTTAATTAAACCTTTTAAAATTTACCAGGAAAGTGAACCTCGTTTTTCACATCACTATGAGCAGGGAGCTGCTGCCTCCTGAAGCTCCCCTTTCCTCGTTCCTTCCAGGAGGAAAGCTGGGTGTGGGAGCGCTGCATGCGCTCCTTCAGAGGCTGCTGAGGGCAGGGCTGGGGAAGGGGAAGAAGTGGATGAAGAACTGCGTGCAGTGTCCTGGCCCTGCTCATCCTCCCCATGAATGACGAGGCCCCCAGGGTGGGCCAGGCACTGCTGCCAAGGCTGAGCACTGACACGGAGAGGGGTGGCTGACCCCCCCTGGGGCTCCAGGCCTTGGGCAGCATTCCCCAAGCACAGCCCAGGGAAGGGTCCCTGCAGAGCCAAGTTGGCATTGCCAGCACCTGCCCTGCCCACTCCAGCAGGGCTCAGCACCAGGCCAGGACACCGAGGTGTGGACAGGTGTGTCCCAAAAGGTGTTGGAGAGCAGGCATGTGGGCCTCAATCCCTGTACCTGGGGGGCCATTCCCGGATGTTTTGGCAGCTCCCTAAAGGCAGAGTCAATCCAGGTTTATTTTCCCAGGCCCTGGAGCCATCTCCCAGTTCCTGCTGTCCCACAGGCCTCCAGGAATGCCGTCCTTGCTATCGCAGAGCTCCTCAAGTGGAAGGAGCTGAAGCACGTGGTGAAGACAGGGCAGACCTGGAGGATGGCTGACTGCTTGGTGAGGATGTGCCCCAGGGACTGTGCTGGGCCGTGGGCTCTGCAGCTGGGCCTGGGGAAGAGACCCCACAGCCTGGAGCTGCATCCTTGTTCCTGGCTCAAGAACAGAGCCCCAGGGGTCTCCTCCAGTCCCATCTCCCCTTCCTGCACCCAGTGGGAGGGAGGAGGGCTCTTGGTAATGGGGCTGCTGCCAGGAGGGGCTGCTCCAGCCACCTGGAAGATGTGTGACAATGCCACATCTTTGTGGTCCCTCCAGATGGAAAAGGACAGCAGCAGGGCTGAGCAGCACCTTCATCAGAGCCTGCAGTGCCTGAGGGACCCTCAGCAATGTGTGCAAGACTGGACCATCAGGTTCATGAGCCCCAGCCCGGGGTCCCTCTTTGGGCAGCCCCTGTCCCCCCCAGCCCCTGCCCAGTGCCACATCCAGGCTGCTGGTGGTCCCTGGTTGTTTGGGATCGTGCTGGGGAACAGCAGGGGCTGACAGAGCTCTGTGCCCAGGGACCATCGTGTGACATCCCCAGGACCAGAGCGAGGAGCTGCCTGCTCTGGATTTCAGTGGGGAGTGGGGAGTGAGGGCTGGGAGAGTGGGGGGTCTCTACAAACACGGGAACTCATCTCGGCTCTGTTTTGGTCACAGAACTTCAGGCCTTGCAGAAAGATGGGTGTGAACTCACGCGTTGTCTGGCAGCTCAGAGCAGCTCGATCCTGAGGAGCCGAAGGAGCAGCGGACACCGGGACAGTCCCTGCGAGCTCTGTGGTGCTGGCACTGCTGAGCTGGGGGCCTGTTGTGCCCAGAGTGGGACATTCAGGCTCGACTGATCAGGGACACCCTCCTGCTGATTCACAAGGTGCAGAAAGGACTCCTTGACTTCCTAGGGTTCTTCTCAGAGAAGGCTCTGGGTGTGGCTGGATCCAACCCCAGCCCCAGACTGGGGCAGCACTTTAAGTCTGAAGGGTCACACAGGCGTCCTTGAGCCTGGAGATCACTTTGTCCTAAGGATTATGGCTGGCAAGCCAACTATAGTTTTGTAAATAAAGTTAGGTTTTTTAAGTTTTAAGTAATTGCTTTTTAAATTTCTTTTAGGACATCCCAAAGGTACCTGCGGGCAGGTGGGTACACAGGTGTGATGGGGTGGGTGGGATCAGGCCAGGAATTAGACCCTGATTTTGTGATTTACAGCAGGACTTCTCCTCTGATCCTAATTCCCAGTGTTATGGTGCTGCCAGGTGTGCTGCTGGTGGGTCTGGGACCCTCACAATGAGATCTGATACCCCTAAACTGGGGTTTGGGTCCCTCAGATTGGGGGTTCAGGTCCTGGACTCCTAAACTGGGGTCAGGGACCCTTACACTGTAATCTGGGTTCTTTAAACTGGGTCTGGGATTCTTAAACTGAGATCTGGTACCCCCAAACTGGGGTCTGCAGCCCTCCAGCGTCATCTGGGATCCTCACACTGAGGTCTCAGCTCTCCACCCTGGGACCTGGGCCTCTCAAACTGGGGTCTGGAATCCTCAAACTGGGTCTGGACCCTCCCCCCACCTGGAGTTGGGACCCCTGAGAAAACTGGGGGGACAAGTGGGGGAGGTGAGGTAGGGGTTTATTTGGGGGTACAAAGATGAAAGGGGGATGGGGAGACCTCAGGGTGGATTTTTGGGTCTACCTTAGAGGGGGGAGGTGAGTGGGAGTAGCTCAGGATGGAGATTTGGGCTCCTCAGGTTGGGCTTTGTAGAGTCTCAGGGGGGATTTGGGGGTCCCAGGGTGGGTTCTGGAGGGCCTCAGGGTGGAATTTTTTGGTGTCCCAGGGTTGATTTAGGCAGTTCCAAGACAGATTTTGGGGTGCAAGATGGATTTTGTGGGTCCCAGCGCCAGATTTCACAGACCCCTTAGTGGGGGGCCTTTGGGGTTTGAGGATTCCCAGGGTGGATTTTGGAGTTTCACAGTGAGTTTCACCCTCCCCAGGATGGATTTGGGCATCTCAGGTTGGGTTTTGGGGTTCCAGAGTAGGTTTTTAGGGTCCTAGGATGGATTTTTGGGGTCCTAGGCTGGGTTTTCAGGGTCAGGGGGATGGATTTTAGGGTTCCAGCACCCGCAGCACAAAGTCCAGGGCGGGGGTACTGTGGGTCAGACACCCCATGGACACCACGTCGATGTGGGGCCCCAAAAACTGGGGGAGGGTCTCCAAAACGATGCCCCCGCTGGCCTCCACCGTCACTCCGGGATGTGCAGCCTTGACCTGCGCCGCAGCCGAGTGCAGCTCCTGGGGGGACACCCTGTTAGCAGGGAGCACCCCCTCCCCAAAATTTGGGGGTACACTGGACATATGGATCTATACTGGATGCTACACAGTGCAGAATCCCCCCCCAAATTGCCCCAAATCTGCCCAATGTGGTCCCCCCACAAGAAACCCCCAATTCAGGGATTATTCCACCCACTGAGCTCCAAAACTGGGGTGTCCACCCCCAACCCCTCCAAATCAAGTGTTATCCTGATTAAACCCAATAAAAACTCACTAAAAATAGATTCCCACCCAACATCTGCCCAACTGGGGGTACCACCCACCACTGACCTCCAGAACAACCCCAAATTTGGGCTCTCCAATCCAAATGGCAGTCTCCCAAACCAGAACCCCCCAAAATTGTGGCCTCCTATTCAGTCTCCAATACAGGCATTTGCCCACCCACTGATCCCAAAATTACAATCCCCCCACCTAAACTCCCCAAGTAAAAGGTCCCTTCACCCACACCCCCCAAATTTGGATTATCCAACCCACTGACTCCCCCCGAAATTGGGATTCCCTCTCGTATCTTTAGGACTGCCCCAGATTTACAGCAGATTCCCATTTTACTGGTGTAGCCTCACCCCGGGATGTCCCCTGTGTTCCACTTTTGGGATTTATCCCCATTTTTGGAATCCAAACCCCCATTTTAGGGGTCCAGCCCACACTTGGGGTCCCACCACTATTGGCCCCCCTCCGGTTTTGGGGCTCACCTGGGGGCTCAGGTTGTCCAGCAGGACGATGTCAGCCCCAGCCCCAGCAGCCGCCAGCGCCTCGTCCGCACTCGAGCACTCGACCCCCAACCGGCGGGTGAAGCCCCCGGCCCGGCGCACCCCCAAAATCATCTGGGGAAGAGGGGGGTCAGGGAGAACCCCAGAGTGACGCCCCAGTATGGGGCAGGGTAAAATGGGGGCTCCCCACAGTCATTCGCTTAAAATTGGGCCCCCCCCACTGCCCTCCCCCCCACATTGATCCCCAAATTTCGGGTTCTCTTCCCCAGAGTCCCCCAATTCAAGGGTGTCTACACCCCCAAGTCTGGGGTTCTCTCAAATACAACCACCAAAATTTGGAGTTACCCATCACATGATCTCCCCCCAATTCAGGGGTGACCCCAATTTCCTTCCAAAGTTGGGAGCCCCGCACCCATCCCCCCCAATTCGGGGGTCCTCCCACATCAGTCCACGCCCACAATACCCCAGTCCAAGAGTCTGTCCCAAAATTGGTACCCCTTTTAAATATTGGTGCTTCCCCACCACCCTCAAAATTCGGGGTACCCCAAGCCATCACTCCCCCAAAATCGAGCCCCCTCCACCAAAACCCCCCATTACCTCCAGACCTCATATTCCCCACACCCCCAAAACTGGGGTTGTCACACCGACCACCCAGAACCCACCAATTCAAGGGTCTCCCCTCCAATCTCCCCCCCAAACTGGGGTGCTGCTCCTCCAGTCTCCGAGTTTCCCCAAAATCCAGGCATCCTGCCGCCATTACCGCCCAAATTCTAGAGTCCCCCCACACCCAGAAACCCCCAATTCAAGCCCCCTCCCAATTGTCCCCACAAAGTTCGGCGTCCCCACCTGCTCGAGCCCCCCCGCTGCCGCCGCCAGCGCTCGGTGATTGTCCTTGAGGAGGAGGAGTCCCCCCAAACCTGCCCGGTGGGGGTCAGCGCCCCCCACCCCCAGCGCGTATTTCTCCGCCAAGCGGAACCCGGGCGTGGTTTTTCGGGTGCCCCCCACGACCCCCGCCCAGCCCTGGGCCCGAGCCACCCCCACAGCCCTCGCGGCCATCGAGGCCACCCCGCTGCAGCGCCCCAAAATATTGAGGGCGACCCTCTCCGCTGCCAGCACCCCCGCGGCCGGACCCTCCACCTCGGCCACCAACACCCGCCCGGGGGGCAGCGCCGCCCCCTCGGGCACCCTCCAGGTGACCCGGCACCCCGACACCCCGAAAACGGCCTCGGCGAAGGGGGCCCCGGCCAGGACACCCCCCGAGTGCCCCCCGGCCTTGCTGAGCAGCTGCGCTCGGGTCGCGCTGTCCCCCACGGTCGTCACCGCCGCGTCCGGCCAGGGCGCGTCCTCGTCCAGCCGGGAGCGCGCCAGGGAGCGCAGGCGGTGCGGGGGGGGCGGGGGGGCCCAGCCCCGGGCGGGGGGCGGCGAGCGGGCCGGGGGCGAGCGGGACATGGTCCGGGGGAGCCTGGGCAGAGAGACAGAGGCGCTGCTTGGGGGCTGCGGGAGTGGGATTTGGGGTCGTGGGGAGGGATTTAGGATCTTGGGGAGGGATTTGGGGTCATGGAGAGGGATTTGGGGTCGTGGGGAAGGATTTGGGGTCTTGGGGATGGGTTGTTGGCGTCCTAGGAAGGTCCGTGAGAGGGTATTGGGATCCAGGAAGGATTTTCAGGGAGATATTTGGGCGTTGAGGGGGTTTGGAGGGGTTTTGAGGCGTTGAGGGGGAAATTTGGGTTGGTCTTTGCAGGATTTGGGGAATTTTGAGGGGTTGCTGCAGGGGTTGAGGGTCCCAGGAGGGTCCTTGAAGAGATATTGGGGTCCTGGGAAGGGCTTGTCGGGAGGTTATTGCGTCCTGGGAAGGGGATTTTGGGCGGCTCCTGGGGGGAGGTTGAGGGTCCTAGGAGGGTCTTGGGGGGGATATTGGGGTCCTAAGGGGATTTTGGAGAAGATTTTTGGGTGCAGGGGGTATGTTGGGAGTTATTGGGGTCCTGGGATGGATCTGGGAGTCCAGGAAGGAGATCAAATGTGGGTCCCGCCCCTCCATAGGCATCCAAAATGTGGGTCCCTCTCCCCCCTCCTGCCCCTTCCCCCCAGCTCAGGGGGGTCCAAAGTCCGGTCCGGAGTGGCCACATCACCCACCCCTCCCCCCTCCCCTTCCCGAGACTCCCAGGTGGGGGAGGGGCGCCCCACTGACCTGTCCAGGGTTGGAGGCGACTGAAGCCCGAATTGGGGCTCGGGGGTTCTTACCTGGGGGGGCGTGGCCCGCCTCGCCCCAATGCCCGAACCCTGGGCTGTGATTGGCTGCCCTGGGGGTCCCCACCCCCCAAAAAAACCCGCAGGCGGTTTGGGATGAGGAAGGGGAAATTCCCTTTATTGACAGCAAATGAGCGTGGCGAGGGCATTGGGGACACTTGGGTGGCGCCCCACGGATGGGGGGGGCACTTGGGGTGACACCAGATGACATCAGGTGATTCCCCCAACCTGCCCCCCTTAATTCAGACCCTGCCACATCCCATCAGTGTCACGTGGGGGGGGCTACAGTGGCATCGGGGGTGACGGACTCATGGGGGTGACAGGAGGTGACAGTGACAGGGGTGTTCCCGCAGTAGCTGTGATAGGGAACACTGGGATATGAAAGGGAAAACAAGGCGTGGGAGGGGGAGACGGGGTGGTGACAGTGCCAGGGGTGTGATGGTGACAGTGCCAGGGGTGTGGTGACAGTGCCAGGGGTGTGGTGACAGTGCCAGGGGTGTGAGGTGGCAGTGCCAGGGGTGTGGTGACAGTGCCAGGGGTGTGGTGACAGTGCCAGGGGTGTTCCTCTGGGCGGGGCTGGGGCTGAGGGGTTGGACGAGGTTGGGATGAGGGCAGAAGATGGAGATGGGAGAAGAGAGGAACAGAGGGACATTGCGAGGGGGAGACAGGGAAGAGATCGAGGTGGCCGAGCCATGGTGGAGGGGACAGCAGAGGGGACATGGAGATGACAGTGGGGGCAGGGACAAGAGAGGACCCAGACATGGAGTTGGAGACATGGAGAGGACATGGACATGGTGGTGGGGTCATGGGGATGGGGATAGTCAGCAGGAGGAGGTGGAGGTCAAGGAGACCTGGAGATCATGGAGGTGACCTGGACATGGTGGTGGCACATGTGGAGAGGACAGGGAGGAGCTGGAGGAGACAAGAAGATGGAACTGGGGATGGAGATGAGCAGTGAAATGTGGAGAGGTGGTGGGGACATGGGGAGGACATGAGGGGGGATATGGAGATGTTCAAGGTGAACAGGATGTGGTGGTGGGACATGAGGAGGGGACAGGGAGATGGTAGTGGGGGCATGGAGATGGTCAAGAGCACCTGGAGATGGTCGAAGGGACACAGGAAGTGGGAGAGTGGGGACAGGGAAGAGCTGGAGGTGACCATGGACCGTGAAGGTGACCATGGAGGTGACCCATGAGCAGAGGGCAGGGTTCAGGTGGGACATGGGCCCATGGGAATAGGGGGATTGGGAATGCTGGGACAGGGGGCTGTGGGGACATGGTGTGAGCAGTGTCAGGGTGATGGTGTCAAGGGTGTGGGTGATGAAGATGAAGGTGATGATGAAGATGGTGCTGTTGGTGTTGTGGTGATGATGATGGAGGTTGATGGTATTGGGAGATGATGATGGCGGTGTGGGTGATGAAGATGATGATGTTGCAGAGGATAAGGCTGATGATGTGGGTGGTTGTGGTGATGAAGATGATGGTGATGATGAAGGCCACCCCTGCTCCTTATTGAGGGCATTTCACATCTCGATGGGGACCAGCACTGGCAGCTCCATTGGCTCTGGAGCCTCAAAGATGTCACAGTCCAGAGCCTCAAAGACCTCGCTGTGCTCTGGGAGCTGCATGAAGTGGGGCTGGAGGGGGTCACCAGGGGGTCACTGGGCTGGAACACTTAGGGGACACCTTGGGGACACCCAGGCAGGACTCTTGGGGGCTGGGGAGGCTCCACTGGTGTTGGGACTAAGGAGCAGCAGTTGCCCATCCCAAACACTGTCCCCACAGGGGGATTTTGCCAAGAGACAAGCACAGAATGGAGCACCCTAAGGTAAGATCAAGGTGGGACAATTGTCCTCAGGCCAGCTTGGACCTTGGGGGAGGTAAACAAAGCTGGGGGATCAGAATGGACCCTGGTGGTGGACAAGGAAATCCAACCCAGCACTGGTGCTGGAATCAGCTCTGACTGGGATAAACGGAATTCCAGAGGGGCAGATGGTGACCACTGATCCATGGCCACCACCAAGCCCAGAAACCTCCAGCTGAACAGAAGAGTCAGCCTGAGCCTGGAATAATCAGCACCCAAGGCCAGGGAATCCTTAAACCAATGGCATTAGAGAGGGGTGTAGCCCATGAGCACTGATTCCTGAGTTTGCTAAAATGGATAAACAGGGAGAAGTTCAGAATGACCTCAGGACCCCCCCCACCCAAAAGCTCCAGGGGAAGAAGGACCAACAGGACACTGCTGGATCCATGGGTGGTGCTGACCTTCTGATTGATCTCTCTCCCTCCCTTCTCCCTCTCTTCCTGCCCTTCCTCCTTTCTCTCCCTGGCATTTCATTGTTCAGTAAATTCCAGACTATTGACTTTGGTCCCATTTGCCTCTGAATTTGGGCAGAGGCACCTCAAGGATGGGATCTGAACAGCCCAAGATTCTTCAAGTGACCTTAACCCCCTCATTGCCAAGAGCCATGAAGCCACGAGTGCTGATCCTTGGCCAGGGAAGCTCTGTCACTCCCAGACGGAGCAGAGGAGCCAGGGCTCCAGGCTCCTGGCCATGATCCTCTCCTGCCCCGAGCCCAGCCTGTGCTCCCTGGGGATGGGGCTCCCAGAGCCCTGGGCAGAACCTGTTTCCCTCTGTGCCCCAAACCCTGGGGGCTCCAGAGGCTGCTCTGGGTGCCCCTCGTCCCTCCCAGCTCCAGGGGGACATTCCAGGGTGTCCCAGCCTGCCCTGCCCAGGGCACACAGTGGTGGGGGGTGGGGAGGGAGAGAGACCCCTGGGAGCCCCTGGAGTCACTCTGGTCATGGTGGGGGAGGGACTGGAGACTCGCAGGGTTGAACAAGGGCCACAGAACACACAGGGACAGGAACACGGACATGGGAACACACATGGAGATAACACACAGAGACACAGGAACACACAGGGATGTGGGAACACACAGGGACACGGAGCACACATGGATACACATAGACATGGAACACACATGGATGTGGGAACACACACATGGACAGGGGAACACACACACGGACATGAGAACAGGCACACGTGCATACACAGAGTTGTTTTGCTGAAGGGGTTTATTGATTATTCCAGGGACATTCCCAGGGCTCCCAGGGGATCAGGGGGATTATCCAGAGATGATCATCTCCTCATGCTGCTGGAGGGGGACAGGACCTGGCTCCAATCACCAGTTCCAGACCTGAAAGGCAAAGCCCAAGTCGTGACACCCGTGTCCACTGGGACACGAGAGGGACCTTGTTCCCACCCCTCTCTTTGCAGGGACCTGCAGCAGGAGAAGGGATTTGGAGCCCCGGATACACCTGGGACTGGACTTGGCTCCTGACATCCATGGGGCTCCCAGAGCCTCTCACCCTGGAATATCCCAAAACCTCCCAGAGCCCTTGCTGCTCCACAGGGACACTGGGTGTCCCCAGAGCCCCCCAGTGCAAGGAAAGCCTTGGGGACAGCTCTGTCCGCCTAACCCCAGCACATGGATCAGGGACAGCCCCCTCCATGTCCCTCTGACTTTCCCAAGCTCTGCCCACCCCACAGGGCTCAGGGATCTTTTGTGGGGCTGGAGAACCCCCAAGATTTCTCACCAGGGTATCCAGAGGGGCAGCCGGGCATCACTCCCGCAGAAGCTCCACCTGCTCAGCCACGAGGGGCTGGGGAGAAAGGCGGGGTTAGAGCCACACTGGGGGATACTGGGGCTGGTTGGGAGATACTGGGGCAGGCTGGGGTGTACTGGGGCACAGTGGGGTGTTCGGGGTGCACTGGGGGTGATGACCAGGACAGGGGAAGCTCTGGGCCCAGCAGAACTGCGGGTACCCACCTCAGACCTCTTCACTCGTTGGACGCCGTTCTTCTTCTGCAGAGAGATGGGTAGATGTCACTGGTCACTGGGGTGTCCCCAGTCCCAGCAAGGCACGGGGGGACCCAACGGGCCCCCAGTTCCCACACTGGTGCCCCAATTCCAGGACTTACCACAATGCATCCACCTGCAGCTCCTCCTATGACTACCTGCAGATGGAGAGCAAAGGTTTAGTCTGGAATGGCCCCTGTGGGACTCAGGGGGTCACAGGTGTCCCCAAGCTCCATGGCTGTCCCCAATCTGAGGGGGAAAATCCCTTCTGCTCCCCCCAGTCCCACTCCAGGCAGTTTCACCCGATCCCTGTTCCTTCAGGGACCACGGTGGGGATGGAGACGAGGAGAGCGAGGGGAACTTGGGGCCTCCAAGGAGGAGGGGATGGAGTGGGATGTGAGGGCCCCAAAGACACTGAACTGGGGGAGTTGGGAGCCCCACGGGATGGGAATGGGGGAATGCAGGTGGGGAGGCAGGAATTCCAGTGGGAGGACATGGAGGCTGAAGTGGGAGGTGGGTGGGGGCAGGGGAAAGCTGGGGCAGAGAACCAAAATTGTTGGGTTTGGGAGGGGCTTTGGGAGTCCAGGAGGGGGATTTGGGGATACTGTGATGGAGAATGAGAAAGGGAAGGGAATGGAGGGAAAGAGGAGAGGAAGTGGACTGGGCATGGGGATCTTTGGGGTGACTGGGGTGCACTGAGATGGGTGGGAATACAATGGGGACCCTGGGGAAGGGGCAGCCTTGGGAAGCTCTGGGATGTACAGGCACGCACTGGGGTGCACTGGGATGGCCTGGAGGGTCATGGCCATGAGAGGGGAGGCTCTGGTTCAGCAGAAGAACTCGGGGTACTCACCTTGCCAAAAGCAATGCCACCAACTCGCTGTGGAGAGAGCATGAGATGTCACTGGGGTGTCCCCAGTCCTAGTAAAGATTGGGGGTGACCAAACTTCCCCCCAGTTCCCACACTGGTGCACCCAGCTCCAGGACTTACCCCAGCACATAGAGCTCCACCACTGCCATCAAAGGTGGCCTGGGCAAGGAGAGCAAAAGGTTGGTCAGGATTGGCCCTTGAGGGGCTGGGGGGACACAGGAGTCCCCAGCCCCCCACCTCCCACCCATGGCTGTCCTCTGCTCTGAGCACGGGGTGCCAGGGGATTTGGGAACATCACTGCAAGGTGAAAGGCAATGAACTGAGGGCAAAGATTCCCCCTGGGAATCATCTGGGGGCTTGAGGGGAGCAGGGGCAGAGGGGGAGGCATTTCCCAGTTTGTGCCAGCTCAGCTGGCTTGGGACTGGAACAGTTCATCCCAGTTTGGCCGAGTTCAGCCTAGTCTGTACTTAAATGAGTTTGGACCTCTTGGTCCCACTTCAGCCTAGTTTGGGATTGGCCTTTGTTCTTGTGTGGGCAACAGAGGAGATGCTGGGGAGATGCCCGAGGGGATCAAGAGGATGGGATGGGATGGGATGGGATGGGATGGGATGGGATGGGATGGGATGGGATGGGATGGGATGGGATGGGATGGGATGGGGAGGCCCAAAAGGACGGGATTTGGGGATAGCAGCACAGGAAAGCTCTGGGGCCCTCGCAGGGAGGAGCCGGGTCCGAGCATCCGTGGTTCAGCCGGGCTCTGGCAGCGGGAGTTGAATTGCGGCAAGGGGAAGGACAGAGGCAATGGTGGCGAGGAGAAAGCGGCACGGCCCGGGGCCGGGGAGCCCGGCGGAGCCCCTGCATTGGGAAGAGCCCTCAGACCTGAGCCCAGCCCGTGCCTTTGGAGCCTCACCTCGCTCTGTGCCGGCAGGCACAGCAGGATGGAGAAGAGCAGGGCCACGCTGAGCACAGCCACCTTCATCTTCCTCTCGCCCTGGGCAGCGCTGGCTGAGGCTGCAGCAGGGCAGGAGCACCTTTATCCCTGCCGGGACTCCTCCCTGCGCCCTCCCTGACAGCCCCCAGGCCAAAGCCCGGCTTGGCACAGCCCCAGCCCTGGCCACAAGCCCAGCCCTGGCACAGAGTCCATCCCGGCTGTGGCACGGATCCAGCCCCGCTCCCCGCATCCCTGCAGCTTCCTGCACGGGGCAGCTGCCCCTGGAGGGGACCGGGCACCCGGGGGGCCGAGGGGGGCAGGCAGGGATCCAAAGGCAGCTGGGGACCCTGTGGGGACACCCCCACTCCAACACAATCCATCCTCCAACAGCCCCCAGCCCCACACCCCCCATCTCCCGGGACCCCTCCCCTCGCAGAGCGTTCCTTGCAGGACACCCCGGAGCTGAGCCCAGCCCCAAACCTGGAGTGTCAGAGCAGGATTGTCCCTGTTCCCACTGCAGCCCCTGGGCTCATTGGGGCTGCACTGACCCCTCTTCCTGGGGCAGCAGCACCCCGGGATCAGGGAGAAGGGGCAGGGGGAGCACAGCGGGGTCAGGGGCCATGGCAGCAGCTGGGGGACCGGGATCTCCAGTCCCTGCAGGTGCCCTGGGGAGCACTGGGCAATGGTGGCACTGGGACACCGGGGCTGGCCTTGTGGCAGTGCTGGGGTGGTGGCAGTGTGGAGCCCAGCTGGGGATTCCTTGCTGGGGATATGGGCATTGACAGCGGGGTTGGGAATGGGGCAGCAGTCCTTCTGCACTCCTTCTTCCCAATTGCCATCCACTTCCAAACCCCTCCAGCAGCCCATGGGACAGGAAAAGAGTGCTCTGGTTTTGTGTTCTGCCTACGATGGTGTGTGGAGAAGAATTTTCAAGACCCAAGCTGAGCATCACAGGCTGAGGTGAAAACTTGATTTGTGTTCTGAAGTCAGTAGAAGGTTTGCCTGAGCCATAGAGAATCCCAGGGATCCCTGGTTTTGTTTCCAGGATGATCCTGTCCCAGCTCAGAGGCCCCTGTCAGGGTCACCCCGAGGACACAGATCAGTGACAGTCCCTTCCAGGGCTGCCACGAGCTGCCAGTGCCTCCATTCTCCACTGACATTCCGTGACATTTCCAGGACATGTTCCCTCCTCACGGGACACTGACCTCACAGAAGGGACCTGTTGTGGCACAGGTCAGAAAATCCTTCAGGCACCTGACTTGACTGTTTGCATTGGATTTTCCTGCAGAGCCAGCAGTGACCTGGAAGATTTTCCTTTTCCCTGTTGGTGCTTTGTGCCTCCTTTGTTGGAGAACGGAGGAGCATTGATCCTGGAGGGGCCCAATGGAGGTGAAACTGCTCAGGAGATGAATTTCCAGCCCCTGGACACCTAAGGGGCCATTCCAGATGACCCCAGCATTGGATTGATGGGCTCCTTTTTCCAGATCAGCACTTCAGGGCTCAGGGCTGACTGTGTCTACCAGTACCAAATTCATGGAAAACACCAAGCTGTGTGGCACTGTGGATCTGCTGCTGGGCAGGAAGGCTCTGCAGAAGGATCTGGGCAGGCTGGATCGATGGGCTGAGGCCAAAAGTGCGAGGGTCAATAAGGCCAAGTGTCGGGTCCCACACTGGTGTCACAACAACCCCATGGAATGCTCCAGGCTGGGGTAGACAGGCTGGAAAACTGGAAAAGGTCCTGGGAGTGCTGGTGGCAGTGTGTGAACATGAGCACAGGTGTGCCCAGGTGGGCAGAGGCAAAGGGCACCTGCGCTGTCCCAGCCGTGGGGCAGCAGCAGGACCAGGGCAGTGACAATCCCTGTGCTGGCACTGCTGGGGACCCTTGAGGGCTGGGTCCAGGGCTGGCTCCTCATGGCCACAGAGACATTGAGGGGCTGGAGCGTGTCCAGGGAAGGGAACGGAGCTGTGGAAGGTGCTGGAGCACCAGAAGTGTCTGATGGAGCCGGGGGGGCTCAGCCTGGAGAAAAGGAGGCTCAGAGGGAACCTTCTCACTCTGCACAACTCCCTGACAGGAGGGGACTGCCAGGTGAGGGTCGGGCTCTGCTCCCAGGGAACAGGGACAGGGTGGGAGGAAACAGCCTGCAGCTGTGCCAGCTGGACATCAGGAGGAATTCCTTCATGGAAAGGGTGGTCAGGCCTTGAAAGGGGCTGCCAGGGGAGGTGATGGAGTCCCCATCCCAGAGGTGTCCAAGGAAAGCCTGCAAGTGGCACTCAGGGCTCTGGTGGGGATTGGTCACAGGGTGGCTTTGGTGGTCTTGGAGGGCTCTTCCAGCCACAGTGATCCTAGGATTCTGGGATTGTCCTGGAGAAATGCTTTTTGGCTTTTTTTCCCATTCCAAGTTCTCTACTCGAGCTTCCAGTCTCCAGGGAGGTTCCCCATCTCACTTCCTCGTGTCCAACCCCCTGATCCACAGACAGAACCATGGGGTGACCCACGGGCTGTGGCACCAGCACCACCCCCTTGAGCAGAAATTCTTCATAGCTGAGACAGTAGGAGCAGGAAAAACATCCTTCCTTAAAAGCTGGAATAAATGTTGGGACATTTTCTCCACAGCTGAGACACATCCCAAGGGAGGCAGGGCCATGCCCAGTTCCTGGAGCTGGGTGGCCTGTCCAGCTCATTGTCCCCACGCTCTTGGTGAACAACATCAGTCAGTGCACTTTGCACAAACTCTCTCTGCATGGACAGCACGTACAGGATTCCATCCAGGTGTTGGGATGGCTGCTTGTTCTCCAGGTTCCTGTAAATTGCCTCCCCCACAGGTGATTCCCTCAGATCCTGGGTACCTCCCTCATCAGGGGCTCACAAGATCTTGCTCAAAGAGATTCCTGTCCTTCCCAGTGAGCAGGAGCTGCTTCTGGAGGCTGAGGACTGCTGCCCCATTCCCAACCCCACTGTCAATGCCCATATCCCCAGCAAGGAATCCCCTCGAATTCCTAACTCTTGGCCCCGGTATCTGGCATTGGAGTAACCAGCTGATGGTTTGCTCTCCCAGAGAGTGGCTGAAATCTTTTTGCATCTCTCCCAAGTCAGCCTCTGTTTCCATGGATCCTTCCTGGCTCCAGGGCAGCCAGGGCAGCCAAGGGCCATGGTCTGGTGTTTGTGTGTCTGGAGATCCAGAGCTGCCCTGTTCCCCCCCTGGATGTGGAGCAGGGGCAGGATGGGCCCAGCTGTGTCACACAGAGTTGGTGCTGGGGTTCCTTCCCTTGGCTTGAACCTCAGGACACTCCCTCCCTCCTGAACTCGCTCAGCTTGAAGTCTCAGACTGTTGGAGGTGACAACCTTCAGAGGGACCTGCCCGTGTTTGCCCACCTTGTCAGCCACGACTGCACTGCTTTGGGATGGGGCAAATCCCTGGGATCTCCCTAAAGAGTTGGTGAACCTTAGGAAAACCTGGGAAACTCTTCTTGGGAAGCACCACCAGGAGGACTGTAGCTTCACAAGGATGTTCAGGACACTGAGGAATTGTTGGAATCAAGGAGAGCACACCTATGACAGAGGCACAGGTGGGGCAGGTGCTATTCTTGTGTGTCCTCTGCTGAAAACATCTTGGAGGACAAAAGGCAAAAAAAGTGAAATTGGGAATTGTCTCCATCCCCAAAGCAGAGGCATGGCCCAGCACAGAGCTGCAATGCCTGACAAAGATCAAGGCCAGGATTTTACAGCACTACCCAGAAAGCCCCCACAGAGCACAGTGACTGCAGCCCAAACCCACCTGTCAGGATTCCAGCAGGGACAGGAGCATGGCACAGCTGGGAAAACTGATGGGGAGACCTGGAAAGGCATTGCTATGGCCAGCAACTGCTCACCAGCCAGTTATCCCAGCCAAACCAGAACAACAGCACTGAGACCCCCTGTTCCTGTCCTGTGTCCCCACCTCTCCCCCACACCACAGCTACTGAGGGAGTCTGGCAAGTGGAGGGCTCTGGGAAATTTGGAAGGGAGATGTAAATGTGGGGAGAACAGGTTCCTCTTTTATCCCCTGTGACCACCACAACACCTCCCTGTGGTCCCAGCCTGGGGAGAATGGGCAGGCCAGAAACTGATTTGAAACCTGACTGTGGAAGAAATCCCAAGGACAGGATGACAGGAAAATCAGAAATTTCCAAGGTTGCTCACAGTCCTGCACAGGGAGAGGAAGGGACCAGTCCAGGACAGATCAACTAAACCTCAGACCCCCTGATCACTTCTCTAACCCATCTCTCCATCATACACCAAACTGGGAATTTGGGAATTTTCCATGTTCTAGTGAGCTGCTGATCTGGAAAAAGGAACACGTAGGTGCAGAGTTCATGAACCCACAGCTGGGAACATCTGGAATGGCCACTTAGGTGTCCAGGGGCTGGAAATGTCCCTGGGCCCCTCCAGGATCAACGCTCCTCAATTCTCCAACAAAGGAGGCACAAAGCATCAACAGGCAAAAGGAAAATCTTCCAGGTCACTGCTGGCTCTGCAGGAAAATCCAATGCAAACAGTCAAGTCAGGTGCCTGAAGGATTTTCTGACCTGTGCCACAACAGGTCCCTTCTGTGAGGTCAGTGTCCCGTGAGGAGGGAACATGTCCTGGAAATGTCACGGAATGTCAGTGGGGAATGGAGGCACTGGCAGCTCGTGGCAGCCCTGGCAGGGACTGTCACTGATCTGTGTCCTCGGGGTGACCCTGACAGGGGCCTCTGAGCTGGGACAGCAGCGCAGGACCCTGGGCTGGGAAGGTCAGCCCCAGCTCAGGGCCAGCGCTGGGAGCAGGGCAGGACAGGGCAGGGCCATCCCTGGGGCCAGGGGAGCTGCGGGAGCTGTGTCCCAGTGCCAGCCCGGTCTGGAGCCACAGCCCTGCTGGGCACAGAGCCCCTGGGAGCCGATGGCTGGGCCAGCTCAGCACAGCGGGCTTGGGCTGATCCAGCAGGACACGGTGGCCGTGGCTGTGCCAGGGGCTCTGCCCGGGGATCTTCCCCTGGGGGCCTGGAGCAGTCTGGGGCTGCAGGGACAGGAATGGGCTGGAGCCGGGCACTGCCACCACCCCAGCACTGCCACAAGGCCAGCCCCGGTGTCCCAGTGCCACCATTGCCCAGTGCTCCCCAGGGCACCTGCAGGGACTGGAGATCCCGGTCCCCCAGCTGCTGCCATGGCCCCTGACCCCGCTGTGCTCCCCCTGCCCCTTCTCCCTGATCCCGGGGTGCTGCTGCCCCAGGAAGAGGGGTCAGTGCAGCCCCAATGAGCCCAGGGGCTGCAGTGGGAACAGGGACAATCCTGCTCTGACACTCCAGGTTTGGGGCTGGGCTCAGCTCCGGGGTGTCCTGCAAGGAACGCTCTGCGAGGGGAGGGGTCCCGGGAGATGGGGGGTGTGGGGCTGGGGGCTGTTGGAGGATGGATTGTGTTGGAGTGGGGGTGTCCCCACAGGGTCCCCAGCTGCCTTTGGATCCCTGCCTGCCCCCCTCGGCCCCCCGGGTGCCCGGTCCCCTCCAGGGGCAGCTGCCCCGTGCAGGAAGCTGCAGGGATGCGGGGAGCGGGGCTGGATCCGTGCCACAGGCGGGATGGACTCTGTGCCAGGGCTGGGCTTGTGGCCAGGGCTGGGGGCTGTGCCAAGCCGGGCTTTGGCCTGGGGGCTGTCAGGGAGGGCGCAGGGAGGAGTCCCGGCAGGGATAAAGGTGCTCCTGCCCTGCTGCAGCCTCAGCCAGCGCTGCCCAGTGCGAGAGGAAGATGAAGGTGGCTGTGCTCAGCGTGGCCCTGCTCTTCTCCATCCTGCTGTGCCTCCCGGCACAGAGCAAGGTGAGGCTCCAAAGGCACGGGCTGGGCTCAGGTCTGAGGGCTCTTCCCAATGCAGGGGCTCCGCCGGGCTCCCCGGCCCCGGGCCGTGCCGCTTTCTCCTCGCCACCATTGCCTCTGTCCTTCCCCTTGCCGCAATTCAACTCCCGCTGCCAGAGCCCGGCTTCCCCACGGATGCTCGGACCCGGCTCCTCCCTGCGAGGGCCCCAGAGCTTTCCTGTGCTGCTATCCCCAAATCCCGTCCTTTTGGGCCTCCCCATCCCATCCCATCCCATCCCATCCCATCCCATCCCATCCCATCCCATCCCATCCCATCCTCTTGATCCCCTCGGGCATCTCCCCAGCATCTCCTCTGTTGCCCACACAAGAACAAAGGCCAATCCCAAACTAGGCTGAAGTGGGACCAAGAGGTCCAAACTCATTTAAGTACAGACTAGGCTGAACTCGGCCAAACTGGGATGAACTGTTCCAGTCCCAAGCCAGTCTGAGCTGGCACAAACTGGGAAATGCCCCTGGTCCCCTTCCCCCCCTGCTCCCCTCAAGCCCCCAGATGATTCCCAGGGGGAATCTTTGCCCTCAGTTCATTGCCTTCCACCCTGCAGTGATGTTCCCAAATCCCCAGGCACCCCCTGCTCAGAGCAGAGGACAGCCATGGGTGGGAGGTGGGGGGCTGGGGACTCCTGTGTCCCCCCAGCCCCTCAAGGGCCAATCCTGACCAACCTTTTGCTCTCTTTGCCCAGGCCACCTCTGATGGCAGTGGTGGAGCTATATGTGCTGGGGTAAGTCCTGGAGCTGGGTGCACCAGTGTGGGAACTGGGGTTAAGTTTGGTCACCCCCAATCTTTACTAGGACTGGGGACACCCCAGTGACATCTCATGCTCTCTCCACAGCGAGTTGGTGGCATTGCTTTTGGCAAGGTGAGTACCCCGAGTTCTTCTGCTGAACCAGGCCCTCCCCTCTCATGGCCATGACCCTCCAGGCCATCCCAGTGCACCCCAGTGCGTGCCTGTACATCCCAGAGCTTCCCAAGGCTGCCCCTTCCCCAGGGTCCCCATTGTATTCCCACCCATCTCAGTGCACCCCAGGCACCCCAAAGAGCCCCAGGCCCAGTCCACTTCCTCTCCTCTTTCCCTCCACTCCCTTCCCTTTCTCATTCTCCATGACAGTATCCCCAAATCCCCCTCCTGGACTCCCAAAGCCCCTCCCAAACCCAACAATTTTGGTCCTCTGCCCCAGCTTTCCCCTGTCCCCACCCACCTCCCACTTCAGCCCCCATGTCCCCCACTGGAATTCCTGCCTCCCCACCTGCATTCCCCCATTCCCATCCCTTCAGCACCCCCAGCCCCATCCCCTGGATCCCCAAACTCCCCCCAGTTCAGTGTCTTTGTGGCCCTCACATCCCACTCCATCCCCTCCTCCTTGGAGGCCCCAAGTTCCCCTCGCTCTCCTCGTCTCCATCCCCACCGTGGTCCCTGCAGGAACAGGGATCGGGTGAAACTGCCTGGAGTGGGACTGGGGGAGCAGAAGGGATTTTCCCCCTCAGATTGGGGATAGCCACAGGGCGTGGGGACACCTGTGACCCGCTGAGTCCCACAGGGGCCATTCCAGACTAAACCTTTGCTCTCCATCTGCAGGTAGTCATAGGAGGAGCTGCAGGTGGATGCATTGTGGTAAGTCCTGGAATTGGGGCACCAGTGTGGGAACTGGGGGCCAGTTGGGTCCCCCCGTGACTTGCTGGGACTGGGGACACCCCAGTGACCAGTGACGTCTCCCCATCTCTCTGCAGAGAAAGAACGGAGTACAACGAGTGAAGAGGTCTGAGGTGGGTACCCGCAGTTCTGCTGGGCCCAGAGCTTCCCCTGTCCTCGTCATCACCCCCAGTGCACCCCAGCACACCCCACTGTGTCCCAGTACACCCCAGCCTGCCCCAGTATCTCCCAACCAGCCCCAGTATCCCCCAGTGTGGCTCTAACCCCCCCTTTCTCCCCAGCCCCTCGTGGCTGAGCAGGTGGAGCTTCTGCGGGAGTGATGCCCGGCTGCCCCTCTGGATGCCCTGGTGAGAAATCTTGGGGGTTCTCCAGCCCCACAAAAGATCCTCGGGGACCAGGGCAGATTCTTGAGCCCTCTGGGGTGGGCAGAGCTTGGGAAAGTCATAGGGACATGGAGGGGGCTGTCCCTGATCCATGTGCTGGGGTTCGGTGGACAGAGCTGTCCCCAAGGCTTTCCTTGCACTGGGGGGCTCTGGGGACACCCAGTGTCCCTGTGGAGCAGCAAGGGCTCTGAGAAGTTTTGGGATATTCCAGGGTGAGGGACTCTGGGAGCCCCATGGATGTCAGGAGTCAAGCCCAGTCCCAGGTGTACCCGGGGCTCCAAATCCCTTCTCCTGCTGCAGGTCCCTGCAAAGAGAGGGGTGGGAACAAGGTCCCTCTCGTGTCCCAGTGGACACGGGTGTCACGACTTGGGCTTTGCCTTTCAGGTCTGGAACTGGTGATTGGAGCCAGATCCTGTCCCCCTCCAGCAGCATGAGGAGATGATCATCTCTGGATAATCCCCCTGATCCCCTGGGAGCCCTGGGAATTTCCCTGGAATAATCAATAAACCCCTTCAGCAAAACAACTCTGTGTATGCACGTGTGCCTGTTCTCATGTCCGTGTGTGTGTTCCCCTGTCCATGTGTGTGTTCCCACATCCATGTGTGTGTTCCCACATCCATGTGTGTTCCCATGTCCCTGTGTGTTATCTCCATGTGTGTTCCCATGTCCATGTTCCATGTCCCTGTGTGTTCCCACATCCATGTGTGTTCCATGTCTATGTGTATCCATGTGTGTTCCTGTGTCCATGTCCATGTTTTGTGTCCACATTTATTCCCATGTCCCTGTGTGCTCCATGTTTTTGTGTGTTCTTATCTCCATGTGTGTTTGTGTGTCCCTGTGTGTTCCCACATCCTTGTGTGTTCCTGTGTCCCTGTGTGTTATCTCCATGTGTGTTCCCATGTCCGTGTTCCGTGTCCCTGTGTGTTCTGTGGCCCTTGCTCAACCCTGCGAGTCTCCAGTCCCTCCCCCACCATGCCCAGAGTGACTCCGGGGGCTCCCAGGGGTCTCTCCCTCCCCACCCCCCACCACTGTGTGCCCTGGGCAGGGCAGGCTGGGACACCCTGGAATGTCCCCCTGGAGCTGGGAGGGACGAGGGGCACCCAGAGCAGCCTCTGGAGCCCCCAGGGTTTGGGGCACAGAGGGAAACAGGTTCTGCCCAGGGCTCTGGGAGCCCCATCCCCAGGGAGCACAGGCTGGGCTCGGGGCAGGAGAGGATCATGGCCAGGAGCCTGGAGCCCTGGCTCCTCTGCTCCGTCTGGGAGTGACAGAGCTTCCCTGGCCAAGGATCAGCACTCGTGGCTTCATGGCTGTTGGCAGTGAGGGGGTTAAGGTCACTTGAAGAATCTTGGGCTGTTCAGATCCCATCCTTGAGGTGCCTCTGCCCAAATTCAGGGGCAAATGGGACCAAAGTCAATAGTCTGGAATTTACTGAACAATAAAATGCCAGGGAGAGAAAGGAGGAAGGGCAGGAAGAGAGGGAGAAGGGAGGGAGAGAGATCAGTCAGAAGGTCAGCACCACCCATGGATCCAGCAGTGTCCTGTTGGTCCTTCTTCCCCTGGAGCTTTTGGGTGGTGGGGGGTCCTGAGGTCATTCTGAACTTCTCCCTGTTTATCCATTTTAGCAAACTCAGGAATCAGTGCTCATGGGCTACACCCCTCTCTAATGCCATTGGTTTAACGATTCCCTGGCCTTGGGTGCTGATTATTCCAGGCTCAGGCTGACTCTTCTGTTCAGCCGGAGGTTTCTGGGCTTGGTGGTGGCCATGGGTCAGTGGTCACCATCTGCCCCTCTGGAATTCCCTTTGACCCAGTCACAGCTGATTCCAGCACCAGTGCTGGCTTGGATTTCCTTGTCCACCACCAGGGTCCATTCTGATCCCCCAGCTTTGTTTACCTCCCCCAAGGTCCAAGATGGCCTGAGGACAATTGTCCCACCTTGATCTTACCTTAGGGTGCTCCATTCTGTGCTTGTCTCTTGGCAAAATCCCCCTGTGGGGACAGTGTTTGGGATGGGCAACTGCTGCTCCTTAGTCCCAACACCAGTGGAGCCTCCCCAGCCCCCAGGAGTCCTGCCTGGGTGTCCCCAAGGTGTCCCCTAAGTGTTCCAGCCCAGTGACCCCCTGGTGACCCCCTCCAGCCCCACTTCATGCAGCTCCCAGAGCACAGCGAGGTCTTTGAGGCTCTGGACTGTGACATCTTTGAGGCTCCAGAGCCGATGGCGCTGCCAGTGCTGGTCCCCATCGAGATGTGAAATGCCCTCAATAAGGAGCAGGGGTGGCCTTCATCATCACCATCATCTTCATCACCACAACCACCCACATCATCAGCCTTATCCCCTGCAACATCATCATCTTCATCTTCATCACCCACACCGCCATCATCATCTCCCAATACCATCAACCTCCATCATCATCACCACAACACCAACAGCACCATCTTCATCATCACCTTCATCTTCATCACCCACACCCCTGACACCATCGCCCTGACACTGCTCACACCATGTCCCCACAGCCCCCTGTCCCAGCATTCCCAATCCCCCTGTTCCCATGGGCCCATGTCCCACCTGAACCCTGCCCTCTGCTCATGGGTCACCTCCATGGTCACCTTCACGGTCCAAGGTCACTTCCAGCTCTTCCCTGTCCCCACTCTCTCACTTCCTGTGTCCCTTCGACCATCTCCAGGTGCTCTTGACCATCTCCATGCCCCCACTACCATCTCCCTGTCCCCTCCTCATGTCCCACCACCACATCCCGTTCACCTTGAACATCTCCATATCCCCCTCATGTCCTCCCCATGTCCCCACCACCTCTCCACATTTCACTGCTCATCTCTGTCCCCAGTTCCATCTTCCTGTCTCCTCCAGCTCCTCCCTGTCCTTTCCACATTTGAAACCACCATGTCCAGGTCACCTCCACGATCTCCAGGTCTCCTTGACCATCCCCTCCTGGCTACCATCCCCATCCCCATGACCCCACCACCATGTCCATGTCCTCTCCATGTCTCCAACTCCATGTCTGGGTCCTCTCTTGTCCCTGCCCCCACTGTCATCTCCATGTCCCCTCTGCTGTCCCCTCCACCATGGCTCTGTCACCTCGATCTCTTCCCTGTCTCCCACCTGCCATGTCCCTCTGTTCACCTCTTCCCCCATCTCCATCTTCTGCCCTCATCCCAACCTTGTCCAACCCCTCGGCCACAGCCCTGCCCAGAGGAACACCCCTGGTACTGTCACCACACCCCTGGCACTGTCACCACACCCCTGGCACTGTCACCACACCACTGGCAGTGTCACCGTACCCGTGACACAGTCACCACCACATCCCTGGCAGTGCCACCACACCTCTGGCACTGTCACCACACCCTTGGCACTGACACCACCACACACCTGGCACTGCCAGCACCACACCGCGGGCACTGCCACCATCACACCGCGGGCGCTGTCACCACCCCCTCTCCCTCGCCCCCGCCTTGTTTTCCCTTTCACATCCCAGTGTTCCTATCACAGCTACTGTGGGAACACCCCTGTCACTGTCACCTCCTGTCACCCCCATGTGTCCATCACCCCCGATGCCTCTGTAGCCCCCCCCACGTGACACTGATGGGATGTGGCAGGGTCTGAATTAGGGGGGACAGGTTGGGGCAATCACCTGACGTCATCTGGTGTCACCCCAAGTGTCCCCCCCGTCCGTGGGGCGCCACCCAAGTGTTCCCAATGTCCTCGCCACGCTCATTTACTGTCAATAAAGGGAATTTCCCCTCCCCCATCCCAAACCGCCTGCGGGTTTTTTGGGGGGTGGGGACCCCCAGGGCAGCCAATCACAGCCCAGGGTCGGGCATTGGGGCGAGGCGGGCCACGCCCCCCCAGGTAAGAACCCCCGAGCCCCAATTCGGGCTTCAGTCGCCTCCAACCCTGGACAGGTCAGTGGGGCGCCCCTCCCCCACCTGGGAGTCTCGGGAAGGGGAGGGGGGAGGGGTGGGTGATGTGGCCACTCCGGACCGGACTTTGGACCCCCCTGAGCTGGGGGCAAGGAGCAGCAGGGAGGAGGGGGACCCACATTTTGGGTGCCCATGGAGGGGCGGGACCCACATTTGATCTCCTTCCTCAACTCCCAGATCCATCCCAGGACCCCAATAACTCCCAGAATACCCCCTGCACCCAAAAATATTTTCCAAAATCCCCTTAGAACCCCAATATCTCATCCAGAACCCTCCTAGGACCCTCAACCTCCCCCCAGGAGCCGCCCAAAATCCCCTTCCCAGGACGCAATAACCTCCCGACAAGCCCTTCCCAGGACCCCAATATCTCTTCAAGGACCCTCCTGGGACCCTCAAACGCCGCAGCAACCCCTCAAAATTCCCCAAATCCTACAAAGACTAATCCAAATTTCCTCCTCAATACTTCAATACCCTGAACTGGGGGGATCGTGTGTTGGGTAACTCTAAATTTTGGTGTTTGTCGTTGGGTGAACCCCAACTTTGGGGCCAGAAGACACCCTTGAATTGGGGGGCTCTGGGGAGAGGACCCCGATTTGTGGGGATCAATCCGTGGTAGGGACCCCAATTTTAATTCAAAGACAGAGGGAGCCCCCATTTTACCCTGCCCCATACTCTTCTGAGGGATTGGGTGTCACTCTGGGGTTCCCAAAGACCAACCCAAATTTCCCCCTCAACACCTCAAAACCTCTCCAGACCCAAGTATCTCCCTGAAAATCCTTCCTGCATCCCAAGACCCTCTCGGGGACCCTCCTAGGACGCCAACAGCCCCTCCCCAAGATCCCAAATCCCTCCCCACGACCCCAAATCCCTCTCCACGACCCCTAATCCCTCTCCATGACCCCAAATCCCTCTCCACGATCCCAAATTCCTCCCCACGACCCCAAATCCCACTCCCGCAGCCCCCAAGCAGCGCCTCTGTCTCTCTGCCCAGGCTCCCCCGGACCATGTCCCGCTCGCCCCCGGCCCGCTCGCCGCCCCCCGCCCGGGGCTGGGCCCCCCCGCCCCCCCCGCACCGCCTGCGCTCCCTGGCGCGCTCCTGGCTGGACGAGGACGCGCCCTGGCCGGACGCGGCGGTGGCGACCGTGGGGGACAGCGCGACCCGAGCGCAGCTGCTCAGCAAGGCCGGGGGGCACTCGGGGGGTGTCCTGGCCGGGGCCCCCTTCGCCGAGGCCGTTTTCGGGGTGTCGGGGTGCCGGGTCACCTGGAGGGTGCCCGAGGGGGCGGCGCTGCCCCCCGGGCGGGTGTTGGTGGCCGAGGTGGAGGGTCCGGCCGCGGGGGTGCTGGCAGCGGAGAGGGTCGCCCTCAATATTTTGGGGCGCTGCAGCGGGGTGGCCTCGATGGCCGCGAGGGCTGTGGGGGTGGCCCGGGCCCAGGGCTGGGCGGGGGTCGTGGGGGGCACCCGAAAAACCACGCCCGGGTTCCGCTTGGCGGAGAAATACGCGCTGGGGGTGGGGGGCGCTGACCCCCACCGGGCAGGTTTGGGGGGACTCCTCCTCCTCAAGGACAATCACCGAGCGCTGGCGGCGGCAGCGGGGGGGCTCGAGCAGGTGGGGACGCCGAACTTTGGGGGACAATTGGGGGGGCTTGGATTGGGGGTTTCTGGGTGTGGGGGGACTCCAGAATTTGGGCGGTAATGGCGGCAGGATCCCTGGATTTTGGGGAAACTCGGAGACTGGAGGAGCAGCACCCCAGTTTGGGCGGGAGATTGGAGGGGGACCCTTGAATTGGTGGGTTCTGGGTGGTCGGTGTGACATCCCCAATTTTGGGGGTGTGGGGAATATGAGGTCTGGAGGTAATGGGGGGTTTTGGTGGAGGGGGCTCGATTTTGGGGGAGTGATGGCTTGGGGTACCTCGAATTTCGAGGGTGGTGGGGAAGCACCAATATTTAAAGGGGGTACCAATTTTGGGACAGACTCTTGGATTGGGGTATTGTGGGTGTGGACTGATGTGGGAGGACCCCTGAATTGGGGGGGATGGGTGCGGGGGGCTCCCAATTTGGGAAGGAAACTGAGGGGTCACCCCTGAATTTGGGGAAGATCATGCGTTGAGTAACTCTGAATTTTGGTGTTTGTAGTTGGGAGAAGCCCAACTTTGGGGGCAGCAGACAACCTTGAATTGGGGAACTCTGGGGGAGAGAACCCCAAATTTGGGGAGGGCAGTGGGGAGACCCCAATTTTAAGCGAATGACTGGGGAGAGCCCCCATTTTACCCTGCCCCATACTGGGGCGTCACTCTGGGGTTCTCCCTGACCCCCCTCTTCCCCAGATGATTTTGGGGGTGCGCCGGGCCGGGGGCTTCACCCGCCGGTTGGGGGTCGAGTGCTCGAGTGCGGACGAGGCGCTGGCGGCTGCTGGGGCTGGGGCTGACATCGTCCTGCTGGACAACCTGAGCCCCCAGGTGAGCCCCCAAATCGGAGGGGGGCCAAGAGTGGTTGGACCCCAAAAATGGGAGTTTGGATTCTAAAAATGGGGATAAACCCAAAAAATGGGACACAGGGGACATTCCGGGGTGAGGCTACACCAGTAAAATGGGAATCTGCTGTAAATGTGGGGCAGCCCCAAATATACGAGGGATAATCCAAATTTCGGGGGAGTCAGAGGATTGGATAATCCCAGTTTGTGAGGTTTTGGGTGAAGGGACCCTTGACTTGGGGAGTTTAGGTGTGGGGACTGTAATTTGGGGGTCAGTGGGTGGGCAAATGCCTGGATTGGAGGTGTTGAATAGGAGGCCACAATTTTGGGTGGTTCTGGGTGGGGGGACAGCCATTTGGATTGGAGAGCCCAAATTTGGGGTTGTTCTGGAGGTCAGTGGTGGGTGGTGCCCCCAGTTGGGCAGATGTTGGGTGGAAATCTCTTTTTATTGAGTTTTTATTGGGTTTAATCAGGATAACCCTTGATTTGGAGGGGTTGGGGGTGGACACCCCAATTTTGGAGCTCAGTGGGTGGAATAATCCCTGAATTGGGGGTTTCCTGTGGGGGAGGCCCAAATTGGGCAGATTTGGGCCAATTTGGGGGGGGGGGGGATTCTGCACTGTGTAGCATCCAGTATACATCCATATGTCCAGTGTACCCCCAAATTTTGGGGAGGGGGTGCTCCCTGCTAACAGGGTGTCCCCCCAGGAGCTGCACTCGGCTGCGGCGCAGGTCAAGGCTGCACATCCCGGAGTGACGGTGGAGGCCAGCGGGGGCATCGTTTTGGAGACCCTCCCCCAGTTTTTGGGGCCCCACATCGACGTGGTGTCCATGGGGTGTCTGACCCACAGTGCCCCCGCCCTGGACTTTGCGCTGCGGGTGCTGGAACCTTAAAATCCATCCCCCTGACCCTGAAAACCCAGCCTAGGGCCCCAAAAATCCATCCTAGGACCCTAAAAACCTACTCTGGAACCCCAAAACCCAACCTGAGATGCCCAAATCCATCCTGGGGAGGGTGAAACTCACTGTGAAACTCCAAAATCCACCCTGGGAATCCTCAAACCCCAAAGGCCTTCCATTAAGGGGTCTGTGAAATCTGGCACTGGGACCCACAAAATCCATCTTGCACCCCAAAATCTATCTTGGAACCCCTAAATCAACTCTGGGACGCCAAAATTCCACCCTGAGGCCCTCCAGAACCTATCCTGGGACCCCCAAATCCCCCCTGAGACCCCACAAAGCCCACCCTGAGGATCCCAAATCTCCATCCTGGGCTACTCCCACTCACCTCCCCCCTCTAAGGTGGACCCAAAATTCCACCCATCCCCCTTTAATCTTTGTACCCCCAAATAAACCCCTACCTCACCTCCCCCACTTGTCCCCCCGGTTTTTTCAGGGGTCCAAACTCCAGGTAGGGGGAGGGTCCAGACTCAGTTTGAGGATTCCAGACCCCAGTTTGAGAGGCCCAGGTCCCAGGGTGGAGAGCTGAGACCTCAGTGTGAGGATCCCAGATCACGCTGGAGGGCTGCAGATCCCGGTTTGGGGGTACCAGATCTCAGTTTAAGACTCCCAGACCCAGTTTAAAGAACCCAGATTACAGTTTGAGGGTCCCTGACCCCAGTTTAGGAGTCCAGGACCTGAACCCCCCATCTGAGGGACCCAAACCCCAGTTTAGGGGTATCAGATCTCAGTGTGAGGGTCCAAGACCCACCAGCAGCACACCTGGCAGCACTATAACACTGGGAATTAGGATCAGAGGAGAAGTCCTGCTGTAAATCACAAAATCAGGGTCTAATTCCTGGCCTGATCCCACCCACCCCATCACACCTGTGTGCCCACCTGCCCTCAGGTACCTTTGGGATGTCTTAAAAGAAATTTAAAAAGCAATTACTTAAAACTTAAAAAACTAATTTATTTACAAAACTATAGTTGGCTTGCCAGCCATAATCCTTAGGACAAAGTGATCTCCAGGCTCAAGGACGCCTGTGTGACCCTTCAGACTTAAAGTGCTGCCCCAGTCTGGGGCTGGGGTTGGATCCAGCCACACCCAGAGCCTTCTCTGAGAAGAACCCTGGGAAGTCAAGGAGTCCTTTCTGCACCTTGTGAATCAGCAGGAGGGTGTCCCTGATCAGTCGAGCCTGAATGTCCCACTCTGGGCACAACAGGCCCCCAGCTCAGCAGTGCCAGCACCACAGAGCTCGCAGGGACTGTCCCGGTGTCCGCTGCTCCTTCGGCTCCTCAGGATCGAGCTGCTCTGAGCTGCCAGACAACGCGTGAGTTCACACCCATCTTTCTGCAAGGCCTGAAGTTCTGTGACCAAAACAGAGCCGAGATGAGTTCCCGTGTTTGTAGAGACCCCCCACTCCCCCAGCCCTCACTCCCCACTCCCCACTGAAATCCAGAGCAGGCAGCTCCTCGCTCTGGTCCTGGGGATGTCACACGATGGTCCCTGGGCACAGAGCTCTGTCAGCCCCTGCTGTTCCCCAGCACGATCCCAAACAACCAGGGACCACCAGCAGCCTGGATGTGGCACTGGGCAGGGGCTGCGGGGGACAGGGGCTGCCCAAAGAGGGACCCCAGGCTGGGGCTCATGAACCTGATGGTCCAGTCTTGCACACATTCCTGAGGGTCCCTCAGGTACTGCAGGCTCTGATGAAGGTGCTGCTCAGCCCTGCTGCTGTCCTTTTCCGTCTGCAGGGACCATAAAGATGTGGCATTGTCACACATCTTCCAGGTGGCTGGAGCAGCCCCTCCTGGCAGCAGCCCCATTACCAAGAGCCCTCCTCCCTCCCACTGGGTGCAGGAAGGGGAGATGGGGCTGGAGGAGAGTCCCTGGGGCTCTGTTCTTGAGCCAGGAACAAGGATGCAGCTCCAGGCTGTGGGGTCTCTTCCCCAGGCCCAGCTGCAGAGCCCACGGCCCAGCACAGTCCCTGGGGCACATCCTCACCAAGCAGTCAGCCATCCTCCAGCTCTGCCCTGTCTTCACCACGTGCTTCAGCTCCTTCCACTTGAGGAGCTCTGCGATAGCAAGGACGGCATTCCTGGAGGCCTGTGGGACAGCAGGAACTGGGAGATGGCTCCAGGGCCTGGGAAAGTTGACCTGGGGTGACTCTGCCTTTAGGGAGCTGCCAAAACATCCGGGAATGGCCCCCAGGTACAGGGATTGAGGCCCAAATGCCTGCTCTCCAACACCTTTTGGGACACACCTGTCCACACCTCGGTGTCCTGGCCTGGTGCTGAGCCCTGCTGGAGTGGGCAGGGCAGGTGCTGGCAATGCCAACTTGGCTCTGCAGGGACCCTTCCCTGGGCTGTGCTTGGGGAATGCTGCCCAAGGCCTGGAGCCCCAGAGGGGGTCAGCCACCCCTCTCCGTGTCAGTGCTCAGCCTTGGCAGCAGTGCCTGGCCCACCCTGGGGACCTCGTCATTCATGGGGAGGATGAGCAGGGCCAGGACACTGCACGCAGTTCTTCATCCACTTCTTCTCCTTCCCCAGCCCTGCCCTCAGCAGCCTCTGAAGGAGCGCATGCAGCGCTCCCACACCCAGCTTTCCTCCTGGAAGGAACGAGGAAAGGGGAGCTTCAGGAGCAGCAGCTCCCTGCCCATAGTGATGTGAAAAACGAGGTTCACTTTCCTGGTAAATTTTAAAAGGTTTAATAAAAAGTAAACAGATAAGAGACTAAGACAGTAAAGCAAAGGGTTAATGTGGCTGGGTGCTGGGCATTCAGCCAAGGGCACACACTCAGAAAACACTTCCTTAAATGCATCAAGGTGTTGCACATTTATAGACCTTCATTATTCAAAATCATCAACCCCAACCTGCAAATCAACTTTTTTTGTAGCCATCCTGTCCTACTCCCCATCAATAAATTCCTTCCCTGGAGTTCTGGTTATCTTCATCCAGATAGGATAATCTAATGTCTTGGTTTAATTTGAATTTTTGAATTTTCTGGCCAACGCACCAAATAATGTTATAGTCTTGAGTTGCCAATTTAAATATACTCATTTTCTGTTGTGAGACAGAACCAGGAGCAAAAGAACAAGTCAGGCCTAAAACTTAAAAGGGTATAAAAAACTTTATTAACTACATAAATAAAAAGAAAGAAAAGCAAATTCAGAATAAGATCTTCAGACCACTCTTTCCTCCTGTTGGGGGTTGAATTGTTCCCGTTTCTCTCTGAGGAATTTTTCCCATTGTTATGTTAAGTATTTGTGGCTACACCTTAGTAGCAATAGTTTTCTCTTGCAGGGGGGTGGGGGGATGGGGGGAGACCGGAAAAAGAAAAGGTGGGAGAGGGGTCTGGGGGGGGACTCTGCTCTCTCACTTCATCCGTGGAGTGAGAGGAGGACGCCCCGTGCTCGGATCTGGCATCTTCCCCTGCCATCCCAGCACTGAGATCCACGCTCCCTGCCGTTGGACATCGCTCTGCTGCTCTCCCACCTCACCCTGCTACCTCCGGACACTCTGCTGAGCACCACGACCGACACCGTGAGGGGGGAGTCACTCCCCCATCCCTCTCACCCCTGGGCTGCTGCCGCCATCACTCCAGCCCCTCTTCAACTGCGCGGGACCTGCCCTGCCCCCAGCACCGGTAACTGAGCACAGGGAGAGAGGGCTTTGGCCAAAGGGACTGGAACTGAGTTATACTGTTCTGTTCTGTTGTCAGTTTTTATAGCTGTTGTTTCTGCTATTTTGCCTTGTTAGATCTCAGTAAAGAACTGTTATTCCTATCCCCATATCTTCTGCCTGACAGGCTCTGATTTGAACCTAAAATAATTGGAAAGGAGGGGGTTGCACTCTGCATCTCAGGAAAGGGGTTCTTGCCTTTCCTTAGAAAAAACCTGTCTTTCAAAGCAAGACAAGATGACATTGGCCCAATGTCAGACACCCACCAGAGCCACTCTGACCCTGCCCCTCCAGCTGCAAGGGAAGAGAACGTTTAACCAGGAGCTCCAGGATCAGATTAAGACAAGACAAGCAAACACACCAAACAGCAAAACGGGCGTCACAGACACAGCCTGGGCACAGCAAGGGAATTTAATACCAACCAAATCATAGCAACAGAAGGAAAAGAGAGACAAATCTCTCCAAGCACTTCCCCCCACCCAATGGGGATCACCAGCTCACCAGGGCTCTGCCCAACGGGGGTCATTGGGGATCATCCAACACCAATCCTCCCATGGGGGATGGAGCTGGAGCAGAGCACGAAGCTCTTCCCAGACTCGGGGCAATCACAGGGCTTCCCTTAGTGGTGACTCCGTTGGTGTTTGGTCAAGTGAGAGCTCTGTGAGAAGCTCTTCCCACACTCAGGACACTCGTAGGGCCTCTCCCCAGTGTGGATGCGCCGGTGGACAGTGAGGTTGCCATTTTGCTTGAATCCCTTCCCGCAGTCGGGGCAGCGGAAGGGCCTCTCCTCTGTGTGAATCCGCTCATGTAGGAGGAGATTGGAGCTGGTCAGAAACTTCTTCCCACACTTGGGACACTTGTAGGGCCTCTCCCCAGTGTGGATCCTCTGGTGTTGGATCAGCTTGGAGCTCCGGCTGAAACCCTTCCCACATTCCCCACACTTGTAGGGCCGTTCCCCAGTGTGGATCCTTTGGTGTTAGATCAGCCTGCACCTGTAGCTGAAACCTTTCCCACATTCCAAGCACTTGTGGGGCTTCTCCCCTCCAGGAGGCTCCTCCACCAGCTCTGAGCTCTGCCTGGATCTCCGGCCGCCTTCCCGGCTCAGGGAGGGTCTTTCCTCCTCGCAGCTCCCTGGGCTGGGTTTGCAGCCCCTCCTCGTGAGAGATCTCCGGGGCTTCTCTGCCTCCTCCATCTGCGCACACCTGAGGAATGAAAATTCCTGGTTTAGGGGGAAATAACAAGAAAAGAGCATCATAAACTGGGTGTTCCTCCTTGCCCAAGTTCATCTCTGGAAGTCATTAAGCATCTTGTGTCTCTAATAACCTCCCAAACACCAAGATTCCTACCCAAAATCCGCAAAACATTAAGACACAGATCAAAACCTCCCCAAATATCAAGATTCAGCCAAATTCCCCTCCAAAATTATGCTGGGTTGAAAGCAAAACTAGTGAGAGACTCCAAGTCAAAAATACAATTTTTTTGGAAAAAAGATTGGAGAAATAAAATACATGCAATAGTACAAAAGGAAACAACTGACAGAATCAGAATACAACCTGACACCCCGCTATTTAGGGTGGTGGTAGCAGTCCAGATGAAGTGGTCTTGTTGTAGTAGTGATGCTGTAGAAAGGTCTGGTAGCTCTTGTCCTCTGCAAACCAGTGGGTAAGGGCTGCCTTGGTGTTCCAAATCTCAGATTTTATCTAGGTAGGAAAGGCTTGGCTCCTCCCCCTGGCTGGAGCATCTCCCAATGGGATGATGGAATTTTATCAGTCATGCAGTGGCACTCAATGGCCCATTAACAGAAGATATCTTCCTGGAGGAAGGATGGGTTGTGGAAAAGATAAAGAACACTGCCCCACCTGGTTTTAACAGATGGCCCATTAGCAGAGGATATCTCCCACAGAGATAAGGATCCCTGCTCCACCTGTTTTTTTCCACCTCTTTTTGTTCTTTTGTTTCTTCCCGGGACCTCTGACTGGTTACTTCATGTTTGCTGCTGATTTCCTCTCCCTTTTGAAGATGAAAATGGTAAAAGTGTCTTTTCCTGCCTTGCTGGATATTGTGAAGAGGAACAGTCATCTGCTGCAAGTGGAAGTGTCACAGGTGGAGCAGAGTTCTGTGAGTGCTGTATCAAACCAGACCTCGTCAGACCTGCCAGAACAACTGGTCCATGCTGCCCTTCACTGCTCTGCCTGTTCCCCACTGTTTCATGCCAGAGTAATTTAACTGCTGTTAATTGGGTGTGTGTTTCACTCGAGCCAGTCCAGCAGAACCAGCAGAAAGCAGCCCCAGAATGAATGGGGCTCTGCAGAGGAGCCCCAGACTATTCATCAGCCTGCCCGCAGAACTGGCTCCAACTCTGAACCCTTGTGACCACACTCTGAAGAAGACACACTTCTGATATTTCTGAGGCACTTATGACTGAGGCACTGCACGTGCTTGTGCAGGTAACAATCCCAAAGTTCTTTCTGTCAGGAGAATTAATCCACAAACACCACAGGTTTATGTCCAAAAAGAAGACAGAGGAGTCCTTTTTGCTTTATTCAAATAAAGGGAGAGGCCATGGGACTCCCTTGGGATCTCTCAAATTTTTGGAGGACGCAGCCTCCTTTTTATCCTATTTTCCCGGCCGCATTTCCCTCTCTCTTTCCCCTTTGGCTGAGGTACTTGAGAGGCACAGACTTCCCGGAACGCCTGATACCTGAAATTCCCCTCTAATGTATAACCCTTCCTTTTCATTTTTAATTCTTATAGAATTCATAGTTTCCCCCCGTTGCTTCTTTCATCTTTCGATATCCAATTTCATTTATCAGCAGCCCTACAGTTTGTTTGTAAAGGCAAATATCTCTTTCCATTCATCAATCAGTGGAATCCATCCCATTGTTTCTTTTATCTCTCAGTGCTAGCCTTATCTACAGGCAGATCCAGAGCTCATTTGTAAAGACTAATTCAACATTCCTCTCAATCCCTCCTCTTTTATTTTTTAATAATTGTCTTTACAAACTTTAGCTCTCATTGACTTAATTTCTTGTTCCTGAGTCTTTTTTGGTTTTGTAATTATTTGGAGTGACATCAATTTCTGTCCTTTTGTAACCATCTCTGGATCAGTGGGCGTGGCTCTTACCAGCATCCCTTTGATCACATGTTGAATAAGTTGTACTAAGCAAGGGAACATGCCTGGCAAAAAGATTAGAGTTGCTACAGCACATAAGAGGAAAAAAGCAATTGTTTAATTTATAGTTCACCAGGTAGCCAAGAAAACATGTCCCATTCCCATCCTTTTCATCTTTGGACTGGCACATGAGCTAATTTTTTTTATTCATTTTGCTATTTGTTTCACCACTTTTCCATTGTCATCTCTTTGCCTATTTAGGCAATAAGTGTCTTTTTCAGAAGAATGAAGCCGCCATGGACTTCCTTCTTCATCCCAAAATCCTGTTCCATTACAGACTTTACTCAGGGTGCTAATCTACTATTGAGGTTTTACTGGGCTGGCCACCCATGGCCCGTTTTCAGATTCTCCTGGCCCTCCACAGACCCAACAATTGCTAAGGTTAAAGGTTTTTGCTACTTCTTCTCCTAAGGTCAAAAAATTATTTTCCCATTCTTGGCCCCAACCTAACTGATAATATAAAGGTAACATTATTAAGAGAAACATTCTGATTGTGTAATCTAATTTCCTAACTTAATTTTTACTTTCACGTTGTCTTCCACACCACCTGTGGCGAGTGAAGGCACAGAAACAGCTTAACATAAAGAAAACAATGACAGCAAGGGTTGGCCCCCAGTGCCTGGAGATCTGAGAGGAGGGATGCCCACACAGACTATTTCAGCAGGCACTCTGTGGGTGGGCACACGAGGCTTCCCCCGATGTCGACGCCCTGGCTGCTGCTCCAGTCCCCTCCTGCCGAGTGTCAGTCGCGGCTTCCCGTCCTTCTCCTCCAGCTGAGATGTCCAAATCTCTGGGGCTGCAGAGACCTTGGCCCGAGTGTGATGGGTCCAGCCGTGTTCAGCTGTCTTGACGGCTGTGTCTGTGCTCAGCAACACCTGGAAAGGTCCACGCCACTTGGCCACCAGTGGTGCTTCTTCCCACTCCTTAACCAGGACCCAGTGTCCCGGTTGGATGTTGTGAACAGCAAAGTCCAAAGGCAGGGTCTGTGCCAGCTGAGCTTCCTGTCGAAGAGATTTCACAGGAGACAGTATCCAGCCACATATTGTTTCAAATACACATCACTTATCTCTATCCCCCCACTCGGCTGAGAATTACAAGGGTAAGGAATTCCAAACATCAATTCTAAGGGAGATAATTGAATATCTCCCCTGGGTCTGGCTCTTATTCTTGCTAAAGCCAGGGGCAGGAGCCGTACCCACGGCATTTTAGTTTCTATCACCAGCTTCAGGAGATGTTTCTTTATTTCTCCATTTATCCTCTCAACCTGACCCGAACTCTGTGGGTGCCAGGGGGTATGGAGGTTCCACTGTATCCCTAAAGCAGTCATAACTCCTTGAAGAATTTTTCCTGTAAAATGAGTTCCCCTATCTGAATCTATTGCTTCCACCATCCCATATCTTGGAATTATTTGTTCCAAAAATATTTTAACAACTGATCCTGTAGTTGCTGACACAGTTGGAAATGCTTCTGGCTACCCGGTTAATTGACATACTATTACCAGAAGATATTTAAATCTTGCCACTCGAGGCATTTCAGTAAAATCTACCTGGCATCTCTGGAAGGGACGTACTGCCCAACGCCTCCCTCCCCTGGCCAGTTTCTTTGTAACTTTGTTGTTGGTTTTAGCACAAGTCAAACAGCCTTCAGTGGCTCGCTTTGCCAGGCTAAAGAGACCAACAGCAGCATTCATTTTGAGGAAGGCTTCTGCCAGTCCTCGGGAGCCCCAATGACTCCCTTCATGAAGTTGTTTTAACAATTGTAAGGCTAGAGCTTTTGGTATCCACTGCTTACCATCCTTTGTAAACCAATTATTTTCTCTTTCCTCTGCTCCACTCTTTTTAACTATTTCAATTTCTTCTGGTGGAAAAGAGAGTTTCTCTGGCAGCGGTGCAGTTACTGGGAACAAAGGCAGGATCTTAGAGACTTCTGGCAACAATGCAGGTTTTTGAGCTTCTTCATCAGCCAGTCGGTTTCCTATTGCCTCTTCCGACCATCCTGCCTGATGCCCCTTAGTATGGAATATTGCCACCTTTTTTAGTAAATTCACTGCCTCCAATAGGCGAGAGATTATGTTCTCGTGAGCTAATGTCTTTCCTCTGCAGCTTAATAAACCTCTTTCTTTCCATAGTTTTCCAAATGCATGTATCACCCCATATGCATATTTAGAATAAGCAAATATATTTACTGTCTTGTCCTGGTATAATTCACAGGCTCTCACAAGCCCGTACAGCTCTGCTGTCTGAGCTGACCAGGTGTGTGGTAACCTCCCCCCTTCCTTTAATTGCTTCCCATTCACGATAGAGTATCCTGTAAATCGTTTCCCTTCTACCACTTTTGAGGACCCATCAATGAACACATTCTCTCCCCCAGGCCAGGGAATATCCCGTAGATCTTCCCTAGCCCGTGTCTGGAGGTCTATAACCTGGATACAATCATGGATTTCTTCCTGGCCCCCCTTTTCTCCAGGGCCATTTAAATAAGAGGCTGGATTAAAAATTTCCCCACCTTTAAATTCTAAATCCTCCTGTTCCATTAAACAAGATTCATACTGTAATAATCGAGCACTCGTCATCCACTTAGAGGCTCTCTCAGTTAACAAAGCTTTAATCTGATGTGGGACTTTAACAATGAGATGCCCTCCCCTTGTCAGCTTTCGGGCCTCAGCCACCATCAGAGCTGTGGCTGCACAGTTCTGCAGACAATGGGGCCGCCTCTGGCCACCGGGTCTAACAACTCAGAAAAACAGGCACCAGGCCTCCGTGTTCCCCCATGCTCTTGCACCAAAATTCTTTAGCATGACCCTCTTTCACATCCACATAGAGCTGAAATTATTTTTCTGCATCTGGAAGAGCCAAGACTGGGGCCTTAACCAATTTGTCTTTTAATTTCTTAAAGCTTTTCTCTCCTTCTGGTGTCCATACCACGACATTAGGACTGTTTTGGGTTAAAAAGTTATATAAAGGTCTGGCCACCACAGAAAAATCCTCGATCCATGCTCTACAGTACCCCACCAACCCTAAAAACTGCCGTAACTCCTCTTTAGTCTGGGGTAATGGTACCTGTAAAATCCCTTGTATCCTTTCTGGATCAATACACCGTAACCCTTCGGACAGAATGTGTCCCAAATATTTGACCTTCTTTTCTACTAACTGTGCTTTTTTTTTTTTGGATACTCTAAGTCCCTTTTTTGCAAGAAAATTAAGCAGCTTTACAGTAGCCTCTTCAACCACCTTTTCCTGTTCCCCTGATAAGAGCAAATCATCTACATACTGCAACAACTTGACTCCTAAGGGTGGAGTAAACTCTCTTAATATTTTCTGTAAAGCTTGCCCAAACAGAACTGGTGACTCTGTATATCCTTGAGGGAGTACTGTCCATGTCAATTGTTGTTTTATCATTTTCCCTCCTTCCTCCTGTTCCCACTCAAAAGCAAAATACTGTTTACTATCTTCTGTGATTGGACACCCCCAGAAAGCATCCTTCAAATCCAGTACAGAATAATATTGATGTGAAGAAGGGATTTGATTTAGGATTGTGTATGGATCTGGAACTGTGGGATGCCTTGGTTTGACAATCTCATTTATTATTCTTAAATCCTGCACCATTCTGTAGGTTCCATCTGGTTTCTTAACCGGCAGGATAGGAGTGTTATAGGGAGACATACACGGCTCTAAAAGACCTGCTTTTAGCAGGGACTTAATAACAGGCTGTAACCCCTTCTTTCCCTCCCTTGAAAGAGGGTATTGCTTTTTAGACACCACTTGTCCTGGTTGCTTCAAAGTAATTTGGAGAGGCTCTATGTCCAGCTTCCCATATTTCCCTGGAGCTGCCCATACTTCCGGATTTATTTCAGCATAAGCCTTTTTAGACATTTTACACAAAGATATCACAGTTTCGGACTCCGTGTCACTTCTTACAATGCTAATTTGCATTCCCATTCTAGCCATCAAATCTCTTCCCAGTAAATTACAATCACAATTAGGAACAAACAAGAATTCATGCAGTTCAAATCTGTCCCCCACATCTATTAACAGCGGTTGAATAAAATGCACTCGCTCATCCTTCCCGCTTACTCCTTGAATAACCAAGGATCTTTTTGACAATTTCCCCCCCTTAGGTATAAAATTTAAGGTGGACCGAGAGGCCCCCCGTGTCTACCAGAAAACACACCTCCTCTCGATCCGGACCCACCTTAAAAGTTATCAAGGGCTCTTGAGTGGTGGGTCTTTGGTATAATAGGAGCCCCTGACACCCCTAACAATCCATTTCTATTATTCTCTGGACTTCCTCCTCCTGAGGGTCCAGTTGTTTCTGCAGACACTCGTTTTTCCAATGCCCTTCTGCCCTGCAGACAGCACACTGGTTCTTCCCCAGCCGCTGTTTGGGTCGGCTGTCCCCTGCCGAGGAGGGAATCCCTCTGCCCCTTCCTTGTGACCGACCCCGTCCCCTCTGTCGCTGGGGACCCCTTGGACCCTGTGGTTTATTCCTCCGGGGCTGCAAAAACTCTGCCATCATCCTTGCTTTAGCTTCTGCCTTTTCCTCATCCCTTCTTACATATATCTGCTGTGTTTTTCTAACCAATTCCTCTAGAGGCTTATTTTGCCACTTTTTATCTTTTTGTACCCCTTTCCTTATATCAGGCCAGGCCTTAGTAACAAATTGTACCCTAAGCAATGTGTTGAAGGCTGGGCCTTCAGGATCCATCCCCCCGTGCTTCCTCAAGGCATCCCTAATCCTCTCCAACCAATGAGAGCTTTCCTGTTTCTCCTGTTCTAACGACAGAGCCTTAGCTATGTTGTTAGCTCTGGGAGCCGCTGACTTGATTGCCCTGATCAAATAAGCACGGCAATCACGGTGAGCCAGACTGGCCTGGTTATTTGGGTCCCACTGGGGGTCTGCCTGGGGGATGGCATCACCCACCGTAGGTGCATTGGGTCCAGCCCCCCCCTGCTGCTTGTGGGTGTTCATCCTCCCACAGCTGCCGAGCTTTCTGCAAAATCATTCATTTCTCTGATGACCCAAACAAAATTCCCAAAAGAAAATCCCAATCCTTCCATGTATAATCCGCATTTCCCAAATATTCCTCTATCTTTTCCCCCACCCCTATGGGATCATCCAAATATGGGGGTAATTCTTTTTTTCAACCCTCTTATATCCTGGGTAGTAAGTGGTACAATTACAAACCCAAATCCTCCCCCTTGACCCCCCAAAGGAACTTGACAGACTGGCATCTGGTGTACCCCTGTCTCTTGGGGGGCTTCTGATGCCCTAAACTGAGTTCCTCTTCTAGTTCTGGGGGGTGATACAACATGCTGCTCCCCTCCCCCTACACCATTATCCTTCTCAGGTGGGGCTGCAGGAATAACATTTTCCTGATCCCCTTGCTCTGAAAGTTGAGGATACAGACGACCTGCAGCTGGCAACACTGGAGGACAAGACGGGGGAAGGTGCTGAAAAACATCCCAATCCTCACCACTTTCCTCTTCTCCTTTTTTTCTTAACACATAAATTTCTCTTGTTTCTTGTCTGACCCATATTAATCCACATTCCCTTTCAATCCATCCTTTCCAATTCTCCTCTAGATACCTCCACAAAATTCTACACAAACGAATTTTATCTGTTCCATAAGGTGGCCATATAAGTCCCCTTGCCAGCTTATACTCTGGCCACACAAAATAACAATATTTTACCATAATTTCCATAGTTACTTCTGGGTGAATATACAATCTGTCCCAAGACCTCAGCATTCACCCCAAGGGACTCTCCGGGGGTATTATGGGATCGTCATCCCATTTGCCGGGGCCCCTTCGCGGCTTTACCTTTCCAACCCTCTCTGGATGCCCCGTTTTACCTGTGCTACCCTCCATGGGTGCCCTCTCAGGTTTACTTGTGCTACCCTCCATGGGTGCCCTCCCAGGTTTGCTCCCCGAAGATCCCATTTTACTCACCGGTGAGATTTTCAGTGGTCCTTCCCTGCGGACTCTTCACGGACCCCCCTGGTCCGCCACTCGTCTGTCTCCTGGACAGTCTCGGGAACCCAATGGATCGCCCGGTACCGGCCGGCACCAAGGGGAGCTGATCACCCAAACTGGGTGAGGCGCGCCTTCAGCTCCGCTCGCCGTCCGCCGCCCCGGACGCTGGAAAGATCCCGGACGAGCCCCCAAATTGTCAGGAAAATTAATCCACAAACACCAGAGGTTTATGTCCAAAAAGGAGACAGAGGAGTCCTTTTTGCTTTATTCGAATAAAGGGAGAGGCCATGGGACATTCCCCTGGGATCTCTCCAATTTTTGGAGGACGCAGCCTCCTTTTTATCCTATTTTCCCGGCCGCATTTCCCTCTCTCTTTCCCCATTGGCTGAGGTACTTGAGAGGCACAGACTTCCCGGAACGCCTGATACCTGAAATTCCCCTCTAATGTATAACCCTCCCTTTTAATTTTTAATTCTTATAGAATTCATAGTTTTCCCCCCGTTGCTTCTTTCATCTTTCGATATCCAATTTCATTTATCAGCAGCCCTACAGTTTGTTTGAAAAGGCAAATATCTCTTTCCATTCATCAATCAGTGGAATCCAACCCATTGTTTCTTTTATCTCTCAGTGCTAGCCTTATCTACAGGCTGATCCACAACTCATTTGTAAAGACAAATTTAACATTCCTCTCAAGGACAACTGGAGTCTGAAAGCAATACCCTATTCATAGGGAGGGAAGCAAGGGCTTAGAGCCTCTTACTGAGTCCCTGCTAAAGGCAGGGCTTTTGGAGCCAGGGATTTATTCCTAAGACATTCCTGTCTTGCCAGTCAAGAAACTGGAGGGATGGACAGCAGGAGGAAAGCAGAATTTTCAAGTGTTCAAAAGCAGATTAACTGAGCCTCCTGCCCTGGCCCTACCACAAAGGGAAAAAGAATTTGAATTGTATGAGAATGCTAAACAGGGCCATGCCAAAGGAATTCTCATGCTAAAATATTTAACCCAGTGGCCAGAGTGGCCTCATTGTCTGCAGAATTGTGCAGCCACAGCTTTAATGGGACCTGAGGCCCAAAAACTGCTGGAAGGAGGATCTCCTGTTGGTCAACTCTTGCACCAAATTAAAGCTTTGATAACCAAAAGAGTGCCTGCACTCCCACAGCTGCTGGGGAAGACAATGGCAGAATTCCACTCTGCCTCTCAGTTACACTCACACACTGGCCTGCCCGGGATTCCATTGTTGGAAAATATACCTAGTTTAAATTTTTAAAAGTTATTTCTCAACTCAGGCTTGTTTTGCCTTTGCACTGGGGAAAGAGGGGAAAGAAATTTTAAAGAACTTTTTAAGGGGTGTTACACCAGTCAATAGGGATGAGTTTAACATGTCAACAGACTGGGAAAAGCCCAAAAGATATCCACAAAGAGAATGCCCATCAACAAAACCTCAACGAAACATCAGCAAATATCAAAGAACACCCACCCCAGACACTGCCCCCGGGATCGAGCATAGATGGAGACACCTGGTCTGGAAAAGGCTGAGAAGGAAATCCAGGAGTTCGGACCTAATTAACATCACAAGAGGAGAAATCCGGGCCTGCTAAGAAACAAAATACTAAGAACCACACAACTTTGAAGCAATGAGGAATAGACGAGTGGATTTCTATGGGTTCCGGCTGTAAAAACTTTATGAAAATCTAGTAAAACTCACGTGTCATGGTATCATTTTCTTGGCACATCCGGGCTATGTGTGGATGAAATGATTTCTGTTGCACACCCCGACCAGAATCAAGTAAAACCTTGACTCTCTAACACCAAAGATATTATTGGAGAGTTTTGTTTTTCCTGCAGTTTAACTGACAAGATTACTCCATTAGAAAAACATTTCATAATAATCCTACATTTATATTATCAGTTAGGATTGGGCCAGGGTTGTGACAGTTTTTACTCCCAGGAAAAGCAGAAAAAACTTGATTGCATTGGAATATTTTTGTACATATTTACAGGAGGCTCTTAATGATGGCAGAATGTCAGATTGGATTTTTGGATGCGCATCTTTAGGTTGCATTTGGCAAAACTAGAAGAGTATTAATGGTGAGACTTTAATGCATAACCAGTTAATACAAAATCGTTTAAAAAAAAAAGCAAAACAAAACAAAACAAGCAGGTTGTGGGGGTGCACATGTGAATCAGCAAAAGGCTGCTCTGGAAGAGAAGAATCGGTTCTAGGCAGCCGTGAGGGGAGCTTTAGAAATGCAAATTACCTGAAGCAAAGTGTGGACAATGCCCCAGGATCTTCTTGCCTGGGGGAGGAATTGGGCTGATTCCATCTGCCCCTCACCGCAAGCTCTGCCTGCTTGCACAGATGGAACTTGCACAACTAAAGGCAGAGCCCATAGTGAGGATATCTGACTGCAACAGAAACTGGCTGAGCTGCAAAGGGAAACAGCAAACGGAGAATGTTGGGAAAACTTTAATAAAAAAAGTGTGGGGGGGAAATTATCCCTCTCCCCAGAGCACTGAGGTGTTTTTGCTAGTCCAGAGAAATCAGTTGGGAATCCAAACATTTGATGATTTAATAAGAGAAAAGGGGTCAATTGATGCAGCCCTGGCTGGAAGGAGCACCCAAAAATGGGAAAAAGATGAACGGCCACCAGAACAAATCCTACAACACCAGGGACCAGCCCCTGGGATCCCTAACGGATTCTTATCAGAAGACAGAAAAGCCATCCGTAATTTGAGTGGCAGAATTAGGTTAAAAAGTGTCCTCAAAATAATAACCAACCAGACAGCTCCAGCTCCTGACCTTCCTGACGACCAATCCACTGAAATGAGGAACGAGACATTTCACCATGGGATGGGATCAGATTATCTATCAACAGAAAGAGGAGGAGTTTGTGGAAAATTAAATCATTCAAATTGCTGTTTACAAATAGTTGATAACCAAAAACTGGTGAAACAGATAACAAAGGAAATAAGATAGTAGCTCATGTACCAGTGCAAACAGGGAAAGGATGGGAATGGGACACGTTTTCGTGGTTCCCTGGTAGAACATGGCTTAAACGAATGCTGCTCCTCCTCTGACGTGCTGCAGCAACTCTCAGCTTTTTACCACGCAAGACACCTTGCGCCAAAGAGGATGCAGGAAAAGAGATTGAGTCAATGGAAATTAAAAGTTTGTAAGCGCTACTCTTGAGAAAATGAGAGAAGGAGGGATTGAAAGCAGTAAGATTAATATCGTAGTAGGAGTGCATATTAACGAGGACATGCAGTAGGCGGATCGGGAAGTCTGAACCTTCCAAGTACCTCAGCCAGTGGGGAATGGGAGAGGGAGATGCAAACGGGAAAATGAGGATAAAAAGGAGGCTGCCCTTTAGAGACCGCATGGCAAATGCCGCATGGCCTCTCTCTTTGTTCAGGAATAAAGTCACTTTTACAGGACTCCTCTGTCTCCTGCGGGCACACAAACCTCTGGACACGGGAATTTTCCCGCAAAGCCCCGGGCACAGGGCAGACACCTCTGTGCCACCCACAGCAACCGGGACGAGCCAGCGCTGCTCCGGCACCGGCTCCTGCCGAGGCCCCAGCGGGAAGGAGACCGCGGGCAGCCGCTCCCGCAGCGCCCTCAGCCCAGCGCCAACACGGGCCGGCACCGGCACAACCAACCCGCCAGAGCCCCCTGCCGCCCCCTCGGCCCGCAGCGAGCCCCGAGCCCCCGCACAACCGAGCGCGGCTCCCACCTGCGCTGGGGCCGCCTCCGAGCTCCGCCGCCGCCGCCTCCCTGGGCTCCGGCCGCTGCCGCCGCTGCCGGGCCCGCACAGACGCTGCCACAATGGCGCCTTTGCTGCTCTGCCCAATCAGCGCGCGAGAACCAGGAGTGACATTGGCACAATCAGCCAATGGCAGCGAGGGCCGGGCTCTGCACACGGCCCAGCCTCGGCCCGCGCTCTCAGGGCCCCCCGGGCTGTGCGAGGGCAAAGGCGGAGATGAGGAACAGCCCTGGAACGGGCCCGGGCCCGAGCCGCCATTGGCCTGGAAACACAAACAAAGTTCTCCGCAGCTCCTGGCACGCCTTTACCAGCCCCATGTTTTCGGTGGTTCTGGCTCAGCGGGAATCCCCGGAGCCTCACTTCTCCTACCCCCTAATTAGGAGCCTCAGTGCATGGCTTTGATTTCCCCCAGAATGGGAAAACTGCCCCAAACCCCAGGGGATGAGTGGACGGGAGAGATTTCTGGCAGAAAACTCCAAAACCTCAGAGCAGGATAATGAGAAGTAAATGGAGACCCTTCAAACCAGCTTTCCACACGCCTCCCTCCTTCCAGCTGCACCTCCTACCCCGGCAGTGCAGGGTGTGAGAAACGGCGCTTGCTCTTTTAAAACTTTCAGCAATTTCTTAAATCTTAGAAAAATACAGCAAAAGACTGAATTAGGAGAAAAATCAGCACTGGGAGCACAGGACTAAACCCCCACGTGCTCCCCTACAGAATGGATGTTCTGCCTTTTATGCCCCTGGGCCCTCCCAAAGTCTTGTCGCTGAACTCCTTCTCTGCCGTCCATTGCTGGAGACTCCTTTCTTACATCTGCACTGGAGGTCAGGTGTAGGAACAAGCCGGCCCTCCCCAAATGCCCCGACTACCTGAGCCATGTCGTGACAACAATGCAAGGGGGAGGGGAAAGAGGACTATGGGAGGATATATTACAATAACATCATTATACATCCACAAAACTTATCTTAACATACACACACTGTTCATCCTTTAATTGTGAGAGCCAACCACCACATTGCTCATCTGTAACAACAGCGACTGCACTGGCCCCCCTAGATCAGAGGGGGATGGAGCCAGAGCCAGTCCACCCGAATCGGTGGGGGCAGAGACTACCCCCTGCCCACCTGGGTATTGCATCAGCCCAATACATATTTACAAAAGGCTATACATATTCAAGCACTTAAACAGAGTTTGTCCCCTGTCCTACCTTTTTCAAGCATGTGCAGTTTCCCCAGTCCTCATCATTTGTTACTTTTCAATACATTCAACAGGTGTGAATTCCTTCACTGGTTAAATCTTAACATTACAACAACTCTTCACCAACATTCACAACACAACATTCGCATTAAAAGATCTCTAAACTTTAGGAAAACTTCTTTTACAAAAGTCAACCCTAGAAAACACATAGTATTCACTCTAACAATTGCTAAAACAGTGTAATATATTTATCACAATGGTCTTGAGATTAGAGCCAGGATTGGACTAGGGAGTGTGACTGGGGCTACCATTGGGCTTAGGACTAAGAACGGTGTTGGCCGTAGGGCAGGAACTGGGGCTGAGTTTGGGAATTCAAGCTAAAGCTGGCATTGGAGTGTGGGCTGGCACTCAAAGCTGCACTTAGGGCTTGAGACTGCCATTGGAGTTGGGCTTAGAGTTGCTGTTGGGGCTGGTTTTGCCTTAGGGCTAAACGTGGCATTTGGTTTAGGGCTGAGCATTTGGCAAGGGGCTGGAACTGGGGCTGGGCTTTGCAGTTAGGGCTTGGGTTTATATTAGAGCTGGAATTGGGGTTAAGGCTAAATGTGCCATTTGCCTTAGGCCTGGCCTTGAGATTGGCTCTGGGGCTGCACGAGTCTGGCACTGGGATGAGATTGAATCCAGGAGAGTGAGTGTGTCTCAACATGGAGTGAGATTGAGATCAGGATCAGGGTGAGCTTTGGGACCGAGCGCACGCCCAGACGGACAGGGGAGATGTCACTGCAGGATGTCCCTGGCATCGTCACAGCCCTGCTCAGGCACCACCAAAAGGCAGCAGGAGCTGGCTGGTCCAACATCCAGGTGCTCCCAGCACCGAGAATATCCCTCTGTCCAGTCCCTTTGGCTGTCCTGGACAGGCTCCCTCCGGGCTCTTTGTCACCTCCTCGATGGCAGAGCATGGGATATCGAGTGGCTTCTAGGACCCTGCAGAGTCCTTGAGGAGGGCAAGCCTTGCTGAGCAACAACCAAATTCTCTCCCTGTCATACACAGCATTCCCATCCTGCATCCCATCCCATCATTGTGCTACTCTGGGAAGAAAGGAAGCCCAGTCAAATCCAGAATGGTGGGAATATTCTGACAGTTCTCTGAGAAAATCCTAATGTATTTAACACTAATGCTCGTGAGAGGAATGTTGAATTTGTCTTTACAAATGAGTTGTGGATCAGCCTGTAGATAAGGCTAGCACTGAGAGATAAAAGAAACAATGGGATGGATTCCACTGATTGATGAATGGAAAGAGATATTTGCCTTTTCAAACAAACTGTAGGGCTGCTGATAAATGAAATTGGATATCGAAAGATGAAAGAAGCAACGGGGGGAAAACTATGAATTCTATAAGAATTAAAAATTAAAAGGGAGGGTTATACATTAGAGGGGAATTTCAGGTATCAGGCGTTCCGGGAAGTCTGTGCCTCTCAAGTACCTCAGCCAATGGGGAAAGAGAGAGGGAAATGCGGCCGGGAAAATAGGATAAAAAGGAGGCTACGTCCTCCAAAAATTTGAGAGATCCCAGGGGAATGTCCCATGGCCTCTCCCTTTATTCGAATAAAGCAAAAAGGACTCCTCTGTCTCCTTTTTGGACATAAACCTCTGGTGTTTGTGGATTAATTTTCCTGACACTCGGAAGAAGATCAGATCTTGATCTGTAAACGCATTCCTGGTACTCGGAGGCCATCTGACCAGTAGAGTGGAGGGAGTTTTCTGCAGGTGGAAAAACCTCCTTGGTTTCATGTGAATCTTTCCCGCTGCAAAGCGTGGGGGGTTCCCCACTGAACAGGGACAGCGTTCTGGGAACTGACTGTAGGCTGAACACAAGTGGCTCCAGGACACTTCCTGCTGGGACACTTGCCTCTGGGAACAGCTTCTTGGAGATGGCTGGGCTCCCCTTTTTACTTCCAGGCCTTTCCTGCCCATCTGCATCCTCAGGGATGAGGCTGTTTGTCTCACAGCTGTGGCTCTGAGGGAGCAGGGACGCCTGTCCAAAGGGCTGCCTCCCTATGCACTCTGGCAGCTCTCACCCAGGCTCTGGCAGGGGTGAAGGCTCTTGCAGAAATATCGCAAGGCTGGAGATCTTCCTCACCCTGCTCCTCCACTGCTGATACCACAGAGTTCCCTGCACATAGGAACATCACCTTTTCTTCTGCAGGAACCTGTTCAGCACAACACCAAGGGTCTTCTCCTGTGGCACTGCCACAGCATCCTTAAAGCCATGGACTAGCAAGTGACAGCTCCTGGAAATTGCTGCTGTGTGTCTGGCTGTAGGAAACCCCTTCTGGAATGCCCTTGGTCTCCAGTTTTGCTTTCTGGATTTTCCTGGCCAATCTTCATTGACTGCCAGCGAAAATCGCGAGGGTGCCGCATGAGCAGCGGCCGAAAGCGCTGAGCGGGGCCATCAAACCCAGCCCAGCAACTCCCGGCGTTCGCCAGCCCAGAGGTGGCGCGGACAGCGCGGCCGAGGGTGGAGAACCAGCCCGGCTGTGCGGGAGGGCTCTCACAAAGCGCGGAGCTCGCCAAGCCAGTCCAAGTTGCTCTCGGCGCTGCCCAAGGCCTCGAGTCAGGCCCTTCTCCGGGCCCCCCGGCATAAAGCCGCCGCCGCGCCGAGCGGGGATCGGAGCGGGCGGAGCCGCGGAGCACCGGGCTGGGGGGCGGCGGCGCCGCTCAAGAGCGGGGCTGACCCGGGGGGCACCGAACCGGGCCGGGTTCCCTGCGGGATCCGCCGGCAGGAAAAAACAACACGGGGCCGCAAGAGCCCACGGCGGGGAGGGGCTTTGGGGCAGCTGCCCCACGCTAAGAAGCCAAAAGGCAGCGGGAAGGGGGAGGGTGCCGGGCTGTGCCGTTTCCCCGGGAATACCCGCCGGCATAAAGCCGTAGGAGCGGGGCGCCGAGCAGAGGAGGAGAGGAACGGCGGAACCCACCCGGTGCTATGGGGGTCCCTGCATCGTAGGCAAATTGGTTTTACTTTCCAAGACGAACGTAAAGCCTTCTTTTTCTACTCCTTTCTTTTTATTTCCTGTCTTTTCCCTTCTTTTTCCTTGTAGCTGACTGGGAAGGCAAGATTTCTTACGAGGACTTATAACTGTCTATCAGGAAGGTGGGCTTTTGTTGTGAGAACCGGTGATTTTTGGGAAGAATGGGACTAAGAGCAAGGAAGGAATCCCCAGGGGGAAGAAGAAATGGAAATATATAAACAGATATACCCTTAAATAGCTCCCTGGGAAGAAAAATACCCGTTGAAAATATGACTACAACGCCAAAGAACTTAAGATGATACAGTATTGTAGAATAGAATAGACTAAAAGAGAAATTTAAGTCCGACTATGTTTACTGGCCATGAGATGAGTCAAGTAAGGAATAGATGTGTCAGGTTTAGAACATCCATGTAAAAGCTAGGAGCAAGCCCGGTACAGATATGGAAGAGGGGATTTCTCACGGAACAACCTTTCTAGCTCTCGCCTCTCAGTCCTGAATTTCAAGGGAAAGCTACTCTACACTCCATTCCATACAAACAGAAAATCCTGGATTTGGAAAAAACACTGGCTTAGAGTGTGCCTTGTTTTCCTCCTTCCCTTTTCCCAACTCCTGCCTTTTTTTCTCTCTCTCTGTGAACGCAAATTTTTGCTGTACACTTTCCCTCAGATAATTTAACTGCTTACCATATCAAGTGTAACAGTTGTTCTTCACCCAAATTTAACATGAGCAGGTGCTACTTCTCTTTCAGGTAAAGATCAGAGCTTGAATGCAGTGATTTCAAAGTGAATAAATTACCTTTCCCTCTTTCAGTCTGAAATGAGCTACTGCCACCTGCACTTGCCCTTCCCTTCCTCTCCTGAACCACCGAACAGCCCCACTGGGATGGCAGGAGCTGGGCCTGGGAACTGCTGCCTTTGGAGTTGCATCTCCTCCTCCCGTGGCCGCTGCTCAGAGCCCAGAAGTGCTCTGAGAACTGGAAGTTGTGGCAGCTGGGTTAGAGCCTACATGGGAGGAGGAGAAGGTTCACCAGAGCCCTTCTCCTGCCGTGCCAGCTCCAGGGCAAGGAGTGCAATGGAAGCCAGCCAATGTCCAAACCCCATCTGCTCTGCCAGTTCCTGTGGGAATGAGCTGCTGCAGAGGGGAAGATTTGGGTGGGAATGTGGTTCTCCAAGAAGGCCATAACTAAATGCTTGCATGGGGATTTTGGCTTCTGGAGCAGTGGGGTAGGGCTGTTGTTGGTTCCTACCCCTCCATGCCATGATGATGTAAGGGGTGAGGGATGCCATGTGTGCTGTGCACTGGCAGTGATCCTCAAGAAATCCTATGAATCCTCTCCTTCGAGCTAGTCAAGCTCCTGGAAATGACTGGACAGAAAAAAAATTTAAAAAGTGCTCAGTTTTGTGCCCTTCTTCCCTTGTGGGGTGAGGGGCAGGAGGCAGAGGTCCAGCTTGGTCTCTCTCTGACCTTTCCTTTGAGACAACACTGTCTGCTCCCACCACAAAGGCACAGAGGGTGCTCTTTGCCCCCACCAGTGGGAAGTGGCTCTGCTGACCCCACTAAGAGTGCTGGAAGATGAGTCTGTGAACGAAACAGTTGAATATTGCCTAGAGGGGGGTAGCAGGCAGTAGATGTTGCCACCATTCTCTTTCCAGGACCCCACTGGGAGTACTTGAACTATCGACGATGAGAGAGAGACGGGGACACTGAATGGTGATCAAAATCCAGTTTTTACTGAGCACTACATGTGCTTATGTACCATTTACAGGAAGGCTGGTAATATTTTACTGCAATCACATAGACAAACTTTACATAGACAAACTCTCACACAGACAAACTTTACATTTGGACTTAGTAAAATCTTATTTCCCATAACCCAGACTTGATCCAGTCCTCTTGCAGTCAGGTCTCTGTTTGCTCTTGCCAGGCATCCTCGTTGTCAGGCTGCATTTGCTGATTAAATCTGCAGTACTATCAGTCTCATTTGCATTACCCATATCCACACCTCCCCCGTTTCTTTTAACTAAAAATATACTCTTAAGCGATTTGTCAATTAAATTCTTAACACACTGTAAAATACAAGGAATAACTACTTCAATGCATAATATGATGCCTAATACATACAAACCTATTTGAACTAAATTGCTAACCCAGCCAGTGAGTCCCCAGTGCCCTAAGAGCCAGTTCAGCCAGTCGTACCCATGATCTACCCGAAGTTTATTGACACCTTCTTTGAGGGCTTGAATGCTGGCATAGATGGGCTGGGAGTGGTCAGAAAGGTTAAGGCAACACATCCCATCGAATTCCTCAGCCACAGGCGGCGGCGGAGCTCGGAGGCGGCCCCAGCGCAGGTGGGAGCCGCGCTCGGTTGTGCGGGGGCTCGGGGCTCGCTGCGGGCCGAGGGGGCGGCAGGGGGCTCTGGCGGGTTGGTTGTGCCGGTGCCGGCCCGTGTTGGCGCTGGGCTGAGGGCGCTGCGGGAGCGGCTGCCCGCGGTCTCCTTCCCGCTGGGGCCTCGGCAGGAGCCGGTGCCGGAGCAGCGCTGGCTCGTCCCGGTTGCTGTGGGTGGCACAGAGGTGTCTGCCCTGTGCCCGGGGCTGTGCGGGAAAATTCCTGTGGCCAGAGGTTTGTGTGCCCAAAGGAGACAGAGGAGTCCTGTAAAAGTGACTTTATTGATGAACAAAGAGAGAGGCCATGCGGCATTTGCCATGCGGTCTCTAAAGCGCCGCCTCCTTTTTATCCTCATTTTCCCTTGGCATCTCCCTCTCCCATTCCCCTCTGGCTGACGTTTTTGGAAGGTTCAGACTTCCCGATCCGCCTACTGCATGTCCTCGTTAATATTCACCCCTACTACGATATTAATCTTACTGCTTTCAATCCCTCCTTCTCTCATTTTCTCAAGAATTGCCTTTACAAACTTTTAATTTCTATTGACTCAATCTCTTTTCCTGCATCCTGTTTGGCGCAAGGTGTCGTGCATGGTAAAAAGTTGAGAGTTGCTGCAGCACATCAGAGGAGGAGCAGCATTCGTTTAAGCCATGGTCTGCCAGGGAACCACGAAAACGTGTCCCATTCCCATCCTTTCTCCGGAATACGAGCTACTTTCTTATTTCCTTTGTTATCTGTTTCACCGCTTATCATTTATCATCTATTTGCGAACAGCAATTTGATTCATGTAATTTTGCGTAAACTCCTCCTCCTTCTGTTAATAGATAATCTGATCCTATCCCATGGGAAATGTCTCCTTCCTTATTTCAGTGAATTGGACGTCAGAAAGGTCAGGAGGTGGAGTTGTCTGGTTGGTTATTATTTCGAGGAAGCTTTTTATCCTAATTCTGCCAGTCAAATTATGGATGGATTTTCTGTGTCCTGATATGAATTCGTTAGGGATCCCAGGGCCTGGTCCATGGTGTTGTAGGATTGGGTCTGGTGTCTGTTCCTCTTTTTTGCGTTTTTGGGTGCTCCCTCCAGCCAGGGCTGCATCAATTGACCACTTTTCTCTAATTAAATCACCACATACTTGGATTTCCAACTCATTTCCCTGAACTTGTGGCAGCAAAACCACCCCAGTGCCCCAATACACCCTATATAACCTGGACAGTGACAGCACAGGTTGGAGCAGGGAGAGGGATGATTCCCCCCCACTTTTTTTAGTAAAGCTTTCTCAACATTCTCCGTTTGCTGTTTCCTTTTGCAGCTTAACCAATTTCTGTTGCAGTCAGATATCCTCACTGTGGGCTCTGCCTTTAGTTGTGCAAATTCCATCTGTGCAAGCAGGCAGAGCTTGGGGTGAGGGGCAGAGGGAATCAGCCACATTCCTCCCCCAGGCATGAAGAGTTTGGTAAATTGTCTGCCCTTTGTCTTAGCAGAGTTAGTTTGCATTTCTAAAGTTCCTCTCCTGGTTCTGCCTGGAATGAATCTTCTTTTCATCACAGCCCATCAGGTGACTCACATATTCTCTCCTTCCTCTCTCCCCTCCCCCCTCCCGCTGCTTTTCTTCTTTGGTCTCTTTTTAAAACAATATTCTATTAAATATTACAGGTCTTCTGGTTTTGCCATATGCAGCCTAAAGGTGAACAGTGAACATTACAAATTCCATACCAAAATTTTGCCATCACTAACAGCCACTCATAAACATACACAAAAAATCCCCAAAGGAATAAAGATTTTTTCTGCTTATTCCCCTAACACTAAAATGTGGTTCTCACACCCTTGGCCCAATCTTAACTGAAAATATAAAAGTAGGATTATTAAGAAAAAACATTCTAATGGTATAATCTTGTCACCAAAACTGCGGGAGGACCCAAAACTCTTCAACACCATTTCTACTGTTAGAGAATCAAGGCATTACTTGATTCCGGCCAGGATGTGCAGCAGAAATAATTTCAGCCATACATAGGCCGGGTGTGCAGAGAAAATCATTCCATGATATGTGAGTTTTACAGGATTTTCCCTTAACTTTTTACAGTCCAAAACCTATAGAAATCCATTGGTTTCATGTTTATTGCTTCCAAGTTGTACAATTTTAAGTATTCAATTTCCTATCGGCCCCGGATTTCTTCCCCTCTATATTAATTAGGTCCGCACTCCTGGATTTCCTTCTCAGCCTTTTGCAGACCAGGCATCTCCAACTATGCCAGGGGCAGTGTCTGGGGTGGGTGTTCCTTGATGTTTGCTGATGGGCCGTAATGGTCGTTATCTTTGTGAGTATCTTTTGGGCTATTCCCAGTCTATTGAGATGTTAAACTCATCTCTGTTGAGTGGAGGAACATTCCTTAGAAATCTCTTTAAAATTCGTGTCCCCAATGCAAAGGCACATGAAGCCTGAGTAGAGAAAAGAGATTTTTAAATAATTTTAACTTGCTATATTTTCTGACCATGGAATCCCCGTCAGCCCAGTGTGTGAGTGTAACTGAGGGGCAGAGTGGAATTGTGCCGTTGTCTTCCCCAGCAGCTGTGGCAGTGCAGGCACAGAAAGCAGCGAAGCTCCAGCAGTGGCAGCAAGGATTGGCCCCAGTGTGTGGAGATGCCAAAGGAGGGTGCCCAGGCAGAGGATTTCAGCAGAGGATCTGTGGGCAGGCCCAGGGGCTTGGCCCGATGTGGAGCCCTGGCTGCTGCTGCGTTGCCTTCAGTGCAGGGTCAGTGGTGCCCTCCCATGCTGCTCCTGCAGCCGGGAAGTCCAAATTCCTTTGGCATGGCCCTATTTAACATCCACATCCCATTCCAATTTCTTTTCTGAGTCTGGTAGAGCCATGGCAGGGGTTCAATCACTTTGTTTTTTCATTTTCTCAAGTTTTGTACTTTTTCTTATGTCCATACCATAATATTAAGGCTATCTGGGGTTAAAAAGTCATACAACATTCAGGCTGGAACAGAGAATCCTCAATGCAGGTCCTGCAATTCACTCTTAATCCCCTGAATTGTCCCAGCTCCATTTTAGTGCTGGGTAGTGTTAGTTCTGAGGTTGCCTGGTCCCTCCCTGGGTCAATGCACCACAAAGCTTCAGTTAAAATATGTCCCAAATATTTAACCTTTTTCTCCACCATTTGCACTTTTTTTTTCAAATAATCAAAGATGCTATTTAGCCTGAACATTCAGCCATTTCACAGAGGCTTCTTCTACCACTTCTTGTCCTCCTGATTGCAGCAAGTCATCCACATCCTGCATTAACCCAATCCCTGGGGGTGGGTGGGGTAAATTCTTGTGATATTTTCTGCAAGGCTTGCCCCAATAAGGCTGGTGCTTCCATGCATCCCTGCTGAAGGACCTTCCATGTCTTTTCCATTTTCCCTGGAAAAACAGTGACCCCATGGGCACAGGAGCTGTAGGAATTCTGCCATGGCCTTTGCCTTCCCCTTGGCCTTTTCCTCATCCCTTCTTGCATTCCCCTGCTGTGCCTTTGTGACCAAGTGCTCCAGGGGCTTCTTCTGCCCCTCCTGCAGCCCCCTCAGTGCCTGGGGGTGCTCATCCTCTGACAGCTGCTGAGCTTTCTGCTATATCATTCCTTTCTGCACTGACCCAAGGGAAATGCTTAAAAGCGAATCTGGATATTTGCACGTCCAATCCACATTTCCCAGCTGTTCCTTTGTCCTGCTGCTCCTTGTGCTGTGGCTGCCGTGGCCAGCCCGTATCCCAGAGCCGGTGCCTGTCCTGCCGCAGTGTCCAAACGCGGCCCCCCCGGCGGGCAGGGCCGGCAGCTCCACGGGGCCGGGCAGCGGCCGGGGCGTCCCGCAGCCTCCTGGGGGCCGGGGGCCACTGCCGGGCCTGCAATTGCCGGGGGGTGCTGGGCTCAGGCAGCGCCTGGCGCTGTGTGGAACAGGCAGAGCAGTGAAGGGCAGCATGGACCAGTTGTTCTGGCAGGTCTGACGAGGTCTGGTTTGATACAGCACTCACAGAACTCTGCTCCACCTGTGACACTTCCACTTGCAGTAGATGACTGTTCCTCTTCACAATATCCAGCAAGGCAGGTCAAAGACACTTTTACCATTTTCATCTTCAAAAGGGAGAGGAAATCAGCAGCAAAATGAATTCAGCAGTCAGAGGTCCAGGGAAGAAACAAAAGAATAAAGAGTGGTGGAAAAAAACAGGTGGAGCAGTGATCCTTATCTCTGTGGGAGATATCCTCTGCTAATGGGCCATCTGATAAAACCAGGTGGGGCAGTGTTCTTTATCTTTTCCACAACCCATCCTTCCTCCAGGAAGATATCTTCTGTTAATGGGCCATTGAGTGCCACTGCATGACTGATAAAATTCCATCATCCCATTGGGAGATGCTCCAGCCGGGGGGAGGAGCCAAGCCTTTCCTACCTAGATAAAATCTGAGATTTGGAACACCAAGGCAGCCCTTCCCCACTGGTTTCCAGAGGACAAGAGCTACCAGACCTTTCTACAGCATCACTACTACAAGACCCCTTCATCTGGACTGCTACCACCATCAAAACTAGCGGGGTGTCAGGTTGTATTCTGATTCTGTCAGTTGTTTTCTTTTCTACTATTGCATGTATTTTATTTCTCTTCTCTTTTTTCCTATCAAATTGTATTTCTGCCTTGGAGTCTTTCACTGGTTTTGCTTTCAAACCAGCACAAGTCTGGAGGGATTTTGGCTGAATCTTGATATTTGGGGAGTTTTTGATCCGTTTCTTAAAGTTTGGAGGATTTTGGGCAGGAATCTTGGTGTTTGGGAGGTTCTTACAGACACAAGATGCTCAATGACTTCCAGAGATGAACTTGGGCAAGGAGGAACATCCAATTTATGGAGCTCTCTTCTTGTTATTTCCCCCTAAACCAGGAATTTTCATTCCCCAGGTGTGTGGGAATGGAAGAGGCAGAAAAGCCCCAGAGATCTCTCACGAGGAGGGGCTGCAAACCCAGCCCAGGGAGCTGCGAGGAGGAAAGACCCTCCCTGAGCCGGGAAGGCGGCCGGAGATCCAGGCAGAGCTCAGAGCTGGTGGAGAAGCCTCCTGGAGGGGAGAAGCCCCAGAAGTGCTTGGAATGTGGGAAGGGTTTCAGCTACAGGTCCCAGCTGATCCTACACCAGAGGATCCACACTGGGGAGAAGCCCTACATTTGTGGGAATGTGGGAAGAGTTTCAACTACAGCACCAGCCTGATCTGGCACCAGGTGATCCACACTGGGGAACGGCCCTACGCCTGCTTGGAATGTGGGAAGAGCTTTGGGTGGAGCTCTGCCCTGAGAAGGCACCAGCGCATCCACACTGGGGAGAGGCCCTACGAGTGTCCCAAGTGTGGGAAGAGGTTTCACACCAGCTCCAATCTCCTCCTACATGAGCGGATTCACACAGAGGAGAGGCCCTTCCGCTGCCCCGACTGCGGGAAGGGATTCCAGCACAACTCCAACCTCATCAGGCACCGTCTCATCCACACTGGGGAGAGGCCCTACGAGTGTCCTGAGTGTGGGAAGAGCTTCTCACAGAGCTCAACCTTGACCCGACACCAACGGAGGCTCCACTAAGGGAAGCCCTGTGAGTGCCCTGAGTGTGGGAAGAGCTTCGTGCTCTGCTCCAGCTCCATCCCCCATGGGAGGATCGGTGTTGGATGATCCAAAAAAACCCCAAAAACACAAAAACCAAAGAAAAACAAACGAACAAAAACAACCACAACAAAAAACCCCAAAAAAACCAAAAAAACAAAAAAACCACACACACACACACACAAAAAAACAAAACCAAAAAACCCAAACCCACCAAAATAGTGATACACATAGAAACAATATAAAAGCACCGAAATCAAACAAAAAGAAAAGTCAAATCCGAAATAAAGAAACGAGAAAAGTCATGCGCTAACATTTCTCTCTTTTTAAACTATGGGGGAAAAGCTCTTGTTTCCTTTAAAAGATGTAAAAATATTTTAATATTTTGAAGTGAGTATGACTCTTCTACCTGTACATATAAACAAAAGCAATAACATTAAAGCAAACAAATGTTAAAATTGCAGTAGTCTCCTAGGTTTAAATAATAAGAAAACCCCTGGTGTTCCCGCCAACAAAAAGAAAAAGGAAAAAACTTCTTTTCTCAAAAGTAAATAAGCTTTTGTTTAAAGTGTTATAATCCTTAAACTGTGCCGCATAAGTTAATATAGTCCTCAATAAAAGTTATGAGAAAAACTGTTAGTCTGAATAAAGTCTTTTTAGATAGTAATCAGATTTCCATTCTCCTGGGAAGCTAATCACTGTAACATCAAAACAAGAAGAATCCGTTTTCTTGTGAAAAATCTCCATAGACTGAATAAAAGTCTCCTCTTTCATGTAAATGAGTAAAAAACTATTTTAAAGATGTTAAACTAACTGAGTTGTTTTTGTACGTGTTTAGTGTTAAAAAAATGTATGGAAGAAAAAAGTAGTCTCAAGTTTTATTCTAAGGGATTTTTCTTATGGTTTCTAGTAATAAAATTTATCGTTATACCATTTAAAGTAAAGCCTGCTTTTTGTCTTCCTCCTAATCCTACCTCACAAAAAAAAATTCAAATTAATAAACCAAAACTACTACATTTAACCTCAGTGATTCCAGGATTTTGATTTCCTATTGTCCAAGGGTGTCCTCCGCAGCCAAATGGTGATGGACTGGGGCAAAGACCAAGATTTTGGAGACAGCTGGGGGGAAACTCCTCCAAAAAATGTTCTTCCCTCCCTCCCAAGCACGTTAATCCTCAGCTTGCACAGACACAGAAATTCTTTTATTTTGGCCTTGATTTGCTTTTCATTTCTCTTCATCCCTTTAAAACATCCAACACTGGGGTGAAAATAAAGACACTGAACTGAGACATGGGTGGGGACATGGGGGGACAAAGACATGGTGGGACACAGACATGGAGAGTGACATGGGGACACATGGACATGGAGGGGGACGTGGCCATTCCTGGGGACATGGGGGGACACGGGCATGGATGGAGATGTGGGGGACAGTGACAGGGATGGAAACATGGTGGGGACACAGCCATGGGTGAGGACATGGTGGGACATGGCCAGTGACATGTGGGGACACGGCCACGGCCGGTGCCATGGGGGGAACTTGCAGGGGCTGTGGGGGATGCTGGCTTGGAGGGAGTTGAGGGTTCCTGGCAGGGACTTGGGGCTCGCTGAGGCCTTTGGGGACCCCAGGCCGAGCGGCTCCGGCTGCGCTGGGAGACCCTGGCGGAGGTTCTGGGGCAGCTGCTCAAGGACCCCCTGCCCTGGAGCCCCAGCCGGGCATTGGGCTCCTGGAAGGGAATGAACGTCCTTGTCCCCAGCAGGACAGATTTCTTATTTCTTGCAGGTGCAAATGGTTCTCTTACCAGAATAGCTTTTTGTGTTAATTGTTTTCAGGTTTAAGATTGTTTTCACATGGGAACAAGCAAGTTACTTAGCTGCACATAGAAGAAGTGACAGGCTAGATATTAATTTAGCAGAGAGCAAGGCCTGATTTTATGAAGCCTTTTATAATTTGTCTACCAGACTGCAACCTCTCACCCTTTTTCATTGTTCAAAGAAGGCTCATATGTTCTGATGATAAAATAGCTCTCTCTTGTGAGGGTGTTATCTCATTAAGGTTATCACTGGTTATCTGTTAGATATGGGATAAGATACACAAAAGACCAATTACAATCAACAAAACTTAGCAAATTCTATCATGTCATTGACACAGGGTTTCACAGCATGAGAAAACAAAAGAATAATGTCCAATGTCTCCTAGGCAAATGGGAATAAATGACCATTGTTTTAAAGTCCAAATAGTCCATTAGCTGGAAATGTTGATCTTTGACATCACTGAATGTGCTCTTGGATCCTGGAACAGGGAATAACTGAAGAAGGTTAGTAGGAACACTATACCATGATGATGACACAAGGCTTTTGTTGGCAATTTGCCTGTAAATTTCCAGACACAGCGATGTCTTGGCAGTCCTGCTTCTGGTTTTGTTCTGGCCACGAAGGCTGCATGGTGATTAGGTTCTTTTTCTTCTCACTGGGCCTCATTTTCTTGGAGGCAACTGATGTTTGGCTGAATAAACAGGTGATAAAAACACATGCATACCTTCTCCTTAAGTTAATGAATTGATTTGACTTTGTCATTGTACATTCAATTGAAGAGCCTTACAAAAAAAATTTTACTTTTTTTTGGCATAAATATTGCAAAAAAAATTTTATAATTATATAAATTTAGGAGCTAATTCCCCGTTCCGTGTTTTAAAAACAGCATTCATGACTCTTGCCATGAACATGAGGGGAAGTTCAAAACAAAACAATACATGTACTAAACCAAAAATTTACAGTAACTGGGAATAATTCTGATACAACAAACCAAAACATTTCCGATAACAGATATAATTAAAAACACTTGTGAAATTAGATTATTACCAAACATTAAAACATTGTACCATCATCCCAGTGTCTGCAACAGCTGATAAAACTCAAATCAGTGAAGAACTGGATAAGCGTCTGTTGGGGGTTGTTTTTTCCTTTCCTCTCTGCCTGTGGAATGTTTTTTCCCATTGACATGCTAAGAAGCACTGATGGTTAGGTCCTGGCACCAGGGAGGGCATCCCTGGTTTTTGGGGAGTTTCTCTTGGAGGGCGGGGGGAGGGAAAGGGGGAACACGGTGAGATTGGAAGCAGGTAAAGGAGGGTGGGGGCAGTTGCTGGCTCTCACTCGCTTTTGGCTCTCGGAGCAGAAAGGTCATTGCTACCCCCCCACCATCCCAACGCCGGGAGCTGCCTCTCTGTTTTGGACCCCGCAGCCCTGCTTGGACGCCCTCCTGCTTCAGCTTGCTGTTTTCCCAGCATCCTGCCTCTCCTCCATCCCTTCCCATCTGGGACACAGCTGCCATCACCCCCAGCCCCCTGCAGGTGCCGGGATCGTCACATCTGCCCCGTCCACCGGGAATCTGCCAGCGCTCACTGCCAGCGGTGACGGTGACTGCAGCACAGGGGAAAAGAGCCTGAGGCCCAGAAGGACTGGAACTGGGTTCCTGTTCTGCTTGTTGTTAATTCCAGAGTTGTTGTTCTGTTTGCCTTTCTAGATACACTAGTAAAGAACTGTCATTCCTATCCCCATATCTTGGCCTGAGAGCCCCTTAATTTCAAAATTGTACTAATTCAGAGGGAGGGATTTGCTTTCTCCATTTCAAGGGAAGGCCCTGCTTTCCCTAGCACACACCTGTCTTTTATTCAAACCAGGACAGATTTTGGCACCCAACAGTGGAAACTGTGGGCATTGAGTGGAAAGGCTGGAAAAGCAATAACAGTTCTTGAGTGACCTGATTTTGTGTTTTAGGTGGCACCATGTTGTCCAGCTTACCCTGGTTTGGGCTGCACGTGGTCACAGCTACATCTCTCCCATTTGCAGGCCCTTATTTGAACATGGGTCCTATCAGTAAGGGTACTGTGACTATTATCCAGTTCATTTTGTGGGTTGATAAGGTGAGGAATTCATGGGTTTTTAACTTCCTCTGGAAGATGGCAACGTGGATTCAGAGCTATTGCACTCTAACTGTGAGTTTTTGGGGTTACTTCAATAATGGTACTTACTGTGAGGAAAATAGCATGGGAAATTTTCTCCCTTCCCTTCATCCAGTTCACTGTTTAGGTCCACCCCAGCAGTTTTCAAAGGCTTCAAAGGCTTCAAATCTTCTCTAAATGCTAATGCATTTACAGTGGCTGGTGTTGCTGATATGCCTGTTAAACCTGTTCTATTTAACATTCAGAGATAAGGGGAGATTGATTTGGATAACAACCCTGATACCTACCCCAGGAAATTGGGATGCTGCTGCAGAGCCTGACCCTGCCCCACAGCCCACTTCAGAAATGAAACACCCGGATTGGGTGGGTGTTTTAGTGAAGGAGATGTGTGAGATGAGCCAGATGCTGAAGGAGTACCTTTCCCCAGCTGGTAAGAAACCCTCCCCCTGCCTTAAAGAGGGAGAGTCTGATGGTGCAGCAGTGGAACCCACAGACATTACATCTGTCCAGGTTCCAGCTGAACTGCAAGGGCACTCACAGAGAGCAATAGTCGCCCCTGTGGAAACAAAGAAGTCTAAGATGAAAACAAAGCACCTAGAAAATAAGGATAAGAAAGGAGGGCCCGCACAACCAGCAGGGGAGCCAGAGGTTGAGATCATCACCAAGTCCCTGTCGTACAAAAGTCTCCATACTCTGCAAAAAGACATTGAGTGACAAGGCCATGAGGCTTTTACCACCTGGTTACTGCAGGTGTGAGACCTTATGGGTACAGGTGTGCAACTGGATGGTACTGAGGCAAGGAATTTGGGACTCTTGACCCAGGACTCAGGTGTGGACCAGGTATTTGTAATGGAGCCAGGTGTCATTTCCTTCTGGGAGTGCCTTTAATGAGTGTGAGAGAGAGGTTTGTCCACAGAGAGAGAATGCAGGAGCACCACCATAGAATGTGCTGGAAGACCCTTGAGGAAGGGATCCCACCGCTGAGGGAAGTGGCAGTGCTGGAGGTGCTCTTTGGGAGGGATGGACAGCATGACAATGACCCTGACAAGGTCAGGTGCACAGGGCAGATGTTGTGGAATCTGGCAAACCTGGGGCCATCTCAATACACCACCTTTATTGCAACAATTAATGCTGATAATAACAGAGACAGTGGGTTCTGTTGCTAACAAGCAACAATCTTCGAAATTTTGAGAGTATAATCAATGGCCCAGTGCAGGCTCATGTCTCTGCTGTAATTGTGAGCCTCCAAGAGGAGATGAGGGAGATGAGGGAGGAGGGGAGGAAGAACAGTTCCCAAGCAGCACCAGTGCGAGTCACAGACCCCAAAGTTAGAGTACACTCTGAGTATTTTATTGATAACTTACATCTTGCACTTCATACATTAAACTGTGTTAATCAGACTCTGTCATATCACGAGTTCCTGGAACACATTTTTAAGCCCTTCCAGCTGTAGCCCAAGGGAAGCTGTTTCTGTCTTGCATCTCAAAATTGGCAGGTGTTTTGCAAAGACAGCCCGTTAAAAAGGACTTGTTACGTGCATTATCATCCAAGGGGCTGCTTTCAAAGACAGACAAAAAACCCATGATCAAACAGCAACCAACATATTAAAAACAAGTACTTTATTGTTAGCTCTTGCTTTAAATATTTTCCAGGCTTGCCTCCTCTTCCACTGCAGTGTTTTTCTTTGGACAGAAAAACTCCTTTGCCAGAGGATGTGACTTAACAAGGCAAACAGAACTTACACACAATGGATATATTAAAGCTAAACATGCAGAGTCCCATTTCACAATCATCATCATTTATTTTCTGTTTATTTTGTATTCAGAAGGGTGGGAACTGTATCTCAGATCACCCTGGCTAGTTTGGTGCCATAGCCACTGATTACCTGTCATTTGTAATTATCTGTCCTTTCTGTAGTTCCTCTGCCCATTTGTTGCTCTTTGATCGTTGCCTCCTTCACCTGATTTTTATATTTTTCTGGATTTATGGGGGTTTTTATATGGGTTTTGATTTTTTTCTTGCTGGTTGTTTTGTTTGCCTGTTTTGTTGGGTCACACTTTCCATTTTGTTATTTGGTTGGGGTTTTTTCCAGTTACCAGTAGGAATCAGCTTGTGATTTGGATTGTAAAGTTTTGAAGACAGGTGTTGCACATAAAGGTTGTTTTTGTTTTTAAAGTCATCTCACACACAGCTCTGCAAGGCCCTGTGACTTTGAGGACTGTGAGCTCTCAGACAGCAAATTGTGCATGAATAGGAAACTTGTAGTTCCTATCTGCATTACACACAGCAAAATGTAAACTGTTTGGAATGGAATCAATTCTAACCTTTTTTTTTTTTCTGCCATGCCATAAATTGTATCAGATTCATCAATGAACTCGGTTCTTCCAGGATGGAGTGTGCAAGGATAATCCCTTAGCTCCTGTGTGGAGCTGGTGTGCACCAGGCCAGACACAGCACTGTCACCCATAGCCAGCCTCTGTCTGCACAGAGAGCAGGGAGCTGCAGCTCTGAGGAACTCAGGGCTTGGTGAGCAAACACACCAAACCCCTCATTTAGATCAGTTACTTTACTGGACTATTTGTTGCTATATATTTAGTATATATTTATTTATAGTATATGCTGCTGGTATATTTTTATATCCCCACCCAAAGCTGAAAAAAAAAGAACCCTGGCAGTTTGCTTTAACTGTGAAGTCAAGAGACTCATTTCAACAGGTTCCAGCTTTGCTCGTTGTTTGAATTCAAAGCAAGCAAAAACCTCTTCTGTTGGTCACATCAAACCAGCATAAGTCTGTGAAAGACAGAAGAGTGTAAAAATTAGTTCATTTTCTAGTACTTACAGTCTTCTAATTCAACCTTGGGATAATTATGCCATAATTCACTAGATCAAATAACTGGTAAAAGCAATAGAAAAGAAATTTTTTTAAAGCTAGGTTTAAAAAAAGTGGATTAATTTCATAAACAAAACCATGTAGTAAAAATACAGTAATTTAAACTTCTCAAAGCCCTTTGATAATGGAGCCCTGCACCCCAGTCATGTGCAGTGCAGCCTCAGCTGTCCCTTTGAGCCCAGAGCTGCCAAGGATCAGGGCTGGGATAAGTCTTCACCCAAAAGTGAATCCAAAATCAGTCGAGAACAGGGCTCACACACAGAGCAAAGTCTCAAGACCAAAGCCAAACCTCCATCGGGTTGGATTTGTTTAAACACTGAATTGTAGAAAATTTGCTCATCCTGTAATATCATTATTACCATGAAGCTTTACATGAGCTGCTAAATAACCACATTCCCATCCTGAAATGCATTCCCAAATATTGTTGTGAACTTGCTCTGCCTCTGCCGCTGCTCCTGGGGCTGCTCTTGGCCACGCAGCCTCAGTGGGAGCCAGCACTGGCTGCAGCCCCAGCGGGCTCCCCAGGACAAGGCCCAGCAATTAAGAGGCCAATTAAAGCACTGGGCAGCAGCAGAACCCTTATCAGAGTTATTGGGACAACAGGGACTTGCCACAGCTCCACAGCAGCATGACCATGAGCCAGGCTACCAATGCAATGAGCAGAGTTTTAATAAAACTGCAGAGAAAAATCAGCAACTTAGCGTCCTATCTGATAGAGCTTCCGAATGCCAAAATAGCAGCAGAGCAGGACAAGTGGCACAGTGAACATTGTCACTACTGTGCCGATCATGCAGGTCCTGTGCACATCCTGGGGGCAGACAATTCTTGGAAGGCGCTCTGGATCCTGAGCATCTCTTCCTGTTTCAGGGATAACATCTGTGGGAGCAATGGGGAGCGTGAGCCCGTGCTGTGCTCCACTGCTGAGCTGGCAGCTCGCTGCATACGGCCAGGACGTTCTCTGTTTGCCCCAGAGCTGGGGCCTGCAGGCACCTTGGCACCCCTTGGCACAGGCTGTGCCACCCAACAAAGCCCAGGAGGCCGGGAGGAGAGCCCGGGGCCAGCGCAGCTGCTTGGGCAGTCGCTGCTTCCAGGGAGCCGCGCCCAACCCATCCCTGAGCAGCCACTGCCAGCCCCGACCCTCCCTGCCCCGTGACAGCTCCCCCAGCCCAAGGGGACAGAGCCAGGCCCTGTCAGGTCCCAGTGCAGCCCCTGCCCAGTCAGAAGCCAGGGCTGGCTGTGGCCCTGGGCTCGTGGCCGGGCTCCCGCTCTGGGCTGCTCCTGTGCGTTGATCCTCTGGGCACTCAGGGCAGCTCCGGGAGCAGCTGCAGCAGGAGGGACCTGGGCACACGAGTCCCGTTTCCCACTGGTTGGGAATGAGCCCCAGAGGCCTCAAAGCCAAGTCGCCTCCAGCTTTGGCTGCTGCTGGGCCGTGCAAGGGCAGGCCCTGGGGGAAGAGCTGCTGCCACACAGCCCTGCCCAGGGCTGAGCCTGGCTCAGCAATTAGCTCCTGTGCCTCTGCCCGTGCCTGGTCTCTCCTCCTTTCCTTCATCAGGGGCTGGCACAGAGCCATTGCTTCTTCTAGGATACGCCAGCATCTGCACAGACTTTTGCTGCATCACTTGAGAAAGGAAAAGGGACAGCTGGATCAGATGGAACCATTCACCATTCGAGAGGTGGCATGTTCAGGAGGCAATGCTTGTCTAAGTCATGGATAAGGATCAGGAAAAGGCCCAGGCTCTTGGGACAGGGCTCTCTCTTGTCCACCACCCCTCCTGATCTACCTGGAGATCAGGAAATTTCAGGGGATCTCAGGGTGTGCATGACCCCGAGTCTCTTTGGGCTCCCTGTCAGATGATGCCAAAGGTCCTTCCTGCAGAGGCTGGGGAGAAGCTGCAGCCAGGCCAGCCTGGGAAACAGCCCTGCAGGCTGTGACAGCGGCAGCGGGAGCAGCTCAGGCTGCCTGGGGCCGGCAAAGGAGCCACACAAGGCACAGCGCACAGAGGACAGTCCGCTCCGGATGACAGCGGCACCGGGGACCGGCGGGTCCTCCGCTCCACCGGCCGCCCCCGGAGCAGCGACGCCCCCGCCACGGAGCCGCCGACAGGGGGGAGGAGGGCTCGGCAGCGGTTCTCTCCCTCGGCCCCGGGATTCGGCCGAAATCTGCTGCCCGGGGACTGTAACACCCGCCCCAGCTCGCACGGCACCGGGCCGCCTGCCCGCCGGACCCTTCCCAGCCCACCCGGAGCCGGTCACAGCGCAACGCCACGGAGGAAATGCGCCTGGCCAGGGCCGGCCACCGGCTGGGCAGGGGTCTCCGCACTGGCCCGGCCCCCTCGGCCTTCCCTCGCGGCGGGTGCCCGGGGGATGGAGGGGAGACGGAGGCGAGGATCCGCCGAACCCGCGCCGGCCGAGCGCAACTCGCCGGGTTGAATCCTCCGGGCAGACTGCGCGGCCCCACCCGTTTACCTTTAATGGTTTCACGCCCTCTTGAACTCTCTCTTCAAAGTTTTTTTCAACTTTCCCTTACGGCACTCGGTGGCTATCGGTCTCATGTCGGTATTTAGCCCTAGATGGATTTTACCACCCGCTTTGGGCTGCATTCCCAAGCAACCCGACTCCGAGAAGCCCCGGGCCTGGCGCGCCAGGAGCCGCTACCGGCCTCACACCGTCCGCGGGCTGCGGCCTCGATCACAAGGACTTGGGTCCCCCGAGACCGCCCATGGGGACGGGGGCTTCTGTACAGCACAGGTCCCGCTCCCCACCGCGGGGCGAGGATTCAGCGCTGGGCTTTTCTCTCTTCACTCGCTGTTACTAAAAGGAGTCTTCGTTAGTTTCTTTTTCTCCGCTGACTAATATGTTTCAATTCAGCGAGTCGCCATGAAATAGAGAAATTGAAATTTAAGAATCAAGCATTAAGAAATGCTTTGACTAAAAGGGGACTGACAAAACTGTATTGTTTGCTATAATTTACGGCGCTTACAAGAACAGAAGGAGAGCAAGGCTACAAGGTGGGGTCAAGGGCTAGAATGTGCAAACAGGCTGCAAGGACAAAGACATCACAGGATAAGGGGGTCCTCAGACCCGTGAGACCTGGAAAACTGATAGCAAAGTCTGGAGAATGATCGAAGGACTAAAAAGAGAGCATGTGCAAGAAGGCAAGGTGAAAAGTTCAAACCGAGAGGAAGAGTGTTTACCTTATCCCAAAGAGTCCTAGACGACCACCAGAGCAACCTAAAAGGAACAATGCTCTGTAGGGACACATATTGAGAAAGCAAGACAATTACAGCCTGGAAAATATTCCAGGCCGGAGCTTCTCGGCTCTGTTCCCAGCCGATAAGCTGGTCCAGCTGAAAGTTAGGGGGAATTTCTCCCATGGTGATAACTTGGTCAAAATAAAAAGGAATTAATAACAAAGATAAAGCACCTGCTGTGGTACGTGACTAGGCCCTGTGAATGGGGTGTCTTCTCTCTGAACCAGTCATCTTCTTTTACTCTCGGAGTTGTGAGCCATGCTATAAAAACAAACATGTTTCTGAATAAACTTGTCTCTTTCTTTCCTATCATGAAAGATGACCATGTAACTTTGCATTTTATTTCCAATGCACTTAAAGGGTTAAAATCCCTTTCCACGGCTACAAATGCTCAGTCGAAAAGAGGAGTGAAAGTAATTTCAATGTGAAGCTGGGATAGGCAATGCATATGTATTAGGTGTGTTGTGTAGTCCTAGTTTGTAGAGAATAAAAGGAGAGGCCAGGTCGCCAAAGGTGTGCATGTTTTTGGAAGAGCTATCCACCATGCACCTCAGCGCTGAATAAATACACATCTACTCTTATAACTCATTTTGTGGGTTATTGAGTGTTTTTCCACGCTTCAATGGGGCCATGGTCAGTTCATCCCCAGTGGCTTCTCCCTCTGCTCAGGGACAGGAGTCGTTCCCCTGCTGCACCTTGGGGTCTCTCCCACAGGAGACTTCTCCTGGACTTCTCCAACCTGAGTCCATCCCATGGGTACCAGCCCCCTTCACTCTGCTGCAGCGTGGGTCACTCTGCCACGGGCTCAGTCCTTCAAGGACAGGCTGCTCCAGCGGGGGCCCCTCTGTCTGCGGGGTCACAGCCTCCTCTCAGGGATCCCCGCGCTCCTGCGTGGCTCCTCCAGGGGCTGTGGGGGGATCTCTACATCCCCATGGATCTCCAGGGTCTGCAGGGGGATCTCTGCCTCCCCATGGATCTCCAGGGCCTGCAGGGGGATCTCTGCATCTGGAACTGCTGTGTTTGGAGGCAGCAGGAATAGGCTGAGCTCCGCCTGAAGCTCTTCTCACAGTCCCCACACTCGTAGGGCCAATCCCCAGTGTGGATGTTCTGATGTTTCCTCAGCTTGTAGCTCCACCTGAAGCCTTCCCACATTCCAAGCACCCGTGGGGCTTCTCCATGGCCTGAGGCTTCTCCACCAGTTCCAAGATCTGGCCGGATCTCCCATTGCCTTCCTGGCACAGGGAGGGTCTTTCCTCCTCACAGCTCCCTGGGCTCGGTTTGCAGCCCCTCCTTGTGTGGGATCTCTGGGACTTTTCCTTCCCGTTGCATTTCTGTGCCACGGAGCCACTCAAAACGGCCTCTTCCACAAGGTTCTGTGACAGGGATTTGTTGTCCCTGGTCTCTGTCTGCAGCTCAATGTCTGGGGGAGGAAGGACAAGGAGAGGAAGGGACAGCAAGAAGGGAAAAGGAAAAGGCAGGAGAGGAAAGAACAAGAAGGAGCAAGGGAGGAAGGAGAAGGGAAAGGAACGTGGATGGATGAAGGACAGGAAGAGGAGAGGGAGGAAGGTGGACAAGGAGAGGATGGGATTTGCCTCCATTGCAGATGGAAGGGGAAGGAGATCCCCCCAATCCGTCCCTGGCAGGAGGTGTCGGCAGCGGGGTTGTCCTGCAGCCGGGGGTGATGCTGGGCTGGGAGATGGAGCAGAGGAGAGGAGGAAAGGGGCACCTGCCCCTTCACCTGCCTCCTACCCAGGGCATCTTCCTTTTCCTCGCAGCCTCCTCCTCCAACATCTGAACAAAGTTTGGGATTGACAGATCCTGGCCTGGGGGGGAAAGAAAGTGGTGAGCACCTTGCGTTTTGTCAGGAACCAGCCTCACTCTTTAAAATTTTTAAAAGTTTAATAAGAGATAAAAGGGACAATAACAGTGCTGGGTATGTAGCCACAGCCAGAGGCACACTGGGTAACCATAAAATCTTTTTCATTGCATTGGTCAAATACATATTTATAAGGATTATACATATTCAAACATTGCTTTGAATTCGTTTACATCTGGCAATTCTTTAGCTTGGTTCGACCCCTGTCCCCCCTTGTGTGCAGTTTAGAGGGTCCTGTGTCACTTGCTCACAAGGGTCCCCTGTTTGGTAATTTCAGTGACAGTTATTGACAGTCAGCAGCAGAGTCCTCCTTACATCTGTTCTCTCAATGTTATCTTCATGGTTCTTTCAATGATGTCTGAACATGCAAACGGTTTCATCTATTTCCACTACTGTAAGTTTATTGTAAGTACTTTGAATCAACACAGCCATTTCATAAATATATTTGAGTTATTCTAAATATTGTCAGTTAGTTATAAAATTAAAAGTACTATTTATTATTTCACAACTAAATTTATTTCTGCAAATATTAATATTATAATGCACAATACAAAGCCTCTATTAAATCCTTTGTGAAAGTTTTAACTATAATATACATTTATCATGGATTAGTGTGTCTCGACCCCCTAAACTCCGAGTTTTTGGGGGACTCTCAGCACCAAGAAAATGGAGATGTAGAGCATCCACAGTATGCCACTGGGATCCATCTCCAAGACATCTGTGGATGCTCTCTATCAGAGAGCAGAATTCCATTGGGATCCACAGAGTGGTGAGGTTTTCTACTTAATCTGTCTCTTTCACTCTTTCTCTCCCCCCACCTCTATTCCATTTCTATTTTTCTCTTTTTTTTTCATTCTCTCTGCCACTTGTTTACCCTACAGTAAAATCCATACTGCTGACTTTGCCACATGCTCTCATTTGCACCCTAATTGAGGCAGAGCCATTTCTGATCATTTTCATCAGTGGATCAGAACAAGGGGCTCGAAGCCCTCCAGGCTGGCTGCTGCTCCATGCCACTTCCAGGGGCTTGGGCTGCTGAAGGGGTGCTGGGCTGGGCCCTTTGTGACACAGGGCCGTTCTATCGGGTTCCTGGGTGCTGTTGGCCATTCTGTTGTCCTGGTGACATGGCACAGCCCCGCCCTGCAGGGGTATATACGGGGCACAGGGCCCTGCGCTGCCCAGGGCCAGGAGTGCCACTGGCTCAGGAGGAAGCAGCTCCCGGGATCTCTGTGCTCCAGACAGTTGCACATGGAGAAGGAAAAGGTGAATCCCAACTCCAAAGCAGCCAGCCCCATGCCCAGCAAGCACGAAGAGCAGGCCCTCAGCGGGCAGGGGCTGGGGACAGGCGACAGCTCAGGCCTGCAACCATGCAGCAACCTCAGCAACAGCTGCCATGAGGGATCCCAAGGGGAAGCCTGCATTGAGCAGGAGCTGTCCCCACAAGAAACCACCAGAGACCATCAGGCATCCTGAGGGGAAGCCTGCATTGAGCAGGAAGTCTCCCTAGAAAAAAGCACCAGCAACCATTAGGAATCCTGCCCCGGCTGGGAGGGCTCTGCTCCCTGCGCGCACGAGGGGCAGCGTGGGCAGAGCACAGAGACCTTCCAGGGGCCTGCGGGAGGGACATTTGTGACCAGCGCCTTCCAGCTGATCCTTGCTGTCTCCTGCTTCCTCCAGGCCATGGAAAGAGCTGCCGTGTGGGATGGATGGGGCACGATGAAAGCAACCCCTTGGATGTTAATGCATGCAACAAGTCCTTTAAAAGGGCAAAACACATGCCAAATTTTGTGATGCAAGACAGAAACAGCTGGAAGGGCTTGAAAATATGTTCCAGGAACTCGTGATATGACAGCACTGGTGTTGCTTGGGAACTGTTCTTCCTCACCTCCTCCCTCATCTCCCTCATCTCCTCTTGGAGGCTCACAATCACAGCAGAGACATGAGCCTGCATTGGGCCTTGATTACACTCTCAAAATTTCTAAGCTTGTTGCTTATTAGCAACAGAACCCACTGTCTCTGTTATTATCAGCATTAATTGTTGCAATGAAGGTGGTGTATTGAGATGGGCCCAGGTCTGCCAGATTCCACAACATCTGCCCTGTGCACCTGACCTTGTCAGGGTCATTGTCATGCTGTCCATCCCTCCCAAAGAGCACCTCCAGCACTGCCACTTCTCTCAGCTCTTGGATCCCTTCCTCAAGGGTCTTCCAGCACATTCTATGATGGTGCTCCTGCATTCTCTCTCTGTGGACAAACCTCTCTCTCACACTCATTAAAAGCCACTCCCAGAGGGAAAGGAGGCCTGGCTGCCTTACAAATACCTGATTCACACCTGAGTCCTGGGTCAAGGGTCCCAAATTCCTTGCCTCAGTACCATCCAGTTGCACACCTGGACCCATAAGGTCTCACACCTGCAGTAACCAGGTGGTAAAAGCCTCACGGCCTCGTCACTCAATGTCTTTTTGCAGAGTATGGAGACTTTTGTATGACAGGGACGTGGTGATGATCTCAACCTCTGGCTCCCCTGCTGGTTGTGAGGGCCCTCCTTTCTTATCCTTATTAACTAGGTGCCTTGTTTTCATCTTAGACTTCTTTGTTTCCACAGGGGTGACTATTGCTCTCTGTGAGTGCCCTTGCAGTTCAGCTGGAACCTGGACAGATGTAATGTCTGTGGGTTCCACTGCTGCACCATCAGACTCTCCCTCTTGAAGGCAGGGGGAGGGTTTCTCACCAGCTGGGTCAAGGTACTCCTTCAGCATCTGGCCCATCTCACACATCTCCTTCACTAAAACACCCACCCAATCCGGGTGTTTCATTTCTGAAGTGGGCTGTGGGGCAGGGTCAGTCTCTGCAGCAGCATCCCAATTTCCTGGGGTAGGTATCAGGGTTGTTATCCAAATCAATCTCCCCTTATCTCTGAATGTTAAATAGAACAGGTTTAACAGGCATATCAGCAACACCAGCCACTGTAAATGCATTAGCATTTAGAGAAGATTTGAAGCCTTTGAAGCCTTTGAAAACTGGTGGGGTGGACCTAAACGGTGGACTGGATGAAGGGAAGGGAGAAAATTTCCCATGCTATTTTCCTCACAGTAAGTACCATTATTGAAGTAACCCCAAAAACACACAGTTAGAGTGCAATAGCTCTGAACCCACGTTGCCATCTTCCAGAGGAAGTTAAAAACCCATGAATTCCTCACCTTATCAACCCACAAAATGAACTGGATAATAGTCACAGTAGCCTTAGTGATAGGACCCATGTTCAAATAAGGGCCTGCAAATGGCAGAGATGTAGCTGTGACCACGTGCAGCCCAAACCAGGGTAAGCTGGACAGCATGGTGCCACCTAAAACACAAAATCAGGTCACTCAAGAACTGTTATTGCTTTTCCAGCTTTTCCACTCAATGTCCACAGGTTTTACCGTTGGGTGCCAAAATCACTCCTGATTTGAATAAAAGACAGGTGTGTGCTAGGGAAAGCAGGGCCTTCCCTTGAAATGGAGAAAGCAAATCCCTCCCTCTGAATGAGTATAATTTTGAAATTAAGGGGCTCTCAGGCCAAGATATGGGGACAGGAATGACAGTTCTTTACTAGTATATCTAAGAAGGCAAACAGAACAACAACTCTGGAATTAACAAGAAGCAGAACAGGAACCCAGTTCCAGTCCTTCTGGGCCTCAGGCACTTTTCCCCTGTGCTGCAGTCACCGTCACCGCTGGCAGTGAGCGCTGGCAGATTCCCGGTGGACGGGGCAGATGTGACGATCCCGGCACCTGCAGGGGCTGGGGGTGATGGCAGCTGTGTCCCAGATGGGAAGGGATGGAGGAGAGGCAGGATGCTGGGAAAACAGCAAGCTGAAGCAGGAGGGCGTCCAAGCAGGGCTGCGGGGTCCAAAACAGAGAGGCAGCTCCCGGCGTTGGGATGGTGGGGGGGTAGCAATGACCTTTCTGCTCCGAGAGCCAAAAGCGAGCGAGAGCCAGCAACTGCCCCCCACCCTCCTTTACCTGCTTCCAATCTCACCGTGTTCCCCCTTTCCCTCCCCCCACCCTCCGAGAGAAACTCCCAAAAAAACAGGGAGGCTCTCCCTGGTGCTGGGACCTAACCATCAGTGCTTCTTAGCATGTCAATGGGAAAAAATTCCACAGGCAGAGAGGAAAGGAAAAAACAACCCCCAACAGACGCTCATCCAGTTCTTCACTGATTTGAGGTTTATCAGCTGTTGCAGGCACTGGGATGATGGTACAATGTTTTAATGTTTGGTAATAATCTAATTTCACAGGTGTTATTAATTATATCTGTTATAGGAAATGTTTTGGATTGTTGTATCAGAATTATTCCCAATTACTCTAAGTTTTTGGTTTTACTACATGTATTGTTTTGTTTTGAACTTCCCTTCAGGTTCATGGCAAGAGTCACGAATGCTGTTTTTAAAACAAGGAAGGGGGAATTAGCTCTTAAATATTTATATATTTATAAATTTTATTTGCAATATTTATACCAAAAAAAATTAAAATATTTTAATGAAAGGCTCTTCAATTGAAGGTACAATGACAAAGTCTAATTAATTCATTAACTTAAGGAGAAGGTATGCATATGTTTTTATCATCAACAAGTTCAAAGTAGTCACCTGTTCATTCAGCCAAACATCAATTGCCTCCAAGAAAATGAAGCCCAGTGAGAAGAAAAGGAACCTAATCACCATGCAGCCTTCGTGGCCAGAACAAAATCAGAAGTAGGACTGCCAAGACATCGCTGTGTCTGGAAATTTACAGGCAAATTGCCAACAAAAGCCTTGTGTCATCATCATTGTATAGTGTTCCTACTAACCTTCTTCAGTTATTCCCTGTTCCAGGATCCAAGAGCACATTCAGTGATGTCAAAGATCAACATTTCCAGCTAATGGACTATTTGGACTTTAAAACAATGGTCATTTATTCCCATTTGCCTAGGAGACATTGGACATTATTCTTTTATTTATCATGCTGTGAAACCCTGTGTCAATGACATGATAGAATTTGCTAAGTTTTGTTGATTGTAATCTGTCTTTTATGTATCCTATCCCATATCTAAGAGATAACCAGTGATAACCTTAATGAGATAACACCCTCACAAGAGAGAGCTATTTTATCATCAGAACATATGAGCCTTTTTTGAATTAACGAAAAAGGGTGAGAGGTTGCAGTCAGGTAGACAAATTATAAAAGGCTTCATAAAATCAGGTCTTGCTCTCTGCTAATTAATAGCTAGCCTGTCACTTCTTCTATGTGCAGCTAAGTTACTTGCTTGTTCCCAGGTGAAAACAATCTTAAACCTGAAAACAATGAACACAACAAGCTATTCTGGTAAGAGAACCATTTGCACTTGCAAGAAATAAGAAATCTGTCCTGCTGGGGACAAGGACGTTCATTCCCTTCCAGGAGCCCAATGCCCGGCTGGGGCTCCAGGGCAGGGGGTCCTTGAGCAGCTGCCCCAGAACCTCCGCCAGGGTCTCCCAGCGCAGCCGGAGCCGCTCGGCCTGGGGTCCCCAAAGGCCTCAGCGAGCCCCAAGTCCCTGCCAGGAACCCTCAACTCCCTCCAAGCCAGCATCCCCCACAGCCCCTGCAAGTTCCCCCCATGGCACCGGCCGTGGCCGTGTCCCCACATGTCACTGGCCATGTCCCACCATGTCCTCACCCATGGCTGTGTCCCCACCATGTTTCCATCCCTGTCACTGTCCCCCACATCTCCATCCATGCCTGTGTCCCCCTATGTCCCCACGGATGGCCACATCCCCCTCCATGTCCATGTGTCCCCATGTCACTCTCCATGTCTGTGTCCCCACCATGTCATTGTCCCCCCATGTCCCCACCCATGTCTCAGTTCAGAGTCTTTATTTTCAAGCCAGTGTTGGATGTTTTAAAGGGATGAAGAGAAATGAAAAGCAAATCAAGGCCAAAATAAAAGAATTTCTGTGTCTGTGCAAGCTGAAGATCCACATGCTTGGGAGGGAGGGAGGGGAGAACATTTTTGGAGGAGTTTCCACCCCACTGTCTCCAAAATCTTGGTCTTTGCCCCAGTCCATCACCATTTGGCTGCAGAAGACACCCCTGGGCAATAGGAAATCAAAATCCTGGAATCACTGAGGTTAAATGTAGTAGTTTTGGTTCATTAATTTGAATTTTTTTGTTGTGAGAGAGGATTAAGAAGTAGAGAAAAACCAGGTTTTACTTTAAATGGTATAGAGAGAAATTTTATTACTAGAAACTATAAGAAAAAACCCTTAGAAGAAAACTTGAGGCTACTGCTTTTTCTTCCATACATTTTTTTTAATACTAAACACATACAAAAACAACTCAGTTAGTCTACCATCTCTAAAATAGTTTTTTACTCATTTACTTGAAAGAGGAGACTTTTTTTCAGTCTATGGAGATTCCTCCACAAGAAAACTGATTCTTTTTGTTTTGGTGTTACAGTGATTAGCTTCCCAGGAGAATGAAAATCTGATTACTATCTAAAAATCCTTCATACAGACTAACAGTTTTTCTCATAACTTTTATTGAGGACTATATTAACTTCTGATGCACAGTTTAAGGATTATAACAGTTTAAACAAAAGCTTAATTTATTTTTGAGAATAGAGTTTTTTCCTTTTTCTTTTCTTTGGGGGGAAAGCAGGGTTTTTTTATTACGTAAACCTAGGAGATTACTGCAATTTTAACATTTGTTTACTTTAATATTAATGCTTTTCTTTATATGTACAGTTAGAACAGTCATATTCACTTCAAAATATCTTTACATGTTTTAGAGGAAACAAGAGTTTTTTCTCCATAGTTTAAAAAAGGAGAAATGCCAGTTCATGACATTTCTCCATTCTTTATTTCGAAGTTGACTATTCTTTTTGTTTGATTTCAGTGTTTTTATATTGTTTCTGTGTGTATCACTATTTTGGTGGCTTTTTGTTTTTGTTTTTTGGGGGTTTTTGGGGGGGGTTGCTTGTTTGTTTGTTGGGGTTTTTTGTTTGGTTGGTTGGTTTTTGTGTTTTTGTGGTTTTTTCGACCATCCAACACCAATCCTCCCATGGGGGATGGAGCTGCAGCAGAGCACGAAGCTCTTCCCACACTCGGGGCACTCACAGGGCTTCCCTTAGTGGAGACTCCGTTGGTGTCAGGTCAAGACTGAGTTGTCTGAGAAGCTCTTCCCACACTTGGGACACTCGTAGGGCCTCTCCCCAGTGTGGATGCTGGTGTCTTCTCAGGGCAGAGCTCCATCCAAAGCTCTTCCCACATTCCAAGCAGGTGTAGGGCTGTTCCCCTGTGTGGATCACCTGGTGCTCCATCAGATGAGAAATACTCCTGAAGCTCTTCCTGCATTTCCCACACTCATAGGGCTTTTCTCCAGTGTGGGTCACCTGGTGCCGGATCAGGTTGGAGCTCCGCCTGAAACCCTTCCCACATTCCAAGCACTTGTGGGGCTTCTCCCCTCCAGGAGGCTTCTCCACCAGCTCTGAGCTCTGCCTGGATCTCCGGCCGCCTTCCCGGCTCAGGGAGGGTCTTTCCTTCTCACAGCTCCCTGGGCTGGGTTTGCAGCCCCTCCTCGTGAGAGATCTCCAGGGCTTTTCAGCCTTCTCCATCCCTGCACACCTGAGGAATGAAAATTCCTGGTTTAGGGGGAAATAACAAGAAGAGAGCTCCATAAACTGGGTGTTCCTCCTCGCCCAAGTTCATCTCTGGAAGTCATTGAGCATCTTGTGTCTGTAATAACCTCCCAAACACCAAGATTCCCACCCAAAATCCTCCAAACTTTAACACACGGATCAAAAACTCCCCAAATATCAAGATTCAGCCAAAATCCCCTCCAAAATTGTGCTGGGTTGAAAGCAAAACCAGTGAGAGGCTCCAAGGCAGAAATACAATTTCATAGGAAAAGAGAGAAGAGAAATAAAATACATGCAATAGTACAAAACACCTGACAGAATCAGAATGCAACCTGACACCCCGCTAGTTAGGGTGGTGGTAGCAGTCCCGATGAAGTGGTCTTGTTGTAGTGATGCTGTAGAAAGGTCTGGTAGCTCTTGTCCTCTGGAATCCAGTGGGTAAGGGCTGCCTTGGTGCTCCAAATCTCAGATTTTATCTAGGTAGGAAAGGCTTGGCTCCTCCCCCTGGCTGGAGCATCTCCCAATGGGATGATGGAATTTTATCAGTCATGCAGTGGCACTCAATGGCCCATTAACAGAAGATATCTTCCTGGAGGAAGGATGGGTTGTGGAAAAGATAAAGAACACTGCCCCACCTGGTTTTAACAGATGGCCCATTAGCAGAGGATATCTCCCACACAGATAAGGATCACTGCTCCACCTCGTTTTTTGCACCACTCTTTGTTCTTTTGTTTCTTCCTGGGACCTCTGACTGGTTACTTCATGTTTGCTGCTGATTTCCTCTCCCTTTTGAAGATGAAAATGGTAAAAGTGTCTTTGACCTGCCTTGCTGGATATTGTGAAGAGGAAGAGTCATCTACTGCAAGTGGAAGTGTCACAGGTGGAGCAGAGTTCTGTGAGTGCTGTATCAAATCAGACCTCGTCAGACTTGCCAGAACAACTGGTCCATGCTGCCCTTCACTGCTCTGCCTGTTCCCCACTGTTTCATGCCAGAGTAATTTAACTGCTGTTAATTGGGTGTGTGTTTCACTCGAGCCAGTCCAGCAGAACCAGCAGAAAGCAGCCCCAGAATGAATGGGGCTCTGCAGAGGAGCCCCAGACTATTCATCAGCCTGCCCGCAGAACTGGCTCCAACTCTGAACCCTTGTGACCACGCTCTGAAGAAGACACACTTCTGATATTTCTGAGGCACTTATGACTGAGGCACTGCACGTCCTTGTGCAGGTAAGAATCCCAAAGTTCTTTCTTACTTCAGGAAAAATCCTGCAGCAGTGCATACCCAGCATCTGCTGTCAGCACATCCTGGCTGCACGTGCAGGAGAAGCAGCAGCAGCATTGTACACGTGGGTTTGTTAAGCTGAACTCCCCTACACTTTGAACAGTGCTCATCACAAACATATTTAATGGCACACCGGTGCCATAGATTTCTCCTATTAGCCTCCCTTGTAACTAAACTTTGCTAGAAATTAATACCGAGGATGAAGGAGCAACTTCGGTCTCAGTCCGGAGGTGGAGGGGTTCTAAACACTGACTTTCCGAGAGCAGCATCTCTCCTGAAGCGCTCGGGGCCACCCGAGGCGCCGCCGGGAGCGCGGTGCAGAAGCCGGCCCGGACTCAGCCGCAGCGCCGGGCACCGCGCATCGCTGCTCTGCAGGGCGGCCCGCACGTCCTCCAGCAGCTGCCGCAGGCTGCCCTTCTCCTGCTGCAGCTCGGCCATGCGCTCCTCGGCCCGCTCCAGCGCCACCATCTCCTCGCAGCGCTCTCGGGAGCAGGGCCCCGGCGGCCGCCGCTCGGGCTCGGCGGGGGCTGCGCGGGCGGATGTGGCTCTCGATGTGCTCGCCCTCCCGGCCCAGCGGCAGCCGCGGCCCCGCGCGGGTGCTGAAGTGGCCGCAGAGCCGCGCGTGGAGCTGGCGGAAGGTGAGCTCGGCCCAGAGCCCGTCCCACAGCCCCGCGCACTCCTCGGGCTCCGCCGCCTCCTCCGGCGCCAGCGCCCGGCACAGCGTGCGGGACTCCTCGCCGGGGATGCGGCCCGGCCCGGCGCAGTCCCGCTGCTGGAAGATCTCCTGCAGGGACTGCTCCGGGCCGCTGGCCAGCACGACCATCTCGTTCTCCACGCCGCGCTCCAGCCCGTAGCGGTGGGCGAGGGCGCTGAGCAGCCACTGCGTGCGCCGGGCCGGCCGCCCGGAGGGGTCCCAGCCCTCAGGCGGCTCCATCGCGCCCGCCCGGTCCGCGGCGCTGCCCGAGCATCCTGAGCGCCGCCCGCCCGAGCGCTCGGCCCCGGCCCCGGCACGGAGCGCCCGGCTCGCCCCGCACGGAGCCGCGTCCGCCTTTGTCCGGCAGGAGCAGGGACTCGGGCAAAGCGGGCAGGTGCCGCCCTGCTCCCTTTGTCTGACAAGCCCGAGCCCCAAGTGTGGTTCTTATTTCTTAGCTAATTTCTCCCTGATTTCTCTCTGACACAAGCAAGACAATAGCATCGCACAATCCAGTTTGACAAGTAAGGCTTGTGAACGAGTGAGTGCTTCCACTAAATTAAAAACCTGATGTGCTTGAACGTCGACCTTCTGTTCGCTCAGACTTCCTCACCTCTGTAGATGAGGTGACTTCCTGGTGTTGGTGTGTGGATGTTAAGAGGTCTGTGTTAGAGATGAGCAAGTGTTCAACTCGCTCAAACGAGCTGCCCAAAGCAGTGATTTTGGTCTCTCTTTGCCTGGGGAGCAGGACCGGCGTTATTGAACGCAGGCAGCAGCACGAGCAGGGCTCCTCCAGCAGCAGGGACACGCCAGGAGCCAGAGGGGACCGTGGCACCAGAGGGGACCGTGGCACCAGCCGTGCCCGAGGTCTGAACAGGCTGCCAAAGTCAGGTGGTGCTGACAGGCTGCGTTAACAGCCCAGGCAAGGCGTGGTGAGGAGCCAGGCCTGGGGGCCACCCAAGGAGTCCTGTCAAGAGCAAATCGTTCTAACATTCTCTCTAGGATAAAAAAGGAGCAAACCAGTCCAGCTGATATGTGAGGAAAAAGAATTCAAGTTCGTTTAAAACGCTGCTTAATACAGGGTTGGGTTTCTTTTGAGTGAACTGATGCTAATAAATATTTGCTCCCATATGGTGGGGTTTCTCTGCAAATAGGCCTTGATGAAAAATTTCTGACCACCTTTGGTTTTGCTCTTTCTTAAGTCGAGCACCTGAGTTGCTTTGTTGAGGAATGGAGAATTGTTTGTAGCTCAGTATTTTCTCAGGAGGAGCCTTAAATTTTAGCACAGGAGGAAGGAAAGGCAAAGGTTTGAAAGCCTTCCCCTGCTGAAGTGACACACTTTGAGAGGAGTCTGTGAGGAGAAGTCCCCTCAGGCACTGCCAGGGCTGTTTGCCTCCTCTGCAGGCTCAGTATTCTGCGAGTTCCACAAGCCTCAGCTGCCACTGTGTTTTCCCCTGAATATTTCTTGTTGTGCAGTACACAGGGAGAATATTTTGTGCTAGATTCTCCTCTGGGCTTTGAGGTGAATCTCAGTAATAGTGGTGATTTCCATGTCCAGATGTACTTTTTATGGATAGTAAGGGAAAGGGAAGAGGTGCCATGGAAAATTAATTGCTCAAAATGTGAGTGGCCAACCACACTAAAAATGAAGTCTGAACTGAAGAATATTTTTATTGCTTTCCCGTGAGAGGTGGGGTAAATCATGCAGTGCTAGAAAAGTTCTTTGAAGAGATTCAGCCAGGACCCAGCTGTATGCAAGTCAAAAAAGCAAAGGATGAGGCAGGGCACGGGAAGCATTTTCAGCCCTTCCTGTTGAAGGCACAACAGTATGAAAACTGCCTCTGGATGTTATCCATAGCTAACACGTGTTATTTGTAGAGAAGAGCAGATGCCCCAAGCTGTTGGTGGCCCAAGTCCTGCCGTGGCTGGCCCAGTTTCAGTCCTAGCTGGACCAGGGTGGCTGACTGGGCAGGGGAGGAGGTGGGGGGATCTCGGGGGGCTTCCGCTTCACGGCCGGGCTGGGGGGCCGTGGGAGAGGCAGGGAGGGCTGGTGCTCTGCTTTCCTGGGCGACTGCTGCTGCTGAGGCCGTGTGTGAGAGCTGTCAAACCGGACGGTCCTTGGGCTCCCTGGGGGCGAGGGAGAGTCGCGCCTTCTTGGCCAGGATGGTGGAGCTGCAGCAGGGTGAGTGTGGAGAGAGGAGTGGCTGAGGCCCCAGCTCACACAGGGACCCTCCTGCACAGCAGGGCCCAGAGCTGGCAAGGCTCCCCAGCGCGGCTGGAGCTGCTGGCACACCTTGGGCCAGCTGGACAGCTGCCCCTCAAGGCCCTGGCGAGCAGGGGATGGCTCTGGGCAGGGTCCCTGGCCAGGAGTGGGCCCCAGAGCGCGTCTGCCTTCCAAGGGCCATCTGGTCCCTGCTCTTTCTCCTCCCCACCTTGCTCTGCCTCTGCCCTGCTGCTCCTGGGGCTGCTCTTGGCCACGCAGCCTCAGTGGGAGCCAGCACTGGCTGCAGCCCCAGCGGGCTCCCCAGGACAAGGCCCAGCAATTAAGAGGCCAATTAAAGCACTGGGCAGCAGCAGAACCCTCAGCAGAACTATGTGGACAACCATGGATCTGCCACACCTCCATAGCAGCCTCACTGGGAATGTTTCCTATCAGCTGCCTTTAAAGAAGCTGGAGGGTGGAGATCAACAACAACAACAACGACAACAACAACAACAACAACAACAACTTACTGTTTGCTTTCCTTTCCTTCCACCACCGGAACCCGACATAGCACAGAACCATGGAAAGTGGCACAGTGAACATTGTCACTACTGTGCCGATCATGCAGGACCTGCGCACATCCTGGGGGCAGACAATTCTTGGGGTGCTCTGTGGATTCTTAGCATCTGTATCTGACTTGCCAATCCCTTCTGTGGGAGCAATGGGGAGCGTGAGCCCGTGCTGTGCTCCACTGCTGAGCTGGCAGCTCGCTGCATACGGCCAGGACGTTCTCTGTTTGCCCCAGAGCTGGGGCCTGCAGGCACCTTGGCACCCCTTGGCACAGGCTGTGCCACCCAACAAAGCCCAGGAGGCCGGGAGGAGAGCCCGGGGCCAGCGCAGCTGCTTGGGCAGTCGCTGCTTCCAGGGAGCCGCGCCCAACCCATCCCTGAGCAGCCACTGCCAGCCCCGACCCTCCCTGCCCCGTGACAGCTCCCCCAGCCCAAGGGGACAGAGCCAGGCCCTGTCAGGACACACTGGAGCCCTGCTCTCCCCCTCTGCTCTTTCCCCACCATGGTCACCCCTTGCAGCCCCTCCCAGGTTTCGGGCGGTGTCTCCCACGGAGGGATCCCAGCAGGATTGCTCAGCCTGGCTGAGCCTGGCACAGCAATCACCTTCTGTGGCTCTGCCTGGCATCTCCTCCCTTTGTGTACCAGGGGCTGGCACGGAGCCATTGCTTCCTCCAGGAAGCGCTGCCTTCACCAAGGCCTTTTGGTCCACCTCTGGAGAAAGGAAGAGGCACAGCTGGATCAGATGGAACCATTCCCCGTTGGGGAGGGGGCATCTTCAGTAAGTAATATTTGTCAAAGACATGGATAAGGATCAGGAAAAGGCCCAGGCTCTTGGGGTTGCCACTGGGCCCTCCCTCCTCCAAACAGCCACTCCTCCTGATCTACCCCAAGACCAGGAAATTTCAGGGATCCTCAGGGTGTGCATGGCCTGTGGGGCACTTTGGGCTCCCTTGCCTTCCTGCAGAGACTGGGGAGAAGCTGCAGCCAGGCCAGGCTGGGAAACAGCCCTGCAGGCTGTGACAGCAGCAGTGGGACAGCGAGGCTGCCATGGATCCCTTCCCGCTGTGCCGGGCACGGCGTGTCCAGATGTGCAGAGAAAGCCCCCGGCTGCTGAGTGTCAGGAGAAGGCTGAGGGAAATGCACCCACCACGGCGTCTCTGCAGATCACTCAGCATCTGCTCCAGCAGTTTGGCTGCCTCGAGGGATTTCTTGTTTCCTGTTTCTTGGGCCTTGCCTGTTGGTGGATCTTAGAGCAAAGTGATTCAACTTCATGTGGATGGATTCCACAAAAGCAGTGCTCAGCTTGTGGGGTCAGCAGGTACACACTACTCACTCCTGCTATGGGAATTGGATTTGGACACAGCATCCAGCCCTGGAGCTGCCAAAGTGCTCCCTGCAGACACACCTGTAACTCAACAGCCACACAAGCTTCTGTCACCTGGTTCCTGCCAGGTTGTCAATGATTGTGCTGTGAGGGGAAGTTAAGAACTTACCTGCAGAAGCTCCCAGGAGTTCCAAATCATCTTCCACCCAACTTCCTTGAGAAGCCTTCCCAGGAACCTCACCTAGAAGGGAGCACAGATGAGAACCATTTCCATGGTGTGCTGGGATCCCCTTCTGCCTTCGGGAACTAGGCAGTGCAAGGAAAGGAAATGCAGCCACCACGGTGTCTCTCCAGATCACTTAGCATCTGGTCCAGATGTTTGGCTGCCTCCAGAGATTTCTGGTCTCCTGTGTCTTGGCTCTTGGCTTTTGGACGACCTTAGAGCAAAACAGTTGCACTTCATGTATATGCATAGGGTGAGGCTGTGGGAACCAGATGTGAATGGACATGGCCAAAGCTGCAGAGGGGCCTGGGAGGCTCTGGGCTGGCTCTGGTCACTCTGCACACTCTCTCCATGCCCTGTTCAACATCTCTGGAGGGAAAACCGGGCCAGCCCAGGGCCTGTGTGGGCTCTGCCTCCCACTGAGGAAAGCCTCCCTAAAGCCCTATGGAAAACCATCCCAAACGCTCCCTGGGGAGAAGGGAGCGCTGTCCCAGGAAAGGGGAGCCAGGCCCCCAGCTCACCTGCTCCCTGTGCTCTCCACGGAGCTGCCTGGGCAGCCCTGGCAGGCAGGGCCAGTGCCAGGAGGAGCAGGAGGAAGAGGCGCAGAGCAAGGGCCATGGTGCCTTGCCCTGTGCCAGTCCCGCAGCTCTTGCTGCCCCCGCTGTCCTGACACCGCTGTCCCAATGTCAGCACCACTGCCGCCGCCGCCGCTGCTGCCGCAGCAGTTGTGCTCAAGGCCTGACTGCTCGGTGCCTGTGGTGCTGTGCAACCACGGGGCTCTGGCACTTCTGGGACCCCAGAGCCTGCTGTGACCTCACAGCGAGGGTGGAATTTTGTGGGGAGTGGGATTTATGTTCTTTGGGAGGGAGCTCATCCTGCCCAGCAGCTCTGTCCAAGGGCTGTGACACAGTCCCAGCCCAGCTGATCTCACATCCTGGGGGATGAAGGGATGGAGAGCAGCTCTGCCGGGAAGGGCTTGTGGGTGCTGCTAGATGAGAGGCAGGACATGAGCCAGCAATGACACATCCAAAGGAGTGAATGTTGAAGGAGGTGATTCCACCCCTCTGGTCTGATGAGACCCCACCTGGAGTACTGCATCCAGCTCTGGGTCCCAACACCGGAAGGACATGGTCCTGTTGGAGCTAGTCCAGAGGAGGGACAAAATGAACTGAGGGCTGGAGCCTCTCTGCTTTGGAAACAGGCTGGGAAGCTGGGGGTGTTCATCCTGGAAGAGAGAAGGCTCCAGGGAGACCTGATTGCTGCGTTTCAGTACGTTAAGGGGGCTTGTAAAAAAGATGGGACAGAATTTTTAGTGGGGTCTGCCTTCTCCGGGCAGGCCTTGGCAGCACCGCAGCCCTTCATGGCCTCCCACTGTCCCGTGCCCTCCACGCCTCCCCCAGGCCTGCCTGGCTGCTGAAGGAGCTCCAGAGGAGCCCCATCAAGAGGCACCTCAAAGCCCTCAGCAATCCAGCCAGCAACACACGGGCAGGACACAGATGGCGCTTCCAGGCTGGCAGAGGGGTGCTGGCCATCTCCAGGGACCGGTCTCTCAGGGATCCCCGCCGCAGCTCCGGCCTCTGCCCGCCCGCTCTGTCGGAAGCCTTAAGGCTTCCACAGAACCACCAAAGGCCAAGGGCCTTTTGGCCACTTTCCCTTCCACTCCGCACGCTTGGCCAACTTGGCGAGCACAAGCACCCTTTTTGCCCTCTTCCCCATTGGCCTGAAGACTCTGGGCACCAAAAGAAAGCTCCTGGACCTCTGTGTATGACAACAGCAATTTACTAATCCTACGGTGGGGTGAAACAAAGTGCTTGCAGAGCAGAGGTGTTCCCTGCAGGCTCAGGTGGCCCCAGCAGACGCAGCCTCCCAGATCAGTTCTCCATGGTGCTCACGCAGGACAACCAGCCCCTGTGACACAGGGAAGGCCGTGACTTCCAGAGACGGCGGAATCCATCTCACATCTGCTGGAGTCGGGAGGAGGGAATGCTCTGTACAACTCTGTTGATGTACAGAGTCTGAAGAGCCAGGCATGAGATGGCAGGGCTGGTGTCATCTGTCATGTCCTGAAGGGCTGGAAGAGAGAGGAACAGAGCCACAGTCAGAGCCTGCATCTGCAGGGACCTGGGGAGACCCTCCTGCCCCATCCCTCCCACACGGCAGCTCTTGCCATGGCCTGGAGGAAGCAGGAGACAGCAAGGATCAGCTGGAAGGCGCTGGCCACGAATGTCCCTCCCGCAGGCCCCTGGAAGGTCTCTGTGCTCTGCCCACGCCGCCCCTCGTGCGCGCAGGGAGCAGAGCCCTCCCAGCCGGGGCAGGGAACGCAGCTGCCAGCGCCAGCCCCCGCTGACAGCCCGCTGGCCTCACTCACCCCTGCACATGAGCTGCAACTCTCGCTGCTGCTCTCTCAGGAACCGCCCGGCCATCCCTGCCAACACAGAGCCTGTCACGGCCCCAGCCGCACAGCTGCCCCGCAGCGGCGCTGCCAGCCCTGCGGCCACAGCAGCGCCTTCCCCGGCAGGGCTCAGGCCCGGCCCTCGCCGCATCCTGACGCCCAAGGACACGGCTGCGAGAGGGCGGCAGCGGCGCCGAGGGCAGGCGGGGCTCCAGAGCCCCGGCCCGGATGGCGCTGCCGGGGCAGCAGGCGGGGCTGGGGCCGAGCTGCGGCGGGGCGGGGAGGGAGCCGGGCTTGTGGCTCACCAAGAAACCTGAGGGCCGCCTCTCGCAGGGGCTCCTGTGGGCTCCGCAGGTACGGCAGCGCCTGGCGCAGCAGCTCGGCCGCTCGGCTCCTGTCCTGTGCCAGCTGGAGAGAGCGGCAGGGCACGGAGGGAAGGGTTGGCGCGGGCTCTGTCCCTTGGCCCCGGCCTGCCCTGCCCGCACAGCCCTGAGCGGGGCAGAGGGCCCGGCAAGGCGCGGGCTTGATGGAGCTCGGGGCTCCATCAGCTCCGGCCCTGGGGCCAGAGGAGCCTGGAGAAGAGCCCGCGTGGGCAGCCCAGGGAAGGGAGCAGCGTTCTCACCAAGCACTCGCCAAACCTCCACATCTGATCCGCCATCAGCAGGTGCTCAAGATCTCTCCTCTTCAGGAAGCTTAGTGCTGAAAGCAGCGTTTCACAAGAGGCCTGCAGAGCAGCAGAGACCCAGAGATGGCACCGCAGCCCAGGGCACAGGACCTGCCTCCCTGTGCCAAGGCCAGGAGGAGGCTGGAGCCCATGAGGTGCCCATGAGGTGCAGGGAGACAGCTGAGCCCCCTGCCAGGAGGACAGCAGCGCCCAGGAGTCCTCACCTCTGCCACACGCATGTTCTCATCGTGGCAGTTGAAGAAGAGTGGCAGCAGGCTCTTGCTCACAAGCATCTTGAGGGGCTTTTTACCCTTGGCCGCTACCAACCTCATCACCTCTTGGAAGAGGCGAATGGAGAGCAGCTGCACATGGCGGTTGTCCTGTTGGAAAGGAAGCAAAAGCCCTCCTCATCAGCTGCTCCAGACCCCTCTGTGCACAGGCCCAAAAATCCATGGGGCCCCAGACTTGGGGACAGCACCCAGTGGCCGTGGCTGGGGGCACAGAGCCTTACGTTGTCCAGCAGTGGCCAGAGCGCGCCAGCCAGCCGCAGGGCGATGGGGCTGGGTATTGCGAGGTGTCTGTGCGAGAGCAGAAAGCTGAGCACCGCGACGGTCATCTCAACGATGTCTTCATCTGCATCCCGCAACAGGTCCACAAGGCTTTCTGTCAGGCTGTACATTCTAATGCTCTGCATGGAAGACAAGGCAGGGCAAGCCCACGCTGCTGCTGCTGCTGCCGTGGAGCCCAGGGGCCGAAGGCCTGTCCTGAAGCACTCGGGCAGCTGAACAGCAACGCAGGAGAGCTGGGAGCAGCTGCCACAGCTCCCAAAGCCCAGCCAAGCCCAAGGGGCTGCTTTCCCCAGCCCCACGCTGCCAGCACAGCTTCAGCCGCTGCTGTCTTCTCACCATCGAGGGGTCCTTGCTGAGCTGCACGAGGCCTCTGAGCACCAGGCGACGCATCTCCCTGGACGTGCTCTGCAGGCGCCTTGCCATGATCTCCAGGACGCTGTCACCGCATTCTTTGATGTCCAGGAGGTCCAGGACCTGAAAGGCACAAAGCAGTGACCGGGGTGCCCAGCTGGCAGGAGCTCAGAACTGCACAGGCCTGAGCCAAGGCAGCAGCACAGGGCACGGGCACCGTCCCAGGCAGCTGCGGCTGTGAGAGGGCAGAGAGGTGGGAGGCAGCTCAGCTGTGCTGCCCATGGGGCTCACCTCCACAAGGAACGCCATGGCGGGCAGCTGCCAGTCTGAAATGTCTTGGCTGAGGAGCTCCAAGAGGCAGGAGATGAAGCTGCAACACCAGATCATGGAGACACAGCGCATCTCCCTGGTGGAGGGGAAAAGGCATCATTGCCCCTGAGCCGGGAGGGCAAAGCTCTCCCAGGAGTGACCCACGGAGCTCTGGTCTTTTCCCAAACACCCCGTGGGCGCTTTGGGAGGCGGCTGTTCCCGGGCACCCTCCTGTGCCAGCCTTTTCCAGTCTGCTCGTCCGTCTCTTTGTGACAAAGCCCTCTCACCCATGCCCATGGGAACTGTGTGGGGCACCCTGGGCACAAGTGCCGGGGGCAGCAGGGAGAAGGGGGTCTCACCTGGCCAGGAGTCCCACTGCATAGTGGTGGGTGTCAGTACAGAGCAGCGTGTCCCAGGCAGCCTTGCCTTCCATGGCTACCACAACACGCTCACACTGCACTCGGCAGAGCAGGACCTTCAGGGTCTGCACCCGAAAACCTGTGTGCAGAGCAAAGCCCAGGTGATGCTGGCAGCCCTGGCTCCTGCCTTGGAAGGGATGGGGAGACTGGGTGGACTGGGATGGAGCACCTTTGGGGGTTGGTGGCAAGGCCCAGTTGCTCCTGGCACCCCTTCCAGAAGGTATCAACCTCCTCTGGCGTATCCAGTGCGCTGATGTAAACTTGGAAGAGCAGACACAGAAGGAGACGGGGAAAATACTCCAACACTATAGGTGGGCACCAGGTCAGGTTGAAGACACTCCACAGTGTCACAGTTGCCTGGAAAGAATGAACCACCCAGAGACAACACTCAGTGCCAAGACATCCGTGTGGCAGGGCCCGAGCATGCCAGGGAGAGGCCGGGGGAGACACCTCGGGGTCACCCAGCCTGGTGCCCCTGAACCTTGCCCCTAAGGCAGGTTTCAGCGCAGTGCCTGAGGCAGAGAGATGCAGCTGGGGGGAGGACAGAGAGCTAGCTGCTGGAGAGGTGGCCTAGGGGCAAGCCAAGGTCAGTTGCAGGAACTCACAGCCAGGGCAAAGACTCCTGTGCTGTCCCCATCGGAGGTGTACACACTGTCCACTGGCCAGGCGTTCAGCACATTGAGGAGTATCTGCAGCGCCGGCTCCGCAGTCCCAGTGGAGGACATGATCACTCCCCACATGGCCGTAGCAGCTCTGTGGGGTCAGAGCTCTGTGTCAGGGGGGTCTGGGCCACAGCACTGTGGCCTGGGCTGCTGCAGGGGCCCGCGCTGGCCGTCAGCCCTGCCTCTGCCCACCGGCCCTCGCTGGCAGCACCCAGCCAGCCCACGGGGGTGCAGGCATCTTGAGGGGCAGGGAGGGAGCGTGGCAGCACGCTCAGGGGCTGACATGGCAGCACTGGCAAACGGAGGAGCCAGAGGCTCCTGGGACTGTCCCCCTGTCTGGCAGTCACCAGGGACAGGCTCTACAGGGTAACGGGCCGGGGAACCCTAAACCCTCAAGGCAGGTGGGGCTGCCGTACCTGTCACCCGATGGGGCCCAGCGCAAGAGAGTCATCAGCACATCGCAGGGGTATTCCCTGGTCAGCTCCAGAAGGGCCTTGTCCAGCCTGTGCCCAGCAGACTCATTGGCCGTGAGCCACTTGTGGATGTACCTCACCATGGCTGGCACCTGCAGAAGGCCCGGGGAGACTTGGACACCTGCCCGAGCAGCAGGTTCCCCAGCTTCCCTTGAGAAGTGCTGCCCTTCCCACCCTATTGGGCTGGGCCTCAAAGACTGAAGGAACCCAGCAGAGCTGGCTTGAGGCGCCACACAATTCCTGGCCACAGGCTGCTTACTTGCTTTGGATTGGAGACCCCCTTCTCCACAAGCAAATCCAGCATGGCAGCCCCGGTCTCAGCATTGAAGAGGGGAAAGTTTGCCAAGAGCCCAGTGCCCACACCGGTGGTCTCTTCCCACCAAATGCACATGATGAATTCATAGATCATCTGCAGGAGAAGGGCAGGAAGAGAGGGAGAATCCATGGAGTGCTCCAAGCACGGTGCTGGGCTGAGCAGTGACAGCAGGCCCAGCCCAGGTGGGGATGGCTGCAGTACCTGCGCTGTTCTGCGGAAGCGGCCACGGGCAGGGTCCTGCTCTTGTGTCGGGTCCATGGCGGCACCTGGCAAAGAGCGAGCGCAGCCAGGGCTGAGGGGCTGTGGGAGAGGCCGGAGAACACAGGCCAGCCCTGCATTCCCAGGCAGGGACAGCCCTGGGATGCTCCAGGGATGGGGTGTGGCTGCCAGGGGGTTGAGGCACAGGCCCTCTTCTGTCCTATCCATGGGCATGTTGGATGGGATGGCATGGGATGGGATGGGATGGGATGGGATGGGATGGGATGGGATGGGATGGGATGGGATGGGATGGGATGGGATGGGATGGGATGGGATGGGATGGGGTGGGGTGGGGCTAAGCTGGCTGCAGGCACCAGCCCTGTGACCCAGCTCTGCTACTCACCCTCCTCCAGCAGCTGGATCTGCTCCAGCTCTTCAGGCTGCTGTGCTGAGGGAGCTGCAGCCTCCTCCTCCTCCTTCACCCAGGCCAGCTTGGGCACTCTGGGTGGTGTCTGCTCCATGTCACTGTATGGAGTTGGGACTGCTTGCAGGAGAGATGTCTTGGAAAAGCTCCAGATGGGCAAGTGCTGCAGTTGTGCCTTGTAGGCAGCTGCAACAGAGAAGTCTTGGGAAGGCTACAGGACACCGTGTCCTGCAGTCTGTCCTCGAGGCCACCTGCAGAGGAAACGCTTTGGGAAAGCTCCAGGTCAGTAGGGAACAAGCTGGCTGTGTGGGGGCTCCTCACAGCACCGCTCTCTCCGTCCTGTCCCGACGAGTGCACCGAGCACTGTGGTGTGGCCGTGTCACCGCCAGCACCTATGTCACGACGTGTCACAAAGGGTCACCCTTGTACGCTCTGTCCCTTTCCTATTGCACGGTGACCACGGTGCACTGTGTCACAAAGAGCCCTAGGACACACCTCCACGTGCCCTGGGGACACCCCCAGCCCCCCACAAAGTGGCTCAGCTTGCAACGAAGACGTTCCCCCAAGGTTCGAGGACAGCCCAACAGGAACTTTAGGAATGGCTCAAACAACAAGCAGATGCTCCTCTGCTCTGCCTGCTCAGGGCAGCAGAAGGAGCCCCCACGGTTGCCGATGCAGCTGCAGCAGGAAGGGCATCGGGGCCTTCCACAGCAGTTGCCAGGGCCTCTTTGGGACAAGACCCGGTGCTGGGTGGCCGTCACACATACAGGAGTGTGACACAGACACGGGACGTATGGCCCAGGGCACGAATGCTGCTCTGAGTCCTGGGAGCAGTGAAATCAGCAGGTGTGGCAGAGTCCCTGCCAAAGGAGACCTGCCGCCCCCAAGGCCTGCCAATGCTGGTGCCTGCTCCTGCCACAGAGACCTGTGTCCCCTGGGGACTTCTCTGCCAGAGGACAGCCAAAGCCCACGTGCATTGGTGTGTGTGCTCCTTTCTGCAGGCGGCTGTTGGCAGGAGCACCTGGTGGCAACACTTGGTCTCTGTCAGAAGCTGTTACTCCTTCCTGGAATGATTTTTGCTTGGAAGTGATTATGTGCAGTGTCCACGCATCTCCCCAGCCCATCAGTGCCTCACACACGAGGTGACCACCAAGCCACTCTCCGGCCATCTGACCCGCAGCTGAGCCCTTCCCAGAGTGCCCGCACCCGCAGGGAGCGCAGGGCTGGATTTGGCCGCCAGAGAGTTGGTGACCCTCGTGAGATCCTCGGTGCATTTAGTTCCTACAGGAGTGTGGGCACCACTGGGAAATGATCTGCATGCCTTGTTAATTGGATGTTCTTCCACCGCTAGCCTGGGGCAGGATCTCTCCCGGTCCTCCTCTCAACTCCCGGGCCTCTCCTCAGCCAATGAGAGAAGGCACCAAAATAATTGAGCCAATCAGAGCGCGCGGCGCTGATGACTCCTCAGGCAGTCCCAGAGCGCCCAGAGCTCCTCACCTGGACTCCACCCGCGCCCCGCCCCCAGCGCCCCCCGCCAGGAGAATTTGGGGAGGGGGTATCGCGTTTTATCTTCTTTTGTGTTCTTCCAGAGTCGAGATTAAATGCTCGAGAGACGGAATTTCGTGTTCAGACTCAGATATTTATTAATTCTTATCCATATTACAGTGAGTTCTACAGCAGTTCTAGCTAACAGGCTAAAAATGGACACGTATCTCTCTCTCCACAAGGCCTTTTAAGGGCCAATCTGTCCAATTAAGAACAGACAGCTAAATTCTTTTTACTTTTAACCCAACAACCAATCACCTGTGACCCGCAATGTGGAATTTTCTATCTAATTACAAAAGTACCACCTAGACCCGTGCAGAAGGTGAAAAAGAAAGAAAATTGTACCCTAAAACCTCCATCTTGCTTTATATATACTAATATATTCTAAAACCGAAAATTCTAAATTTTCCACCATGGGACATTACACACTTCTATTCAAACTACACACCAGTGATCCCAGTTCTATCACACAATTCTGGAAAGCTTCTTCACAGCCTCTGGTAAAAAGCAGTGTTTTCCTGGAGGTCAATGCCTGTCAGCAGAGAAAGCCCAAACCCCTCAATTTCCAGGGTTCCAACAGGGGGAGGTGTCAGACCCTGCCCGGCGCTGGCCATGGGGCGTGTGGCGGGGGCCCGGAGCCCTTGGCTACTGTGGGCTGCTGGGGGGCTGCTGGGGGGACACCCCCGGACCTGTGTCCTGCACACACAGCGCTGTTCCAGGAGATGGTTTAGTCCGAGTGTCACTGCATTCACGGCACCGACCGGCTGAGGTTCGTGGAGAGGAACATCTCCAAGCGGGAGCAGTTCCTGCACTTGGGCAGCGATGTGGGGCTGCACGTGGGGACACCTCCTTTGGGGACAAGGCTGCCAGGCACTGGAACAGCGACCCGCAATGGATGGAGTACAGACGGGCTGCGGTGGACAGGCACTGCCGGCACAACTACGAGTTGTCCAGCCCGTTCCTCGTGGAGCGCAGAGGTGAGCGTGGGGCAGAGCGTGTCCCCTCGGGCCCTGCCCTGGGAATGACCCTGGAGCCCCTCAAAACCTCCCTGGGAATCACCCGAGACACGTCAGCCCTTCTTGTGCCCATCCCCGGGGCCTCCTGCCCCTCACCCCAAGTGACTCCGGTGGTTCTCCCAGTCCATCCCAGTCTGTCTCGGCGTCCTCATGGTCCCTCTCATTGTCACCAGAGTCCCTCCGAATTCCTCTCAGTCCACAGCCATTCCATTCCCACTCCCAGTCCTTCTAACTCCACTCCCAAACCTCCACCCTCTCTCCCATTGCCCCAATCCAATCCACTCTCTCCCAGTGTTCCTCCACTCTCTCCAATTTCATTCCCAGTCCCTCTCAGGACCACACCAGCCCTCTCCTGCTGGGGACCTGGTCCTGGTGGCCACCACATGCCCTGAGAGCTCCTGCTGGCCCTGGAACCACCTCACCTGGATCTCAGCAGGGTAGAAATCCATGGAGCAGAGCAGGGAGGTGGGGCCGGGCTGGGAGCTCGAGGGCCACAGTGAGATGGACACACTGGAGGGCACTGGGAGAGAGTGGGGACACAGTGGGATCAGCTGGGGGGAACAGAGAGGGATTTGAGAGAGCCTGGAGGGGTTGGAGAAAGATGTGGAGCTGGAAAGCAAAGGTTGGAATGAGATTGGCTGTGATGGGAAGAGACTGTGAGGAGTCCTGGTGAGTCCTGGTGACACCGGGCAGGGACTGGGAAAGGGTTTGGGGTCCTGGGGTGGTGGGGGGCAACTGGGAGGGGTTTATGGGATCGTGAGAGGGACAGGAGGAGCGTTGGTGGGTCCTGGGGAGACCGGGAAGAGATTGGGAGGAGGATTCAAGAAGTCCTGGGGGGGTAGAGGTGACTGGGAGGGTGATTGGAGTAGCTTGGGGTGTCAGTGAGAGATTTTGGGAGGTCTTAACGCCTGTGGACGCCCAGAGATGCCGCCGGACACCGCCAGAAGCAAGGTGCTGATGGGGATCGGGGGCTCCGTGTTGGGCTTCGTCTTCCTGGAGCTGGGGCTCGGCTTCTACCTGTGCAAGAAGGGTGAGGGGAGGGTCCCGGGGGTCGTGTTCCGACCCCGGAGCGTGTGCGCTCCCCATGGGGCCCCCAGTCAGGTGCTACCCCCTTTTCTCGGCCCACAGAGCTCCCGACCCAGCAGCTGCTGCAGCCCCTCCCCATGGCCTCGGGTGCGGCCGGGACCCCCCCGCTCCGTCCCCACGCTGATTTTGGGGGGGTCATGTGTTCCCCCCAGCCCTGCTGTCACTCTGCCCCAGCCCGGCTGCTCCCAGTGTTCCCAGTAAAGTTTCCCAGTTCGCCCCGTCCCGTTTATTGTGGGGCGGGACAGGGAAAGGACTTGGGGGGACCCCGCGGGGGGATCGTGACTGGGCGGGGAGGGCGGGTCCAGGTGGGGAACACTGGGTGCTGCGGGTCTGCCCGGCAACCGGTGAGTCATCACAGCTCCTCTCTCTGATTGGCTGAATCTTCTTCATCGCATTTTCTGATTGGCTGAGGAGAGGCCCGGGCGTTGAGAGAAGGAACAGGAGAGATCCCACCCCGAGCACCGGCACGGGAACAACAGAGCCAGCCTGGGCACAGCGAGGGAATTTATTACCAACCAAATCACAGCGGGACAAGGAGAAGGGAAAGAAATCTCTTCAACCCCTTCCCCCCACCCAACCGGAATCACCAGGATCACGGATCACCAGGGCTCTGCCCAACGGGCGTCACTGGGGATCATCCAACACCGATCCTCCCATGGGGGATGGAGCTGGAGCAGAGCAAGAAGCTCTTCCCACGCTCGGGGCATTCCTAGGGCCTCTCCCCAGAGTGAATCTTGAGGTCCTTGATGCTGTGGGGGCTCTTGCTGAAGCTCTTCCCGCCTTCCAAGCACCAGCAGGGATATTTCTTAGTTTGGATTTCCTGGTGCCGAATCAAGTGGGAGCTCAGGGTGGAGCTCATTCCATGTTCTAAGCTCTTGTAGGGTGTCACAGTTTGAGTTGTGATTTTTAAGAGGACACTCTGGAGTGAGTATCATCTCCTCTACAGGGTTCCAATAATCCCTTTCCACAAATACGAAATTAATATTAATAGATGAAAGTGGAAAAAACTCCATCACTTTATTAACAAACAGTAAGCCCACAAGGCAAGGAAAAAAATGAAAATAATTGCTAGATATTAAATTGTCCGATCTTATCCCACACAAACACCTGGGACAAAAGACCCAAAATGCCAGAGAAATCCCCGCTCATGACACACGGTACAGCCGCCGACTTCTTCCCCAGGGGGAAAACCAACCAGGGGCTGTCCCGAAGGAGACGAAAGCCCGGGGCTCGCCTGCCCTTGAACTCCTCCCCAGCCGGGCTCCGCGGGCACGGTCCCGGCAGGCGAAGCAGCGGGGCTGAAGCCTCGGGCTGTTTTCTCTCCCGGCTCGGCCCGGCTCGCAGCGGCTTTGGGCTGCAGCGGCGCCGCTCCGCTCCTGCCGGCGCGGAGCCCCCGGGCTGCGACACAGCAGCTGCTCAGTTCGCCTCCAGGCACGGCAAGGCTGCCCCTGCAGCCTCTCCGAGCCAAGAAAAGGAGAAAAATCCTTTGTTGGCTTGGGGCAAAACCGCTTCTCAGCCAAACAGAAACCCACGGTGCACAGAGAGAGCCGCGGAAAACCCGAGCAGCGAGGCTTCAAAACGCCCGCGGAATGAACAAGGAGCCTCTCCCCGCCCCAGCCCCGCACACATCCCCTCCCGGGCTGCCGGGGTTTAGATACAATAACCATTCTTTGGGCACAAAGCAGAGGATCATGGAATTACCATCACAGTAACTCACTGCAAGAGAATCGTGTATACAATAATCACATGTAAATATCTATCTATAAAAGCACGTACTGCACTCTGGATCCAGCAATGTGCTCTAGGACAGGAGTGGAGAGGCTGAACGGACCCCAGGAGAGATGGGGAATGTACGGACACAGAAAAGCCTCCAAGGTCTTTAACCTCATTCCCAGCTTTTTCGTGTTTCCAGGGCTTTGACTGCTGGAATTGAATGAACTGAGATGTCACTGTGAAAAGCAGAGCAGTCTGGAACCAGACACTGCTGCTGGAGTCAAAGTCTGGACTTGGCACATCTCAGATTTGAAAATATATTGAATAAAAAACTCCATTACCACAACCTTTCCCAGCACATCCCCCCTCACACATAACAAAATACAATGGAATTCTTTCTAAAGGGTAAAAAATAGAGTAAAATGAACATTGAAAAAGATAGAAAGTCACGTTGAGAAATACAATATGAAGTGTGTTTACAAAAGCCGGCTGTGATTTCTCAGGTATTGGGCTCAGTGTCAGCCCAGAGCCGGGCTCTGTCTCCCAGGTGCCCAAGTGCCCGGGCCAGCTCTGAGCAGCCTCTCCCGGCTCTCCAGCCCGGCTTTGCCCCGGCTCTGCCCCGGGCAGGCACTCGGTGTTTCCGTGGTGCCCCTGCCCCGCTCAGCTCCCCGTGCCCTGCAAAGGCGCCGAGGCTGCGCTCGGTGCCCCTGGGTGTCACTGAGCGAGGCACTGACGAGCCCCGGTGCCCGGGCACAGCCCTGAGGGACACCCCTCGTCCCCGGCCTCCCGCGGGACACGGAGCCACTGCCCACAAGGCCCTGGCACGTCCGGCCCGGCCAATTCCTCCTGCCCCGGCCAGCCCGGGCTGCAGCCCCAGGGCTCTGCAGGCCGGGGCTGGGGCTGCCGGCTCCCACCGTGGCCAAAGCCTCCCAGGGCTCTGGCCACGCCAGGGGCTACAAGGCCACGAGGCCGGGGCTGCTCCGGGCCGCTTCCAGGCTGTCCCTCTGCTCTTGGCTGCCGGGGGTGGCCCTTTGTGACACGGGCGTGTGTCAGGGCCCTCGGTGATGCGGGACATTGTGGTGCTGTCATGAATGAGATTGAAATCCATTGAAATCCATTTATCCACTCATCATCAATGAGAGTATTTAAGATCGCTTAAAAATTGGTGACAAGGGCATGAACAAAAGTCAGATTTAATATTGAGCGACAAAGCACAAGTTTGGTGGCAAAATTCACTCTACTGCCTACAGGACAGCTAAGGCACAACAAGGGAAAGCAAGCAACAACAAAACCAAACAAAATCCAGGCAACCAAACCAGAAATGAACTGAGAACTCCCTAGGGGAGTGTGGGTGGGTGTAAGTTCATAACTATAACTAAACCTTGCTTACCGGCCTAACTTAGATATCCAAGGTACTTCCACATCTAGGAAAGCTGTATTTCTCCCAGATTTGCTGTAGCATATGTTCAGGTGCACACACACAGACAGAACAGTCAGTACAGGCAATTCCCCCAGAGCTCAGTGAAATCCTCCCTTCAGATGTTTTTGCCTCTCCCACTGGCCGAAGGATGGGGCCTTGAGCAGTGAGGGTATGGGCCCAGGACAAGTCGTGTTTCAGCGATCCTCCAGGCACAGCAAAGCCGAGGGTTTGCTGGCTCTGAGAGGCCCCTCAGAGGGAGACTGCTGGTCACAGCCCACGGTGGCCCAGGAGAGCTCAAAGGTCTCCTTTTGGATTTCTGTTGAGAGGGTCACAAGAGAGTGGGCTCCAGTCATAACCATGTTTCATCTTGACCTCAGTCTGGGTGGGCACTTTCTCTAGGAGTGGGGGAATGCATCACCACACTGGGATCTCAGGGGTGCCCATGGCCTGAGTGACGCTGGCCCGATGCCAGGCACCCACCAAAGCCACTCTGACCCTGCCCCTCCAGGTGCACAGAGGAGAGAAAATTTAAAAGAGAATTTCTGGGTCAGATTAAGACAGGGAGAGATCGTCCATAAACAGCAGAACAGGCATCACAGACCCAGCCTGGGAACAGGGAGGAAATTTATTACCAACCAAATAGCTCAAAAACAAGGAGAGTGAAAAGATCTCTCCAATTCCTTCCCCCCACCCAACACGGATCACCAGGAACACAGATCACCAGGGCTCTGCCCAACGGGGGTCACTGGGGATCATCCAACACCGATCCTCCCATGGGGGATGGAGCTGGAGCAGAGCACGAAGCTCTTCCCACACTCGGGACACTCACAGGGCTTCCCTTAGTGGTGCCTCCGTTGGTGTTGGGTCAAGTGAGAGTTCTGTGAGAAGCTCTTCCCACACTCAGGACACTCGTAAGGCCTCTCCCCAGTGTGGATGCGCCGGTGCCTGATGAGGTTGGAGTTGTGCTTGAAGCCCTTCCTGCAGTCGGGGCAGCGGAAGGGCCTCTCCTCGGTGTGAATCTGCTCATGTACAAGGAGATTGGAGCTGGTCTGAAACCTCTTCCCACACTTAGGACACTCATAGGGCCTCTCCCCAGTGTGGATGCGCTGGTGGCTTCTCAGGTTGGAGCTCCGCCCAAAGCTCTTCCCACATTCCAAGCAGGTGTAGGGCCGTTCCCCTGTGTGGATCACCTGGTGTTGTATCAGGCTGGAGCTGTCGCTGAAGCCCTTCCCACATTTCCCACACTCGTAGGGCTTCTCCCCGGTGTGGATCCTCTGGTGCCGGATCAGCTCAGAGATGTAGCTGAAACCCTTCCCACATTCCAAGCACTTGTGGGGCTTCTCCCCTCCAGGAGGCTTCTCCACCAGCTCTGAGCTCTGCCTGGATCTCCGGCCGCCTTCCTGGCTCAGGGAGGGTCTTTCCTCATCGCAGCTCCCTGGGCTGGGTTTGCAGTCCCTCCTCGTGAGGGATCTCTGGGGCTTTTCCTCCTCCTCCATTTGCCCACACCTTCGGAATGACAAGTCCTGGTTTGAGGAAAAGAACAAGATAAGAGGTACTTGAGCTGGGGGCTTCTCCTTTCCCAAGATCATCTCAGGAAGTCACTGAGCATCTTGTGTCTGTGTGTAAAACCTCCAAAACACCAAGATTCATCCCTGTGAAAATCGTGGAACCCTCTCCCCTGTCACCTGCTGCATGTGGGGGGAACAACACTCCTGGGGCTGGAGGGGAGGCTGCACATACAGGGAATGGTGGAACCTTGTGCTGCTTCCCGTTTCTGCTCATCCTCCTCCTCTGTTTTCGCCAAATTTCCTCACAGTCCTCTTCCTCCTACTATTCCTCCTTCGGAACAATCCCACCTTCTCCTCCCACGTGCAGTATTTGACCATTTTGTTGTTCAACTCTGCTTTTCCTTCCCTTCTCCTGCTGCCCCCAGGCCTAGCACCCACTGCCGGCTCCCTCTTCCCCCCAAACCCACAGCATCCCAGCGCAGGGGCAGCGATGGAGCTGGGGCAGCTCGGGCTGGGGCAGCGCTGGGCTCTCGGCCGCTCCCGCCCGCACTCGCTCCCCACTGCAGCCGCTGCCGCCACCACAGCGCGGGGGGGCCCGGCCTTGGCGCTCCCCCCCTCCCACCTCCCCAAATTCCCCTGCCGGGGGGCGCTGGGGCCCGGGCCGGGCGCAGGTGGCTCCAGGTGGGCAACGCTGGGAGCTGCGGCTCTGCCTGGACACTGTTGCGTCATCACCGCCGCGCGCTCTCATTGGCTCAGCGCTGCCCGAGGGGCGGGGCTGCACCAAGCCGGGACACCCTGCTCCAGGGGGGATGGCCCCAAAACGGGGGACCCCCATGCAAGGAACAACAGCAAAGGGTCTCTACAAACACATGATGAGAATCCGCTTGGACACAGGACCGGGGACGCGGACATAAGGAAGTGACAGCAGAAGCCATCAGGGTCAGAAAATGTTATTAATTGACCACACAGACTGCTGCTCAGCCAAGGTCCTGCTCAATTCGTGAACTCCCAGAAGAAGAACAAACACTTAACAGAGCCGTGAATATCGTTAGATATACAATAGTGGGGTGCATATTAACGGGGGGGGGGCGGAAATTCAGCAGGTGCATTGGAAAGTCTGTACCTCTCAAGTACTTCAGCCAGTGGGAAAAGGGAGAGGGAGATGCAGCCGGGAAAATTAGGATGAAAAGGAGGCTGTGTCTACTAACAACTGCAGAGACCCCATGGGAAATGGCCCACGGCCTCTTCCTTTTTTTATGAATTAAATCACTTTTACAGGACTCCTCTGTCATCCTAGCAGACAGAAACATCTGGTGATGTGAATTTTTCCACACACCTTGGGACTCGGCCAGAATTCCTTCCCCCGTCCGGGGTGAGGGGCAGTGAGTGGAGCTGAAGGTGCCTCACCCAGTTTGGGTGATCGGCTCCCTTGGGTGGCGGCGGCACCGGGCATGGATTTGGTACCCGAGAGTGACCAGGAGACAGACGAGTGACAGATCAGGGGGGCTGGGAACAGTCGGCAGCCAGAGAGCACTGAAAATCTCATCAGGGACTACAGTGGGGTCTTCGGGGACTAAACATGGCAGGGCACCCATGGAGGGTAGAAAGGGAAAGCCACGAAGGAAACCCGGAAAAAGGGATAATGATGCCAAAATATCTCTGAAGGGCTCCTTGGGAGCATGTTGAGGGAGTTTGCACATTCTCCCAGAGGTAATCAAGGACATGGACACCCAGAGGGGCAATAAGGGAAGTCCTTAAGGGATTTAGACAACAGGAGATAAATGGTGTTGGTGTGCTGGGAAGGGACTGGGTGAAGGGGAGAGTGTGCAGGAAGGAATATGGTTCAGGCAAGAAGCAAAAGGAGGAATCTATGTGGGAAGAAAAAGGATAATGGAACAGAGGAGAAAGAGAAAAATACTGAGGATGGGGATGTTTTTCAGCAGGCTCTTATCCTCAGAAGTCGCCAGCTGATGCAGATCCTTTGTATCCCCGGTTGCCAGGACAGGCACACAAGGAGGTCAGGATTGCAGGGGGTTTCTCTGTGCTGGGCAGCGGCAGGAGCGGGCGCAGAGGGGCGGCACCGGGAGCACGGGCTGGGGGCCTGTGGGGAGCTGCGGGGCCGGGCCGGGGCTGTGGGGCAGCCGGGGCTCAGCGCCGGGCGCTGCCTGAGCCCAGCACCCCCCGGCAATTGCAGGCCCGGCAGTGGCCCCCGGCCCCCAGGAGGCTGCGGGACGCCCCGGCCGCTGCCCGGCCCCGTGGAGCTGCCGGCCCTGCCCGCCGGGGGGGCCGCGTTTGGACACTGCGGCAGGACAGGCACCGGCTCTGGGATACGGGCTGGCCACGGCAGCCACAGCACAAGGAGCAGCAGGACAAAGGAACAGCTGGGAAATGGGGATTGGACATGCAAGCATCCAGATTAGCTTTTAAGGACTTTCTCTGGGTCAGTGCAGAAAGGAATGATTTAGCAGAAAGCTCAGCAGCTGTCAGAGGATGAGCACCCCCAGGCACTGAGGGGGCTGCAGGAGGGGCAGAAGAAGCCCCTGGAGCACTTGGTCACAAAGGCACAGCAGGGGAATGCAAGAAGGGAGGAGGAAAAGGCCAAGGGGAAGGCAAAGGCCATGGCAGAGTTTCTACAGCCCCTGAGGGATAAACCCCAGGGCCCAAGGGGGCTCCAGCACCCAGGGGACTGAGTTTGAAATGCAAGAATTTTCATTTGCACCTAACTGTGATTGTAATGTACTGAGAAGAGATTTGATAGCTAAATTCGAATGCAAATTAACATTGCAAAAGGTGTTACAGAGTCAAGTTCTGTTTTGCCTTTGTGTCAAATATCTGGCAAGGCCTAAGCTGATGTGAACTCAGAAGTTTGGGCAGCTCCAGAAAAATAGGGAAAATGAGATATGGAGCCTCTCCAAAGCTCTTTGAAGCAACCAGGACAAGCGGTGTCTAAAAGCAGTACCCTGCTCCAAGAGAGGGAAGGCAGAGCTTTCAGCCTCTTATTGAGTCCCTGCTAAAGGCAGGGCTTTTGAAGCCAGGGATCTCTCCCTGTAATGCTCCTATCCTGCCGGTCAAGATATCAGATGGAATCGATAGAATGCTGCAGGACCTAAGGAAAATAAATGAGATTATCCAACCCAGGTACCTAACAGTCTCAGATCCTTACACCATCTTCAACCAGGTGCCCTCCTCACACTGACACCATTCAGTCCTTGATGGCAAAGATGCTTCCTGGTGATGCCCACGTACACAGTATGGAAAACTAGTATTTGCCTTTTAGTGGGAATAAGAGATAGAAGGGAAAATGGAAAATACATGGACGGTCCTTCGACAGGGATGCACGGAAGCACCAGCCTTATTGGGGCAAGCCTTGCAGAAAATATCACAAGAATTTACCCCACCCCAGGGATTGGGTTAATGCAGGATGGGGATGACTTGCTGCAATCAGGAGGACAAGAAGTGGCAGAAGAAGCCTCTGTGAAATGGCTGAATGTTCAGGCTAAAAAGCATCTTTGAGTATTTGAAATAAAAGAGGAAATTTTGGAGAAAAGAGTTAAATATTTGGGACATATTTTGACTGAGGGTTTGTGGTGTATTGACCCAGAGAGGGACCAGGGAATCTCAGAAGTAATCCAGGACTAAAAAGCAGGTGCAAGAATTCTGAGGATTAAGAGGAAATTGCAGGACCTGGATTGAAGATTCTCTGCTCTAGCCACAACATTTTATGACTTTTTAAATCCAAATATCCTCAGTGTTGTGCTATGGACAGGAGAAAAGGAAAAAAACCTGAGAAAATGAAAAACAACAAAATGACTGGACCACCAGCTATGTCTCCTCCAGACAGAGAAAAAGAAAAATGAATTCTAGGTGTGTTATAAGTGTACATTATATTATTGAGACTTTGCAAATATTAAAATGAATCCTATATGCTGGAAAACATTGCTGTATGAATATAGTTTCTTTTAGTTCTGCAATTAACAAAACTTATAAACAGTTGTGTGATAAATATATTTTTCTTGGAGTGTAACGTAAAAATCTTTTGTTCATGTAACAAACTTGGAAAATGGTAAAGAAGATAAATCAGGAAATTCTTCACATTCCTGGATTATGGGACACCAGAACCCCAGGGAAGGCAAAAACAGTGATTTACAGGTTGGAGGGGAATGATTGTGAATAATGCATGAAGGTCTATGAATATGCAACATGTTGCTGCAGTTAGGAAGTGTTTTCTGAGTCAGTGTGTGCCCTTGGCTGAAGGCCAAGCATCCGGCCATTATAACCTTTGGCCAGAGCCAGGGCAGATATTCAATTCTCTCCCTTGGAATTGATCTTTGCAATTCCTTACCCTGGTAATTCTCCACCTAGTGCGGGCTGGAGATAAGGGATGTGTATTTCAAGCAGTCTGTGGCCAGAATCCTGTCTCTTGTGAAATCTCTGCCACAGGAAGCTGGGCTGGCACAGAGCCTGCCTTGGCACTTTGCTGTTCACAGCATCCACCCAGGACTCTGCCTCTCAATTACACTCACACACTGGGCTGCCTGCGATTCCACTGCTGGAAAATATACCAAATTTAAATTTTTTTACATTTCATTTTACTAGTCAGGCTCGGCTTGCCTTTCTATCAGGAAAGAAATTTTAAAAGGTTTTTTTTAAGGGATGTTGCACCACTCAACAGAGATGAGTTTAACATCTCAACAGACTGGGAATAGCCCAAAAGATTCCCAGAAAGATAACAACATTCAACAAAACATCAAAGAAACATCAGCAAACATCAAGAAACACCCACCCCAGACACTGCCCCGGCATAGATGTAGACACCTGGTCTGGAAAAGACTGAGAAGGAAATCCAGGAATGTGGATCTAATTAACATCAGAAGAGGAGAAATCCGTGTGCAATAGGAAACCAAACACTAAGAACTACACAACTTTAAAGCAATGAACACTAAACCAATGGATTTCAATGGGTTCGGACTGTAAAAAGTTAAGGGAAAATCTAGTAAAACTCACATGTCATGGAATGATTTTCTCTGTACACCCGGGCTATGTGTGGATGAAATTACTTCTGTTGCACATCCTGACCAGGATCAAGTAATGCCTTAACTCTCTAACACTAAAGATATTGTTGGAGAGATTTTTATTGTCCCTGCAGTTTCAGTGACAAGATTACACCATGAGAAAAATTTTTCACATTAATCCTACTTTTAGATTGTCAGTTAGGTTTGGGCCAGGGGTGTGACAAGCAATTTTTACTCCTAGGAGAAGAGGCAGAAAAGACTTGATTGCATTGGAATATTTTTCTATATATTTGTGGTGGCTCTTAATGACGGCAGAATTTCGGAATGGATCTTTAGAAGCTCACCTTTAAGTTGCATTTTGCAAACCTAGAAGAGTACAAATGGTGAGGCTTTAACGCATAAACTGTTAATAAAAAATCGTTAAAAAAAATAATAAAGAAAAATAAAGCAGATTGTGAGGGTGGACGTGTGAATCACCTAAAGGCTGCTCTGGAAGAAAATCCTAGTTCCAGGCAGCCAGGAGAGGAGTTTTAGAAATGCAAATTAACATTGCTCTGGAGAAGTGTGGACAATGACCAAGGGCCTTCTTACCTGAGGGAGGAATTTCCCTGAGTCCATCTGCCCCTCACCCCAGCTCTGCCTGCTTGCACAGATGGAATTTGCACAACTAAAGGCAGAGCCCATAGTGAGGATATCTGACTGCAACAGAAATTGGTTAAGCTGCAAAGGGAAACAGCAAACGGAGAATATTGAGCAAATTTCATGAAAAAAAGTGTGTGTGTGGGGGGGATCATCCCTCTCCCCAAAGCAATGAGGTGTTTTTGCTAGTCCAGAGAAATCACTTGAGAATCCAAACATTTTATCATTTCATAAGATAAAAGTGTTCAATTGATGCAGACCTGGCTGGAGGGAGCACCCCAAAAAGGGAAAAAGATGAACGGCCACCAGAACAAATGCTACAACACCATGGACCAGCCCCTGGGATCCCTAACGAATTCATATCAGGACACAGAAAATCCATCCATAATTTGAGTGGCATAATTAGGTTTAAAAGTATCCTTGAAATAATAACCAAGGAGACAGCTCCAGCTCCTGACCTTCCTGCTGACCAAGCTGCTGAAATGAGGAACGAGACATTTCACCATGGGATGGAATCAGATTATCTACTTACAGAAGAAGGAGGAGTTTGTGGAAAATTAAGTGACACAAACGGCTGTTTGCAAACAGATGATAACCGAAAAGTGGTGAAACAGATAACAAAGGAAATAAGAAAATATCTCGTATTCCGGAGAAAGGATGGGAATGGGACAAATTTTCGCGTTTCTCTGGCAGACCACGGCTTAAACGAATGCTGCTGCTCCTCTGACGTGCTGCAGCAACTCTCAGCTTTTTACCATGCACGACACCTTGCACCAAAGAGGATGCAGGAAAAAAAATTGAGTCAATGGAAATTAAAAGTTTGTAAAGGCAATTCTTGAGAATATGAGAAAAGGAAGGATTTAAAGCAGTAAGATTAATATCGTAGTAGGGGTGCATATTAAGAGGGACATGCAGTAGGTGGATCGGGAAGTCTGAACCTTCCAAGTATCTCAGCCAGAGGGGAATGGGAGAGGGAGATGCAGACGGGAAAATGAGGATAAAAAGGAGGCTGCGCTTTAGAGACCGCATGGCAAATGCCGCATGGCCTCTCTCTTTGTTCATCAATAAAGTCACTTTTACAGGACTCCTCTGTCTCCTGCGGGCACACAAACCTCTGGCCACGGGAATTTTCCCGCACAGCCCCGGGCACAGGGCAGACACCTCTGTGCCACCCACAGCAACCGGGACGAGCCAACGCTGCTCCGGCACCGGCTCCTGCCGAGGCCCCAGCGGGAAGGAGACCGCGGGCAGCCGCTCCCGCAGCGCCCTCAGCCCAGCGCCAACACGGGCCGGCACCGGCACAACCAACCCGCCAGAGCCCCCTGCCGCCCCCTCGGCCCGCAGCGAGCCCCGAGCCCCCGCACAACCGAGCGCGACTCCCACCTGCGCTGGGGCCGCCTCCGAGCTCCGCCGCCGCTGTGGCTGAGGAATTCGATGGGATGTGTTGCCTTAACCTTTCTGACCACTCCCAGCCCATCTATGCCAGCATTCAAGCCCTGAAAGAAGGTGTGAATTAACTTCGGGTAGATAATGGGTACGACTGGCTGAACTGGCTCTTAGGGCACTGGGGACTCACTGGCTGGGTTAGGAATTTAGTTCAAATAGGTTTGTATGTATTAGGCATCATATTATGCATTGTAGTAGTTATTCCTTGTATTTTACAGGGTGTTAAGAATTTAATTGACAAATCGCTGAAGAGTGTATTTTTAGTTAAAAGAAACGGGGGAGGTGTGGATATGGGTAATGCAAATGAGCCTGATAGTACTGCAGATTTAATCAGCAAATGCAGCCTGACAACGAGGATGCCTGGCAAGAGCAAACAGAGACCTGACTGCAAGAGGACTGGATCAAGTCTGGGTTATGGGAAATAAGATTTTACTAAGTCCAAATGTAAAGTTTGTCTATGTGAGAGTTTTCTATGTAAGGTTTGTCTATGTGATTGCAGTAAAATATTGCCAGCCTTCCTGTAAATGGTATATAAGCACATGTAGTGCTCATTAAAAATTGGATTTTGATCACCATTCAGTGTCCCCGTCTCTCTCTCATCGTCGATAGTTCAAGTACTCCCAGTGGGGTCCTGGAAAGAGAATGGTGGCACATCTACTGCCTGCTACCCCCCTCCAGGCAATATTCAACTATTTCGTTCACAGACTAATCTTCTAGCACTCTTAGTGGGGTCAGCAGAGCCACTTCCCACTGGTGGGGGCAAAGAGCACCCTCTGTGCCTTTGTGGTGGGAGCAGACAGTGTTGTCTCAAAGGAAAGGTCAGAGAGAGACCAAGCTGGATCTCTGCCTCCTGCCCCTCACCCCACAAGGGCAGGAGGACACAAAACTGAGAATGCTTTTTTCTTTTCGGTCCTATCTTTCCCAGGAGCTTGACTAGTTTGAAGGAGAGGATTAGAAGGATTTCTTGAGGATCACTGCCAGTGCACAGCACACATGGCATCCCTCACCCCTTACATCATCCTGGGATGGAGGGGTAGGAACCAACAACAGCCCTACCCCACTGCTCCAGAAGCCAAACTCCCCATGCAAGCATTTAGTTATGGCCTTCTTAGAGAACCACATTCCCACCCAAATCTTCCCCTCTGCAGCAGCTCATTCCCACAGGAACTGGCAGAGCAGATGGGCTTTGGACATTGGCTGGCTTCCATTGCACTCCTTGCCCTGGAGCTGGCACGGCAGGAGAAGGGCTCTGGTGAACCTTCTCTTCCTCCCATGTAGGCTCTAACCCAGCTGCCAGAACTTCAAGTTCTCAGAGCACTTCTGGGCTCTGAGCAGCGGCCACGGGAGGAGAAGATGCAACTCCAAAGGCAGCAGTTCCCAGGCCCAGCTCCTGCCATCCCAGTGGGGCTGCTCGGTGGTTCAGGAGAGGAAGGGAAGGGCAAGTGCAGGTGGCAGTAGCTCACTTTGGACTGAAAGAGGGAAAGGTAATTTATTCACTTTGAAATCCCTGCATTCAAGCTCTGATTTCAACATGAAAGAGAAGTAGCACCTTCTTGTGTTTAATTTGGGTGAAGAACAACTGTTACATTTGATGTGGTAAGCAGTTCAATTATCAGAGGGAAAGTGTACAGCAAAATTAGTGTTCACAGAGAGAGAGAAAAGTCAGGAGGTAGCAAAAGAGAAGAGGAAAAGAAAGCACACCCCAAGCCAGTGTTTTTCCCAAATCCAGGATTTTCTGTTTGTAGGGAATGGGGTGCAGAGTAGCTTTCCCTTGAGATTCAGGACTGAGAGGCCAGAGCTAGAAAGGTTTTTCAGTGAGAAATCCCCTCTCCCACATCTGTACAAGAGCTGTTCTTTAGCTTTTACATGGATGTTTAAAACCTGACATATCCTTTGCTCATGTGACTCATCCCTCGACCAGTAAACATATTTGGACTTAATTACTCTCTTAGTCTATTCTATTACACAACTCTATATCATCTTAAGTTCTTTGGTGTTGGAGTCATATTTCCACCCGGCTAGTTTTCTTCCCGGGGGGCTATTTAAGGGTCTATCTGTTGACATATTTCCATTTCTTTTTCCCCTAGTGAATTCCTTTCTTGCTCTTAGTCCCATTCTTCCCGCCAATCACCGGTTCTCACAACAAAAGCAGCCTTCCCGACAGACAATTACAGGTCCTTGAAAGCAAAGCTGGACTACCAGGAATGTTTTTACAGATCAAGATCTGATTTCTTAGGAGCATTAGTGTTAAATAAATGAGGATTTTCTCAAGAACTGTCTGAAAGTTCCCACTGTTCTGGATTTGACTGGGCTTCATTTCTTCCCAGAAAGTGGCACAGGGATGGGATTGGATGCAGGATGGGAATGCTGTGTATGACAGGGAGAGAATTTGGTTGTTGCTAAGCAAGGCTTGCCCTCCTCAAGGACTCTGCAGGGTCCTAGAAGCCACTCAATATCCCATGCTCTGCCATCGAGGAGGTGACAAAGAGCCCGGAGGGAGCCTGTCCAGGACAGCCCAAGGGACTGGACAGAGGGATATTGTCGGTGCTGGGAGCACCTGGATGTTGGACCAGCCAGCTCCTGCTGCCTTTTGGTGGTGCCTGAGCAGGGCTGTGACGATGCCAGGGACATCCTGCAGTGACATCTCCCCTGTCCGTCTGGGCGTGCGCTCGGTCCCAAAGCTCATCCTGATCCTGATCTCAATCTCACTCCATGTTGAGACACACTCACTCTCCTGGATTTAATCTCATCCCAGTGCCAGACTCGTGCAGCCCCAGAGCCAATCTCAAGGCCAGGCCTAAGGCAAATGGCACATTTAGCCTTAACCCCAATTCCAGCTCTAATCTAAAACCCATCTCTAACTGCAAAGCCCAGCCCCAATTCCAGACCCTACCACATGCTCAGCCCTAAACCAAATGCCACGTTTAGCCCTATGCCCAAAGCCAGCCCCAATTGCAACTCTAAGCCCAATCCCAATGGCAGTCTCAAGCCCTAAGTGCAGCTTTGAGTGCCAGCCCACACTCCAATGCCAGCTTTAGCTTGAATTCCCAAGCTCAGCCCCAATTCCTGCCCTAAGGCCAACACTGTTCTTAGTCCTAAGCCCAATGGCAGCCCCAGTCACACTCCCTAGCCCAATCCTGGCTCTGAACTCAAGATCACTGTGATAAATATATTACACTGTCGGCTTTAGCAATTGTTAGAGTGAATACCATGTGTTTCATAAGGTTGACTTCCGTAAAAGAAGTTTTCCTAAAGTTTAGAGATCTTTTAATGCAAATGTTGTGTTGTGAATGTTGCTGAGGAGTTGTTGTAATGTTAACATTTAACCAGTGAAGGAATTCACACCTGTTGAATGTATTGAAAAGTAACAAATGATGAGGACTGGGAAAACTGCACATGCTTGAAAAAGGTAGGATAGGGGAGAAACTCAGTTTAAGTGTTGGAATATGTATAGCCTTTTGTAAATATGTATTGGGCTGATGCAATACCCAGGTGGGCAGGGGGTAGTCTCTGCCCTCACCGATTCGGGGGGACTGGCACTGGCTCCATCCCCCTCTGATCTAGGGGGGCCAGTGCAGTCGCTGTTGTTACAGATGAGCAATGTGGTGGTTGGCTCTCACAATTAAAGGATGAACAGTGTGTGTATGTTAAGATAAGTTTTGTGGATGTATAGTGATGTTATTGTAATATATCCTCCCATAGTCCTCTTTCCCCTCTCCCTTGCATTGTTGTCACAACATGGCTCAGGTACTGGGGGCATTTGGGGAGGGCCGGCTTGTTCCTACACCTGACCTCCAGTGCCGATGTAAGAAAGGAGTCTCCAGCAATGGATGGCAGAGAAGGAATTCGGCGACAAGACTTTGGGAGGGCCCAGGGCCATAAAAGGCAGAACATCCATTCTGTAGGTGAGCACGTGGGGGTTTAGTCCTGTACTTCCAGTGCTGATTTTTCTCCTTTCTCAGTCTCTTGTTGTATTTTCATGCTAAGATTTAATAAACCTCATAAAATGTTAAAAAGTGAGCGTTGTTTGTCCCACCCTGCACTGCCGAGGTAAGAGGTGCAGCTGGAAGGAGGGAGGGGTGAGGGAAAGCTGGTTTGAAGGGTCTTCATTTACTCCTCATTGTCCTGCTTTGAGTTTCTGGAGTTTTTGCCAGCAATCTCTCCCCTCCACTCATCCACAGGGGTTTGGAGCAGTTTTCCCATTGTGGGGAAATCAAAGCCATGCACTGACGCTCCTAATTAGGGGTAGGAGAAGTGAGACTCCAGGGCTGCCCGCTGAGCCGGAGCCAGCGAACACGCAGGGCTGGGAAAGGCGTGCCGGGAGCTGCGGAGAACTTTGTTTGTGTTTCCAGGCCAATGGCGGCTCGGGCCCGGGCCCGTTCCAGGGCTGTTCCTCATCTCCGCCTTTGCCCTCCCACAGCCCGGGGGGCCCTGAGAGCGCGGGCCGAGGCTGGGCCGTGTGCAGAGCCCGCCCCTCGCTGCCATTGGCTGATTGTGCCAATGTCACTCCTGGTTGTCGCGCGCTGATTGGGCAGAGCAGCAAAGGCGCCATTGTGGCAGCGTCTGTGCGGGCCCGGCAGCGGCGGCAGCGGCCGGAGCCCGGGGAGGCGGCGGCGGAGCTCGGAGGCGGCCCCAGCGCAGGTGGGAGCCGCGCTCGGTTGTGCGGGGGCTCGGGGCTCGCTGCGGGCCGAGGGGGCGGCAGGGGGCTCTGGCGGGTTGGTTGTGCCGGTGCCGGCCCGTGTTGGCGCTGGGCTGAGGGCGCTGCGGGAGCGGCTGCCCGCGGTCTCCTTCCCGCTGGGGCCTCGGCAGGAGCCGGTGCCGGAGCAGCGCTGGCTCGTCCCGGTTGCTGTGGGTGGCACAGAGGTGTCTGCCCTGTGCCCGGGGCTGTGCGGGAAAATTCCCGTGGCCAGAGGTTTGTGTGCCCGCAGGAGACAGAGGAGTCCTGTAAAAGTGACTTTATTGATGAACAAAGAGAGAGGCCATGCGGCATTTGCCATGCGGTCTCTAAAACGCAGCCTCCTTTTTATCCTCATTTTCCCGTCTGCATCTCCCTCTCCCATTCCCCTCTGGGTGAGGAACTTGGAAGGTTCAGAGTTCCCGATCCACCTACTCCATGTCCTCGTTAATATGCACCCCTACTACGATATTAATCTTACTGCTTTCAATCCCTCCTTCTCTCATTTTCTCAAGCATAGCGCTTACGAACTTTTAATTTCCATTGTCTCAATCTCTTTTCCTGCGTCCTGTTTGACGCAAGGTGTCGTGCATGGTAAAAAGCTGAGAGTTGCTGCAGCACGTCAGAGGAGGAGCAGCATTTCTTTAAGCCACGGTCTGCCAGGGAACCACGAAAACGTGTCCCATTCCCATCCTTTCCCTGTTTGGACTGGTACATGAGCTAATTTCTTATTTCCTTTGTTATCTGTTTCACCACTTTTCGGTTATCATCTAGTCGCTAACAGCAATTTGAGTAATTAATTTCCCACAAAGTCCGGCTCCCTCTTTTAATAGATAATCTGATCCCATCCCATGGTGAAATGTCTCATTCCTCATGTCAGTGGTTTGGTCGGCAGGAAGTTCAGGAGCTGGAGCTGTCTGCTTGGTTATTATTTCAAGGACAGTTTTTAAGCTAATTATGCCACTCAAATTATGGATGGATTTTCTGTGTCCTGATATGAATTCGTTAGGGTTTCCAAGGGCTACTCCATGGTGTTGTAGGATTTGTTCTGGTGTCTCTTCATCTTTTTCTTATTTTGGGTGCTCCCTCCAGCCGGGGAAGAATCAATTGACAACTTTTTTCTAATTAAATCCTCAAATACTTGGATACCAAACTGATTTCTCTGGGCAAGAAAATACATTTCTGATATGCCCTATATAGCCTGGACAGTGGCAGCACATGTTGGAGTGAGGAGAGGGATGATTTTCCCCCCGGTTTTTTTCATGAAGTTTTCCCAACATTCTGCGTTTGCCGTTTCCCTTTGCAGCTTAACCAATTTCTGTTGCAGTCAGATATCCTCACTATGGGCTCTGCCTTTAGTTGTGCAAATTCCATCTGTGCAAGCAGGCAGAGCTTGGGGTGAGGGGCAGAGAGAATCGGCCAAATTCCTCCCCCAGGCAAGAAGATCCTGGGGCATTGTCCACACTTTGCTTCAGGTAATTTGCATTTCTAAAGCTCCCCTCACGGCTGCCTCGAACCGATTCTTCTCTTCCAGAGCTGCCGTTTGGTGATTCACATGTGCACCCCCACAACCTGCTTGTTTTGTTTTGTTTTGTTTTGCTTTGCTTTTTTTCTAAACGATTCTGTATTAACTGGTTATGCATTAAAGTCTCACCATTAATACTCTTCTAGTTTTGCCAGATGCAACCTAAAGATGTGCATCCAAAAATCCATTCCGACATTCTGCCATCATTAAGAGCCTCCTGCAAATATGTACAAAAATATTCCAATGCAATCAAGTTTTTTCTGCTTTTCCTGGGAGTAAAAATTGTCACAACCCTGGACCAATCCTAACTGATAATATAAATGTGGGATTATTATGAAATTTTTTTCTAATGGAGTAATCTTGTCAGTTAAACTGCAGGAAAAACAAAACTCTCCAATAATATCTTTAGTGTTAGAGAGTCAAGGTTTTACTTGATTCTGGTCGGGGTGTGCAACAGAAATCATTTAATCCACACATAGCCCGGATGTGCCAAGAAAATGATACCATGACACGTGAGTTTTACTAGATTTTCATAAAGGTTTTACAGCCTGAACCCATAGAAATCCACTCGTCTATTCCTCATTACATCAAAGTTGTGTGGTTCTTAGTATTTTGTTTCTTAGCAGACCCGGATTTCTCCTCTTGTGATGTTAATTAGGTCCGAACTCCTGGATTTCCTTCTCAGCCTTTTCCAGACCAGGTGTCTCCATCTGTGCTCTATGCCGGGGGCAGTGTCTGGGGTGGGTGTTCTTTGATATTTGCTGATGTTTCGTTGAGGTTTTGTTGATGGGCATTCTCTTTGTGGATATCTTTTGGGCTTTTCCCAGTCTGTTGACATGTTAAACTCATCCCTATTGACTGGTGTAACACCCCTTAAAAAGTTCTTTAAAATTTCTTTCCCCTCTTTCCCCAGTGCAAAGGCAAAACAAGCCTGAGTTGAGAAATAACTTTTAAAAATTTAAACAAGGTATATTTTCCAACAGTGGAATCCCGGGCAGGCCAGTGTGTGAGTGTAACTGAGAGGCAGAGTGGAATTCTGCCATTGTCTTCCCCAGCAGCTGTGGGAGTGCAGGCACTCTTTTGGTTATCAAAGCTTTAATTTGATGCAAGACTTGACCAACAGGAGATCCTCCTTCCAGCAGTTTTTGGGCCTCAGGTCCCATTAAAGCTGTGGCTGCACAATTCTGCAGACAATGAGGCCACTCTGGCCACTGGGTTAAACATTTTAGCATGAGAATTCCTTTGGCATGGCCCTGTTTAGCATTCTCATACAATTCAAATTCTTTTTCCCTTTGTGGTAGGGCCAGGGCAGGAGGTTCAGTTAATCTGCTTTTTAACACTTGAAAATTCTGCTTTCCTCCTGCTGTCCATCCCTCCAGTTTCTTGACTGGCAAGACAGGAATGTCTTAGGAAGAAATCCCTGGCTCCAAAAGCCCTGCCTTTAGCAGGGACTCAGTAAGAGGCTCTAAGCCCTTGCTTCCCTCCCTTGGAATAGGGTATTGCTTTCAGACTCCAGTTGTCCTTGTTGCTTCAAAGTACTTTGGAGAGGCTCCATATCTAATTTCCCTATTTTCCTGGAGCTGCCCACACTTCTGGTTTCACTTCAGCATAGGCCTTGCCAGACATTGGACACAAAGGCACAACAAGCCTCTGTATCACCTTTTCCAATATCAATTTGCATTCCCAATTTAGCCATCAAATCCCTTCCCAGTAAATTACAATCACAATTAGGAGGAAATAAAAAATCCTAAATTACAAACCCATCCCCCACATCTGCTAACAGCGGTTGAATAAAACACACCAGCTCACCTTTCCCATTTATCCCCTGAATAATTTTTGGCGTTTTGTCACCTTAAATCTAAGATTGGGAGTGGATGGAGAGGTCTCTGTGTCCATCAGGAAAGGCCTCCTCTCGATCCAGATCCACCCTGAATGTTCTCAAGGGCCCCAATGCTCTGTGTCCCTGGTGTAATGGGAGCTGTGACACCCCTGACAATGAATGTCCATCAAGGGCTGGACTTGCTCCTCCTGAGGGTGCTCCTGTATCTGCTTCCATTGTCCTTCTGCCCTGCAAATGGAACCCTGATTCCTTCCCAGGGACTGTTTGGGTTGGCTCTCCCCTGCCGGGGAGGGCAATGCCTCTGCCAGGTCCTTGTGGCCGACCCCGTCCCCTGGGTGCTGGGGCCCCCTTGGGCCCTGGGGTTCATCCCTCAGGGGCTGTAGAAACTCTGCCATGGCCTTTGCCTACCCCTTGGCCTTTTCCTCATCCCTTCTTGCATTCCCCTGCTGTGCCTTTGTGACCAAGTGCTCCAGGGGCTTCTTCTGCCCCTCCTGCAGCCCCCTCAGTGCCTGGGGGTGCTCATCCTCTGACAGCTGCTGAGCTTTCTGCTAAATCATTCCTTTCTGCAGTGACCCAAGAAAAATGCTTAAAAGCTCCTCTCGGTGCTTGCACGTCCAATGCCCATTTCCCAGCTGTTCCTTCGTGCTGCTCCTTGTGCTGTGGCTGCCGTGGCCAGCCCGTATCCCAGAGCCGGTGCCTGTCCTGCCGCAGTGTCCAAACGCGGCCCCCCCGGCGGGCAGGGCCGGCAGCTCCACGGGGCCGGGCAGCGGCCGGGGCGTCCCGCAGCCTCCTGGGGGCCGGGGGCCACTGCCGGGCCTGCAATTGCCGGGGGGTGCTGGGCTCAGGCAGCGCCCGGCGCTGAGCCCCGGCTGCCCCACAGCCCCGGCCCGGCCCCGCAGCTCCCCACAGGCCCCCAGCCCGTGCTCCCGGTGCCGCCCCTCTGCGCCCGCTCCTGCCGCTGCCCAGCACAGAGAAACCCCCTGCAATCCTGACCTCCTTGTGTGCCTGTCCTGGCAACCGGGGATACAAAGGATCTGCAGCAGCTGGCAACTCTTGAGGATGAGAGCCTGCTGAAAAACATCCCCATCCTCAGTATTTTTCTCTTCCTCCTCTTTTCCATCATCCATTTTCTTCCCACATAGATTTTTCCTGCTGCCTCTTTCCTGAACCATATTCCTGCACACTCCCCTTCACCCAATCCCTTCCCAGCACACCAACACCATCCATTCCCTGTTGTCTAAATCCCTTCTGGACTTCCGTTATTGACTCCCTAGGTGTCCATGTCCTTGATTACCTCTGGGAGAATGTGCAAACTCCCTCACCATGCTCGCAAGGGACCCTTCAGAGATATTTTGGAATCATCATCCCTTTTGCCGGGATCCCTTCGTGGCTTTCCCTTTCTACCCTCCATGGGTGCCCTTCCATGTTTAGTCCCCGAAGATCCCACTGTAGTCCCTGCTGAGATTTTCAGTGCTCTCTGGCTGCCGACTCTTCCCAGCCCCCCTGATCTGTCACTCGTCTGTCTCCTGGTCACTCTCGGGTACCCAGTCCATGCCCGGCGCCGCAGCCACACAAGGGAGCCGGTCACCCAAACTGGGTGAGGCACCTTCAGCTCCATTCACTGCCCCCCCGCCCCGGACGGGGCAAGGAATTCCGGTCGAGTCCCAAGGTGTGTGGGACAATTCACATCACCAGAGGATTCTGTGCACAAAGAAGACAGAGGAGTCCTGTAAAAGTAATTTCATTCAAAAAAAAAGGGAGAGTCAATGGGCCATTTCCCAAGGGGTCTCTGCAATTGTTAGTAGACAGAGCATCCTTTTCATCCTAATTTTCCCAGCTGCATCTCCCTCTCTCTTTTCCCATTGGCTGAACTTCTTGAGAGGTACAGACTTTCCAATGCACCTGCTGTATTCCCCCCCCCCCCCCCCCCGTTAATATGCACCCCACTTTTGAATAGCTAGCGATATTCATGGCTCTGTTAAGTGTTTGTTCTTCCTCTGGGAGTTCATGAATTGAGCAGGACCTTGGCTGAGCAGCAGTCTGTGTGGTCAATTAATAACATTTTCTGACCCTGATGGCTTCTGCTGTCACTTCCTTATGTCCGCGTCCCCGGTCCTGTGTCCAAGCGGATTCGCAGCCTGTGTTTGTAGAGACCCTTTGCTGTTGTTCCTTGCATGGGGGTCCCCCGTTTTGGGGCCATCCCCCCTGGAGCAGGGTGTCCCGGCTTGGTGCAGCCCCGCCCCTCGGGCAGCGCTGAGCCAATGAGAGCGCGCGGCGGTGATGACGCAGCAGTGTCCAGGCAGAGCCGCAGCTCCCAGCGTTGCCCACCTGGAGCCACCTGCGCCCGGCCCGGGCCCCAGCGCCCCCCGGCAGGGGAATTTGGGGAGGTGGGAGGGGGGGAGCGCCAAGGCCGGGCCCCCCCGCGCTGTGGTGGCGGCAGCGGCTGCAGTGGGGAGCGAGTGCGGGCGGGAGCGGCCGAGAGCCCAGCGCTGCCCCAGCCCGAGCTGCCCCAGCTCCATCGCTGCCCCTGCGCTGGGATGCTGTGGGTTTGGGGGGAAGAGGGAGCCGGCAGTGGGTGCTGGGCCTGGGGGCAGCAGGAGAAGGGAAGGAGAAGCGGGGTTGAAGAACAAAATGGTCAAACGATGCCTGTGGAAGGAGCAGGTGGGATTGTGCAGGAGAAAGAAGAATAATGGGCGGGAGTGTGAGGAAGAGTAGGGACACCGCAGGAGGGTCAGAAATGAGAAGCAGCACAATGTTCCACCCCTCCCTGTATCTGTAGCCTCTCCCACAGCCCCAGGAGCGTTGCTCCCCCCATATGCAGCAAGTGACCGAAGAGGATGATCCATGATTTTCACAGGGGTGAATCTTGGTGTTTGTGAGCTTTATAGGGCTAAATGTTGGTGCTTTGGTTTTTTGCAGGGGCTGAATCTTTATATTTTGGAGGGGATTTGGGCTGCAACTTACTTTTTGGGGAGTGTTTGATCTATGTCTTGATGTTTGGATAATTTTTGTGCTGAATCGTGGTGTTTTGGAGGTTCTTATAGACACAAGATGCCAAATGACTTCCTGAGATGAACTTTGGAAGGAGGAACCCCCAGCCCAAGGTGCTCTTTTTTTTTTTTCCCCTCAAACTAGGATTTGTCATTCCCATGCCGTGGGTAGATGGAGGAGGAAAAGCCCCAGAGATCCCTCACGAGGAGGGCTGCAAACCCAGCCCAGGGAGCTGCGAGGAGGAAAGACCCTCCCTGAGCCGGGAAGGCGGCCGGAGATCCAGGCAGAGCTCAGAGCTGGTGGAGAAGTCTCCTGGAGGAGAGAAGCCCCACAAGTGCTTGGAATGTGGGAAGGGTTTCAGCTACAGGTCCCAGCTGATCCGGCACCAGATGATGCACACTGGAGAACGGCCCTATGAGTGTGGGAAATGCAGGAAGAGCTTCAGGACTATTTCTCATCTGATGGAGCACCAGGTGATCCACACAGGGGAACGGCCCTACACCTGCTTGCAATGTGGGAAGAGCTTTGGGCAGAGTTCCCACCTGAGAAGCCACCAGCGCATCCACAGTGGGGAGAGGCCCTACGAGTGTCCCAAGTGTGGGAAGAGGTTTCAGACCAGCTCCAATCTCCTCAAACATGAGCGGATTCACACAGAGGAGAGGCCCTTCCGCTGCCCCGACTGCAGGAAGGGATTCAAGCACAACTGCACCCTCATCAGGCACCGGCGCATCCACACTGGGGAGAGGCCCTACGAGTGTCCTGAGTGTGGGAAGAGCTTCTCAGACAGCTCAGCCTTGACCCGACACCAACGGAGTCTCCACTAAGGGAAGCCCTGTGAGTGCCCCGAGTGTGGGAAGAGCTTCGTGCTCTGCTCCAGCTCCATCCCCAATGGGAGGATTGGTGTTGGATGGTAGAAAAAAACACAAAAACACAACAAACAAACAAAAAACCCCCCCAAACAAACAAACAAAACAACAAAAGAAACCCAAAAAACCAAAACCAAAAACCCACCAAAATAGTGATACGCACAGAAGCAATATAAAAACACCAAAATCAAACAAAAGGAATAGTCAGCTTCGAAATAAAGAATGGAGAAAAGTCATGAACTAACATTTCTCTTTTTTTTAAACTATGGAGAAAAAACTCTTGTTTCCTCTAAAACATGTAAAAATATTTTGAAGTGAATATGACTGTTCCAACTGTACATATAAAGAAAAGCATTAATATTAAAGTAAACAAATGTTAAAATTGCAGTAATCTCCTAGGTTTAAATAATAAGAAAACCCCTGCTGTCCCCCCCAATAAAACAAAAAGGAAGAAACTCTATTCTCAAAAATGAAGTAAGGTTTTGTTTAAACTGTTATAATCCTTAAACTGTGCATCAGAAGTTAATATAGTCCTCAATAAAAGTTATGAGAAAAATTGTTAGTCTGTATAAAGGATTTTTAGATAGTAATCAGATTTCCATTCTCCTGGGAAGCTAATCACTGTAATATCAAAACAAGAAGAATCCGTTTTCTTATGAAGAAATCTCCATAGACTGAAAAAAAGTCTCCTCTTTCAAGTAAATGAGTGAAAAACTATTTTAGAGATGGTAGACTGAGTTGTTTTTGTACGTGTTTAGTATTAAAAAAAATGTATTGAAGAAAAAGCTGTAGCCTAAAGTTTTCTTCTAAGGGTTTTTTCTTATAGTTTCTAGTAATAAAATTTCTCTCTATACCATTTAAAGTAAAACCTGGTTTTTCTCTACTTCTTAATCCTCTCTCACAACAAAAAAATTCAAATTAATGAACCAAAACTACTACATTTAACCTCAGTGATTCCAGGATTTTGATTTCCTATTACCCAAGGGTATCTTCTGGAGCCAAATGGTGATTGACTGGGGCAAAGACCAAGATTTTGGAGACAGTGGGGTGGAAACTCCTCCAAAAATGTTCTTCCCTCCCTCCCAAGCACGTGGATCCTCAGCTCGCACAGACACAGAAATTCTTTTATTTTGGCCTTGATTTGCTTTTCATTTCTCTTCATCCCTTTAAAACATCCAACACGGGGTAAAAATAAAGACACTGAACTGAGACATGGGTGGGGACACGGGGGGACAATGACATGGTGGGACACAGACATGGAGAGTGACATGGGGACACATGGACATGGAGGGGGACGTGGCCATCCGTGGGGACATGGGGGGACACAGACATGGATGGAGATGTGGGGGACAGTGACAGGGATGGAAACATGGTGGGGACACAGCCATGGGTGAGGACATGGTGGGACATGGCCAGTGACATGTGGGGACACGGCCACGGCCGGTGCCATGGGGGGAACTTGCAGGGGCTGTGGGGGATGCTGGCTTGGAGGGAGTTGAGGGTTCCTGGCAGGGACTTGGGGCTCGCTGAGGCCTTTGGGGACCCCAGGCCGAGCGGCTCCGGCTGCGCTGGGAGACCCTGGCGGAGGTTCTGGGGCAGCTGCTCAAGGACCCCCTGCCCTGGAGCCCCAGCCGGGCATTGGGCTCCTGGAAGGGAATGAACGTCCTTGTCCCCAGCACGACAGATTTCTTATTTCTTGCAGGTGCAAACGGTTCTCTTACCAGAATAGCTTGTTGTGTTAATTGTTTTCATGCTTAAGATTGTTTTCAACTGGGAACAAGCAAGTAACTTAGCTGCACATAGAAATGACAGGCTAGCTATTAATTTAGCAGAGAGCAAGACCTGATTTTATGAAGTCTTTTATAATTTGTCTACCTGACTGCAACATCTCACCCTTTTTCATTAATTCAAGGAAGGCTCATATGTTCTGATGATAAAATAGCTCTCTCTTGTGAGGGTGTTATCTCATTAAGGTTATCACTGGTTATCTGTTAGATATGGGATAAGATACACAAAAGACCGATTACAATCAACAAAACTTAGCAAATTCTATCATGTCATTGACACAGGGTTTCACAGCATGAGAAAACAAAAGAATAATGTCCAGTGTCTCCTAGGGAAATGGGAATAAATGACCATTGTTTTAAAGTCCAAATAGTCCATTAGCTGGAAATGTTGATCTTTGACATCACTGAATCCAAGTGCTCTTGGATCCTGGAACAGGGAATAACTGAGGAAGGTTAGTAGGAACACTATACCATGATGTTGACACAAGGCTTTTGTTGGCAATTTGCCTGTAAATTTCCAGACACAGCCATGTCTTGGCAGTCCTGCTTCTGGTTTTGTTCTGGCCACGAAGGCTGCATGGTGATTAGGTTCTTTTTCTTCTCACTGGGCTTCATTTTCTTGGAGGCAACTGATGTTTGGCTGAATGAACAGGTGACTACTTTGAAGTTGTTGATGATAAAAACACATGCATACCTTCTCCTTAAGTTAATGACTTAATTAGTCTTTGTAAATTCAATTGATGAGGTTTACCTAAAAATATTTTCTTTTTTTTTTTGTATAAATATTGCATTATTCATATTTCCTTAGGAGTTAATTTCCCCTTCTTTGTTTTAAAAACAGCATGCGTGACTCTTGCACTGAACATGAAGGGAACATCAAAACAAAACAATATATATAGTAAAACCAAACACTTACAGCAATCGGGAATAATTCAGATACAACAATATAAAACATTTCTGATAACAGATATAATTAATAACACATCTGAAATTACAGGATTACCAAGCACTACAACATTGTACCATCATCCCAGTGTCTGCAACAGCTGATAAGCCTCAAATCAGTGAAGAAGTGGATAATCATCACCGGAAAATGATTTGGGACGAAATGAGCGCACAGCCGCCTGTGGCTGCAGTGCAGAGGCAGCTCCCAAGTCGGGCAGCAGACGGCGGGGGGGGAGCTCCGGGCCCCGCGGGGAGAACGGGAGCCTGAGCCGGCGGCGCTGAGCAGCGGGGGCTGCAGCCACCCGAAAGGGGGGTGGGAAAGCGCCACAGCGGGGAACGGGGGGGCTGTGATACCCCCTGAGCCGGGGCCTGAATCCTTAAAAACCGGAATAATCACGGACGGAGACCCTCTAACTAATTAAAGTTACAAAGTGGTGTGTTTATTCACCGGCACGGGAGTCACCTCCCAAAGGCGTGACCGCCCCGAACAAGGTTCTTTGCCCTCTATTTATTGCCCAAGATCTTACATACAATACATGTGCATAACCCCAGCACCTCCCATCCCCATCCCATATTAAAATGAGCCCATTCGTCCTTCACGTGTGCGCAGTTCTTCTCTTGAATTGGGTCAGTGGTCTCAAAGGATGAAGTCAGGAGAGTCTTCATCAGGTCTCTGTGACCCCCTGGAACAATCCAAGGCCTCTTGCTTTGTGATTAACTGTTGTGTTCCGTCAGCGGATTCAGGATCCAGGGTGGTGTGTCGGTGCATTGCCTCTCACAACGGGTCTAGAAATTCAGAAGGGACCCTGTTTAATAGCATACAGGGCTGACCAGTTTATGGTTCTAGGAATTGCTCTTTCCAGCCCCTTCACTATTAATTCCTGGTATTTTGTTAGCTGTGCTGCTCCCTCTGATCTATTAGCATTCCAACCTGGATCCTGAAGGGGAAATAAATCCTTAATGTCCTCCTGTGTTGTTCTGCAATCATCCTCAGCCAGATCTTCAGCCACCTTCAAAGCCAACTGCTTCTCTGAGTCTGTTAGAGAATCAAGCAGTAGCTGGAGGTCAGTCCAACCAGGCCTGTGCTGTCTAACCATAAACTTCATTCTCTTAGCAACACCCATTGGATCGCTCTGATAACTCTTAGCAATCTTTTCCCAGGAATCCAGATCCAATGCAGAAAAGGGAACTTTAACTGGCACTGTTGTTCCCTCAGAGGTTACTGTCTCCCTCAGAGGAGCCTCTCTAATTTGTTTTCAGGTCCTTGATGCTGTGGGACCCTGTGGGGAGGGCCCTTCCTCCTCACTGTCACTGGGGGTGACGGTGGGTACAGTCAGGTTGGCTCTCATGCTTTGGGAATTGGGGGAAATCCTGCTTTAATTCCTGTTCTCCCGAGGGAAGGTGATGCAGGGGATGAAGTGGGGATAGAGGCTGGAGTTGATGGCTACTCTGAATCTACTTTCTCTATCACCCCTCCCCTTTCCTGCCTTTTAGAGGGTGTTTTAAGCAATTCTTCTGTTTCTTTTTCCTGAGCTTCCATACTATGTATCTTGTCAGGATGTGTGCATCTTTGGTTTATTGAACACTTACTGCAACATCGCTTGGATTTTCCCCCGTTAGCTTTATTATCTTTTTCCAGAGCCAACACTGAAGGGTCAGATGGTGGCCTAATCCCACAATCCCTTTGCCACTTGTAGTGATTCCAAAGGGTGGAAAACATCAGCATAATAACCTCCTGCAATTTTTGTTCACGCCTAAGTAAAAGCATTAGCTGTAACAAATTTTTACAGTCAAGCGTCCTGGCTGGTGGCCATTTCACCCCTCCTCAAGTCTTTAAAGTGGCCACCACTGCGGGCACAGCTTAACAAACTCTCTCTTGGTTTCTGTACCACCATAGCCCACCAGCTCTTTCCAACGTGTCAAAATACATCCCAAGGGGCTGTCTTTAGGAATCTCTCTGCTCTCACTCGCCCCCATGCTGAGAGTTCCTCCTCTCTCAACGCCTTTTAATCTTGTCCCAACTCCGAAGCTTCACCTGGTGATAATCAGGTACAAAGGTACACTGAGCACACTCACCCCTAAGGATCTGTGCTGGTTTCTGTGGGGTTCCTGAAATCCCGTTTTCTAACAGCTCAAATATTCTATTGCTACCGTGTGCCTCCTGACCAGTGACCAATAAAATCCATATAACTATCTAGGTAGCCTTTTATTCCTTTCTGTGACAAAGATCGCAAATTCCATTTCTAGGCATCCTCCACTTGTGTACTTGCCAGACCCACAGTTCTCGACAAATTACACAACGAAACACAACCCACGGGTTACAGTCACAGCTCCCCCTTGGACAGGAAAGTTCCTTTGGCCTGGGATCCCCCTCCCTGAACCTTCTATTCCTAGGCATATAATTTTACCAGCAGGAGAGAAAGGGAAAAGATAAAAGCAACTGAAGGAAAAGGGTTAACAGTGAAAGCAGCGAACCAAATCACTTAAGCTCTGCAATTATAATCTTTGACACAAGATGGCTGTGTTGCCTAAAGAATGAAACCTTTCCACACAAAATGGCGATATCTTTCTAAAATACTCACAACGCGCACTACACAACTAAAAAAAAAAAGTTCCTTTTTATTCACCTCTAAAGGAATTAATGTATCACAACCAAACACTTCCAAACACTTCACTCACAACACTTTTACAAAATGGCAAAATTCAAAACAAAAATTCGTTTTCTCCCCCTTCAAATTTCTGATCACAGTTCGCTGGCAAACCAAACCTCTCTCGTTGTACCTTGGGCTGAATATTCACAAAGCCACGCCGAAAATCCGGCAAACTTCGGCCAAGGCACAATTCCTCTGCGGGGGGAGGGTAGCTCTGAACTCACGTCGCTGCCTCTCCCCTCCGCACCTAGGGACCAACAACAATTGTCAGAATAGTGCCCCACACACTGGTGATTTTAAAGCCTCACAAACAACTAACTATATTTTCTCGCAGTTAAAACAGCCGCAATTAAAACTTCGGGGTTGGACGGAAACCGAGAAATCTTGCTCAAAGCTGCAAACCCGCAGTACCGGGTACCGGGGTTACTCCGGAGTGTGCAGGATGTAATTTCAAACCGCACCCACACTGCTCGCTTCCTTTAAACACAAAACAAACAGCTTAAACACAAAACTGCCGCTCTCACCCGGTAATACACCGTTCACAATCTGACTGCTTGCACACACACAGAGCCAAAGCTCACACGCATCAACCAAAACTCACACACACACAGAGCCAAAGCTCACACACACAGCCAAAGCTCACACACACAGCCAAAACTCACACACACACAGCCAAAGCTCACACACCACCCCAGCCCCCGCGATTCAAGTGTAATACAAGTGCTTTGGGTTCCTCCGCCCTCCCGGGTGTATCCCTTCTGCTAATCAGCCGCAAATCTCAAAATTCTTCCACAACCTACACATACATAAATTCAAAACACATACACTACTTTGCGAACATGCTCCCAAAACCACACAAACCAAAGTGCATACAGCACACCGCTAACCCACAGTCTAAGCACACAAAACAAGTTCCATCCACACGCTCAAGAACACACGCGCATCTGGAGCACACAGACTGTGATCACCATATTCTGCAACCCAAAAATGGAGTCACCCACACACCACCACTCGTGACGGATCCCTCAAGCTAAAAGCCCACCACGCTGCTTTTAAACCACAGATAGAACTGGAGCCACCACAGCTCCCGTACCACAGCCCTGCCATGAACGCTGTTATTGCCCTGCCCCAGCTCTGCCCACGCTGCCGGGCGAGCTCCGCTCCCGGCGGCCGCCACCGGCCCCGCTTCGGGACAAGAGTTCCTGGGGCTGTTACTGATCTCACCCGGAACACAAACCACTGCCAAATTCCACGGAAACTTACAAACAAATCCACTTCAGGCTTTTTCACTGCGCGCTTGACATCTCGCAGCATCTTATCAGTTTGCCTTTCTTAAAAGTGGTTATCTTTAATTTTTAACCATACCTTTTTTGTCCGTATCTCCGGCAGATCTCGTTCTTTCCCCCGGGGTGCCAGCGAGGAAAAGGAGCCCTCTTCCTAGGAAGATCCCAGGTGGGCGCCCAAGAGGGATCCCGAACCTCGCTGGCCCTCGGCCAGAGAGAAGAGAGTCCTGCTGCGGTCACCAAATGATTTACCAAAATAAGAGTATTGGCCTATTACTGATACCCAACTGTGACGGACAAAAGACTCTTTAACAATTTAAAGTTAGAAAGTGTATGTTTATTCAGTGCTGGACAGCAGCCTGAGGTAACCCTCCAATACACACTGCAAAATTACAGGTGATCACAGAGTCGATTTATTGACAAAAGCATCAAACAAATACATATTCATAATACCAGCCTCTCCCATCCCCCCGCTTCCTGTGGTAATTAGCTTGAATCGCTATTAAGCATGCGTGGTTGGCTTCTTGAATTAAGTCTGGGGTAGTTTTTGTGGGGAGGGGTCTTAAAAAGAGGAAGAAAGGCGAGTCTTCCTCGCCCTGAACTCTCGACCCTTTCTATCGACGACAATACAAATGGCTTCTGGGAGAACTCCAATTTTCCCTCCCTTCATGACTTTGAATAAGTTTCTGCTTGCAATTGAAACTACTTACTAGTTTCATCTGTTCCCGTTGCAAGCACAGCTGAGCAAACATAAAATGACAGTCAATAAATTATTTAAGTTTCAGATAACCATCTGAAGGCCAGTTTCTTCTAACTTCTATCTCTTAATTATTTTCAGCAAGGCCTATGTTTATTCAGCACCGTTTAATAAACTCTAGTAAATAACTAACTTTTAACTAATCCTAATTTCTCTACGACTAAGTGTTTCACTTGGGTGACACATTGTAGTGTATGCACCCCATGCCACAGCAGCTGTACACAAACTAAAGGGGGGACATTGGCTGGCCGGGAATAGGATGCTTAAATACCAATCGCTGTTATTAGAGCAGGATGGTTTACCTTGGAAACAACTTCTGTTGTTAAGCCTGCCATGTTTCTGTCCTCCACCTTAACTGACGATGTGCCTGATCAGGACTGTTTGCAGACAATTGAAGAGGTCTATTCCAGCTGACCAGACCTGAAGGACGTGCCCCTGGAAAATCCAGATCGGGAGCTTTTTACAGATGGCAGCTAGCCCAGAGAGGACATGAAAACATTTCAACATTTTTGTGTTGAAAATCTTTTGAAACATCTAAAACAGGTAATAGGAAAAGGAATTACTGACATTGTACAATCAGTAGTGAGCAAATATGAAATCTGCTGTAGAAACAACCCTGATATGAGGAAAAGAGTTGTGTTAGGAGTAACAAAGGCCAGGCATCTTCCTGGAGATTACTGGCAAATGGATTTTGCAGCATTACCAGGCAAACAGGGACACTGGTCCATACTGGTATTAGTTGACACTTTCAGTGGATGGCCAGAAGTTTTCCTCTGTCGCACTAACACAGCCAAGGAAGGAGTGAAAGTTTTGCTCAATTATGTAATTCCAAGGTTTGGGGTTCCCTTGGGGATGTCATCAGATAGGGAACAGCACTTTGTCACAACAGTGGTTAAAGAAGGGAGCCAGATTTTGGGAATTACTTGGGATCTGCACACACCTTACAGACCCCAAGCAAGTGGTGAAATTGAACGTATGCATGGGACCCTCAAAACACAAATTAGCAAACTTTGTCAGGAAACATCCATGACATTGGTTCAAGCCTTGCCTGAAGCTTTACTGAGTATCCACATCCAACCGAGGTGGAGGGATAACATCAGTCCCTATGAAATACTGTATGGCAGCCATATCAGATTCCACATGTTCCAGGTGAAATTCACATGAAGGGCAAACTTGATTCACAGAGATATCTAATGGCTTTGGCTCCACATTGCAGAAGCTCCAGAATTACATCCTGCTATCCAGACCCATAGGACTGGACACACCTGCACATCCCTTCCAGCCTGGAGATTGGGTCTATGTGAAGTGGTGGGACAGTGATCCTCTGCAAGCCAAGTGGAGAGGACCATTCCAAGTCCTGCTAACCACCCTCACCTCAGTCAAAGTTGCTGGCAAAGGATCCTGGATTCACTGCTCCAGAGTTAAGAAGGGTTCTGCTCCGGAAACTACTAAAAGAACAGAGATTGATGCAGATAAAAATATGTTTTCAATTATTCCTCTTTTATGCCCAAAGAAATGTTCATAACAATCATTATTCTTCTTTGCATGATAGCCAACTGTGCAAGACATTTCTACTGTTAGATATTTATCTATTATTAGATATTTATCTGCTGATAAATATTTCTTATTGTTATTTACTATATTTTAGATACTTATCCATTATTAAACACCTATTATTAGCAGATATTTAGAATAGAGACTTGACAAGGTAAAGGCCTTGTTAAGCCTTTAAAGGGGGGAAAAGATGCCTTAATTTTCAACTTTCATATTTTTCAGATTCTGTGCTGCCCTAGTGCGTGACTCTGAACTTCAAATAAAGTGTTAGCAAGTTCTCTTCACAGCTTAGTTAGACAAAACAATCCTTTTCCAGTCTGAGAGCCAAGGACACCGTTGCAGCTTCAGGCCCAAAAATTGTGAACAACAATGAATTGAGGAGAGCAATCTGGGTGAATGAGACTTCATAACCTGGAGCTCTAATTGGACAATTAACCCCAAGATGTAAATTGACCAAAACTGATAAAAGTGTGAAAATCTGTGACTGCTCGTCCATCTTGGGTAGAGCCACGGCCGGGCTCTTGTACTGCCCAAGGTGAATCCTTTGAAGGCCTTTTAGTAAAAACCTCCTTGACTCCTTTAACTCTGTCCAGCCTCTCTGGGCATCAGTTGGAGATTCCCCAGTGACCCTGGTGATCCGTGTTGGGAAGACACCTGGCTGGGGGGCTCCACATCTTCCTGGCTCCCTGTGGACACCTGGATGAATGCAGGGGCAGGAACGTCCATTGGGACCCAAACTGACATTGGGAATTCCTTGGGGAGAGCAGATTTGTTGACTTTCAACCCAAAAAAAATCTTCTGCATTCAGTCCTATCTTCTGGTGGCATCAAAGAATACTAAACAGTCTTGGAGATCTTTTCCAACCTCAGTGATTCCACAATTTTGATTTCCTATTGCCCAAGGGTGTCTTTTGCAGCAAATACTGATGAACTGGAGCAAAGACCAAGATTTTGGAGACAGTGGGGTGGGAACCCCTCCAAAACAGGTTCTTTCCTCCCACCAAAGCACATGGATCCTCAGCTGGCATGGACAAGGAAATCCCTTTCTTTTGGCCTTGATTTGCTTTTCATTTTTCTTCATGGAGTAAAAATAAAAAAACAGAAGCTCTTCTCGGGATAAAAAACAAAGACATTGAACTGAGACATGGGTGGATGTAGTAATTATGTTGAGATAGACATGACTGGCATCATCAGCAGTCCTTTATTAAAAACTTGTCATGCCTTATTTCAATGGACTTCTCTTAGGCAACTCTGACTCCTTCCCTCATAGGCAGAATCACACAGCTCTGACTCCTCCTCTCCTCTCTGCAAGTTTCCTTCTTCCTTCTACATCACTGGCTAACCCCAGCCTGTCCCTTATCTGGCCACCTAACCCTGTCTGTCACAACAACTTCTTACCTTATCTGGCCCTTGCACAACCCCATGTCCCTTCTCTCCTCACAGCACAGCCAGCAGACTCCACCCCAAACTGCAGCAGATCCTCAGTCTCAAGCTCCAGCTGTGACTGTGACTAGTGGCCAGCTAGCCCACTCTTTTATAAAACACCCATCCTCATTGGGCAGGCAAGGCTGTTTGCACTCCTCAGTAATCAGTACAGGTGTAATTCATTGTGAAAGATTGCCTTCTAGCCTTTCAACCTATCTTCCCACAAATTCCCCCTTTTTTATTTAATTAAAATAAATTGACATGATGACACATTCACATATTTCACCTCAGACTAACAGTTATACAATTGTTTGGGCAACACATCACAATAAGAACATATACTTGAAATCTCAGTTCTCAAATATCACAAGTATGCTTAGCTTTACTTCATGATTGTTTCTTTCAGCAAGTTCTTATATAAGAAATAATTGTCTGCATGCTGTAGATTGATTAGACATTTACTTTTTCCCAGAGCCGAGAGTCTTATTACTTTTCTCCTCACATATAACCAATTTATTCCGTTTTCATTACCCAAAGTGAAAGTTTACAGCAGCATAACAACCACATCCATTTCATTCTGATTGATTCTTCATTCTTTTCTCATTGATTGTTAGCTTTCTTTTTTAATTTACTTTGGTTTAGTTTGGCTTTTAGCAGTACAGAACATCAACCTAAGGATTCTCTTAGCTCTGAAATGCCTTTGTGAATTAAGCTTGATACATTACCCAGATTCTCACAGTACATACTATTAAAGCTCAAGAAGCAGAAAGCTGCAATTCATAAACACAATATATATATTTCAGCATCAAATAGACACATTGCATTCAACAGCAGAACCACCATCTCCAGCTTTTCCTGTATCTTGTTCCTTTAATTACTTCACTTGTTCCTTCTTCAGCTGAGTTGCTTTTGTAAAATTATTTTAGCTAACTTCTGTGCAGGAGTAACATATTTGAACTTGACTCTTAATTCAGCTTTTTGGGGGACACAGAGGCAGCTCTAGCAGGCTCTGCTTCAGGGACAGGCACATTCTCAAGCTGAACTTCATTCTTCTCTTGCTCCCCATTAACTTCAGTTTCTAGCTCTGATTCTTCTTCTACCTCCTGCTCTGTTTTCTATTCTTTTAGAGTCTCATAGAGCAATCTCCAGGTGGCAGTCAAATTTGCAGCTGCCTTGTCCCTTTTGCCTACTGCATCCCACGGTCTTTCCCCAACTTCTTTCCATACTCTAACACTAAAGGCGGTACTTTCATCAATCTTAATAACATATTTTTTTTTCCCCAAGTGTTTTTTTAATACACATAAAACAGTCTGTTGCCAGTGGCTCATCTGGATAAGCATCCCTTCAGGTGTCACAGTCAATCAGGTTCAGACCAGCGGCTTCCCCCACTGCTCTCAGCTTCCCTGGGCTCCATCTCTGGCTGTACCTCACCCTACAGCCCAAGTCCAACCACGTTGGCATCACCATTATGTAGTAACTATGTTGAGACGGACTGGACTGATACCATCATCAATCCTTTATTAAAAACTCTACATGCCTTCTTTCTGTGGACTTCTCTCAGCCAACCCTAACTCCTTCCCTCAAAGGCAGCTCCACACAGCTCTGACTCCTTTCTTACAGGCAGCTCCACACAGCTCTGACTCCTTCTCTCCTCTCTGCAAGTTTCCTTCTTCCTTCTACATCACTGGCTAAACCCCAGCCTGTCCCTTATCTGGCCACCTAACCCTGTCTGTCACAACAACTTCTTACCTTATCTGCCCCTTGCACAACCCCATGTCCCTTGTCTCCTCACAGCACAGCCAGCAGACTCCACCCCAAACTGCAGCAGATCCTCAGTCTCAAGCTCCAACTGTAACTGTGACTAGTGGCCAGCTAGCCCACTCTTTTATAAAACACCCATCCCCATTGGGCAGGCAAGGCTGTTTCTACCTCTCAGTAATCAGTACAGGTGTAATTCATTGGGAAACATTGCCTTCTGCACTATCCTTTCAACCTATCTTCCCACACTTATTCTGTAAGGCTTTTCTTATTTCCTATAGTTATGGTCACCATCATCTCATGGTCATGGTCACCTCACAGTCACCTCATGGTCACAATTGTCTCACAGCCATGGTTGTGTCATGATCATCTCATGGTCTTGATCACCACATAGCCATGGTGTGTTGTGGTCATCTCGTGGTCACCTCTTGGTCAAGATGTGTCATGGTCACAGTCATGATCATCTCATGGCCTCCAGCATTTCATGGCCGTGGTGGTGTCATGGCAATCTCGTGGTCATCTCATTGTCACCATCATCTTGTGGTCATCTCATGGTCACGGCCATCTCATGGTCATGGTCATTTCCTGATCACCATCATCTTATGCTCACGGTCATCTCACTGTAATGGTCACCTCATGATCATGTCACTGTCACCTCATGGTCATCTCATGGCCACGATCACATCAGGGTCACCCCAAGGCCATGGCTGTGCCACAGCCAACCCATGGTCATCTCTTGGTCCAAATCATCTCTTGGTCAGGGTTGTGGTTGTGTCATGGTCATATCATGGCCATGGTCACTCTCATCCCATGGCCATCTTGTACTTGTGTCATGGCCATGGTCATGGCCAGGGAACTTCTCCAAGCCCCAGTTTTGGAACACTCAAGGACCATTGGGGGCAACGATGCCTGGCCTGACCCCTCTCCCATCCCACTGCCCTTCCAGGAGCCTGACATGGCCAAACCTGTCAGGGCTTGGCCTGCCCTGACCCCGGGCTGGTGTCAGTGAAATGGCTAAATAAATAATAAAGGGACAGGAATGACTAAAGGGCTAGAAACTGAAAGTGTAAGGAGAAATAAAAAGGGTGCACAAAGGCCCCTTTAGAAGACCCTAAAATGGGGTTGAGCAGACACTGATACAGACTATGAAGGAATGTTCTAGAAAGCTTCCAGCCAATCACAGACCCTTGTGCAGTCTCTATTTGCATGGTTATGCCCAGTAGTTCCCATAATCCTTTTCTTCTCCTCTACTGCTCGCCATAGTGTGACTGGATGTTGTCTGTCTTGGCTCCTCAGTGTCCAGGGTTGTTACCTGCTGTGGGGCCGGTTCCCAGCCCGTCCCTTCCAGGATGGACTGCTACACAGACTCTCCTGGGGACACATGGGATATGGGACATGGAGCAGGAAACAAAACCTGGGGGATGGAATTGGGTGTGGCTGAGAAGCCCTCATTTTGCTCCTGGTGTCCCCATCCCAGTCCTGGTGTCCCCATTTATGTGTCCCCATCCCAGTCCTGGTGTCCTCACACTGATCCTGGTGTCCCCATTCCCATGAATGTGTCCCCCACCCTAGTCCTGGTCTTCCCATCCTGCTCCTGGTGTCCCCGTCCCAATTCCTGCTGTCCCCATTCCCATTCCTGCTGTTCCCATCTCTGTCCCTTGCTGTCCCTATCCCATCCTGGTGTCTCAATCCCCATGTCCCCATCCCTGTCCCCAGTGTCCTTATCCCTGTCCCCAGTGTCCCTATTCCCACTCCTGGCTCCCAGTGAGGAACTGTCGGCCACTGGAGGAGGGAACCCGGATTTATTGCCCCAAGAAGGATTTATTGCCCAAAGTAGGATAATTTCACACCAGAAAAAAAGCATTGGGAATATTTGTAATTCTTAGCTTTAAAACACTAGAAAATGGGAAATGTATCTGTTAGCAAAAGCTGTGGGTGGATGGGAACAGTGGGATGAGCTCTGCTGGCATCTCCTGGTTTCCTGGGAAGAGGGAAGGGGCCAGATCCAGCTCCATGGATTGCTCAGGCAATGATTTCTGTCGGGATGAGAGAGGGTCACGGTGTCACCCTCTCCATGTCCCCATCCCACAGGATGGACCTGGCTGGAGCCCATGGAGAGTGGGAGCTGTTTCGGAATCCCACCTCATCCCGCCCCAATCTTGCTCCATCCATCCCACGCGATCCCGTCCCATTCATTCTGCCCTAATCCCACTCTGGAATTCCACCCAATCCCTCTCCATCCATCCCACACCTACTCCATCCATCCATCCATCCATCCATCCATCCATCCATCCATCCATCCACCCCAACTCACCCTGCTCCATCCAACCTGCACCAATCCTGCCCCATCCATCCCACCTGATCCCACTCCAGAATCCAGCCCCGATTCCACTCCACAATTCCATCTGATCCTGCTCTGGACCCCTGCATTGATCCAGAATCCCTCCCTGATCCCAGTCTGTCCATCCTGCCCCGATTCTCCTCTGGAATCCCACCCTGATCCCATTGTGTACCTGCACTCAAGGCGTTGGTTCCCACGTCATTTCCTGCAGAAAGAGAAGATCCATGAGATTCCAGCACAGATCCAGTTAATCCACTGGGAATAACTCCAGGATCCATCCTGGGATCCAAACAGAGAGGATTCAGAGCTGGATCCACCACTGGTACTCACCGGCTGCCATGTTGCATCCATTCCTGTCCCTCCTCCCTGTGGAAAAACAGTGGGATCGGCGTTGGTGGCACAGGATTCCCAGAACAGTGCTGGGTGGATCCATGCCCTTTCCCAACCCCCATCCCGTGCGTTACCGGATTGGCGCTTCCAGACAACGAATCCAATGAGGGCAATGAAGATGATGATGGCAGCAATGGACACAGCGACCACCACAGTGAGATTCCTGCCAGATGTTGGCTCTGAAAAATGTGGGATGGTGAGGAGGGGGAGGGGAATCCCCATTTGGGAATTCCAAATTCCCACATTCCATATTCCCAGCCTCACCCCAAGCGTAGATCCCGGGCTCTGACATTCCAGGATGCTCCACCCGGCACCGGTACTGCTCCCGCTCCTCCGGCCGCGCCTCGATCCTGGCCCAGGTGTGGAAGGTGCCGTCGCTGTTGGGAACGATCCCGCCCCACTCCGTCTCCTGATCCCAGATTTCATCCCCCTTCATCCAGTTGACTGCGATGGAGCTGGGGTAGAATCCGTACGCATGGCAGGACAAGATCAGCGTCCCGTGTTCCTCTTTTCCAGACACATGGACATCAGGGGGCTCTGGAATGGGATAACGGTGAGAGACATGCATGGAATTCGATTGAGTCCATGGGTGAGATCTGCCCCTGGAATTCCCACTGGAATTGGATGGGGGTGAGACCTGCCCATGGAATTTCCACTGGAATAGGATGGGGTGAGATCAGCCCGTGGAATTCCCACCGGAATTATCACGTTCCCAAGTCCTCCATTCCCAAATCCCACATGAATTCTGCTCCCACCTTTGCGGTCCAGCTCCTTCTGTCCATATTTGACGTATTTCTGGAGCCACTCTGGGCATTCATGCTCCAGGTAATTCGCCTGCCTCTCAACCTCGTTCGTTTCACTTTCCCAGTACCTCCTGCTGATCTCAGCAGCGCTGTCAGCCGCCACGAATCTCCTGGATCCCAGGTCAAAGGAAATGAGTTCCCGCCCATCGTAGCCATTCCGGAAGGACCCACGGACGCTCCCATCAGATAGGAGCTCACAGCCAAAAAGCCATTGTATGGTGTGGAGACCTGGGGGAATTGTACCCACAGAGTCCCAGTCCCACAGAGCCCCATTCCAGCCCTATGGAGCCCCAGAGTCTGATGGGGACCCACAGAGCCTCATCCCAGCCCCATGGATCCACATCCCAACCCATGGATCACAAGATATCCCATACCAGCCTAATGGATCCCCATCTCAGCCCCTTGGTGCCTTGTGAATCCACATCCAAGCCTCATAAATCCCATTCCAGCCCTATGGATCCCCATCTTAGCCTCATGGAAACCCACCCCAGCCCCATGGATGCCACCCCAACCCCACAGATCCTATCCCAGCCCCACAGATCCCCCCCACTCACCCCTGCTCTGGTTGTACCGGTCCCGCAGTATATCCAGGTTCCTGGCATCCATGTTCTGGTTCCCCACGCAGATCTGGGTCTCCCTATCCCAATATCCCGGCCCGACTCTATCCTTTATCCACTGCGTCAGCGGCTCCATCCGGCCCCGCTCGCTGTCATAGCGCACGAAGGGGATCCCATCCAGGTATCCAATCATCATGAACTGAGGGATCCCTGGGCTGGGCTCTGACACCGCCACATCCAAGTAATACAGGGAGTGAAGAACTGGGGGGACACAGAGATTTGAGGGGATTGAGGGGGTCATGGATCAATGAAAGGGTAACTGGGAGAGACGGGAAGGGGGTGCATGGGGTCCCAGTGTCCAGGAATGGTGGCTCAGGGGACTCCCACTATCAAGGAAAGGGGGATACAAGGACTGTGAGAGGTGGGATGGGAGTTCCAGGGGATTCCTGTGCCCTGGAAACGGGGCTCAGGAGTCCCCGGTGTTGAGGGAAAGGGGGGGTTTCGGAGATGGGAAAGGCAGGAATGGGGGTCCAGGGGGTCCCTGGTTCAGGGGAATGGGGAATCTGGGGCTGGGAGAGGCGAGCGGATCTTGGAGGCGCAGCCTGGGAGACAGGAAAGACACCGAGGAAGTGCGGTGGGGGAGGGGACGGAAGGAAAGGCCGAATTCCAGGGAGTTCATCTGGATCTTATTGGATTCGCGCTGCGAATCCCCTGAGACCCCTGGGGCGGCCGGGACCCTCTGGGACCCCGTTTCAAATAGCGGCGGGAGTGGAAAACGGGGGAGACACGAAAGTTGGGAGGTCCGAGGCAAAGGTGAAGGGCGAGACTGAGGTCTGGGAAAGGGGGATGCCCGAAAAGGAGGTGCAGGGTGTCCCAGGCCTTGAAATGGAGATTCAGGGGTGTCCCAGTGCCCAGGAATGGGGGTTCAGGGCGGTCCCGGTGCCTGATGAGGGGGTTCAGGGCGGTCCCGGTGCCGGGGAAGGGGGAGTCACAAAACCCAAAATGTGGCTATGGGAGGTTCCCGAGTCCAGGAATGAAGTTTTACGGTTTAGCCCGGAAATGGAAGTTCAGAGCGGTCGCGGTTTTAGGGGTCCCACTCACCTTTCGTCGCTCCCCCCGGGTCCCAGAGGAGCCCCAGGAGCCCCAAAAGCGGCCCCAGACCCAGCGCTGGAGCCATCGCGCTGCTCCGCTGCGGGCACGCCCGGCTCCGCCCGGCTCCCCCCGCCCGGCTCCCCCCGGCTCCCCTCGGCTCCCCCCGCCCGGCTTCGCCCCAGCACTGGCCCCGCCCCCAGGGCGGCCTCCGGCCCCGCCATTGGCGCCGCATGTTCCTGTCCGCCAATGGCAGCAGTATCTCTCAGTGACGTCATCAGTCGCCGGGTAGATCCCGGTCTCGCAGGTTGGGGCGCAGAAGCGACAGAGACCGAGGGAGCGCGGTGGGGAGAGGGGTCGGCGGAATCCCAGAGAATTCCTCTGGATCCCTCTGATCCCCGCTGCGATCCCCCGGCGGCCCTTTGAGAACTACCTGCAACTCCCTGAAACCCTCCTTAAGAAAGCTCTGGGAGTGGAGAACTGGAGGGACACGGAAATTTGAGAGATCCAGGGGTACAAAGGTGAAGGAAAAGGGAGGGTCCGGGGTCTGGGAAGGGCGAAATGCCCGAGAAGGGGGTGCAGGGGGTCCCAGTAGACGTGACGGGGATCCAGGAGGGGGTCCCAGTATCGAATAATGGGGTGCAGGGGGTGTCCTCATGCCCAGTAATGGGGGTTCAGGGGGTCCCAGGATCAAGGAAAGGGGGTTGAGGGCAATGGGGGGTCCAGAGGGTCCCTGTGCCCAGGAAAGGGGGGGCACGGGTTGAGGAAAATAGAGAGTGGGGGCTGGGAAAGGCAGGAATGGGGGTCCAGGGGCTCCCGGAGTCGAGGAAAAGGGGGACTGGGGTCTCCGAGAGGGAGAGGGTCGGGAAAGGGGTGCGGGGGGACATTGGTGCTGGATGAAGGGGTTCAGTTGGGTGCCGGTGCTGGATAAGGGGATACAGGGGGTTCTGGTGCGCGGGAATTGGGGGTTCAGGGGAGTTCCGGTCCTGAATATGGGGGTTCAGGGGGTCCCGGAACTGGGGAAGGTGGTCTCAGTTCCTCCGAAATGAAGATTCAGGGAAGTTCTCGTGCCCAGAAATGGGATTTTCTAGGAGTTCCCATGCCGGTAACTCGGGGTTCAGGGGGTCCCGGTTCCCAGGAAATGGGGTTTCGGGGGGGTTTCCGTGCACGAGAATGGGGCTTCAGGGGGTTCCACGTTCCAGGTAAGGGGGTTCAGGGTATTTTTCGACTGGGCAAGGGGGTACAGGGGGTCTCGGTGCCCCGAAATGAACGTTCAAGGGGGTCTCTGTGCCCAGGAAGGGGAGTTCGTCCGGAATTGGAAGTGCAGGGGGGTCCCTGTTCCCAGCAACGGGGTTTCAGGGGGGTCCCGGTGCCGGGGGCGGTCACCGGTCCCCGGGCGGATCCCGAAGCCGCAGCTCGGGAGACGCGAAAGTGATCGGGGAACGCGAGGAGGGGGAGGGGACAGAGGAAACCCTGGGAATTCCTCTGAATCCCCTCCGGGACCTCCCAGGACCCCCCGCAGGACGAGCAGAGGGTGGAGAACTGGGGTGGACGCAGAGACTGGGGGGTCTGGGGGCGTTCAAGAGTCAGGAGCAGAACTGGTAGATTCAGGAAGGTTCCAAGGTTCAAGGAAAGGACTGGGAGAGGCGGGATGGGGGCTCCAGCGGGTCACTGTGCCCAGGAAAGGGGTCCAGGGGTCCTCGGTTTTGAGAAAAGTGGAGTTTGAGAGCTGGGAAAGGCAGGAATGGGGGTCCAGGGGGTCCCTGAGTCACGGGAAAGAGGGAGCTGGGGCTGGGAGAGGCGGGCGGATCCCGGGGACACAGGATGGGCGAAGGGAAATCGAGACGGGAGGAAAGGGGAATTCCAGGGAATTCATCTGTTCCCACTGGATCTCCTCTGAGATCCCCTGGGACCCCCCGGGACCCCGGGGGACCCTCTGAAACGCCCTTCCAGGAAGCGCCGGGAATGGAGAACTGGGGAGACGCAGAAATTTTGGAGATCTGGGGGTCCAAAAGCCGAGGAAGAGGGCGCATCTGGGGTCTCGGAAGGGCAGCATGGCCGGGAATGGGAGTACAGGGGTGTCTCAGAGCACTGACGGGGGTGCGGGGGAATCCCAGTCTCGGATAAGGGGGTGCAGGGGAAAGGAGTACAGGGCTGTCCCCGTGCCAAAAATGGGGGTTCAGGGGTTCCCGTTGTGGTAATTGATAAAAGATTCGTGTTAATCACAAAAGTCTTGGGGTTCGTATAAACCAGAATACTAAGGTCTGAAGTGAAGCATGGACGCTAGATAAAGGAAAATATATGATTAAATCGTTCTGTTTTAAATCACCATGTTACGTTATGTTGTGTTGTGTTATGTTTCCCAGATAAGTTATATCTGCTGCCAGCTTGCAAAATCACACTTCCGGATAGTCCTTCCTGCCTTTGTTTGATCACTGCTGCCTATCTCAAGGACCAGACTTCCAGATTTCCCTGGTGGTTGTCTACAAAGACCAGATGTTTATCTGTGAGACTGACTATCGCCCAGAGGCTTTGTGAGTTTGGATACAGATGTTTATTCGACCACCACTGCTTACTTGGCAAAATTATGACAGAAAAAAAACCAAAATTCATGATTATAATGAGAAACCATAGTATAAGAAGAGGCTGTAAACCAAGGTTGGATGGAGCGTGGAGTGGGCGGTGACCCCTCACGTTCCCACGCTGTTTGATCTGTCTATATCAAATAAAGCAATCTAAATTTTGCTGAATATCGAGACTTTTGTCTCTCATTTATAACAATTGGGAGGTGAGAGGAGTGATGGGATCTGGGGAGATCCAGACCATTGCCAGATCGTGGTCAGCTCATGTTCATCACGTGGTCACTCATGGTCATCTTATGGTCATCTCCCAATCACCATCATCTCATGCTCATGGTCGCCTCATGGCCAGGATCATGTTATGGTCATGGGCATGCCGTGGTCATCTCTTGGTCACAATACCTCATGCCCATGGTCATCTCACAGTCATCATCATGTCATGGTCACAGTCATGGACATTTCTTGATCACCTCATGGCCATGGTTGTGTCATGGTCATCTCATGGTCACTACATGATCCTGGGCACCACATGGCTGTGTCATCATCATCTCATGGTCACAGTCCTCTCATAGTCATGGCCGTCTCTTGGTCATCTCACAGTCACAGTCATGTCATCATCACAGTCATGGTCATTTATTTCCTGATATCCATCATCTCATCTTCATGGTCAACTCTCAGTAATGGTCACCTCATGGTCATGGTCATCTCATGGTCATGGTCATCTGCTTATCGCCATCATCTCATGGTCATGGTCATCCTGTGGCCACAATTATTTCATAGCAGTGGTCACCTCATGGTCATCTCCTGATCTCCATCATCTCGTTCACAGTCATGGTTGCATCATGGTTATTTCTTGTTCTTGGTCATCTCCTGATCCCCATCATCTCATGTCCATTGTCGTCTCACTGTAATAGTCATCTCAGGGTGATGGTTGTGTCGTGGTCATCTCATGGTCATGGTCATCTCATGGCCACAGTTCTGTCATGGTCATCTCATATCAGGGGTCGAGGGTGGTCCCCAACAATCCTTTTTAGGCTTTGCGGATATCAGGGCAGAAGTGGCAAAAATTAAAGAAGAACGGAACAACAACCACAACTCAGAAACATAAAAAAATTTATTAATAATGAAAGTAAATGTGGGATGAGGCCCAAAAATCCAAATACAACAACTGAGAGGACAAGGTCACTTTAGGAGCCTGGGGTTGAAGACAAAGATACAGGGAGGTCCAAGGTGTAAATATGGGGTAAGGGAGGGGGTAGAGTTGAGCTTAGGGTCCAATGGGGAAAGGGGAAAGTGGGGCAGAGGTGGAGTAAGGGCAGGTAGGATCCAATGGGGTAGGTTGGGTGGAACATTGCATCAGCTGAGGGCCAATGGGGATACAAGGAAGGGAGAACATTCTGGAACTGGGAGAGGTGATAATTAACTGGGAAATGAGGGTTAGGAATATGCATGAGGTATTAACATAGGCAATCCCATAACTCTTCATAACATTCTTCTGAGGTCACCACAACTTAAACAAATGCCTCCCAAAGTTTAGGGTTGGGATATAATTTTTCTTTGGTGATGGTTGCCTGTCCTGGGATACTGGTCAGGCTGACTCCCACATCTCCCCCTTTCTGTTTAACTGTAAAAATAGAACAGAAAGATTTTTGTAAAACTCTGTAAAAACATCCTAACAGACAAGGAACAACTCACAGTATAATGACAACAATTATGAAGATAAGTAACCCCGTATTCATTATAGACAACACCTACCCCTTGATTTCCCAACTTTTAAAGAGTCCATCAAACCAGTCTTTGTCATCATAAATTCTTAACTTTTTGACTCCCATCTTTGAGGACTTGAATACTTTTGTGTATAGACTCACTATGGTCTGAAAGGTTCATGCAGCACATGCCTTCGAGGTCTTGGCATCCGTGTGCCAACAGCAAGAAATCTATGGCAGCTCTGTTTTGTAACGTTGTGTGTCTTAGGCTGTCAACATCTGTTAAAAGATCATTTAGAGATAGAAGTAGCATTGGTTTATTTACATAACCAACATCCTAATTTTCCTAATTGCGTTATTGCTTGTGCAGCACCTACCCACGGTACAAAAGCAGAGACAACAATCCTCTGTCCTCTATTCCAAAATTCTATTTCACTGGTACAGTCGAATTGGAACTGATGTGCAAAGCGGTTTATTTCCCTATTTTTGTCATTGCCAATTAGTGTTGTGACATTGGGAGTTAGTAAAGCAAGCCTACCAAGGCTACATGGGCTGCCTTTAATACGAGATGGAATGGCAGGCCATGCTCTGTCCCCACAAATAAGAAACGTGCCTGGTGGTAATTGCAAAGGGGCATCGATTTAGATGGATGTCATGAGGTATAATTGCACCATAGGCTCTCATTTTTATACCTTGGATGGTGGGGAGAAACATCCCACAGTGCTGGTTCATCTGGTTTTACAATTTGGGGCTTAGCACCATTAGATGTTACCAATTGAACTCTTTTTCTATAATGAAAGGTAAAGCAGTAATCCATTCGAGCTGAGCCAAACAGTTCCAATTCTTGAGCCTCTAATGGTGCATGTGGAAGGCTGCGAGGCCACGAATCTCAAAAATCTACAGGATTGTATTTCAGCTTACCAATGGGACTGTTCCTTTGCATATTACAGATGGCCTTTTTATTTACTGGCCACTCATCTATTGCCAGACCTACCAGCCATGTTGAAGAGGGGTTATTTGGGGTGGGAACAGATAATCATAAAGTCTCCTGGTGTGTTATGTTCGCTAAAGACTTGCTGTTAGGAGTTGTGAGTACTGGAATTTTCTGGTGGGTCGTCCTTTATTGGCTGTAGGTAAGGTTTGATGGTTTTGGCTGGTATCCACCGAGGTCCTCTATCTGTGGAGACACAACTGTATCCCTTCCCCCAATTATTAATTGAAATGGTCCTAAAATTTGATTTGTTTCAGGCTCTTTTACTAACACTGGTGGTCATCAGCATCATCAGCTTGTGGATTTCTGTTACAGCACGAGGCCGGCTCATGCTCCAGTGCAAGTTTTTTTGATGGCAGCCTGGGGAAATTGCCTTTAAAAGAAAATTGTTTAGCCGGGGGTTCGTTTTGACCAGGAACTGCGTATCTCCCTTTTCTCTGTGGACAGTCTTTTCAGAAATGCAAAGTATGTGGGTTGGTACTGTGATTGTGGGCTTTAAAAGGAAACTGCACAGCCACCAGGGCTTTTGCAACTCCTTGCCCCATGGCCTGGGCCTGTCCTGCTGCCACATTCATCCCGAGACGATTGCACGCCTCGATCATCTGGAGGATCATCAGTGGTGTTTCTCGTGGCAGGGCGTGCAACACCTTTGGACACTCAGAGTTACCATGAGCTACTGCCAATGTCTCTAACAGTTTGTTGCTGGTCCTATCATCAGGGATTTGTTTTTCCAATGCTTGTTTTAACTGGTCTATAAATTCCATGTATGTCTCTCCTGGCTCTTGCCTAATATTAGTATACTCTGAGTTAGGATTGCTGCCATCTGCTACATGGACCAATGCTTTTAACAAAAATTTTTAACTTCATTGAATACTTGCCTGGGGACTGCTGCTGCTTGCTCCTCAGGTTGGCTAAATTGTCCTTCCCCGGTTAGGTGGCCCATCATTTATGTTGTGTCATTCAAACATAACTGAAATTTAACCCAAACTTTACTGAAACAAGCCCACATTGGCTGCCTGTCACTGCAGTGTCACTGTTGATGTGTCCCTTGACCCAGTCAGCTCTCTGATCATGTGGTGTCCACGCATCTCCCCAGCCCATCACTGCCTCACACACGAGGTGACCACCACCCCACTCTCTGGCCATCTGACCCGCAGCTGAGCCCTTCCCAGAGTGCCTCTTGGTGGATAAAAGTGAACATAGTGAACAGGATTTAACAAAAATAGAAGAGGCCCTTATTCTCTAAGGCGTTCCTTATTTCCTACAGTTATGGTCATCACCATTACCTCATGGTCATGGTCACCTAATGGTCACCTCACAGTCACCTCATGGTCACAATCATCTCGCAGCCATGGTTGTGTCATGATCATCTCATGGTCTTGATCAGCACACAGCCATGGTGTGTTGGGGTCATCTCATGGCCACCTCTAGGTCAAGATCCTGTTATGGTCATCTCACAGCCTTCAGTATTTCATGGCCATAGTGGTGTCAAGGTCATCTTGTGGTCATCTCATGGTCATGGCCATCTTGTAGTCATGGTCCTTTCCTGATCACCATCATCTTATGCTTGTGGTCATCTCACTGTAATGGTCATCTCATGATCATGTCATGGTCACCTCATGGTCATCTCATGGCCACGACCACATCAGGGTCACCTCAAAGCCATGGTTTTGCCATGGCCAACCCATGGTCATCTCTTGGTCCAAATCATCTCTTGGTCAGGGCCGTGGTTGTGTCATGGTCACTCTCATCTTACGGCCATCTCGTGCCCATGTCATGGCCAGGGAACTTCTCCAAGATCCTGAGCCCCAATTTTGGGACACTCAAGGACCTTTGGGCACAATGAGGCCTGGCCTGACCCCTCCCCCCATCCCACTGCCCCTCCAGGAGCCCAACGTGGCCAAACCTTCCTGGGGACACCTCGGACATGGGACACAGAGTGGGAAATGAATCCTGAGGGATGGAGCTGGGTGTGGTCGGCAAGTCCCAATTCTAGTCCTGCTGACCCCATCCTGCTCCTGCTGTCCCCATTCCACTCCTGGTGTCCCCATTCCCATTCCTGCTGTTCCCATCTCTGCCCCTGCTGTCCTTATCCCACTCTGCGGTCCCCGACCCTGCCCCTAGTGTCCCCATCCTTATCCCCAGTGTCCCCATTCCTGGCTCCCAGAGAGGAACTGCCAGGCACTGGAGGAAGGAACCTGGATTTATTGCCCCAAGCAGGATTTATTGCATCAAAGCAGGATAATTTCACACCAGAACTGAAGTATTGTGAATATTTGTGGTTCTTGGATTTAAAATACTGGAAAATCAGAAATGGATCCATTAGCAAAAGCTGTGAGTGTCTGGGAGCAGCAGGATGAGCTGTGCTGGCAGCTCTTGGTTTCCTGGGAAGAGGGAAGGGGCCAGATCCAGCTCCATGAATCACTCAGGCGGTGATTCCTGCTGGGATGAGAAAATCTTCCAGGTCACTGCTGGCTCTGCAGGAAAATCCAATGCAAACAGTCAAGTCAGGTGCCTGAAGGATTTTCTGACCTGTGCCACAACAGGTGCCTTCTGTGAGGTCAGTGTCCCGTGAGGAGGGAACATGTCCTGGAAATGTCACGGAATGTCAGTGGAGAATGGAAGCACTGGCAGCTCGTGGCAGCCCTGGCAGGGACTGTCACTGATCTGTGTCCTCGGGGGTGACCCTGACAGGGGCCTCTGAGCTGGGACAGCAGTGCAGGACCCTGGGCTGGGAAGGTCAGCCCCAGCTCAGGGCCAGCGCTGGGACCAGGGCAGGACAGGGCAGGGCCATCCCTGGGGCCAGGGGAGCTGCGGGAGCTGTGTCCCAGTGCCAGCCCGGTCTGGAGCCACAGCCCTGCTGGGCACAGAGCCCCTGGGAGCTGATGGCTGGGTCAGCTCAGCACAGCGGGCTTGGGCTGATCCAGCAGGACACGGTGGCCGTGGCTGTGCCAGGGGCTCTGCCCGGGGATCTTCCCCTGGGGGCCTGGAGCAGTCTGGGGCTGCAGGGACAGGAATGGGCTGGAGCCGGGCACTGCCACCACCCCAGCACTGCCACAAGGCCAGTCCCGGTGTCCCAGTGCCACCATTGCCCAGTGCTCCCCAGGGCACCTGCAGGGACTGGAGATCCCGGTCCCCCAGCTGCTGCCATGGCCCCTGACCCCGTTGTGCTCCCCCCTGCCCCTTCTCCCTGATCCCGGGGTGCTGCTGCCCCAGGAAGAGGGGTCAGTGCACCCCAATGAGCCCAGGGGCTGCAGTGGGAACAGGGACAATCCTGCTCTGACACTCCAGGTTTGGGGCCGGGCTCAGCTCCGGGGTGTCCTGCAAGGAACGCTCTGGGAGGGGAGGGGTCCCGGGAGATGGGGGGTGTGGGGCTGGGGGCTGTTGGAGGATGGATTGTGTTGGAGTGGGGGTGTCCCCACAGGGTCCCCAGCTGCCTTTGGATCCCTGCCTGCCCCCCTCGGCCCCCCGGGTGCCCGGTCCCCTCCAGGGGCAGCTGCCCCGTGCAGGAAGCTGCAGGGATGCGGGGAGCGGGGCTGGATCCGTGCCACAGGCGGGATGGACTCTGTGCCAGGGCTGGGCTTGTGGCCAGGGCTGGGGGCTGTGCCAAGCCGGGCTTTGGCCTGGGGGCTGTCAGGGAGGGCGCAGGGAGGAGTCCCGGCAGGGATAAAGGTGCTCCTGCCCTGCTGCAGCCTCAGCCAGCGCTGCCCAGGGCGAGAGGAAGATGAAGGTGGCTGTGCTCAGCGTGGCCCTGCTCTTCTCCATCCTGCTGTGCCCCCGGGCAGACGCTTGGCCTGGCAGACGATGCTCTCTGTATCTCGGACGGAGTTTGATTTGTCAGCACGACCCCGGCTCCGGGGCAGGATTCCCTCCTCTTGGTGAGCAGGAGATCCTTTGGGTTTGGATCTCTGGGATTTTCCTCCTTGGTTCGGGGGCAGCGGTGGGCTGGGGGATTTGGGGACCCCCTTGTCTCCCTCCTGCCCCATAAGGCCCAGTCCTGAGCTCCCCTTGCCACGGCCCCCCGGGACGTGGACACAGGGGGTGGTTCCATCATCGTGGTGAGTTCTGGAAATGGAAGGGCACTCACTGGGGAAACTGGGAACCAGTTTGTGCACCCTAATCCTTACTGGGGTGGGGACACCTCACTGGGATTGGGGACATCTCACTGGGTTCTGGGGACACCTCACTGTGGGAACTGGGAACCAGTTTGTGCACACCATCCCTTACTGGGGCTGGGCACACCCCACTGATGTGTCCCTGTCTCTCCACAGGGGGAAGCCACAGCCAGGAAGAGCAAGGTGAGTACTGGGAATTCTGGGCCCAGACCTCCTCCCTCAGGGCTCCCTCCATTGCCCCCCAGTGCTCCCCAGTAAATCCCAGTGCTTCCCTGAGAGGCACCCCATGGTATTCCCACCCACCCCAGTGCACCCCAGTTGTTCCCAGAGAGGTCCCCACTGCAATCCGAGTTATCCCAGATACCCCAGTAACCCCACAGTGCCTCATTCCCCGTCCATTCCCCACCCTCTTTCCCCCTTGCCCTTTCCAATTCCCATGTATGGGATATCCCCAAATCCCCTTCTCGTCCCCTCTCTCCCAAAGCCACGCCCAAATCCCTCAGGTTTTGTTCCTGTCCCATTTTCTCCTGCCACGTCCCACCCCATGCTTGAGGCTCCGTGTCCCTCTCATTGGAATTCCTTCTTCTTTCTTCCTCCTCCTCCTTCCCCCCACCCCCACCTCCAGCCTTTCCCCACTCTTGTTCCAATCCCGTGGGGTCCCCAATTCCCCCTTTTCACCATCACTGAGAGCCCCATTTCACCCCAACCCTCCCATCCCTGACTGGGACAGGGGACACCTCACTGGCACTGGGGACACCTCACTGGGATTGAGGACATTTCACTGTGGGAACTGGGAACCAGTTTGTGCACACCATCCCTTACTGGGGCTGGGCACACCCCACTGATGTGTCCCTGTCTCTCCACAGGGGGAAGCCACAGCCAGGAAGAGCAAGGTGAGTACTGGGAATTCTGGGCCCAGACCTCCTCCCTCAGGGCTCCCTCCATTGCACCCCAGTGCTCCCCAGTAAATCCCAGTGCTTCCCTGAGAGGCACCCAATTTTATTCCCACCCACCCCAGTGCACCCCAGTGCATTCCAGTTGTTCCCAGAGAGGACACCATTGCAATCCCAGTGCACCCCAGTACAACCCAAAGAGGGCCCCACTGCAATCCCCGTTATCCCAGTTACCCCAGTAACCCCACAGTGTCTCATTCCCCGTCCATTTCCCACCCTCTTTCCCCCTTGCCCTTTCCCATTCCCACGTATGGGATGTCCCCAAATCACTTTCTCATCCCTTCTCTCCCAATGCCCCGCCCAAATCCCTCAGGTTTTGTCCCCTGTCCCATTTTCTCCTGCCACTCCCCCACCCCATGTTTCAGGCTGTGTCCCTCCCATTTAAATTCCTTCTTCTTTCTTCTTCCTCGTCCTCCTCCTTCTCCCCCACCCCCCAACACCTCCAGCCCCAGCCCAGCCTCTGTCCCAATCCCACGGGGTTCCCAATTCCCCCATTTCACCATCACTGTGGGCTCCCCTTCACCCCGACCCTCCCATCCCTGACTGGGACTGGGGACACCTCACTGGCACTGGCAACACCTCAATGGGACTGGGAACACCTCACTGGGATTGGGGACACCTCACTGGGACTGGGAACACCTCACTGGGATTGGGAACACCTCACTGGGATTGGGGACACCTCACTGGCACTGGGAACACCTCACTGGGACTGGGAACACCTCACTGGGATTGGGGACACCTCACTGGAGTGGGGACACCTCACTGGCACTGGGAACACCTCAATGGGACTGGGAACACCTCACTGGGATTGGGGACACCTCACTGGAGTGGGGACACCTCACTGGCACTGGGAACACCTCAATGGGACTGGGAACACCTCACTGGGACTGGGGCCACCTCACTGGGATTGGGGACACCTCGCTGGGTTTGGGGACAGCTCACTGTCATTGGGGACACGTCACTGGCTCAGGTGACACCCCAATGACATCCCTTGGGCTCTCTGCAGGGAACAGTGAGAGCCTTTCCAGTGAAGAGGTCTGAGGTGAGGACCCGGAGCTCTGTGGGGCCCAGACCCTCCCCTGGCACGGCCACGGCCCTTGGGGTCACCCCAGGGTGCCCCAGTGCCCCCCAGTGTCCCCCAGCACCGCCCTAACCCCACCTTTGTCCCCAGCCCGTGGTGGCTGCCCCTCGGGATGCTGTGGTGAGCAATCTCAGGGGGTCTGCAGCCCCCCCAAAGGCTCCTGGGGGGCTTTGGGGGGACCCTGCAGCCCCCTGGGGTGGGCAGAGCCCGGGGCCAGCAGAGGGACACCGAGGGGGCTGTCCCTGCTCCGTGTGCGGGGGACAATGGCCAGAGATGTCCCCAGGGCTGTCTTTGTGCCTGGGGGGCTCTGGGGGGCCGGGAGGGGCTCGGGGAGGGTTTGGGGCATCCCGGGGGGAGGAGATCTGGGGCTCACCTGGATCTGAGGAGCCGAGTCCTGTCCCAGGTGAGCCAGGCCCCAATTCCCTGCTCCTGCCGGGGAGGGGAGGGGACAAGGCCCCTCTGCTGTCCCCGGGGGCACGGGGGGGTCACGCTTTGGCCTCTGGCTTTTAGGATGGAGCCGATGGTGACCCCGAGTGCTGCCCCCACCAGCGGCACGAGGAGATCCCATCCCTGGAGGAGCCCCGAGCCCTGGGAACCCCGGGAATGTCCCTGCAATGATCAATAAACCCTGAGCAGAGTGAGGGGTCCAGGCTTGGGTTCATTTGTGCCACAGCTCCCCGGGGAGAGATTCCCTTGGCATGGGGTCAGGAACTGCAGGAATGGCTCTGGGAGCTTCCATGGGGTCAGGAATGTTCCAGTTGCTTCCATGGGGTCAGGAACTGCTCCAGGAACGCCCATGGGGTCAAAAATGTTCTAGGAGCTCCCCTGAGATCAGGAATGTGCCAGATTCTTCCATGGAGTCAGGGACTGCAGGAACAGCTCTGGGAGCATCCACGAGGTCAGGAATCTTCCAGGACCTTCCATGGAATCAGGCATGTTCCAGACCCTTCCATGGGGTCAGGAATCATTCCAGGAAATCCCATGGGGTCAGGCATGTTCCAGTTGCTTCCATGGGGTCAGGAACTGCTCCGGGAGCTTCCATGGGGTCAGGAATGTTCCAGATCTGTTGGTCACAGAAACCTGGGAGTTTTGGACTTTCTGTGCTTTCTGGCACTGACCCCAGGAGAACACTGCTTTTGACTGGAGGCCTTGGAGAAGGCTTCCAAATTTGAGTGATGGAGTTAAGGTCACGGGTGTGCAGTTGGAATAGAAGTGTGTGATTTCACATGGTGAAGGGTTTGGAATGTGAAGGTTTTATAATATAGTAATAGATATGAGACAAGACGGAGGATTTGGGGTGTTGTCTCCTTTCTGTCTTCCTTCTTCTTCATGGTTTCAGGTAGTTGTTTCTGGCTGGACAGTTAGTGCTGCACTCTGAGTCAGAGGAGGTTGGTTATTGAGTCAAAAGTATAAATAATATAGGTGTTAGTTCTTAATTGAACTGTTTAGTTTTAAAAGACCTTGTAACTAGCTCAACTCATCTCCATTTTGCTCACTTTTAGCTGTTAGCGAGAAGCGTTGCCGAACTCTCTGTACTTTAGATAAGATTTTTTTAAACAACCAAACCCAAACGCAAGGAAATTCAACTCCTTCATGTTTTTAATCCTGACTTTGAGTAAAAACAAAAGAAAATGAAGACAAACCACCAATTAGGTGGTGCAGTTACCCCATTTACAAGTGACTCCATCACTTCCCTGGGCAGCCCATTCCAGTGCCCAATCACCCTGTGAATAAATTTTTTCTAATGTTCAGGATAAACCTTCCTTTGGTGCAGTTAAGGCTGTGTCCTCTTGTCCTGTCCCTGTTCCCTAAGAGAAGAGCTCAACCCCCACCAGGCTGCACCCTCCTGTCAGGGAGTTGTAGAGAGTGATGAGGTCTCCCCTGAGCCTCCTCTTCCCCAGGATAAACATTCCCAGCTCCCTCAGCTGCTCCTCACAGGACTTGTGTTCTACAGCTTCTCCCCTGTTGTTCCACAGCCACTGCTCCTGTTCCAGTGCAGCTGCAACCCCTCCAGTGGTGCTGCTCCCACTCCAGTGCTGCTTGTCTGTGACAATGAGGGGAGAGGTGGAACTGTGGGGCCATTGTGACACTGAGGGCACACATGACACTTTGGGGCCATTGTGACATTGAGGGGACACATGGAACCCTGAGGCCATTGTCTCACTGAGGGGACACATGGAACACTGAGGCCATTGTGCCACTGCAGAGCCTCCTGGAAGAGTGGGGCCATTGCAACACTGAGGGGACATGTGGAACTGTGCTGATATTGTGTCACTGTGAGGACACATGAAAGCCTGGGGCCATTGTGTCACTGAGGGAAAACGTGGAACCATGAATGCCATTGTGACACTGAGGGGTCACATGGAACCGTGGGGACACTGATTCTGAGGGGACTCATGGAACCCTGGGGCCATTGTGATGTTGAGGAGACACATGGAACTGTGGGGACATTGTGACATTGGGTGGACACAGAGAACTCTGGGGCCATTGTGACACAGAGGGGACAAATGGAACCGTGGGGTCACTGTGACACCTCAGGGCCTCCTGGAACCGTGGGGCCATTGTGACACTCAGGAGACACATGGAACCGTGGGACCATTGTGATATTGAGGGCACACATGGAACCCTGGGGCCAAAGTGACACTGAGGGGACACATGAAACCGTGCGGATATTGTGACACTGAGGGGACACATGAAAGCCTGGGGACATTGTGTCACTGAGGAGAAGCGTGGAACCCTGAGGCCATTGTGACATGAGGGGACACACGGAACCATTTGGTCATTGTGATACAGGAGGGGCTCTTGGAACTGTGGGACCATGATGACACTGAGGGGACACATGGAACTGTGGAGCCATTGTGACATTGGTGGACACATGAACACCTGCGGCCATTGTGTCACTGAGGGGAAACATGGAATCCTGAGGCCAGTGTCATACTGAGGAGACAAATGGAACCCTGAGGCCATTGTGACATGAGGGGTCACATGGAACCATTGGGCCATTGTGACATGGCAGGGTCTCTTGGAACCGTGGGACCATGGTGATACCGAAGGGACACATGGAACCCTGGGCCATTGTGACACTAATGGGACACGTGGAACTTTGGGGATATTGTAACTTTGAGGGGACACATGGAACTCTGGGGCCCTTGTGATACTGAGGGGACACATGGAATTGTGGGGACATTGTGACATTCAGGGTACACACAGAACCGTGAGACATTGTGACACCTCAGGGCCTCTTGGAACTGTGGGACCATTGTGCCACTGAGGGGACACATGGAACCCTGGGGCCATTGTGACATTGAGGGGACACATGGAACCCTGGGGCCATTGTGACACTCAGGAGTCACATGGAACTGTGTGGACACTGTGACACTCCAGTGTCTTCTGGAATCCAGAGGCCCCTGTGATTCTGCAGGGCCTCATGGAACCAAGGATCCATTGTGATCCTGCAAGGCCTTGTCGTTCTCTGCGACTTCATGGAACTGAGGGGACACTGTGACACTGTGGGGGTCTCTTGAATCCAAGAAGCCATTGTGACACTTTCAGGATTTGGAGAAATAAAGTGACTGTGACACTTTGGAGTCTTGTGGAATCCAGAGGCCCTTATAGTTCTGTGGGGCCTCATGGGACCAAGAATCCTTTGTGATATTTTGGGGCTTCAGGGAAAGAAAGGGATTCTGTGACACTGTGGGGTTTCATGGAATCCAGAGGTCCCTATGGTTCTGTGGGGATTTTTGGAACCAAGGAGCCATTGTGATGCCTCAGGGCCTTATGGTGTCCACAGATCATCGTGACATTTTGGGGTCTCCTGGAATGAAGGATCCATTTTGACTTTACAGGGCCTCATGGAGCCAAGGGTGACAACATGAGACCCCACAACAGAAAGGGGGGACCCTCTGTGCTGGTTTTGCACATTTGACATTTTGTGAGGAGTGAAGAAGCCACCCCCGGAAATGATTTTTTTTCACAGGAGCTGCTAAGAGCTTCCTCCATATCTGACAAGATCTAATCAGTGATTAGTTTTGAGAACTGACAACCTGTTAAACCACTGAAAAAGCTGTGCAGCCAGAGCAGCCACACTGTCCTGGCTGTGCCCCTTGAAAATCCTGGCACAGCCCCCCAGAATTCTCCACTATAAACAGCTCTGGCCACCACCAGCAGGGATCATATGATTATCTGCAGGCCTTGGAACAAGATATTATCTCTTTCACTGTACAGATGAGACTTGCAGACCTTCAATTCTCTCTCGAGTGAGACAACAGGACAGAGTGAAGACACGTAGAGGAACAACATGTGGACCCCAAGGTTAGAGAAGCAGAATTCAAGTCCCAGATGGGAGGGATTGAGGAGATGCCTGACTCTTGGGCTGAAATCCTCTTGTAAGTCTATGGGAAAGAAAAAGTTGATATGTCAGACTCTATTTCCCTGTAACTTGTTGAAAAGCACGTGGAGGATGAAGTATTCAAATTGTAGACGTGAGCAAAAGCATCCATGCTGAACAAGCAGATAGTGAAGTAGCTTGAACAGAGAGAGATGAGAGTGATGAAGACCCTTTACCCCAGGGAAGAAGAAGAGAACCTCTGTTCCCAGAGACGAAGATGATCTCAGAGACAGATGAAGAGAACCTTTGCTTCTGAACAGCTCATCCTTAAAAGTGTACCCCATTAACCAAAGATTGAACCCTCAAAAACAATTGTGGGGAAAGCTGTGGGTCCAGGGGAGTGACTTTTACACAGTGATGAGATTTCCATTCTCCTGGGCAGCTGATGCACTGTGACTTTGAAGCCACGAGAGAATTGTCTCTTGTGGAGAAGTCTCCATAGCATGACAAGAGAGACTCCTCTCCCTAAGTGAACTGGAAAAAGACTATTCTAGAGATGGTAAACTGGCTGAATTGTTCCTGCAGGTTGTCAGTGTAAAGAAAAGAGGGTGTGGGGGGAGGAGAAGTGTTCTGAAGGTTTTATTCTGATTCTTATAATTCTTTTAGTTCTGTTAATAAAGTTCTTTTATTATACCCTTTAAGGTTTGAGCCTGCTTTGCCTTCTTCCTAAACTTATCTCACAGCAGGAAATGAGTAAATAATTCTAGTGGAAGATTTGGCCAGCACTAAACCTGTAGTAGCCAACAGCTGGCCTGGAGGCCTTACAGTTATAACTAATCCAAATTGTAATTTTATAATGTAAATAATTCTATAACTACCGTAAGGATATAACTTGAGCAGTCTGGGCTGTTGGGGAGCAGGTCTAGGCCATCTGGGACACGGGCAGCCATTGGCCAGTTAGCCAGGTGGCAACTAATTTAGCCAAGCAGAGCTAACCATGCAGACTTCAAAGGCTATATAGGGAGAACAGCCCTCAATAAAAGTTGGTTTTTGTTGCACAAGCACAGAGGTTTTTGTCATTGCTTCTGTCTCAACTGCAATGAGTGGTGACCCCGATGTGATAGGCAATAGCCCGGCTGTGGGGATCGTGGTGGAGTTGGAACCCCAGTGGGGGAAGGTGACTGGGAAGAGCTGACAGCAGCCGAGAGCTGTGGAGGTCCAGACCTTGTAAATAGAAGAACGTGCTGGGGACCCTTGTAAATAGAAGATTCTTACAAAAAGAAGAAGCAGATGGAGATACAGGAATGTGATTTTCCAGAGAAGAAATAGAAGGGGCTCAGAGCCATAGACTGGACACAGCTGCAAGAGCTGCAGCAGAGACACCATGGGCAACGTCCACCAGGGAAGTGGCCGGTCAAAATTGGATGTTTCTGCCACTCCTTCCCAGTCAGCCTCATCTCAGCCTCCAGCAGAGTCAATTCCTGCAATCCTCCCATCACCCTGGCAATGGAAACAGGATCTGTCCCCACATGTCCCAATGGCATTAGGGTACACTGTGCACCAGGATCAACTAACACTCTATATTTCTGTGGCTCTGATGTGCCAGGACATCAGATCCACACCACTCAAAAGACCCAGTTTTCCTGTGCCTCTCCCTGGCTAGAGGCAAGGCCCCTCTAGCCCTGGTTATTATTTCCTTCCTGGGCATACATACCAGAGGTTCCGTCAAGCGGATCCGACAGATCATCCTCCCTTCTGTAATACCCAACACCTCGGTCATGGGAGGTTGAAGCATCCTTCACTTTAGTGGAGCTCCCTCAGTTAGTGTTTTCCTCCTTGAGTTGACACACCTGTGCTGCCAGGACACAAGTGGGTTTCCCATCCCACCTTCTCATGTCTTCCCCATGGCCACGCAGAAAGAACCACAGGCAGCTTGTGGGGTGTATACTCTCTCTAGCTGGGGGATGTTGGGTTCTGACTTTGGGGCCTGTGACTTGCACAAGTGCCATATGGGAAACTGTTCCTCCTCACCTCTTCTCTCATCTCCTCCTGGAGGCTCTTAATCACAGCACAGACATGAGCCTGCATCAGGCCATTGATCATACTCCTGTAGTTCCTAAGCTTGTTGGCGACAGAATCCACTGTTTCTCGGCTGTTACCAGCATTAATTGTTGCAATGAAGGTGCTATAGTGAAATGGCTCTAGGTTTGCCAGATTCCACAGCATCTGCCCTGTGCACCTGGCCTTGTCAGGGTCATTGTCATGCTGTCTATCCCTCCCAAAGATCACCTCCAGCACTGCCACTTCTCTCAGCTCTTGGATCCCTTCCTCAAGGGTGCTCCAGCGCATTCTCTCTCTGTGGACAAACATCGCTCTTACACTCATTAAAAGTCGCTCCCAGAGGGAAAGGGATCTGAGTCCTGGGTCAAAGGTCCCAAATTCCTTGCCTCAGTACCATCCAGTTGCACACCTGCACCCATAGGGCCTCAGACCCAAAGTAACCAGGTTGTATAAGCCTCCCAGCCTTCCCCTGTTCAGTTGTGTAGACTGTTAGTAGCAAGTTCTCAGATCTCGTTGTTCCTATTGCTTACTTTTCGCTGCAGGAATTATAATATCGTTAATTGCTCTTTCCTGTTGGATCTCTCCCTCAGACCCTGCCTTAATCCCTCCCTGCACCCAAGTGTATAAATATCCCTACCCTACCCTGGACCCTGCTTTTTTCCAGTTCATTCCCAGTACAGTGCACGCCTTCCTGTTTGTTGTTTTCACCTCATTAAAATTCTTTTTCCAAACAATTGGATCAAAGCCGTCTCTCTCCATAAAAGTCGTTAGATCCATTTCCCAGGGAAACCACCGGTCAGATTGTCCGGGCTTGGACCGGGGGGTTTCGAGCCGAGCAAAAACCCATGGTGCACAGAGAGAGCCGCGGAAAACCCGAGCAGCGAGGCTTCAAAACGCCCGCGGAATGAACAAGGAGCCTCTCCCCGCCCCGGCCCCGCACACATCCCCTCCCGGGCTGCCGGGGTTTAGATACAATAACCATTCTTTGGGCACAAAGCAGAGGATCATGGAATTACCATCACAATAACTCACTGCAAGAGAATCGTGTACGCACTAATCACATGTAAATATCTATCTATAAAAGCATGTACTGAACTCTGAATACAGCAATGTGCTCTAGGACAGGAGTGGAGAGGCTGAACGGAAACCAGGAGAGATGGGGAATATACGGACACAGCAAACCCTCCAAGGGCTTTAAACTCATTCCCAGCTTTTCCATGTTTCAAGGGCATTGATTGCTGGATTTGAATAAACTGAGATGTCACTGTGAAAAGCAGAGCAGTCTGGAACCAGACACTGCTGCTGGAGTCAAAGTCTGGTCTTGTCACATCTCAGATTTGAAAAGATATTGAATAAAAAATTCCATTTCCCACGACCTTTCCCGGCACATACCTCTTCGCACATTACAAAATACAACGGAATTATTTCTATAGGGTAAAAAATAAAGTAAAATGAGCATTGAAAATATTCCCTGATAAAAAGTGACGTTGAGAAAATACAAAATAATGAAGTGTGTCTAGAAAAGCCGGCTGTGATTTCTCAGGTATTTGGCTCAGTGTCACCTCCGAGCCTGGCTCTGTCTCCCAGGTGCCCAAGTGCCCGGGCCAGCTCTGAGCAGCCTCTCCCGGCTCTCCAGCCCGGCTTTGCCCCGGCTCTGCCCCGGGCAGGCACTCGGTGTTTCCGTGGTGCCCCTGCCCCGCTCAGCTCCCCGTGCCCTGCAAAGGCGCCGAGGCTGCGCTCGGTGCCCCTGGGTGTCACTGAGCGAGGCACTGACGAGCCCCGGTGCCCGGGCACAGCCCTGAGGGACACCCCTCGTCCCCGGCCTCCCGCGGGACACGGAGCCACTGCCCACAAGGCCCTGGCACGTCCGGCCCGGCCAATTCCTCCTGTCCCGGCCAGCCCGGGCTGCAGCCCCAGGGCTCTGCAGGCCGGGGCTGGGGCTGCCGGCTCCCACCGTGGCCAAAGCCTCCCAGGGCTCTGGCCACGCCAGGGGCTACAAGGCCACGAGGCCGGGGCTGCTCCGGGCCGCTTCCAGGCTGTTCCTCTGCTCTTGGGTGCCGGGGGTGGCCCTTTGTGACACGGGCGTGTGTCAGGGCCCTCGGTGATGCGGGACATTGTGGTGCTGTCATGAATGAGAGCGTTTGAGATCACTTAAAAATCGATGACAAGGGCATGAACAAAAGTCAGATTTAATATTAAGTGACAAAGCACAAGTTTGTTGGCTAGATTCACTCTACTGCCTACAGGACAGGTGAGGCACAACAAGGCAAGAACAACACCAAATAAAATCCATGCAATCAGAACAGAAATTAACTGGGAACTCTCTAGGGGAGTGTGGATGGGTGTGTGCTGTGTTTAGGTGCATGCAGGGATTAAAAGGAACACGGCCTAAAAACTTAACAACTCTAAACAACTCTTTAACTTCTACCTTAATTTGTAACTTAACTTATACCTTAGGCCTAGCAAATCAACAGACGAACAACACCAAACTTATACCTAACTTAACTTAGAACTTAACATTAACAATTCAACAGAGCAATAACACTTAACAGCATTTAACCTAACTTACAGCTGTAACTTCCAAGTTGTATTTAGCAACTTAATACAAAAACAACACTTATGACTTACATTTAAGAACTTAGCAAAACATTTAGCATTTAACAGCATTTAAGTATGTTCATAACTATAACTGAACCTTGCTTACAGGCATAACTTAGATATCCAAGGTACTTCCACATCTAGGAAAGCTGTATTTCTCACAGATTTGCTATAGCATATGTGCAGGGGCGCACACACAGACAGGAACAGTCAGTGCAAATAATTCCCCTCAGAGCTCAGTGAAATCCTCCCTTCAGATGTTTTTGCATCTCCCACTGGCCGAAGGATGGGGCCTTGAGCAGTGAGGGTATGGGCCCAGGACACGTCGTGTTTCAGCGATCCTCCAGGCACAGCAAAGCCGAGGGTTTGCTGGCTCTGAGAGGCCCCTCAGAGGGAGACTGCTGGTCACAGCCCACGGTGGCCAAGGAGAGCTCAAAGGTCTCCTTTTGCATTTCTGCTGACAGGGTCACAAGAGAGTGGGCTCCAGTCATAACCATGTTTCATCCTGGCCTCAGTTTGGGTTGGCACTTTCTCTAGGAGTGGGGGAATGCATCACCACACTGGGATCTCAGGGGTGCCCATGGCCTGGGTGACACTGGCCCGATGCCAGGCACCCACCAAAGCCACTCTGTCCCTGTCCCTCCAGCTGCAATAGGGGAGAAAAAGTTTAACCCAGAGTTCCTGGGTTGGTGTAAAAAGGAGAAACATCCCGTACCAAACACCAAAATGTGCATCACAGACCCAGCCTGAGCATGGAGAGGAAATTTATTACCAACCAAATCACAGCAGGACAAGAAGAAGGGAAAGAAATCTCTCAAACCCCTTCCCCCTCAACCAATGGGGGTCACTGGGGATCATCCAACACCGATCCTCCCATTGGGGATGGAGCTGGAGCAGAGCACGAAGCTCTTCCCACACTTGGGCACTCACAGGGCTTCCCTTAGTGGAGCCTCCGTTGGTGTTGGGTCAAGTGAGAGCTCTGTGAGAAGCTCTTCCCACACTCAGGACACTCGTAGGGCCTCTCCCCAGTGTGGATGCGCTGGTGAAGAGTGAGATGGGAGTTGCGGTTGAATCCCTTCCCGCAGTCGGGGCAGCGGAAGGGCCTCTCCTCTGTGTGAATCCGCTCGTGTAGAAGGACACCGGAGCTGGTCTGAAACCTCTTCCCACACCTGGGACACTCGTAGGGCCTCTCCCCGGTGTGGATGCGCTGGTGTTTTCTCAGGTTGGAGCTCCATCCAAAGCTCTTCCCACATTCCAAGCAGGTGTAGGGCCGTTCTCCTGTGTGGATCACCTGGTGCCGCATCAGGTAGTTGCTGTCCCTAAAACTCTTCCCACATTCCCCACACTCATAGGGCTTTTCCCCAATGTGGATCCTCCGGTGCCGGATCAGCCTGGATCTCTGGCTGAAACCCTTCCCACATTCCAAGCACTTGTGGGGCTTCTCCCCTCCAGGAGACTTCTCCACCAGCTCTGAGCTCTGCCTGGATCTCCGGCCGCCTTCCCGGCTCAGGGAGGGTCTTTCCTCCTCGCAGCTCCCTGGGCTGGGTTTGCGGCCCCTCCTCGAGAGGGATCTCCGGGGCTTTTCTGCCTCCTCCATCCCTGCACACCTGGGGAATGAAAATTCCCGGTTTAGGGGGAAATAACAAGAAAAGAGCTCCATAAACTGGGTGTTCTTCCTCGCCCAAGTTCATGTCTGGAAGTCATTGAGCATCTTGTGTCTGTAATAACCTCCCAAACACCAAGATTCCTACCCAGAATCCTCCAAAGTTTAAGACACAGATCAAAACCTCCCCAAATATCAAGATTCAGCCAAAATCCACTCCAAAATTGTGCTGATTTGAAAGCAAAACCTGTGAAAGAATCAGTCAGAAATACAAATTCATAGGAAAAACATAAGAGGAAAAAATTCATGCAATAGTAAAAAAGAAAACAACTGACAGAATCAGAATACAACCTGACTCCCCACTAGTTAGGGTGGTGGTAGCAGTCCCGATGAAGTGGTCTTGTTGTAGTAGTGATGCTGTAGAAAGGTCTGATAGCTCTTGTCCTCTGGAAACCAGTGGGGAAGGGCTGCCTTGGTGTTCCAAATCTCAGATTTTATCTAGGTAGGAAAGGCTTGGCTCCTCCCCCTGGCTGGAGCATCTCCCAGTGGGATGATGGAATTTTATCAGTCATGCAGTGGCACTCAATGGCCCATTAACAGAAGATATCTTCCTGGAGGAAGGATGGGTTGTGGAAAAGATAAAGAACACTGCCCCACCTGGTTTTAACAGATGGCCCATTAGCAGAGGATATCTCCCACAGAGATAAGGATCCCTGCTCCACCTGTTTTTTTCCACCACTCTTTGTTCTTTTGTTTCTTCCCGGGACCTCTGACTGGTTACTTCATGTTTGCTGCTGATTTCTTCTCCCTTTTGAAGATGAAAATGGTAAAAGTGTCTTTGACCTGCCTTGCTGGATATTGTGAAGAGGAAGAGTCATCTACTGCAGGTGGAGCAGAGTTCTGTGAGTGCTGTATCAAACCAGACCTCGTCAGACCTGCCAGAACAACTGGTCCATGCTGCCCTTCACTGCTCTGCCTGTTCCCCACTGTTTCATGCCAGAGTAATTTAACTGCTGTTAATTGGGTGTGTGTTTCACTCGAGCCAGTCCAGCAGAACCAGCAGAAAGCAGCCCCAGAATGAATGGGGCTCTGCAGAGGAGTCCCAGACTATTCATCAGCCTGCCCGCAGAACTGGCTCCAACTCTGAACCCTTGTGACCACACTCTGAAGAAGACACACTTCTGATATTTCTGAGGCACTTATGACTGAGGCACTGCACGTGCTTGTGCAGGTAAGAATCCCAAAGTTCTTTCTGTCAGGAAAATTAATCCACAAACACCAGAGGTTTATGTCCAAAAAGGAGACAGAGGAGTCCTTTTTGCTTTATTCAAATAAAGGGAGAGGCCATGGGACTCCCTTGGGATCTCTCAAATTTTTGGAGGACGCAGCCTCCTTTTTATCCTATTTTCCCAGCCGCATTTCCCTCTCTCTTTCCCCATTGGCTGAGGTACTTGAGAGGCACAGACTTCCCGGAACGCCTGATACCTGAAATTCCTCTCTAATGTATAACCCTCCCTTTTAATTTTTAATTCTTACAGAATTCATAGTTTCCCCCCGTTGCTTCTTTCATCTTTCAATATCCAATTTCATTTATCAGCAGCCCTACAGTTTGTTTGTAAAGGCAAATATCTCTTTCCATTCATCAATCAGTGGAATCCATCCCATTGTTTCTTTTATCTCTCAGTGCTAGCCTTATCTACAGGCTGATCCACAGCTCATTTGTAAAGGACAAATTCAACATTCCTCTCAACCCCTCCTCTTTTATTTTTTAATAATTGTCTTTACACACTTTAGCTCTCATTGACTTAATTTCTTGTTCCTGAGTCTTTTTTGGTTTTGTAATTATTTGGAGTGACATCAATTTCTGTCCTTTTGGAACCATGTCTGAATTAGTGGGCGTGGCTATTACCTGCATCCCTTTGATCACATGTTGAATAAGTTGTACTAAGCAAGGGAACATGCCTGGCAAAAAGATTAGAGTTGCTACAGCACGTAAGAGGAAAAAAAGCAGTTGTTTAACTTATAGTCCACCAGGTAGCCAAGAAAACATGTCCCATTCCAATCCTTTTCATCTTTGGACTGGCACATGAGCTAATTTTTTAAATTCATTTTGCAATTTGTTTCACCACTTTTCCATTGTCCTCTATTTGCCTATTTAGGCAATAAGTGTTTTTTTCAGAAGAATGAAGCTGCCATGGACTTCCTACTTCATCCCAAAATCCTGTTCCATTACAGACCTTACCCAGGGTGTTAATCTGCTATTGATGTTCAACTGGGCTGGCCACCCATGGCCAGTTTTCAGATTGTCCTGGCCCTCCGCAGACCCAACAATTGCTAAGGTTAAAGGTTTTTGCTACTTCTTCTCCTAAGTTCAAAAAATTATTTTCCCATTCTTGGCCCCAACCTAACTGATAATATAAAGGGAACATTATTAAGAGAAACATTCTGATTGTGTAATCTAATTTCCTAACTTAATTTTTACTTTCACGTTGTCTTCCACACCACCTGTGGCGAGTGAAGGCACAGAAACAGCTCAACATAAAGAAAACAATGACAGCAAGGGTTGGCCCCCAGTGCCTGGAGATCTGAGAGGAGGGATGCCCACACAGACTATTTCAGCAGGCACTCTGTGGGTGGGCACACGAGGCTTCCCCCGATGTCGACGCCCTGGCTGCTGCTCCAGTCCCCTCCTGCCGAGTGTCAGTCGCGGCTTCCCGTCCTTCTCCTCCAGCTGAGATGTCCAAATCTCTGGGGCTGCAGAGACCTTGACCCGAGTGTGATGGGTCCAGCCGTGTTCAGCTGTCTTGACGGCTGTGTCTGTGCTCAGCAACACCTGGAAAGGTCCACGCCACTTGGCCACCAGTGGTGCTTCTTCCCACTCCTTAACCAGGACCCAGTGTCCCGGTTGGATGTTGTGAACAGCAAAGTCCAAAGGCAGGGTCTGTGCCAGCTGAGCTTCCTGTCGAAGAGATTTCACAAGAGTCAGTATCCAGCCACATATTGTTTTAAATACACATCACTTATCTTTATCCCCCCACTAGGCTGAGAATTACAAGGGTAAGGAATTCCAAACATCAATTCAAAGGGAGATAATTGAATATCTCCCCTGGGTCTGGCTCTTATCCTTGCTAAAGCCAGGGGCAGGAGCCGTACCTACGGCATCTTAGTTTCTATTACCAGCTTCAGGAGATGTTTCTTTATTTCTCCATTCATCCTCTCAACCTGACCCGAACAGGGGGTATGGAGGTTCCACCGTATTCCTAAAGCAGTCATAACTCCTTGAAGAATTTTTCCTGTAAAATGAGTTTCCCTATCTGAATCTATCGCTTCCACCATCCCTTATCTTGGAATTTTTTGTTCCAAAAATATTTTAACAACTGATCCTGTAGTTGCTGAAACAGTTGGAAATGCTTCTGGCCACCCGGTTAATTTACATACTATTACCAGAAGATATTTAAATCTTGCCACTCGAGGTATTTCAGTAAAATCCACCTGGCATCTCTGGAAGGGACGTACTGCCCAACGCCTCCCTCCCCTGGCCAGTTTCTTTGTAACTTTGTTGTTGGTTTTAGCACAAGTCAAACAGCCTTCAGTGGCTCGCTTTGCCAGGCTAAAGAGACCAACAGCAGCGTTCATTTTGAGGAAGGCTTCTGCCAGTCCTCGGGAGCCCCAATGACTCCCTTCATGAAGTTGTTTTAACAATTGTAAGGCTAGAGCTTTTGGTATCCACTGCTTACCATCCCTTGTAAACCAATTATTTTCTCTTTTCTCTGCCCCACTCTTTTTAATTATCTCAAGTTCCTCTGGTGGAAAAGAGAGTTTCTCTGGCAGCGGTGCAGTTACTGGGAGCAAAGGCAGGATCTTAGAGACTTCTGGCAACAATGCAGCTTTGCGAGCTTCTTCATCAGCCAGTCGGTTTCCTATTGCCTCCTCCGACCATCCTGCCTGATGCCCCTTAATGTGGATTATTGCCACCTTTTTTGGTAAATTCACTGCCTCCAATAGGCGAGAGATTAAGTTCTCGTGAGCTAATGTCTTTCCTCTGCAGCTTAATAAACCTCTTTCTTCCCATAGTTTTCTAAATGCATGTATTACCCCATATGCATATTTAGAATCAGTAAAGATATTTACTGTCTTGTCCTGGTATAATTCACAGGCTCTCACAAGCCCGTACAGCTCTGCTGTCTGAGCTGACCAGGTGTGTGGTAACCTCCCCCCTTCCCTTAATTGCTTCCCATTCACGATAGAGTATCCTGTAAATCGTTTCCCTTCTACCACCTTGGGAGGACCCATCAATGAACACATTCTCTCCCTCAGGCCAGGGAATATCCCGTAGATCTTCCCTAGCCCGTGTCTGGAGGTCTATAACCTGGATACAATCATGGATTTCTTTCTGGCCCCCCTTTTCTCCAGGGCCATTTAAATAAGAGGCTGGATTAAAAATTTCCCCACCTTTAAATTCTAAATCCTCCTGTTCCATTAAACAAGATTCATACTGTAATAATCGAGCACTCGTCATCCACTTAGAGGCTCTCTCAGTTAACAAAGCTTTAATCTGATGTGGGACTTTAACAATGAGATGCCCTCCCCTTGTCAGCTTTCGGGCCTCAGCCACCATCAGATCTGTGGCTGCACAGTTCTGCAGACAATGGGGCCAGCCTCTGGCCACCGGGTCTAACAGCTTAGAAAAACAGGCAACAGGCCTCCGTGTTCCCCCATGCTCTTGCACCAAAATTCCTTTAGCATGACCCTGTTTGACATCCACATATAGCTGAAATTCTTTTTCTGCGTCTGGAAGAGCCAAGACTGGGGCCTTAACCAATTTGTCTTTTAATTTCTTAAAGCTTTTCTTTCCTTCTGGTGTCCATACCACGACATTAGGACTGTTTTGAGTTAAAAAGTTATATAAAGGTCTGGCCACCACAGAAAAATCCTCGATCCATGCTCTGCAGTACCCCACCAACCCTAAAAACCGCTGTAACTCCTTTTCAGTCTGGGGTAATGGTACCTGTAAAATCCCTTGTATCCTTTCTGGATCAATACACCATAACCCTTCAGACAGAATGTGTCCCAAATATTTGACCTTCTTTTCTACTAACTGTGCTTTCTTTTTGGATACTCTAAGTCCCTTTTTTGCAAGAAAATTAAGCAGCTTTACAGTAGCCTCTTCAACCACCTTTTCCTGTTCCCCTGATAAGAGCAAATCATCTACATACTGCAACAACTTGACTCCTGAGGGTGGAGTAAACTCTCTTAATATTTTCTGCAAAGCTTGCCCAAACAGAACTGGTGACTCTGTATATCCTTGAGGGAGTACTGTCCATGTCAATTGTTGTTTTATCATTTTCCCTCCTTTCTCCTGTTCCCACTCAAAAGCAAAATACTGTTTACTATCTTCTGTGATTGGACACCCCCAGAAAGCATCCTTCAAATCCAGTACAGAATAATACTGATGTGAAGAAGGGATTTGATTCAGGATTGTGTATGGATCTGGAACTGTAGGATGCCTTGGTTTGACAATCTCATTTATTATTTTTAAATCCTGCACCATTTTGTAGGTTTCATCTGGTTTCTTAACCGGCAGGATAGGAGTGTTATAGGGAGACATACACGGCTCTAAAAGACCTGCTTTTAGCAGGGACTCAATAACAGGCTGTAACCCCTTCTTTCCCTCCCTTGAAAGAGGGTATTGCTTTTTAGACACCACTTGTCCTGGTTGCTTCAAAGTAATTTGGAGAGGCTCTATGTCCAGCTTCCCATATTTCCCTGGAGCTGCCCATACTTCCGGATTTATTTTAGCATAAGCCTTTTCAGACATTTTACACAAAGATATCACAGTTTCGGACTCCCTGTCACTTCGTACAATACTAATTTGCATTCCCATTCTAGCCATCAAATCTCTTCCCAGTAAATTACAATCACAATTAGGAACAAACAAGAATTCATGCAGTTCAAATCTGTCCCCCACATCTATTAACAGCGGTTGAATAAAATGCACTCGCTCATCCTTCCCGCTTACTCCTTGAATAACCAAGGATCTTTTTGACAATTTCCCCCCCTTAGGTATAAAATTTAAGGTGGACCGAGACGCCCCCGTGTCTACCAAAAAAACACACCTCCTCTCGATCCGGACCCACCTTAAAAGTTATCAAGGGCTCCTGAGTGGTGGGTCTTTGGTATAATAGGAGCCCCTGACACCCCTAACAATCCATTTCCATTATCCTCTGGACTTCCTCCTCCTGAGGGTCCAGTTGTTTTTGCGGACACTCGTTTTTCCAATGCCCTTCTGCCCTGCAGACAGCACACTGGTTCTTCCCCAGCCGCTGTTTGGGTCGACTGTCCCCTGCCGAGGAGGGAATCCCTTTGCCCCTTCCTTGTGGCCGACCCCGTCCCCTCTGTCCCTGGGGACCCCTTGGACCCTGTGGTTTATTCCTTCGGGGCTGCAAAAACTCTGCCATCATCCTTGCTTTAGCTTCTGCCTTTTACTCATCCCTTCTTACACATATCTGCTGTGTTTTTCTAACCAATTCCTCTAGAGACTTATTTTGCCACTCTTCATCTTTCTGTACTCTTTCCTGTATATCAGGCCAGGCCTTAGTAACAAATTGTACCTTAAGCAATGTGTTGAAGGCTGGCCCTTCAGGATCCATCCCCCCGTGCTTCCTCAAGGCATCCCTAATCCTCTCCAACCAATGAGGGCTTTCCTGTTTCTCCTGTTCTAACGACAGAGCCTTAGCTATGTTGTTAGTTCTGGGAGCCACTGACTTGATTGCCCTGATCAAATAAGCACGGCAATCACGGTGAGCCAGACTGGCCTGGTTATTTGGGTCCCACTGGGGGTCTGCCTGGGGGATGGCATCACCCACCGTAGGTGCATTGGGTCCAGCCCCCCCTGCTGCTTGTGGGTGTTCATCCTCCCACAGCTGCCGAGCTTTCTGCAAAATCATTTGTTTCTCTGATGACCCAAACAAAATTCCCAAAAGAAAATCCCAATCCTTCCATGTATAATCCGTATTTCCCAAATATTCCTCTATCTTTTCCCCCACCCCTATGGGATCATCCAAATATGGGGGTAATTCTTTTTCCAACCATCTTATATCCTGGGTAGTGAGTGGTACAATTACAAACCCAAATCCTCCCCCTTGACCCCCCAAAGGAACTTGACAGAGTGGCATCTGGTGTACCCCTGTCTCTTGGGGGGCTTCTGATGCCCTAAACTGAGTTCCTCTTCTAGTTCTGGGGGGTGATACAACATGCTGCTCCCCTCCCCCTACACCATTATCCTTCTCAGGTGGGGCTGTGGGAACAACATTTCCCTGATCCCCTTGCTCTGAAAGTTGAGGATACAGACGACCTGCAGCTTGCCCTGGGTCAGCTGGCAACACTGGAGGACAAGACGGGGGAAGGAGCTGAAAAACATCCCAATCCTCACCACTTTCCTCTTCCTCCTCTTTTTTCTTAACATATACATTTCTCTTGTTTCTTGTCTGACCCATATTAATCCACATTCCCTTTCAATCCATCCTTTCCAATTCTCCTCTATGTACCTTCACAAAATTCAACACAAATGAATTTTATCTGTTCCATGAGGTGGCCATATAAGTCCCCTTGCCAACTTATACTCTGGCCACACAAAATAACAATATTTTACCATTATTTCCATAGTTACTTCTGGGTGAATATACAATCTCTCCCAAGACCTCAGTATTCACCCCAAGGGACTCTCCGGGGGTATTATGGGATCATCATCCCTTTTTCCGGGGCTCCTTCCCGGCTTCACCTTTCCAACCCTCTCTGGGTGCCCCGTTTTACCTGTGCTACCCTCCATGGATGCCCTCTCAGGTGTACCTGTGCTACCCTCCATGGGTGCCCTCCCAGGTTTGCTCCCCGAAGATCCCATTTTACTCACCGGTGAGATTTTCAGTGGTCCTTCCCTGTGGACTCTTCACGGACCCCCCTGGTCCGCCACTCGTCTGTCTCCTGGACAGTCTCGGGAACCCAATGGATCGCCCGGTACCGGCCGGCACCAAGGGGAGCTGATCACCCAAACTGGGTGAGGTGCCTTCAGCTCCACTCGCTGCCCCAGACGGTGGAAAGATCCCGGACGAGCCCCCAAAATTGTCAGGAAAATTAATCCACAAACACCAGAGGTTTATGTCCAAAAAGGAGACAGAGGAGTCCTTTTTGCTTTATTCGAATAAAGGGAGAGGCCATGGGACATTCCCCTGGGATCTCTCAAATTTTTGGAGGACGCAGCCTCCTTTTTATCCTATTTTCCCGGCCGCATTTCCCTCTCTCTTTCCCCATTGGCTGAGGTACTTGAGAGGCACAGACTTCCCGGAACGCCTGATACCTGAAATTCCCCTCTAATGTATAACCCTCCCCTTTCCTTTTTATTTTTTATATAATTCATAGTTTCCCCTCCCCCCTTGCTTCTTTCATCTTTTGATATCCAATTTGATTTATCAGCAGCCCTACAGTTTATTTGTAAAGGCAAACATCTTTTTCCATTCATCAATCAGTGGAATCCATCCCATTGTTTCTTTTATCTCTCAGTGCTAGCCTTATCTACAGGCAGATCCAGAGCTCATTTTTAAAGACAAATTCAACATTCCTCTCAGCCCAGAGGAGAATCTAGCACAAAATATTCTCCCTGTGTACTGCACGACAAAAAATATTCAGGGGAAAATACAGTGGCAGCTGAGGCTTGTGGAACTCCCAGAATACTGAGCCTGCAGAGGAGGCAAACAGCCCTGGCAGTGCCTGAGGGGACTTCTCCTCACAGCCTCCTCTCAAAGTGTGTCACTTCAGCACGGGAAGGCTTTCAAACCTTTGCCTTTCCTTCCTCCTGTGATAAAATTTAAGGCTCCTCCTGAGAAAATACTGACCTACAAATAGTTCTCCATTCCTCAACAAAGCTACTCAGGTGCTCAACTTAAGAAAGAGCAAAACAAAAGGTATTCAGAAATTTCCCATCAAGGCCTATTTGCAGAGAAACCCCATCATATGGGACCGAATATTTATTGACACCAGTTCACTCAAAAGAAACCCAACCCTGTATTAAGCAGCGTTTTAAACGAACTTGAATTCTTTTTCCTCACATATCAACTGGACTGGTTTGTTCCTTTTTTGTCCTAGAGAGAATATTAGAATGATTTGCTCTTGACAGGACTCCTTGGGTGGTCCCCAGCGCTGGCTCCTCACCACGCCTTACCTGGGCTGTTAACGCAGCCTGTCAGCACCACCTGACTTTGGCAGCCTGTTCAGGCCTCGGGCACGGCTGGTGCCACGGTCCCCTCTGGTGCCACGGTCCCCTCTGGCTCCTGGCGTGTCCCTGCTGCTGGAGGAGCCCTGCTCGTGCTGCTGCCTGCGTTCAACAACCCCGGTCCTGCTCCCCAGGCAAAGAGAGACCAAAATCACTGCTTTGGGCAGCTCGTTTGAACGAGTTGAACACTTACTCATCTCTAACACAGACCTCTTAACACTCACACACCAACACCTGGAAGTCACCTCATCTACAGAGGTGAGGAAGCCTGAGAGAACAGAAGGTCGACGTTCAAGCACATTTGTGGGACACATATTGAGAAAGTAAGAAAATTACAGCCTGAAAAATATTCCAGGCTGGAGCTTTTCAGCTCTGTTCCCAGCTGATAAGCTGGTCCAGCTCAAGGCTAGGGAGAATTTCTCCCAGGCTGATAATTTGGTCAAAATATAAAGGAATTAGTAACAAAGATAGAACAGCTGTTGTGATGTGTGACCAGGCCCTGGGAATGGGGTGTCTTCTGTCTGAACCAATCACCTTTTCTCTACTCTGGGAATTACGAGTCATGCTATAAATCGAGTGTATTTCTGAATAAACTTGTCTCTTTCTTCCTGTCATGAAAGATGACCATGTAGCTGTGCATCTTATTTCCGCCGCACTTAAAGGGTTAAAACCCGATTCCATGGCTACACACATTGGGTTTTTAATTTAGTGGAAGCGCTCACTCGTTCACAAGCCTTACTTGTCAAACTGGATTGTGCGATGCTATTGTCTTGCTTGTGTCAGAGAGAAACCAGGGAGAAATCAGCTAAGAAATGAGAACCACACTTGGGGCTCGGGCTTGGCAGACAAAGGGAGCAGGGCGGCACCTGCCCGCTTTGCCCGAGTCCCTGCTCCTGCCGGACAAAGGCGGACGCGGCTCCGTGCGGGGCGAGCCGGGCACTCCGTGCCGGGGCCGGGGCCGAGCGCTCGGGCGGGCGGCGCTCAGGATGCTCGGGCAGCGCCGCGGGCCGGGCGGGCGCGATGGAGCCGCCTGAGGGCTGGGACCCCTCCGGGCGTCCGGCCCGGCGCACGCAGTGGCTGCTCAGCGCCCTCGCCCACCGCTACGGGCTGGAGCGCGGCGTGGAGAACGAGATGGTCGTGCTGGCCAGCGGCCCGGAGCAGTCCCTGCAGGAGATCTTCCAGCAGCGGGACTGCGCCGGGCCGGGCCGCATCCCCGGCGAGGAGTCCCGCACGCTGTGCCGGGCGCTGGGGCCGGAGGAGGCGGCGGAGCCCGAGGAGTGCGCGGGGCTGTGGGACGGGCTCTGGGCCGAGCTCACCTTCCGCCAGCTCCACGCGCGGCTCTGCGGCCACTTCAGCACCCGCGCGGGGCCGCGGCTGCCGCTGGGCCGGGAGGGCGAGCACATCGAGAGCCACATCCGCCCGCGCAGCCCCCGCCGAGCCCGAGCGGCGGCCGCCGGGGCCCTGCTCCCGAGAGCGCTGCGAGGAGATGGTGGCGCTGGAGCGGGCCGAGGAGCGCATGGCCGAGCTGCAGCAGGAGAAGGGCAGCCTGCGGCAGCTGCTGGAGGACGTGCGGGCCGCCCTGCAGAGCAGCGATGCGCGGTGCCCGGCGCTGCGGCTGAGTCCGGGCCGGCTTCTGCACCGCGCTCCCGGCGGCGCCTCGGGTGGCCCCGAGAGCTTCAGGAGAGATGCTGCTCTCGGAAAGTCAGTGTTTAGAACCCCTCCACCTCCGCACTGAGACCGAAGTTGCTCCTTCATCCTCGGCATTAACTTTCCAGTAAAGTTTAGTTACAAGGGAGGCTTTTAGGAGAAATGTATGGCACCGGTGTGCCATTAAATATATTTGTGATGAGCACTGTTCAAAGTGTAGGGGAGTTCAGCTTAACAAACCCACGTGTACAATGCTGCTGCTGCTTCTCCTGCACGTGCAGCCAGGATGTGCTGATAGCAGATGCTGGGTATGCACTGCTGCAGGGTTTTTCCTGAAGTATGAAAGAGCTCTGGGATCCTTCCCTGCACAAGCACGTGCAGTGCCTCAGTCATAAGTGCCTCAGAAATATCAGAAGTGTGTCTTCTTCAGAGTGTGGTCACAAGGGTTCAGAGTTGGAGCCAGTTCTGTGGGCAGGCTGATGAATAGTCTGGGGCTCCTCTGCAGAGCCCCATTTATTCTGGGGCTGCTTTCTGCTGGTTCTGCTGGACTGGCTCGAGTGAAACACACACCCAATTAACAGCAGTTAAATTACTCTGGCATGAAACAGTGGGGAACAGGCAGAGCAGTGAAGGGCAGCATGGACCAGTTGTTCTGGCAGGTCTGACGAGGTCTGGTTTGATACAGCACTCACAGAACTCTGCTCCACCTGTGACACTTCCACTTGCAGTAGATGACTGTTCCTCTTCACAATATCCAGCAAGGCAGGTCAAAGACACTTTTACCATTTTCATCTTCAAAAGGGAGAAGAAATCAGCAGCAAACATGAAGTAACCTGTCAGAGGTCCAGGGAAGAAACAAAAGAACAAAGAGTGGTGGAAAAAACAGGTGGAGCAGTGATCCTTATCTCTGTGTGGGAGATATCCTCTGCTAATGGGCCATCTGTTAAAACCAGGTAGGGCAGTGTTCTTTATCTTTTCCACAACCCATCCTTCCTCCAGGAAGATATCTTCTGTTAATGGGCCATTGAGTGCCACTGCATGACTGATAAAATTCCATCATCCCATTGGGAGATGCTCCAGCCAGGGGGAGGAGCCAAGCCTTTCCTACCTAGAGAAAATCTGAGATTTGGAACACCAAGGCAGCCCTTACCCACTGGTTTCCAGAGGACAAGAGCTACCAGACCTTTCTACAGCATCACTACTACAACAAGACCACTTCATCGGGACTGCTACCACCACCCTAACTAGCGGGGTGTCAGGTTGTATTCTGATTCTGTCAGTTGTTTTCTTTTGTACTATTGCATGAATTTATCACTTTTCCTATAAAATTGTATTTCTGACTTGGAGACTTTCACTGGTTTTGCTTTCGAATCAGCACAATTTTGGGGGGGATTTTGGCTGAAGCTTGTTATTTGGGGAGGTTTTGATCTGTGTGTTAAAGTCTGGAGGATTTGGGGCAGGAATCTTGGTGTTTGGGAGGTTATTACAGACACAAGATGCTCAATGACTTCCAGAGATGAACTTGGGCAAGGAGAAACACCCTGTTTATGGAGCTCTCTTCTTGTTATTTCCCCCTAAACCAGGATTTGTCATTCCTCAGGTGTGCGGGGATGGAGGAGGCAGAAAAGCCGCGGAGATCCCTCAGGAGGAGGGGCTGCAAACCCAGCCCAGGGAGCTGCGAGGAGGAAAGACCCTCCCTGAGCCGGGAAGGCGGCCGGAGATCCAGGCAGAGCTCAGAGCTGGTGGAGAAGCCTCCTGGAGGGGAGAAGCCCCACAAGTGCTTGGAATGTGGGAAGGGTTTCAGCCAGAGCTCCAACCTGATCCGGCACCAGATGATCCACACTGGGGAAAAGCCCTATGAGTGTGGGAAATGTGGGAAGAGCTTCAGAGACAGCTCCAGCCTGCTCTGGCACCAGATGATCCACACAGGGGAACGGCCCTACACCTGCTTGGAATGTGGAAAGAGCTTTGGCAACAGCTCCAACCTGAGACAACACCAGCGCATCCACACCGGGGAGAGGCCCTACGAGTGTCCCAAGTGTGGGAAGAGGTTTCAGACCAGTTCCAATCTCCTCCTACATGAGCGGATTCACACAGAGGAGAGGCCCTTCCGCTGCCCCGACTGCGGGAAGGGCTTCAAGCAAAATGGCAACCTCACTGTCCACCGGCGCATCCACACTGGGGAGAGGCCCTACGAGTGTCCTGAGTGTGGGAAGAGCTTCTCACAGAGCTCTAACTTGACCCAACACCAACGGAGTCTCCACTAAGGGAAGCCCTGTGAGTGTCTCGAGTGTGGGAAGAGCTTCGTGCTCTGCTCCAGCTCCATCCCCCATGGGAGGATCAGTGTTGGATGATCCCAGTGACCCCCGTTGGGCAGAGCCCTGGTGATCCGTGTTTCTGGTTATCCCCGTTGGATAAGGGGAAGGGGTTGGAGAGATTTTTTTTCCTTGTGCCGCTGTGATTTGGTTGGTAATAAATTCCCTCGCTGTGCCCAGGCTGGCTCTGTTGTTCCCGTGCCGGTGCTCGGGGCGGGATCTCTCCTGTTCCTTCTCTCAACTCCCTGGCCTGTTCTCAGCCAATCAGAGAATGCAATGGAGAAGATTCAGCCAATCAGAGATAGCAGCTGTGATGACTCACCGGTTGCCGGGCTGACCCGCAGCACCCAGTGTTCCCCACCTGGACCCACCCTCCCCCCCAGTCACGATCCCCCCGCGGGGTCCCCCAAGTCCTCTCCCAGTCCCGCCCCACAATAAACGGGACGGGGCGAACTGGGAAACTTTACTGGGAACACTGGGAGCAGCCAGGCTGGGACAGAGTGACAGCAGGGCGGGGGGAACACACGATCCCCCCTAAATCAGCGTGGGGACCGAGCGGGGGGTCCCTGCCTCACCCGAGGCCATGGGCAGGGTCTGCCGCCACTGCTGGGTCAGGAGTTCTGTGGGCAGAGAAAAGGGGGTAGCACCTGACTGGGGGCCCCATGGGGAGCGCACACGCTCCGGGGTCGGAACGCGACCCCGGGACCCTCCCCCCACCCTTCTTGCACAGGTAGAAGCCGAGCCCCAGCTCCAGGAAGACGAAACCCAACACGGAGCCCCCGATCCCCATCAGCACCTTGCTGCTGGCGGTGTCCGGCGGCATCTCTGGGGGTCCACAGGCGTCAAGACCTCCCAAAATCTCTCACAGACACCCCAAGCTACTCCAATCACCCTCCCAGTCACCTCTAACCCACCCAGGACTCCTTAAATCCTCCTCCCAATATCTTCCCAGCCTCTCCAGGACCCACCAACGCTCCTGCTTTCCATCTCAGCATCCCATAACCCCCTCTCAGTTGCCCCCCACCACCTCAGGACCCCCAAACCCTCTCCCAGTCCCTACCCGGTCTCACCAGGACTCACCAGAACTCCTCCCAGTCTCTTCCCATCACAGCCAACCTAATTCCAACCCTTGATTTCCAGCTCCAGATCTTTCTCCATCCCCTCCAGGCTCACTCAAATCCCTCCCTGTTCCCCCCAGCTGATCCTAGTGTGTCCCCACTCTCTCCCAGTGTCCCCCAGTGTGTCCGTCTCACGGTGGCCCTCGAGCTCCCAGCCCGGCCCCAGCTGCCTGCTCTGCTCCATGGATTTCTACACTGCTGAGATCCAGGTGAGGTGGTTCCAGGGCCAGCAGGAGCTCTCAGGGCATGTGGTGGCCACCAGGACCAGGTCCCCAACAGGAGATGGCTGGTGTGGCACTGAGAGGGACTGGGAATGAAACTGGAGAGAGTGGAGGAACACTGGGAGAGAGTGGATTGGATTGGGGCAATGGGAGAGAGGGTGGAGGTCTGGGAGTGGACTGGGAATGGAATGGCTGGGGACTGAGAGGAATTGGGAGGGACTCTGGTGACACTGGGAGGGACCGTGAGGACACTGGAAGAGACTGGGATGGAGTGGGAGAGCCACTGGAGTCACTTGGGGTGAGGGGGCAGGAGGCCCCGGGGATGGGCACAAGAAGGGCTGACGTGTCTCGGGTGATTCCCAGGGAGGTTTTGAGGGGCTCCAGGGTCGTTCCCAGGGCAGGGTCCGAGGGGACACGCTCTGCCCCACGCTCACCTCTGCACTCCACGAGGAACGGGCTGGACAACTCGTAGTTGTGCCGGCAGTGCCTGTCCAGCGCAGCCCGTCTGTACTCCATCCATTGCGGGTCACTGTTCCAGTGCCTGGCAGCCTTGTCCCCAAAGGAGGTGTCCCCACGTGCAGCCCCACATCGCTGCCCAAGTGCAGGAACTGCTCCCGGTTGGAGATGTTCCTCTCCACGAACCTCAGCCGGTCGGTGCCGTGAATGAAGTGACACTGGGACTAAACCATCTCCTGGAACAGCGCTGTGTGTGCAGGACACAGGTCCGGGGGTGTCCCCCCAGCAGCCCCCCAGCAGCCCACAGTAGCCAAGAGCTCCGGGGCAACCCGGACTCCGCACCCCCAGTGCCCCACGGCTGCCATGGGACCCTTCATCCTGCAGTCCCACCCTTCTCTGTATTTTCCTCCCCCTTTCCCAACATTCCCCAGTCACCAGCCCCCCCCAACATCTGTTTGGGGATCCCACCTCCCCATTTCTTTTTCTCTCCCCACTGTTCCCACCATCCCACCACTTCCCGCCCCTCCCGCTCACCCGAGAGCTCCGTGCCCCCAGCCCGGGGGGCTCCCAGTGGCACCAGTAGGGCCCCAGCTGCCCCACACGCCCCATGGCCAGCGCCGGGCAGGGTCTGACACCTCCCCCTGTTGGATCCCTGGAAACTGAGAGGTTTGGGCTTTCTGTGCTGACAGGCACTGACCCCCAGGAAAATGCTGCTTTTGACCTGAGGCTGTGAAGAAGGTTTCCTGAACTGAGTGATAGAACTGGGATCACTGGTGTGTTGTTGGAATAGAAATGTGCAGTGTCACATAGTGGAAAATTAAAATTTGTGATTTTAGAATGTAGTAATATATATTAAACAAGATGGAGATTTTAGGGTGGAGGTTTCTTTCTTCTTCACTTTCTTCACGGGTATAGGTGGTACTTTTGTAATTAGATAGAAAATTCCACATTGCAGGTCATGGGTGATTGGTTCTTGGGCTATTATGGTGTCTTTTTTTAATTGGTCTCATTGGCCCTTAAAAGGCCTTGTAGAGAGAGATATGTCGCCATTTTTAGCCTGTTGGCTAGAAGTGCTATTGAACTCACTGTAATATAGATAAGAATTAATAAACATCTGAGTCCGAACACGAAATACCGTCTCTCGAGCATTTAATCTCGACTCTAGAAAAACAAAAAAGAAGATAAAACGTGATAGCCCCCACCTCAAATTCTCCTGGCGGGGGGCGCTGGGGGCGGGGCGCGGGTGGAGTCCAGGTGAGGAGCTCTGGGCGCTCTGGGACTGCCTGAGGAGTCATCAGCGCCGCGCGCTCTGATTGGCTCAATTATTTTGGTGCCTTCTCTGATTGGCTGAGGAGAGGCCCGGGAGTTGAGAGGAGGGCCGGGAGAGATCCTGCCCCAGGCTAGCGGTGGAAGAACATCCAATTAACAAGGCATGCAGATCATTTCCCAGTGGTCCCCACACTCCTGTAGGAACTAAATGCACCGAGGATCTCACGAGGGTCACCAACTCTCTGGCGGCCAAATCCAGCCCTGCGCTCCCTGCGGGTGCGGGCACTCTGGGAAGGGCTCAGCTGCGGGTCAGATGGCCGGAGAGTGGCTTGGTGGTCACCTCGTGTGTGAGGCAGTGATGGGCTGGGGAGATGTGTGGACACCACATGATCAGAGAGCTGACTGGGTAAAGGGACACATCAACAGCGACACCGCAGTGACAGGCAGCCAATGCGGGCTTGTTTCACTAAAGTTTGGGTTAAGTTTCTCTTGGGGGTTGTTTTTATTTTTTTTTTTTCCCCCGCCTAGTTCTCTGGAATTTTTTCCCATTGACATGCTAAGATGGCTAGTGATAGGGGGAGACTCCCTGACCCTTTTTGGAGTTTCTCTCGTAGGGCAGGGGGGATGGGGAGGGAAGAGGGAGAACACTGCAAAATCAGGGGCAGGTAAAGGAGAGGTGTGGGCAGCTGCTCGCTCTCTCGCTCGTTTGGCTCGGAGAAGGACGGCCACTGGAAAACCTCGCCCTGCCATCCCAACGCCGGGAGCTTGGCTGTGGGACCTCGCACTCTCCTGGTCGGACACTCTCCCACTTCAGCCTGCCACCTCCACACAACCTATTGGAGCACTGGGACTGACACTGCCTCCAAGGATCCATGAGCAGAGTCTTTCCTCCACCCTTCCCACCCAGGACACAGCCGCCATCACCCCCAGCACTCCTGCAGCCACACGGGATCACCGCATCTGCCCCTGCCCACCGGGAGCCGGCTGGCACTGACTGCCAACTTGGACAGAAACTGCAGCAGAGGGGAAAGGTGTCCACAACCAGAAAAACTGTTACTGGGTTCCCGTCTTCTATTTGTTGTTAATTACTTAGCTGTTGTTGTTTTGTTTGCCTTGTTATATATATGTATATATACTAGTAAAGAACTCTTATTCCTATTCCCATATGTTTGCCTGAAAGCCCCATAATTCCAAAAGTATACTAATTCAGAGGGAGGGATTTATTAGCTCAATTTCGAGGGAAGGCCCTGCTTTTCTCCAGCACACACCTGCCCTTTTTCAAACCAGGACAGATTTTTGGCACCCAACATGGCCCCTTTCCCTATGGGAGTGGCTTTTAATGAGTGTGAGAGAGAGGTTTGTCCACAGAGAGAGAATGCAGGAGCACCATCATAGAATGTGCTGGAAGACCCTTAAGGAAGGGATCCAAGAGCTGAGAGAAGTGGCAGTGCTGGAGGTGCTCTTTGGGAGGGATGGACAGCATGACAATGACCCTGACAAGGTCAGGTGCACAGAGCAGATGTTGTGGAACCTGGCAGACCTGGGGCCATCTCAATACACCACCTTTATTGCAATGGTTAATGCTGAAAGCAGCTGAGAAACAGTGGGTTCTGTCACCAACAAACTTAGAAATTAGGAGAATATGATCAATGGCCGATGCAGGCTCGTGTCTCTGCTGTGATTAAGGAACACAAAGAGAAGTTTAAAGAGGAGATGAGGGAAGAGATGAGGAAGATCAGTGCAGCACCAGTGCGAGTCACAGGCCCCAAAGTCAGAGCCCAATGTCCCCCAGCTAGGGAGAGGGTACACTCCACGAGCTGACCTGTGTTTCTTTCTGCGTGGCCATGGGGAAGACATAAGAAGGTGGGATGGGAAACCCACTTCTGTCCTGGCAGCACGGGTGCATCAGCTCAGGGGGGGAAACACAAACTGAGGGAGCTCTGATAAAGTGAAGGTAGCCTCAGCCTCCCATGACCGAGGTGCAGGGTATTACAGAAGGGAGGATGATGTGTCAGATCCCCTTGATGGAACCTCCAGCATGTATCCCCAGGAAAGAAAAAATAACCAGGGCTAGAGGGGCCCTGCCTCTAGCCAGAGAGAGGGACGGGAAAACCGGGTCTTTTGGATGGTGTGGATCCAATGTCCTGGCACGTCAGAGCCACAGAAATACAGAGTGTTAGTTGATCCTGATGCACAGAGTACCCTAATGCCATTGGGACATGTGGGGACAGATCCTGAGTCCATTGCTGCGGTGATTGCAGGAATTGACTCTGCTGGAGGCTGAGGTGAGCCTGACTGGGAAGGAGTGGCAGAAACATCCAAATTTGACCAGCCACTTCCCTGGTGGACGTTGCCCATGGTGTCTCTGCTGCAGCTCTTGCTGCTTTGTCCAGTCCATGGCTCTGGGCCCCTTCTCTTTCTTCTCTGGAAAATCACATTCCTGTATCTCCATCTGCTTCGTCTTTTTGTAAGAATCTTCTATTTACAAGGGTCCCCAGCAGGTTCTTCTATTTACAAGGTCTGGACCTCCACAGCTCTCGACTGCTGGCAGCTCTTCCCAGTCACCTTCCCCCACTGGGGTTCCAACTCCACCACTATCCCCACAGCCGGGCTATTGCCTATCACATCGGGGTCACCACTCATTGCAGTTGAGACAGAGCAAAGACAAAAAACTCCATGTTTGTGCAACAAAAACCAACTTTTATTGAGGGCTGTTCTCCCTATATAGCCTTTGAAGTCTGCACGGTTAGCTCAGCTTGGCTAAATTAGTTGTCACCTTGCTAAGTGGCCAGTGGCTGCCCATGTCCCAGATGGCCTAGACCTGCTCCCCAACAGCTCAGACTGCTCAAGTTATATCATTACAGTAGTTATATTATTATTTACATTATAAAATTACAATCGGGATTAGTTATAACTGGAAGGCCTCCAGGCCAGCTGTTAGCTACTACAGGTTTAGTGCTGGCCAAATCTTCCACTAGAATTATTTACTCATTTCCTGATGTGAGATAGGATTAGGAGGAAGGCAAAGCCGGCTCAAGCTTTAAAGGGTATAAAGAAAGAACTTTATTAACAGAACTAAAAGAATTACAAGAATCAGAATAAAACCTTCAGAACACTTCTCTGTAAGGCTTTTTCTCGGCCCAAAACAGGGTCTTTCACCCTTCCTCCGGTCTAGCTCAGGTGTTAGGGTGAAATTCCCCTGGGCCCTAGCCACAGAGACATAGATAAGATATCAAAAGAGGCTCTTTCCCCTAATAAAGTTATAGGTTTATTTCTCGTGGGTAGTGAGTGAAAAGGGAAGGGAAAAGAGTGGGGGAAGAGAGAGAAAAGAGGGGGAAGGACAGGGTAAAAGCGTGGGGGGGGGGGAAAAGAGAACAGGGGAAGAGAAAAAGCACGGGGGAAGAGAGTGGGGGGAAAAAGAGAAAGAGCACGGGGGAAGAGAGAGATGCGGGATAAGAGAGAGATAAGGTCAGTGGGTCCTGACCTTTTCTAGGGTCTGGAAAGGGGGGGCGGGGAGAAATTGGATCCCAGCCAGCTCTGTGTGGCCAGGAGGGGAGAGGGACCAAGATACAGGGCACAGCAGGGGTCATGGAATGTACCATTTACAATGTATCTAGGAAACGCAACATCTCCCCGTTTTTTGTTTAACAAAGTTGAAAGAAGGATATTGGTATCATTCAAATTACGATTTTGCCCACCACTTGTAGCTGGCGGGAGGGTTAGATTGTTTCAAGTCCTTCATTTCTATGTGATTGACTACTGAGGTAGAGGGAATGAGACTATGAATAGCCTTGAAAACCAAGTGACGTAGGATCCCGAATGCCATTATTACAAGGAAAAGAATAACAAAAATTAACATAATTGTTTTGACTATAGATGTCCACCACCCTCTGAGTCCCCAGCCTTTGAACAGTCCATTGAACCAATCTTCAGATTCTTGCTTCACTTGTCCGATCAAGTTGTTCATGTTTCGGAGGGCAGCATGGATGTTAGGAGCTTTCGAGGTCAGGTCCATACAGTAAAGTCCTTCAAATTCCTGGCACTCATGTCCGTGTAGTAGCAAGAGAAAATCTATTTTCTTGTTGGAGCGTCTGTGCCAGGGTCACCCAGGTGTTCTGACGTGGCTGAGGGACGATCCATGCAGCTGCTAGACTGTTCAGTGTTAGCAGGAAGACAGCTTGGATGGGGTTCATCACGGGACTGAGAGAAGAGAAGGTTTTCTCTAGAAGGAAAAACAAACATTATAAAACCTATTAAAAGTCTCTATCTGCCGGAATGCCACCTTCTATGAGGATTTCTTTTCCTTTTTTCCGGCGGCGTCTTCTTTTTGAAGCCACTGCTACCTGCTCTTCGTTCTCCTCAGTCGGAGCAGGATGTCAGGGCCTGAGGGAGTGGATACACATGCATAGCCACGCCCCCAGGTAACAAGCTCATAGGGACCTTTGATTTCCCAGGTTTCTGGGTCCCTAATCAAAACTGGAGGATGCTGGGATAACTTGAATTGTTTACTACTGTTAAAGTGACGTACCACAGGTGGACTCATGTTTTCAAATGAACAATTTAGGAAATTGATAGTAAACATGGCTTTGCAGAGCTTCTGCTGTGGAGACATCCACACAGTTGAACTGCTCTGTTTAGCCAAAACCTGTTTGAGTGTCTGATTGGCTCGCTCCACTATACCTTGGCCTGTGGGGGAGTGGGAGGTGCCAGTTTTATGTTCCACTCCCCACTGCTGGACGAATTCCAGGAACTCCTTGGACTTATACACTGCGCCCTGATCAGTTTTGATTTCCTTAGGGATCCCCAATACTGAAAAGGCTTGCACTAGGTGTTGTTTAGCATGCATAGCCCTTTCTCCTGCATGGGCAGAGGCATAGACTGCGCCTGAATATGTGTCAATGCTTACATGCACATATTTGAGGCGACCAAAACTAGGAATGTGTGTGATGTCTGTTTGCCATACCTCACAACTGCCAAGACCTCGGGGGTTTACCCCCATGCCTATTGAGGGCATGGTGTGCAGCTGACAGTTGGGACAGGTGGCCACAATGGCTCGAGCCTGACTCCGTGTTAGCTGGAACTGACGCATTAGACCTGGTGTATTCTGGTGATACTGCTAGTGGCTCAGCTTTGCCTGTTGGAAGATGTCAGGAAGGTGTGCTGGTTCTGCTGGGGTTGCTTGTTCTGCTGGGGTTGCAAGGGAGTCTGCCTGACGGTTCCCTTCTGCAATTTCGCCTGGCAAATCTGTGTGTGATCTCACATGCACAACATAGAACGGGTGTTTTCTATGAGAAATCAAATAAATTAGTTTGGAAAGCAACCTGAAAAGCTGCTCATTTTCGATGTCTCTGAGCACTGCCTGCTCTGCCCTGGACACTATCTCCGCTACATAGGCTGAGTCTGTCACCAAGTTTATTGGCTCTGAGAACTTTTCAAAGGCTCTCACGACTGCTGCCAGTTCAGCTACCTGGGGTGACCCTTCCACAAACTCAACATCAGCTTCCCAATGCTGAGTCTGAGGATCTCTCCAAGTCATCACCGACTTGTGGGATGCCCCAGATGCATCCGTGAACACTGTGAGAGCTTTGAGTGGTCTCCGACTCCTCTTCTCACGAGGAATGAGGTGGAATTCCTCATTAAACAGCTTGTGAGATGGGGCATGGACTGATATTTGTCCTCTGTAGCTGTCCAGGGCTAATTGGAGACTGGCATTGCTCTGGAGCAAATGCTCAAACATCTCTTTAGTCAATTTGTCAGGAGAGTTCTTTCCCTCCTCAGACAGTTTAACAGGGAGGTGAATACATGTGAAGTCACAACCAGCTAGTTCATACAGTCTGATCCTTGCTTTCCGAATCAGTTGTGCTATTAACTCTTGTGGCTTAGTGATAGTTTTGGATCTCTGGTGGGAGAGGAAGACCCACTCTATGATTAAGAGTGACTCTCTCTGCTCCTTGATCCATTGGAATATTAACCCGTGTAAGTGTGGCAGTTTTCCTAGGACAATGAATTTGAAGGGCAGCTCGGGCTGGTAACGGTGAGCTTGCCTCTCTCCTAAGGTCTTTTGTACCTTTCCAATTGCAGTCTTTGCCTCTGGGGTCAGTTCCCTGGGAGAAAGCAGCTCTCTCTCCCCTTTCAATAAATTGAAGAGAGGTTCTAGGTCCTCATTAGTGAGGCCTAGCCAAGGCCTAACTCAATTCAATGACCCACAGGGAATGGAGATCTGCTAAGGTTTTTGGATTACAATTAATTTCCAATTTCTGCGGAACAATGGTCCATGCAGTGATTTCCAGGCCCAGGTACTTCCAAGGTGGCATCCTTTGGACTTTGTCCTCCTGCAATTCAAATCCAGCAGAGGTTAAAACTTTAACCACTAGGTCAAGTGTGTCCTGGAGTAGAGAGTTATCAGGTGCACACACTAGCACATCATCCATGTAATGAAGGATGATGGCCTCCCCTCTCTGGGCACGCACCTGGGACAGCAATGAGGCCACATACCACTGGCAGATGGAGGGACTACATTTTAATCCCTGGGGCAAAACTCTCCAGTGGTAGCGCTTCATTGGGGCCTCTCGATTGATGGTAGGAACCGAGAAGGCAAACTGTGGGGCATCCTCTGGGTGTAGGGGAATATGGAAGAAGCAGTCCTTGATGTCTAGAACAGCCAATTGCCAATCTCTGGGAAGCATTGTTGGAGAAGGCATTCCAGGTTGGAGAGACCCCATGTCTTCAATTACTTTGTTTATTTCCCAGAGGTCGTGGAGCAGCCTCCACTTGTCTTTCCCTGGTTTCTTTATCACAAAAATCGGGAAATTCCACGCACTTGTGGTCTCTTCTATGTGGCCTTTAGCCAATTGTTCCTCCACAAGCTCCTCAAGCGCCCTGAGCTTCTCCTTACTCATCGGCCACTGTGCTACCCACTTTGGGGTATCATCTAGCCATTTCAACTTTTGGGTAGGGTGCCTCACAGTGGCCGCTTCTAAAAATCCTGAGGAGTTTTAGGAATAATCAATTTCACCCCCCACTGGGACATGGTGTCTCTCCCCCATAGAGGGCATTTATAATCTGTAACAAATGGACGGATGCTAGCCAATTTTCCATCCGGCCCCTCAATTTGTACGATGCTTTTTGATATTTTTGCCAATTTGATTCCTCCTACACCCTGGATTCTGCCTGCCACAGGCTGAAGTTCCCAATGTGACGGCCACATCCTTTCGGGTATGATAGTCACATCAGCACCCGTGTCCAGTACCCCCTCCACATGGAGGTGATCTGATCCACAGGTTAGGTTGCACGCCAGAGAGGGCTTGTCCTCACCCACCACTTCTGCCCAGTAGACTTCAGGTGATTTTCCATCTACTGGGACCTCCTGTGGAACAGGAATGGCCTGGGCAAGGATTTGTCCCTCAGCCAGGTAATATGGTGGTAGAGGACATCGTGCCAAGAGAATGAGGCCAGTTATGCTTCCCTTGATGGTCATGGGAACCACCTCAATCTCTAGGGGTGTGTGTGCTGTGTCACCGACAACAAAGTACTCACTGTCCAGTTTCATGTGGTTTAACGTCACGTCCTGTGTACTGTTAGGTAAGTCCACTGTTATGACTGTCCAATCAGGTGACCTGAAATGAAAACCTCTGGTAGTCACAAGCCTAAAACGGCCTAGTGGCTTCCAAACCTTGTTAACTGAACCTTTGATATTTTCATTGACATACATCCCCACACCCTCTATCCCATCCTCCCCCTTTTTGTTTATTAAGAGAGAGTCTTTTGCGAGTGTGGAGCCCGCAGTATTTATAGCCGAGCGCACTATGGTGTTAATGGCGGGTACGCGCTGTAAAGTTAGTTTTTTTGTTTGTTGGTTTTCTTCTGTTTCTGGTTGTGTGGACAGTCCCTGGCGAAGTGTCCTGGCTGCTTGCACTGGAAGCAGATGATGTGCTGCAGTTGCTCTGGTGTCATTGGTTGCTTCTTGGCTTCTGGTGTTACAGCTGCCATGGTCCTTGGGTGTGCCAGTCCTGGATTTCTTTCGTGTCCACTGAACAGTTCTGCTTTCCTGGCGCAAGCTTCCATCATCTGTGCTAAGCTAGGTGCTGGCTCCAGGGGAAGGCCAAGGATAACCCTACGGCAGGTTTCATTAGCATTCCTCTGAGCCATTTCTTTAATTAATTCAGCTTGTAATACTGGATCAGACACTTGTCTTTCTACTTGTGTACGAAGGCGGTCCACAAACTGTAAGAAACTCTCAGAAGTAAACTGTTTAATGTTAATATAACTGCCTTTAGTATCTACTCTTGGTAATTGATTAAAGGCTTTTTCTGCAGCATTGCATATTTTATCTAGGACAGACTTAGATAGTACTCTGGTTTGATTTTCAGGGCAATGCCAATCTTTCTCCCCACATAGGTGTTCATATGTCATATCATTATTATCAGCATCCTTTGCATTATCTGAGCTTTTTAAAAGCTCTTGTAAAAGCACTTTTAAAGATCTTTTCCACAGGCTTTCCCATAGATCATATTCGGAAGGAGTTAACAGACACCGGAAAAGCTCTTTGATATCATATGGAACCAGTTCGTTTGAATTAAAAGTGGCTCTCATCATGCCTTTAAAGATTTCACTATTCCTACCAAATTCTCTTTGTACTTTACAAATTTCTTTTTTATCTTGGTAGGACAAAGGTTGATAACTTCTTTTTCCGTTTCTCTTACCAAGATAAACTACAGGAGCAACTGATGGTACATACTCTTTCTCCTGGTGCTGACTTTCAGGTTTAGGCACCCCCCCCCCACCCGGCCCCGGAGGCCGCCCACCCCCCCCACCACGGGAGCATCATCCATCCCCCAGGGGCTGTGAGCTGATCCCTCCCCACCCCCACCGCCACCGGCACTGAAGCCAGCAGGGGCTACATTGCCCTCCCCCACCCCGCAGCAGCTTGGAGGGAAGGAATGTGAAACCGGAGAGGGGGAGGGGTGGTGGAATCCAGAGTTGCAACACCTGTGGGCGGGGTCGCCAGGTACCAGGCAGGACAGGGTCTTGGAGGGGGGAGGGGGCGGTGGAGCCGAGGGCAGGGATGAGTTATGGGAGGGGACAGGCTTAGGGGCTGGGACCAGAGGGCAAAGGGGGTTGCGGGATGAAGGAGGAGACACGTGGCTGACACCATATCGGCCCCCCCCCACTCCCTGGACCGCATGTCCAATGCTATCTGGGACCCCAACCCTGACCTGTCCAGATACGGCCACGTGTTCGTGGCCTGGAGGGGAAGGGGACAAGGAAGGAGAGCTGATAATTTTAGAAAAATCGTCAGAACCGGGATACTGGGGAGGATTTGGGGTTTCAGCACAGTTACAGCCGTGCTGAGCATGCTGCATTCCCAAGGGAGACCCTGGGGTGCTTTCCAGGTTATGGTTATAGGGATTTTTGGAAAGGGAAGGTGAGTTTGAATCATTTTGCTGCTGCTGTCTGTTGTTTTCTGTCTGAATTAAAACTTTCCGAATTTGTAAGAATATCGGAAGGAATACAGAGGCAGTTTTATCTCCATTTTCTACTTTTAAAGTTAATAAATCCCCTATTTCATCCCAAAATGAAATCGAATTTATATTTTGCAATTCAAGGTCCGATATTTCAACAGACAGCCAGCTGGCAAAACGGGCTAGTTTTTTATTAGATATTAAAACATTTCCTGAACTTAGTATTTCTTTGAGTTGTTTTGTTATACTCTTTTGTAAGGCAGATTGCTGTATCCCTATAGTGTTAGCAATTTGCACTATATCCACCCCACTACAGTTAAAACACAGGAAAGGAGTTAGTTGTTAAGACATGCTAGGTACACTACGGTTTTCAGGCTTTACTAGATGCGGAACCGATGTTAATTTCGCCGTTTTTTGTCAGCAAAACCTATGTGTGGCGCCCGCGCCGCTGTAGGGACCGCCCCCGCCCCGCAAACACCCGTAAAAACCGTAAAAACGCAAAAAAACCCCCCTGTGCCGCAGCTTTGAAACCGATCAAAGCTGCCTGCCTGCTGCGCCGCGCCTGGGGTGGCCGCGTCCAGCCCCCCCCCAGCCCCCGCGCCGCACCACGTGGCCGAGGGCTTCCAAGCTGCGCGCACGCTGCAAACATGCCCACACCGCCTGTCCTCCGGAGAACGGCTCCGGGCCAGCAAAATGCCACCGGTGAGACCCCCCGCGGAGCTCCGGGAACTACCCGCCGGAAAGGGACGCTTAACTCACCTTTTCTCTTGCAGGCAGAGACGTCTGTGTACACGGTAGTGGATCCACGTCCTGAACCGACCTGTCTGGGACTGACAGGCTGCCGGTTCGTGCTGAAAAGTCTTCGAACTGCACAAAATGCAGCTTAAAGAAATTTTAGCTAGTTGATCAGCTCCTATGCTGGTCGAATCCCGAAATTAGGGATCACAGCGAAACGTGGGTGCTTTAAAGAAACCACGCACGTGGAGCGCCAACTGTAACGGCTTTTTCCTCGGCCTAATACAGAGTCTTTCACCCTCCTCCGGTCTAGCTCAGGTGTTAGGGTGATATTCCTCTGGGCCTTAGCCACAGAGACATAGATAAGATATTAAAAGAGGCTCTTTCCCCTGATAAAGTTATAGGTTTATTTCTCGTGGGTAGTGAGTGAAAAGGGAAGGGAAAAGAGCGGGGGAAGAGAGAGAAAAGAGGGGGAAGAACAGGGTAAAAGCGTGGGGGGGGAAAAGAGAACGGGGGAAGAGAAAAAAGGGGGGAAAAAGGAAGAGCGGGATAAGAGATCTGGGGGAAAAAGGAGATGCGGGAAAAGAGAGGGGGGAAAAAAGAGAGAACGGGATAAGAGAGCGAGGTCAGCGGGTCCTGACCTTTTCTAGGGTCTGGAAAGGGGGGGCAGGGAGGAATTGGATCCAAGCCAGCTCTGTGTGGCCAGGAGGGGAGAGGGACCAAGATACAGGGCACAGCAGGGGTCACGGAATGTACCATTTACAATGTATCTAGGGAACGCAACAGGAACTGGGGGGAAGTTTGGTCTCCCCCAATCTTTACTAGGACTGGGGACACCCCAGTGACATCTCATGTTCTCTCCACAGTGAGGTGGTGCCATTGCTGTTGGCGATGTGAGTATCCTGAATTCTTCTGCTGAACCAGAGCCTCCCCTGTCATGGCCATGACCCTCCAGGCCATCCCAGTGCACCCCAGTGCGTGCCTGTACACCCCAGAGCTTCCCAAGGCTGCCCCTTCCCCAGGGTCCCCATTGTATTCCCACCCATCTCAGTGCACCCCAGGCACTCCAAAGATCCCCATGCCCAGTCCACTTCCTCTCCTCTTTCCCTCCACTCCCTTCCCTTTCTCATTCTCCATGACAGTATCCCCAAATCCCCCTCCTGGACTCCCAAAGCCCCTCCCAAACCCAACAATTTTGGTCCTCTGCCCCTGCTTTCCCCTGCCCCCACCCACCTCCCACTTCAGCCCCCATGCCCCCACTGGAATTCCTGCCTCCCCACCTGCATTCCCCCATTCCCATCCCTTCCACTCCCCCAGCCCCATCCCCTGGGTCCCCAAAGTTCCCCCAGTTCAGTGTCTTTGGGGCCCTCACATCCCACTCCATCCCCTCCTCCTTGGAAGCCCCAAGTTCCCCTCGCTCTCCTCGTCTCCATCCCCACCGTGGTCCCTGCAGGAACAGGGATCGGGTGAAACTGCCTGGAGTGGGACTGGGGGGAGCAGAAGGGATTTTCCCACTCAGATTGGGGACAGCCATGGAGCTTGGGGACACCTGTGACCCCCTGAGTCCCACAGGGGCCATTCCAGACTAAACCTTTGCTCTCCATCTGCAGACAGTCATAGGAGGAGCTGCAGGTGGATGCATTGTGGTAAGTCCTGGAATTGGGGCACCAGTGTGGGAACTGGGGGCCCGTTGGGTCCCCCCGTGCCTTGCTGGGACTGGGGACACCCCGGTGACCAGTGACATCTCCCCATCTCTCTGCAGAAGAAGAACGGCATCCAACGAGTGAAGAGGTCTGAGGTGGGTACCCGCAGTTCTGCTGGGCCCAGAGCTTCCCCTGTCCTCGTCATCACCCCCCAGTGCACCCCAGCACACCCCACTGTGCCCCAGTACACCCCAGCCTGCCCCAGTATCTCCCAACCAGCCCCAGTATCCCCCAGTGTGGCTCTAACCCCCCCTTTCTCCCCAGCCCCTCGTGGCTGAGCAGGTGGAGCTTCTGCGGGAGTGATGCCCAGCTGCCCCTCTGGATGCCCTGGTGAGAAATCTTGGGGGATTCCAGCCCCACAAAAGATCCTCGGGGACCAGGGCAGATTCTTGAGCCCTGTGGGGTGGGCAGAGCTTGGGAAAGTCATAGGGACATGGAGGGGGCTGTCCCTGATCCATGTGCTGGGGTTCGGTGGACAGAGCTGTCCCCAAGGCTCCCCTTGCACTGGGGGGCTCTAGGTACACCCAGTGTCCCTGTGGAGCAGCAAGGGCTCTGGGAGGTTTTGGGATATTCCAGGGTGAGGGGCTCTGGGAGCCACATGGATGTCAGGAGCCAAGTCCAGTCCCAGGTGTATTCGGGGCTCCAAATCCCTTCTCCTGCTGCAGGTCCCTGCAAAGAGAGGGGTGGGAACAAGGTCCCTCTCGTGTCCCAGTGGACACAGGTGTCAGAAAGGGGTTCTTGCCTTTCCTTAGAAAATACCTGTCTTTCAAACCAAGACAAGGTGACACTGGCCCGATGCCAGGCACCCACCAGAGCCACTCTGACCCTACCCCTCGAGCTGCAAGGGAAGAGAAAGTTTAACCAGTAGCTCCAGGAGCAGATTAAGACAGGACGAGCAAACACACCAAACAGCAAAACGGATGTCACAGATATAGCCTGGGCTCAGCAAGGGAATTTATTACCAACCAAATCATAGCAATAGAAGGAAAAGAGACAGAAATCTCTCAAACCCCTTCCCCCTCACCCAACGGGGATAACCAGGAACACAGATCACCAGGGCTCTGCCCAACGGGGGTCACTGGGGATCATCCAACACCGATCCTCCCATGGGGGATGGAGCTGGAACAGATCACAAAGCTCTTCCCACACTCGGGACACTCACAGGGCTTCCCTCAGTGGTGACTCCGTTGGTGTTGGGTCAAGTTGCACCTCTGTGAGAAGCTCTTCCCACACTCAGGACACTCGTAGGGCCTCTCCCCAGTGTGGATGCGCCGGTGCCTGATGAGGGTGAAGTTGCGGTTGAATCCCTTCCCGCAGTCGGGGCAGCGGAAGGGCCTCTCCTCTGTGTGAATCCGCTCATGTAGGAGGAGATTGGAGCTGGTCTGAAACCTCTTCCCACACTTGGGACACTCATAGGGCCTCTCCCCGGTGTGGATGCGCTGGTGTTTTCTCAGGTCAGAGCTCCATCCAAAGCTCTTCCCACATTCCGAGCAGCTGTAGGGCCGTTCCCCAGTGTGGATCACCTGGTGCTGGATCAGGTTGGAGCTGTTGCTGAAGCCCTTCCCACATTCCCCACACTCGTAGGGCTTCTCCCCAGTGTGGATCCTCTGGTGCCAGGTCAGCTGGGACCTGTAGCAGAAACTCTTCCCACATTCCAAGCACTTGTGGGGCTTCTCCCCTCCAGGAGGCTTCTCCACCAGCTCTGAGCTCTGCCTGGATCTCCGTCCGCCTTCCCGGCTCAGGGAGGGTCTTTCCTCCTCGCAGCTCCCTGGGCTGGGTTTGCAGCCCCTCCTCGTGAGAGATCTCTGGGGCTTTTCTGCCTCCTCCATCCCCGCACACCTGAGGAATGAAAATTCCTGGTTTAGAGGGAAATAACAAGAAGAGAGCTCCATAAACTGGGTGTTCCTCCTTGCCCAAGTTCATCTCTGGTAGTCATTGAGCATCTTGTGTCTGTAATAACCTCCCAAACACCAAGATTCCCACCCAAAATCCTCCAAACTTTAAGACACGGATCAAAAACACCCCAAATATATAGATTCAGCCAAAATCCCCTCCAAAATTGTGCTGGTTTGAAAGCAAAACCAGTGAGAGTCTCCAAGTCATAAATACAATTTGATAGGAAAAAAGATAAGAGAAAAATAATACATGAAATAGTAGAAAAGAAAACAACTGACAGAATCAGAATACAACCTGACACCCCGCTAGTTTTGATGGTGGTAGCAGTCCAGATGAAGTGGTCTTGTTGTAGTAGTGATGCTGTAGAAAGGTCTGGTAGCTCTTGTCCTCTGGAAACCAGTGGGTAAGGGCTGCCTTGGTGTTCCAAATGTCAGATTTTATCTAGGTAGGAAAGGCTTGGCTCCTCCCCCTGGCTGGAGCATCTCCCAATGGGATGATGGAATTTTATCAGTCATGCAGTGGCACTCAATGGCCCATTAACAGAAGATATCTTCCTGGAGGAAGGATGGGTTGTGGAAAAGATAAAGAACACTGCCCCACCTGGTTTTAACAGATGGCCCATTAGCAGAGGATATCTCCCACAGAGATAAGGATCATTGCTCCACATGTTTTTTTCCACCACTCTTTGTTCTTTTGTTTCTTCCTGGGACCTCTGACTGGTTACTTCATGTTTGCTGCTGATTTCTTCTTCCTTTTGAGGATGAAAATGGTAAAAGTGTCTTTGACCTGCCTTGCTGGATATAGTGAAGAGGAACAGTCATCTACTGCAAGTGGAAGTGTCACAGGTGGAGCAGAGTTCTGTGAGTGCTGTATCAAACCAGACCTCGTCAGACCTGCCAGAACAACTGGTCCATGCTGCCCTTCACTGCTCTGCCTGTTCCCCACTGTTTCATGCCTGAGTAATTTAACTGCTGTTAATTGGGTGTGTGTTTCACTCGAGCCAGTCCAGCAGAACCAGCAGAAAGCAGCCCCAGAATGAATGGGGCTCTGCAGAGGAGCCCCAGACTATTCATCAGCCTGCCCGCAGAACTGGCTCCAACTCTGAACCCTTGTGACCACACTCTGAAGAAGACACACTTCTGATATTTCTGAGGCACTTATGACTGAGGCACTGCACGTGCTTGTGCAGGGAAGAATCCCAAAGTTCTTTCTGTCAGGAAAATTAATCCACAAACACCAGAGGTTTATGTCCAAAAAGGAGACAGAGGAGTCCTTTTTGATTTATTCAAATAAAGGGAGAGGCCATGGGACTCCCTTGGGATCTCTCAAATTTTTGGAGGACGCAGCCTCCTTTTTATCCTATTTTCCCGGCCGCATTTCCCTCTCTCTTTCCCTATTGGCTGAGGTACTTGAGAGGCACAGACTTCCCAGAACGCCTGATACCTGAAGTTCCCCTCTAATGTATAACCCTTCCTTTTAATTTTTAATTCTTACAGAATTCATAGTTTCCCCCCGTTGCTTCTTTCATCTTTCAATATCCAATTTGATTTATCAGCAGCCCTACAGTTTGTTTGTAAAGGCAAATATCTCTTTCCATTCATCAATCAGTGGAATCCATCCCATTGTTTCTTTTATCTCTCAGTGCTAGCCTTATCTACAGGCAGATCCACAGCTCATTTTTAAAGGACAAATTCAACATTCCTCTCAACCCCTCCTCTTTTATATTTTAATAATTGTCTTTGCACACTTTAGCTCTCATTGACTTAATTTCTTGTTCCTGAGTCTTTTTTGGTTTTGTAATTATTTGGAGTGACATCAATTTCTGTCTTTTTGTAACCATCTCTGGATCAGTAGGCGTGGCTATTACCTGCATCCCTTTGATCACATGTTGAATAAGTTGTACTAAGCAAGGGATCATGCATGGTAAAAAGATTAGAGTTGCTACAGCACATAAGAGGAAAAATAGTAGTTGTTTAACTTATAGTCCACCAGGTAGCCAAGAAAACATGTCCCATTCCCATCCTTTTCATCTTTGGACTGGCACATGAGCTAATTTTTTTAATTCATTTTGCAATTTGTTTCACCACTTTTCCATTGTCATCTATTTGCCTTATTTTAGGCAATAAGTGTCTTTTTCAGAAGAATGAAGCAGCCATGGACTTCCTTCCTCATCCCAAAATCCTGTTCCATTACGGACCTCACTCAGGGTGCTAATCTACTATTTAGGTTTTACTGGGCTGGCCACCCATGGCCCGTTTTCAGATTCTCCTGGACCTCCACAGACCCAACAATTGCTAAGGTTAAAGGTTTTTGCTACTTCTTCTCCTAAGGTCAAAAAATTATTTTCCCATTCTTGGCCCCAACCTAACTGATAATATAAAGGGAACATTATTAAGAGAAACATTCTGATTGTGTAATCTAATTTCCTAACTTCATTTTTACTTTCACGTTGTCTTTCACACCACCTGTGGCGAGTGAAGGCACAGAAACAGCTTAACATAAAGAAAACAATGACAGCAAGGGTTGGCCCCCAGTGCCTGGAGATCTGAGAGGAGGGATGCCCACACAGACTATTTCAGCAGGCACTCTGTGGGTGGGCACACGAGGCTTCCCCCGATGTCGACGCCCTGGCTGCTGCTCCAGTCCCCTCCTGCCGAGTGTCAGTCGCGGCTTCCCGTCCTTCTCCTCCAGCTGAGATGTCCAAATCTCTGGGGCTGCAGAGACCTTGGCCCGAGTGTGATGGGTCCAGCCGTGTTCAGCTGTCTTGACGGCTGTGTCTGTGCTCAGCAACACCTGGAAAGGTCCACGCCACTTGGCCACCAGTGGTGCTTCTTCCCACTCCTTAACCAGGACCCAGTGTCCCGGTTGGATGTTGTGAACAGCAAAGTCCAAAGGCAAGGTCTGTGCCAGCTGAGCTTCCTTAAAAGTTATCAAGGGCTCCTGAGTGGTGGGTTCTTGGTATAATAGGAGCCCCTGACACCCCTAACAATCCATTTCCATTATCCTCTGGACTTCCTCCTCCTGAGGGTCCAGTTGTTTCTGTGGACACTCGTTTTTCCAATGCCCTTCTGCCCTGCAGACAGCACACTGGTTCTTCCCCAGACGCTGTTTGGGTCGGCTGTCCCCTGCCGAGGAGGGAATCCCTCTGCCACTTCCTTGTGGCCGACCCTGTCCCCTCTGTCCCTGGGGACCCTTGGACCCTGCGGTTTATTCCTCCGGGGCTACAAAAACTCTGCCATCATCCTTGCTTTAGCTTTTGCCTTTTCCTCATCCCTTCTTACATATATCTGCTGTGTTTTTCTAACCAATTCCTCTAGAGGCTTATTCTGCCACTCTTCATCCTTCTGTACTCCTTTCCTTATATCAGGCCAGGCCTTAGTAACAAATTGTACCTTAAGCAATGTGTTGAAGGCTGGCCCTTCAGGATCCATCCCCCCGTGCTTCCTCAAGGCATCCCTAATCCTCTCCAACCAATGAGGGCTTTCCTGTTTCTCCTGTTCCAACGACAGAGCCTTAGCTATGTTGTTAGTTCTGGGACCCGCTGACTTGATTGCCCTGATCAAATAAGCACGGCAATCACGGTGAGCCAGACTGGCCTGGTTATTTGGGTCCCACTGGGGTCTGCCTGGGGGATGGCATCACCCACCGTAGGTGCATTGGGTCCAGCCCCCTCCTGCTGCTTGTGGGTGTTCATCCTCCCACAGCTGCCGAGCTTTCTGCAAAATCATTTGTTTCTCTGATGACCCAAACAAAATTCCCAAGAGAAAATCCCAATCCTTTCACGTATGATCTGCATTTCCCAAATATTTCTCTATCTTTTCCCCCACCTCTATGGGATCATCCAAATCTTTTTTTTTTTTCAACCTTCTTAAATCCTGGGTAGTGAGTGGTACAATTACAAACCCAAATCCTCCCCCTTGACTCCCCAAAGGAACTTGACAGAGTGGCATCTGGTGTACCCCTGTCTCTTGGGGGGCTTCTGATGCCCTAAACTGAGTTCCTCTTCTAGTTCTGGGGGGTGATACAACATGCTGCTCCCCTCCCCCTACACCATTATCCTTCTCAGGTGGGGCTGTAAGAATAACATGCTCCTCACCCTTTGCTCTGGAAGTTGAGGATACAGACGACGGGGGTCAGCTGGCAACACTGGAGGACAAGACGGGGGAAGGTACTGAAAAACATCCCAATCTTCACCACTTTCCTCTTCTCCTTTTCTTTTTTCCCTTAACATATAAATTTCCTTAAATACCTCCACAAAATTCGACACAAATGAATTTTATCTGTTCCATAAGGTAGCCATATAAGTAGCCTTGCCAACTTATACTCTGGCCACACAAAATAACAATATTTTACCATCATTTCCATAGTTACTTCTGGGTGAATATACAATCTTTCCCAACACCTCAGCACTCTCCCCAAGGGACTCTCCGGGGGTACTATGGGATCGTCATCCCTTTTGCCGGGGTCCCTTCGCGGCTTCACCTTTCCAACCCTCTCTGGGTGCCCCGTTTTACCTGTGCTACCCTCCATGGGTGCCCTCTCAGGTGTACCTGTGCTACCCTCCATGGGTGCCCTCCCAGGTTTGCTCCCCGAAGATCCCATTTTACTCACCGGTGAGATTTTCAGTGGTCCTTCCCTGCGGACTCTTCACGGACCCCCCTGGTCCGCCACTCGTCTGTCTCCTGGACAGTCTCGGGAACCCAATGGATCGCCCGGTACCGGCCGGCACCAAGGGGAGCTGATCACCCAAACTGGGTGAGGCGCCTTCAGCTCCACTCGCTGCCCCGGATGGTGGAAAGATCCCGGACGAGCCCCCAAAATTGTCAGGAAAATTAATCCACAAACACCAGAGGTTTATGTCCAAAAAGGAGACAGAGGAGTCCTTTTTGCTTTATTTGAATAAAGGGAGAGGCCATGGGACATTCCCCTGGCATCTCTACAATTTTTGGAGGACGCAGCCTCCTTTTTATCCTATTTTCCCGGCCGCATTTCCCTCTCTCTTTCCCCATTGGCTGAGGTACTTGAGAGGCACAGACTTCCCGGAACGCCTGATACCTGAAATTCCTCTCTAATGTATAACCCTCCCTTTTAATTTTTAATTCTTATAGAATTCATAGTTTTCCCCCCCGTTGCTTCTTTCATCTTTCGATATCCAATTTGATTTATCAGCAGCCTTACAGTTTGTTTGTAAAGGCAAACATCTTTTTCCATTCATCAATCAGTGGAATCCATCCATTGTTTCTTTTATCTCTCAGTGCTTAACCTTATCTACAGGCAGATCCAGAGCTCATTTGTAAAGACAAATTCAACATTCCTCTCAGCCCAGAGGAGAATCTAGCACAAAATATTCTCCCTGTGTACTGCACGACAAAAAATATTCAGGGGAAAATACAGTGGCAGCTGAGACTTGTGGAACTCCCAGAATACTGAGCCTGCAGAGGAGGCAAACAGCCCTGGCAGTGCCTGAGGGGACTTCTCCTCACAGACTCCTCTCAAAGTGTGTCACTTCAGCAGGGGAAGGCTTTCAAACCTTTGCCTTTCCTTCCTCCTGTGCTGAAATTTAAGGCTCCTCCTGAGAAAATACTGAGCTACAAACAATTCTCCATTCCTCAACAAAGCTACTCAGGTGCTCAACTTAAAAAAGAGCAAAACTAAAGGTGGTCAGAAATTTCCTATCAAGGCCTATTTGCAGAGAAACCCCACCATATGGGAGCAAATATTTATTAGCATCAGTTCACCCAAAAGAAACCCAACCCTATATTAAGCAGCGTTTTAAACGAACTTGAATTCGTTTTCCTCACATATCTGCTGGACTGGTTTGCTCTTTTTTTATCCTTGAGAGAATATTAGAACGATTTGCTCTTGACAGGACTCCTTGGGTGGTCCCCAGCCCTGGCTCCTCACCACGCCTTGCCTGGGCTGTTAACGCAGCCTGTCAGCACCACCTGACTTTGGCAGCCTGTTCAGGCCTCGGGCACGGCTGGTTCCACGGTCCCCTCTGGTGCCACGGTCCCCTCTGGCTCCTGGCGTGTCCCTGCTGCTGGAGGAGCCCTGCTCGTGCTGCTGCCTGCGTTCAACAATGCCGGTCCTGCTCCCCAGGCAAAGAGAGACCAAAATCACTGCTTTGGGCAGCTCGTTTGAACGAGTTGAACACTTACTCATCTCTAACACAGACCTCTTAACATCCACACACCATCACCAGGAAGTTACCGCATTTACAGAGGTCAGGAGCCTGAGCGAACAGAAGGTCGACATTCAAGCACATCGAGTTTTTTAATTAGTGGAAGCACTCACACGTTCACCAGCCTTACTTGTCAAACTGGATTGTGCGATGCTATTGTCTTGCTTGTGTTAGAGAGAAACCAGGGAGAAATCAGCTAAGAAATAAGAACCACACTTGGGGCTCAGGCTTGGCAGACAAAGGGAGCAGGGCGGCACCTGCCCGCTTTGCCCGAGTCCCTGCTCCTGCCGGACAAAGGCGGACGCGGCTCCGTGCGGGGCGAGCCGGGCGCTCCGTGCCGGGGCCGGGGCCGAGCGCTCGGGCGGGCGGCGCTCAGGATGCTCGGGCAGCGCCGCGGGCCGGGCGGGCGCGATGGAGCCGCCTGAGGGCTGGGACCCCTCCGGGCGGCCGGCCCGGCGCACGCAGTGGCTGCTCAGCGCCCTCGCCCACCGCTACGGGCTGGAGCGCGGCGTGGAGAACGAGATGGTCGTGCTGGCCAGCGGCCCGGAGCAGTCCCTGCAGGAGATCTTCCAGCAGCGGGACTGCGCCGGGCCGGGCCGCATCCCCGGCGAGGAGTCCCGCACGCTGTGCCGGGCGCTGGGACCGGAGGAGGCGGCGGAGCCCGAGGAGTGCGCGGGGCTGTGGGACGGGCTCTGGGCCGAGCTCACCTTCCGCCAGCTCCACGCGCGGCTCTGCGGCCACTTCAGCACCCGCGCGGGGCCGCGGCTGCCGCTGGGCCGGGAGGGCGAGCACATCGAGAGCCACATCCGCCCGCGCAGCCCCCGCCGAGCCCGAGCGGCGGCCGCCGGGGCCCTGCTCCCGAGAGCGCTGCGAGGAGATGGTGGCGCTGGAGCGGGCCGAGGAGCGCATGGCCGAGCTGCAGCAGGAGAAGGGCAGCCTGCGGCAGCTGCTGGAGGACGTGCGGGCCGCCCTGCAGAGCAGCGATGCGCGGTGCCCGGCGCTGCGGCTGAGTCCGGGCCGGCTTCTGCACCGCACTCCCGGCGGCGCCTCGGGTGGCCCCGAGCGCTTCAGGAGAGATGCTGCTCTCGGAAAGTCAGTGTTTAGAACCCCTCCACCTCCGCACTGAGACCGAAGTTGCTCGTTCATCCTCGGCATTAACTTTCCAGTAAAGTTTAGTTACAAGGGAGGCTTTTAGGAGAAATGTATGGCATCGGTGTGCCATTAAATATATTTGTGATGAGCACTGTTCAAAGTGTAGGGGAGTTCAGCTTAACAAACCCACGTGTACAATGCTGCTGCTGCTTCTCCTGCACGTGCAGCCAGGATGTGCTGATAGCAGATGCTGGGTATGCACTGCTGCAGGGTTTTTCCTGAAGTAAGAAAGAACTTTGGGATTCTTCCCTGCACAAGCACGTGCAGTGCCTCAGTCATAAGTGCATCAGAAATATCAGAAGTGTGTCTTCTTCAGAGTGTGGTCACAAGGGCTCAGAGTTGGATCCAGTTCTGCAGGCAGGCTGATGAATAGTCTGGGGCTCCTCTGCAGAGCCCCATTCATTCTGGGGCTGCTTTCTGCTGGTTCTGCTGGACTGGCTCGAGTGAAACACACACCCAATTAACAGCAGTTAAATTACTCAGGCATGAAACAGTGGGGAACAGGCAGAGCAGTGAAGGGCAGCATGGACCAGTTGTTCTGGCAGGTCTGACGAGGTCTGGTTTGATACAGCACTCACAGAACTCTGCTCCACCCGTGACACTTCCACTTGCAGTAGATGACTGTTCCTCTTCACAATATCCAGCAAGGCAGGTCAAAGACACTTTTACCATTTTCATCTTCAAAAGGGAGAAGAAATCAGCAGCAAACATGAAGTAACTAGTCGGAGGTCCTGGGAAGAATCAAAATAACAAAGAGTGGTGGATAAAACCAGGTGGAGCAGTGATCCTTATCTGTGTGGGAGATATCCTCTGCTAATGGGCCATCTGTTAAAACCAGGTGGGGCAGTGTTCTTTATCATTTCCACAACCCATCCTTCCTCCAGGAAGATATCTTCTGTTAATGGGCCATTGAGTGCCACTGCATGACTGATAAAATTCCATCATCCCATTGGGAGATGCTCCAGCCAGGGGGAGGAGCCAAGCCTTTCCTACCTAGATAAAATCTGAGATTTGGAACACCAAGGCAGCCCTTACCCATTGGTTTCCAGAGGACAAGAGCTACCAGACCTTTCTAGAGCATCGCTACTACAACAAGACCACTTCATCAGGACTGCTACCACCATCAAAACTAGCAGGGTGTCAGGTTGTATTCTGATTCTGTCAGTTGTTTTCTTTTCTACTATTTCATGTATTATTTTTCTCTTGTCTTTTTTCCTGTCAAATTGTATTTATGACTTGGAGTCTCTCACTGGTTTTGCTTTCAAACCAGCACAATTTTGGAGGGTATTTTGGCTGAATATTTATATTTTGGGGAGTTTTTGATCCGTGTCTTAAAGTTTGGAGGATTTTGGTTGGGAATCTTGTTGTTTGGGAGGTTATTAGAGACACAAGATGCTCAATGACTTCCAGAGATAACTTGGGCAAGGAGGAACACCCAGTTTATGGAGCTCTCTTCTTGTTATTTCCCCCTAAACCAGGAATTTTCATTCCCCAGGTGTGTGAGGATGGAGGAGGCAGAAAAGCCCCGGAGATCTCTCACGAGGAGGGGCTGCAAGCCCAGCCCAGGGAGCTGCGAGGAGGAAAGACCCTCCCTGAGCCGGGAAGGCGGCCGGAGATCCAGGCAGAGCTCAGAGCTGGTGGAGAAGCCTCCTGGAGGGGAGAAGCCCCACGAGTGCTTGGAATGTGGGAAGGGTTTCAACTACAGGTCCCAGCTGACCTGGCACCAGAGGATCCACACTGGGGAGAAGCCCTATGAGTGTGGGGAATGTGGGAAGTGTTTCAACTACAGCTCCAGCCTGATCCGTCACCAGGTGGTCCACACAGGAGAACGGCCCTACACCTGCTTGGAATGTGGGAAGAGCTTTGGCTGGAGCTCTGACGTTAGAAAACACCAGCGCGTCCACACTGGGGAGAGGCCCTACGAGTGTCCAAAGTGTGGGAAGAGGTTTCAGACCAGCTCCAATCTCCTCCTACATGAGCGGATTCACACAGAGGAGAGGCCCTTCCGCTGCCCCGACTGCGGGAAGGGATTCAACCGCAACTTCACCCTCATCAGGCACCGGCGCATCCACACTGGGGAGAGGCCCTACGAGTGTCCTGAGTGTGGGAAGAGCTTCTCACAGAGCTCTCACTTGACCAAACACCGACGGAGTCACCACTGAGGGAAGCCCAGTGAGTGCCCAAGTGTGGGAAGAGCTTTGTGATCTGTTCCAGCTCCATCCCCCATGGGAGGATCGGTGTTGGATGATCCCCAGTGACCCCCGTTGGGCAGAGCCCTGGTGATCTGTGTTCCTGGTTATCACCGTTGGGTGATGGGGAAGGGGTTTGAGAGATTTCTGTCTCTTTTCCTTCTATTGCTATGATTTGGTTGGTAATAAATTCCCTTGCTGAGCCCAGGCTATGTCTGTGACATCCGTTTTGCTGTTTGGTGTGTTTGCTCGTCCTGTCTTAATCTGCTCCTGGAGCTACTGGTTAAACTTTCTCTTCCTTGCAGCTCGAGGGGTAGGGTCAGAGTGGTTCTGGTGGGTGCCTGGCATCAGGCCAGTGTCACCTTGTCTTGGTTTGAAAGACAGGTATTTTCTAAGGAAAGGCAAGAACCCCTTTCCTGAGATGCAGAGTGCAACCCCCTCCCTTCTAATTATTTTAGTTTCAAATCAGAGCCTGTCAGGCAGAAGATATGGGGATAGAAATAACAGTTCTTTACTGAGATCTAACAAGGCAAAATAGCAGAAACAACAACAGCTATAAAAATTGACAACAGAACAGAACAGTATAGCTCAGTTTCAGTCCCTTTGGCCAAAGCCCTCTCTCCCTGTGCTGTTACCGGTGCTGGGGGCAGGGCAGGTCCCGCGCAGTTGAAGAGGGGCTGGAGTGATGGCGGCAGCAGCCCAGGGTGAGAGGGATGGGGGAGTGACTCCCCCCTCACGGTGTCGACGTGGTGCTCAGCAGAGTGTCCGGAGGTAGCAGGGTGAGGTGGGAGAGCAGCAGAGCGATGTCCAAAGGCAGGGAGTGTGGATCTCAGCGCTGGGATGGCAGGGGATGCCAGATCCGAGCACAGGGCGTCCTCCTTCCACTCCATGGGCGAAGTGAGAGAGCAGAGTCCCCCCCCAGACCCCTCTCCCACCTTTTCCTTTTCCGGTCTCACCCCCCCCCCCCCCCCCCCCCCCGCAAGAGAAAACTGTTGCTACTAAGGTGTAGCCACAAATACTTAGCATAACAATGGGGGAAAAATTCCACAGAAAGAAAAGGGAACAATTCAACCCCCAACAGGAGGAAAGAGTGGCCTGAAGATCTTATTCTGAATTTGCTTTTCTTTCTTTGTGTAGTTCATAAAGTTTTTTATACCCTTTTACGTTTTAGGCCTGACTTGTTCTTTTGCTCCTGGTTCTGTCTCACAACAGAAAATTAGTATATTTAAATTGGCAACTCAAAACTAACATTATTTGGTGCGTTGGCCAGGAAATTCAAAAATTCAAATTAAACCAAGACATTAGATTATCCTATCTGGATGAAGATAACCAGAACTCCAGGGAAGGAATTTATTGATGAGGAGTAGGACAGGATGGCTACAAAAAAAAGTTGATTTACAAGTTGGGGTTGATGATTTTGAATAATGAAGGTCAATGAATATGCAACACGTTGATGCATTTAAGGAAGTGTTTTCTGAGTGTGTGCCCTTGGCTGAATGCCCAGCACTCAGCCACATTAACCCTTTGCTTTACTGTCTTAGTCTCCTATTTGTCTTTTTTTTCTTTTTTAATTAAACCCTGTAAAATTTACCAGGAAAGTGAACCTCTTTTTTCACATCACTATGGCCAGGGAGCTGCTGCTCCTGAAGCTCCCCTTTCCTCGTTCCTTCCAGGAGGAAAGCTGGGTGTGGGAGCGCTGCATGCGCTCCTTCAGAGGCTGCTGAGGGCAGGGCTGGGGAAGAGGAAGAAGTGGATGAAGAACTGCGTGCAGTGTCCTGGCCCTGCTCATCCTCCCCATGAATGACGAGGCCCCCAGGGTGGGCCAGGCACTGCTGCCAAGGCTGAGCACTGACACGGAGAGGGGTGGCTGACCCCCCCTGGGGCTCCAGGCCATGGGCAGCATTCCCCAAGCACAGCCCAGGGAAGGGTCCCTGCAGAGCCAAGTTGGCATTGCCAGCACCTGCCCTGCCCACTCCAGCAGGGCTCAGCACCAGGCCAGGACACCGAGGTGTGGACAGGTGTGTCCCCAAAGGTGTTGGAGAGCAGGCATTTGGGCCTCAATCCCTGTACCTGGGGGCCATTCCCGGATGTTTTGGCAGCTCCCTAAAGGCAGAGTCACCCCAGGTCAACTTTCCCAGGCCCTGGAGCCATCTCCCAGTTCCTGCTGTTCCACAGGCCTCCAGGAATGCCGTCCTTGCTATCGCAGAGCTCCTCAAGTGGAAGGAGCTGAAGCACGTGGTGAAGACAGGGCAGACCTGGAGGATGGCTGACTGCTTGGTGAGGATGTGCCCCAGGGACTGTGCTGGGCCGTGGGCTCTGCAGCTGGGCCTGGGGAAGAGACCCCACAGCCTGGAGCTGCATCCTTGTTCCTGGCTCAAGAACAGAGCCCCAGGGGCTCTCCTCCAGTCCCATCTCCCCTTCCTGCACCCAGTGGGAGGGAGGAGGGCTCTTGGTCATGGGGCTGCTGCCAGGAGGGGCTGCTCCAGCCACCTGGAAGATGTGTGACAATGCCCACATCTTTATGGTCCCTGCAGATGGAAAAGGACAGCAGCAGGGCTGAGCAGCACCTTCATCAGAGCCTGCAGTGCCTGAGGGACCCTCAGCAATGTGTGCAAGACTGGACCATCAGGTTCATGAGCCCCAGCCCGGGGTCCCTCTTTGGGCAGCCCCTGTCCCCCCCAGCCCCTGCCCAGTGCCACATCCAGGCTGCTGGTGGTCTCTGGTTGTTTGGGATCGTGCTGGGGAACAGCAGGGGCTGACAGAGCTCTGTGCCCAGGGACCATCGTGTGACATCCCCAGGACCAGAGCGAGGAGCTGCCTGCTCTGGATTTCAGTGGGGAGTGGGGAGTGAGGGCTGGGAGAGTGGGGGGTCTCTACAAACACGGGAACTCATCTCGGCTCTGTTTTGGTCACAGAACTTCAGGCCTTGCAGAAAGATGGGTGTGAACTCATGCGTTGTCTGGCAGCTCAGAGCAGCTCGATCCTGAGGAGCCGAAGGAGCAGCGGACACCGGGACAGTCCCTGCGAGCTCTGTGGTGCTGGCACTGCTGAGCTGGGGGCCTGTTGTGCCCAGAGTGGGACATTCAGGCTCGACTGATCAGGGACACCCTCCTGCTGATTCACAAGGTGCAGAAAGGACTCCTTGACTTCCCAGGGTCCTTCTCAGAGAAGGCTCTGGGTGTGGCTGGATCCAACCCCAGCCCCAGACTGGGGCAGCACTTTAAGTCTGAAGGGTCACACAGGCGTCCTTGAGCCTGGAGATCACTTTGTCCTAAGGATTATGGCTGGAAAACCAACTATAGTTTTGTAAATAAAGTTAGGTTTTTTAAAGTTTTAAATAATTGCTTTTCAAATTTCTTTTAGGACATCCCAAAGGTAACTGTGGGCAGGTGGGCACACAGGTGTGATGGGGTGGGTGGGATTAGGCCAGGAATTAGACCCTGATTTTGTGATTTACAGCAGGACTTCTCCTCTGATCCTAATTCCCAGTGTTATGGTGCTGCCAGGTGTGCTCCTGGTGGGTCTGGGACCCTCACAATGAGATCTGATACCCCCAAACTGGGGTTTGGGTCCTGGACTCCTAAACTGGGGTCAGGGACCCTCAAACTGTAATCTGGGTTCTTTAAACTGGGTCTGGGATTCTTAAACTGAGATCTGGTACCCCCAAACTGGGATCTGGTACCCCCAAACTGGGATCTGCAGCCCTCCAGCGTGATCTGGGATCCTCACACTGAGGTCTCAGCTCTCCACCCTGGCACCTGGGCCTCTCAAACTGGGGTCTGGAATCCTCAAACTGGGTCTGGACCCTCCCCCCGCCTGGAGTTTGGACCCCTGAAAAAACTGGGGGGACAAGTGGGGGAGGTGAGGTAGGGGTTTATTTGGGGGTACAAAGATGAAAGGGGGATGGGGAGACCTCAGGGTGGAATTTTGGGTCCACCTTAGAGGGGGGAGGTGAGTGGGAGTAGCCCAGGATGGAGATTTGGGATCCTCAGGGTGGGCTTTGTGGGGTCTCAGGGGGGATTTGGGGTCCCAGGGTGGGTTCTGGAGGGCCTCAGGGTGGAATTTTTTGGTGTCCCAGGGTTGATTTAGGCAGTTCCAAGATAGATTTTGGGGTGCAAGATGGATTTTGTGGGTCCCAGCGCCAGATTTCACAGACCCCTTAGTGGAAGGCCTTTGGGGTTTGAGGATTCTCGGGGTGGATTTTGGAGTTTCACAGTGAGTTTCACCCTCCCCAGGATGGATTTGGGCATCTCAGGTTGAGTTTTGGGGTTCCAGAGTAGGTTTTTAGGGTCCAAGGATGGATTTTTGGGGTCCTAGGCTGGGTTTTCAGGGTCAGGGGGATGGATTTTAGGGTTCCAGCACCCTCAGTGCAAAGTCCAGGGCGGGGGCACTGTGGGTCAGACACCCCATGGACACCACGTCGATGTGGGGCCCCAAAAACTGGGGGAGGGTCTCCAAAACGATGCCCCCGCTGGCCTCCACCGTCACTCCGGGATGTGCAGCCTTGACCTGCGCCGCAGCCGAGTGCAGCTCCTGGGGGGACACCCTGTTAGCAGGGAGCACCCCCTCCCCAAAATTTGGGGCTACACTGGACATATGGATGCTACATAGTGCAGAATCCCCCCCCAAATTGGCCCAAATCTGCCCAATGTGGGACCTCCCCCACAGGAAACCCCCAATTCAGGGATTGTTCTACCCACTGAGCTCCAAAATTGGGGTGTCCACCTCCAACCCCTCCAAATCAAGGGTTATCCTGATTCAACCCAATAAAAACTCAATAAAAATAGATTCCCACCCAACATCTGCCCAACTGGGGGCACCACCCACCACTGACCTCCAGAACAACCCCAAATTTGGGCTCTCCAATCCAAATAGCTGTCCCCCAAACCAGAACCACCCAAAATTGTGGCCTCCTATTCAACACCTCCAATCCAGGCATTTGCCCACCCCTGACCCCCAAATTACAGTCCCCCCACCTAAACTCCCCAAGTTAAGGGTCCCTTCACCCAAAACCTCACAAACTGGGATTATCCAATCCTCTGACTCCCCCGAAATTGGGATTATCCCTCGTATCTTTGGGGTGGCCCACATTTACAGCAGATTCCCATTTTACTGGTGTAGCCTCACCCCGGGATGTCCCCTGTGTCCCATTTTTTGGGTTTATCCCCATTTTTAGAATCTAACCCCCCATTTTTGGGGTCCAGCCCACACTTGGGGTCCCACCACTATTGGCCCCCCTCCGGTTTTGGGGCTCACCTGGGGTCTCAGGTTGTCCAGCAGGACGATGTCAGCCCCAGCCCCAGCAGCCGCCAGCGCCTCGTCCGCACTCGAGCACTCGACCCCCAACCGGCGGGTGAAGCCCCCGGCCCGGCGCACCCCCAAAATCATCTGGGGAAGAGGGGGGTCAGGGAGAACCCCAGAGTGACGCCCCAGTATGGGGCAGGGTAAAATGGGGGCTCCCCCACAGTCATTCACTTAAAATTGGGGTTCCCCCCACTGCCTTCCCCACATTGATCCCCAAAAATTGCGGTCTTATCTCCCACAGTCTCCCAATTCAGGAGTGTCTACTCCCTAAAAGGTGGGGTTCTCTCAACTACAAACACCAAAATTTAGAGTTATCCAACACATGATGTCCCGCCAGTTCAGCAGTGACCTCCCTGTTTCCTTCCAAAGTTGGGAACCCTGCACCCATCCCCCCCAATTCATAGGTCCTCCCACATCAGTCCAGCTTGTTCCCTACTGACCCGGAGCTTTTCCAAAGCGTTTCCTCTGCAGGTGACCTCGAGGACAGACTGCAGGACACGGTGTCCTGTAGCCTTCCCAAGGCTTCTCTGTTGCAGCTGCCTACAAGGCACAACTGCAGCACTTGCCCATCTGGAGCTTTTCCGAGACATCTCTCCTGCAAGCAGTCCCAACTCCATACAGTGACATGGAGCAGACACCACCCAGAGTGCCCAAGCTGGCCTGGGTGAAGGAGGAGGAGGAGGCTGCAGCTCCCTCAGCACAGCAGCCTGAAGAGCTGGAGCAGATCCAGCTGCTGCAGGAGGGTGAGTAGCAGAGCTGGGCCACAGAGCTGGTGCCTGCAGCCAGCTTAGCCCCATCCCATCCCATCCCATCCCATCCCATCCCATCCCATCCCATCCCATCCCATCCCATCCCATCCCATCCAACATGCCCATGGATAGGACAGAAGAGGGGCTGGGCCTGAACCCCCAGGCAGCCACACCCCATCCCTGGAGCATCCCAGGGCTGTCCCTGCCTGGGAATGCAGGGCTGGCCTGTGTTCTCCAGCCTCTCTCTCTTTTGGCATCCAGTCTGGTGTGAATGTCTTCCTGAGGAGGTACAAGCCTTCTGGGTGCTGCTGTTCCTGTGCACACTCTGGTCATTTTTCTCTGGTGTCCAGAGCCACGTTGACAGCAGGAGCTCCACAGCCCAGCTCCAGGAGACATCGTTCTTGCCATGGTGGCAGCAGCTCTGTTGGTCCCGAGCTCAGTGTCAGGGGAGTCTTGGCCACACAGCACAGTGGCCTGGACAGCTCTGGGGACCCGGGCTGATCGCCAGCGCTGCCACTTCCCACTGCTCCTCGCCGGCAGCAGCCAGTGGCCGTGCTCCAGCAGGGACTCCTTGTCCCTCCTTGTCCCTGGCCAAAGCAGCTTGGGCACCTCGGGGCTATCCCCACCGTCCTGCTGAGGCCAGGCCTCGAGGGCTTCTGCCACGGGCACCAGAGACGCGTTGGGGAAGCGCCAGAGCAGCCGGCTGGCAGGAAGAAGGTGGCTGTCTGGGGGCTGCTTATGGCCTCTGCCACCCAGTTCCTCAGGGCTTCCCACCAACCCATCCACACAAGTCCTCCTGGCCCATCACAGCCTCCCGCCACCCAGCGCCACACGCATCCCCCTCACGCCTTCCCACTGCCTTCTCCGGGCCGGCCTTGGCAGCACCGCAGCCCTTCATGGCCTCCCACTGTCCCGTGCCCTCCACGCCTCCCCCAGGCCTGCCTGGCTGCTGAAGGAGCTCCAGAGGAGCCGCATCAAGAGGCACCTCAGAGACCTCAGCAATCCAGCCAGCAACACACGGGCAGGACACAGATGGCGCTTCCAGGCTGGCAGAGGGGTGCTGGCCATCTCCAGGGACCGGTCTCTCAGGGATCCCCGCCGCAGCTCCGGCCTCTGCCCGCCCGCTCTGTCAGAAGCCTTAAGGCTTCCACAGAACCACCAAAGGCCAAGGGCCTTTCGGCCACTTTCCCTTCCACACCGCAAGCTTGGCCAACTTGGCGAGCACAAGCACCCTTTTTGCCCTCTTCCCCATTGGCCTGAAGACTCTGGGCACCAAAAGAAAGCTCCTGGACCTCTGTGTATGACAACAGCAATTTACTAATCCTACAGTGGCGTGAAAGAAAGTGCTTGCAGAGAAGAGAAGTTCCCTGCGGGCTCAGGTGGCCCCAGCAGATGCAGCCTCCAGGATCAGTTCTCCACAGTGCTCACACAGGACAACCAGCCCCTGCGACACAGGGAAGGCCGTGACTTCCAGAGCCGGCGGAATCCATCTCGCATCTGCTGGAGTCGGGAGGAGGGAATGCTCTGTACAACTCTGTTGATGTACAGAGTCTGAAGAGCCAGGCATGAGATGGCAGGGCTGGTGTCATCTGTCATGTCCTGAAGGGCTGGAAGAGAAAAGAACAGAGCCACAGTCAGAGCCTGCATCTGCAGGGACCTGGGGAGACCCTCCTGCCCCATCCCTCCCACACGGCAGCTCTTGCCAGAGCCTGGAGGAAGCAGGAGACAGCAAGGATCAGCTGGAAGGCGCTGGCCACGAATGTCCCTCCCGCAGGCCCCTGGAAGGTCTCTGTGCTCTGCCCACGCCGCCCCTCGTGCGCGCAGGGAGCAGAGCCCTCCCAGCCGGGGCAGGGAACGCAGCTGCCAGCGCCAGCCCCCGCTGACAGCCCGCTGGCCTCACTCACCCCTGCACATGAGCTGCAACTCTCGCTGCTGCTCTCTCAGGAACCGCCCGGCCATCCCTGCCAACACAGAGCCTGTCACGGCCCCAGCCGCACAGCTGCCCCGCAGCGGCGCTGCCAGCCCTGCGGCCACAGCAGCGCCTTCCCCTGCAGGGCTCAGGCCCGGCCCTCGCCGCATCCTGACGCCCAAGGACACGGCTGCGAGAGGGCGGCAGCGGCGCCGAGGGCAGGCGGGGCTCCAGAGCCCCGGCCCGGATGGCGCTGCCGGGGCAGCAGGCGGGGCTGGGGCCGAGCTGCGGCGGGGCGGGGAGGGAGCCGGGCTTGTGGCTCACCAAGAAACCTGACGGCCGCCTCTCGCAGGGGCTCCTGTGGGCTCCGCAGGTACGGCAGCGCCTGGCGCAGCAGCTCGGCCGCTCGGCTCCTGTCCTGTGCCAGCTGGAGAGAGCGGCAGGGCACGGAGGGAAGGGTTGGCGCGGGCTCTGTCCCTTGGCCCCGGCCTGCCCTGCCCGCACAGCCCTGAGCGGGGCAGAGGGCCCGGCAAGCCGCGGGCTTGATGGAGCTCGGGGCTCCATCAGCTCCGGCCCTGGGGCCAGAGGAGCCTGGAGAAGAGCCCGCGTGGGCAGCGCAGGGAAGGGAGCAGCGTTCTTACCAAGCACTCGCCAAACCTCCACATCTGATCCGCCATCAGCAGGTGCTCAAGATCTCTCCTCTTCAGGAAGCTTAGTGCAGAAAGCAGCGTTTCACAAGAGGCCTGCAGAGCAGCAGAGACCCAGAGATGGCGCCGCAGCCCAGGGCACAGGACCTGCCTCCCTGTGCCAAGGCCAGGAGGAGGCTGGAGCCCATGAGGTGCCCGGGTGCAGGGAGACAGCTGAGCCCCCTGCCAGGAGGACAGCAGCGCCCAGGAGTCCTCACCTCTGCCACACGCATGTTCTCATCGTGGCAGTTGAAGAAGAGTGGCAGCAGGCTCTTGCTCACAAGCATCTTGAGGGGCTTTTTACCCTTGGCCGCTACCAACCTCATCACCTCTTGGAAGAGGCGAATGGAGAGCAGCTGCACATGGCGGTTGTCCTGTTGGAAAGGAAACAAAAGCCCTCCTCATCAGCTGCTCCAGACCCCTCTGTGCACAGGCCCAAAAATCCATGGGGCCCCACACTTGGGGGCAGCACCCAGTGGCCGTGGCTGGGGGCACAGAGCCTTACGTTGTCCAGCAGTGGCCAGAGCGTGCTAGCCAGCCGCAGGGCGATGGGGCTGGGTATTGCGAGGTGTCTGTGCGAGAGCAGAAAGCTGAGCACCGCGACGGTCATCTCAACGATGTCTTCATCTGCATCCCGCAACAGGTCCACAAGGCTTTCTGTCAGGCTGTACATTCTAATGCTCTGCATGGAAGACAAGGCAGGGCAAGCCCACGCTGCTGCTGCTGCTGCCGTGGAGCCCAGGGGCCGAAGGCCTGTCCTGAAGCACTCGGGCAGCTGAACAGCAACGCAGGAGAGCTGGGAGCAGCTGCCACAGCTCCCAAAGCCCAGCCAAGCCCAAGGGGCTGCTTTCCCCAGCCCCACGCTGCCCGCACAGCTTCAGCCGCTGCTGTCTTCTCACCATCGAGGGGTCCTTGCTGAGCTGCACGAGGCCTCTGAGCACCAGGCGACGCATCTCCCTGGACGTGCTCTGCAGGCGCCTTGCCATGATCTCCAGGAGGCTGTCACCCCATTCTTTGATGTCCAGGAAGTCCAGGACCTGAAAGGCACCAAGCAGTGACCGGGGTGCCCAGCTGGCAGGAGCTCAGAACTGCACAGGGCTGAGCCAAGGCAGCAGCACAGGGCACGGGCACCGGCCCAGGCAGCTGCGGCTGTGAGAGGGCAGAGAGGTGGGAGGCAGCTCAGCTGTGCTGCCCATGGGGCTCACCTCCACAAGGAACGCCATGGCGGGCAGCTGCCAGTCTGAAATGTCTTGGCTGAGGAGCTCCAAGAGGCAGGAGATGAAGCTGCAACACCAGATCATGGAGACACAGCACATCTCCCTGGTGGGGGGAAAAGACATCATTGCCCCTGAGCCGAGAGGGCAAAGCTCTCCCAGGAGTGACCCACGGAGCTCTGGTCTTTTCCCAAGCCCCCCGTGGGCGCTTTGGGAGGCGGCTGTTCCCGGGCACCCTCCTGTGCCAGCCTTTTCCAGTCTGCTCGTCCGTCTCTTTGTGACAAAGCCCTCTCACCCATGCCCATGGGAACTGTGTGGAGCACCCTGGGCACAAGTGCCGGGGGCAGCAGGGAGAAGGGGGTCTCACCTGGCCAGGAGTCCCACTGCATAGTGGTGGGTGTCAGTACAGAGCAGCGTGTCCCAGCCAGCCTTGCCTTCCATGGCTACCACAACACGCTCACACTGCACTCGGCAGAGCAGGACCTTCAGGGTCTGCACTGCAAACCTGTGTGCAGAGCAAAGCCCAGGTCATGCTGGCAGCCCTGGCTCCTGCCTTGGAAGGGATGGGGAGACTGGGAGGACTGGGATGGAGCACCTTTGGGGGTTGGTGGCAAGGCCCAGTTGCTCCTGGCACCCCTTCCAGAAGGTATCAACCTCCTCTGGCGTATCCAGTGCGCTGATGTAAACTTGGAAGAGCAGACACAGAAAGAGACGGGGAAAATACTCCAACACTATAGGTGGGCACCAGGTCAGGTTGAAGACCCTCCACAGTGTCACGGTTGCCTGCAAAAAATGAATCACCCAGAGACAACACTCAGTGCCAAGACATCCGTGTGGAAGAGCCCGAGCATGCCAGGGAGAGGCCGGGGGAGACACCTCGGGGGCACCCAGCCTGGTGCCCCTGAACCTTGCCCCTAAGGCAGGTTTCAGCCCAGTGCCTGAGGCAGAGAGATGCAGCTGGGGGGAGGACAGAGAGCTAGCTGCTGGAGAGGTGGCCTAGGGGCAAGCCAAGGTCAGTTGCAGGAACTCACAGCCAGGGCAAAGACTCCTGTGCTGTCCCCATCGGAGGTGTACACACTGTCCACTGGCCAGGCGTTCAGCACATTGAGGAGTATCTGCAGCGCCGGCTCCGCAGTCCCAGTGGAGGACATGATCACTCCCCACATGGCCGTAGCAGCTCTGTGGGGTCAGAGCTCTGTGTCAGGGGGGTCTGGGCCACAGCACTGTGGCCTGGGCTGCTGCAGGGGCCCGCGCTGGCCGTCAGCCCTGCCTCTGCCCACCGGCCCTCGCTGGCAGCACCCAGCCAGCCCACGGGGGTGCAGGCATCTTGAGGGGCAGGGAGGGAGCGTGGCAGCACGCTCAGGGGCTGACATGGCAGCACTGGCAAACGGAGGAGCCAGAGGCTCCTGGAACTGTCCCCCTGTCTGGCAGTCACCAGGGACAGGCTCTACAGGGTAACGGGCCGGGGAACCCTAAACCCTCAAGGCAGGTGGGGCTGCCGTACCTGTCACCCGATGGGGCCCAGCGCAAGAGAGTCATCAGCACATCGCAGGGGTATTCCCTGGTCAGCTCCAGAAGGGCCTTGTCCAGCCTGTGCCCAGCAGACTCATTGGCCGTGAGCCACTTGTGGATGTACCTCACCATGGCTGGCACCTGCAGAAGGCCCGGGGAGACTTGGACACCTGCCCGAGCAGCAGGTTCCCCAGCTTCCCCTGAGAAGTGCTACCCTTCCCACCCTATTGGGCTGGGCCTCAAAGACTGAAGGAACCCAGCAGAGCTGGCTTGAGGCGCCAGACAATTCCTGGCCACAGGCTGCTTACTTGCTTTGGATTGGAGACACCCTTCTCCACAAGCAAATCCAGCATGGCAGCCCCGGTCTCAGCAGTGAAGAGGGGAAAGTTTGCCAAGAGCCCAGTGCCCACACCGGTGGTCTCTTCCCGCCAAATGCACATGATGAATTCATAGATCATCTGCAGGAGAAGGGCAGGAAGAGAGGGAGAATCCATGGAGTGCTCCAAGCACGGTGCTGGGCTGAGCAGTGACAGCAGGCCCAGCCCAGGTGGGGATGGCTGCAGTACCTGCGCTGTTCTGCGGAAGCGGCCACGGGCAGGGTCCTGCTCTTGTGTCGGGTCCATGGCGGCACCTGGCAAAGAGCGAGCGCAGCCAGGGCTGAGGGGCTGTGGGAGAGGCCAGAGAACACAGGCCAGCCCTGCATTCCCAGGCAGGGACAGCCCTGGGATGCTCCAGGGATGGGGTGTGGCTGCCAGGGGGTTCAGCCCCAGCCCCTCTTCTGTCCTATCCATGGGTATGTTGGGATGGGATGGGATGGGATGGGATGGGATGGGATGGGATGGGATGGGATGGGATGGGATGGGATGGGATGGGATGGGATGGGGCTAAGCTGGCTGCAGGCACCAGCTCTGTGGCCCAGATCTGCTACTCACCCTCCTGCAGCAGCTGGATCTGCTCCAGCTCTTCAGGCTGCTGTGCTGAGGGAGCTGCAGCCTCCTCCTCCTCCTTCACCCAGGCCAGCTTGGGCACTCTGGGTGGTGTCTGCTCCATGTCACTGTTTGGAGTTGGGACTGCTTGCAGGAGAGATGTCTCGGAAAAGCTCCAGATGAGCAAGTGCTGCAGTTGTGCCTTGTAGGCAGCTGCAACAGAGAAGCCTTGGGAAGGCTACAGGACACCGTGTCCTGCAGTCTGTCCTCGAGGCCACCTGCAGAGGAAACGCTTTGGAAAAGCTCCGGGTCAGTAGGGAACAAGCTGGCTGTGTGGGGGCTCCTCACAGCACCGCTCTCTCCGTCCTGTCCCGACGAGTGCACCGAGCACTGTGGTGTGGCCGTGTCACCGCCAGCACCTATGTCACGACGTGTCACAAAGGGTCACCCTTGTACGCTCTGTCCCTTTCCTATTGCACGGTGACCACGGTGCACTGTGTCACAAAGAGCCCTAGGACACACCTCCACGTGCCCTGGGGACACCCACACCCCCCCCCAAAGTGGCCCAGCTTGCAAGGAAGATGTTCCCCCAAGGTTCGAGAACAGCCCAACAGGAATTTTAGGAATGGCTCAAACAACAAGCAGATGCTCCTCTGCTCTGCCTGCTCAGGGCAGCAGAAGGAGCCCCCACGGTTGCCGATGCAGCTGCAGCAGGAAGGGCATCGGGGCCTTCCACAGCAGCTGCCAGGGCCTCTCTGGGACAAGACCCGGTGCTGGGTGGCCGTCACACACACAGGAGTGTGACACAGACACGGGACGTATGGCCCAGGGCACGAATGCTGCTCTGAGTCCTGGGAGCAGTGAAATCAGCAGGTGTGGCAGAGTCCCTGCCAAAGGAGACCTGCCGCCCCCAAGGCCTGCCAATGCTGGTGCCTGCTCCTGCCACAGAGACCTGTGTCCCCTGGGGACTTCTCTGCCAGAGGACAGCCAAAGCCCACGTGCATTGGTGTGTGTGCTCCTTTCTGCAGGCGGCTGTTGGCAGGAGCACCTGGTGGCAACACTTGGTCTCTGTCAGAAGCTGTTACTCCTTCCTGGAATGATTTTAGCTTGGAAGTGATTATGTGCAGTGTCCACGCATCTCCCCAGCCCATCACTGCCTCACACACGAGGTGACCACCAAGCCACTCTCCGGCCATCTGACCCGCAGCTGAGCCCTTCCCAGAGTGCCCGCACCCGCAGGGAGCGCAGGGCTGGATTTGGCCGCCAGAGAGTTGGTGACCCTCGTGAGATCCTCGGTGCATTTAGTTCCTACAGGAGTGTGGGCACCACTGGGAAATGATCTGCATGCCTTGTTAATTGGATGTTCTTCCACCGCTAGCCTGGGACAGGATCTCTCCCGGTCCTCCTCTCAACTCCCGGGCCTCTCCTCAGCCAATCAGAGAAGGCACCAAAATAATTGAGCCAATCAGAGCGCGCGGCGCTGATGACTCCTCAGGCAGTCCCAGAGCGCCCAGAGCTCCTCACCTGGACTCCACCCGCTCCCCACCCCCAGCGCCCCCCGCCAGCAGAATTTGGGGTGGGGAGTATCATGTTTTATCTTTTATTCTTCCAGAGCCAGGATTAAATGCTCGAGAGACGGAATTTCATGTTCGGACTCAGATATTTATTAATTCTTATCTATATTACAGTGAGTTCTACAGCACTTCTAGCTAACAGGCTAAAAATGGACACGTATCTCTCTCTCTCTACAAGGCCTTTTAAGGGCCAATCTGTCCAATTAAAAACAGACACCTAAATTCTTTTTACTATTAACCCAACAACCAATCAGCTGTGACCTGAAATGGGGAATTATCTATCCAATTACAAAAGTACCACCTAGACCCGTGAAGAAGGTGAAGAAGAAAGAATCCGCCACCCTGAAATCTCTATCTTGCTTTATATACATATATATTAATATATTCTAAAACCCCAAGCCCTAAATTTTCTACCATGGGACATTACACATTTCTATTCAAACTACACACCAGTGATCCCAGTTCTATCACTCAATTTTGGAAGCCTTTTTCACGGCCTCAGGTCAAAAGCAGTGTTTTCCTGGGGTTCAATGCCTGTCAGCACAGAAAGCCCAAACCCCTCAGTTTCCAGGGTTCCAGCAGGGGGGAGGTGTCAGACCCTGCCCGGCGCTGGCCATGGGGCGTGTGGCGGGGGCCCGGAGCTCTTGGCTACTGTGGGCTGCTGGGGGGCTGCTGGGGGGGCCCCCTGGACCTGTGTCCTGCACACACAGCGCTGTTCCAGGAGATGGTTTAGTCCGAGTGTCACTTCATTCACGGCACCGACCGGCTGAGGTTCGTGGAGAGGAACATCTCCAACCGGGAGCAGTTCCTGCACTTGGGCAGCGATGTGGGGCTGCACGTGGGGACACCTCCTTTGGGGACAAGGCTGCCAGGCACTGGAACAGCGACCCGCAATGGATGGAGTACAGACGGGCTGCGGTGGACAGGCACTGCCGGCACAACTACGAGTTGTCCAGCCCGTTCCTCGTGGAGCGCAGAGGTGAGCGTGGGGCAGAGCGTGTCCCCTCGGGCCCTGCCCTGGGAATGACCCTGGAGCCCCTCAAAACCTCCCTGGGAATCACCCGAGACACGTCAGCCCTTCTTGTGCCCATCCCCGGGGCCTCCTGCCCCCTCACCCCAAGTGACTCCGGTGGCTCTCCCAGTTCATCCCAGTCTCTCCCAGTGTCCTCACAGTCCCTCCCAGTGTCACCAGAGTATCTCCCATTTCCCCTCAGTCCCCAGCCATTCCATTCCCTGTCCACTCCCAGAGCAGAAAAATCTCTCCAACCCCTTCCCCCCACCCAACACGGATCACCAGGGCTCTGCCCAACGGGGGTCACTGGGGATCATCCAACACCGATCCTCCCATGGGGGATGGAGCTGGAGCAGAGCACGAAGCTCTTCCCACACTCAGGGCACTCACAGGGCTTCGCTTAGTGGTGACTCCGTTGGTGTTTGGTCAAGTGAGAGCTCTGTGAGAAGCTCTTCCCACACTCAGGACACTCGTAGGGCCTCTCCCCAGTGTGGATGCGCTGGTGGACAGCGAGGTTGTCGTTGCGGTTGAATCCCTTCCCGCAGTCGGGGCAGCGGAAGGGCCTCTCCTCTGTGTGAATCCACTCATGTTTGAGGAGACTGGAGCTGGTGTGAAACCTCTTCCCACACTTGGGACACTCGTAGGGCCTCTCCCCTGTGTGGATGCGTCGGTGTTTCTTCAGGTAGGACATCCACCCAAAGCTCTTCCCACATTCCAAGCAGGTGTAGGGCCGTTCCCCTGTGTGGATCACCTGGTGCTGCATCAGATCAAAAATCGTCCTGAAGCCCTTCCCACATTTCCCACACTCGTAGGGCTTTTCCCCATTGTGGATCATCTGGTGCCGGATCAGGTGGGATCTCCACCTGAAACCCTTCCCACATTCCAAGCACTTGTGGGGCTTCTCCCTTCCAGGAGGCTTCTCCACCACCTCTGAGCTCTGCCTGGATCTCCGGCCGCCTTCCCAGCTCAGGGAGGGTCTTTGCTCCTCACAGCTCCCTGGGCTGGGTTTGCAGCCCCTCCTTGAGAGAGATCTCTGGGGTTGTTCTGCCTCCATCTACTGACGCCTTAGGAATGAAAAATCCTGGTTTGGGGAAAAAACAAGAGGATAGAGTCTTGGGCTGGGCGCTCCTCCATCCCCAAGTGCAACTCAGGAAGACATTGGGCATCTTGTGTCTGTAAGAATCTCCAAAATACCAAGATACAGCCTAAAAATGCTACAAACATCATGACACAGATCAACCCCCCCCCCAAACAGCAAGATTTAAACAAGACCCTCTCCAAAATACTAAGGTTCAGCCCCTGAAAAAACCAAATCCCCAACATTTAGCCAGTTAAAGCTCAGAAACACCAATATGCACCCTCTAATAATTGTGGAAGCCCAGAGCTCGCCACCCCTCACTTGGTGCATGTGGGGGGACCAACGCTCCTGGGACTGGGGGAGAGGCTGCAGATAGACAGAGGGGTGGAACATTGTGGTGTTTCCAGTTTCTGCCCTACTCCTCCTCCTGTATCCCTGCTCTTCTTCACAGTTCTCTTCCACATACTACTCCTCCTTCTCCTGCACAATCCCACCTGCTCCTCCCACGTGCATCCTTTGACCATTTTGTTCTCCAACCCTGCTTCTCCTTCGCTTCTCCTGCTGCCCCCAGGCCCAGCACCCACTGCCGGCTCCCTCTTCCCCCCAAACCCACAGCATCCCAGCGCAGGGGCAGCGATGGAGCTGGGGCAGCTCGGGCTGGGGCAGCGCTGGGCTCTCGGCCGCTCCCGCCCGCACTCGCTCCCCACTGCAGCCGCTGCCGCCACCACAGCGCGGGGGGGCCCGGCCTTGGCGCTCCCCCCCTCCCACCTCCCCAAATTCCCCTGCCGGGGGGCGCTGGGGCCAGGAGACAGACGAGTGACAGATCAGGGGGGCTGGGAAGAGTCGGCAGCCAGAGAGCACTGAAAATCTCACCAGTGACTACAGTGGGATCTTCGGGGACTAAACATGGCAGGGCACCCATGGAGGGTAGAAAGGGAAAGCCAGGAAGGGCTCCTGGCCAAAGGGATGATGATCCCAAAATATCTATGAAGGGTCCCTTGGGAGCATCTGGAGGGAGTTTGCACATTCTCCCAGAGGTAATCAAGGACATGGACATTCAGGGGGGCAATCAGGGAAGTCCAGAAGAGATTCAAACAACAGGGGGATGGATGCTGTTGATTTCCTAGGAAGGGACTGTGTGAAGGGGAGTGTGCAGGAATATGGTTCAGTCAAGAAGCAGCAGGAGCAATCTACGTGGGAAGAAAAGGAATGATGGAAAAGAGGAGGAAGAGAAAAATACTGAGGATGGGGATGTTTTTCAGCAGGCTCTTATCCTCACAAGTTGCCAGCTGCTGCAGATCCTTTGTATCCCCGGTTGCCAGGACAGGCACACAAGGAGGTCAGGATTGCAGGGGGTTTCTCTGTGCTGGGCAGCGGCAGGAGCGGGCGCAGAGGGGCGGCACCGGGAGCACGGGCTGGGGGCCTGTGGGGAGCTGCGGGGCCGGGCCGGGGCTGTGGGGCAGCCGGGGCTCAGCGCCGGGCGCTGCCTGAGCCCAGCACCCCCCGGCAATTGCAGGCCCGGCAGTGGCCCCCGGCCCCCAGGAGGCTGCGGGACGCCCCGGCCGCTGCCCGGCCCCGTGGAGCTGCCGGCCCTGCCCGCCGGGGGGGCCGCGTTTGGACACTGCGGCAGGACAGGCACCGGCTCTGGGATACGGGCTGGCCACGGCAGCCACAGCACAAGGAGCAGCAGCACGAAGGAACAGCTGGGAAATGGGCAGTGGACATGCAAGGATGTAGATCAGCTTTTAAGGACTTTCTCTGGGTCAGTGCAGAAAGGAATGATTTAGCAGAAAGCTCAGCAGCTGTCAGAGGATGAGCACCCCCAGGCACTGAGGGGGCTGCAGGAGGGGCAGAAGAAGCCCCTGGAGCACTTGGTCACAAAGGCACAGCAGGGGAATGCAAGAAGGGAGGAGGAAAAGGCCAAGGGGAAGGCAAAGGCCATGGCAGAGTTTCTACAGCCCCTGAGGGATGAACCCCAGGGCCCAAGGGGGCCCCAGCACCCAGGGGCTCTCACATCCTTACACCATCTTCAACCAGGTGCCCTCCTCACACTGACACCATTCAGTCCTTGATGGCAAAGATGCTTTCTGGGGATGCCCACTGACACAGGATGGTAAACTGGATTTTGCCTTCGAGTGGGAACAAGAGGTAGAAGGGAAAATGGGAAAAGACATGGACGGTCCTTCTGCAGGGATGCACGGAAGCACCAGCCTTATTGGGGCAAGCCTTGCAGAAAATATCACAAGAATTTACCCCACCCCCAGGGATTGGGTTAATGCAGGATGGGGATGACTTGCTGCAATCAGGAGGACAAGAAGTGGTAGAAGAAGCCCCTGGGAAATGGCTGAACGTTCAGGCGAAAAAGCATCTTTGAGTATTTGAAAAAAAAACCGCAAATGCTGGAGAAAAAGGTGAAATATTTGGGACATGGTTTGACTGAAGGTTTGTGGTGTATTGACCCAGAGAGGGTCTGGAGAATCTCAGAAGTAATCCAGGACTGAAAAGGAGGTGCAAGAATTCTGAGCATTAATAGGAAACTGCAGGACCTGAATTGAGAGTTCTCTGTTCTACCCATAACATTGTATCACTTTCTAAACCCCAAAAACCTCAATGTTGTGGTATGGACAGAAGAAAAGCAACAAATAAAATGAAAATGAAAAAAAACAGAGAAAATGAAAAATAACAAAATGATTGGTGCCCCAGCTATAGCTCTTCCATACTCAGAAAATAAATTTGAATCCTAGGTGTGTTATAAGTACATATTATATTATTGGCTTTTTGCAAATATTAAAATGAATGCTCTCTGTTGGAAAACTTTCCTGTATGAACATAGTTTATTTTAGATCTGCGATTAACACAACTTAGAAATACTAGTGGTAAATATATTTCTTTGAACTACAACATTTTGATGTGAAAAGCTTTTGTTCATGTAACTAACTCAGAGAATGGTAAAAAAGATAATCAGGAAATTCTTCACATTCCTGGATTATGGGATACCAAAACCCCAGGGAAGGAAAAAATAATGATTTACAGGTTGGAGGGGAATGATTCTGAATAATGCATGAAGGTCTATGAATATGCAACATGTTGCTGCATTTAGAAGTGTTTTCTGAGTCAGTGTGTGCCCTTGGCTGAAGGCCAAGCATCCGGCCATTATAACCTTTGGCCAGAGCCAGGGCAGATATTCAATTCTCTCCCTTGGAATTGATCTTTGCAATTCCTTACCCTGGGAATTCTCCACCTAGTGCGGGCTGGAGATAAGGGATGTATATTTCAAGCAGTCTGTGGCCAGAATCCTGTCTCTTGTGAAATCTCTGCCACAGGAAGCTGGGCTGGCACAGAGCCTGCCTTGGCACTTTGCTGTTCACAGCATCCACCCAGGACTCTGCCTCTCAATTACACTCACACACTGGGCTGCCTGCCATTCCATTGTTGCAAAATACACCAACTCTAAATTTATTTAATATTCCATTTTACTAGTCAGGTTCGGTTTGCCTTTGTCTTAGGAAAGAAATTTTAAAAGGTATTTTTTATGGACTGTCAGACCACTCAACAGAGATGAGTTTAACATCTCAACAGACTGGGAATAGCCCAAAAGATATCCACAAAGAAAATAAACATCAAGGAACATCAATGAAACATCAGCAACCATCAAGGAACACGCAGACACTGCCCCTGGCCGAGATGGAGACACCTGGTCTGGAAAAGACTGAGAAAGAAATCCAGGAATGCGGATCTAATTAACATCAGAAGAGGAGAAATCCGCCTGCAATAGGAAACCAAATACTAAGAACTACACAACCTGGAAGGAATAAACACTAAACCAATGGATTTCAATGGGTCCAGACTCTAAAACGTTTAGGAAAATTCTACTAAAATTCACGTCTCATGGAATGATTTTCTCTGCACACCCGGGCTATGTGTGGATGAAATTATTTCTGTTGCTCATCCTGACCAGAATCAAGTAATGCTTTGACTCTAACACTAAAGACATTATTGAAGAGTTTTTGTTTTTCCTGCAGTTCCAGTGACAAGATTACACAATTAGAGAATTTTTCATATTAATCCTACTTTTATTTTATCAGTTAGGTTTGGACCAGGGGTGTGACAAGCAATTTTTACTCCTAGGAGAAGATGTAGAAAAGACTTGCTTGCACTGGAATATTTTTCTCTATATTTGTGGCTGACTCTTAATGATGGCAGAATTTCCGAATGGGTTTTTCAATGCTCACCTTTAAGTTGCATTTTGCAAACGTAGAAGAGTATTAATCGTAAGGCTTTAACACATAAATAGTTAATACAAAATAGTTTAAAAAAAAAAAGAAAAATAAAGCAGATTGTGAGGGTGGACGTGTGAATCACCTAAGGGCTGCTCTGGAAGAAAATCCTAGTTCCAGGCAGCCAGGAGAGGAGTTTTAGAAATGCAAATTACCATTGCTCTGGAAATGTGTGGACAATGCCCCAGGGACTTCTTGCCAGGGGGAGGAATTTCCCTGAGTCCATCTGCCCCTCACCCCCAGCTCTGCCTGCTTGCACAGATGGAATTTGCACAACTAAAGGCAGAGCCCATAGTGAGGATATCTGACTGCAACAGAAACTGGTTAAGCTGCAAAGGGAAACAGCAAAAGGAGAATATTGAGCAAATTTCATGAAAAAAGTGTGTGTGGGGGGGGGATCATCCCTCTCCCCAAAGCACTGGGGTGTTTTTGCTAGTCCAGAGAAATCACTTGGGAATCCAAACATTTGATGATTTAATCAGAGAAAAGGGGTCAATTGATGCAGCCCTGGCTGGAAGGAGCACCCAAAAAAGGGAAAAAGATGAACGGCCACCAGAACAAATCCTACAACACCATGGACCAGCCCCTGGGATCCCTAACGAATTCATATCAGGACACAGAAAACCTATCCATAATTTGAGTGGCATAATTAGGTTAAAAAGTATCCTTGAAATAATAACCAAGCAGACAGCTCCAGCTCCTGACCTTCCTGCTGACCAAGCCGCTGAAATGAGGAACGAGACATTTCACCATGGGATGGAATCAGATTATCTACTTACAGAAGAAGGAGGAGTTTGTGGAAAATTAAGTGACACAAACGGCTGTTTGCAAACACATGATAACCGAAAAGTGGTGAAACAGATAGCAAAGGAAATAAGAAATTATTTCACGTACCAGTCCAAACAGGGAAAGGATGGGAATGGGACACGTTTTCATGGTTTCCTGGCAGACCATGGCTTAAACGAATGCTGCTCCTCCTCTGATGTGCAGCAGCAACTCTCATCTTTTTACCATGCACGACACCTTGCGCCAAACAGGATGCAGGAAGAGATTGAGTCAATGGAAATTAAAAGTTTGTAAAAGCAATTCTTGAGAAAATGAGAAAAGGAGGGATTGAAAGCAGTAAGATTAATATCGTAGTAGGGGTGCATATTAACGAGGACATGCAGTAGGCGGATCGGGAAGTCTGAACCTTCCAAGTATCTCAGCCAGAGGGGAATGGGACAGGGAGACGCAGCCGGGAAAATGAGGATAAAAAGGAGGCGGCGTTTTAGAGACCGCATGGCAAATGCCGCATGGCCTGTCCCTTTGTTCAGGAATAAAGTCACTTTTACAGGACTCCTCTGTCTCCTGCGGGCACACAAACCTCTGGCCACGGGAATTTTCCCGCACAGCCCCGGGCACAGGGCAGACACCTCTGTGCCACCCACAGCAACCGGGACGAGCCAGCGCTGCTCCGGCACCGGCTCCTGCCGAGGCCCCAGCGGGAAGGAGACCGCGGGCAGCCGCTCCCGCAGCGCCCTCAGCCCAGCGCCAACACGGGCCGGCACCGGCACAACCAACCCGCCAGAGCCCCCTGCCGCCCCCGAGGCCCGCAGCGAGCCCCGAGCCCCCGCACAACCGAGCGCGGCTCCCACCTGCGCTGGGGCCGCCTCCGAGCTCCGCCGCCGCCTGTGGCTGAGGAATTCGATGGGATGTGTCGCCTTAACCTTTCTGACCACTCCCAGCCCATCTATGCCAGCATTCAAGCCCTGAAAGAAGGTGTCAATAAACTTCGGGTAGATCATGGGTACGACTGGCTGAACTGCCTCTTAGGGCACTGGGGACTCACTGGCTGGGTTAGGAATTTAGTTAAAATAGGTTTGTATGTATTAGGCATCATATTATGCATTGTAGTAGTTATTCCTTGTATTTTACAGTGTGTTAAGAATTTAATCGACAAATCGCTTAAGAGTGTATTTTTAGTTAAAAGAAACGGGAGAGATGTGGATATGGGTAATGCAAATGAGACTGATAGTACTGCAGATTTAATCAGCAAATGCAGCCTGACAACGAGGATGCCTGGCAAGAGCAAACAGAGACCTGACTGCAAGAGGACTGGATCAAGTCTGGGTTATGGGAAATAAGATTTTACTAAGTCCAAATGTAAAGTTTGTCTATGTGAGAGTTTGTCTATATAAGGTTTGTCTATGTGATTGTAGTAAAATATTACCAGCCTTCCTGTAAATGGTATATAAGCACATGTAGTGCTCAGTAAAAATTGGATTTTGATCACCATTCAGTGTCCCCATCTCTCTCTCATCGTCGATAGTTCAAGTACTCCCAGTGGGTTCCTGGAAAGAGAATGGTGGCACATCTACTGCCTGCTACCCCCTCTAGGCAATATTCAACTGTTTCGTTCACAGACTCATCTTCTAGCACTCTTAGTGGGGTCAGCAGAGCCACTTCCCACTGGTGGGGGCAAAGAGCACCCTCTGTGCCTTTGTGGTGGGAGCAGACAGTGTTGTCTCAAAGGAAAGGTCAAAGAGAGACCAAGCTGGACCTCTGCCTCCTGCCCCTCACACCACAAGGGCAGGAGGGCACAAAACTGAGAATGCTTTTTTTCTTTTCGGTCCTGTCTTTCCCAGGAGCTTGACTAGTTTGAAGGAGAGGATTCGAAGGATTTCTTGAGGATCACTGCCAGTGCACAGCACACATGGCATCCCTCACCCCTTACATCATCATGGGATGGAGGGGTAGGAACCAACAACAGCCCTACCCCACTGCTCCAGAAGCCAAAATCCCCATGCAAGCATTTAGTTATGGCCTTCTTAGAGAACCACATTCCCACCCAAATCTTCCCCTCTGCAGCAGCTCATTCCCACAGGAACTGGCAGAGCAGATGGGCTTTGGACATTGGCTGGCTTCCATTGCAGTCCTTGCCCTGGAGCTGGCACGGCAGGAGAAGGGCTCTGGTGAACCTTCTCCTCCTCCCATGTAGGCTCTAACCCAGCTGCCAGAACTTCAAGTTCTCAGAGCACTTCTGGGCTCTGAGCAGCGGCCACGGGAGGAGGAGATGCAACTCCAAAGGCAGCAGTTCCCAGGCCCAGCTCCTGCCATCCCAGTGGGGCTGTTCGGTGGTTCAGGAGAGGAAGGGAAGGGCAAGTGCAGGTGGCAGTAGCTCATTTCAGACTGAAAGAGGGAAAGGTAATTTATTCACTTGGAAATCCCTGCATTCAAGCTCTGATCCTAAACTGAAAGAGAAGTAGCACCTGCTCGTGTTAAATTTGGGTGAAGAACAACTGTTACATTGGATATGGTAAGCAGTTCAATTATCTGAGGGAAAATGTACAGCAAAAATCAGCATTCACAGAGAGACAGAAAACAGCAGGAGTTGGCAAAAGGGAGGAGGAAAAGAAAGCACACCCCAAGCCAGTGTTTCACCCAAATCCAGGATTTTCTGTTTGTAAGGACTGGAGTCCCCCCAGGTCTCTCCCCCCAATAAACGGGACCGGGTGAACTGGGAAGCTTTACTGGGAACACTGGAGCAGCTGTGCTTGGGCAGAATGACAGCGGGGCTGGGTGTGGGACACACGACTCCTCTAAAATCAGTGTGGGGATGTGTTAGAGTCATTAAGTCAAGAATTTCTCTGAATCCTTCAGAGAGAGATCAGAGTGCAGGGATTGAATTAAAGTCTTGAGATGGATTGAAATATGTTAAGCCTCTCACACATAAAGCAGAGGTGAAGGTTTAGGTTGTAGCACGAGGGAGCAATAAGTAAGTAAATGGAATAAGTTTTAAGTGCTTTTAGGGAGTAAAAGGTCTTAGACGCCAGAGAAGTAGTACATGTTCTAGTGAAGGTTGAAAGACATGCTAGTGTTTCCTCCGAGGCTCCAAGAACCTCGCTTCAGACATAATAGAGTTAGAGTTAAGAATATTGCTTACATTTTTCAGTTAGAACAAGATAGGCCATGTACATAGTTTATATGTAGCACTTCACCACTCTGTGGATCCCAATGGAATTAGGCTCTCTGATGGAGGGCATCCACAGACCCCTTGGAGATGGATCCCAGTGGCATACTGTGGATGCTCTACATCTCTGTCTTCTTGGTGCTCAGGGTCCCCCACAAACACGGAGTTCAGGGGGTCCATACACACTTGGGGCAGGTGGGAAGGCCCAGGTTCCTCCCCTGGCAGGGACAAGTCTGACACAGGCTCTGGCAGCAGCCTCTGGCTCTGCTGCATCCCTTTGCATCAGGAGCAGTGCTCTGCTGCAAGGCCTCAGCAGTGAGTCTGGGCAGCGCTTTGGGGCTCTTGGATGGATTCTGGCACCTCCTCAGCTGCCCCTCACGGCAATGTGCCGTGGATGTGGCCTTCCCGGGGTGGGGATTTTCCAGTGGAGCCAGTTTGTGTGAGGGAGGATGGGTGTTCAGTGCCTGTGGGCAGAGGTTCCTCCACAGCCCCAGAACTCTCCTCCTCCCTGGCTGGCTGTGGGCAGTGTGTGCAAACGTGGCCTCAGCAGATGAGCCTGTGGGCTACGGCCTCCCCCAGCCCCAGCCTGGCCCAAGCTGATTTTCAGGACAGCTGCTGGCTTTGCCTTGCTTTGGATACATTCTCCTGCCTCAGTCTCGTGTCCTTGTCCCTAGACCAGAGGCAATTGATCAATGGTGTCACCTTGATGGTACCTCAGGTGCTGTTAGGCCGCTCAAGTCCCAGGCCAAAGCTGCAGTCAGGTGAAGGAGGGCTGGGCTGGGCTGGTCTCAGCCTCTTTATTCAGTTTAGCCATAATGTGCAAATCTCCTTCCTGGCAGCGTTTAAGCCATTGCCCATAACATTTCAGTGTGTGACACCGCTGCTGTGCCCAGAGCCCTGTGAGGCCCAGTGGCCCAGGAGAGACCCCCCCGAGCCCCACAGTGCCAGGCCTGGCTTTGCAGGCTGGGCTGTGCGGGGCCAGAGGAATTGGCCGGATGGACGCAGGCAGGGAGTTGTGGTCAGCGGCTCCATGGGCGGCTGCAGGCCGGGGATGAGGGGTGTCCCTCAGGGAGGGCTCTGCCTCGGCCCCGGGGGGGCCCAATGCGAGGGCGAGGGGCTGGGGGGGCCATGGGGGCGTTCGATCAATGGGGAGGGCCCGGGGAGTGCTGAGAAGGGGGTGGGGAGTGGGGGGAGGGAGGGGTCCCATGGATTTGGGGGGAGTCTTTGTTATGAATGATGTTCTATTTTTTCCAATTTATCAAGCAACAAGATTAAATTTAATAGTAAGTTTTTAATAGTAACAAAATGAATACAATCAAAGTATTGGAGATGACAATTAAAGTATTGGAGATGAAACATTCAAAGTGCATATATTTAAGAATATACAAAATTCGGCAGTAAGTAATTTAGTATAATTGAGGTTCGTATAAAGCATAAGCAAAACCGACCGGGGAGGGGCCCCCCTCCGACCGGGGACACGGGGAGTGGCTCCCATTCCTCACGTACTAAAGCATCCAGGCTAACAATCCCACTTATATACTGTAGGCTACAGAATTTTCTAGAAAACTCCTCCTAGTTTCTATTCCTAAAATGTGCGTCACTGTGTGTACGGCACGTGCTGTACTAATGGGTTAGGGGGTCTCTCACCCTTTTGAGGATCTTATTTCCGATGAAGGCTCATCGTCTTCCTCAATGACCGAGGTGTGACCTGCAGGTAGCGCAGGCGCCCTGTGTGACTGAGCAGATGTTTTCCATAAGAAGACTGTAATTGAGTCCCATGCTTGGAATCATCCCATTTTGGCCCATTTCAAGGTCAAAACTTTCTGTTTCTAGATGCTGCTTGTCAGACCTACGTCCTTCTACTATTCTTGTTTGACTTTCTTCCAAACTCCTTCTTCGACTCCCAACATTTGGAAGATGTCCTTTGCCCTGTCTCACCCATCTCCCCCCTCACTCTGTAACAATTGTCTTCTATTGATCTAAATATAATTTTGTTAATATAGTTACAATTTAATTAGCACGAATCACATTTATCACAAGCCGCATCCGGGAAACCCCAAATCCTTGAGAATTCTCACTTGGGACCACCCAAACCCTCCCCAGAACTCCCCTCCCCCACCCCTAACCCCCCCTTTCCTGTCCCCAGCTGTCCCCCCCTGCCCTGCCCTCCGAGCTGGGCCAGGCGGATACCATGTGGCACCGAGCCCTGGTGGCCCTGGTGGCCCTGGTGGCCCTGGCCAAGGCCTTGAGGACACCAAGCACCATCCATGCAGCACTGGCTGAAGGCAAGGTCACGCTGTATCAGGCCCAAGTGGCCCTGGAAGAGCTAAAGGAGGTCAGGAAGGCCGAGGTGGCCCCTGCGGTGGCCGGGGGGATGTTGGGGGATGAGGACGAGCAGGAGCTGTGGCTCCAAGGGGTCCTGGCTGAGGCAGCAGTGATGATGATGCTGGAGCAGGAGGAGGAAGGGGCACAGCAGTGCCAGAGCTGGCTACGGGCTGGGCACAGGCTGGCCATGGGGCTGATGGTGCTGTGCGATGCTGTGTGTGAGTAAAAACCAGTATGGACCAGTATAGACCAGTATGGACCAGTATAGACCAGTATAGACCAGTATGGACCAGTAGAAACCAGTATAGACCAGTTTGGGTGAACTGGGCTCTGGGCCGGGCACAGGCTGGCCATAGGGCTGATGACACTGTGTGTCAGTAAAAACCAGTATAAACCAGTACAGACCAGTACAGACCAGGACAGACCAGTAAAATCCAGTACAGACCACTATAAACCAGTATGGACCAGTATAAAGCAGTACAGACCAGTACAGACCAGTTTGGGTGAGCTGAGCTCCAGGCTGGACATGGGCTGGCCTTGGGGTTGATGGTGCTGTGTGTGAGTATAAACCAATATAGACCAGTATAAACCAGTACAGAGCAGTATGGGCCAGTATAGAGCAGTATGGGCCAGTACAGACCTGTACAGACCAGTATGGACCAGTAGAGACCTTCCCCTGTCCCAGGATGGGGACACTGGGCTGGCACTGGGAGCACTGGGAGGGAACTGGTTTGGTGACATTGAGATGGTGACATTGTTTTGGGGACAATGAGTTGGTGACACTGGGATGGGGCTGGGATGGAACTGGTGGCACTGGGACACAACTGGGAGCACTGGGGCAGGATGGGGGATACTGGGATGGGACAGGGACACTGGAATGGAACTGGGAGCACTGGGCTGGTGACACTGGGACAGGACTGAGGACACTGAGATTGAACTGGGGACACTGGGGTGGTGCCATGGGTGGCACTGGTGATGCTGAGATGGCACTGGGGACATTGGGACAGGACCAGCGACACTGGATTGGTGACACTGGGACAGAACTGCTGGCACTGGGATGGAACTGGGGACACTAGGTTGGTGACACTGAGCTGGCACTGGGAGCACTGGGCTAGTGACACTGGGACAGGACTGGTGGCACTGGGCTGGTGACACTGGTACGGGTCAGTGATGGGGTGGCACTGGGCTGGCACGGGGACACAACTGGGAGAACTGGGACAAGAACACTGGGACAGGATAGGGGACACTGGGATGGCACTGGGGACACTGGGCTGGTGATGACATTGGTATGGGGACACTGGGGATGTGGTACTGGGACAGGACTGGTGACACTGCTATAGGACTGGGGACACTGGGCTGGAACTGGGTTAGTGACACCAGGCTGGTGGCACTGGATTGGTGACACTGGTATGGTGACAATGGGGGGGTGGCACTGGGATGGGACTGGGAGCACTGGGATGGTGACACTGAGAGGGAACTGGTGGCACTGGGACACAACTGGGAGCACTGGGACAAGAACACTGGGACAGGATGGGGACACTGGGATGGCACTGGGAGCACTGGGAGGGAACTGGTTTGGTGACATTGAGATGGTGACATTGGTATGGGGACAATGGTGTGGTGACACTGGGAAGGAACTGGAGACACAGATTGAACTGGTAGGACTGGGATGGTGACACTGGGACACAACTGGTGGCATTGGGATGGAACTGGTGACACTGGGACACAACTAGGAGCACTGGGACAAGAGCACTGGGACAGGATGGGGGACACTGGGATGGACTGGAGACACTGGGAGGGAACTGGGAGCACTGGGATGGTGAAATTGGTATGGTGGCAATGGGGCAGTGACACTGGGCTGGGAAGGAACTGGGAACACTGAGCTGGTGACACTGGGACAGGACTGGGGACACTGGGATGGGAGTGGCTTGGTGGCACTGGGGTTGAACTGGGGACACTGGGCTGGTGACACTGCGACTGAACAGGTGGCACTGGGATGGTGACACTGGGCAGCCCTGGGGACACTGGGCTGGTGGCTCTGGGGTGTCCCCGGAGCGACTGCTCAGGTGCCACTGTGCTGGGTCCCCATGTCCCTGCAGTGTCTCTGGACGGCGTGCTCTGCCCTGGGGGTGGCCGAGGACAGTCACCTGCTGCTGACCCTGGGCACGGTGGCCGTGTCCTGCCAGGTGGCCCTGCAGGCCTTGGTGACATCGTGGTGACACCTGGCCACCATCGCCCGTGAGCACCGGGCCATGCCCCAGCACCTCCGTGACAGCACCCAGCGGGTGGCAACGGCCAGGGCCAGTGCCGAGGCCACTGTGGCCACCAGCAAGATCACTGCAGATGTCCAGGGGTGGCTGGAGACGGTGACATGACACCTGGGGTACTTGGAGGATGCTGTTAACAGGGACATGGTGGTGACACGTGTGGGACATGGTGACAGGGGTTCCCCAGAGGTGCCTGGGCCCTCGGGGACATCGTGGTGGCCTTGGGGACATCGGTGGAGGGACACAATGAGGTGACACGAAAGCTGGAGGTGGCCCAGGACGTGGCGGCGGGGCAGGGGTAGGGACAGGGTGGGGACATGGAAGTGGCACTGTCACCCCGAGGGACACTGGGAACCTTGGTGTCCTTGCCTTGGGGACATCAGGGCCACCCTGAGGTCGCCTGTCCTGTTTTGGGTCACTACGATGTCCCTGCAGTGTCCCCACAGGACCGCAGGTTGTCCCCCTGAATCGTTAAAAACCGGGATAATCACGGACAAAGGCGCTGTAACTAATTAAAGTTACAAAGTGGTGTGTTTATTCACCAGCACAGGAGTCACCTCCCAAAGGCGTGACCGCCCCGAACAAGGTTCTTTGCCCTCTATTTATTGCCCCAGATCTTACATACAATACATGTGCATAACCCCAGCACCTCCCATCCCCATCCCATATTAAAATGAGCCCATTCGTCCTTCACGTGTGCGCAGTTCTTCTCTTGAATTGGGTCGGTGCTCTCGAAATGGGTCAGTGGTCTCGATGGATGAAGTCAGGAGAGTCTTCATCAGGTCTCAGTGACCCTCTGGCACGATCCAAGGCCTCGTGCTTCATGATTAACGGTTTATTATTTTATGTTCTTCTATACATAAGTTCATAATAGCAGATAATTATACCAATTAGCTCTTGCCTAAGCATCAAGTAATTACCTACCTAACTTACATCTTGGTCATGGAAACTCATTCTACCCTTAGCAAAAATCTTAACTCTTTCAAACCATCATTCAACTCTCCATGTCTGTGCCCCACCATGTCTTTGTCCCTCCATATCCCCACCCATGTCTCAGTTCAGTGTCTTTATTTTCACCCCTGTTGGTTGTTTTAAAAGGATGAAGAAAAATGAAAAGCAAATCGAGGCTAAAAGAAAAGGATTTCCATGTCTGTGTGAGCTGAGAACCTATGTGCTTGAGTGGGAGGGAAAAACATTTTTTGGAGGACTTTCTACCCCACTGCATCCAAAATCTTGGTCTTTGCCTCAGTTCATCACCATTTGGCTATGGAAGACAACCTTGGGCAATAGGAAATGAAAATCCTGGAATCAGTGAGGTTGGAAAAGATCTCCAAGACAGTTGAGTACTCCTGGATGCCACCAGGACTGAACACAGTAGATTTTCTGGGGTTGAAAGTCAACAAATGTGCTCTCCTCAAGGAACTCCCAATGTCAGTTTGGGCCCCGATGGACGTTCCTGCCCCTGCATTCATCCAGGTGCCCACAGGGAGACAAGATGATGCACAGCCCCCCCAGCCAGGTGTCTTCCCAACAGGGATCACCAGGGCTCTGCCCAACGGGGGTCACTGGGGATCATCCAACACCGATCCTCCCATGGGGGATGGAGCTGGAGCAGAGCACGAAGCTCTTCCCACACTCGGGGCACTCACAGGGCTTCCCTTAGTGGAGCCTCTGTTGGTGTCGGGTCAAGTGAGAGCTCTGTGAGAAGCTCTTCCCACACTCAGGACACTCGTAGGGCCTCTCCCCAGTGTGGATGCGCTGGTGGACAGTGAGGGTGGAGTTGTGCTTGAATCCCTTCCCGCAGTCGGGGCAGCGGAAGGGCCTCTCCTCTGTGTGAATCCGCTCATGTAGGAGGAGATCGGAGCGGGTCTGAAACCTCTTCCCACACTTGGGACACTCGTAGGGCCTCTCCCCAGCGTGGATGGGCTGGTGTCTTCTCAGATCAGAGCTCCACCCAAAGCTCTTCCCACATTTCGAGCAGCTGTAGGGCCGTTCCCCTGTGTGGATCCTCTGGTGTAGGATCAGCTGGGACCTGTAGCTGAAACCCTTCCCACATTCCAAGCACTTGTGGGGCTTCTCCCCTGCATGAGGTTTCTCCACCAGCTCTGAGCTCTGCCTGGATCTCCGGCCGCATTCCCGGCTCAGGGAGGGTCTTTCCTCCTCGCAGCTCCCTGGGCTGGGTTTGCAGCCCCTCTTCCTGTGGGATCCCTCGGACGTTTCTTCCTTTTCCATCCACCCACGCCTTGGGAATTACAAATCCTGGTTTGGAGTAAAACACAAGAGAGCACCTTTGGCTGAGGGCTCCTCCTTCCCAAGTGCAACTCAGGAAGTCATTTGGCATCTTGTCTCTATAAGAACCTCCAAAACACAATGATTCAGAACAAAAATGATCCAAACATCAAGACACAGATCAAAAACTCCCCAGAAAGTAACTTTCAGCCAAAATCCCTTCCAAAATATAAAGATTCAGCCCCTGCAAAAAGCAAAGCAGCAACATTTAGCCCAATAATGCTCACAAACACCAAGATTCACTCCTGTGAAAATCATGCATGGTCCTCTTCAGTCACCTGCTGCATGTGTGGGGAGCAACGCTCCTGGGGCTGGAGGGACGCTGTAGATATAGGGAGGTTTGGAATCTTGTGCTGCTTCCCGTTTCTACTCCTCCTCCTCCTGTGTCCCTGCTCTTCCTCACATTCCTTTTCCTCCTATTATTCCTCTACTTCCTGCACAATCCCACCTTCTCCTCCCATATGCATCGTTTGATCATTTTGTTCTTCAACCTTGCTTCTCCTTCCCTTCTCCTGCTGCCCCCAGGCCCAGCACCCACTGCCGGCTCCCTCTTCCCCCCAAACCCACAGCATCCCAGCGCAGGGGCAGCGATGGAGCTGGGGCAGCTCGGGCTGGGGCAGCGCTGGGCTCTCGGCCGCTCCCGCCCGCACTCGCTCCCCACTGCAGCCGCTGCCGCCACCACAGCGCGGGGGGGCCCGGCCTTGGCGCTCCCCCCCTCCCACCTCCCCAAATTCCCCTGCCGGGGGGCGCTGGGGCCCGGGCCGGGCGCAGGTGGCTCCAGGTGGGCAACGCTGGGAGCTGCGGCTCTGCCTGGACACTGCTGCGTCATCACCGCCGCGCGCTCTCATTGGCTCAGCGCTGCCCGAGGGGCGGGGCTGCACCAAGCCGGGACACCCTGCTCCAGGGGGGATGGCCCCAAAACGGGGGACCCCCATGCAAGGAACAACAGCAAAGGGTCTCTACAAACACATGCTGCGAATCCGCTTGGACACAGGGCCGGGGACGTGGACATAAGGAAGGGACAGCAGAAGCCATCAGGGTCAGAAAATGTTATTTATTGACCACACAGACTGCTGCTCAGCCAAGGTCCTGAGCAATTCATGACTTCCCAGAAGAAGAAGTTTCTACAGCCCCTGAGGGATGAACCCCAGGGCTCAAAGTGGGCCCCATTCACCAGGTGACAAGCTTGAAATGCAGGAATTTTTATTTCCTCATAACTGTGATTGTCATTTACTGGGAAGTGATTTGATGCCTAAAATTGGAATGCAAACTAATACTGAAAAATGTGATACAGTGCCTAGTTCTGTTGTAACTTTTTGGATTATTTTTGGCAAGGCCTATGCTGAAGTGAACCCAGAAATTCAGGCAGCTCCAGGAAAATAGGGAAAATGAGATATGGAGCCTCTCCAAAGTACTTTGAAGCAAACAGGACAAGTGGGATCTAAAAGCAATACCGTATTCCAAGGGAGGGAAGGAAGGGCTTACAGCCTCTGATTGAGTCCCTGAAAAAGCTAGGGCTTTTGGAACCAGGGATCTCTCCCTATAATGCTCCTATGCTGCCAGTCAAGATATCAGATGGAATCAAGAGAATGCTACAGGACCTAAGGAAAATAAATGAGATTGTTCAACCCAGGCACCCCACAGTCTCACATCCTTACACCATCTTCAACCAGGTGCCCTCCTCACACTGACACCATTCAGTCCTTGATGGCAAAGATGCTTTCTGGGGATGCCCACTTACACAGGATGGTAAACTGGATTTTGCCTTTGAGTGGGAGCAAGAGGTAGAAGGGAAAATGGAAAAGACATGGACGGTCCTTCTGCAGGGATGCAGGGAAGCACCAACCTTATTGGGGCAAGCCTTGCAGAAAATATCACAAGAATTTACCCCACCCCCAGGGATTGGGTTAATGCAGGATGGGGATGACTTGCTGCAATCAGGAGGACAAGAAGTGGCAGAAGAAGCCTCTGGGAAATGGCTGAATGTTCAGGCTAAAAAGCATCTTTGAGTATTTGAAATATAAGAGCAAATGCTGGAGAAAATAGTTAGACATATTTTGACTGAAGGTTTGTGGTTTATAGACCCAGAGAGGGTCTAGAGAATCTCAGAAGTAATCCAGGACTGAAAAGGAGGTGCAAGAATTGTGAGCATTAATAGGAAACTGCAGGACCTGAATTGAGAGTTCTCTGTTCTATCCATAAGATTGTATCACTTTCTGAACCACAAAAGCCTCAATGTTGCGGTATGGACAGAAGAAAAGCAACAAATAAAATGAAAAATAACAGAGAAAATGAAAATTAAAAATAACGAAATGATTGGTGCCCCAGCTATGGCTCTTCCATACTCAGAAAATAAATTTGAATCCTAGGTGTGTTATAAGTACATATTATATTATTGGCTTTTTGAAAATATCAAAATGAATGCTCTATGTTGGAAAACTTTCCTGTATGAACATAGTTTATTTTAGATCTGCGATTAACACAACTTAGAAATAGTAGTGGTAAATATATTTCTTTGAACTACAACATTTTGATGTGAAAAGCTTTTGTTCATGTAACTAACTCAGAGAATGGTAAAAAAGATAATCAGGAAATTCTTCACATTCATGGATTATGGGACACCAGAACCCCAGGGAGGGAAAAAATAATGATTTACAGGTTGGGGAGAATGATTCTGAATAATGCATGAAGGTCTATGAATATGCAACATGTTGCTGCATTTAGGAAGTGTTTTCTGAGTCAGTGTGTGCCCTTGGCTGAAGGCCAAGCATCCGGCCATTATAACCTTTGGCCAGAGCCAGGGCAGATATTCAATTATCTCCCTTGGAATTGATCTTTGCAATTCCTTACCCTGGGAATTCTCCACCTAGCGCGGGCTGGAGATAAGGGATGTATATTTCAAGCAGTCTGTGGCCAGAATCCTGTCTCTTGTGAAATCTCTGCCACAGGAAGCTGGGCTGGCACAGAGCCTGCCTTGGCACTTTGCTGTTCACAGCATCCACCCAGGACTCTGCCTCTCAATTACACTCACACACTGGGCTGCCTGCGATTCCACTGTTGGAAAGTATACCAAATTTAAAATGTTTTACATTCCATTTTGCTAGTCAGGCTCGGTTTGCCTTTGTCTTAGGAAAGAAATTTTAAAAGGTATTTTTACAGGGATGTTGCACCACTCAAGAGAGATGAGTTTAACATCTCAACAGACTGGGAATAGCCCAAAAAATTCCCACAAAGATAACAACATTCAACAAAACATCAAGGAAACATCAGCAAACATCAAGGAACACCCACCCCAGACACTGCCCCGGCATAGATGGAGACACCTGGTCTGGAAAAGACTGAGAAGGAAATCCAGGAATGTGGATCTAATTAACATCATAGGAGGAGAAATCCAGGTCCAATAGGAAACCAAACACTAAAAACTACACAACCTGGAAGCAATAAACACTAAACCAATGGATTTCAATGGGTTCAGACTGTAAAATTTCAGGAAAAATCTAGGAAAATTCACATCTCATGGAATGATTTTCTCTGCACACCCGGGCTATGTGTGGATGAAATTATTTCTGTTGCACATCCTGACCAGAATCAAGTAATGTCTTAACTCTCTAACACTAAAGATATTGCTGGAGAGTTTTTTATTGTCCCTGCAGTTTCAGTGACAAGATTACACCATGAGAAAAATTTTTCACATTAATCCTACTTTTAGATTGTCAGTTAGGTTTGGGCCAGGGGTGTGACAAGCAATTTTTACTCCTAGGAGAAGAGGTAGAAAAGACTTGATTGCATTGGAATATTTTTCTCTATATTTGTGGCTGACTCTTAATGATGGGAGAATTTCGGAATGGATCTTTAGAAGCTCACCTTTAAGTTGCATTTTGCAAACCTAGAAGAGTATTAATGGTGAGGCTTTAACGCATAAACTGTTAATAAAAAATGGCTAAAAAAAATAAAAAAAGAAAAATAAAGCAGATTATGAGGGTGGACGTGTGAATCACCTAAAGGCTGCCCTGGAAGAAAATCCTAGTTCCAGGCAGCCAGGAGAGGAGTTTTAGAAATGCAAATTAACATTGCTCTGGAGAAGTGTGGACAATGCCCAAGGGCCTTCTTGCCAGGGGGAGGAATTTCCCTGAGTCCATCTGCCCCTCACCCCCAGCTCTGCCTGCTTGCACAGATGGAATTTGCACAACTAAACCCAGAGCCCATAGTGAGGATATCTGACTGCAACAGAAATTGGTTAAGCTGCAAAGGGAAAAAGCAAACGGAGAATATTGAGCAAATTTCATGAAAAAAAGTGTGGGGGGGATCATCCCTCTCCCCAGAGCACTGAGGTGTTTTTGCTAGTCCAGAGAAATCACTTGGGAATCCAAACATTTTATCATTTCATAAGATAAAAGTGGTCAATTGATGCAGCCCTGGCTGGAGGGAGCACCCAAAAATGGGAAAAAGATGAACGGCCACCAGAACAAATCCTACAACACCATGGACCAGCCCCTGGGATCCCTAACGAATTCATATCAGGACACAGAAAATCCATCCATAATTTGAGTGGCATAATTAGGTTTAAAAGTATCCTTGAAATAATAACCAAGCAGACAGCTCCAGCTCCTGACCTTCCTGCTGACCAAGCCGCTGAAATGAGGAACGAGACATTTCACCATGGGATGGAATCAGATTATCTACTTACAGAAGAAGGAGGAGTTTGTGGAAAATTAAGTGACACAAACGGCTGTTTGCAAACACATGATAACCGAAAAGTGGTGAAACAGATAGCAAAGGAAATATGAAAATATCTCGTATTCCGGAGAAAGGATGGGAATGGGACAAATTTTCGTGTTTCTCTGTCTGACCACGGCTTAAACGAATGCTGCTGCTCCTCTGACGTGCTGCAGCAACTCTCAGCTTTTTACCATGCACGACACCTTGCACCAAAGAGGATGCAGGAAAAGAAATTGAGTCAATGGAAATTGAAAGTTAGTAAAGGCAATTCTTGAGAATATGAAAAAAGGAAGGATTGAAAGCAGTAAGATTAATATCGTAGTAGGGGTGAATATTAAGAGGGACATGCAGTAGGTGGATCGGGAAGTCTGAACCTTCCAAGTATCTCAGCCAGAGGGGAATGGGAGAGGGAGATGCAGACGGGAAAATGAGGATAAAAAAGGAGGCTGCGTTTTAGAGACCGCATGGCAAATGCCGCATGGCCTCTCTCTTTGTTCATCAATAAAGTCACTTTTACAGGACTCCTCTGTCTCCTTTATGTACACAAACCTCTGGCCACGGGAATTTTCCCGCACAGCCCCGGGCACAGGGCAGACACCTCTGTGCCACCCACAGCAACCGGGACGAGCCAGCGCTGCTCCGGCACCGGCTCCTGCCGAGGCCCCAGCGGGAAGGAGACCGCGGGCAGCCGCTCCCGCAGCGCCCTCAGCCCAGCGCCAACACGGGCCGGCACCGGCACAACCAACCCGCCAGAGCCCCCTGCCGCCCCCTCGGCCCGCAGCGAGCCCCGAGCCCCCGCACAACCGAGCGCGGCTCCCACCTGCGCTGGGGCCGCCTCCGAGCTCCGCCGCCGCCTGTGGCTGAGGAATTCGATGGGATGTGTTGCCTTAACCTTTCTGACCACTCCCAGCCCATCTATGCCAGCATTCAAGCCCTGAAAGAAGGTGTCAATAAACTTCGGGTAGATCATGGGTACGACTGGCTGAACTGGCTCTTAGGGCACTGGGGACTCACTGGCTGGGTTAGGAATTTAGTTAAAATAGGTTTGTATGTATTAGGCATCATATTATGCATTGTAGTAGTTATTCCTTGTATTTTACAGTGTGTTAAGAATTTAATTGACAAATCGCTGATGAGTGTATTTTTAGTTAAAAGAAACGGGGGAGGTGTGGATATGGGTAATGCAAATGAGACTGATAGTACTGCAGATTGAATCAGCAAATGCAGCCTGACAACGAGGATGCCTGGCAAGAGGAAACAGAGACCTGACTGCAAGAGGACTGGATCAAGTCTGGGTTATGGGAAATAAGATTTTACTAAGTCCGCATGTAAAGTTTGTCTATGTGAGAGTTTGTCTATGTAAGGTTTGTCTATGTGATTGCAGGAAAATATTACCAGCCTTCCTGTAAATGGTATATAAGCACATGTAGTGCTCAGTAAAAATTGGATTTTGATCACCATTCAGTGTCCCCGTCTCTCTCTCATCGTCGATAGTTCAAGTACTCCCCGTGGGGTCCTGGAAAGAGAATGGTGGCACATCTACTGCCTGCTACCCCCCTCTAGGCAATATTCAACTGTTTAGTTCACAGACTCATCTTCCAGCACTCTTAGTGGGGTCAGCAGAGCCACTTCCCACTGGTGGGGGCAAAGAGCACCCTCTGTGCCTTTGTGCTGGGAGCAGACAGTGTTGTCTCAAAGGAAAGGTCAGAGAGAGACCAAGCTGGACCTCTGCCTCCTGCCCCTCACCCCACAAGGGCAGGAGGGCACAAAACTGAACACTTTTTTTTTGGACCCATCTTTCCCTTGAGCTTGACTAGCTCGAAGGAGAGGATTAGAAGGATTTCTTGAGGATCACTGCCAGTGCACAGCACACATGGCATCCCTCACCCCTTACATCATCATGGCATGGAGGGGTAGGAACCAACAACAGCCCTACCCCACTGCTCCAGAAGCCAAAACCCCCATGCAAGCATTTAGTTATGGCCTTCTTAGAGAACCACATTCCCACCCAAATCTTCCCCTCTGCAGCAGCTCATTCCCACAGGAACTGGCAGAGCAGATGGGCTTTGGACATTGGCTGGCTTCCATTGCACTCCTTGCCCTGGAGCTGGCACGGCAGGAGAAGGGCTCTGGTGAACCTTCTCCTCCTCCCATGTAGGCTCTAACCCAGCTGCCAGAACTTCAAGTTCTCAGAGCACTTCTGTGCTCTGAGCAGCGGCCACGGGAGGAGGAGATGCAACTCCAAAGGCAGCAGTTCCCAGGCCCAGCTCCTGCCATCCCAGTGGGGCTGTTTGGTGGTTCAGGAGAGGAAGGGAAGGGCAAGTGCAGGTGGCAGTAGCTCATTTCCGACTGAAAGAGAGAAAGGTAATTTATTAACTTTGAAATCCCTGCATTCAAGCTCTGATCTTAACCTGAAAGAGAAGTAGCACCTGCTCGTGTTAAATTTGGGTGAAGAACAACTGTTACATGTGATATGGTGAGCAGTTCAATTATCTGAGGGAAAATGTACAGCAAAAATTAGCATTCACAGAGAGACAGAAAGCAGCAGGAGTTGGCAAAAGGGAGGAGGAAAAGAAAGCACACCCCAAGTCAGTGTTTCATCCAAATCCAGGATTTTCTGTTTGTAAGGAGTGGGGTCCCCCCAGGTCCCTCCCCAGTCCCGCCCCCCAATAAACGGGGCCGGGGTGAACTGGGAAGCTTTATTGGGAACACTGGAGCAGCTGTGCTTGGGCAGAATGACAGCGGGGCTGGGTGTGGGACACACGACTCCTCTAAAATCAGTGCGGGGATGTATTGGAGTCAGTAAGTCAAGAGTTTCTCTGAATCCTTCAGAGAGAGATTAGACTGCAGGGATTGAATTAAAGTCTTTAGATGGGTTGAAATATGTTAAGCCTCTCACACATAAAGCAGAGGTGAAGGTTTAGGTTGTAGCACGAGGGAGCAATAAGTAAGTAAATGGAATAAGTTTTAAGTGCTTTTAGTGAGTAAAAGGTCTTAGAGGCCAGAGAAGTAGTACATGTTCTAGTGAAGGTTGAAAGACATGCTAGTGTTTCCTTCGGGGCTCCAAGAACCTCGCTTCAGACATAATAGAGTTAGAGTTAAGAATATTGCTTACATTTTTCAGTTAGAACAAGACAGGCCTTGTACATAGTTTATATGTAGCCTGGCGTGCTAAGAAACTAGAATTCTAATAGGTTAAGAAGCAGTGGTCTGAGTTTGTGTCTTAGGTAGTTGGAAAGTTGCTATGAAAGAACATGCTTTAGGGAGAGCAGGTGCTCTATGCCATGGCTTTATGCCATTGCATTTTGCCACTTGCATTTTGCCATTGCCACTTGCTTTATGCCATTGCTTTATGCCATTGCTTTTAATGCCATCTGCTTTTTGCCATTGCTTTGCTTTGTTTTTGCCTTTGAGACTGATGTGCTTCTGCAATAAGCAACTTGATAGTAACGATTAGCTGCTTGGCACATGAAAGAAAATAACCCGACAGTTGGATGCCTGAGAGCACCTGGAGGTTCAAAACCTCACAGTCCTCGAGCTCTGTGAGGACAGAGAAGAGAGAGAGCGCAGATGGGCAGGTCTGTCAGCAGGCGGGTTCCCCTTGGCTGCCCCTCGCCAGGCCTGGGTTGAGCCGGGACCAGCTGAGCCGAGCTCCCCAGGCCCGTGCTGTGCCTGCCCTGCCCGTGTGGAAGCGCCTGCAGCCATCAATAACCATCGATCCCGGCTGCGGCGGGCACTGCGGGCGCTGCGCCGCCTCTGCCGCTGCCCCTGCCTGGCTCCACTGCCCCAGCAGGAGGGCTGGAAAAGGAGTGACAACAAGAAAAAAAGAAATTGAAAGAAAAAGAATAATAAGAAGATTTAGAATAAGAATAGGAAAAATAAGAGGAATTAAGAATAAGGAAAACAACTCAACAGTAATAAGAATAAGATTATAAGAGTAAGAACAAGACTATAAGAACATAAGAATAGAAATAAATGTAGAAATAGGAGAACAAGTAGAAGAAGCCCATAAGAAGAAAGAGTTATATTAAGAATTATAATAGGAAGAAGAATAATAAAACTACTAAGTTGAAAAAGAAATGGTGGTAGGAGTAAATGAAATAATCATATTAAGTATAGACAGAAGAAGAAGAAGAAGAAAAAGAGGAGGAATGGGAAGAAGAAGAAAGAGAAGAGGAAGAGGAGGAAGAAGAAGTAATAGATGTAGTATTAAATAATGGAATTTGTATTAAATAATTATAATGAAAATAAAATTATTATTATTATAATAATTTGTATTAATGTTACCAAGTTAAAATACACATCCACACATCTTCTAGAGTCAAAGCATAGTTTGTGTTGGGAAGGACCTCAAAAATCCTCTACTGAATAAAGAGGCTGAGACCACCCCAGCCCAGCCCTCCTTCACCTGACTGCAGCTTTGGCCTGGGACTTGAGCGGCCTAACAGCACCTGAGGTACCATCAAGGTGACACCATTGATCAATTGCCTCTGGTCTAGGGACAAGGACACAAGACTGAGGCAGGAGAATGTATCCAAAGAAAGCCAAAGCCAGCAGCTGTCCTGAAAATCAGCTTGGGCCAGGCTGGGGCTGGGGGAGGCCGTAGCCCACAGGCTCATCTGCTGAGGCCACGTTTGCACACACTGCCCACAGCCAGCCAGGGAGGAGGAGAGTTCTGGGGCTGTGGGGGAACCTCTGCCCACAGGCACTGAACACCCATCCTCCCTCACACAAACTGGCTCCGCTGGAAAATCCCCAGCCCGGGAAGGCCACATCCACGGCACATTGCCGTGAGGGGCAGCTGAGGAGGTGCCAGAATCCATCCAAGAGCCCCAAAGCGCTGCCCAGACTCACTGCTGAGGCCTTGAGCAGAGCACTGCTCCTGATGCAAAGGGATGCAGCAGAGCCAGAGGCTGCTGCCAGAGCCTGTGTCAGACTTGTCCCTGCCAGGGGAGGAACCTGGGCCTTCCCACCTGCCCCCAGTGTGTATGGACCCCCTGAACTCCGTGTTTGTGGGGGACCCTGAGCACCAAGAAGACAGAGATGTAGAGCATCCACAGGACACTACTGGGATCCATCTCCAAGAGGTCTGTAGATGCTCTCCATCAGAGAGCCTAATTCCATTGGGATCCACAGAGTGGTGCGGTGCTACATATAAACTATGTACATGGCCTATCTTGTTCTAACTGAAAAATGTAAGCAATATTCTTAACTCTAACTCTATTATGTCTGAAGCGAGGTTCTTGGAGCCTCGAAGGAAACACTAGCATGTCTTTCAACCTTCACTAGAACATGTACTACTTCTCTGGCGTCTAAGACCTTTTACTCACTAAAAGCACTTAAAACTTATTCCATTTACTTACTTATTGCTCCCTCGTGCTACAACCTAAACCTTCACCTCTGCTTTATGTGTGAGAGGCTTAACACATTTCAGTCCATCTCAAGACTTCAATTCAATCCCTGCACTCTGATTTCTCTCTGAAGGATTCAGAGAAACTCTTGACTTAATGACTCCAACACATCCCCGCACTGATTTTAGAGGAGTCGTGTGTCCCACACCCAGCCCCGCTGTCATTCTGCCCAAGCACAGCTGCTCCAGTGTTCCCAGTAAAACTTCCCAGTTCACCCCGGCCCCGTTTATTGGGGGGCGGGACGGGGGGGGACCTGGGGGGACCCCACTCCTTACAAACAGAAAATCCTGGATTTGGATGAAACACTGACTTGGGGTGTGCTTTCTTGTCCTCCTCCCTTTTTCCAACTCCTGCTGTTTTCTGTCTCTCTGTGAATGCTAATTTTTGCTTTACATTTTCCCTCAGATAATTGAACTGCTTACCATATCAAATGTAACAGTTGTTCTTCACCCAAATTTAACACGAGCAGGTGCTACTTCTCTTTCAGTTTAGGATCAGAGCTTGAATGCAGTGATTTCCAAGTGAATAAATTACCTTTCCCTCTTTCAGTCTGAAATGAGCTACTGCCACCTGCACTTGCCCTTCCCTTCCTCTCCTGAACCACCGAACAGCCCCACTGGGATGGCAGGAGCTGGGCCTGGGAACTGCTGCCTTTGGAGTTGCATCTCCTCCTCCCGTGGCCGCTGCTCAGAGCACAGAAGTGCTCTGAGAACTTGAAGTTCTGGCAGCTGGGTTAGAGCCTACATGGGAGGAGGAGAAGGTTCACCAGAGCCCTTCTCCTGCCGTGCCAGCTCCAGGGCAAGGAGTGCAATGGAAGCCAGCCAATGTCCAAAGCCCATCTGCTCTGCCAGTTCCTGTGGGAATGAGCTGCTGCAGAGGGGAAGATTTGGGTGGGAATGTGGTTCTCTAAGAAGGCCATAACTAAATGCTTGCATGGGGTTTTGGCTTCTGGAGCAGTGGGGTAGGGCTGTTGTTGGTTCCTACCCCTCCATCCCATGATGATGTAAGGGGTGAGGGATGCCATGTGTGCTGTGCCCTGGCAGTGATCCTCAAGAAATCCTTCGAATCCTCTCCTTCGAGCTAGTCAAGCTCCTGGAAATGACAGGACAGATAAAAAAGGTTCTCAGTTTTGTGCCCTTCTTCCCCTGTAGGGTGAGGGGCAGGAGGCAGAGGTCCAGCTTGGTCTCTCTTTGACCTTTCCTTTGAGACAACACTGTCTGCTCCCACCACAAAGGCACAGAGGGTGCTCTTTGCCCCCACCAGTGGGAAGTGGCTCTGCTGAGCCCACTAAGAGTGCTAGAAGATGAGTCTGTGAACGAAACAGTTGAATATTGCCTAGAGGGGGTAGCAGGCAGTAGATGTGCCACCATTCTCTTTCCAGGAACCCACTGGGAGTACTTGAACTATCGACGATGAGAGAGAGATGGGGACACTGAATGGTGATCAAAATCCAGTTTTTACTGAGCACTATATGTGCTTATATACCATTTACAGGAAGGCTGGTAATATTTTACTGCAATCACATAGACAAACCTTACATAGACAAACTCTCACATAGACAAACTTTACATTTGGACTTAGTAAAATCTTATTTCCCATAACCCAGACTTGATCCAGTCCTCTTGCAGTCAGGTCTCTGTTTGCTCTTGCCAGGCATCCTCGTTGTCAGGCTGCATTTGCTGATTAAATCTGCAGTACTATCAGTCTCATTTGCATTACCCATATCCACATCTCCCCCGTTTCTTTTAACTAAAAATAGACTCTTATGCTATTTGTCGATTAAATTCTTAACACACTGTAAAATACAAGGAATAACTACTACAATGCATAATATGATGCCTAATACATGCAAACCTATTTTAACTAAATTCCTAACCCAGCCAGTGAGTCCCCAGTGCCCTAAGAGCCAGTTCAGCCAGTCGTACCCATGATCTACCCGAAGTTTATTCACACCTTCTTTCAGGGCTTGAGTGCTGGCATAGATGGGCTGGGAGTGGTCAGAAAGGTTAAGGCAACACATCCCATCGAATTCCTCAGCCACAGGCGGCGGCGGAGCTCGGAGGCGGCCCCAGCGCAGGTGGGAGCCGCGCTCGGTTGTGCGGGGGCTCGGGGCTCGCTGCGGGCCGAGGGGGCGGCAGGGGGCTCTGGCGGGTTGGTTGTGCCGGTGCCGGCCCGTGTTGGCGCTGGGCTGAGGGCGCTGCGGGAGCGGCTGCCCGCGGTCTCCTTCCCGCTGGGGCCTCGGCAGGAGCCGGTGCCGGAGCAGCGCTGGCTCGTCCCGGTTGCTGTGGGTGGCACAGAGGTGTCTGCCCTGTGCCCGGGGCTGTGCGGGAAAATTCCCGTGGCCAGAGGTTTGTGTACATAAAGGAGACAGAGGAGTCCTGTAAAAGTGACTTTATTGATGAACAAAGAGAGAGGCCATGCGGCATTTGCCATGCGGTCTCTAAAGCTCCGCCTCCTTTTTATCCTCATTTTCCCTTCTGCATCTCCCTCTCCCATTCCCCTCTGGCTGACGTTTTTGGAAGGTTCAGACTTCCCGATCCACCTACTGCATGTCCTCGTTAATATTCAGTCCTACTACGATATTAATCTTACTGCTTTCAATCCCTCCTTTTCTCATTTTCTCAAGAATTGCCTTTACAAACTTTTAATTTCCATTGTCTCAATCTCTTTTCCTGCATCCTGTTTGACGCAAGGTGTCGTGCATGGTAAAAAGCTGAGAGTTTCTGCAGCACGTCAGAGGAGGAGCAGCATTCGTTTCACCCATGGTCTGCCAGGAAACCACGAAAACGTGTCCCATTCCCATCCTTTCCCTGTTTGCACTGGTACATGAGCTACTTTCTTATTTCCTTTGTTATCTGTTTCACCACTTTTCGGTTATCATCTATTTGCAAACAGCAATTTGAATGATTTAATTTTCCACAAACTCCTCCTTCTTCTGTAAGTAGATAATCTGATCCCATCCCATGGTGAAATGTCTCGTTCCTCATTTCAGCGGCTTGGTGAGCAGGAAGGTCAGGAGCTGGAGCTGTCTGCTTGGTTATTATTTCAAGGACACTTTTTAACCTAATTATGCCACTCAAATTATGGATGGATTTTCTGTGTCCTGATATGAATTCGTTAGGGATCCCAGGGGCTGGTCCATGGTGTTGTAGGATTTCTTCTGGTGGCCGTTCATCTTTTTCCCTTTTTTGGGTGCTCCCTCCATCCAGGGCTGCATCAATTGACCACTTTTATCTTATGAAATGATAAAATGTTTGGATTCCCAACTCATTTCTCTGGACTAGCAAAAACACCTCATTGCTTTGGGGAGAGGGATGATTTCCCCCCACACTTTTTTTTCATGAAGTTTTCCCAACATTCTCCGTTTGCTGATTCCCTTTGCAGCTTAACCAGTTTCTGTTGCAGTCAGATATCCTCACTATGAGCTCTGCCTTTAGTTGTGCAAATTCCATCTGTGCAAGCAGGCAGAGCTGGGGGTGAGGGGCAGATGGACTCAGGGAAATTCCTCCCCCTGGCAAGAAGGCCCTTGGGCATTGTCCACACTTTTCCAGACCAATGTTAATTTGCATTTCTATAACTCCTCTCCTGGCTGCCTGAACTAGGATTTTCTTCCAGAGCAGCCTTTAGGTGATTCACACGTCCACCCTCACAACCTGCTTTATTTTTCTTTTTTATTTTTTTTAACGATTTTTTATTAACAGTTTATGCGTTAAAGCCTCACCATTAATACTCTTCTAGGTTTGCAAAATGCAACTTAAAGGTGAGCTTCTAAAGATCCATTCCGAAATTCTGCCGTCATTAAGAGCCACCACAAATATATAGAAAAATATTCCAATGCAATCAAGTCTTTTCTGCCTCTTCTCCTAGGAGTAAAAATTGCTTGTCACACCCCTGGCCCAAACCTAACTGACAATCTAAAAGTAGGATTAATGTGAAAAATTTTTCTCATGGTGTAATCTTGTCACTGAAACTGCAGGGACAATAAAAAACACTCCAGCAATATCTTTAGTGTTAGAGAGTTAAGGCATTACTTGATTCTGGTCAGGATGTGCAACAGAAATAATTTCATCCACACATATCCCGGATGTGCAGAGAAAATCATTCCATAAAATGTGAATTTTGCTAGATTATTCCTGAAATATTACAGTCTGAACGCATTGAAATCCATTGGTTTAGTGTTTATTGCTTCCAGGTTGTGTAGTTCTTAGTTTTTGGTTTCATATTGGATCTGGATTTCTCCTCCTGTGATGTTAATGAGGTCCCACTCCTGGATTTCCTTCTCAGTCTTTTCCAGACCAGGTGTCTCCATCTATGCCGGGGCAGTGTCTGGGGTGGGTGTTCCTTGATGTTTGCTGATGTTTCCTTGATGTTTTGTTGAATGTTGTTATCTTTGTGGGAATCTTTTGGGCTATTCCCAGTCTGTTGAGATGTTAAACTCATCTCTGTTAAGTGGTGCAACATCCCTTAAAAAAAGCGTTTTAAAATTTCTTTCCTGAGAGAAAGGCAAACCGAGCCTGACTAGTAAAATGAAATGTGAAAAAAATTTAAATTTGGTATATTTTCCAACAATGGAATCGCAGGCAGCCCAGTGTGTGAGTGTAATTGAGAGGCAGGGTCCTGGGTGGATGCTGTGAACAGCAAAGTGCCAAGGCAGGCTCTGTGCCAGCCCAGCTTCCTGTGGCAGAGATTTCACAAGAGACAGGATTCTGGCCACAGACTGCTTGAAATATCCATCCCTTATCTCCAGCCCGCACTAGGTGGAGAATTCCCAGGGTAAGGAATTGCAAAGATCAATTCCAAGGGAGATAATTGAATATCTGCCCTGGCTCTGGCCAAAGGTTATAATGGCCGGATGCTTGGCCTTCAGCCAAGGGCACACACTGACTCAGAAAACACTTCCTAAATGCAGCAACATGTTGCATATTCATAGACCTTCATGCATTATTCAGAATCACTCTCCTCTGACCTGTAAATCATTTTTTCCTTCCCTGGGGTTTTGGTGTCCTATAATCCAGGAATGTGAAGAATTTCCTGATTATCTTTTTTACCATTCTCCAAGTTTGTTACATGAACAAAAGATTTTTACATTATACTCCAAGAAAAATATATTTATCACACAGCTATTTATAAGTTTTGTTAATTGCAGAACTAAAAGAAACTATATTCATACAGCAATGTTTTCCAGCATATAGCATTCATTTTAATATTTGCAAAAACTCAATAATATAATGTACACTTATAACACACTTAGAATTCAAATTTCTTTTTCTCAGTGTGGAGGAGACATAGCTGGTGGTCCAATCATTTTGTTATTTTTCATTTTCTCAGGTTTTTTTCCTTTTCTCCTGTCCATACATCCCTTATCTCCACCCTCCACTAGGTGGAGAATTACGAGGGTAAGGAATTCCAAAGATCAATTCCAAGGGATATAATTCAATATCTGCCCTGGGTCTGGCTTTTATTCTTGCCAAAGTCAATGGCAAAAGCTGTATCCATGGCATCTTGGTTTCTATCACCAGCTTCCAAAGGAGTTTCTTTATTTCCCCATTCATTCTTTCTACCTGACCTGAGCTCTGGGGGTTCCAGGGCTTGTGGAGGTCCCATTGTATTCCTAAAGCAGCCATAACCCCCTGAAGGGTCTTTGCTGTAAAATGAGTTCCCCATCTGAGAGTCTGTTGTTTCCACAATCCCTTATCTTGGAGTTATTTGTTTTAGAAATACCTTAATAAGCGATTTGGTTATTGCTGAAGAAGTCAGAACTGCTTTTTTCACTCTGTTAGCTGCCATGCTGTCACCAGCAGATATTTGAGCCTTCCTGCTCAGGGCATTTCAGTGCCAGGCTCTTCCAAGCACACCCAGCTCTGCCGGTTGAGCTGACCATGCAGGGGTAACCTGAGCTTGGTCTAATTCCCTTTCCTTCATCAGAGCGTGTCTTGGAGCTCTTTTCCCTTCTCCTGCCCTTGCAGACCCATCCATAAACACATTTTGTCCCTCAGGCCAGGAAATGTGTCCTAAATCTCTCCCAGCCTGGCTCTGGAGCTCTGTCACTCGAATGCAGTCATGGGTTTGTTCCCAGCCCCCTGTGCAGGCTGTTCAAACAGGAGCCTGGGTTAAACCCTTGCCCTGTCCTCAATTCTAAATCCTCCTGTGCCACTGAACAAGTTTCATTCTGTAATCACCGAGCACTGCTCATCCATGTAGAGGCTCCTTTGGTTATCACAGCTTTGACTTGTTGCCAGACTTGAACAACAGGAGATCTGCTGCCATCAGTTTTTGGGCCTCAGGTCCCATTAAAGCTGTGGCTGCACAATTCTGCAGACAATGAGACCACTCTGGCCACTGGGCTAAACATTTTAGCACAAGAATTCCTTTGGAATGGCCCTGTTTAACATCCACATCCAATTCAAATTTCTTTTCTAATTCTAAAGGAGCCATGTCTGGGGCACCAATCATTTTGGTTTTATTTCATTTTTTGAAGTTTTGCAATTTCTCATGTCCATACCACAACATTGAGGCTATCTAGGCTTAAAAAGTCAGACAATCTTCAATCCAGGATTGAGGATCCAATTGCAGGTCCTGCAATTATCTATTCAGTCTCAAAATTCTCCCAGCCCCATTTTAGTGCTGGGTAACGTTACTTCTGAGATTCCCTAGTCTTTCTCTGGGTCAATACACCACAAATCTTCAGTCAAAATATTTAACCTTTTTCTCCACCATTTGTGCTTTTTTTTTCAAATATTCAAAGATGCATTTTAGCCTGAACATTCAGCCATTTCACAGAGGCTTCTTCTACCACTTCTTGTCGTCCTGATTGCAGCAAGTCATCCACATCCTGCATTAACCCAATCCCTGGGGATGGGGTAAATTCCTGTGATATTTTCTGCAAGGCTTGCTCCAATAAGGCTGGTGCTTCCGTGCATCCCTGCAGAAGGACCGTCCATGTCTTTCTCATTTTCCCTTCTACATCTTACTCCCACTAAGAGGCAAATTCTAGTTTACCATCCTGTGTAAGTGGGCATCCCCAGAAAGCATCTTTGCCATCAAGTCCTGAATGGTGTCAGTGTGAGGAGGGCACCTGGTTCAAGATGGTGTAAGGATGTGAGAGCCCCTGGGTGCTGGAGCCCCCTTGGGCCCTGGGGTTCATCCCTCAGGGGCTGTAGAAACTCTGCCATGGCCTTTGCCTTCCCCTTGGCCTTTTCCTCCTCCCTTCTTGCATTCCCCTGCTGTGCCTTTGTGACCAAGTGCTCCAGGGGCTTCTTCTGCCCCTCCTGCAGCCCCCTCAGTGCCTGGGGGTGCTCATCCTCTGACAGCTGCTGAGCTTTCTGCTAAATCATTCCTTTCTGCACTGACCCAAGGAAAATGCTTAAAAGCTGATCTCGATCCTTGCACGTCCAATGCCCATTTCCCAGCTGTTCCTTCGTGCTGCTGCTCCTTGTGCTGTGGCTGCCGTGGCCAGCCCGTATCCCAGAGCCGGTGCCTGTCCTGCCGCAGTGTCCAAACGCGGCCCCCCCGGCGGGCAGGGCCGGCAGCTCCACGGGGCCGGGCAGCGGCCGGGGCGTCCCGCAGCCTCCTGGGGGCCGGGGGCCACTGCCGGGCCTGCAATTGCCGGGGGGTGCTGGGCTCAGGCAGCGCCCGGCGCTGAGCCCCGGCTGCCCCACAGCCCCGGCCCGGCCCCGCAGCTCCCCACAGGCCCCCAGCCCGTGCTCCCGGTGCCGCCCCTCTGCGCCCGCTCCTGCCGCTGCCCAGCACAGAGAAACCCCCTGCAATCCTGACCTCCTTGTGTGCCTGTCCTGGCAACCGGGGATACAAAGGATCTGCAGCAGCTGGCGACTTCTGAGGATAAGAGCCTGCTGAAAAACATCCCCATCCTCAGTATTTTTCTCTTCCTCCTCTTTTCCATCCTTCATTTTTTTCCCACATAGATTGCTCCTGCTGCATCTTGACTGAACCATATTCCTGCACACTCCCCTTCACCCAATGCCTTCCCAGAAAACCAACAGCATCCATCCCTTTTTGTATCAATCTCTTCTGGACTTGCCTGATTGCCCCCATGAGTGTCCCTGTCCTTGATTACCTCTGGGAGAATGTGCAAACTCCCTCCACATGCTCCCAAGGGACCCTTCAGAGATATTTTGGGATCATCATCCCTTTTGCCAGGAGCCCTTCCTGGCTTTCCCTTCCTATCTTCCATGGGTGCCCTGCCATGTTTAGTCCCCGAAGATCCCACTGTAGTCCCTGCTGAGATTTTCAGTGCTCTCTGGCTGCCGACTCTTCCCAGCCCCCCTGATCTGTCACTCGTCTGTCTCCTGGAACCAGCGCCCCCCGGCAGGGGAATTTGGGGAGGTGGGAGGGGGGGAGCGCCAAGGCCGGGCCCCCCCGCGCTGTGGTGGCGGCAGCGGCTGCAGTGGGGAGCGAGTGCGGGCGGGAGCGGCCGAGAGCCCAGCGCTGCCCCAGCCCGAGCTGCCCCAGCTCCATCGCTGCCCTTGCGCTGGGATGCTGTGGGTTTGGGGGGAAGAGGGAGCCGGCAGTGGGTGCTGGGCCTGGGGGCAGCAGGAGAAGGGAAGGAGAAGCAGGGTTGAAGAACAAAATGGTCAAAGGATGCACGTGAGAGGAACAGCTGGGATAGTGCATAGGAACGAGGGTTAGTAGGAGCAAGAGGAGTGTGAGCAAGAGTAGAGACATAGGAGGAGGAGGAGGAGCAGAAACGGGAAGGAGCACAAGGTTCCACCCCTCCCTGTATCTGCCGCCTCTCCCCCAGCTCCAGGAGCCTTGCCCTCTCCACATGCAGCAGGCGACCGGGGAGGGGATCCATGATTTTCACAGCGTTGAGTCTTGGTGTTTCTGAGCTTTATTGGGTTAAATATTGGTGCTTTGGTTTCTTTGCGGGGCCTGAATCTTTATATTTTGGAGGGGCTTTTGGCTGAAGCTTGATATTTGGGGGGTTTTTGATCTGCGTCATGATATTTGGAGGATCTTTGGGCTGAAACTTGGTGCTTGGAGGTTCTTACAGACACAAGATGCCCAATGTCTTCCTGAGTTGCACTTTGGCAAGGAAGAACCCCCCATCCCAAAGCTCTCTCTTCTTGTTTTTTCCCAATAACAGGATTTTTCATTCCCCATGTGTGGGCAGATGGAGAAGGAGGAAAAGCCTGGGAGATCCCTCACTAGGAGTGGCTGCAAACCCAGCCCAGGGAGCTGCGAGGAGGAAAGACCCTCCCTGAGCCGGGAAGGCGGCCGGAGATGCAGGCAGAGCTCAGAGCTGGTGGAGAAGCCTCCTGGAGGGGAGAAGACCCACAAATGCTTGGAATGTGGGAAGGGTTTCAGGTGGAGCTCCCAGCTGATCCGGCACCAGAGGATCCACACTGGGGAATGGCCATACGAGTGTGGGGAATGTGGGAAGGGATTCAGAGACAGCTCCAAACTGTTGCAGCACCAGGTGATCCACACAGGGGAACGGCCCTACACCTGCTTGGAATGTGGGAAGAGCTTTGGGTGGATGTCCTACCTGAAGGAACACCGACGCATCCACGCTGGGGAGAGGCCCTACGAGTGTCCCAAGTGTGGGAAGAGGTTTCAGACCAGGTCCAATCTCTTCCGACATGAGCGGATTCACACAGAGGAGAGGCCCTTCCGCTGCCCCGACTGCGGGAAGGGATTCAAACAAAACTCCACCCTCACTGTCCACCGGCGCATCCACACTGGGGAGAGGCCCTACGAGTGTCCTGAGTGTGGGAAGAGCTTCTCAAAGAGCTTTAACTTGACTCAACACCAACGGAGGCTCCACTAAGGGAAGCCCTGTGCATGCCCCAATTTCGGGAAGAGCTTCGTGCTCTGCTCCAGCTCCATCCCCCATGGGAGGATCGGTGTTGGATGATCCCCAATGACGCCCTTTGCACGCCCTTTGGGCATAGCCCTGGTGATCCGTGTTGTGACGGGGTGGGGGGGGGGGGGGGGGGCGGCTCTGCACCATCCTGTCTCCCTGTGTGCTCCTGGATGAACGCAGGGGCGGGTACAACCATTGGGATGCAAACCGACATTGAGAATTCCTTGGGGAGAGTGAAATTGTTCACTTTCAACCCCAGAAAATCTTCTGTGTTCAATCCTATCTTCTGGTGGTGCCCTGCTGGGCAGGGTGGAGGAAGAACCCCCAGCCCTTGGCTGGAATTGAGTGCAGCGGGCGCCGGAGAACAGCCATGAAACCAGAAACTCATGACGGCTCCTCTGACTAAACCCTACAGTCCTCACCCAGCCCCCAGCGTGGCCTTGAAAGACTCTTTATTGTAAATAACTCTGACTGCCCCACCTGGGAAAAATCACAAATCCCTCTGCTGCCCTCTGGGCAAGGTATTAACTCTTTCAATGCCCAGAATAAAACTTTACAGATACTTTATTCTCGCTCCTAAATTGAAAAAATCAACAACAACAAAAAAGACAAAACAGTAATACACACAGAAACAATATAAAAACACCAAAATCAAACAAAAAGAAAAGTCAAATCCTAAATAAAGGAGAAAAGTCATGAGCGAAAATTTCTCGTTTTTTAAACTATGGACAAAATACTTTTGTTTCCCTATAACACATACAAATATTATGAAGTGAATATGACTGTTTGTTGGAGGTTGGGTGTTCCCCTTTTTCTCTCTGTGGAATTTTCCCCATTGTTATGCTAAGAAGCTGTGGCTCCCCCCTGGCTCAGACGGCTGGTTTTCCCTCGAGGGGAGGGGGAGGGAAGAGGGGGAAACACCGCGATGTGCAGGCAGCAGGTAAAGGAGAGGTTTGGGAGTCTCTCTCTCTCGCTCGTGGAGTCGGAGGAAAGACGCCGGTGCTGCTGCCGCCACCCCCTCGCCATCCCAGCGCCGGGAGCCGCGTTCTCTGCTGTGGGACACCGCACTGCTCCCTTTCCCGCTTTCGGTCTCCCAGCTCCGGACACCCTGCTGGGCACCGTGACCGACACCGTGAGCAGAGAAGTCTCTGCCCATCCCTCTCCCACCCGGGACGAGGCCGCAGCCATTGCCCCGGTCCTCCCGCAGCTGCGGGGACGGGACCTGCCCACAGCCCCGGTAACTGCAGGGCAAGGAGAGGGTGTCTGCGGCCAAAAAAGGACTAGAACTGAGTTATTGTTCTGTTGGCTGTTAATTTCATAGCTGTTGTTTTTGTTTGTCTTGTTAGATATATTAGTAAAGAACTGCTATTCCTACCCCCCATATCTTTGCCTGAGAGCCCCTTGATCTCAAAATTATATTCAAGTGAAGGGAGGGGGGGTTTATACTCTCCATTTCAAAGAGAGGCTGCTGTCTCTTTTGGCAAATACCTGTCTTCCAAACCAAGACAGATTTGGGCCTGAGGGCATTGAGAGGAGGGTGAAAAAGGAACAACAGTTCTCTTGAGTTACCTAAGTTGTGGTAGGTGACACCATGCTGTCCAGCTTACCCTGGTTTGGGCTCCATGTGGTCACTGCTATATCTCTCCCATTTGCAAGCCCTTTTTTGAAAATGGCTCTCATCACTGAGGTTCCTGTGGCCATTATCCAGTTCATTCTGTGGGTTGATCAGCAGAGAAATTCATGGATTTTTAACTTCCTCTGGAAGACAGCCACATGGATTCAGAGCTTTTGCACTCTAAGTGTGTAGTTTTGGGGTTTACTTCAATAATGGTACTTACTGTGAAGAAGTGTCAGCAGGGAAAATGTACTCCCAACCCATCACCCAGTTTTTTAAGTCCTCTCCACCAGATTTGAAGGAGTTCAGATCCACTCTAAATGCTAATGATATCATACAGTGGTTGGTGTTGCTGATATGCCTGTTCTATTTAGCAGTCAGAGATCAGGGGATATTGGCTTGCCAACAACCCTGATACCTACCCCAGGAAATTGGGATGCTGCCCCAGAGCCTGACCCTGCCCCACAGCCCACTTCAGAAATGAAACACCCAGAGTAGGTAGGGGAAAGAGATGAGCCAGATTCTGAAGGAGTACCTTTCCCCAGCTGGTGAGAAACCCTCCCCCTGCCTTAAAGAGGGAGACTCTGATGGTGCAGCAGTGGAACCCACAGACATTACATCTGTCCAGGTTCCAAATGTACCACAAGGGCAGTCACAGCCAGCAGCAGTCACCCCTGTGGAAACAAAGAAGTCTAAGATTTAAACAAAGCACCTAGAAAATAAGGATAAGAAAGGAGGGTCCTCATAACCAGCAGGGGAGTCAGAGGTTGAGATCATCACCAAGTCCCTGTTGTATCAAGGTAATCTGTGAAAAGACATTGTATGATGCACCGTGAGGCTTTTACAACCTGATTACTTTGGGTCTGGGACCTTATGGGTACAGGTGTGCAACTGGATGGTCCTGAGGCAAGGAATTTGGGACTCTTGACCCAGGACTCAGGTGTGGACCAGGTATTTGTAAGGGAGCCAGGGCCCTTTTCCCTCTGGGAGTGGCTTTTAATGAGTGTGAGAGAGAGGTTTGTCCACAGAGAGAGAATGCAGGAGCACCACCATAGAATGTGCTGGAAGACCCTTGAGGAAGGGATCCAAGAGCTGAGAGAAGTGGCAGTGCTGGAGGTGCTCTTTGGGAGGGATGGACAGCATGACAATGACCCTGACAAGGTCAGGTGCACAGGGCAGATGTTGTGGAATCTGGCAAACCTGGGCCCATCTCAATACACCACCTTTATTGCAATGGTTAGTGCTGACAGCAGCCGAGAAACAGTGGGTACTGTCACCAACAAGCTTAGAAATTAGGAGAGTATGATCAATGGCCCGATGCAGGCTCATGTCTCTGCTGTAATTGTGAGCCTCCAAGAGGAGATGAGGGAGGAGGGGAGGAGGAACAGTTCCCAAGCAGCACCAGTGCGAGTCACAGACCCCAAAGTTAGAGTACACTCTGAGTATTTTATTGATAACTTACATCTTGCACTTCATACATTAAACTGTGTTAATCAGACTCTGTCATATCACGAGTTCCTGGAACACATTTTTAAGCCCTTCCAGCTGTAGCCCAAGGGAAGCTGTTTCTGTCTTGCGTCACAAAATTGGCAGTTTTTTTGCAAAGACAACCCTTTAAAAATGACTTGTTACTTGCATTAACATCCGAGGGGTTGCTTTCAAAGACAGACAAAAAACCCCATGAACAAACAGAAACCAACCAAACAACATATTAAAAACTTTATTTTTAGCTCTTGCTTTTAATATTTTCCAAGCTGGCCTCTTCTTCCACTGCAGTGTTTTTCTTTGAACAGAAAAACACCTTTGCCAGAGGATGTGACTTAACAAGGCACATAGAACTTACACACAGTGGATATATTAAAGCTAAACAGGCAGAGTCCCATTTCACAATCATCATCATTTATTTTCTGTTTACTTTGTTTTCAGAAGGGTGGGAACTGTATCTCAGATCCCCTGGCTAGTTTGGTGCCATAGCCACTGATTACCTGTCCTTTCTAATTATCTGTCCTTTCTAATTATCTGTCCTTTCTGTAGTTCCTCTGGCCATTTGTTGCTCTTTGATCACTCCCTCCTTCACCTGATTTTTATATTTTTCTGGATTTGTGGGGGTTTTTGTATGGGTTTGGATTTTTTCTTGCTGGTTGTTTTGTTTGCCTGTTTTGTTGGGTCACAGTTTTGGTTTTGTTATTTGGTTGGGGTTTTTTCCAGTTACCAGTAGGAATCAGCTTGTGATTTGGATTCTAAAGTTTTGAAGACAGGTATTGCATATAAAGGTTGGTTTTGTTTTTAAAGTCATCTCACACACAGCTCTGCAAGGCCCTGTGACTTTGAGGACTGTGAGCTCTAACAAATTGTGCATGAATAGGAAACTTGTAGTTCCGATCTGCATTACACACAGCAAAATGTCAAGTGTTTGGAATGGAATCAATTCTAACCTTTTTTTTTTTTTTGCTGCCATGCCATAAAATTGTATCAGATTCATCAATGAACTCGGTTCTTCCAGGATGGAGTGTGCAAGGATAATCCCTTAGCTCCTGTGTGGAGCTGGTGTGCACCAGGCCAGACACAGCACTGTCACCCATAGCCAGCCTCTGTCTGCACAGAGAGCAGGGAGCTGCAGCTCTGAGGAACTCAGGGCTTGGTGAGCAAACACACCAAACCCCTCATTTAGATCAGTTCCTTTACTGGACTATTTGTTGCTATGTATTTAGTATATATTTATTTATAGTATATGCTGCTGGTATATTTTTATATCCTCACCCAAGGCTGAAAAAAAAGAACCCTGGCAGTTTGCTTTAGCTGTGAAGTGAAGAGACTCATTTCAACAGGTTCCAGCTTTGCTCCTTGTTTGAATTCAAAGCAAGCAAAAACCTCTTCTGTTGGTCACATCAAACCAGCATAAGTCTGTGAAAGACAGAAGAGTGTAAAAATAAGTTCATTTTATAGTACTTACAGTCTTCTAATTCAGCCATGGGATAATTATGCCATAATTCACTAGATCAAATAACTGGTAAAAGCAATAGAAAAGAAATTTTTTTAAAGCTAGGTTTAACAAAAGTGGATTAATTTCATAAACAAAACCATGTAGTAAAAATACAGTAATTTAAACTTCTCAAAGCCCTTTGATAATGGAGCCCTGCACCCCAGTCATGTGCAGTGCAGCCTCAGCTGTCCCTTTGAGCCCAGAGCTGCCAAGGGTCAGGGCTGGGATGAGCCTTCACCCAAAAGTGAATCCAAAATCAGTCGAGAACAGGGCTCACACACAGAGCAAAGTCTCAAGGCCAAGGCCAAACCTCCATCAGGTTGGATTTGTTTAAACACTGAATTGTAGAAAGTTTGCTCATCCTGTAACATCATTATTACCATGAAACTTTACATGAGCTGCTAAATAACCACATTCCCATCCTGAAATGCATTCCCAAATATTGTTGTGAACTTGCTCTGCCTCTGCCGCTGCTCCTGGGGCTGCTCTTGGCCACGCAGCCTCAGTGGGAGCCAGCACTGGCTGCAGCCCCAGCGGGCTCCCCAGGACAAGGCCCAGCAATTAAGAGGCCAATTAAAGCACTGGGCAGCAGCAGAACCCTTATCAGAGTTATTGGGACAACAGGGACTTGCCACAGCTCCACAGCAGCATGACCATGAGCCAGGCTACCAATGCAATGAGCAGAGTTTTAATAAAACTGCAGAGAAAAATCAGCAACTTACCGTCCTATCTGATAGAGCTTCCGAATGCCAAAATAGCAGCAGAGCAGGACAAGTGGCACAGTGAACATTGTCACTACTGTGCCGATCATGCAGGACCAGCGCACATCCTGGGGGCAGACAATTCTTGGAAGGCGCTCTGGATCCTGAGCATCTATTCCTGTTTCAGGGATAACATCTGTGGGAGCAATGGGGAGCGTGAGCCCGTGCTGTGCTCCACTGCTGAGCTGGCAGCTCGCTGCATACGGCCAGGACGTTCTCTGTTTGCCCCAGAGCTGGGGCCTGCAGGCACCTTGGCACCCCTTGGCACAGGCTGTGCCACCCAACAAAGCCCAGGAGGCCGGGAGGAGAGCCCGGGGCCAGCGCAGCTGCTTGGGCAGTCGCTGCTTCCAGGGAGCCGCGCCCAACCCATCCCTGAGCAGCCACTGCCAGCCCCGACCCTCCCTGCCCCGTGACAGCTCCCCCAGCCCAAGGGGACAGAGCCAGGCCCTGTCAGGACACACTGGAGCCCTGCTCTCCCCCTCTGCCCTTTCCCCACCATCGTCACCCCTTGCAGCCCCTCCCAGGTTTTGGGCGGTGTCTCCCACGGAGGGATCCCAGCAGGATTGCTCAGCCTGGCTGAGCCTGGCACAGCAATCACCTTCTGTGGCTCTGCCTGGCATCTCCTCCCTTTGTGTACCAGGGGCTGGCACGGAGCCATTGCTTTCTCCAGGAAGCGTTGCCTTCACCAAGGCCTTTTGGTCCACCTCTGGAGAAAGGAAGAGGCGCAGCTGGATCAGATGGAACCATTCCCCATTGGGGAGGGGGCATCTTCAGTAAGTAATATTTGTCCAGGACATGGATAAGGATCAGGAAAAGGCCCGGGCTCTTGGGGTTGCCACGGGGCCCTCCCTCCTCCGAACAGCCACCCCTCCTGATATACCATGAGACCAGGAAATTTCAGGGATCTCAGGGTGTGCATGGCCTGTGGGACACTTTGGGATCCCTGTCAGATGATGCCAAAGGCCTTCCTGCAGAGGCTCGGGAGAAGCTGCAGCCAGGCCAGGCTGGGAAACAGCCCTGCAGGCTGTGACAGCAGCAGTGGGACAGCGAGGCTGCCATGGATCCCTTCCCGCTGTGCCGGGCATGGCGTGTCCAGATGTGCAGAGAAAGCCCCCGGCTGCTGAGTGTCAGGAGAAGGCTGAGGGAAATGCACCCACCACGGCGTCTCTGCAGATCACTCAGCATCTGGTCCAGCAGTTTGGCTGCCTCCAGGGATTTCTTGTTTCCTGTTTCTTGGGCCTTGCCTGTTGGTGGATCTTAGAGCAAAGTAATTCAACTTCATGTGGATGGATTCCACAAAAGCAGTGCTCAGCTTGTGGGGTCAGCAGGTACACACTACTCCTGCTATGGGAATTGGATTTGGACACAACATCCAGCCCTGGACCTGCCAAAGTGCTCCCTGCAGATACACCTGTAACTCAACAGCCACAGAAGCTTCTGTCACCTGGTTTCTGCCACGTTGTCAATGATTGTGCTGTGAGGGGAAGTTAAGAACTTACCTGCAGAAGCTCCCAAGAGTTCCAAATCATCTTCCACCCAACTTCCTTGAGAAGCCTTCCCAGGAACCTCACCTAGAAGGGAGCACAGATCAGAACCATTTCCATGGTGTGCTGGGATCCCCTTCTGCCTTAGGGAACTGGGCAGTGCAAGGAAGGGAAATGCACCCACCACGGTGTCTCTCCAGATCACTTAGCATCTGGTCCAGATGTTTGGCTGCCTCCAGAGATTTCTGGTCTCCTGTGTCTTGGCTCTTGGCTTTTGGAAGACCTTAGAGCAAAACAGTTGCACTTCAAGTGTATGCATAGGGTGAGGCTGTGGGAACCAGATGTGAATGGACATGGCCAAAGCTGCAGAGGGGCCTGGGGGGCTCTGGGCTGGCTCTGGTCACTCTGCACACTCTCTCCATGCCCTGTTCAACATCCCTGGAGGGGAAACCAGAACAGCCCAGGGCCCGTGTGGGCTCTCTGCCTCCCACTGAGGAAATCCTCCCTAAAGCCCTATGGAAAACCATCCCAAACGCTCCCTGGGGAGAAGGGAGCGCTTTCCCAGGAAAGGGGAGCCAGGCCCCCAGCTCACCTGCTCCCTGTGCTCTCCACGGAGCTGCCTGGGCAGCCCTGGCAGGCAGGGCCAGTGCCAGGAGGAGCAGGAGGAAGAGGCGCAGAGCCAGGGCCATGGTGCCTTGCCCTGTGCCAGTCCCGCAGCTCTCGCTGCCCCCGCTGTCCTGACACCGCTGTCCCAATGTCAGCACCACTGCCGCCGCCGCCGCTGCTGCCGCAGCAGTTGTGCTCAAGGCCTGACTGCTCGGTGCCTGTGGTGCTGTGCAACCACGGGGCTCTGGCACCTCTGCGACCTCAGAGCCTGCTGTGACCTCAGCCTGCTGTGACCCCAGAGCCTGCTGTGACCTCACGGCCAGGGTGGAATTTTGTGGGGAGTGGGATCTATGTTCTTTGGGAAGGAGCTCATCCTGCCCAGCAGCTCTGTCCAAGGGCTGTGACATAGTCCCAGCCCAGCTGATCTCACAGCCTGGGGGATGAAGGGATGGAGAGCAGCTCTGCCGGGAAGGGCTTGTGGGTGCTGCTAGATGAGAGGCTGGACATGAGCCAGCAATGACACATCCAAAGGAGTGAATGTTGAAGGAGGTGATTCCACCCCTCTGGTCTGATGAGACCCGACCTGGAGTACTGCATCCAGCTCTGGGTCCCAACACCAGAAGGACATGGTGCTGTTGGAGCAAGTCCAGAGGAGGGACAAAATGATCTGAGGGCTGGAGCCTCTCTGCTTTGGAAACAGGCTGGGAAGCTGGGGGTGTTCATCCTGGAAGAGAGAAGGCTCCAGGGAGACCTGATTGCTGCCTTTCAGTACCTTAAGGGGACTTGTAAAAAAGATGGGACAGAATTTTTAGTGGGGTCTGCCTTCTCCGGGCAGGCCTTGGCAGCACCGCAGCCCTTCATGGCCTCCCACTGTCCCGTGCCCTCCACGCCTCCCCCAGGCCTGCCTGGCTGCTGAAGGAGCTCCAGAGGAGCCGCATCAAGAGGCACCTCAGAGCCCTCAGCAATCCAGCCAGCAACACACGGGCAGGACACAGATGGCGCTTCCAGGCTGGCAGAGGGGTGCTGGCCATCTCCAGGGACCGGTCTCTCAGGGATCCCCGCCGCAGCTCCGGCCTCTGCCCGCCCGCTCTGTCGGAAGCCTTAAGGCTTCCACAGAACCCCCAAAGGCCAAGGGCCTTTTGGCCACTTTCCCTTCCACTCCGCACGCTTGGCCAACTTGGCGAGCACAAGCACCCTTTTTGCCCTCTTCCCCATTGGCCTGAAGACTCTGGGCACCAAAAGAAAGCTCCTGGACCTCTGTGTATGACAACAGCAATTTACTAATCCTACAGTGGGGTGAAACAAAGTGCTTGCAGAGCAGAGGTGTTCCCTGCAGGCTCAGGTGGCCCCAGCAGACGCAGCCTCCCAGATCAGTTCTCCACAGTGCTCACACAGGACAACCAGCCCCTGCGACACAGGGAAGGCCGTGACTTCCAGAGCCGGCGGAATCCATCTCGCATCTGCTGGAGTCGGGAGGAGGGAATGCTCTGTACAGCTCTGTTGATGTACAGAGTCTGAAGAGCCAGGCATGAGATGGCAGGGCTGGTGTCATCTGTCATGTCCTGAAGGGCTGGAAGAGAGAGGAACAGAGCCACAGTCAGAGCCTGCATCTGCAGGGACCTGGGGAGACCCTCCTGCCCCATCCCTCCCACACGGCAGCTCTTGCCATAGCCTGGAGGAAGCAGGAGACAGCAAGGATCAGCTGGAAGGCGCTGGCCACAAATGTCCCTCCCGCAGGCCCCTGGAAGGTCTCTGTGCTCTGCCCACGCCGCCCCTCGTGCGCGCAGGGAGCAGAGCCCTCCCAGCCGGGGCAGACAACGCAGCTGCCAGCGCCAGCCCCCGCTGACAGCCCGCTGGCCTCACTCACCCCTGCACATGAGCTGCAACTCTCGCTGCTGCTCTCTCAGGAACCGCCCGGCCATCCCTGCCAACACAGAGCCTGTCACGGCCCCAGCCGCACAGCTGCCCCGCAGCGGCGCTGCCAGCCCTGCGGCCACAGCAGCGCCTTCCCCTGCAGGGCTCAGGCCCGGCCCTCGCCGCATCCTGACGCCCAAGGACACGGCTGCGAGAGGGCGGCAGCGGCGCCGAGGGCAGGCGGGGCTCCAGAGCCCCGGCCCGGATGGCGCTGCCGGGGCAGCAGGCGGGGCTGGGGCCGAGCTGCGGCGGGGCGGGGAGGGAGCCGGGCTTGTGGCTCACCAAGAAACCTGACGGCCGCCTCTCGCAGGGGCTCCTGTGGGCTCCGCAGGTACGGCAGCGCCTGGCGCAGCAGCTCGGCCGCTCGGCTCCTGTCCTGTGCCAGCTGGAGAGAGCGGCAGGGCACGGAGGGAAGGGTTGGCGCGGGCTCTGTCCCTTGGCCCCGGCCTGGCCTGCCCGCACAGCCCTGAGCGGGGCAGAGGGCCCGGCAAGGCGCGGGCTTGATGGAGCTCGGGGCTCCATCAGCTCCGGCCCTGGGGCCAGAGGAGCCTGGAGAAGAGCCCGCGTGGGCAGCCCAGGGAAGGGAGCAGCGTTCTTACCAAGCACTCGCCAAACCTCCACATCTGATCCGCCATCAGCAGGTGCTCAAGATCTCTCCTCTTCAGGAAGCTTAGTGCAGAAAGCAGCGTTTCACAAGAGGCCTGCAGAGCAGCAGAGACCCAGAGATGGCACCGCAGCCCAGGGCACAGGACCTGCCTCCCTGTGCCAAGGCCAGGAGGAGGCTGGAGCCCATGAGGTGCCCGGGTGCAGGGAGACAGCTGAGCCCCCTGCCAGGAGGACAGCAGCGCCCAGGAGTCCTCACCTCTGCCACACGCATGTTCTCATCGTGGCAGTTGAAGAAGAGTGGCAGCAGGCTCTTGCTCACAAGCATCTTGAGGGGCTTTTTACCCTTGGCCGCTACCAACCTCATCACCTCTTGGAAGAGGCGAATGGAGAGCAGCTGCACATGGCGGTTGTCCTGTTGGAAAGGAAGCAAAAGCCCTCCACATCAGCTGCTCCAGGCCCCTCTGTGCACAGCCCCAAAAATCCACGGGGCCCCACACTTGGGGACAGCACCCAGTGGCCGTGGCTGGGGGCACAGAGCCTTACGTTGTCCAGCAGTGGCCAGAGCGCGCCAGCCAGCCGCAGGGCGATGGGGCTGGGTATTGCGAGGTGTCTGTGCGAGAGCAGAAAGCTGAGCACCGCGACGGTCATCTCAACGATGTCTTCATCTGCATCCCGCAACAGGTCCACAAGGCTTTCTGTCAGGCTGTACATTCTAATGTTCTGCATGGAAGACAAGGCAGGGCAAGCCCACGCTGCTGCTGCTGCTGCTGCCGTGGAGCCCAGGGGCCGAAGGGCTGTCCTGAAGCACTCGGGCAGCTGAACAGCAACACAGGAGAGCTGGGAGCAGCTGCCACAGCTCCCAAAGCCCAGCCAAGCCCAAGGGGCTGCTTTCCCCAGCCCCACGCTGCCAGCACAGCTTCAGCCGCTGCTGTCTTCTCACCATCGAGGGGTCCTTGCTGAGCTGCACGAGGCCTCTGAGCACCAGGCGACACATCTCCCTGGACGTGCTCTGCAGGCGCCTTGCCATGATCTCCAGGAGGCTGTCACCCCATTCTTTGATGTCCAGGAGGTCCAGGACCTGAAAGGCACAAAGCAGTGACCGGGGTGCCCAGCTGGCAGGAGCTCAGAACTGCACAGGGCTGAGCCAAGGCAGCAGCACAGGGCACGGGCACCGTCCCAGGCAGCTGCGGCTGTGAGAGGGCAGAGAGGTGGGAGGCAGCTCAGCTGTGCTGCCCATGGGGCTCACCTCCACAAGGAACGCCATGGCAGGCAGCTGCCAGTCTGAAATGTCTTGGCTGAGGAGCTCCAAGAGGCAGGAGATGAAGCTGCAACACCAGATCATGGAGACACAGCGCATCTCCCTGGTGGGGGGGAAAAGGCATCATTGCCCCTGAGCCGAGAGGGCAAAGCTCTTCCAGGAGTGACCCACGGAGCTCTGGTCTTTTCCCAAGCACCCCGTGGGCGCTTTGGGAGGTGGCTGTTCCCGGGCACCCTCCTGTGCCAGCCTTTTCCAGTCTGCTCGTCCTTTTCTTTGTGACAAAGCCCTCTCACCCATGCCCATGGGAACTGTGTGGGGCACCCTGGGCACAAGTGCTGGGGGCAGCAGGGAGAAGGGGGTCTCACCTGGCCAGGAGTCCCACTGCATAGTGGTGGGTGTCAGTACAGAGCAGCGTGTCCCAGCCAGCCTTGCCTTCCATGGCTACCACAACACGCTCACACTGCACTCGGCAGAGCAGGACCTTCAGGGTCTGCACTGCAAACCTGTGTGCAGAGCAAAGCCCAGGTGATGCTGGCAGCCCTGGCTCCTGCCTTGGAAGGGATGGGGACACTGGGAGGACTGGGATGGAGCACCTTTGGGGGTTGGTGGCAAGGCCCAGTTGCTCCTGGCACCCCTTCCAGAAGGTATCAACCTCCTCTGGCGTATCCAGTGCGCTGATGTAAACTTGGAAGAGCAGACACAGAAAGAGACGGGGAAAATACTCCAACACTATAGGTGGGCACCAGGTCAGGTTGAAGACCCTCCACAGGGTCACGGTTGCCTGCAAAAAATGAACCACCCAGAGACAACACTCAGTGCCCAGTCATCCGTGTGGCAGGGCTCGAGCATGCCAGGGAGAGGCCGGGGGAGACACCTCGGGGTGACCCAGCCTGGTGCCCCTGAACCTTGCCCCTAAGGCAGGTTTCAGCGCAGTGCCTGAGGCAGAGAGATGCAGCTGGGGGGAGGACAGAGAGCTAGCTGCTGGAGAGGTGGCCTAGGGGCAAGCCAAGGTCAGTTGCAGGAACTCACAGCCAGGGCAAAGACTCCTGTGCTGTCCCCATCGGAGGTGTACACACTGTCCACTGGCCAGGCGTTCAGCACATTGAGGAGTATCTGCAGCGCCGGCTCCGCAGTCCCAGTGGAGGACATGATCACTCCCCACATGGCCGTAGCAGCTCTGTGGGGTCAGAGCTCTGTGTCAGGGGGGTCTGGGCCACAGCACTGTGGCCTGGGCTGCTGCAGGGGCCCGCGCTGGCCGTCAGCCCTGCCTCTGCCCACCGGCCCTCGCTGGCAGCACCCAGCCAGCCCACGGGGGTGCAGGCATCTTGAGGGGCAGGGAGGGAGCGTGGCAGCACGCTCAGGGGCTGACATGGCAGCACTGGCAAACGGAGGAGCCAGAGGCTCCTGGAACTGTCCCCCTGTCTGGCAGTCACCAGGGACAGGCTCTACAGGGTAACGGGCCGGGGAACCCTAAACCCTCAAGGCAGGTGGGGCTGCCGTACCTGTCACCCGATGGGGCCCAGCGCAAGAGAGTCATCAGCACATCGCAGGGGTATTCCCTGGTCAGCTCCAGAAGGGCCTTGTCCAGCCTGTGCCCAGCAGACTCATTGGCCGTGAGCCACTTGTGGATGTACCTCACCATGGCTGGCACCTGCAGAAGGCCCGGGGAGACTTGGACACCTGCCCGAGCAGCAGGTTCCCCAGCTTCCCCTGAGAAGTGCTGCCCTTCCTACCCTATTGGTCTGGGCCTCAAAGACTGAAGGAACCCAGCAGAGCTGGCTTGAGGCGCCACACAATTCCTGGCCACAGGCTGCTTACTTGCTTTGGATTGGAGACCCCCTTCTCCACAAGCAAATCCAGCATGGCAGCCCCGGTCTCATCAGTGAAGAGGGGAAAGTTTGCCAAGAGCCCAGTGCCCACACCGGTGGTCTCTTCCCGCCAAATACACATGATGAATTCATAGATCATCTGCAGGAGAAGGGCAGGAAGAGAGGGAGAATCCATGGAGTGCTCCAAGCACGGTGCTGGGCTGAGCAGTGACAGCAGGCCCAGCGCAGGTGGGGATGGCTGCAGTACCTGCGCTGTTCTGCGGAAGCGGCCACGGGCAGGGTCCTGCTCTTGTGTCGGGTCCATGGCGGCACCTGGCAAAGAGCGAGCGCAGCCAGGGCTGAGGGGCTGTGGGAGAGGCCGGAGAACACAGGCCAGCCCTGCATTCCCAGGCAGGGACAGCCCTGGGATGCTCCAGGGATGGGGTGTGGCTGCCTGGGGGTTCAGCCCCAGCCCCTCTTCTGTCCTATCCATGGGCATGTTGGATGGGATGGGATGGGATGGGATGGGATGGGATGGGATGGGATGGGATGGGATGGGATGGGATGGGATGGGATGGGATGGGATGGGGCTAAGCTGGCTGCCGGCACCAGCCCTGTGGCCCAGCTCTGCTACTCACCCTCCTGCAGCAGCTGGATCTGCTCCAGCTCTTCAGGCTGCTGTGCTGAGGGAGCTGCAGCCTCCTCCTCCTCCTTCACCCAGGCCAGCTTGGGCACTCTGGGTGGTGTCTGCTCCATGTCACTGTATGGAGTTGGGACTGCTTGCAGGAGAGATGTCTTGGAAAAGCTCCAGATGAACAAGTGCTGCAGTTGTGCCTTGTAGGCAGCTGCAACAGAGAAGCCTTGGGAAGGCTACAGGACACCGTGTCCTGCAGTCTGTCCTCGAGGTCACCTGCAGAGGAAACGCTTTGGAAAAGCTCCGGGTCAGTAAGGAACAAGCTGGCTGTGTGGGGGCTCCTCACAGCACCGCTCTCTCCGTCCTGTCCCGACGAGTGCACCGAGCACTGTGGTGTGGCCGTGTCACCGCCAGCACCTATGTCACGATGTGTCACAAAGGGTCACCCTTGTACGCTCTGTCCCTTTCCTATTGCACGGTGACCACGGTGTACTGTGTCACAAAGAGCCCTAGGACACACCTCCACGTGCCCTGGGGACACCCACACCCCCCCCAAAGTGGCCCAGCTTGCAAGGAAGACGTTCCCCCAAGGTTCGAGGACAGCCCAACAGGAATTTTAGGAATGGCTCAAACAACAAGCAGATGCTCCTCTGCTCTGCCTGCTCAGGGCAGCAGAAGGAGCCCCCACGGTTGCCAACACAGCTGCAGCAGGAAGGGCATCGGGGCCTTCCACAGCAGCTGCCAGGGCCTCTCTGGGACAAGACCCGGTGCTGGGTGGCCGTCACACACACAGGAGTGTGACACAGACACGGGACGTATGGCCCAGGGCACGAATGCTGCTCTGAGTCCTGGGAGCAGTGAAATCAGCAGGTGTGGCAGAGTCCCTGCCAAAGGAGACCTGCCGCCTCCAAGGCCTGCCAATGCTGGTGCCTGCTCCTGCCACAGAGACCTGTGTCCCCTGGGGACTTCTCTGCCAGAGGACAGCCAAAGCCCCCGTGCATTGGTGTGTGTGCTCCTTTCTGCAGGCGGCTGTTGGCAGGAGCACCTGGTGGCAACACTTGGTCTCTGTCAGAAGCTGTTACTCCTTCCTGGAATGATTTTTGCTTGGAAGTGATTATGTGCAGTGTCCACGCATCTCCCCAGCCCATCAGTGCCTCACACACGAGGTGACCACCAAGCCACTCTCCGGCCATCTGACCCGCAGCTGAGCCCTTCCCAGAGTGCCCGCACCCGCAGGGAGCGCAGGGCTGGATTTGGCCGCCAGAGAGTTGGTGACCCTCGTGAGATCCTCGGTGCATTTAGTTCCTACAGGAGTGTGGGCACCACTGGGAAATGATCTGCATGCCTTGTTAATTGGATGTTCTTCCACCGCTAGCCTGGGGCAGGATCTCTCCCGGTCCTCCTCTCAACTCCCGGGCCTCTCCTCAGCCAATGAGAGAAGGCACCAAAATAATTGAGCCAATCAGAGCGCGCGGCGCTGATGACTCCTCAGGCAGTCCCAGAGCGCCCAGAGCTCCTCACCTGGACTCCACCCGCGCCCCGCCCCCAGCGCCCCCCGCCAGGAGAATTTGGGGAGGGGAGTATCGCGTTTTATCTTCTTTTTTGTTTTTCTAGACTCGAGATTAAATGCTCTAGACATGGAATTTCGTGTTCGGACTCAGATGTTTATTAATTCTTAACTATATAACAGTGAGTTCTACAGCACTTACAGCTAACAGGCTAAAAATGGCGACGTACCTCTCTCTACAAGGCCTTTTAAGGGCCAATGAGTCCAATTAAAAAAAGACACCATAATAGCCCAAGAACCAATCACCCGTGACCTGCAATGTGGAATTTTCTATCTAATTACAAAAGTACCACCTATACCCGCGAAGAAGGTGAAAAAGAAAGGAAACTCCACCCTAAAACCTCCATCTTGTTTTATATGTATTAATATAGTTTAAACCAAGAAATTCTAAATTTTCCACCATGGGACATAACACACTTCTATTCAAACTACACACCAGCGATCCCAGTTCTATCACACAATTCTGGAAAGCTTCTTCACGGCCTCAGGTCAAAAGCAGTGTTTTCCTGGGGGTCAATGCCTGTCAGCAGAGAAAGCCCAAACCCCTCAGTTTCCAGGGTTCCAACAGGGGGAGGTGTCAGACCCTGCCCGGCGCTGGCCATGGGGCGTGTGGCGGGGGCCCGGAGCTCTTGGCTACTGTGGGCTGCTGGGGGGCTGCTGAGGGGCATCCCCGGACCTGTGTCCTGCACACACAGCGCTGTTCCAGGAGATGGTTTAGTCCGAGTGTCACTTCATTCACGGCACCGACCGGCTGAGGTTCGTGGAGAGGAACATCTCCAAGCGGGAGCAGTTCCTGCACTTGGGCAGCGATGTGGGGCTGCACGTGGGGACACCTCCCCCCTTTGGGGACAAGGCTGCCAGGCACTGGAACAGCGACCCGCAATGGATGGAGTACAGACGGGCTGCGGTGGACAGGCACTGCCGGCACAACTACGAGTTGTCCAGCCCGTTCCTCGTGGAGCGCAGAGGTGAGCGTGGGGCAGAGCGTGTCCCCTCGGGCCCTGCCCTGGGAATGACCCTGGAGCCCCTCAGAACCTGCCTGGGAATCACCCGAGACACGTCAGCCCTTCTTGTGCCCATCCCCGGGGCTTCCTGCCCCCTCATCCCAAGTGACTCCAGTGGCTCTCCCAATTCCTCTCAGTCCACAGCCATTCCATTCCCAGTCCACTCCCAGTCCTTCTAACTCCACTCCCAAACCTCCATCCTCTCTCCCAGTGCCCTCCCAGTGCCCTTCGAAATCTCTCCCTTCTCCCCCAATGACCCCCCAGTTCCTCCCAGTCCTTTCCAAGTCCTTTTCATTCCAATCCCAAACCTCCACTCTCTTTCCCATTGCCCCAATCCAATCCACTCTCTCCCAGTGTTCCCCCACTCTCTCCAATTTCATTCCCAGTCCCTCTCAGTGCCACACCAGCCCTCTCGTGTTGGGGACCTGGTCCTGGTGGCCACCACATGCCCTGAGAGCTCCTGCTGGCCCTGGAAGAACCTCACCTGGATCTCAGCAGGGTAGAAATCCATGGAGCAGAGCAGGCAGCTGGGGCCGGGCTGGGAGCTCGAGGGCCACAGTGAGATGGACACACTGGGGGGCACTGGGACAGAGTAGGGACACACTGGGATCAGCTGGGGGGAACAGGGTGGGGTTTGAGTGAACCTGGAGGGGATAGAGAAAGATCTGGATCTGGAAAGCAAGGGTTGGAATAAGGTTGGCTGTGATGGGAAGAGACTGGGAGGAGTCCTGGTGAGTCCTGGTGAGACCGGGCAGGGACTGGGAGAAGGTTTGGGGGTCCTGGGCTGGTGGGGGGCAACTGAGAGGGGGTTATGGGATCGTGAGAGGGACAGGAGGAGCGTTGGTGGGTCCTGGGGAGGCCGGGAAGAGATTGGGAGGAGGATTCAAGGAGTCCTGGGTGGGCTAGAGGTGACTGGGAGGGTGATTGGAGTAGCTTGGGGTGTCTGTGAGAGATTTTGGGAGGTCTTGACGCCTGTGGACCCCCAGAGATGCCGCCAGACACCGCCCGCAGCAAGGTGCTGATGGGGATCGGGGGCTCCGTGTTGGGTTTCATCTTCCTGGCGTTGGGGCTCGGCTTCTACCTGTGCAAGAAGGTGTGTGTGGGGGGGGGGGTCCCGGGGTGCATATCCCCCCTCCCCAATAAAGCTTCCCAGTTAGACCCAGTTTCGTTTATTGTGGGGCGGGACTGGGGAGGGACTTGGGGGGACCCCGCGGGGGGATCGTGACTGGGGGGGAGGGTGGGGTCCAGGTGGGGAACACTGGGTGCTGCGGGTCTGCCCGGCAACCGGTGAGTCATCACAGCCGCTCTCTCTGATTGGCTGGATCTTCTTCATCGCATTCTCTGATTGGCTGAGGAGAGGCCCGGCAGTTGAGAGAAGGAACAGGAGAGATCCCGCCCCGAGCACAGGCACGGGAACAACAGAGCCAGCCTGGGCACAGCGAGGGAATTTATTACCAACCAAATCACAGAGGGACAAGGAGAAGGGAGAGAAATTTCTTCAACGCCTTCCCCCCACCCCACGGAGATCACCAGGACCACGGATCACCAGGGCTCTGCCCAACGGGGGTCACTGGGGATCATCTAACACCGATCCTCCCATGGGAAATGGAGCTGGAGCAGAGCACGAAGCTCTTCCCACACTCGGGACACTCAAAGGGCTTCCCTTAGTGGTGACTCCGTTGGTGTCGGGTCAAGGTACAGCTCTGTGAGAAGCTCTTCCCACACTCAGGACACTCGTAGGGCCTCTCCCCAGTGTGGATGCGCCGGTGGACAGTGAGGTTGCCATTCTGCTTGAAGCCCTTCCCGCAGTCGGGGCAGCGGAATGGCCTTTCTTCTGCGTGTATCTTCTCATGCAGGAGGAGACTGGATCTGGTCTGAAACCTCTTCCCACACTCAGGACACTCGTACGGCCTCTCCCCAGTGTGGATGCGCTGGTGGTCCTTCAGGGAGGAGCTCCACCGAAAGCTCTTCCCACATTCCCCACACTCATAGGGCCGTTCCCCAGTGTGGATCACCCGATGCCGGATCAGGCCAGAGCTGTCGCTGAAACTCTTCCCACATATCCCACACTCATAGGGCTTTTCCCCAGTGTGGATTCTCTGGTGTTGGATCAGTTTGGAGCTATCTCTGAATCCCTTCCCGCACTCCCCACACTCGTAGGGCTTTTCCCCAGTGTGGATCACCTGGTGCCGGATCAGTTTGGAGCTGTAGCTGAAACCCTTCCCACATTCCAAGCACTTGTGGGGCTTCTCCCCTCCAGGAGGCTTCTCCACCAGCTCTGAGCTCTGCCTGGATCTCCGGCCGCCTTCCCGGCTCAGGGAGGGTCTTTCCTCCTCGCAGCTCCCTGGGCTGGGTTTGCAGCCCCTCCTCATGAGGGATCTCTGGGACTTGTTCTCCTCCTCCATGCGCCCACGCCTTTGGAATGAAAAATCGTGGTTTGAGAGGAAAAAAAAGAGGAGAGTGCTTTAGGTTGGGGGTTCCTCCTTACCCAAGTTCATCTCTGAAAGGTATTGGGCATCTTGTATGTGTAAGAACCTCCAGAACATCCAGCTTCAACCCAAAACTCCTTTAAACACCAAAACCCAGTTAAATAATCCCCCAAACATCAAGGTTCTGCAAACATCCCCTCCAAAGATAAAGATTCAGTCCCTGTAAAAAACCAAAACAGTAATTTTTAGCCAAATACAGATCAGCAACACCAAGATTCACCCCTGTGAAAATCGTGGATCCCCTCCCCAGTCACCGGCTGCATGTGGGGAGACAACGCGCCGGGGGCTGGGGGAGGCTGCAGATAAAGGAAGGGCTGGAACCTTGTGGTGTTTACTGATTCTGCTCCTCCTCCTCCTGTGTCCCTACTCTTTCTCACATCCCTGTTCCTCCTACTATTCCTCTTCCTCCCGCAGAATCTCACCTTCTCCTCCCACGTATATCTTTTGACCATTTGGTTCTTCAAGCCTGCTTCTCCTTCCCTTCTCCTGCTGCCCCCAGGCCCAGCACCCACTGCCGGCTCCCTCTTCCCCCCAAACCCACAGCATCCCAGCGCAGGGGCAGCGATGGAGCTGGGGCAGCTCGGGCTGGGGCAGCGCTGGGCTCTCGGCCGCTCCCGCCCGCACTCGCTCCCCACTGCAGCCGCTGCCGCCACCACAGCGCGGGGGGGCCCGGCCTTGGCGCTCCCCCCCTCCCACCTCCCCAAATTCCCCTGCCGGGGGGCGCTGGGGCCAGGAGACAGACGAGTGACAGATCAGGGGGGCTGGGAAGAGTCGGCAGCCAGAGAGCACTGAAAATCTCAGCAGGGACTACAGTGGGATCTTCGGGGACTAAACATGGCAGGGCACCCGTGGAAGGTAGGAAGGGAAGGCCAGGAAGGGATCCCAGCAAAAGGGATGATGATCCCAAAATATCTCTGAAGCGTCCCTTCGGAATATGTTGAGGGAGTTTGCACATTCTCCCAGAGGTAATCAAAGACATGGACACCCAGGGAGGCAATAAGGAAAGTCGAGAAGGGATGGAAGGTGTCGCTGTGCTAGTAAGGGATTGGGTGAAGGGGAGTGTGCAGGAATATGGTTCAGTCAAGATGCAGCAGGAGCAATCTACGTGGGAAGAAAAAGGGTGATGGAAAAGAGGAGGAAGAGAAAAATTCTGAGGATGGGGATGTTTTTCAGCAAGCTCTCATCCTCAGAAGTTGCCAGCTGCTGCAGATCCTTTGTATCCCCGGTTGCCAGGACAGGCACACAAGGAGGTCAGGATTGCAGGGGGTTTCTCTGTGCTGGGCAGCGGCAGGAGCGGGCGCAGAGGGGCGGCACCGGGAGCACGGGCTGGGGGCCTGTGGGGAGCTGCGGGGCCGGGCCGGGGCTGTGGGGCAGCCGGGGCTCAGCGCCGGGCGCTGCCTGAGCCCAGCACCCCCCGGCAATTGCAGGCCCGGCAGTGGCCCCCGGCCCCCAGGAGGCTGCGGGACGCCCCGGCCGCTGCCCGGCCCCGTGGAGCTGCCGGCCCTGCCCGCCGGGGGGGCCGCGTTTGGACACTGCGGCAGGACAGGCACCGGCTCTGGGATACGGGCTGGCCACGGCAGCCACAGCACAAGGAGCAGCAGGACAAAGGAACAGCTGGGAAATGGGGATTGGACGTGCAAGCATCGAGATCAGCTTTTAAGCATTTTCCTTGGGTCACTGCAGAAAGGAATGATTTAGCAGAAAGCTCAGCAGCTGTCAGAGGATGAGCACCCCCAGGCACTGAGGGGGCTGCAGGAGGGGCAGAAGAAGCCCCTGGAGCACTTGGTCACAAAGGCACAGCAGGGGAATGCAAGAAGGGAGGAGGAAAAGGCCAAGGGGAAGGCAAAGGCCATGGCAGAGTTTCTACAGCCCCTGAGGGATGAACCCCAGGGCCCAAGGGGGCCCCAGCACCCAGGGGCTCTCACATCCTTACACCATCTTCAACCAGGTGCCCTCCTCACACTGACACCATTCAGTCCTTGATGGCAAAGATGCTTTCTGGGGATGCCCACTCACACAGGATGGTAAACTGGATTTTGCCTTTGAGTGGGAACAAGAGGTAGAAGGGAAAATGGAAAAGACATGGACGGTCCTTCTGCAGGGATGCACGGAAGCACCAGCCTTATTGGGGCAAATCTTGCAGAAAATATCACAAAAATTTACCCCACCCCCAGGGATTGGGTTAATGCAGGATGTGGATGACTTGCTGCAATCAGGAGGACAAGAAGTGGTAGAAGAAGCCTCTGTGAAATGGCTGAATGTTCAGGCTAAAAAGCATCTTTAAATATTTGAAAAAAAAAAAGCACAAATGGTGGAGGAAAAGGTTAAATATTTTGACTGAAGGTTTGTGGTGTATTGACCCAGAGAAAGACTAGGGAATCTCAGAAGTAACGTTAGCCAGAACTAAAATGGGACTGGGAGAATTCTGATAATTAATAGATAATTGCAGGACCTGCAATTGGATCCTCAATCCTGGATTGAAGATTCTCTGTTCTATCTAGAAGATTGTATGACTTTTTAACCCCAGATAGCCTCAATGTTGTGGTATGGACATGAGAAACTGCAAAATTTCAGAAAATGAAATAAAACCAAAATGACTGGTGCCACAGCCATGGCTCCTCCAGAAACAGAAAAGAAATTTGAATTGTATATGGATGTTAAACAGGGCCATTCCCAAGGAATTCTTGTGCTAAAATGTTTAGCCCAGTGGCCAGAGTGGCCTCATTGTCTGCAGAATTGTGCAGCAGCAGCTTTAATGAGACCTGAGGCCCAAAAACTGATGGCAGCAGATCTCCTGTTGTTCAAGTCTGGCACCAAGTGAAAGCTTTGATAACCAAAGGAGCCTCTACATGGATGAGCAGTGCTCGGTGATTACAGAATGAAACTTGTTCAGTGGCACAGGAGGATTTAGAATTGAGGACAGGGCAAGGGTTTAACTCAGGCTCCTGATTGAACAGCCTGCACAGGGGGCTGGGAACAAACCCATGACTGCATTCGAGTGACAGAGCTCCAGAGCCAGGCTGGGAGAGATTTAGGAGAAATTCCCTGGCCTGAGGGACAAAATGTGTTTATGGATGGGTCTGCAAGGGCAGGAGAAGGGAAAAGAGCTCCAAGACATGCTCTGATGAAGGAAAGGGAATTAGACCAAGCTCAGGTTACCGCCTGCATGGTCAGCTCAACCGGCAGAGCTGGGTGTGCTTGGAAGAGCCTGGCACTGAAATGCCCTGAGCAGGAAGGCTCAAATATCTTCTGGTGACAGCATGGCAGCTAACAGGGTGGCAAAAGCAATTCTGACTTCTTCAGCAATCTCTGTATCGCTTATGAAGGTATTTCTTAAAGAAATAATTCCAAAAGAACAGATTGCAGAAGCTACAGACTGAGATTGAGAACTCATTTTACAGCAAAGATCCTTCAGGGGGTTATGGCTGCTTTAGGAAAACAATGGGACCTCCACAAGCCCTGGCACTCCCAGAGCTCAGGTCAGGTAGAAAGAAAAAAAGGGAAATAAAGAAACTCCTTTGGAAGCTGGTGATAGAAACCAAGATGCCATGGCTACACCTTTTGCCATTGACTTGGGCAAGAATAAGAGGCAGACCTAGGGCAGATATGGAATTATATCCCTCGGAATTGATCTTTGCAATTCCTTACCCTGGGAATTCTCCACCTAGTGCGGGCTGGAGATAAGGGATGGATATTTCAAGCAGTCTGTGGCCAGAATCCTGTCTCTTGTGAAATCTCTGCCACAGGAAGCTGGGCTGGCACAGAGCCTGCCTTGGCACTTTGCTGTTCACAGCATCCACCCAGGACTCTGTCTCTCAATTACACTCACACACTGGGCTGCCTGCGATTCCATTGCTGGAAAATATACCAAATCTAAATTTTTTTAATATTCCATTTTACTAGTCAGGCTCGGTTTGCCTTTCTCTCAGGAAATAAATTTTAAAAGTTTTTTTCTAAGGAATGTTAGACCACTCAACAGAGATGAGTTTAACATCTCAACAGACTGGGAATAGCCCAAAACATATCCACAAAGAGAACGACATTCAACAAAACATCAACGAAACACCAGCAAATATCCAGGAACACCCACCCCAGACACTGCCCCGGCATAGATGGAGACACCTGGTCTGGAAAAGACTGAGAAAGAAATCCAGGAGTGGGACCTCATTAACATCACAGGAGGAGAAATCCAGGTCCAATAGGAAACCAAATACTAAGAACTACACAACCTGGAAGCAATAAACACTAAACCAATGGATTTCAGCGAGTTCAGAATGTATAATTTCAGGAAAAATCTAGTAAAATTCACATCTCATGGAATGATTTTCTCTGCACACTCAGGCTATGTGAGGATGAAATTATTTCTGTTGCACACCCGGGCCAGGATCAAGTAATGCCTTGACTCTCTAGCATTAAGATATTGTTGGAGAGGTTTTGTTTTTTCTGCACTTTCAGTGACAAGATTACACCATTAGAAAATTTTTTCATAATAATCCTACTTTTATATTCTGAGTTGGGTTTGGACCAGGGGTGTGAAATCAATTTTTACTCCTAGGAGAAGAAGTAGAAAAATCTAGATTGCATTGGATTTTCTTTGTGTATATTTGTGGGTGGCTCTTAATGATGGCAGAATTTCAGAATGGGTTTTTTGATGCTCACCTTTATGTTGCATTTTGCAAAACTAGAAGAGTATTAATGGTGAGGCTTCAACACATAAACAGTTAGAACAAAATTGTTAAAAAAAGAGAAAAGAAAAAAAAAACAGATTGTGGAGGTGCACTTGTGGATCACCTAAGGGCTGCTCCGGAATAGAAGCATTGCATCCAGGCACAGCCACAACAGGAGCTTTAGAAATGCAAATTAACACTGCTAGGGCAAATTGTGCACAATGAATCAGGATGATCTTCATGCCTGGGGAAGGAATTTCGGTGATTGCCTCCGTCTCTCACCCCAAGCTCTGCCTGCTTGCACAGATGGAATTTGCACAACTAAAGGCAGAGCCCATAGTGAGGATATCTGACTGCAACAGAAATTGGTTAAGCTGCAAAGGGAATCAGCAAACGGAGAATGTTGGGAAAGCTTTACTAAAAAAAGTGGGGGGGAATCATCCCTCTCCCTGCTCCAACCTGTGCTGTCACTGTCCAGGTTATATAGGGTGTATTGGGGCACTGGGGTGTTTTTGGTGCCACAAGTTCAGGGAAATGAGTTGGAAATCCAAGTATGTGGTGATTTAATTAGAGAAAAGTGGTCAATTGATGCAGCCCTGGATGGAGGGAGCACCCAAAAACGGAAAAAAGATGAACAGACACCAGAGCCAATCCTACAACACCATGGACCAGCCCCTGGGAACCCTAACGAATTCATATCAGGACACAGAAAATCCATCCATAATTTAAGTGGCAGAATTAGGATAAAAAGTGTCCTCAAAATAATAACCAACCAGACAGCTCCAAATCCTGACCTTCCTGACGACCAATCCACTGAAATAAGGAAGGAGACATTTCACATGGGATAGGATCAGATTATCTATTAACAGAGGGAGGAGGAGTTTACGGAAAATTACATGACTCAAACTGCTGTTCACAAATAGATGATAACTGAAAAGTGGTGAAACAGATAACAAAGGAAATAAGAAAGTAGCTCGTATTCCGGAGAAACGATGGGAATGGGACACGTTTTCGTGGTTCCCTGGCAGACCATGGCTTAAACGAATGCTGCTGCTCCTCTGACGTGCTGCAGCAACTCTCAGCTTTTTACCATGCACGACACCTTGCGCCAAAGAGGACACAGGAAAAGAAATTGAGTCAATGGAAATTAAAAGTTAGTAAAGGCAATTCTTGAGAATATGAGAAAAGGAGGGATTGAAAGCAGTAAGATTAATATCGTAGTAGGAGTGCATATTAACGAGGACATGCAGTAGGTGGATCGGGAAGTCTGAACCTTCAAAAAACGTCAGCTAGAGGGGAATGGGAGAGGGAGGTGCAGACGGGAAAATGAGGATAAAAAGGAGACGGCGCTTTAGAGACCGCATGGCAAATGCCGCATGGCCTCTCTCTTTGTTCATCAATAAAGTCACTTTTACAGGACTCCTCTGTCTCCTGCGGGCACACAAACCTCTGGCCACGGGAATTTTCCCGCACAGCCCCGGGCACAGGGCAGACACCTCTGTGCCACCCACAGCAACCGGGACGAGCCAGCGCTGCTCCGGCACCGGCTCCTGCCGAGGCCCCAGCGGGAAGGAGACCGCGGGCAGCCGCTCCCGCAGCGCCCTCAGCCCAGCGCCAACACGGGCCGGCACCGGCACAACCAACCCGCCAGAGCCCCCTGCCGCCCCCGAGGCCCGCAGCGAGCCCCGAGCCCCCGCACAACCGAGCGCGGCTCCCACCTGCGCTGGGGCCGCCTCCGAGCTCCGCCGCCGCCTCCCCGGGCTCCGGCCGCTGCCGCCGCTGCCGGGCCCGCACAGACGCTGCCACAATGGCGCCTTTGCTGCTCTGCCCAATCAGCGCGCGACAACCAGGAGTGACATTGGCACAATCAGCCAATGGCAGCGAGGGCCGGGCTCTGCACACGGCCCAGCCTCGGCCCGCGCTCTCAGGGCCCCCCGGGCTGTGGGAGGGCAAAGGCGGAGATGAGGAACAGCCCTGGAACGGGCCGGGCCCGAGCCGCCATTGGCCTGGAAACACAAACAAAGTTCTCCGCAGCTCCCGGCACGCCTTTCCCAGCCCCGTCTTTTCGGTGGCTCTGGCTCAGCGGGAAGCCCTGGAGCCTCACTTCTGCTACCTCCTAATTAGGAGCGTCAGTGCATGGCTTTGATTTCCCCCAAAATGGGAAAACTGCCCCAAACCCCAGGGGATGAGTGGACGGGTGAGATTTCTGCAGAAAACTCCAAAACCTCAGAGCAGGATAATGAGAAGTAAATGGAGACCCTTCAAACCAGCTTTCCACACGCCTCCCTCCTTCCAGCTGCACCTCCTTCCCCGGCAGTGCAGGGTGTGAGAAACGGCGCTTGCTCTTTTAAAACTTTCAGCAATTTCTTAAACCTTAGAAAAATACAGCAAAAGACTGAATTAGGAGAAATATCAGCGCTGGGAGCACTGGACTAAACCCCCACGTGCTCCCCTACAGAATGGATGTTCTGCCTTTTATGCCCCTGGGCCCTCCCAAAGTCTTGTCGCTGAACTCCTTCTCTGCCGTCCATTGCTGGAGACTCCTTTCTTACATCTGCACTGGAGGTCAGGTGTAGGAACAAGCCGGCCCTCCCCAAATGCCCCGACTGCCTGAGCCATGTCGTGACAACAATGCAAGGGGGAGGGGAAAGAGGACTATGGGAGGATATATTACAAGAACATCGTTATACATCCACAAAACTTATCTTAACATACACACACTGTTCATCCTTTAATTGTGAGAGCCAACCACCACATTGCTCATCTGTAACAACAGCGACTGCACTGGCCCCCCTAGATCAGAGGGGGATGGAGCCAGTGCCAGTCCACCCGAATCGGTGAGGGCAGAGACTACCCCCAGCCCCCTGGGTATTGCATCACCCTAATACATATTTACAAAAGGCTATACATATTCAAGCACTTAAACAGAGTTTCTCCCCTGTCCTACCTTTTTCAAGCATGTGCAGTTTTCCCAGTCCTCATCATTTGTTACTTTTCAATACATTCAACAGGTGTGAATTCCTTCACTGGTTAAATGTTAACATTACAACAACTCTTCACCAACATTCACAACACAACATTCGCATTAAAATATCTCTAAACTTTAGGAAAACTTCTTTTACAAAAGTCAACCCTAGAAAACACATATTATTCACTCTAACAATTGCTAAAACAGTGTAATATAGTTATCACAATGGTCTTGAGATTAGAGCCAGGATTGGACTAAGGAGTGTGACTGGGGCTACCATTGGGCTTACGACTAAGAACGGTGTTGGCCTTAGGGCAGGAACTGGGCCTGAGTTTGGGAATTCAAGGTAAAGCTGGCATTGGAGTGTGGACTGGCACTCAAAGCTGCACTTAGGGCTTGAGACTACCATTGGAGTTGGGCTTAGAGTTGCTATTGGGGCTGGTTTTGCCTTAGGGCTAAACGTGGCATTTGGTTTAGGGCTGAGCATTTGGTAGGGGCTGGAACTGGGGCTGGGCTTTGCGGTTAGGGCTTGGATTTATATTAGAGCTGGAATTGGGGTTAAGGCTAAATGTGCCATTTGCCTTAGGCCTGGCCTTGAGATTGGCTCTGAGGCTGCATGAGTCTGGCACTGGGATGAGATTGAATCCAGGAGAGTGAGTGTGTCTCAACATAGAGTGAGACTGAGATCAGGATCAGGGTGAGCTTTGGGACCGAGCGCACGCCCAGACGGACAGGGGAGATGTCACTGCAGGATGTCCCTGGCATCGTCACAGCCCTGCTCAGGCACCACCAAAAGGCAGCAGGAGCTGGCTGGTCCAACATCCAGGTGCTTCCAGCACCGAGAATATCCCTCTGTCCAGTCCCTTCGGCTGTCCTGGACAGGCTCCCTCCGGGCTCTTTGTCACCTCCTCGATGGCAGAGCATGGGATATTGAGTGGCTTCTAGGACCCTGCAGAGTCCTTGAGGAGGGCAAGCCTTGTTAGCCACAACCAAATTCTCTCCCTGTCATACACAGCATTCCCATCCTGCATCCAATCCCATCCCTGTGCCACTTTCTGGGAAGAAAGGAAGCCCAGTCAAATCCAGAACAGTGGGAACATTCTGACAGTTCTCTGAGAAAATCCTAATGTATTTAACACTAATGCTCCGAAGAAGATCAGATCTTGATCTGTAAACACATTCCTGGTACTCGGAGGCCATCTGACCAGTAGAGTGGGGGAGCTTCCTGCAGATACAAGAGCCTCCTTGGTTTCATGTGAATCTTTCCCGCTGCAAAGCGTGGGGGGTTCCCCACTGGAACAGGGACAGCGTTCTGGGAACTGACTGTAGGCTGAACACAAGTGGCTCCAGGACACTTCCTGCCGGGACACTTGCCTCTGGGAACAGCTTCTTGGAGATGGCTGGGCTCCACTTTTTATTTCCAGGCTTTCCTGCCCATCTGCATCCTCAGGGATGAGGCTGTTTGTCTCATAGCCGTGGCTCTGAGGGAGCAGGGACGCCTGTCCAAAGGGCTGCCTCCCTCTGCACTCTGGCAGCTCTCACCCAGGCTCTGGCAGGGGTGAAGGCTCTTGCAGAAATATCCCAAGGCTGGAGATCTTCCTTACCCTGCTCCTCCACTGCTGATACCACAGAGTTCCCTGCACATAGGAACATCACCTTTTCTTCTGCAGGAACCTGTTCCAGCACAACACCAAGGGTCTTCTCCTGTGGCACTGCCACAGCATCCTTAAAGCTGTGGACTAGCAAGTGACAGCTCCTGGAAATTGCTGCTGTGTGTCTGGCTGCAGGAAACCCCTTCTGGAATGCCCTTGGTCTCCATTTTTTGCTTTCTGGACTTTCATGGCCAATCTGCATTGATTGCCAGCCAAAATCGCGAGGGTGCCGCGTGAGCAGCGGCCGAAAGCGCTGAGCGGGGCCATCAAACCCAGCCCAGCAACTCCCGGCGTTCGCCAGCCCAGAGGTGGCGCGGACAGCGCGGCCGAGGGTGGAGAACCAGCCCGGCTGTGCGGGAGGGCTCTCACAAAGCGCGGAGCTCGCCAAGCCAGTCCAAGTTGCTCTCGGCGCTGCCCAAGGCCTCGAGTCAGGCCCTTCTCCGGGCCCCCCGGCATAAAGCCGCCGCCGCGCCGAGCGGGGATCGGAGCGGGCGGAGCCGCGGATGAACCGGGCTGGGGGGCGGCGGCGCCGCTCAAGAGCGGGGCTGACCCGGGGGGCACCGAACCGGGCCGGGTTCCCTGCGGGATCCACCGGCACGAAAAAACAACACGGGGCCGCAAGAGCCCACGGCGGGGAGGGGCTTTTGAGTAGCTGCCCCACGCTAAGAAGCCAAAAGGCAGCGGGAAGGGGGAGGGTGCCGGGCTGTGCCGGTTCCCCGGGAATACCCGCCGGCATAAAGCCGTAGGAGCAGGGCCCCGAGCCGAGGAGGAGAGGAACGGCGGAACCCACCCGGTGCTATGGGGGTCCCTGCATCGTAGGCAAATTGGTTTTACTTTCCAAGACGAACCTAAAGCCTTCTTTTTCTACTCCTTTCTTTTTATTTCCTGTCTTTTCCCTTCTTTTTCCTTGTAGCTGACTGGGAAGGCAAGATTTCTTGCGAGGACTTATAACTGTCTATCAGGAAGTTGGGCTTTTGTTGTGAGAACCGGTGATTTTTGGGAAGAATGGGACTAAGAGCAAGGAAGGAATCCCCAGGGGGAAGAAGAAATGGAAATATATCAACAGATATACCCTTAAATAGCTCCCTGGGAAGAAAAATACCCGTTGAAAATATGACTACAACGCCAAAGAACTTAAGATGATACAGTATTGTAGAATAGAATAGACTAAAAGAGAAATTAAGTCCGACTATGTTTACTGGCCATGAGATGAGTCAAGTAAGGAATAGATGTGTCAGGTTTAGAACATCCATGTAAAAGCTAGGAGCAAGCCCAGTACTGATCTGGAAGAGGGGATTTCTCACTGAACAACCTTTCTAGCTCTGGCCTCTCAGTCCTGAATTTCAAGGGAAAGCTACTCTACACTCCATTCCATACAAACAGAAAATCCTGGATTTGGAAAAAACACTTGCTTAGAGTGTGCCTTGTTTTCCTCCTTCCCTTTTCCCAACTCCTGCCTTTTTTTCTCTCTCTCTGTGAATGCAAATTTTTGCTGTACACTTTCCCTCAGATAATTTAACTGCTTACCATATCAAGTGTAACACTTGTTCTTCACCCAAATTTAACATGAGCAGGTGCTACTTCTCTTTCAGGTAAAGATCAGAGCTTGAATGCAGTGATTTCAAAGTGAATAAATTACCTTTCCCTCTTTCAGTCGGAAATGAGCTACTGTCACCTGCACTTGCCCTTCCCTTCCTCTCCTGAACCACCGAACAGCCCCACTGGGATGGCAGGAGCTGGGCCTGGGAACTGCTGCCTTTGGAGTTGCATCTCCTCCTCCCGTGGCCTCTGCTCAGAGCCCAGAAGTGCTCTGAGAACTTGAAGTTGTGGCAGCTGGGTTAGAGCCTACATGGGAGGAGGAGAAGGTTCACCAGAGCCCTTCTCCTGCCGTGCCAGCTCCAGGGCAAGGAGTGCAATGGAAGCCAGCCAATGTCCAAAGCCCATCTGCTCTGCCAGTTCCTGTGGGAATGAGCTGCTGCAGAGGGGAAGATTTGGGTGGGAATGTGGTTCTCTAAGAAGGCCATAACTAAATGCTTGCATGGGGATTTTGGCTTCTGGAGCAGTGGGGCAGGGCTGTTGTTGGTTCCTACCCCTCCATCCCATGATGATGTAAGGGGTGAGGGATGCCATGTGTGCTGTGCACTGGCAGTGATCCTCAAGAAATCCTATGAATCCTCTCCTTCGAGATCCTTCCCTCTCCTAGTCAAGGCCATGGGAAAGATAGGACTGAAAAAAAAAAGTGCTCTGTTTTGTGCCCTTCTTCCCTTGTGGGGTGAGGGGCAGGAGGCAGAGGTCCAGCTTGGTCTCTCTTTGACCTTTCCTTTGAGACAACACTGTCTGCTCCCACCACAAAGGCACAGAGGGTGCTCTTTGCCCCCACCAGTGGGAAGTGGCTCTGCTGACCCCACTAAGAGTGCTAGAAGATGAGTCTGTGAACTAAACAGTTGAATATTGCCTAGAGGGGGGTAGCAGGCAGTAGATGTGCCACCATTCTCTTTCCAGGAGCCCACGGGGAGTACTCGACGGTGAGAGAGAGAAACAGGGACACTGAATGGTGATCAAAATCCAATTTTTACTGAGCACTACATGTGCTTATAGACCATTTACAGGAAGGCTGGTAATATTTTCCTGCAATCACATAGACAAACCTTACATAGACAAACTCTCACATAGACAAACTTTACATTTGGACTTAGTAAAATCTTATTTCCCATAACCCAGACTTGATCCAGTCCTCTTGCACTCAGATCTCTGTTTGCTCTTGCCAGGCATCCTCGTTGTCAGGCTGCATTTGCTGATTCAATCTGCAGTACTATCAGTCTCATTTGCATTACCCATATCCACACCTCCCCCGTTTCTTTTAACTAAAAATACACTCTTAAGCGATTTGTCGAATAAATTCTTAACACACTGTAAAATACAAGGAATAACTACTACAATGCATAATATGATGCCTAATACATACAAACCTATTTGAACTAAATTCCTAACCCAGCCAGTGAGTCCCCAGTGCCCTAAGAGCCAGTTCAGCCAGTCGTACCCATGATCTACCCGAAGTTTATTCACACCTTCTTTCAGGGCTTGAGTGCTGGCATAGATGGGCTGGGAGTGGTCAGAAAGGTTAAGGCAACACATCCCATCGAATTCCTCAGGCACAGGCGGCGGCGGAGCTCGGAGGCGGCCCCAGCGCAGGTGGGAGCCGCGCTCGGTTGTGCGGGGGCTCGGGGCTCGCTGCGGGCCTCGGGGGCGGCAGGGGGCTCTGGCGGGTTGGTTGTGCCGGTGCCGGCCCGTGTTGGCGCTGGGCTGAGGGCGCTGCGGGAAGCGGCTGCCCGCGGTCTCCTTCCCGCTGGGGCCTCGGCAGGAGCCGGTGCCGGAGCAGCGCTGGCTCGTCCCGGTTGCTGTGGGTGGCACAGAGGTGTCTGCCCTGTGCCCGGGGCTGTGCGGGAAAATTTCCGTGGCCAGAGGTTTGTGTGCCCAGAGGAGACAGAGGAGTCCTGTAAAAGTGACTTTATTGATGAACAAAGAGAGAGGCCATGCGGCATTTGCCATGCGGTCTCTAAAATGCAGCCTCCTTTTTATCCTCATTTTCCCGTTGCATCTCCCTCTCCCATTCCCCTCTGGCTGAGATACTTGGAAGGTTCAGACTTCCCGATCCACCTACTGCATGTCCTCGTTAATATGCACTCCTACTACGATATTAATCTTACTGCTTTCAATCCCTCATTTTCTCATTTTCTCAAGAATTGCCTTTACAAACTTTTAATTTCCATTGACTCAATTTCTTTTCCTGTGTCCTCTTTGGCGCAAGGTGTCGTGCATGGTAAAAAGCTGAGAGTTGCTGCAGCACGTTAGAAGAGGAGCAGCATTCGTTTAAGCCGTGGTCTGCCAGAAAACCACGAAAATTTGTCCCATTCCCATCCTTTCTCCGGAATACGAGATATTTTCATATTTCCTTTGCTATCTGTTTCACCACTTTTCGGTTATCATCTGTTTGCAAACAGCCGTTTGCGTCATTTAATTTTCCACAAACTCCTCCTTCTTCTGTAAATAGATAATCTGATCCCATCCCATGGTGAAATGTCTCGTTCCTCATTTCAGCGGCTTGGTCAGCAGGAAGGTCAGGAGCTGGAGCTGTCTGCTTGGTTATTATTTCAAGGATACTTGTTAACCTAATTATGCCACTCAAATTATGGATGGGTTTTCTGTGTCCTGATATGAATTCGTTAGGGATCCCAGGGGCTGGTCCATGGTGTTGTAGCATTTGTTCTGGTGGCCGTTCATCTTTTTCCCTTTTTTGGGTGCTCCCTCCTGCCACGGCTGCATCAATTGACCACTTTTATCTTATGAAATGATAAAATGTTTGGATTCCCAACTCATTTCTCTGGACTAGCAAAAACACCTCAGTGCTTTGGGGAGAGGGATGATCCCCCCCCCAAACACTTTTTTTCATGAAATTTGCTCAATATTCTCCGTTTGCTGTTTCCCTTTGCAGCTTAACCAGTTTCTGTTGCAGTCAGATATCCTCACTATGGGCTCTGCCTTTAGTTGTGCAGATTCCATCTGTGCAAGCAGGCAGAGCTGGGGGTGAGGGGCAGATGGACTCAGGGAAATTCCTCCCCCTGGCAAGAAGGCCCTTGGGCATTGTCCACACTTTTCCAGAGCAATGTTAATTTGCATTTCTAAATCTCCTCTCCTGGCTGCCTGGAACTAGGATTTTCTTCCAGAGCAGCCTTTAGGTGATTCACACGTCCACCCTCACAATCTGCTTTATTTTTCTTTTTTATTTTTTTTAACGAATTGTTATTAACAGTTTATCCATTAAAGCCTCACCATTAATATTCTTCTAGGTTTGCAAAATGCAACTTAAAGGTGAGCTTCTAAAGATCCATTCTGAAATTCTGCCGTCATTAAGAGCCACCACAAATATATAGAAAAATATTCCAATGCAATCAAGTCTTTTCTGCCTCTTCTCCTAGGAGTAAAAATTGCTTGTCACACCCCTGGCCCAAACCTAACTGACAATCTAAAAGTAGGATTAATGTGAAAAGTTTTTCTCATGGTGTAATCTTGTCACTGAAACTGCAGGGACAATAAAAATCTCTCCAGCAATATCTTCAGTGTTAGAGAGTTAAGGCATTTCTTGATTCTGGTCAGGATGTGCAACAGAAATAATTTCATCCACACATAGCCCGGGTGTGCAGAGAAAATCATTCCATGAGATGTAAATTTTATTAGATTTTTCCTGTAATTTTACAGTCTGAACCCATTGAAATCCATTGGTTTAGTGTTTATTGCTTCCCGGTTGTGTAGTTTTTAGTGTTTGGTTTCCTATTGCACTCAGATTTCTCCTCTTCTGATGTTAATTAGATCCACATTCCTGGATTTCCTTCTCAGCCTTTTCCAGACCAGGTGTCTCCATCTATGTTGGGGCAGTGTCTGGGGTGGGTGTTCCTTGATGTTTGCTGATGTTTCCTTGATGTTTTGTTGAATGTTGTTATCTTTGTGGGAATCTTTTGGGCTATTCCCAGTCTGTTGAGATGTTAAACTCGTCTCTGTTAAGTGGTGCAACATCTCTTAAAAAAAACCTTGTAAAATTTCTTTCCTGAGAGAAAGGCAAACCGAGCCTGACTAGTAAAATGAAATGTGAAAAAAATTTAAATTTGGTATACTTTCCAACAGTGGAATCGCAGGCAGCCCAGTGTGTGAGTGTAATTGAGAGGCAGAGTCCTGGGTGGATGCTGTGAACAGCAAAGTGCCAAGGCAGGCTCTGTGCCAGCCCAGCTTCCTGTGGCAGAGATTTCACAAGAGACAGGATTCTGGCCACAGACTGCTTGAAATATACATCCCTTATCTCCAGCCCGCACTAGGGGGAGAATTCCCAGGGTAAGGAATTGCAAAGATCAATTCCAAGGGAGATAATTGAATATCTGCCCTGGCTCTGGCCAAAGGTTATAATGGCCGGATGCTTGGCCTTCAGCCAAGGGCACACACTGACTCAGAAAACACTTCCTAAATGCAGCAACATGTTGCATATTCATAGACCTTCATGCATTATTCAGAATCATTCTCCCCAACCTGTAAATCACTATTTTTGCCTTCCCTGGAGTTCTGGTGTCCCATAATCCAAGAATGTGAAGAATTTCCTGATTATCTTTTTTACCATTCTCTGAGTTATTTATATGAACAAAAGCTTTTTACAACAAAATGTTGTACTTCAAAAAAATATATTTTCCACTACTATTTCTAAGTTCTGTTAATCGCAGAGCTAAAATAAACTGTGTTCATACAGAAAAGTTTTCCAACATATAGCATCCATTGTAATATTTGCAAAAACTCAATAATATAATATATACTTATAACACACCTAGGATTCAATTTTTTTTCTGAGTATGGAAGAGCCATAGCTGTGGCACCAATCATTTTGTTACATTTCATTTTCATTTTATTTGTTGCTTTTCTTCTGTCCATACCACCACATTGAGGCTATTGGGGTTCAGAAAGTGATACAATGTTATGGGTAGAACAGAGAATTCTCAATTCAGGTCCTGCAATTTCCTATTAATGCTCACAATTCTTACACCTCCTTTTCAGTCCTGGATTACTTCTGAGATTATCCAGACCCTCTCTGGGTCAATACACCACAAACCTTCAGACAAAATATGTCTAACTATTTTCTCCAGCATTTGCTCTTATATTTCAAATACTCAAAGATGCTTTTTAGCCTGAACATTCAGCCATTTCACAGAGGCTTCTTCTACCACTTCCTGTCCTCCTGATTGCAGCAAGTCATCCACATCCTGCATTAACCCAATCCCTGGGGGTGGGGTAAATTCTTGTGATATTTTCTGCAAGGCTTGCCCCAATAAGGCTGGTGCTTCCGTGCATCCCTGCAGAAGGACCGTCCATGTCTTTCTCATTTTTCTTTCTACCTCTTGTTCCCACTCAGAGGCAAAATCCAGTTTACCATCCTGTGTAAGTGGGCATCCCCAGAAAGCATCTTTGCCATCAAGGACTGAATGGTGTCAGTGTGAGGAGGGCACCTGGTTGAAGATGGTGTACGGATGTGAGAGCCCCTGGGTGCTGGGGCCCCCTTGGGCCCTGGGGTTCATCCCTCAGGGGCTGTAGAAACTCTGCCATGGCCTTTGCCTTCCCCTTGGCCTTTTCCTCATCCCTTCTTGCATTCCCCTGCTGTGCCTTTGTGACCAAGTGCTCCAGGGGCTTCTTCTGCCCCTCCTGCAGCCCCCTCAGTGCCTGGGGGTGCTCATCCTCTGACAGCTGCTGAGCTTTCTGCTAAATCATTCCTTTCTGCAGTGACCCAAGGAAAATGCTTAAAAGCTGATCTGGATGCTTGCACGTCCAATCCCCATTTCCCAGCTGTTCCTTCGTGCTGCTCCTTGTGCTGTGGCTGCCGTGGCCAGCCCGTATCCCAGAGCCGGTGCCTGTCCTGCCGCAGTGTCCAAACGCGGCCCCCCCGGCGGGCAGGGCCGGCAGCTCCACGGGGCCGGGCAGCGGCCGGGGCGTCCCGCAGCCTCCTGGGGGCCGGGGGCCACTGCCGGGCCTGCAATTGCCGGGGGGTGCTGGGCTCAGGCAGCGCCCGGCGCTGAGCCCCGGCTGCCCCACAGCCCCGGCCCGGCCCCGCAGCTCCCCACAGGCCCCCAGCCCGTGCTCCCGGTGCCGCCCCTCTGCGCCCGCTCCTGCCGCTGCCCAGCACAGAGAAACCCCCTGCAATCCTGACCTCCTTGTGTGCCTGTCCTGGCAACCGGGGATGGAAAGGATCTGCATCAGCTGGTGACTTCTGAGGATAAGAGCCTGCTGAAAAACATCCACATCCTCAGTATTTTTCTCTTCCTCCTCTTTTCCATCACCCTTTTTCTTCCCACATAGATTGCTCCTGCTGCATCTTGCCTGAACCATATTCCTGCACACTCCCCTTCACCCAGTCCCTTCCCAGCACACCAACACCATCCATCCCCTGTTGTCTAAATCCCTTCTGGACTTCCCTTATTGCCCCTCTGTGTGTCCATGTCCTTGATTACCTCTGGGAGAATGTGCAAACTCCCTCAAAATGCTCCCCAGGGACCCTTCAGAGATATTTTGGGATCATCATCCCTTTTGCCGGGATCCCTTCCTGGCCTTCCCTTTCTTCCCTCCATGGGTGCCCTGTAGTCACTGCTGAGATTTTCAGTGCTCTCTGGCTGCCGACTCTTCCCAGCCCCCCTGATCTGTCACTCGTCTGTCTCCTGGTCCCAGCGCCCCCCGGCAGGGGAATTTGGGGAGGTGGGAGGGGGGGAGCGCCAAGGCCGGGCCCCCCGCGCTGTGGTGGCGGCAGCGGCTGCAGTGGGGAGCGAGTGCGGGCGGGAGCGGCCGAGAGCCCAGCGCTGCCCCAGCCCGAGCTGCCCCAGCTCCATCGCTGCCCCTGCGCTGGGATGCTGTGGGTTTGGGGGGAAGAGGGAGCCGGCAGTGGGTGCTGGGCCTGGGGGCAGCAGAAGAAGGAAAGGAGAAGCAGGGTTGAAGCACAAAATGGTCAAATACTGCACATGGGAGGAGCAGGTGGGATTGTGCAGGAGAAAGAAGAATAATGGGCGGGAGTGTGAGGAAGAGTAGGTACACCGCAGGAGGGTCAGAAATGAGAAGCAGGACAATGTTCCACTCCTCCCTGTATTTGTAGCTTCTCCCCCAGCCCCAGGAGCGTTGCTCCCCCCGCATGCAGCAGGTGACCGAAAAGGATGATCCATGATTTTCACAGGGGTGAATCTTGGTGTTTGTGAGCTTTATAGGGCTAAATGTTGGTGCTTTGTTTTTTTGCAGGGGCTGAATCTTTATATTTTGGAGGGGATTTGGGCTGAAACTAACTTTTTGGGGAGTGTTTGATCTATGTCTTGATGTTGGGATAATTTTGGGGCTGAATCGTGGTGTTTTCAAGGTTCTTATAGACACAAGATGCCAAATGACTTCCTGAGATGAACTTTGGAAGGAGGAACCCCCAGCCCAAGGTGCTCTTTTTTTTTTCCCCCTCAAACTAGGATTTGTCATTCCCATTGCGTGGGTAGATGGAGGAGGAAGAGCCCCAGAGATCCCTCTTGAGGAGGGGCTGCACACCCAGCCCAGGGAGCTGCGAGGAGGAAAGACCCTCCCTGAGCCGGGAAGGCGGCCGGAGATCCAGGCAGAGCTCAGAGCTGGTGGAGAAGCCTCCTGGAGGGGAGAAGCCCCACAAGTGCTTGGAATGTGGGAAGGGTTTCAGGTGGAGCTCCCATCTGATCCTGCACCAGGTGATCCACACTGGGGAAAAGCCCTATGAGTGTGGGAAATGTGGGAAAAGCTTCAGGGATAGCAACTACCTTATGCAGCACCAAGTGATCCACACAGGGGAACGGCCCTACACCTGCTTGGAATGTGGGAAGAGCTTTGGGTGGAGCTCTGCCCTGAGAAAACACCAGCGCATCCACACTGGGGAGAGGCCCTACGAGTGTCCCAAGTGTGGGAAGAGGTTTCAGACCAGCTCCGATTGCCTCAGACATGAGCGGATTCACACAGAGGAGAGGCCCTTCCGCTGCCCCGACTGCGGGAAGGGATTCAAGCACAACTCCAACCTCATTGTCCACCAGCACATCCACACTGGGGAGAGGCCCTACGAGTGTCCTGAGTGTGGGAAGAGCTTCTCACAGAGCTCTCACTTGACCGAACACCAACGTAGGCACCACTAAGGGAAGCCCTGTGAGTGCCCCGAGTGTGGGAAGAGCTTCATGCTCTGCTCCAGCTCCATCCCCCATGGGAGGATCGGTGTTGGATGATCCCCAGTGACCCCCGTTGTTCAGAGCCCTGGTGATCCGTGTTGGTAAGACACCTGGCTGGGGGAGCTCTGCATCTTCCTGGCTTCCTGTGTGCACCTGGATGAATGTAAGGGCAGAAAGTCCATTCAGGATCCAAACTGACACTGGGAATTCCTTGGGGAGAGCACATTTGTTGACTTTCAACGCCAGCAAATCTTCTTTGTTCAGTCCTATCTTCTGGTGGCATCCAGGGATACTGAACAGTCTTGGAGGTCTTTTCCAACCTCAGTGATCTCAAAATTTTGATTTCCTATTACCCAAGGGTGTTTCCCGCAACAAAATGGTGATGGATTGGGGCAAAGACCAAGATTTTGGAGGCAGTGGGGTGGAAACCCCTCTGAAAAATGTTCTTCCTTCCACCCAAGCACATGGATCGTCAGCCAGCATGGACACAGAAATCCTTTTCTTTGGGCCTTGATTTGCTTTTCATTTCTCTTCATCCCTTTAAAACATCCAACACTGGGGTAAAAATAAAGACACTGAACTGAAACATGGGTGGGGACAGGGGGACAATGACATGGTGGGGACACAGACATGGAGAGTGACATGGGGACACATGGACATGGAGGGGGACGTGGCCATTCGTGGGGACATGGGGGGACACAGGCGTGGATGGAGATGTGGGGGACAGTGACAGGGATGGAAACATGGTGGGGACACAGCCATGGGTGAGGACATGGTGGGACATGGCCAGTGACATGTGGGGACACGGCCACGGCCGGTGCCATGGGGGGAACTTGCAGGGGCTGTGGGGGATGCTGGCTTGGAGGGAGTTGAGGGTTCCTGGCAGGGACTTGGGGCTCGCTGAGGCCTTTGGGGACCCCAGGCCGAGCGGCTCCGGCTGTGCTGGGAGACCCTGGCGGAGGTTCTGGGGCAGCTGCTCAAGGACCCCCTGCCCTGGAGCCCCAGCCGGGCATTGGGCTCCTGGAAGGGAATGAACGTCCTTGTCCCCAGCAGGGAAATCCCAGCACCCCCAGGGTGTCAGGGGCAGCTGAGAGGCCACAACATGGAGGGGAAAGCCAGACAGAGCTGTCCCCCTCCAAAAATCCTGTAACTCAGGGACTCCTTTCAGGAAAAAGCTGCCACGAGGTGCCTGAATTGAGAGAAGGGAGGGATGGGACCCCCAGAGGTAGCAAGAGGGGTCTGGAACCCCCAAAACCCGGCATGCATGGGGACTGGGATGGATGATGGGGAAGTAGTGGAAGAGCAAAAAGGGGTCTGAGACACCCCAAGGGTGAGGGAGGGGGCTGAGACCCCCAAATTGACTTGGCAGTGGTCTTTGAGTTGAGGGAACCATGGGAGATGGAGGGAAAGTCGTGTCTGGTACAGAAAAAGGATGGTTCCATGGGGGTCCCTTCGTGTCCTCATCACTCAATCCCTGGAGTGATTCCCTGGGGCTCTGGGGATGGATCTGCTCTGGGGCAGTCCCCAAGCCCTTGGGGGGCTCATGGGGGGTTCCTCCCACACAACAACTGGTAATGGGGTGGCCGTGGGGGACAGGGGTTGTGCTGCTTTCACCTGGTAAAGAATGGACTCAGAGGTTTTTCTCTATGAGAAAACTTCCTCTGTGAGTTGATGGGACCAATTGAAGGCTGGCTTGGTTATTGACAGCCTGAATAACCATTGGAGCAAGTCAGTTCGCTCCATGAACACACATTTTGAAGGGGGTGACTTGGCAAAGAGCTCTCTTTGTTTCCCAGCAGCAGTGGCGGTCCCAGGGCCCGGCCTGGCTGCACTGCAGGCCTGCGGGCCTGGCCGGGGGCAGGGCCGGGCCCTGTCTGGGGAGCTGGCATGGCCCGGCAGGGAGGAGGGGTGGCCATGGCTCAGCATCATGGCAGTGACTGCTGGGCTGGGCCCACAGAGGCTGACTGAGATCCCGGCCGCTCCCCCTCTTTCCCTTTTCCAGCCAGGCCTGAGGTTTCCGAAATCTTGGCACAGCTCCAGCATTGCAGCCTTGCTTTCCCTGTGTGAAATCTTAACTCTTTCAGTGCTCAGATAAGACTTGCAGACTTTTCAATCCTCCCCAGAGTGAGAAGAGAAAATGAAAGAGCTAAGTTTCTTTAGATGGAAGGAGAATGAGGAGATGCTGTGAAGATGGCTGAAAATCCTTTTGTACGTTGTAGGGATGAACTGATGTTACATTGACTTTTCCTATAAACCATGGAGAAAGACATGGGGGGGTTGGAGATGTTCCATTTGATAGATTGTTAATCAAAGGCAGCTGTGTTGAGAATCCTTCACCCCCAGGAGAAAAGGGGATCTTTTTTCCTGGAGATGAAGCATGAACAGAGAGAAGGAGAGATGAAGAGAATTTTTGGTTTGGAACAGTTCATTCTTTAAAGTAAATACCCCATGAGTTTAACATGGCCCATAAGCACAGCTTCGGGAAAGCTGTGAAAATGGGAGGAGCCTCATGATTTGTAAGTTCTTTTCCCAGGTGGATGCGAATCGTGAAAGTGAAGCCACGAGAGGACTGGTTTTTCCCTTCTTGTGGTGAAGTCCCTATGGCCTGACAAGAGGAAACTTCTCTCTCCAAAGTGAACTGAAAAAAGGACTATTTAAGTTGGGAACTGGCTGAAGTAGTTTTTTGTATGTTTGTTTTGTTGTTATGAAGGTTGGGAGAGGGGAGGAAAGAGTGGTCTGAAGATCTTATTCTGAATTTGCTTTTCTTTCTCTTTCTTTGTGTAGTTAATAAAGTCTTTTATACCCTTTTAAGTTCTAGGCCTGCCTTGCTCTTTTGCTCCTGGTTCCGTCTCACAGCAGAAAATGAGTATATTTAAATTGGCAAATCAAAACTATAACATTATTTGGTCAGGAAATTCAAAAATTCAAATTAAACCAAGACATTAGATTATCCTGTCTGGATGAAGATAACCAGAACTCCAGGGAAGGAATTTATTGATGGGGAGTAGGACAGGATGGCTACAAAAAAAAGTTGATTTGTAGATTGGGGTTGATGATTTTGAATAATGAAGGTCTATAAATGTGCAACACGTTGATGCATTTAAGGAAGTGTTTTCTGAGTGTGTGCCCTTGGCTGAATGCCCAGCACCCAGCCACATTAATCCTTTGCTTTACTGTCTTAGTCTCCTATTTGTCGTTTTGTTTTTTTAAATTAAACCTTGTAAAATTTACCAGGAAAGTGAACCTCGTTTTTCACATCACTATGGGCAGGGAGCTGCTGCTCCTGAAGCTCCCCTTTCCTCGTTCCTTCCAGGAGGAAAGCTGGGTGTGGGAGCGCTGCATGCGCTCCTTCAGAGGCTGCTGAGGGCAGGGCTGGGGAAGGGGAAGAAGTGGATGAAGAACTGCGTGCAGTGTCCTGGCCCTGCTCATCCTCCCCATGAATGACGAGGCCCCCAGGGTGGGCCAGGCACTGCTGCCAAGGCTGAGCACTGACACGGAGAGGGGTGGCTGACCCCCCCTGGGGCTCCAGGCCTTGGGCAGCATTCCCCAAGCACAGCCCAGGGAAGGGTCCCTGCAGAGCCAAGTTGGCATTGCCAGCACCTGCCCTGCCCACTCCAGCAGGGCTCAGCACCAGGCCAGGACACCGAGGTGTGGACAGGTGTGTCCCCAAAGGTGTTGGAGAGCAGGCATTTGGGCCTCAATCCCTGTACCTGGGGGCCATTCCCAGATGTTTTGGCAGCTCCCTAAAGGCAGAGTCACCCCAGGTCAACTTTCCCAGGCCGTGGAGCCATCTCCCAGTTCCTGCTGTTCCACAGGCCTCCAGGAATGCCGTCCTTGCTATCGCAGAGCTCCTCAAGTGGAAGGAGCTGAAGCACGTGGTGAAGACAGGGCAGAGCTGGAGGATGGCTGACTGCTTGGTGAGGATGTGCCCCAGGGACTGTGCTGGGCCGTGGGCTCTGCAGCTGGGCCTGGGGAAGAGACCCCACAGCCTGGAGCTGCATCCTTGTTCCTGGCTCAAGAACAGAGCCCCAGGGACTCTCCTCCAGTCCCATCTCCCCTTCCTGCACCCAGTGGGAAGGAGGAGGGCTCTTGGTAATGGGGCTGCTGCCAGGAGGGGCTGCTCCAGCCACCTGGAAGATGTGTGACAATGCCACATCTTTATGGTCCCTCCAGATGGAAAAGGACAGCAGCAGGGCTGAGCAGCACCTTCATCAGAGCCTGCAGTGCCTGAGGGACCCTCAGCAATGTGTGCAAGACTGGACCATCAGGTTCATGAGCCCCAGCCCGGGGTCCCTCTTTGGGCAGCCCCTGTCCCCCCCAGCCCCTGCCCAGTGCCACATCCAGGCTGCTGGTGGTCCCTGGTTGTTTGGGATCGTGCTGGGGAACAGCAGGGGCTGACAGAGCTCTGTGCCCAGGGACCATCGTGTGACATCCCCAGGACCAGAGCGAGGAGCTGCCTGCTCTGGATTTCAGTGGGGAGTGGGGAGTGAGGGCTGGGAGAGTGGGGGGGGGTCTCTACAAACACGGGAACTCATCTCGGCTCTGTTTTGGTCACAGAACTTCAGGCCTTGCAGAAAGATGGGTGTGAACTCACGCGTTGTCTGGCAGCTCAGAGCAGCTCGATCCTGAGGAGCCGAAGGAGCAGCGGACACCGGGACAGTCCCTGCGAGCTCTGTGGTGCTGGCACTGCTGAGCTGGGGGCCTGTTGTGCCCAGAGTGGGACATTCAGGCTCGACTGATCAGGGACACCCTCCTGCTGATTCACAAGGTGCAGAAAGGACTCCTTGACTTCCCAGGGTTCTTCTCAGAGAAGGCTCTGGGTGTGGCTGGATCCAACCCCAGCCCCAGACTGGGGCAGCACTTTAAGTCTGAAGGGTCATACAGGCGTCCTTGAGCCTGGAGATCACTTTGTCCTAAGGATTATGGCTGGCAAGCCAACGATAGTTTTGTAAATAAAGTTAGGTTTTTTAAGTTTTAAGTAATTGCTTTTCAAATTTCTTTTAAGACATCCCAAAGGTACCTGTGGGCAGGTGGGCACACAGGTGTGATGGGGTGGGTGGGATCAGGCCAGGAATTAGACCCTGATTTTGTGATTTACAGCAGGACTTCTTCTCTGATCCTAATTCCCAGTGTTATGGTGCTGCCAGGTGTGCTGCTGGTGGGTCTGGGACTCTCACACTGAGATCTGATACCCCTAAACTGGGGTTTGGGTCCCTCACATTGGGGGTTCAGGTCCTGGACTCCTAAACTGGGGTCAGGGACCCTGAAACTGTAATCTGGGTTTTTTAAACTGGGTCTGGGATTCTTAAACTGAGATCTGGTACCCCCAAACTGGGGTCTGCAGCCCTCCAGCGTGATCTGGGATCCTCACACTGAGGTCTCAGCTCTCCACCCTGGGACCTGGGCCTCTCAAACTGGGGTCTGGAATCTGCAAAGTGGGTCTGGACCCTCCCCCCACCTGGAGTTTGGACCCCTGAAAAAACTGGGGGGACAAGTGGGGGAGGTGAGGTAGGGCTTTATTTGGAGGTACAAAGATGAAAGGGGGATGGGGAGACCTCAGGGTGGAATTTTGGGTCCACCTTAGAGGGCGGAGGTGAGTGGGAGTAGCCCAGGATGGAGATTTGGGATCCTCAGGGTGGGCTTTGTGGGGTCTCAGGGGGGATTTGGGGGTCCGAGCGTGGGTTCTGGAGGGCTTCAGTGTGGAATTTTGGGGTCCCAGAGTTGATTTAGGCAGTTCCAAGATAGATTTTGGGGTGCAAGATGGATTTCGTGGGTCCCAGCGCCAGATTTCACAGACCCCTTAGTGGAAGGCCTTTGGGGTTTGAGGATTCCCAGGGTGGATTTTGGAGTTTCACAGTGAGTTTCACCCTCCACAGGATGGATTTGGGCATCTCAGGTTGGGTTTTGGGGTTCCAGAGTAGGTTTTTAGGGTCCTAGGATGGATTTTGGGGGTCCTAGGCTGGGTTTTCAGGGTCAGGGGGATGGATTTTAGGGTTCCAGCACCCGCAGCGCAAAGTCCAGGGCGGGGGCACTGTGGGTCAGACACCCCATGGACACCACGTCGATGTGGGGCCCCAAAAACTGGGGGAGGGTCTCCAAAACGATGCCCCCGCTGGCCTCCACCGTCACTCCGGGATGTGCAGCCTTGACCTGCGCCGCAGCCGAGTGCAGCTCCTGGGGGGACACCCTGTTAGCAGGGAGCACCCCCTCCCCAAAATTTGGGGGTACACTGCACATATGGATGTATACTGGATGCTACATAGTGCAGAATCCCCCCCCGAAATTTGGGCCCAAATCTGCCCAATTTGGGACCTCTCCCACAAGAAATCCCCAATTCAGGGATTATTCCACCCACTGAGCTCCAAAATTGGGGTGTCCACCCCCAACCCCTCCAAATCAAGGGTTATCCTGATTAAACCCAATAAAAACTCAATAAAAATAGATTCCCACCCAACATCTGCCCAACTGGGGGTACCACCCACCACTGACCTCCAGAACAACCCCAAGTTTGGGCTCTCCAATCCAAATAGCTGTCCCCCCACCCAGAACCACCCAAAATTGTGGCCTCCTATTCAACACCTCCAATCCAGGCATTTGCCCACCCCTGACCCCCAAATTACAGTCCCCCCACCTAAACTCCCCAAGTTAAGGGTCCCTTCACCCAAAACCTCACAAACTGGGATTATCCAATCCTCTGACTCCCCCGAAATTGGGATTATCCCTCGTATCTTTGGGGTGGCCCACATTTACAGCAGATCCCCATTTTACTGGTGTAGCCTTACCCCGGGATGTCCCCTGTGTCCCATTTTTGGGGTTTATCCCCATTTTTAGAATCCAAACCCCCATTTTTGGGGTCCAGCCCACACTTGGGGTCCCACCACTATTGGCCCCCCTCCGATTTGGGGGCTCACCTGGGGGCTCAGGTTGTCCAGCAGGACGATGTCAGCCCCAGCCCCAGCAGCCGCCAGCGCCTCGTCCGCACTCGAGCACTCGACCCCCAACCGGCGGGTGAAGCCCCCGGCCCGGCGCACCCCCAAAATCATCTGGGGAAGAGGGGGGTCAGGGAGAACCCCAGAGTGACGCCCCAGTATGGGGCAGGGTAAAATGGGGGCTTTCCCACAGTCATTCCCTTAAAATTGGGTTCCCCCACTGCCCTCCCCCCACATTGATCCCCAAATCCCCAGAGTCCCCCAATTCAAGGTTGTCTGCTGCCCCCAAAGTTGGGCTTCTCCCAACTACAAACATCAAAATTTAGAGTTACTCAACGCATGATCTTCCCCCAATTCAGGGGTGACCCCCCAGTTTCCCTCCCAAATTGGGACCCCTGCACCCATCCCCCCCAATTCAGGGGTCCTCCCACATCAGTCCACGCCCACAATACCCCAGTCCAAGAGTCTGTCCCAAAATTGGTACCCCCTTTAAATATTGCTGCTTCCCCACCACCCTCGAAATTCGGGGTACCCCAAGCCATCACTCCCCCAAAATCGAGCCCCCTCCACCAAACCCCCCCATTACCTCCAGACCTCATATTCCCCACACCCCCAGAATTGGGGATGTCACGGCTACAACCCAGAACCCACCAATTCAAGGGTCCCCCTCCAATCTCCCCCCCAATCTGGGGTGCTGCTCCTCCAGTCTCCGAGTTTCCCCAAAATCCAGGGATCCTGCCGCCATTACCGCCCAAATTCTGGAGTCCCCCCACACCCAGAACCCCCCAATTCAAGCCCCCTCCCAATTGTCCCCCCAAGTTTGGCGTCCCCACCTGCTCGAGCCCCCCCGCTGCCGCCGCCAGCGCTCGGTGATTGTCCTTGAGGAGGAGGAGTCCCCCCAAACCTGCCCGGTGGGGGTCAGCGCCCCCCACCCCCAGCGCGTATTTCTCCGCCAAGCGGAACCCGGGCGTGGTTTTTCGGGTGCCCCCCACGACCCCCGCCCAGCCCTGGGCCCGGGCCACCCCCACAGCCCTCGCGGCCATCGAGGCCACCCCGCTGCAGCGCCCCAAAATATTGAGGGCGACCCTCTCCGCTGCCAGCACCCCCGCGGCCGGACCCTCCACCTCGGCCACCAACACCCGCCCGGGGGGCAGCGCCGCCCCCTCGGGCACCCTCCAGGTGACCCGGCACCCCGACACCCCGAAAACGGCCTCGGCGAAGGGGGCCCCGGCCAGGACACCCCCCGAGTGCCCCCCGGCCTTGCTGAGCAGCTGCGCTCGGGTCGCGCTGTCCCCCACGGTCGCCACCGCCGCGTCCGGCCAGGGCGCGTCCTCGTCCAGCCAGGAGCGCGCCAGGGAGCGCAGGCGGTGCGGGGGGGGCGGGGGGGCCCAGCCCCGGGCGGGGGGCGGCGAGCGGGCCGGGGGCGAGCGGGACATGGTCCGGGGGAGCCTGGGCAGAGAGACAGAGGCGCTGCTTGGGGGCTGCGGGAGTGGGATTTGGGGTCGTGGGGAGGGATTTGGGATCTTGGGGAGGGATTTGGGGTCATGGAGAGGGATTTGGGGGCGTGGGGAGGGGCTGTTGGCGCCCTAGGTGGGTCCCTGAGAAGGTACTGGGATCCAGGAAGGATTTTCAGGGAGATATTTGGGTCTGGACGGGTTTTGAGGTGTTGAGGGGGAAATTTGTGTTGGTCTTTGAGGGGTGTGGGGAATACGGGGGTTCTTGGGAATTCGCAAACACCAATTCCTTAGGGGAATTTTGAGGGGATGCTGCGGGGGTTGAGGGTCGCAGGAGGCTCCTTGAGGGGATACTGGGATCCGGGAAGGATTTTCAGGGAAATATTTGGGTCTGGGGGGTTTTGAGGGGGAAATTTGGGTTGGTCTTTGGGAACCCCAGAGTGACACCCAATCCCTCAGAAGAGTATGGGGCAGGGTAAAATGGGGCCTCCCCCTGTCTTTGAATTAAAATTGGGGTCCCTGCCACTGACTGATCCCCACAAATCGGTGTCTTCTCCCCAGAGCCCCCCAATTCAAGGGTGTCTTCTGGCCCCAAAGTTGGGGTTCGCCCAACGACAAACACCAAAATTTAGAGTTACCCAACACACGATTCCCCCAGTTCAGGGTATTGAAGTACTGAGGGGGAAATTTGGGTTGGTCTTTGCAGGATTTGGGGAATTTTGAGGGGTTGCTGCGGGGGTTGAGGGTCCCAGGAGGGTCCTTGAAGAGATATTGGGGTCCTGGGAAGGGCTTGTCGGGAGGTTATTGCGTCCTGGGAAGGGGATTTTGGGCGGCTCCTGGGGGGAGGCTGAGGGTCCTAGGAGGGTCTTGGAGGGGATATTGTGGTCCTAAGGGGATTTTGGGGAAGATTTTTGGTGCTGGGGGGATTTGGGGAGTTATTGGGGTCCTGGGATGGATCTGGGAGTCCAGGAAGGAGATCAAATGTGGGTCCCGCCCCTCCATGGGCACCCAAAATGTGGGTCCCTCTCCCCCGTCCTGCCCCTTCCCCCCAGCTCAGGGGGGTCCAAAGTCCGGTCCGGAGTGGCCACATCACCCACCCCTCCCCCCTCCCCTTCCCGAGACTCCCAGGTGGGGGAGGGGCGCCCCACTGACCTGTCCAGGGTTGGAGGCGACTGAAGCCCGAATTGGGGCTTGGGGGTTCTTACCTGGGGGGGCGTGGCCCGCCTCGCCCCAATGCCCGACCCTGGGCTGTGATTGGCTGCCCTGGGGGTCCCCACCCCCCAAAAAACCCGCAGGCGGTTTGGGATGGGGGAGGGGAAATTCCCTTTATTGACAGTAAATGAGCGTGGCGAGGGCATTGGGGACACTTGAGTGGCGCCCCACGGACGGGGGGGACACTTGGGGTGACACCAGATGACATCAGGTGATTCCCCCAACCTGCCCCCCCTAATTCAGACCCTGCCACATCCCATCAGTGTCACGTGGGGGGGGGGGGGGCTACAGAGGCATCGGGGGTGACGGACACATGGGGGTGACAGGAGGTGACAGTGACAGGGGTGTTCCCGCAATAGCTGTGATAGGGAACACTGGGATGTGAAAGGGAAAACAAGGCGGGGGCGAGGGAGAGGGGGTGGTGACAGTGCCAGGGGTGTGATGGTGACAGTGCCAGAGGTGTGGTGGCACTGCCAGGGATGTGGTGGTGACTGTGTCACGGGTATGGTGACAGTGCCAGGGGTGTGGTGACAGTTCCAGGGGTGTGGGGTGGCAGTGCCAGGGGTGTGGTGACAGTACCAGGGGTGTTCCTCTGGGCGGGGCTGTGGCCGAGGGGTTGGACAAGGTTGGGATGAGGGCAGAAGATGGAGATGGGGGAAGAGGGGAACAGAGGGACATTGCGAGGGGGAGACAGGGAAGAGATCGAGGTGGCAGAGCCATGGTGGAGGGGACAGCAGAGGGGACATGGAGATGACAGTGGGGGCAGGGACAAGAGAGGACCCAGACATGGAGTTGGGGACATGGAGAGGACATGGACATGGTGGTGGGGTCATGGGGATGGGGATGGTAGCCAGGAGGAGGTGGAGGTCAAGGAGACCTGGAGATCATGGAGGTGACCTGGACATGGTGGTGGCACATGTGGAGAGGACAGGGAGGAGCTGGAGGAGACAGGAAGATGGAACTGGGGATGGAGATGAGCAGTGAAATGTGGAGAGGTGGTGGGGACATGGGGAGGACATGAGGGGGGATATGGAGATGTTCAAGGTGAACAGGATGTGGTGGTGGGACATGAGGAGGGGACAGGGAGATGGTAGTGGGGGCATGGAGATGGTCAAGAGCACCTGGAGATGGTCGAAGGGACACAGGAAGTGGGAGAGTGGGGACAGGGAAGAGCTGGAGGTGACCTTGGACCATGAAGGTGACCATGGAGGTGACCCATGAGCAGAGGGCAGGGTTCAGGTGGGACATGGGCCCATGGGAATAGGGGGATTGGGAATGCTGGGACAGGGGGCTGTGGGGACATGGTGTGGGCAGTGTCAGGTGATGGTGTCAAGGGTGTGGGTGATGAAGATGAAGGTGATGATGAAGATGGTGCTGTTGGTGTTGTGGTGATGATGATGGAGGTTGATGGTATTGGGAGATGATGATGGCGGTGTGGGTGATGAAGATGATGATGTTGCAGAGGATAAGGCTGATGATGTGGGTGGTTGTGGTGATGAAGATGATGGTGATGATGAAGGCCACCCCTGCTCCTTATTGAGGGCATTTCACATCTCGATGGGGACCAGCACTGGCAGCGCCATCGGCTCTGGAGCCTCAAAGATGTCACAGTCCAGAGCCTCAAAGACCTCGCTGTGCTCTGGGACCTGCATGAAGTGGGGCTGGAGGGGGTCACCAGGGGGTCACTGGGCTGGAACACTTAGGGGACACCTTGGGGACACCCAGGCAGGACTCCTGGGGGCTGGGGAGGCTCCACTGGTGTTGGGACTAAGGAGCAGCAGTTGCCCATCCCAAACACTGTCCCCACAGGGGGATTTTGCCAAGAGACGAGCACAGAATGGAGCTCCCTAAGGTAAGATCAAGGTGGGACAATTGTCCTCAGGCCATCTTGGACCTTGGGGGAGGTAAACAAAGCTGGGGGATCAGAATGGATCCTGGTGGTGGACAAGGAAATCCAACCCAGCACTGGTGCTGGAATCAGCTGTGACTGGGTCAAAGGGAATTCCAGAGGGGCAGATGGTGACCACTGACCCATGGCCACCACCAAGCCCAGAAACCTCCGGCTGAACAGAAGAGTCAGCCTGAGCCTGGAATAATCAGCACCCAAGGCCAGGGAATTGTTAAACCAATGGCATTAGAGAGGGGTGTAGCCCATGAGCACTGATTCCTGAGTTTGCTAAAATGGATAAACAGGGAGAAGCTCAGAATGACCTCAGGACCCCCCACCACCCAAAAGCTCCAGGGGAAGAAGGACCAACAGGACACTGCTGGATCCATGGGTGGTGCTGACCTTCTGATTGATCTCTCTCCCTCCCTTCTCCCTCTCTTCCTGCCCTTCCTCCTTTCTCTCCCTGGCATTTTATTGTTCAGTAAATTCCACACTATTGACTTTGGTCCCATTTGCCCCTGAATTTGGGCAGAGGCACCCCAAGGATGGGATCTGAACAGCCCAAGATCCTTCAAGTGACCTTAACCCCCTCATTGCCAAGAGCCATGAAGCCACGAGTGCTGATCCTTGGCCAGGGAAGCTCTGTCACTCCCAGACGGAGCAGAGGAGCCAGGGCTCCAGGTTCCTGGCCATGATCCTCTCCTGCCCCGAGCCCAGCCTGTGCTCCCTGGGGATGGGGCTCCCAGAGCCCTGGGCAGAACCTGTTTCCCTCTGTGCCCCAAACCCTGGGGCTCCAGAGGCTGCTCTGGGTGCCCCTCGTCCCTCCCAGCTCCAGGGGGACATTCCAGGGTGTCCCAGCCTGCCCTGCCCAGGGCACACAGTGGTGGGGGGGAGAGAGAGACCCCTGGGAGCCCCTGGAGTCACTCTGGTCATGGTGGGGGAGGGACTGGAGACTCGCAGGGTTGAGCAAGGGCCACAGAACACACAGGGACACGGAACACGGACATGGGAACACACATGGAGATACGAACACACAGGGACATGGGAACACACAGAGATATGGGAGCACACAGGGACACGGAGCACACATGGATACACATAGACATGGAACACACATGGATGTGGGAACACACACATGGACAGGGGAACACACACGGACATGAGAACAGGCACACGTGCATACACAGAGTTGTTTTGCTGAAGGGGTTTATTGATTATTCCAGGGACATTCCCAGGGCTCCCAGGGGATCAGGGGGATTATCCAGAGATGATCATCTCCTCATGCTGCTGGAGGGGGACAGACCCTGGGTGTCATCACCAGTTCCAGACCTGAAAGGCAAAGCCCAAGTCGTGACACCCGTGTCCACTGGGACACGGGAGGGACCTTGTTCCCACCCCTCTCTTTGCAGGGACCTGCAGCAGGAGAAGGGATTTGGAGCCCCGGATACACCTGGGACTGGACTTGGCTCCTGACATCCATGGGGCTCCCAGAGCCTCTCACCCTGGAATATCCCAAAACCTCCCAGAGCCCTTGCTGCTCCCACAGGGACACTGGGTGTCCCCAGAGCCCCCCAGTGCAAGGAAAGCCTTGGGGACAGCTCTGTCCACCGAACCCCAGCACATGGATCAGGGACAGCCCCCTCCATGTCCCTATGACTTTCCCAAGCTCTGCCCACCCCAGAGAGCTCAGGGATCTGCCCTGGCCCCCGAGGATCTTTTGTGGGGCTGGAATCCCCCAAGATTTCTCACCAGGGCATCCAGAGGGGCAGCCGGGCATCACTCCCGCAGAAGCTCCACCTGCTCAGCCACGAGGGGCTGGGGAGAAAGGGGGGGTTAGAGCCACACTGGGGGATACTGGGGCTGGTTGGGAGATACTGGGGCATGCTGGGGTGTACTGGGGCACAGTGAGGTGTTCCGGGGTGCACTGGGGGGTGATGACGAGGACAGGGGAAGCTCTGGGCCCAGCAGAACTGCGGGTACCCACCTCAGACCTCTTCACTCGTTGGACGCCGTTCTTCTTCTGCAGAGAGATGGGGAGATGTCACTGGTCACTGGGGTGTCCCCAGTCCCAGCAAGGCACGGGGGGACCCAACTGGCCCCCAGTTCCCACACTGGTGCCCCAATTCCAGGACTTACCACAATGCATCCACCTGCAGCTCCTCCTATGACTACCTGCAGATTGAGAGCAAAGGTTTAGTCTGGAATGGCCCCTGTGGGACTCAGCGGGTCACAGGTGTCCCCACGCCCTGTGGCTGCCCCCAGTCTGAGTGGGAAAATCCCTTCTGCTCCCCCCAGTCCCACTCCAGCCAGTTTCACCCGATCCCTGTTCCTGCAGGGACCACGGTGGGGATGGAGACGAGGAGAGCGAGGGGAACTTGGGCCCTCCAAGGAGGAGGGGATGGAGTGGGATGTGAGGGCCCCAAAGACACTGAACTGGGGGAACTTTGGGGCCCCTCGGGATGGAGCTGGGGGAGTTGAAGGGATGGGAATGGGGGAATGCAGGTGGGGAGGCAGGAATTCCAGTGGGGGACATGGGGGCTGAAGTGGGAGGTGGGTGGGACAGGGGAAAGCAGGGGCAGAGGACCAAAATTGTTGGGTTTGGGAGGGGCTTTGGGAGTCCAGGAGGGGGATTTGGGGATACTGTCATGGAGAATGAGAAAGGGAAGGGAGTGGAGGGAAAGAGGAGAGGAAGTGGACTGGGCATGGGGATCTTTGGGGTGCCTGGGGTGCACTGGGATGGGTGGGAATACAATGGGGACCCTGGGGAAGGGGCAGCCTTGGGAAGCTCTGGGATGTACAGGCACGCACTGGGGTGCACTGGGATGGCCTGGAGGGTCATGGCCATGAGAGGGGAGGCTCTGGTTCAGCAAAAGAACTCGGGGTACTCACCTTGCCAAAAGCAATGCCACCAACTCGCTGTGGAGAGAGCATGAGATGTCACTGGGGTGTCCCCAGTCCTAGTAAAGATTGGGGGTGACCAAACTTCCCCCCAGTTCCCACACTGGTGCCCCCAGCTCCAGGACTTACCCCAGCACATAGAGCTCCACCACTGCCATCAAAGGTGGCCTGGGCAAGGAGAGCAAAAGGTTGGTCAGGATTGGCCCTTGAGGGGCTGGGGGGACACAGGAGTCCCCAGCCCCCCACCTCCCACCCATGGCTGTCCTCTGCTCTGAGCAGGGGGTGCCAGGGGATTTGGGAACATCACTGCAGGGTGAAAGGCAATGAACTGAGGGCAAAGAATGGAGAGAAGACTCTGGGAATCATCTGGGGGCTTGAGGGGAGCAGGGGCAGAGGGGGAGGCATTTCCCAGTTTGTGCCAGCTCAGCCTGGCTTGGGACTGGAACAGTTCATCCCAGTTTGGCCGAGTTCAGCCTAGTCTGTACTTAAATGAGTTTGGACCTCTTGGTCCCACTTCAGCCTAGTTTGGGACTGGTCTTTGTTCTTGTGTGGGCAACAGAGGAGATGCTGGGGAGATGCCCGAGGGGATCAAGAGGATGGGATGGGATGGGATGGGATGGGATGGGATGGGATGGGATGGGATGGGATGGGATGGGATGGGATGGGGAGGCCCAAAAGGACGGGATTTGGGGATAGCAGCACAGGAAAGCTCTGGGGCCCTCGCAGGGAGGAGCCGGGTCCGAGCATCCGTGGGGAAGCCGGGCTCTGGCAGCGGGAGTTGAATTGCGGCAAGGGGAAGGACAGAGGCAATGGTGGCGAGGAGAAAGCGGCACGGTCCGGGGCCGGGGAGCCCGGCGGAGCCCCTGCATTGGGAAGAGCCCTCAGACCTGAGCCCAGCCCGTGGCTTTGGAGCCTCACCTCGCTCTGTGCCGGCAGGCACAGCAGGATGGAGAAGAGCAGGGCCACGCTGAGCACAGCCACCTTCATCTTCCTCTCGCCCTGGGCAGCGCTGGCTGAGGCTGCAGCAGGGCAGGAGCACCTTTATCCCTGCCGGGACTCCTCCCTGCGCCCTCCCTGACAGCCCCCAGGCCAAAGCCCGGCTTGGCACAGCCCCCAGCCCTGGCCACAAGCCCAGCCCTGGCACAGAGTCCATCCCGCCTGTGGCACGGATCCAGCCCCGCTCCCCGCATCCCTGCAGCTTCCTGCACGGGGCAGCTGCCCCTGGAGGGGACCGGGCACCCGGGGTCCGAGGGGGGCAGGCAGGGATCCAAAGGCAGCTGGGGACCCTGTGGGGACACCCCCACTCCAACACAATCCATCCTCCAACAGCCCCCAGCCCCACACCCCCCATCTCCCGGTACCCCTCCCCTCCCAGAGCGTTCCTTGCAGGACACCCCGGAGCTGAGCCCAGCCCCAAACCTGGAGTGTCAGAGCAGGATTGTCTCTGTTCCCACTGCAGCCCCTGGGCTCATTGGGGTGCACTGACCCCTCTTCCTGGGGCAGCAGCACCCCGGGATCAGGGAGAAGGGGCAGGGGGAGCACAGCGGGGTCAGGGGCCATGGCAGCAGCTGGGGGACCGGGATCTCCAGTCCCTGCAGGTGCCCTGGGGAGCACTGGGCAATGGTGGCACTGGGACACCGGGGCTGGCCTTGTGGCAGTGCTGGGGTGGTGGCAGTGCCCGGCTCCAGCCCATTCCTGTCCCTGCAGCCCCAGACTGCTCCAGGCCCCCAGGGGAAGATCCCCGGGCAGAGCCCCTGGCACAGCCACGGCCACCGTGTCCTGCTGGATCAGCCCAAGCCCGCTGTGCTGAGCTGGCCCAGCCATCGGCTCCCAGGGGCTCTGTGCCCAGCAGGGCTGTGGCTCCAGACCGGGCTGGCACTGGGACACAGCTCCCGAAGCTCCCCTGGCCCCAGGGATGGCCCTGCCCTGTCCTGCCCTGCTCCCAGCGCTGGCCCTGAGCTGGGGCTGACCTTCCCAGCCCAGGGTCCTGCACTGCTGTCCCAGCTCAGAGGCCCCTGTCAGGGTCACCCCGAGGACACAGATCAGTGACAGTCCCTTCCAGGGCTGCCACGAGCTGCCAGTGCCTCCATTCTCCACTGACATTCCGTGACATTTCCAGGACATGTTCCCTCCTCACGGGACACTGACCTCACAGAAGGCACCTGTTGTGGCACAGGTCAGAAAATCCTTCAGGCACCTGACTTGACTGTTTGCATTGGATTTTCCTGCAGAGCCAGCAGTGACCTGGAAGATTTTCTCATCCCAGCAGGAATCACCGCCTGAGTGATTCATGGAGCTGGATCTGGCCCCTTCCCTCTTCCCAGGAAACCAAGAGCTGCCAGCACAGCTCATCCTGCTGCTCCCAGACACTCACAGCTTTTGCTAATGGATCCATTTCTGATTTTCCAGTATTTTAAATCCAAGAACCACAAATATTCACAATACTTCAGTTCTGGTGTGAAATTATCCTGCTTTGAGGCAATAAATCCTGCTTGGGGCAATAAATCCAGGTTCCTTCCTCCAGTGCCTGGCAGTTCCTCTCTGGGAGCCAGGAATGGGGACACTGGGGATAAGGATGGGGACACTAGGGGCAGGGTTGGGGACTGCAGAGTGGGATAAGGACAGCAGGGGCAGAGATGGGAACAGCAGGAATGGGAATGGGGACACCAGGAGTGGAATGGGGACAGCAGGAGCAGGATGGGGTCAGCAGGACTAGAATTGGGACTTGCCGACCACACCCAGCTCCATCCCTCAGGATTCATTTCCCACTCTGTGTCCCATGTCCGAGGTGTCCCCAGGAAGGTTTGGCCACGTTGGGCTCCTGGAGGGGCAGTGGGATGGGGGGAAGGGTCAGGCCAGGCCTCATTGTGCCCAAAGGTCCTTGAGTGTCCCAAAATTGGGGCTCAGGATCTTGGAGAAGTTCCCTGGCCATGACATGGGCACGAGATGGCCGTGAGATGAGAGTGACCATGACACAACCACAACCCTGACCATGACATGATTTGGACCAAGAGATGACCATGGGTTGGCCATGGCAAAACCATGGCTTTGAGGTGACCCTGATGTGGTCGTGGCCATGAGATGACCATGAGGTGACCATGACATGATCATGAGATGACCATTACAGTGAGATGACCACAAGCATAAGATGATGGTGATCAGGAAATGACCATGACCATGAGATGGCTGTGACCATGAGATGACCACAAGATGACCTTGACACCACTATGGCCATGAAATACTGAAGGCTGTGAGATGACCATAACAGGATCTTGACCTAGAGGTGACCATGAGATGACCCCAACACACCATGGCTGTGTGCTGATCAAGACCATGAGATGATCATGACACAGCCATGGCTGTGAGATGATTGTGACCATGAGGTGACTGTGAGATGACCATTAGGTGACCATGACCATGAGGTAATGGTGATGACCATAACTGTAGGAAATAAGGAACGCCTTAGAGAATAAGGGCCTCTTCTATTTTTGTTAAATCCTGTTCACTATGTTCACTTTCATCCACCAAGAGGCACTCTGGGAAGGGCTCAGCTGCGGGTCAGATGGCCAGAGAGTGGGGTGGTGGTCACCTCGTGTGTGAGGCAGTGATGGGCTGGGGAGATGCGTGGACACCACATGATCAGAGAGCTGACTGGGTCAAGGGACACATCAACAGTGACACTGCAGTGACAGGCAGCCAATGTGGGCTTGTTTCAGTAAAGTTTGGGTTAAATTTCAGTTATGTTTGAATGACACAACATAAATGATGGGCCACCTAACCGGGGAAGGACAATTTAGCCAACCTGAGGAGCAAGCAGCAGCAGTCCCCAGGCAAGTATTCAATGAAGTTAAAAATTTTTGTTAAAAGCATTGGTCTATGTAGCAGATGGCAGCAATCCTAACTCAGAGTATACTAATATTAGGCAAGAGCCAGGAGAGACATACATGGAATTTATAGACCAGTTAAAACAAGCATTGGAAAAACAAATCCCTGATGATAGGACCAGCAACAAACTGTTAGAGACATTGGCAGTAGCTCATGGTAACTCTGAGTGTCCAAAGGTGTTGCACGCCCTGCCACGAGAAACACCACTGATGATCCTCCAGATGATCGAGGCGTGCAATCGTCTCGGGATGAATGTGGCAGTGGTACAGGCCCCGGTCATGGGGCAAGGAGTTGCAAAAGCCCTGGTGGCTGTGCAGTTTCCTTTTAAAGCCCACAATCACAGTACCAACCCACATGCTTTGCATTTCTGAAAAGACTGTCCACAGAGAAAAGGGAGATACGCAGTTCCTGGTCAAAACGAACCCCCGGCTAAACAATTTTCTTTTAAAGGCAATTTCCCCAGGCTGCCATCAAAAAAACTTGCACTGGAGCATGAGCCGGCCTCGTGCTGTAACAGAAATCCACAAGCTGATGATGCTGATGACCACCAGTGTTAGTAAAAGAGCCTGAAACAAATCAAATTTTAGGACCATTTCAATTAATAATTGGGGGAAGGGATACAGTTGTGTCTCCACAGATAGAGGACCTCGGTGGATACCAGCCAAAACCATCAAACCTTACCTACAGCCATTAAAGGACTGCCCACCAGAAAATTCCAGTACTCACAACTCCTAACAGCAAGTCTTTAGCGAACATAACACACCAGGAGACTTTATGATTATCTGTTCCCACCCCAAATAACCCCTCTTCAACATGGCTGGTAGGTCTGGCAATAGATGAGTGGCCAGTAAATAAAAAGGCCATCTGTAATATGCAAAGGAACAGTCCCATTGGTAAGCTGAAATACAATCCTGTAGATTTTTGAGACTTGTGGCCTTGCAGCCTTCCACATGCACCATTAGAGGCTCAAGAATTGGAACTGTTTGGCTCAGCTCGAATGGATTACTGCTTTACCTTTCATTATAGAAAAAGAGTTCAATTGGTAACATCTAATGGTGCTAAGCCCCAAATTGTAAAACCAGATGAACCAGCACTGTGGGATGTTTCTCCCCACCATCCAAGGTATAAAAATGAGAGCCTATGGTGCAATTATACCTCATGACATCCATCTAAATCGATGCCCCTTTGCAATTACCACCAGGCACGTTTCTTATTTGTGGGGACAGAGCATGGCCTGCCATTCCATCTCGTATTAAAGGCAGCCCATGTAGCCTTGGTAGGCTTGCTTTACTAACTCCCAATGTCACAACACTAATTGGCAATGACAAAAATAGGGAAATAAACCGCTTTGCACATCAGTTCCAATTCGACTGCACCAGTGAAATAGAATTTTGGAATAGAGGACAGAGGATTGTTGCCTCTGCTTTTGTACCGTGGGTAGGTGCTGCACAAGCAGTAACGCAATTAGGAAAATTAGGATGTTGGTTATGTAAATAAACCAATGCTACTTCTATCTCTAAATGACCTTTTAACAGATGTTGACAGCCTAAGACACACAACGTTACAAAACAGAGCTGCCATAGATTTCTTGCTGTTGGCACATGGATGCCAAGACCTCGAAGGCATGTGCTGCGTGAACCTTTCAGACCATAGTGAGTCTATACACAAAAGTATTCAAGTCCTCAAAGATGGGAGTCAAAAAGTTAAGAATTTATGATGACAAAGACTGGTTTGATGGACTCTTTAAAAGTTGGGAAATCAAGGGGTAGGTGTTGTCTATAATGAATACGGGGTTACTTATCTTCATAATTGTTGTCATTATACTGTGAGTTGTTCCTTGTCTGTTAGGATGTTTTTACAGAGTTCTACAAAAATCTTTCAGTTCTATTTTTACAGTTAAACAGAAAGGGAGAGATGTGGGAGTCAGCCTGACCAGTATCCCAGGACAGGCAACCATCACCAAAGAAAAATTATATCCCAACCCTAAACTTTGGGAGGCCTTTGTTTAAGTTGTGGTGACCTCAGAAGAATGTTATGAAGAGTTATGGGATTGCCTATGTTAATACCTCATGCATATTCCTAACCCTCATTTCCCAGTTAATTATCACCTCTCCCAGTTCCAGACTGTTCTCCCTTCCTTGTATCCCCATTGGCCCTCAGCTGATGCAATGTTCCACCCAACCTACCCCATTGGATCCTACCTTCCCTTACTCCACCTCTGCCCCACTTTCCCCTTTCCCCATTGGACCCTAAGCTCAACTCTACCCCCTCCCTTACCCCATATTTACACCTTGGACCTCCCTGTATCTTTGTCTTCAACCCCAGGCTCCTAAAGTGACCTTGTCCTCTCAGTTGTTGTATTTGGATTTTTGGGCCTCATCCCACATTTACTTTCATTATTAATAAATTTTTTTATGTTTCTGAGTTGTGGTTGTTGTTCCGTTCTTCTTTAATTTTTGCCACTTCTGCCCTGATATCCGCAAAGCCTAAAAAGGATTGTTGGGGACCACCCTCGACCCCTGATATGAGATGACCATGACAAAACTATGGCCATGAGATGACCATGACCATGAGATGACCATGACACAACCATCATCCTGAGATGACTATTACAGTGAGACGACAATGGACATGAGATGATGGGGATCAGGAGATGACCAAGAACAAGAAATAACCATGATGCAACCATGACTGTGAACGAGATGATGGAGATCAGGAGATGACCATGAGGTGACCACAATATGACCACTGCTATGAAATAATTGTGGCCACAGGATGACCATGACCATGAGATGATGGCGATAAGGAGATGACCATGACCATGAGATGACCATGACCATGAGGTGACCATTACTGAGAGTTGACCATGAAGATGAGATGATGGATATCAGGAAATAAATGACCATGACTGTGATGATGACATGACTGTGACTGTGAGATGACCAAGAGACGGCCATGACCATGAGAGGACTGTGACCATGAGATGATGATGACACAGCCATGTGGTGCCCAGGATCATGTAGTGACCATGAGATGACCATGACACAACCATGGCCATGAGGTGATCAAGAAATGTCCGTGACTGTGACCATGACATGCTGACAACTGTGAGATGACCATGGGCATGAGGTATTGTGACCAAGAGATGACCACGGCATGCCCGTGACCATAACATGATCCTGGCCATGAGGTGACCATGAGCATGAGATGATGGTGCTTAGGAGATGACCATAAGATGACCATGAGTGACCATGAGTGAACATGAGCTGGCCTTGAAGATGACCATGAGATGACCATGACCCGGCCATGGTCTGGATCTCCTCAGATCCTGTCACTCACCTCCCGCTTATTATGAATGGGAAACAACAGTCTCAATATTCAGCAAAATTTAGATTGCTTTATTTGATAGAGACGGAGCATGCAGCGATGGGGAATGTGAGGGGTCACCGTCCACTCCACGCTCCACCAAACCCTATTTTGTAGCGTCTTCTTATACTGTGATTTCTCGTTGTAATCAGTAATTTTTAGTATTTTGCTGTCATAATTTGGGCAGGTAAGCAGTGGTGGTCGAAGAAGCATCTGCATCCAAACTCACAAAGCCTCTGGGCGATAGTCAGTCTCACAGATAACCATCTGGTCTTTGTAGACAACCACCAGGGAAATCTGCAAGTCTGGTCCTTGAGAGAGGCAGCACTGATCAAACAAAGGCAGGAAGGGCTATCCAAAAGTGTGATTTTGCAAGCTGGCAGTTGATGTAACTTATTTGGAAAACATAACATACGTAAAATAACATAACATAACATAACATAACATAACATAACATAACATAACATAACATAACATAACATAACATAACATGGTGATTTAAAACAGAATGATTTAATCATATATATTTCTTTATCTAGTGTCCATGCTTCACTTCAGAACATAGCATTCTGGCTCATACAAACCCCAATATTTTATGATTAACACATATCTTTTATTAATTATCACAATTTCCCCACTTCTTTTCTTTTATCCCATTGATTCATGTGTTGGCTACAAATTTTGACAGGACTTCTTGTACTAGATTTAATTCACTCACTGCCATTAGTTTTGTTGCCTTCTCAGGGTCTATTGGTATTGTAGCAACTTGCATTCCTTGAACCACCGACTGGATTAGTCGAATGAAGCATGGAACAAGACAAGGGATGAACAGTACTCCTAATAATGCACATGTTAACATAAAACCTAATTCCTTCCACCAATCTCCCCCCAACAGGTTATTCCACCAATTATCATTAAACACAGAGTTCCAGGTTTATACAGGTACATGGGCTATTTGTTATATTTCTTCTACAATTTTAGTAATTACTTCACCATTATCATCAATTTCTATGCAGCATTCAGAATTATTGAACTTCCCACACACTCCCCCTTCTTCAGCTAACAGATAGTCCAGGGCTCGTCGATTTTGATATACTGCTGCTCTAGTTTGGGTAAGTTGTTTAGCTATCAATTCCATTGCTCGGGCTGTTTGCTTGGAAGTAATTTCTACTAGGCCTTGTAGCCTGATAATTCTATTTATCATATAAATTGGAGTGAGATAGCCCCAGCTTCCATCTTGAGCCCCATAGTACTCAGTAATTTGTTCTGGGGGCCATTCATCATCCTTCCAGATTTGTGTTCCCCCTATGGATGGGCTCTTTTTGTTTGCAGGCAAAGTTTCATACAAGGGAACTCCTAACACTTGATTGTCTTTCTCTTCTGGTAATGTAAAAACTGCAGGCTGGATAATCCCTCAGGTACATGTCCCTCTCCATCTGTTTGGTAGGGTATTAGAAGCTCTTTTCCTGCAGATCCAAAATATTCCGTCTGGGACTTTCCAGCTTAGCTGAACTGATTCAGGTCGTTGCCAATAGATTCTTACACTATTCTTATTATACCAGCAGAGTCCTGTAAAATTGTTCTTTATACAATTACCCTTACTTAGCTTTCCTCGATATTTTTTTAGAGTTTTGGGCCACCAAGACTGATTGCTTGCATTTGTAGTCAGGAGAGTCTTACAGGGGGTGTGCCCCACATCTTGGGTAAAGTTAGTTCCCTGACGTGTTATAGATGCTTCTCCTGTTACCTCATGACTTAGAACCCACCCTTCAGGTCTATTGACTCCCCTCAATATTTCTGTTTGATTCCACTGTAATAAATGATCTGGGCCTAATCCCTCCCCCCTCCATGACCATTGTTCAGTCATCTGCATTCCTCCACAGTGATCCAACAGTGACTTCAGTTCAGTTCAGTAGTAATTTCTCACATTAATTCCACAAATAAATTCTTTCCCAAGGGGGGTAAGTTCCGTTCACTGAGTTGTTGTTTTATTTTCTCATACAAGTTAAAATTTCCCCCACAGTTTATCCTTGTTCCTCTGAACACTTTAGTTGTATTTTTTATCAATTCCTCCTTGTAGTGATCTCGCACCTGATCTGAATATCCCCACATACCTTCTTTTGGGAAGCAGAGGTGCGTCTCTCCTACTGGGCAACTTTGGTATGCTGATGGAGCCCACCCTCCTTTTCCCAAATTCGTGGCCACCCAATAACTTTTTCCCATAATAGTACACGATTCCAGCTTGTGCTGATTCTAGCAGGAATTGATGTGTGTGGAAGGCAAGGGTGGATACCGTGCATCCCCGTACCCAATTGTCTGGTGACACTTGGAACAAGCATCAGCATTATTTCCTTTTATCATCATTAGCAATAGGATGACTCCCATGACCATTTTCATCCCTCTGCCTCCCTCAAGGCCTATGGGGTTGCTGCCAGTAGCCGAGGTTTGTTTGATCTTCTCGGCAGCAGGGAATATGTCCTGGGCTCTCCCACTTTGTCTTTCTCTTTTGGTAGTGTTTCTTAATTTTGTCCCAAATTTAGCTTTAACATTCCAGTACGAGGTACAGCAGTGACAGCTCGGTATACACAACCCTTCCGACACTCTATTGCCAAAACCTCTGCTCTGGCTTTCTCTTTTCCTCTTGTTCCATTCTCAAATAACTCCCACCAGTTATGATCATCAATTTCGATTTTTCCTCGTGCTGATAGGGTATTTAGCACCTTAACAGTTTCCTTCTGTTCCTTTCTTCTACACTGAACAAATTATGTGAATGGGAGATACCCACCATAGGGATGAGACCACCACAGCTCAGGACAATATGGACAACTCTTTTTGATGAAGGGGTTACAATCACACCTGGCTTCAGGACAGGTGACTTTCAGTCCTGACTGGGAGACCTTCGAGACAAATTGATCCGGTGCCGACATCGAGAGCTCTGGATTTGCCCTTTGAGGTCTCCAGGCTCGGATGTCACTGCCCAACCTGCAGTAGGAGGGGTTACAGGACCCTGGACTCTACTCACATGTGTCCATCCCTTTTCAGGTGTCCTCACAGCTGTTTCAGTTGTTAACAGAACCAAATACAGTCCTTCCCATTTTGGATCTAGATTTTCTTCTTTAATTAACACAGGTTGTCGTGGCCAAATCTTATCTATGGCAAATCTTAGAGGGACGGTTTGAGCTAAAATTCCCCTCTCCATTAATACTTGTAAATTTTTATTGATTATTATTATGTAATTGTGGAGGGAAGTGTCCTGAACTAAAGCTGGATCAAGTTGTTCTCCTTTAGGGTCAGGCATACCATACAGCATTTCATATGGTGAAATCTCTGTTCTTGAATTTGGCATTGTTCGTATATTAGACAGGGCTAGTGGGAGGCACTTTGTCCATGGCATTTTAGTCTCAATCATTAATTTTGACAGCTGTTGTTTCAATGTTTGATTCATCCTTTCAACCCTGCCAGAACTCTGAGGGTGCCAAGGTGTGTGATACTCCCAGCTGATGCCCAGGGCCGGGGTCAGTGACTGCAGCACCTTTGATGTAAAGTGCGTCCCCTGCTCTGAGTCTATGGCTCGAACCAGGCCATACCTTGGGATTATGTGTTCCAACAATATTTTGGCTGCCACTTGTGATGTGGCTCTAGCTGCAGGGTATGCCTCTACCCAGTGGGTTAATTTGTTACTATTACTAGTAAATAGTTCCATCTTCCTATATATGGGAATTCTGTAAAATCTATTTGTATTCTTTCAAAGGGTGTGTAAGCAAATTTCCATTCTCCTGATGGACCTTGTAGCATAACTTTTAATTAATTTTGTGAACAAGTTAACCAAGTCTGGATGCTCTGCTTTGCAATATCAAAAATGGCAATGCATCCAAACAAATTTAAATATTGGTCTTCTAGCACTCTGGTTCCAAAATGAGTTCGTTGATGTAATTGTTCAGTAATTTGTCTGGCCTGGGTTTTGAGTAAACTTTCCCTGCCATCTGGTTAAACCTATTAATTCTCCTGCAGTTCTGCCCTGAACTTCTTTATCGTTTCTTTTTACTGAAGAGTAATTGTCCACACAATCACATTCTATATTTTCTCCTGGTTCCTCATATAGGAATTGTGCAGGACTTTGAGCAGTTGCTGCTTTTAGCTCTAAGTCTGGGGAAGTGATTAGAATAGCTTCATATTTTAATATTCGGGTATCAGTTAACCATTTCTTGGCTTTTTGATTCAGAATTCCCCTCACATTATGGGGGTGTGGACCACTAGGGTCTCCCCAAAGGTGACTTTTCAGGCTTCTTCCATTAAAAGTGCTGTGGCCACTGGGGCCTGCAGACATGTGGGCCAACCCCGGCTGACAGGGTCGAGCAGTTTAGAATAAAATCCCACTGGCTTTCGACTGCCTGCCCATTCCTGGGTGAGTACCCCATATGCTGTTTGATCAGAGGTGTTTACAAATAACTGAAATGGTCTCTCCAAGTCTGGGAGACTGAGTGCAGGGGCTTGAATTAAAGCTTGTCTGACCTTTTCTAAACTTTTGTCATCCTCCTCTGCCCATTTCAGGCGATTACTGGTAAGTTTTTATATAGAAATTTCACTTTCTCACTAAATCCCTCTATTCATTGATGACAGTATCCCAGCAGTCCCAACATTTTCCTCACTTCTTTTTTAGTCTTTGGAGGTCCCAGGCTTAGTTATCCAAACACTCTGTTAGGATCCAATTTCTTTTTCCCTTTACTTAACCAATGACCTAAATATTCTACTTCTGCTTCTGTGAATTGCAATTTAGCTTTGCATATCTTCAAACCCTGCTGTCCTAAAAAGTTTAAAAGTCATATAGTCCCATTTCTAGTAGATTTCTGGTCTTTTTCTGCTATTAATAGATCATCTACATATTGTAACCATTTCACCCCTTCTGGTAGCTCAAAAGATTGCATTAATTCTTCTAGGGCTGCCCAAAGACATTGGGGGATTCTGTAAAGCCCTGAGGCAATACTGTCCAACGCAGTTGTCGTTTCCTGCCTTTATCAGGATATTCCCATTCAAAGGCAAAGCAATCTCTGCTACTTTCCTCTAACGGGCATGCCCAGAAGGCATCTTTTAGATCTATTACACTATACCAAGTGTAGCCAGGGGACAGCTGGCTTAAGAGTGTGTAAGGGTTTGCTCCTATAGGAAATTTGATGACAGTTCGCTGATTTATAGCCCTCAAATCCTGTACCAATCTGTAATTCCCGTCTGTCTTTTTGACAGGCAGAATAGGAGGATTATGTGGGGACATACATGGTTCTGAAATCTCTTGTTGCAAAAGGTTTTCTATGAGAGGCTTAAGGTCCCGTCTCCCTTCTAATGATATTGGATATTGACAAACTCGGATTGGCAAATCAGGATCAGTGATTTTCACTTTGATAGGTTTCATTTTTAATTTCCCTATTTCCCCAGTGATGTACCACACCTCAGGACATATTTGTTCCTCATCTTTTTGGTTAAGGCATAAATTTTAAGTTGCCCTCGGGATACTTCAATTTTCAAATCCAATGCTATTATTAAATCCTTCCCCAATAAATTATTTTTTGTCTCTGACAGTAACAGCAGATCATTTAATCTATTTTTTAATAGGGTCTGTATTTATACATTTTTAATAACAAGGATCCGAAACGGCTTACCCGGCGCTTTCTTAAGGGGGTCCCAGGTGGCTCTCAGAGGGCTCCGGGGGATCGCAGAGGGGATCCAGAGGGATCCAGAGGAATTCTGTGGAATTCCCCGTCGTTCCCCCCACCTACCGCGCTCCCTCGGTCACTTTCACTTTCCTCTTCGAACCTGAGAGACCGGGACCTACCCGGCGCCGGGTGACGTCACTCAGATGTCGGGCTGCCATTGGCGGACAGGAAATAGCGCCGCCAATGGCGAGGCAGGAGGCGGCTCTGAGGGCGGGGCCACAGCTGGGGCGGGGCCAGACTGGGTCAGGTCCGGGCGGGCTCGAAGCGGAGCGGCGCCATGGCTGCAGCGCTGGGGCTGCACTTGGGGCTCCTGGGGCTGCTCTTGGCGGGGCCGGGGGGCGCGACGAAAGGTGAGTGGGACCCTTGAAATCGCGACCCCCCTGAACGTCCGTTTCCGGGCACCAGGAAACCCCTAAACCTTCATTCCCGGGTAGGGGAACGCCTGGAATCCGCATTTTGGGTCCTGTGACCCCCCCTTAATCCCCTTCCCCAGCACCAAGACCCCCCTGTACCCCCATTTCTGGGCATGGGGACTCTTTTGAGTACCAATTTCCGGGCACCGGGACACTCCTGAACCCCCTCATCTGGCCCCGGGACCCCCTTAAACCCTCATTCCTGGGGATCAGGATTCCTTTGAACCCCGAATCGCAGACCGGCAAACGCCCTGAACTTCCATTTCCGGGCACCGGGAACCCCCTTAACCTTCATCCTCGGGTACGGGAACCCCCCCCCCCCCCCCCCCGCCTATTTTGGGTCCTATGACCCCCCCATCCCCTTCCCCGGTTTCAGGACCCCCCTGTACCCCCATTCCTGGGCACGGGGACCCCCATGAGCACCAATTTCCCGGCACCGGGATCCCCCTGTACCCCCTTATCTGGCACCGGCACCCCCATGAACCCCCATTCCTGGGGATCAGGATCCCTTTGAACTCCGAATCGCGGATCGGGAAGCCCCCTGAACTTCCATTTCCAGGTACTGGGATCCCCCTAAACTTCATTCCCGGGTACGGGAAACACTCCATCGCCCCATTTTGGGACCTGTGACCCCCCCCCCCCCAAGCCCTTTCCCGGTATGAGGACCCCCCTGTACCCCCTTAACTGGCATCAGCACTTCCCTGAACCATTCCTGGGGATCAGGATCCCTTTGAACCCCGAATTGCAGACCAGGAACCCCCCTGAACCCCCCTTCCTGGGCACCGGCACCCCCTAAACTTTCATTCCCAGGCAGGAAAACTCCCCTGAATCCCCTGTTTGGGTCCTGTGATTCCCATACACTTCCCCAGCACCAGGACCCCCCTGGAACCCCTTATCTGGCACCGGGGCCCCCCTGAATCCTCATTCCTGGGGATCAGGATCCTTTAAACCCCGAATCGCAGCATGGGAGCCCTTCTGACCCCCATTCCTGGGCACTGGGACATCCCTGAATCTCCATTTCCGGGCCTGGGACCCCCCCTGCACCTCATTTTCCGGCATCCCGCTTTTCCCAGGCCCCATTCCCGCCCTTTTCCTTGATCTTTGGACCTCCTAGGATTCCCAACTTTAGTGTCCCCCCCCGTTTTCCACTGCAAATGCTTCCCAAAATGGCGTCCCAGAGGGTCCCCGGTGTCCCAGGGCTCTCAGGAGGGTCGCAGCGGGGATCCAATGGGATCCAGATGAACTCCCTGGAATTCCCCCTTTCCCCCATCCCCTCCCCCACCGCTCTCCCTCGGTCTCTTTCCTGTCTCCCAGGCTGAGCCTTCATGATGCACTCGCCTCTCCCATCCCCAGACCCCCCTTTCCCGTGACCCAGGGACCCCCTGGCCCCCCATTCCTGCCTTTCCCAGCTCCCAGGGCCCCCATTCCCTCAACACCGGGGACCTCTGGACCCTCTTTCCTGGGCACAGGGACCCCCTGGATCCCCCATCCCGCCTCTCCCCGACCTTTCCTTGAACCTTGGACCCTTCCCGGCTCTCCCCGTTCTCCTTCCTGCCCCCCCAATCTCTGCATCCCCCCCGTTCTTCACCTCCTTCTCCTCCTGCAGGGGGTCCCAGGGCTCCAGGAAGGTCCCTGGGGGGTCGTGGAGGGTCCCAGGGAGGATTCTGGACTTTGGGATGCGCCTGAATTTCCTGTCCTGGGCACTGGTGCACCCTGCACTCCCTTATCCAGTACCAATCCCCACTACACTCCCTTTCCCATCTATCCCACCCTCTCCAGCCTCAGACTCCCCTTTTCCTTGACCCTGAGACCTCCTGGACCCCCATTCCTGCTTCTCTCAGTCCCAGCCCTGATTTCTGTCTGCATTAAGGACCTCTGAGCCCCCCATTCCAGCCATGCCAAGTATGCCCACCTTGTGACCCCCTTTCCTTATCACTGGAGCCTCCTGGACCCCCTTTCCTGGGCACAGGGATCCCCTGGAACCCCCATCCCACCTCTCCCAGTCTTTGTATCCCCCTTTTTTTTGACACTGGGAGTCCCCTGAGCCCCCATTCCTGGACTCTGGGAGTCCCCTGAGCCCCAATTCCTGGACACTGGGTCCCCATGCATCCCATTCCCGGCTCTCCCGGTTCCCCTTTCATTGATCCATGTCCCCCTCAATCCCCCCAAATCTCTGTGTCCCCCCAGTTCTCCACTCTCTGCGTTACCTGTCTGTGGCGGTGTCAGAGCCCAGCCCGGGGATCCCCCAGTTCATGATCATTGGGTACCTGGATGGGATCCCCTTCGTGCGCTATGACAGCGAGCGGGGCCGGGCAGAGCCGCTGACACAGTGGATAAAGGATGGAGTCGAGCCGGGATATTGGGATGAGGAGACCCAGATCTGTGAGCAGAACCAGCACGTGGATGCCAGGAGCCTTTATATACTGCGGGACCGGTACAACCAGAGCAGGGGTGAGTGGGGGCATCTGTGGGGCTGGGATAGATCTGTGGGGCTGGGATAGATCTGTGGGTTGGGTTGTGGATCCGTGGGGCTGGGGTGTGGATCCATAGGGCCTGAATGTGGATTCACAGGGCGCCAAGGGGCTGAGTTGGGGATCCATTAGGTTGGTATGGGATATCTTGTGATCCATGGGTGTGAGTGGGGATCCCCGGGGTTGGGATGGGATCTGTGGGGTTGGGTTGGGATCCATGGGTTGGGATGTGGATCCATGGGGTTAGGATGAAGCTCTCTGGGTCTCCATCAGACTCTGAGGCTCCATAGGGTTGGAATGGGGCTCTGTGGGGCTGGGACACAATTCCATGGGTCTCTGTGGGTACAATCCCCCCAGGTCTCCACACGTGGTTGCGAGTGTCTGGCTGTGACCTCCTGTCTGACGGGAGCATCCGTGGATCCTACCAGGATGGCTACGACGGGTGGGATTACATCTCCTTGGACCTGGGATCTGGGAGATTGGTGGCGGCCGACAGCGCTGCTGAGATCACCAGGAGGCTCTGGGAACATGAGAACGTGGCTGAGAGGTGGAGAAATTACCTGGGGCACGAATGCCCGGAATGGCTCCAGAAATACGTCGGATATGGGCAGAAGGAGCTGGACCGCAAAGGTGGGAGCAGAATCCCTGTGGGAATGTGGGCTATGGAAGATTTGGGACCATGGGAATTCCATGGACAGGTCTCACCCCATCCCATTCCAGTGGGAATTCCATGGACAGGTCTCACCCCCATCCCATTCCAGTGGGAATTCCATGGACAGGTCTCACCCCCATTGCATTCAAGTGGGAATTCCAGGGAAAGATCTCACCCCCATCCCATTCCAGTGGGAATTCCATGGACAGGTCTCACCCCCATCCCATTCCAGTGGGAATTCCACAGACAGGTCTCAGCCCCATCCCATTCCAGTGGGATTTCCAGGGAAAGATCTCACCCCCATCCCATTCCAGTGGGAATTCCATGGACAGGTCTCACCCCCATCCCATTCCAGTGGGAATTCCAGGGAAAGATCTCACCCCCATCCCATTCCAGTGGGAATTCCATGGACAGGTCTCACCCCCATCCCATTCCAGTGGGAATTCCAGGGAAAGATCTCACCCCCATCCCATTCCAGTGGGAATTCCATGGACAGGTCTCACCCCCATCCCATTCCAGTGGGAATTCCACAGACAGGACTCAGCCCCATCCCATTCCAGTGGGAATTCCAGGGAAAGATCTCACCCTCATTCCCTTCCAGTGGGAATTCCACAGACAGGACTCACCACCATCCCATTCCAGTGGGAATTCCATGGACAGGTCTCACCCCCATTGCATTCAAGTGGGAATTCCAGGGAAAGATCTCACCCCCAACCCATTCCAGTGGGAATTCCATGGACAGGTCTCACCCCCATCCCATTCCAGTGGGAATTCCAGGGAAAGATCTCACCCCCATCCCATTCCAGTGGGAATTCCATGGACAGGTCTCACCCCCATCCCATTCCAGTGGGAATTCCACAGACAGGACTCAGCCCCATCCCATTCCAGTGGGAATTCCAGGGAAAGATCTCACCCTCATTCCCTTCCAGTGGGAATTCCATGGACAGGTCTCACCCCCATCCTATTCCAGTAGGAATTCCATGGTTGAATCTCACCCCTGTCCCATTCTCATGGAATTCCAGGGGCAGATTTTACCACCATCCCATTCCAACCCGAATTCCAGGGACAGATCTCACCCCCATCCCATTCCAGTGGGAATTCCATGGACAGATCTCACCCCTGTCCCATTCCCAAGGAATTCCATGGGTACATTTTAACCCCATGCCATTCCAATCTGAATTCCATGGGCAGTTCTCACCCACATCAATTTCCAGTGGGAATTCCATGGGCAGATGTGTCCTCTATCTCGTTTTACTGGCAATTCCATGTCCAGATCTCACCCCCATCCTATTGCAGTAGGAATTCCATGGACAGGTCTCACCCCCATCCCATTCAAGTGGGAAATCCATGGGCAGATCTCACCCCTGTCCCATTCCCATGGAATTCCATGGGCAGATTTAAACCCGTCCCATTCCAGTGGGATTTCGATGGGCAGTTCTCACCCATCCCATTCCAGTGGGAATTCCAGGGTGTCCTGGTTTTGGGCAAATTTGGGGGAAAACCTCCAGAAGGAGCCCCCAGACAGCAAACCCCACGACTCCTCCCCCCCACCCCACCGGGTTTGGGAAGAATTTCCTCAGAGAAGAGTGGGAGAAAAAACCTGTTTATTTAACAAGCAAGACACTCCCCAGCACAGGGAAAAAAGACAACACCAGATGACAAAAAAACTCTTTCACCGTTCTGAAGGGATGACAAAGTCAGTCTCTCTGGCGAGTGGTCGCTCAGTTATCAGTCTCTGGCGCTGGGGATGACTGCTGCAGGTGACAGAGTGTAGACTCCCGGTGTTTCTTGGGGTTTCCCAGGTCCCCGTCTGGAACAGGTTCAGATGGTATTCAGGAGAGGGAGGGGACGGGGTGGAAGAGAAAACAGTCCAGGGAAAAAGTTGGACTGCCTAGCTGAACTAACTAATAAGCAAAAAGCAAGGGCAAAGCGAAGGAAAGAAAAAGAGGCAGAAGCGAGCAAGCAAGCAAGCAGGCAAGCAGGCAAGCAAACCGAGCTAAAACCTCTCCTAAACATAGACCATGGGGGAGGTGAGCCGGCTGATAACAGGACAAAACAAAGCTTCACTCTCAGAGTCAGTCCTGGAAGCACAGGACATAATACCAAACATAATCAGGACACACGATTGGAGATACGAACACCATAACATCACCCTAGGACACAGGGACAGATCTCACCCACATCCCATTCCACTGGCAACTCCATGGGTGAATCTCACCCCTGTCCCATTTTCATGGATTTCCAGGGGCAGATTTTACCACCATCCCCTTCCAGTGGGAATTTGTGGGGCAGATCTCACCCCGTCCCATTCCCATGAATTTCCATGGGCAGATTTCAACCCCATCCCGTTCCAATCTGAATTCCATGGGCAGATCGCACCCCATCCATTTCCAGTGGGAATTCCAGTGGTAGATCTCTCCCCCGTCCCATTTTACTGGGAATTCCATGTCCAGATCTTAACCTTATCCCATTCCTGTGGGAATTCCATGAGTAGAGGTCACCCCATCCCATTCCCATAGAATTCCATTGGCAGATCTCTCTCTCATCCTAATATAGTGGGAATTCGATGGGCAGATGTCTTCTCCATCTGATTCCAGTGGAAATTCCATGGGGAGATGTCATCCCCATCCCATTCCAGTGGAAATTCCAGGGCCAGATCTCACCCATGGACTCAATCGAATTCCATGCATGTATCTCACCGTTATCCCATTCCAGAGCCCCCTGATGTCCATGTGTCTGGAAAAGAGGAACACGGGACGCTGATCTTGTCCTGCCACGCGTACGGATTCTACCCCAGCTCCATCGCAGTCAACTGGATGAAGGGGGATGAAATCTGGGATCAGGAGACGGAGTGGGGCGGGATCGTTCCCAACAGTGACGGCACCTTCCACACCTGGGCCAGGATCGAGGCGCGGCCGGAGGAGCGGGAGCAGTACCGGTGCCGGGTGGAGCATCCCGGAATGTCAGAGCCCGGGATCTACGCTTGGGGTGAGGCTGGGAATGTGGAATGTGGGAATTGGGAATTTGGAATTCCCAAATGGGGATTCCCCTCCCTCTCCTCACCATCCTGCTTTTCCCAGACCCGACTTCTGGCGGGAATCTCGTTGTGGTGGTTGCTGTGTCCATCGCTGCCATCATCATCCTCATTGCCCTCATTGGATTCATTGTCTGGAAGCGCCAATCCGGTAACACACGGGATGGGGGCCAGGAAGGGGCACGGATCCACCCGGCACTGTTCTGGGAATCCTGTGCCACCAACACTGATCCCACTGGTTTTTTCAGAGGGAGGAGGGACAGGACTGGATACAACATAGCAGCTGGTGAGTACCAGTGGTGGATCCAGCTCTGGATCCCCTCTTTGTGGATCCTAGGATGGACCCTGGGGTTAATCCCAGTGTGTGATCCATGCTGGAATCTCATGGATCTTCTCTTTCTGCAGGACAAGATGTGGGAACCAACGGCTTGAATGCAGGTACAGAGCGGGATCAGGGTGAGATTCCAAAAGGGGATTGTGGCAGGATGGACAGATTGGGATCATGGAGGAATTCCGGATCAGAGCAGGATCAGATGGAATTGTGGAGTGGGATAGGGGCTGGATTTTGGAATGGGATCATGTGGGAATGATGGAGCGGGATTGATGTGGGATGGATGGATGGATGGATGGATGGATGGATGGATGGATGGATGGATGGATGGATGGATGGATGGGGCAGGATCAGGGAGGGATTCCCTTGTGTGATGGGTGTGGGATGGGGCAGGTCTGGGAAGGGATCAGGTGAGATTCCGGAGCAGTTTGTGCTCTCCATGGGCTCCAGCCAGGTCCATCCTGTGGGATGCAGACAGGGATAGGGTGGCACCGTGACACTTTCTCATCCCAGCAGGAATCACCGCCTGAGCGATCCGTGGAGCTGGATCCGGCCCCTTCCCTCTTCCCAGGAAACCAAGAGCTGCCAGCAGAGCTCATCCTGCTCCTCCCACACACCCACAGCTTTTGCTAATGAATCCATTTCTGATTTTCCAGTGTTTTGAAGCCTGGAACCACAAATATTCCCAACACTTTAGTTCTGCTGTGAAATTATCCTGCTTTGGGGCAATAAATCCTGCTTGGGGCAATAAATCCTGCTTTGAGCAATAAATCCGAATTCCCTCCTCCAGTGTCTGGCAATTCCTCTCTGGGAGCCAGGAACGTGGATGGGGACACTGGGGACAAGGATGGGGGGACAGCAGGGACAGAGATGGGAACAGCAGGAATGAGAATGGGGACACCAGGAAGAGCATTTGAACACCAGGAATGGGAATGAGGACACAGGAGCACCATGGGTACACCAGGAACAGGATGGGGACAGCATGAGCAGGATGGTGACAGCAGGATTGGAATTGGGACTTGCCAGCCACATCCAGCTCCATTCCCCAGGATTCATTTCCTGCTCCGTGTCCCACGTCCAAGGTGTCCCCAGGAGGGTTTGGCCACGTTGGGCTTCTGGAGGGGCAGTGGGATGGGGGGAGGGGTCAGGCCAGGCCTCATTGTCCCCAAAGGTCCTTGAGTGTCCCAAAATCGGGGCTCAGGATCTTGGAGAAGTTCCCTGGCCATGACACGAGCATGAGATGGCCGTGAGATGAGAGTGACCATGACACAACCACGGCCCTGCCCATGAGATGATTTGGACCAAGAGATGATCATGGGTTGGCCATGGCACAACCCTGGCCTTGAGGTGACCCTGATGTGGTCATGGCCATGAGATGACCATGAGGTGACCATGACATGATCATGAGGTGACCATTACAGTGAGATGACCGTGAGCATAAGATGATGGTGATCAGGAAAGGACCATGACGATGAGATGGCCGTGACCATGAGATGACCACAAGATGATGGTGACAATGAGATGACCACAAGATGACCTTGACACCACCATGGCCATGAAATACTGAAGGCTGTGAGATGACCATGACAGGATCTTGACCTAGAGGTGGCCATGAGATGACCCCAACACACCATGGCTGTGTGCTGATCAAGACCATGAGATGATCATGACACAACCATGGCTGTGAGATGATTGTGACCATGAGGTGGCTGTGAGATGACCATTAGGTGACCATGACCATGAGATAATGGTGATGACCATAACTGTAGGAAATAAGGAACGCCTTACAGAATAAGGACCTTTTCTATCTTTGTTAAATCCTGTGCACTTCCGTTCACTTTTATCCACCAAAAGGCACTCTGGGAAGGGCTCAGCTGCGGGTCAGATGGCCAGAGAGTGGGGTGGTGGTCACCTCGTGTGTGAGGCAGTGATGGGCCGGGAAGATGCATGGACACCACAGGATCAGAGAGCTGATTCTGTGAAGGGACTCGTCAACAGCGACAGCGCAGTGACAGGCAGCCAATGCGGGCTTGCTTCAGTAAAGTTTGGGTTAAGTTTCAGTTAAGTCTGAATGACACAGCCAGAGCAGCATTAATGATGGACCACCTAACTGGGAAAGGACAATTTAGCCAACCTGAGGAGCAAGCAGCAGCAGTCCCCAGGCAAGTACGTGGTGAAGTTAAAGATTTTTGTTTAAAGCATTGGTCCATGTACCAGATGGCAGCAATCCTAACTTGGAGTATACTAATATTAGGCAAGAGCCAGGAGAGACATACATGGAATTTATAGATCGGTTAAAACAAGCATTGGAAAAACAAATCCCTGATGCTAGGACCAGGGACAAGCTCTTAGAGACATTGGCAGTAGCTCATGGTAACTCCGAGTGTCCAAAGGTGTTGCACGCCCTGCCATGAGAACCACCACCAATGATCCTCCAGATGATCGAGGCGTGCAATCGTCTCGGGATGAATGTGGCAGCAGGACAGGCCCAGGCCATGGGGCAAGGAGTTGCAAAAGCCCTGGTGGCTGTGCAGTTTCCTTTTACAACACCACAATCACAATAACAACCCACTTGCTTTCGATGTGTTCCACAGGGACATTTCTGAAAAGACTGTCCACAGAGAAAAGGGAGATACCCAGTTCCTGGTCAAAACCAACCCCAGGCTAAACAGTTTTCTTCTAAAGGCAATTTCCCTAGGCAACCACAAAAAAAACTTCCATCAGAGCGCGAGCCGGCCTCGCGCTGTGACAGAAATCCACAAGCTGATGATGCTGATGACCATCAGTGTTAGTAAAAGAGCCTGAAACAAATCAAATTTTAGGATCATTTCGATTAATAACTGGGGGAATGGATGGGGTTGTTTCTCCACAGATAGAGGACCTCGGTGGTACCAGCCAAAACCATCAAACCTTACCTACAGCCATTAAAGGACGACCCACCGGAATGTTCCAGTACTCCCAACTCCTAACAGCGAGCCTTTAGTGAACATAACACACCAGGAGACTTTATGTTTATCTCTTGCCACCCCAAATAACCCCTTTTCATCATGGCTGGTAGGTCTGGCAATAGATGAGTGGCCAGTAAATAAAAAGGCCATCTGTAATATGCAAAGGAACAGTCCCATTGGTAAGCTGAAATACAATCCTGTAGATTTTTGGGACTCGTGGCCTCTCAGCCTTCCACATGCACCATTAGAGGCTCAAGAATTGGAACTGTTTGGCTCAATTCAAATGGATTACTGCAATAGCTTTCGTTATGGATAAAGAATTCAATTGGTAAGATGTAATGGTACTAAGTATTCAAGTCCTCAGAGAGAGAGTCAAAGAGTTACAAATTAATGATGACAAAGACTGGTTTGATGGAGTCTTTAAAAGTTGGGGAATCAAGGAGTGCGTGTTGTCCATAATGAAAACGGGGTTACTTATCTTCATAATTGTCATTTTGTAGTGTTAGTTTTTCCTTGTCTGTTAGAATGTTTCTACAGAGTTTTACAAAAATCTTTCAGTTCTATTTTTACTGTTAAGCAGAAAGGGGGAGATGTGGGGGTCAGCCTGACCAGTATCCCAGGACAGGCAACCATCACCAAAGAAGAATGATATCCCAACCCTAAACCTTGGGAGGCATTTGTTAAGTTGTGGTGACCCCAGAGGAATGTTAGGAAGAGTTATGGGATTGCCTATGTGAATACCTCATGCATATTCCTAACCCTCATTTCCCAGTTAATTATCACCTCTCCCAGTTCCAGAATGTTCTCCCTTCCTTGTATCTCCATTGGCCCTCAGCTGATGCAATGTTCCACCCAAGCTACTCCATTGGATCCTACCTTCCCTTACTCCACTTCTGCCCCACTTTCCCCTTTCCCCATTGGACCCTAAGCTCAACTCCACCCCCTCTCTTACCCCATGTTTACACCTTGGACCTCCCTGTATCTTTGTCTTCAACCCCAGGCTCCTAAAGTGACCTTGTCCTCTCGGTTGTTGAATTTGGATTTTTGGGCCTCATCCCACGTTTCCTTTCATTATTATTAAAGTGTTTTATGTTTCTGAGTCGTGGTTGTCGTTCCGCTCTTCTTTAATTTTTGCCATTTCTGCCCTGATATCTGCAGTGCCTAAAAAGGATTGTTGGGGACCACCCTTGACCCCTGATATGAGATGACCATGACAGAACTATGGCCATGAGGTGACCATGACACAACCATCACCTTGAGATGACCATTACAGTGAGATGACAATGGACATGAGATGATGGGGATCAGGAGATGACCATGAGGTGACCACAATATGACCACGGCTATGAAATAATTGTGGCCACAGGATGACCACGACCATGAGATGATGGTGATAAGGAGATGACCATGACCACGAGATGACCATGACGATGAGGTGACCATGAGATGCTCATTAGGGTGAGCTGACCATGAGCATGACATGATGGATATCAGGAAATAAACGACCATGACTGTGCTGATGACATGACTGTGACTGTGAGATGACCAAGAGATGATCATGAGATGACCATATCCATGACCATGAGAGGACTGTGACCATGAGATGACGATGACACAACCATGGCCATGAGGTGATCAAGAAATGTCCGTGACTGTGACCATGACATGCTGACAACTGTGAGATAACCATGGGCATGAGGTATTGTGACCAAGAGATGACCACGGCATGCCCATGACCATAACATGATCCTGGCCATGAGGCGACCATGAGCATGAGATGATGGTGCTTAGGAGATGACCATAAGATGACCATGAGTGACCATGAGTGAACATGAGCTGGCCTTGAAGATGACCATGAGATGACCATGACCTGGCCATGGTCTGGATCTCCTCAGATCCTGTCACTCACCTCCCGCTTATTATGAATGGGAAACAACAGTCTCAATATTCAGCAAAATTTAGATTGCTTTATTTGATAGAGACGGAGCATGCAGCGATGGGGAATGTGAGGGGTCACCGTCCACTCCACGCTCCACCAAACCCTATTTTGTAGCGTCTTCTTATACTGTGGTTTCTCGTTGTAATCAATAATTTTTAGTATTTTGCTGTCATAATTTGGGCAGGTAAGCAGTGGTGGTCGAAGAAGCATCTGCATCCAAACTCACAAAGCCTCCGGGCGATAGTCAGTCTCACAGATAACCATCTGGTCTTTGTAGACAACCACCAGGGAAATCTGCAAGTCTGGTCCTTGAGAGAGGCAGCAGTGATCAAACAAAGGCAGGAAGGACTATCCAAAAGTGTGATTTTGCAAGCTGGCAGTTGATGTAACTTATTTGGAAAACATAACATACATAACATAACATAACATAACATAACATAATATAACATGGTGATTTAAAACAGAATGATTTAATCATATATTTTTCTTTATCTAGTGTCCATGCTTCACTTCATACCTTAGTATTCTGGTTTATACAAACCACAATTCTTTTGTGAGTAACACAAATCTTTTTCCAATTATCACAATTTCCCCACTTCTTTTGTTTTATCCCATTGATTTGTGTTTTGGTTACAAATTTTGTTGGTAGTTCTTGTGCTCAATTTAATTCATTCACTGGCATTAGTTTTGTTGCCTTCTCAGGGTCTATTGGTATTGTAGCAACTTGCATTCCTTGAACCAGCGACTGGATTAGTCGAATGAAGCATGGAACAAGACAAGGCATGAACAGTACTCCTAATAATGCACATGTTAACATAAAACCTAATTCCTTCCACCAATCTCCCCCCAACAGGTTATTCCACCAATTATCATTAAACACAGAGTTCCAGGTTTATACAGGTACATGGGCTATTTGTTATATTTCTTCTGCAATTTTAGTAATTACTTCACCATTATCATCAATTTCTATGCAGCATTCAGAATTATTGAACTTCCCACACACTCCCCCTTCTTCAGCTAACAGATAGTCCAGGGCTCGTCGATTTTGATATACTGCTGCTCTAGTTTGGGTAAGTTGTTTAGCCATCAATTCCATTGCTCGGGCTGTTTGCTTGGAAGTAATTTCTACTAGGCCTTGTAGCCTGATAATTCTATTTATCATATAAATTGGAGTGAGATAGCCCCAGCTTCCATCTTGAGCCCCATAGTACTCAGTAATTTGTTCTGGGGGCCATTCATCATCCTTCCAGATTTGTGTTCCCCCTATGGATGGGCTCTTTTTGTTTGCAGGCAAAGTTTCATACAAGGGAACTCCTAACACTTGATTGTCTTTCTCTTCTGGTAATGTAAAAACTGCAGGCTGGATAATCCCTCAGGTACATGTCCCTCTCCATCTGTTTGGTAGGGTATTAGAAACTCTTTTCCTGCAGATCCAAAATATTCCGTCTGGGACTTTCCAGCTTAGCTGAACTGATTCAGGTCGTTGCCAATAGATTCTTACACTATTCTTATTATACCAGCAGAGTCCTGTAAAATTGTTCTTTATACAATTACCCTTACTTAGCTTTCCTCGATATTTTTTTAGAGTTTTGGGCCACCAAGACTGATTGCTTGCATTTGTAGTCAGGAGAGTCTTACAGGGGGTGTGCCCCACATCTTGGGTAAAGTTAGTTCCCTGACGTGTTATAGATGCTTCTCCTGTTACCTCATGACTTAGAACCCACCCTTCAGGTCTATTGACTCCCCTCAATATTTCTGTTTGATTCCACTGTAATAAATGATCTGGGCCTAATCCCTCCCCCCTCCATGACCATTGTTCAGTCATCTGCATTCCTCCACAGTGATCCAACAGTGACTTCAGTTCAGTAGTAATTTCTCACATTAATTCCACAAATAAATTTATTCCCAAGGTGGGTAAGTTCTGTTCACTGAGTTGTTGCTTTATTTTCTCATACAAGTTAAAATTTCCCCACAGTTTATCCTTGTTCCCCTGAACACTTTAGTTGTATTTTTTATCAATTCCTTCTTGTAGTGATCGCGCACTCCTCCCTGATCTGAATATCCCCACATACCTTCTTTTGGGAAGCAGAGGTGTGTCTCTCCTACTGGGCAACTTTGGTATGCTGATGGAGCCCACCCTCCTTTTCCCAAATTCGTGGCCACCCAATAACTTTTTCCCATAATAGTACACGATTCCAACTTGTGCTGATTCTAGCAGGAATTGATGTGTGTGGAAGGCAAGGGTGGATACCGTGCATCCCCGTACCCAATTGTCTGGTGACACTTGGAACAAGCATCAGCATTATTTCCTTTTATCATCATTAGCAATAGGATGACTCCCATGACCATTTTCATCCCTCTGCCTCCCTCAAGGCCTACGGGGTTGCTGCCAGTAGCCGAGGTTTGTTTCATCTTCTCGGCAGCAGGGAATATGTCCTGGGCTCTCCCACTTTGTCTTTCTCTTTTGGTAGTGTTTCTTAATTTTGTCCCAAATTTAGCTTTAACATTCCAGTGCGAGGTACAGCAGTAACAGCTCGGTATACACAACCCTTCTGACACTCTATTGCCAAAACCTCTGCTCTGGCTTTCTCTTTTCCTCTTGTTCCATTCTCAAATAACTCCCACCAGTTATGATCATCAATTTCGATTTTTCCTCGTGCTGATAGGGTATTTAGCACCTTAACAGTTTCCTTCTGTTCCTTTCTTCTACACTGAACAAATTATGTGAATGGGAGATACCCACCATAGGGATGAGACCACCACAGCTCAGGACAATATGGACAACTCTTTTTGATGAAGGGGTTACAATCACACCTGGCTTCAGGACAGGTGACTTTCAGTCCTGACTGGGAGACCTTCGAGACAAATTGATCCGGTGCCGACATCGAGAGCTCTGGATTTGCCCTTTGAGGTCTCCAGGCTCGGATGTCACTGCCCAACCTGCAGTAGGAGGGGTTACAGGACCCTGGACTCTACTCACACGTGTCCATCCTTTTTCAGGTGTCCTCACAGCTGTTTCAGTTGTTAACAGAACCAGTCATTCCCATTTTGGATCTAGATTTTCTTTTTTCCATACTTTAATTAACACATGTTGTCCTGGCCTAATCTTATCTATGGCAAATCTTAGAGGGATGGTTTTAGCTAAAATTCCCTTCTCCCTTAATTCTTGCAAATTTTTATTGATTATTATTATGTAATTGTGGAGGGAAGTGTCCTGAACTAAAGCTGGATCAAGTTGTTCTCCTTTAGGGTCAGGCATACCATACAGCATTTCATATGGTGAAATCCGTGTTTTTGAATTTGGCATTGTTCGTATATTAGACAGGGCTAGTGGGAGGCACTTTGTCCATGGCATTTTAGTCTCAATCATTAATTTTGACAGCTGTTGTTTCAATGTTTGATTCATCCTTTCAACCCTGCCAGAACTCTGAGGGTGCCAAGGTGTGTGATACTCCCAGCTGATGCCCAGGGCCGGGGTCAGTGACTGCAGCACCTTTGATGTAAAGTGCGTCCCCTGCTCTGAGTCTATGGCTCGAACCAGGCCATACCTTGGGATTATGTGTTCCAACAATATTTTGGCTGCCACTTGTGATGTGGCTCTAGCTGCAGGGTATGCCTCTACCCAGTGGGTTAATTTGTTACCATTACTAGTAAATAGTTCCATCTTCCTATTTTTGGGAATTCTGTAAAATCTATTTGTATTCTTTCAAAGGGTCTGTAAGCAAATTTCCATTCTCCTGATGGACCTTGTAGCATAACTTTTAATTAATTTTGTGAACAAGTTAACCAAGTCTGGATGCTCTGCTTTGCAATATCAAAAATGCCAATGCATCCAAAAAAATGTAAAAATTGTTCTGCTAGCACTCTCGTTCGCCAAAGAGATCATTGATGTAATTGTTCAGTAATTTGTCTGGCCTGGGTTTTGAGTAAACTTTCCCTGCCATCTGGTTAAACCTATTAATTCTCCTGCAGTTCTGCCCTGAACTTCTTTATCGTTTCTTTTTACTGAAGAGTAATTGTCCACACAATCACATTCTATATTTTCTCCTGGTTCCTCATATAGGAATTGTGCAGGACTTTGAGCAGTTGCTGCTTTTAGCTCTAAGTCTGGGGAAGTGATTAGAATAGCTTCATATTTTAATATTCGGGTATCAGTTAACCATTTCTTGGCTTTTTGATTCAGAATTCCCCTCACATTATGGGGGTGTGGACCACTAGGGTCTCCCCAAAGGTGACTTTTCAGGCTTCTTCCATTAAAAGTGCTGTGGCCACTGGGGCCTGCAGACATGTGGGCCAACCCCGACTGACAGGGTCGAGCAGTTTAGAATAAAATCCCACTGGCTTTCGACTGCCTGCCCATTCCTGGGTGAGTACCCCATATGCTGTTTGATCAGAGGTGTTTACAAACAATTGAAATGGTCTCTCCAAATCTGGGAGACTGAGTACAGGGGCTTGAATTCAAGCTTGTCTGACCTTTTCAAAACTTTTGTCATCCTCCTCTGCCCATTTCAGGCGATTACTGGTAAGTTTTTTATATAGAAATTTCACTTTCTCACTAAATCCCTCTATTCATTGATGACAGTATCCCAGCAGTCCCAACATTTTCCTCACTTCGTTTTTAGTCTTTGGAGTCCTAGGGTTAGTATTCCAGACACTCTGTTAGGATCCAATTTCTTTTTCCCTTTACTTAACCAATGACCTAAATATTCTACTTCTGCTTCTGTGAATTGCAATTTAGCTTTGCATACCTTCAAACCCTGCTGTGCCAAAAAGTTTAAAAGTCATATATTCCCATTTCTAGTAGATTTCTGGTCTTTTTTCTGCTATTAATAGATCATCTACATATTGTAACGATTTCACCCCTTCTGGTAGCTCAAAAGATTGCATTAATTCTTCTAGGGCTGCCCAAAGACATTGGGGGATTCTGTAAAGCCCTGAGGCAATACTGTCCAACGCAGTTGTCGTTTCCTGCCTTTATCAGGATATTCCCATTCAAAGGCAAAGCAATCTCTGCTACTTTCCTCTAACGGGCATGCCCAGAAGGCATCTTTTAGATCTATTACACTATACCAAGTGTAGTCAGGGGACAGCTGGCTTAAGAGGGTGTAAGGATTTGCTCCTATAGGAAATTTGATGACAGTTCGCTGATTTATAGCCCTCAAATCCTGTACCAATCTGTAATTCCCGTCTGTCTTTTTGACAGGCAGAATAAGAGGATTATGTGGGGACATACATGGTTCTGAAATCTCTTGTTGCAAAAGGTTTTCTGTGACAGGTTGAAGGCCCGGGCTCCCTTCTAATGATATTGGATATTGACAAACTCGGATTGGCAAATCAGGATCAGTGATTTTCACTTTGATAGGTTTCATTTTTAATTTCCCTATTTCCCCAGTGATGTACCACACCTCAGGACATATTTGTTCCTCATCTTTTTGGTTAAGGCATAAATTTCAAGTTGCCCTCGGGATACTTCAATTTTCAAATCCAATGCTATTATTAAATCCTTCCCCAATAAATTATTTTTTGTCTCTGACAGTAACAGTAGATCATTTAATCGAATATTGCTTTGGTTCTCAATTTATACATTTTTAATAACAAGGATCCGAAACGGCTTACCCGGCGCTTTCTTAAGGGGGTCCCAGGTGGCTCTCAGAGGGCTCCGGGGGATCGCAGCGGGGATCCAGAGGGATCCAGAGGAATTCTGTGGAATTCCGACGTCCCCTCCCCCCCCGCGCTCTCTCTCGGGCTCTTTCGCTTCCGCGTCCCAACCTGAGAGACCGGGATCTACCCGGCGCCGGGTGACGTCACTCAGATGTCGGGCTGCCATTGGCGAACAGGAAATAGCGCCGCCAATGGCGAGGCAGGAGGCGGCTCTGAGGGCGGGGCCACAGCTGGGGCGGGGCCAGACTGGGTCAGGTCCGGGCGGGCTCGAAGCGGGGTAGCGCCATGGCTGCAGCGCTGGGGCTGCTCTTGGGGCTGCTCTTGGGGGGCCCGGGGAGCGCGAGGAAAGGTGAGTGGGACCCTTGAAATCGCGACCCCCCTGAACGTCCGTTTCCGGGCACCAGGAAACCCCTAAACCTTCATTCCCGGGTAGGGGAACGCCTGGAATCCGCATTTTGGGTCCTGTGACCCCCCCTTAATCCCCTTCCCCAGCATCCAGACCCCCCTGTACCCCCATTTCTGGGCATGGGGACACTTTTGAGTACCAATTTGCGGGCAGTGGGACACTCCTGAACCGCCTCATCTGGCACCGGGACCCCCTTAAACCCTCATTCCTGGAGATCAGGATTCCTTTGAACCCCGAATCGCGGACCGGGAAACGCCCTGAACTTCCATTTCGGGGCACCGGGAACCCCCTTAACCTTCATCCTCGGGTACAGGAAATCCCCCCCTCGCCTATTTTGGGTCCTATGACCCCCCCATCCCCTTTCCCGGCATCAGGACCCCCCTGTACCCCCATTCCTGGGCACGGGGACCCCCCTGTACCCCCATTCCTGGGCACGGGGACCCCCATGAGCACCAATTTCCGGGCACCGGGATCCCCCTGTACCTCCTTATCTGACACCGGCACCCCCATAAACCCCCATTCCCGGGGATCAGGATCCCTTTGAACCCCGAATTGCAGACCAGGAACCCCCCTGAACCCCCCTTCCTGGGCAGCGGGAACCCCCTAAACTTTCATTCCCGGGTAGGGAAAATCCCCTGAATCCCCTGTTTGGGTCCTGTGCTTCCCATACATTTCCCCAGCACAGGGACCCCCCTGGAACCCCTTATCTGGCACCGGGGCCCCCCTGAATCCTCATCCCTAGGGATCAGGATCCTTTAAACCCCGAATCGCAGCATGGGAGCCCTTCTGACCCCCATTCCTGGGCACTGGGACATCCCTGAATCTCCATTTCCGGGCCTGGGACCCCCCTGCGCCTCATTTTCCGGCATCCCGCTTTTCCCAGGCCCCATTCCCGCCCTTTTCCTTGATCTTTGGACCTCCTAGGATTCCCAACTTTAGTGTCCCCCCCCGTTTTCCACTGCAAATGCTTCCCAAAATGGCGTCCCAGAGGGTCCCCGGTGTCCCAGGGCTCTCAGGAGGGTCGCAGCGGGGATCCAATGGGATCCAGATGAACTCCCTGGAATTCCCCCTTTCCCCCATCCCCTCCCCCACCGCTCTCCCTCGGTCTTTTTCCTGTCTCCCAGGCTGAGCCTTCAGGATCCGCTCGCCTCTCCCATCCCCAGACCCCCCTTTCCCGTGACCCAGGGACCCCCTGGCCCCCCATTCCTGCCTTTCCCAGCTCCCAGGGCCCCCATTCCCTCAACACCGGGGACCTCTGGACCCTCTTTCCTGGGCACAGGGACCCCCTGGATCCCCCATCCCGCCTCTCCCAGACCTTTCCTTGAACCTTGGACCCTTCCCAGCTCTCCTGGGTCTCCCCATTCTGCTTCCTGCCCCCCCAATCTCTGCATCCCCCCGTTCTTCACCTCCTCCTCGTCCTGCAGGGGGACCCAGTGGCTCCAGGAAGGCCCCTGGGGGGTCGTGGAGGGTCTCAGGGAGGATTCTGGGCTCTGGGACCCCCTGAATTTTAAGTCCTGGGCACTGGAACCCCTCTGCACTCCCTTATCCCATACCATTTCCCTCCTGCACCCATTTCCCATCCATCCCATCTTTCCCTTTTCCAGACTCCCCTTTTCCTTGACACTGAGACCCCCTGGACCCCCATTCCTGATTTTTTTAGCCCCTTGCTCCCCGTTCCCTCTGCATCAAAGACCCCCTGAGCTACCCATTCCATCCATCCCGGGTCTCCCTGCCTTGTGACTCCTCTTTCCTTGGCATTGGGGACCCCTGGACTTTCTTTCCTCAGCACAGGAATCCCCTAGAACCCCCATCCCACCTCTCCCCATGCTTGTATTCTCCTTTCCTTGACACTGGGCGTCCCCTGAGCACCCGTTCCTGGACACTGGGTCCCCATGCACTCCCTCCCCACCTCTCCCAGTTCCTCTTTCATTGATCCATGACCCCCTCAACCCCCCCAAATCTCTGTGTCCCCCCAGTTCTCCACTCCCTGCGTTACCTGTCTGTGGCGGTGTCAGAGCCCAGCCCTGGGATTCCTGAGTACGTGACCGTTGGGTACCTGGATGGAATCCCCTTCGAGCGCTACGACAGCGAGCGGGGCCGGATGGAGCCGCTGACACAGTGGATAAAGGATGGAGTCGAGCCGCGATATTGGGATAGCCAGACCCAGACCTCTGTGCAGAACCAGCACATGGATGCCTGGAACCTGGAGACACTGCGGGACCGGTACAACCAGAGCTGGGGTGAGTGAGAGGATCTGTGGGGCTGGGATAGATCTGCTGCCCGAAACCCCAAGTAAAACACAAACTAACAGAGTGTCAGTTTATGCGGTGCTTTATTCAGGGCCCGGGGACCTGCGGACTCGCGTCCTAAGTCAGGATCCCACTGGTTCCCTTTTTAGAGGGTTTTTATACCCTTTTTACAAATGGTTTATGTGCAGAAGTACACATTCTTCTGTAGATACATTCACCTTGAAGATAGCATTTTGGCGTCATAAATCTTACATGGTTGCTTATCTTAGGACTAGAGTGTTCTCCCCCTCAATCTCTCTCTTATGCCACTGCCCACCACCAGTACTTTATTTATGTTTAGACTTTAACCTTATCACTAACGGTTCTGCATGCTCTCAGCACAGCACATTCCTAAGTTAGTTTCCCAGGGCCTACTCTGGGGACTGCAGTCTCCAAGCCTTAGCATTACTACTACTATTATGGTTTATACACTTTATATTCTAATATTCAGGATTTCTAGTCCATACGGTAACAACTCCCCCCTTTTGAGCATTCTTTAGAGTCTTCTGCAAGGATGCTCAATTCTTCCAAGTGATAGTTTCTAGATATGATGGTGGAGGGTTGTTTCAGGAAGTTGGTTGAATCACTTCTTTTCGAGTCAGGGCCTTCATGATTTGCCGTGTATGTGTTCCTTCTTTAGCAATTATTCCTAAAAGACATCTATACATAATCACAATTACTACAATGATTATTACAATCATTATTCCATTTTGAATAATTGAGGATAACCAACCAGAGACCTGGATTCCTAAAGAACTGAATAAAGCTCCAACCCAATTATGTTCTGCATTCTTTTGTACTTCATGTATGTTTAGTTCAATTCGCTCCAATTGACCTATATCCTTTTCTACTTCCTTCGTGACATTTGGGATATGTACACAACAGTGATCATCCCTTCCTTGTAAATATCCACAAACTCCGTGTTCCTTTAATAAGAGCAGATCTAATGCCATTCTATTCTGGATTGTCATCCTGGTTGTGGCTTGTAATTGTAGATTAAGATCTCTAAATCCCTTTTTTGTTACTGCTGCCAATCTTTCTGTCTGCTCTAGTAATTTATATAACATTTCCCGGTTTCTATATGTAGATACAGGTGCAAATAAGGATTCAAGCATCCAACCGAATTTTACACTTTCCCTCAGTTCGTGCCATTCATTCTCTAGATTTACTGCTTCGACTATCTCAGGGCTTAATCCCCTTTTCGTCCTTTTCTCTTGGTCCTCCTTGGTTAATTTGGACTGTTTCCAAAATGGACATAAGGTTGGTATCCCTAACGTTATTTGAGTAATCGGACCACCTATCGGTAAATGTGTAGTCCATTGGCCATGTCCCATTACCCAGACTGAATTTCCGGGGCTTCTTACGGTGGTTGATTGACAATCTTTCCGAGCTCCTTTTAATTCTCCCGTTATTGTATGGTTGTATCTCTGACATTCACATCCCCATTTCAACAACACCCGAGCGGGTACCAATCCAATTTGGGATTCTGGGGTATCACAGGTTATGACTTTACTACAGTTCCAACCTGATATTTGGGCTAGTCTGTCGTGGTGCACTGTTTCAACTTCGAGGGCCCCTGGATGTTCCTGTTTTCTTGACCACTCGATACACTAGTGTATTGATCCGATATAACTATAGGGTTCCAGTAGGCTAGGACCCCAAATTGCTTTCCATTGCTCCCACTCTTCTTTCCCTTCTTGACACACTATCTCATGATAATAATCTACTACAGGTTTTCTTCTTTTCTGATTTACTTCAAATGTGCACCACCCAACATTTTTGTATTGACCTATTTCAGTGAATACAGAATATGGTAATTTTAAACATTCCGATCTTTGCCCTGGGGTTGACCACCGTCTTCCATAGGTATAAACCTCTTCTACTATTCTAGTGCGATTTCGTAGCTCTCTGTGGCATTTCCTCGTTCCATTTACTATTTTTGGGGGCATTTCTCCTAATGGGATGATTCCCCACGGTATAGGGTCACTTGCTGCCTTTGGCAAGGGCAAACACGCTGTTATCGCTGTTACATTTTGCATTTTCCCAAAATCCCTAATTAATCCCACTACCAAATTCTCTTGCCCCAATTCCTGTTTCTCATTTTCCATTTCTTTTGCTTGTTGGACCATTCTAGTTTCTCTCATCCTGCAAAGATTCCCTAATTTAAGAGTGCAATTGATTCTCAGTGAAGGACCATCCCACATGTCAATTCTCATACTTGTGGGTGTTACTTGTATTGGATAAGAATGCCCTTCTGTCTTAAAACCCTCCACCAAAATTTTTACATCTAAGTTCCCATAATCGAAGCTTTCCCTAATCCATACCATGCATGAAAATTGACCAACCTGGGCTTTTTGCAAGTGTGAGATCATTAGGGTAGTATTACCTTTCTGCTGTTTCATATCCCAAATTGTCACAATTCCTTCTGAAAATACCTTATTTGTAGTGATCAATTTCCATTTCGTCTTTACTTCATCGAATCCAGCTCCCTGGTCATCAGAAAACAAACAGGTTAGATTTACATTTGCCCCTTGTGGTACAATCACTGTTGGTTTAGGAACAGTAACTTTAACAAAGGCATCTCCGATACGAGCAATGCTCAACATTAACATCGTAATCAAGGCCTTGCCCTGAACACCAGTTTTGTGTCGGTTAAAGGTTGGACTTCCCATCGTGACGGGACTTTCTTGATTCGGGTGTAGTGTATCCAATTGTCGATCCCTTGGACCTTTACGGCTGTGTATGTAGTCATAATCACTTGTCGGGGGCCGTCCCATGTTTCTTTTAGTGGTTCCACATTCCAGTTTTTTATGTAGACTTGGTCTCCAGGCTGTATATCGTGGACGGGATTCTCCAGAGGCAAAGGTCGATTCCACTGCAACGCCCCCCGTAGTGCTGTAAGAGTCTTATTGAGAGACAAAATGTAATTTACCAGTACCTGATCTCCCACCACATTAGGGTCCCCTTTGTAAGTTGCAGCATGATAGGGTTTGCCGTATAAAATTTCATACGGACTTACTCCTACCTTGTCTCTAGGTTTGATCCTGACCCTTAACAGAGCTAAAGGTAATGCTTGAGGCCATTGTATCTTTGCTTCTTGGCAGATTTTCTTAATTTGGCCTTTTAGTGTCTGATTCATCTTTTCTACTTGTCCACTAGACTGAGGTCTCCAAGGTGTATGGAGATTCCATGTTATCCCAAGTACCTTAGCCACTTCTTGCACTATTCCTGCCACAAAATGAGGTCCCCTATTTGAGGACATTCCTAGTGGGATTCCAAACCTAGGGATGATTTCTCGAAGTAAAGTTTTAATCACTTCTTTTGCTTGGTTTGTTCTACATGGGAATGCCTCTGGCCAGCCTGAGAAGGTACATACATAGACTAAAACATACTTATACCCCTGTGCTTTTGGTAATTCTGAAAAATCTATCTGCCAATAATCTCCTGGCTGTGGGCCTATTTGCAATTTTCCCATTTGCACTTGCCTACGTGTCACTGGGTTGTTCTTAATACAAACTGGACACATTGCATTGATCCTTTTGGCCATTGTTAACATCTGATTGGAGATTATTTCTTGTTTTAGAAATTGCACTAAAGCTTCTGCTCCCCAATGGCATTTGTTATGTTCAATTTCTAATATCATTCTCATTATTTTTGTTGGCAATATCACTTGTCCTACGGCAGTTACATACCATCCGGCCGCATTCTTCTTAGCTTGTACTAGCCGTGCTAATTTTTCGTCTTCTGGTAGGTGTACTGGTACTTCGTCCATAAAAGCTTCCACAGGGTTGGTACGTGCTGGTAGCAACGCCATTTGGGTCCATACTTCATGAGCAGCCTGTCTGGCTGCTCTGTCAGCCAGACGATTTCCCTGGAATGCTCTTTCTTCTCCCTGCTGGTGTCCTTTTACATGCATTACTGCCACCGCCTGGGGCTTATGTACTGCTTCCAGTAGTTGCACAATTTGTTCTCGGTGTTTAATTGACGAACCCTGTGAATTTAATAGTCCTCTCTCCTTCCATAATGCCCCATGTACATGTATTACCCCAAATGCATATTTAGAATCAGTCCAAATATTTACTCTTTTCCCTTGACTTAATTCCAAGGCTCGGATGAGGGCTTGGATTTCAGCTTTTTGTGCTGATGTTCCGGGAGCCAAGGCTCTGGCTTCTATAACCTGTCTTAGAGTTACCACTGCATACCCGGCGTACCTGGTTCCATTCTCCACGAAACTAGATCCATCGGTATACAGCTCCCATTCAGGTTCGTCTAAGGGCTCATCCTTTAGATCCTTGCGGGCAGCGTATACCTGTTCGATGGTCTCCACACAGTCGTGTACCAGGTTGCCTTCTTCTTGGGTGGCTCTAAGAAATTCGGCTGGATTGAGATGGTTAGTTACCTTCATTTCAACATCATCATGTTCCCTAAGGATTGCCTGGTATTGCAGCATACGGCTGGAGGAGAGCCAATGCCCCCCCTTTTGTTCCAACACTGCTATTACCATATGTGGGACAAACACTTCCATTTTCTGCCCCATAGTTAGTTTTCTAGCTTCTTGTATCAGAAGCACTGTTGTAGCAACAGCTCTAAGGCAGCCAGGCCATCCAGCGCTTACTGGATCCAGTTGTTTTGAGAAATATCCCACCGGGCGCTTCCATGTTCCCAATTTTTGTGTCAACACCCCAATCCCCAGTCTTTGCCTCTCATTTACATATAGCTGAAAGGGTTTTGTGAGATCTGGCAACCCTAATGCAGGTGCCTCTTTTAGGGCTTGCTTCAAGTTCTGAAATGCCTTTTCTTGTATTTTATTCCATTTAAATTCAGGATTCTTGACTGCCTCATACAGAGGTTTTGCTTTTAGTCCAAATTCTGGAATCCACAACCGACACCACCCTGCCATTCCTAAAAAGGACCTTAACTCTTGTGGATTTCGAGGTGTTGGTATAGCACATATGGCCTGGATCCGGTTCACCCCTAATTTCCGAACTCCTTGTGATATCTCGCATCCCAAATAAATGACTTGTGTTCTTACCAGCTGGGCCTTTTCTTTTGACACTCGGTATCCAGCTTGTCCGAGCATGTTGAGGAGTTCAATGCTGAGTCTGCGACAGATGTCTTCTTCTGTTGAGGCTAGAAAAATATCATCTACGTACTGTAAAAGAATAAATGAGGAAGGTGACTCCTTTACCTGAGTTAGTCTCCATTCTTCTAGTTCCCGGGCTAATTGGTTTCCGAAGATGGTTGGAGAATTCTTGAATCCTTGTGGTAAGCGTGTCCAGGTGAGCTGTCTTTTCCGTCCTGTAGCAGGATTTTCCCATTCGAAAGCAAAAATTTTCCTATTTTCAAATGCCAAAGGGATACAGAAGAATGCATCTTTCAAGTCAATTACTGTGAACCATTTAAATATCTCCGAGACAGCTGTTAGCAATGTATATGGATTTGCTACTACTGGATGAATATCCTTTGTTATATTATTAATTGCCCTCAGATCTTGAACTAACCTGTACTTACCATTGGACTTCTTTACCGGAAATATGGGGGTATTGAATTCTGATTCACATTCCTGTAATATCCCTAAACTGACAAACTGATCTATTAAGGGTGCTACTCCTTTCCGAGCCTCCAGTTTCAGAGGGTACTGCCTTATCCGTACGGGTTGTGCTCCTTCCTTCAATTCCACAACTACCGGTTGTGCTGCTTTTGATTTTCCAGGAATCCCTATTTCCCATACCCATGGTACCACAGCCTGTTCTATTTCTGTGGGGATTTCTGTTGCCTCTACTTCTTTCACTGTAAATAATTTGGCTATATTATCTTCTGGAATTTCTAATTTTACTCTTCCTTTTTCAAAGATTATTTTTGCCTCTAACATTGATAACAAATCCCTCCCTATTAATGATTCTGGGCTATTTGGCATATATAAAAATTGATGATCAAATTCTTTCCCCCCAAACTTTATATCCAACGGACGTAAAAATGCCCTTTCTTCCACCTGTCCTGTAACCCCTACCACCCGAATGGTAGAATCACTTAGAGGTCCTAATTTGGTGTTAATAGCAGAATATGTAGCCCCCGTATCTACTCTAAATTCCAATGGTTCCCCGTCTACTTCTAAGACTACCTTCAGATCCCGATCTAGTCAGCTTTGATTCTGGTAGCTTCCCATCATAAAGGCTTGGGCGACACCTTGTGGCCCTCCCCGAACTGCACTTGAATTATTTATCAACCCCTCCCCGCTATTCAGCCCGAATCCCATACCTTGATTAAGTGGACATTCGTTTTTCCAGTGTCCTCTGTTCTTGCACAAGGCACACTGATCCAATCCCAATCTCATTTTTCCTTGTCCCATTTGTAATTGGTTTGGGAATCCCCTTCCACCCATCGAAATTCCTCCCCTAGCCATTCCTCGCCCCCGTCCGCGCCCCCGGCCACCTCCCCACATACCATTCCCCGTTATCTGCTGTAGTACTGCCAACATACTAGCTTGTTGCTTCTTAGCAGTCTCTTTTTCCCTATTATTATATACCTTCCACGCAACTTCTAAAAGTTTATCCAAATTCCGTGTATCTTCCCCTTCTAATTTCTGCAACTTTTCCCGAATATCCTCTTGGGATTGTCCCATAAAAATTAAAGCTAGCTGCAATTTCCCTGATTCCCCTTCAATTTCCAAACTGGTATATTTTCGAGCAGTTTCCTTAAGCCTTTCTAAGAAAGCTGACGGGGACTCATTTTTCTCCTGCTTTACTGAATACAGCTTGGACCAGTTTAACGTCTTAGGTATCCCGCTCCGTATTCCTTCTATCAACAATTCTTGATAAGCCTTAAGTCTATGGTAACCCCCTGTTGAATTAACATTCCACTCTGGATCCTCCCGCGGCACCAAATCGTTTAATGTACCATCCGCTATTTGCAACCTAATCATTTCTCGTGCCTTTTCCCTCATAGCTCTAAACACCATCTCTTTCTCAGTAGAGTCCATTATTGTATCCAGTAAGACCTGTAAATCATTCCAGTCTGGATTCTGTGTTTTAATCACCATTTTCACTACCCTTGCCGCCCGTTCAGGATCCTCCCGATAAGCCCCCACAGACTGCTTCCAAATTAACAAATCATTAGGAGAAAAAGGAACTTTCACCATTACTCGTTCCCCGTGGGGTCCGACCGCTTCCCGCAATGGAACCATCAATTGTGCACCCCTTTTTCCCTTCTTCTCCCGCCCGCTACGGGTCCTTTCACATAGAGGAGTACGCGGCTTATCAACGACTTTTCCTTTCTCTAAATCCCCCCCTTTTTCTTCCTCATTCACCTCTTCGTCCGACTCACTCGATTCACTCTCTTCCGGGGGGGGTGCACTAGGTGCTACCAACAGAGAAACATCCTCCTCAGGGTCTGACAACTTAACAGAATACTCCTTCCCTTTCTGCCACCCTTTGCAGCCCGCACAACCATCTGTTGCTGTTTTTAAGACCATGATGCCACACTCCTTCTGCCACTCTGGCTTATTTTTCAAATAATAAAACAAATCAAGATACGGGATTTCTTCCCATTTCTCATTATTTTGTAAGAAATGCATAAGAGGAGTTATAATATCAGGATTTAGAGTACCATTTCGGGGCCATTGCATACCCTCAGGTTCGTATTGGGGCCACACACGATTACAAAAATCAATCAATTTCTTTTTACTCAGTTCTTGACCAAATTTCCCCACCTTCCAATGTTGCAACAAACAGCCCAAGGGTGAATCATTCGGAATTTCCATCCCCGAACTAGCCAGAACTTTAAAGGTTTTAAAAGGCATCATAACACTCACACTCACACACTTTACTATTATTTCCACACTCACACACCCTTTACCACAATTCTTGCCTTTCTCGTCGCCGCGAGTGGCAAGTGCTGGATCTGCGCAATCACTGTTGCGTCTGACGACCAGCGCCTAGGCTTCCTTTTCCACAACCTTTAAGACGTCCTTTGCCCCCGGTGCGGGATCACCGTCCCGTCTTAATCGGCGGGCTTTCCCTTTCAATAAAGAATAAAGCACCTTGCGGGCTTACCTCACAGTCGTCCGTCAGGCGCGGGGTCGGGCACGGGTTGATGTCTCCCCAGAAATCACCTGGTACCGGCGTGGAGTAGATCAGCTCGCGAACCGCCCCTGCCGCCTCCGGAGTCCTGCCGCGGTCGCCAAAACTGCTGCCCGAAACCCCAAGTAAAACACAAACTAACAGAGTGTCAGTTTATGCGGTGCTTTATTCAGGGCCCGGGGACCTGCGGACTCGCGTCCTAAGTCAGGATCCCGCTGGTTCCCTTTTTAGAGGGTTTTTTTATACCCTTTTACAAATGGTTTATGTGCAGAAGTACACATTCTTCTGTAGATACATTCACCTTGAAGATAGCATTTTGGCGTCATAAATCCTACATGGTTGCTTATCTTAGGACTATAGTGTTCTCCTCCTCAATCTCTCTCTTATGCCACTGCCCACCACCAGTACTTTATTTATGTTTAGACTTTAACCTTATCACTAACGGTTCTGCATGCTCTCAGCACAGCACACTCTTAAGTTAGTTTCCCAGGGCCTACTCTGAGGACTGCAGTCTTCAAGCCTTAGCATTACTACTACTATTATGGTTTATACACTTTATATTCTAATATTCAGGATTTCTAGTCCATACGGTAACAATGGGTTGGGAGAAAATTGCCCCTACTGTCACTTCCTCACAGTAAGTACCATTATTGAAGTAACCCCAAAAACACACAGTTAGAGTGTGATACCTCTGAATCCATGTACCTGCCTTCCAGAGAGAGATAAAAGCCCATGAATTCCTCACCTTATCAACCCACAAAATGAACTGGATAATAGTCACAGTAGCCTTAGTGATAGCACCCGTGTTTAGATAAGGGCCTGCAAATGGGACAGATGTAGCAGTGACCACGTGCAGCCCAAACCAGGGTAAGCTGGACAACATGGTGTCACCTAAAACGCAAAATCAGGTCGCTCAAGAACTGTTATTGCTTTTCCAGCCTTTCCACTCAATGCCCACAGTTTCCACCGTTGGGTGCCAAAATCACTCCTGGTTTGAATAAAAGACAGGTGTGTGCTAGGGAAAGCAGGGCCTTCCCTTGAAATGGAGGAAGTAAATCCCTCCCTCTGAATCAGCATAATTTTGAAATTAAGGGGCTCTCAGGCCAAGATATGGGGATAGGAATGACAGTTCTTTACTAGTATATCTAAGAAGGCAAACAGAAGAACAACTCAGGAATTAACAAGAAGCAGAACAGGAACCCAGTTCCAGTCCTTCTCGGCCTCAGGCACTTTTCCCCTGTGCTGCAGTCACCGTCACCGCTGGCAGTGAGCGCTGGCAGATTCCCGGTGGACGGGGCAGATGTGACGATCCCGGCACCTGCAGGGGCACTGGGGTGATGGCAGCTGTGTCCCAGATGGGAAGGGATGGAGGAGAGGCAGGATGCTGGGAAAACAGCAAGCTGAAGCAGGAGGGCGTCCAAGCAGGGCTGCGGGGTCCAAAACAGAGAGGCAGCTCCCGGCGTTGGGATGGTGGGGGGGTAGCAATGACCTTTCTGCTCCGAGAGCCAAAAGCGAGCGAGAGCCAGCAACTGCCCCCACCCTCCTTTACCTGCTTCCAATCTCACCGTGTTCCCCCTTTCCCTCCCCCCACCCTCCGACAGAAACTCCCAAAAAAACCAGGGAACCTCTCTCCCTGGTGCTAGGACCTAACCATCAGTGCTTCTTAGCATGTCAATGGGAAAAAAATTCCACAGGCAGAAAGGAAAGGAAAAAAGAACCCCCAACAGACGCTTATCCAATTCTTCACTGATTTGAGGTTTATGAGCTGTTGCAGACACTGGGGTGATGGTGCAATGTTTTAATGTTTGGTAATCACCTAATTTCACAAGTGTAATTAATTATATCTGTTATCGGAAATGTTTTGGTTTGTTGTATCAGAATTATTCCCAATTACTGTAAGTTTTGCTTTTACTACATGTATTGTTTTGTTTTGAACTTCCCTTCATGTTCACGGCAAGAGTCATGCATGCTGTTTTTAAAACAAGGAAGGGGGAATTAGCTCCTAAATATTTATATATTTATAAATTTTTTTTGCAATATTTACACCAAAAAAAGGTAAAATATTTTTATGTAAGGCTCTTCAATTGAAGGTACAATGACAAAGTCTAATTAATTCATTAACTTAAGGAGAAGGTATGCATGTGTTTTTATCATCAACAAGTTCAAAGTAGTCACCTGTTCATTCAGCCAAACATCAATTGCCTCCAAGAAAATTAAGCCCAGTGAGAAGAAAAAGAACCTAATCACCATGCAGCCTTCGTGGCCAGAACAAAACCAGAAGCAGGACTGCCAAGACATGGCTGTGTCTGGAAATTTACAGGCAAATTGCCAACAAAAGCCCTGTGTCATCATCATGGAATAGTGTTCCTACTAACCTTCTTCAGTTATTCCCTGTTCCAGGATCCAAGAGCACATTCAGTGATGTCAAAGATCCACATTTCCAGCTAATGGACTATTTGGACTTTAAAACAATGGTCATTTATTCCCATTTCCCTAGGACACACTGGACATTATTCTTTTATTTATCATGCTGTGAAACCCTGTGTCAATGACATGATAGAATTTGCTAAGTTTTGTTGATTGTAATCTGTCCTTTATGTATCTTATCCCATATCTAACAGATAACCAGTGATAACCTTAATGAGATAACACCCTCACAAGAGAGAGCTATTTTATCATCAGAACATATGAGCCTTTTTTGAATTAAAAAAAAGGATGAGATGGTGCAGTCAGGTAGATAAATTATAAAAGAAAGGCCTCATAAAATCAGGTCTTACTCTCTGCTAATTAATAGCTAGCCTCTCACTTCTATGTGCAGCTAAGTTACTTGCTTGTTCCCAGGTGAAAACAATCTTAAGCATGAAAACAATTAACACAACAAGCTATTCTGGTAAGAGAACCATTTGCACCTGCAAGAAATAAGAAATCTGTCCTGCTGGGGACAAGGACGTTCATTCCCTTCCAGGAGCCCAATGCCCGGCTGGGGCTCCAGGGCAGGGGGTCCTTGAGCAGCTGCCCCAGAACCTCCGCCAGGGTCTCCCAGCGCAGCCGGAGCCGCTCGGCCTGGGGTCCCCAAAGGCCTCAGCGAGCCCCAAGTCCCTGCCAGGAACCCTCAACTCCCTCCAAGCCAGCATCCCCCACAGCCCCTGCAAGTTCCCCCATGGCACCGGCCGTGGCCATGTCCCCACATGTCACTGGCCATGTCCCACCATGTCCTCACCCATGGCTGTGTCCCCACCATGTTTCCATCCCTGTCACTGTCCCCCACATCTCCATCCATGCCTGTGTCCCCCCATGTCCCCATGAATGGCCACATCCCCCTCCATGTCCATGTGTCCCCATGTCACTCTCCATGTCTGTGTCCCCACCATGTCATTGTCCCCCTGTCCCCACCCATGTCTCAGTTCAGTGTCTTTATTTTCAACCCAGTGTTGGATGTTTTAAAGGGATGAAGAGAAATGAAAAGCAAATCAAGGCCAAAAGAAAATTATTTCTGTGTCCATGCTGGCTGAGGATCCATGTGCTTGGGTGGGAGGGAAGAACCTTTTCTGGAGGTGTTTCCACTGCACTGTCTCCAAAATCTTGGTCTTTGCCCCAGTTCATCATGATTTGACTGCAGAAGACACGCTTTAGTAATAAAAAATCAAAATTGCAAGATCATTTAGGTTGGAAAGGACCACCAAGACCATTCAGTATTCCTGAATGCCACAAGAAGATAGGATTGAACAAAGAAGATTTCCTAGGGTTGAAAGTCAACAAGTTCACTCTCCCCAAGAAATTCCCAATCTCAGTTTGGATCCTGATGGACGTTCCTGCCCCTGTGTTCCTCCAGGTACCCACAGGAAGACAGGATGAGGCAGAGTCCCCTCAGCCAGGTGTCTTCCCAACACGGATCACCAGGACCAAAGATCACCAGGGCTCTGCCCAACGGGGGTCACTGGGGATCATCCAACACCGATCCTCCCATGGGGGATGGAGCTGGAGCAGAGCACGAAGCTCTTCCCACACTCGGGGCACTCACAGGGCTTCCCTTAGTGGTGACTCCGTTGGTGTTTGGTCAAGGTTGAGCTCTGTGAGAAGCTCTTCCCACACTCAGGACACTCGTAGGGCCTCTCCCCAGTGTGGATGCGCCGGTGCCTGATGAGGGTGGAGTTGCGGTTGAATCCCTTCCCGCAGTCGGGGCAGCGGAAGGGCCTCTCCTCTGTGTGAATCCGCTCATGTCTGAGGAGATTGGAGCTGGTCTGAAACCTCTTCCCACACTTGGGACACTCGTAGGGCCTCTCCCCAGTGTGGATGCGCTGGTGGCCTCTCAGGTTGGTGCTGCACTGAAAGGTCTTCCCACATTCCAAGCAGGTGTAGGGCCGTTCCCCTGTGTGGATCACCTGGTGCTCCATCAGATGAGAAATAGTTCTGAAGCTCTTCCCACATTTCCCACACTCATAGGGCCGTTCTCCAGTGTGCATCATCTGGTGCCGGATCAGCCTGGAGCTCCACCTGAAACCCTTCCCACATTCCAAGCACTCGTGAGGCTTCTCCCCTCCAGGAGGCTTCTCCACCAGCTCTGAGCTCTGCCTGGATCTCCGGCCGCCTTCCCGGCTCAGGGAGGGTCTTTCCTCCTCGCAGCTCCCTGGGCTGGGTTTGCAGCCCCTCCTCCTGAGGGATCTCTGGGGCTTTTCCTCCTCCTCCTCCATCTACCCACGGCATGGGAATGACAAATCCTGGTTTCAGGGGAAAAAAAAAAGAGCACCTTGAGCTGGGAGTTCCTCCTTCCAAAGTTCATCTCACGAAGTCATTTAGCATCTTGTGTCTATAAGAACCTCCAAAACACAACGATTCAGCAAAAAAATTATCCAAACATCAAGACATAGATCAAACACTCCCCAAAAAGTAAGTTTCAGCCCAAATCCCCTCCAAAATATAAAGATTCAGCCCCTGCAAAAAAACAAAGCACCAACATTTAGCCCTATAAAGCTCACAAACAGCAAGATTCAACCCTGTGAAAATCATGGATCATCCTCTTCGGTCACTTGCTGCATGTGGGGGGAGCAACGCTCCTGGGGCTGGGGCAGAGGCTACAGATACAGGGAGGGGTGGAACATTGTGCTGCTTCTCATTTCTGACCCTCCTGCGGTGTCCCTACTCTTCCTCACACTCCCGCCCATTATTCTTCTTTCTCCTGCACAATCCCACCTGCTCCTCCCACGTGCAGCGTTTGACCATTTTGTTCTTCAACCCTGCTTCTCCTTTCCTTCTCCTGCTGCCCCCAGGCCCAGCACCCACTGCCGGCTCCCTCTTCCCCCCAAACCCACAGCATCCCAGCGCAGGGGCAGCGATGGAGCTGGGGCAGCTCGGGCTGGGGCAGCGCTGGGCTCTCGGCCGCTCCCGCCCGCACTCGCTCCCCACTGCAGCCGCTGCCGCCACCACAGCGCGGGGGGGCCCGGCCTTGGCGCTCCCCCCTCCCACCTCCCCAAATTCCCCTGCCGGGGGGCGCTGGGGCCAGGAGACAGACGAGTGACAGATCAGGGGGGCTGGGAAGAGTCGGCAGCCAGAGAGCACTGAAAATCTCAGCAGGGACTACAGTGGGATCTTCGGGGACTAAACATGGCAGGGCATCCGTGGAGGGTAGAAAGGGAAAGCCAGGAAGGGCTCCTGGCCAAAGGGACGATGACCCCAAAATATCTCTGAAGGGGCCCTTGGGAGCATCTTGAGGAAGTTTGCACATTCTCCCAGAGGTAATCAAGGACAGGGAGACACAGGGGAGCAATAAGGGAAGTCCAGAAGGAATTTAGACAACAGGGGATGGATGGTGATGGTGTGCTGGGAAGGGAATGGGTGAAGGGGAGTGTCCTGGACTTTCTTTGGGTCAGTGCAGAAAGGAATGATTTAGCAGAAAGCTCAGCAGCTGTCAGAGGATGAGCACCCCCAGGCACTGAGGGGGCTGCAGGAGGGGCAGAAGAAGCCCCTGGAGCACTTGGTCACAAAGGCACAGCAGGGGAATGCAAGAAGGGATGAGGAGAAGGCCAAGGGGAAGGCAAAGGCCATGGCAGAGTTTCTACAGCCCCTGAGGGACGAACCCCAGGGCCCAAGGGGGCCCCAGCACCCAGGGGCTCTCACATCCTTACACCATCTTCAACCAGGTGCCCTCCTCACACTGACACCATTCAGTCCTTGATGGCAAAGATGCTTTCTGGGGATGCCCACTCACACAGGGTGGTAAACTGGATTTTGCCTTTGAGTGGGAACAAGAGGTAGAAGGGAAAATGGGAAAGACATGGCCGGTCCTTCTGCAGGGATGCACCAGCCTTATTGGGGCAAGCCTTGCAGAAAATATCACAAGAATTTACCCCACCCTCAGGGATTGGGTTAATGCAGGATGTGGATGACTTGCTGCAATCAGGAGGACAAGAAGTGGTAGAAGAAGCCTCTGTGAAATGGCTGAATGTTCAGGCTAAAAAGCACCTTTGAGTATTTGAAATAAAAGAGGAAATGGTGGAGAAAAAGGTTAAAGATTTGGGACATATTTTGACTGAAGATTTGTGGTGTATTGACCCAGAGAGGGACCAGGCAATCTCAGAACTAACATTAACCAGCACTAAAATGGAACTGTGACAACTCTGAGGATTAATAGGCAATTGCAGCACCTGCACTGAGGATTCTCTGTTCCAGCAAGAATATTGTACGACTTTTTAACCCCAGACAGCCTTAATATTATTGTATGGACATAAGAAAAACAACAAAATTTGAGAAAATGAAAAAAGAAAGTGATGGACGCCACAGCCATGGCTCTACCAGAGTCAGAAGAGAAATTGGAATGGGATGTGGATGTTAAACAGGGCCATGCCAAAGGAATTTGGAATTCCCGGCTGCAGGAGCAGCATGGGAGGGCACCACTGACCCTGCACTGAAGGCAACGCAGCAGCAGCCAGGGCTCCACATCGGGCCAAGCCCCTGCGCCTGCCCACAGATCCTCTGCTGAAATCCTCTGCCTGGGCACCCTCCTTTGGCATCTCCACACACTGGGGCCAATCCTTGCTGCCACTGCTGGAGCTTCGCTGCTTTCTGTGCCTGCACTGCCACAGCTGCTGGGGAAGACAACGGCACAATTCCACTCTGCCCCTCAGTTACACTCACACACTGGGCTGACGGGGATTCCATGGTCGGAAAATATAACGAGTGTAATTTTAAAAATCTATTTCTCTACTCAGGCTTCATGTGCCTTTGCATTGGGGAAACGAATTTGAAAGAGATTTCTAAGGAATGTTCCTCCACTCAACAGAGATGAGTTTAACATCTCAATAGACTGGGAATAGCCCAAAAGATACTCACAAAGATAACGACCATTAAGGCCCATCAGCAAACATCAAGGAACACCCACCCCAGACACTGCCCCTGGCATAGTTGGAGATGCCTGGTCTGCAAAAGGCTGAGAAGGAAATCCAGGAGTGCGGACTTAATTAATATAGAGGGGAAGAAATTTGGGTCCGATAGGAAATTAAATAGTAACAACTACACAACTTGGAAGCAATGAACATTAAACCAATGGATTTCTATGGGTTCAAACTGTAAAAAGTTAAGGGAAAATCTAGTAAAACTCACATATCATGGAATGATTTTCTCTGCACACCCGGGCTATTTGTGGATGAAATGATTTCTGCTACACATCCTGGCCAGAATCAAGCAATTCCTTGATTCTCTAACAGTAGAAATGCTGTTGAAGAGTTTTTGTTCTTCCCGCAGTTTTGGTGACAAGACTACACCATTAGAAGGTTTTTTCTTAATAATCCTACTTTTATAAGATTCATTCCAGGCAGAGTCAGGAGAGCAGCTTTAGAAATGCAAATTAACTCTGCTGAAGAAATGTATGGACAATTTACCAAACTATTCTTGCCTGGGGGAGGAATTTTGCAGATTTCCTCTGTCCCCCACTCCAAGCTCTGCCTGCCTGCACAGATGGAATTTGCACAACTAAAGGCAGAGCCCATAGTGAGGATATCTGACTGCAACAGAAATTGGTTAAGCTGCAAAGGGAAACAGCAAACGCAGAATTTTGTGCAACCTTCATGAAAAATAGTGTGTGTGTGGGGGGAATCATCCCTCTCTCCAGAGCACTGGGGTGTTTTTGCTAATCCAGAGAAACCAGTTGGGGATCCAAGTATTTGATGATTTCATAAGATTAACGTGGTCAATTGATGCAGCCCTGGCTGCAGGGAGCACCCCAAAACTGGAAAAAAGATGAACAGACACCAGAACAAATCCTACACCACCATGGACCAGCCCCTAGGAGCCCTAACGAATTCATATCAGGAGACAGAGAAGTCATTTATCATTTCAATGGCATAATTAGATTACACAATGTCCTCAAAATAACACCCAACCAGACAGCTCCAGCTCCTCACCTTCTTCCCGACCAATCCACTCAGATGAGGAATGCAACGTTTCCCGATGGAATGGAATCAGATGATGTATTAACAGAAAGTGGAGGAGTTTGTGGAAAATTAAATGACTCAAACTGCTGTTTGCAAACAGATCACAAAGGAAAAGTGGTGAAACAGATAACAAAGGAAGTGAGAAAGTAGCTCATGTACCAGTCCAAACAGGGAAAGGAAGGGAATGGGACACGTTTTCGTGGTTTCCTGGCAGATCATGGCTTAAACGAATGCTGCTCCTCCTCTGACACGCTGCAGCAACTCTCAGCTTTTTACCATGCACGACACCTTGCGCCAAAGAGGATGCAGGAAAAGAGATTGAGTCAATGGAAATTAAAAGTTCATAAAGGCAATTCCTGAGAAAATGAGAAAAGGAGGGATTGCAAGCAGCAAGATTAATATCGTAGTAGGGGTGCATATTAACGAGGACATGCAGTAGGTGGATCGGGAAGTCTGAACCTTCAAAAAACGTCAGCCAGAGGGGAATGGGAGAGGGAGGTGCAGACGGGAAAATGAGGATAAAAAGGAGGCTGCGCTTTAGAGACCGCATGGCAAATGCCGCATGGCGTCTCTCTTTGTTCATCAATAAAGTCACTTTTACAGGACTCCTCTGTCTCCTGCGGGCACACAAACCTCTGGCCACGGGAATTTTCCCGCACAGCCCCGGGCACAGGGCAGACACCTCTGTGCCACCCACAGCAACCGGGACGAGCCAGCGCTGCTCCGGCACCGGCTCCTGCCGAGGCCCCAGCGGGAAGAAGACCGCGGGCAGCCGCTCCCGCAGCGCCCTCAGCCCAGCGCCAACACGGGCCGGCACCGGCACAACCAACCCGCCAGAGCCCCCTGCCGCCCCCGAGGCCCGCAGCGAGCCCCGAGCCCCCGCACAACCGAGCGCGGCTCCCACCTGCGCTGGGGCCGCCTCCGAGCTCCGCCGCCGCCTCCCCGGGCTCCGGCCGCTGCCGCCGCTGCCGGGCCCGCACAGACGCTGCCACAATGGCGCCTTTGCTACTCTGCCCAATCAGCGCGCGACAACCAGGAGTGACATTGGCACAATCAGCCAATGGCAGCGAGGGCCGGGCTCTGCACACGGCCCAGCCTCGGCCCGCGCTCTCAGGGCCCCCCGGGCTGTGGGAGGGCAAAGGCGGAGATGAGGAACAGCCCTGGAACGGGCCCGGGCCGAGCCGCCATTGGCCTGGAAACACAAACAAAGTTCTCCGCAGCTCCCGGCACGCCTTTCCCAGCCCTGCGTGTTCGCTGCCTCCGGCTCTGCGGGAAGACCTGGAACCTCATTTCTCCTGCCCCCTAATTAGGAGCATCAGTGCATAGCTTTGATTTCCCGCACAAAAAGGGAAAACTGCTCCAAACCCCTGTGGATGAGTGGGAGAGGGGAGAGATTTCTGGCAGAAAACTCCAAAAACTCAGAGCAGGATAATGAGAAGTAAATGAAGACCCTTCAAACCAGCTTTCCACACGCCTCCCTCCTTCCAGCTGCACCTCCTACCCCGGCAGTGCAGGGTTGGAGAAACGACGCTCACTTTGTAAAATTATAAAGGTTTATTAAACCTTAGCAAAAAAAAATACACCAAAAGACTGAATTAGGAGAAAAATCAGCGCTGGTAGCACAGGACTAAAGCAGCAGACCCGGGTGTGATTTGGGGGCCCAGCGGGGTCCCCGGGCCGCCCCCGCCCCCCCCCCCCCGATCTCGGCCAACGGGTGCGAGCGGCGCGGCCCCGCTGCTGAGCACTGACCCCACCCCGGGGGCCGCCGGGGCCCCTCCGAAAAAAACCCGCACCTGCACCCCCCCTTCAGTCCCTCCGACCTTCCCAGTCCTGGGGGAAAAGGGGAGGATCTGGGGCAGGATCACCCGGAGACCCCCGGGGAGAGGAGCGGGGGGGGGGGGGGGGGGGGGGGGGGGGGTTGGGCTCGCGCTGAGTGGGGGGTCCCGCGTCAGGATTTCGAGGGGGTTCGCTCGAGGAATTTTGGGTGTCCTCGTGCGAAGGATCCTCGTGCATAGGGCTCCTCTCGTGCCACCGTCTCCTCGTGTCACCCAGACCAGTTTGGGGAGCTCTTTGTGTCACCCAGAGGAATCTGGGGGCTCCTCGTGTCACTGAGAGCCCTGCGAGTGTCACCAAGAGCTCCTCGAGTGCCACCAGCAGGAACGAGGGGTCTTCTCGTATCACCGAGAGCCCTGCGAGTGACAATGAGAGCCCTGTGTCACCAAGAGCCCCTCAAGTGCCCCCAGCTCCTTGTGCCACCAGGAGCCCCTGGAGTGCCACCAGCTCCTCGTGTCACCGAGAGCCCCTCGTGCCACCAGGACCTCGTGCCAGAGAATTTGGGGAGAGTCTCTGTGCCACCCGGAGCCCCTGAGTGTCACCAGCCCCGTGCCAGGGTCCCCTGTGTCACCGGAGTCTCTCTCTGTGTCACACACCAGGAACCGACCCCCGCTCCGAGCACCAGGACCCCCGAATTTAACCGTCCTCGTGCACCGGGACCCCCTCAGGACCCTCGAGTTTCCTCTCTCCCCTCCTCGTGCACCGGCATCACCGGACCGCCCCCCCCCTTTCCCGAGGAATCGCCGGAGACCCCCTCCATCAATCACCGGGCACCGGCACCACCAGAGGACTTCCCCCATCAATCAGCACCGTCACCGTGCACCGGGACTCCCCCCACCATCGAGCAGTGACACCCCCTCATCCTGCACCGGGACCGCCGGACCCCCTTCAAACATCGCCAGCCTCGGGCACCGAGATCACCGGAGACCCCTCCATGAGTCACCGGGACGCCCCCGTCATGCACCAGGACCACCGGAGACCTCCCCAGGAATCACCGGACACCCCCTCACGAATCACCGGGCACCGGGACGCCCCCTCGGGCACCGGGACTGGACCCCCCCCTCGTGTACCGACCACCCTCCGGTGCACAGGGCCCGGACCCCCCTTTGTGCCCCCCCTGCCCATCCCGGGGATTCCGCCCCTCCCCTTTGACTTCCCCCGGGAACAGGAGCGGGAATGGGGGGGGCGTGCGCTGGGGGGGCACCGGGGTGTCCCCAGCACCGGGGGGCGTCCCTTGGGGCTCGCTCCTTTCCCCTCTCTCCTCCTCCCGTTATCACCAGGGACCCACCCCAATTTACCGGGGCTCCCCCTATTCACTGCCCCCCCCGTTCACCGACCAACCCAAAGCGCTGGGACCCCCCCGGATACTTGGGACCCCCCCAGCGCGCCAGGACCCCCCCCCCACTCACCGCCCCTCCCCCATCCATGGGACCCCCCCACTCACCGCTCCCCCCCCGTCACCAGGACCCCAAAATTCATGGGACTCCCCCCACACTCATCAAGACTCCCCCCAAATCCATGGGACCCCTCCCTCCCCCCCACTCACCACCCCCTTCTCAGCACTCCCCGGGCCCTCCCCATTGATCGAACGCCCCCATGGCCCCCCCCAGCCCCTCGCCCTCGCATTGGGCCCCCCCGGGGCCGAGGCAGAGCCCTCCCTGAGGGACACCCCTCATCCCCGGCCTGCAGCCGCCCATGGAGCCGCTGACCACAACTCCCTGCCTGCGTCCATCCGGCCAATTCCTCTGGCCCCGCACAGCCCAGCCTGCAAAGCCAGGCCTGGCACTGTGGGGCTCGGGGGGTCTGTCCTGGGCCACCGGGCCTCACAGGGCTCTGGGCACAGCAGCGGTGTCACACACTGAAATGTTATGGGGAATGGCTTAAACGCTGCCAGGAAGGAGATTTGCACATTATGGCGAAACTGAATAAAGAGGCTGAGACCACCCCAGCCCAGCCCTCCTTCACCTGACTGCAGCTTTGGCCTGGGACTTGAGCGGCCTAACAGCACCTGAGGTACCATAAAAGTGACACCATTGATCAATTGTCTCTGGTCTAGGGACAAGGACACGAGACTGAGGCAGGAGAATGTATCCAAAGCAAGGCAAAGCCAGCAGCTGTCCTGAAAATCAGCTTGGGCCAGGCTGGGGCTGGGGGAGGCCGTAGCCCACAGGCTCATCTGCTGAGGCCACGTTTGCACACACTGCCCACAGCCAGCCAGGGAGGAGGAGAGTTCTGGGGCTGTGGGGGAACCTCTGCCCACAGGTACTGAACACCCATCCTCCCTCACACAAACTGGCTCCGCTGGAAAATCCCCAGCCCGGGAAGGCCACATCCACGGCACATTGCCGTGAGGGGCAGCTGAGGAGGTGCCAGAATCCATCCAAGAGCCCCAAAGCGCTGCCCAGACTCACTGCTGAGGCCTTGCAGCAGAGCACTGCTCCTGATGCAAAGGGATGCAGCAGAGCCAGAGGCTGCTGCCAGAGTCTGTGTCAGACTTGTCCCTGCCAGGGGAGGAACCTGGGCCTTCCCACCTGCCCCAAGTGTGTATGGACCCCCTGAACTCCGTGTTTGTGGGGGACCCTGAGCACCAAGAAGACAGAGATGTAGAGCATCCACAGGACGCTACTGGGATCCATCTCCAAGGGGTCTGTGGATGCTCTCCATCAGAGAGCAGAATTCCATTGGGATCCACAGAGTGGTGAGGTGCTACATATAAACTATGTGCATGGCCTATCTTGTTCTAACTGAAAAATGTAAGCAATATTCTGAACTCTAACTCTATTATGTCTGAAGCCAGGTTCTTGGAGCCTCGAAGGAAACACTAGCATGTCTTTCAACCTTCACTAGAACATGTACTACTTCTCTGGCGTCTAAGACCTTTTACTCACTAAAAGCACTTAAAACTTATTCCATTTACTTACTTATTGCTCCCTCGCGCTACAACCTAAACCTTCACCTCTGCTTTATGTGTGAGAGGCTTAACACATTTCAGTCCATCTCAAGACTTTAATTCAATCCCTGCACTCTGATCTCTCTCTGAAGGATTCAGAGAAACTCTTGACTTAGTGACTCCAACACATCCCCACACTGATTTTAGAGGAGTCGTGTGTCCCACACGCAGCCCCGCTGTCATTCTGCCCAAGCACAGCTGCTCCAGTGTTCCCAACAGAGCTTCCCAGTTCACCCGGTCCCGTTTATTGGGGGGAGAGACCTGGCGGGACTCCAGTCCTTACAAACAGAAAATCCTGGATTTGGGTGAAACACTGCCTTGGGGTGTGCTTTCTTTTCCTCCTCCCTTTTGCCAACTCTTGCTCTTTTCTGTCTCTCTGTGAATGCTAATTTTTGCTGTACATTTTCCCTTAGATAATTGAACTGCTTACCATATCAAATCTAACAGTTGTTCTTCACCCAAATTTAACATGAGCAGGTGCTACTTCTCTTTCAGGTTAAGATCAGAGCTTGAATGCAGTGATTTCAAAGTGAATAAATTACCTTTCCCTCTTTCAGTTGGAAATGAGCTACTGCCACCTGCACTTGCCCTTCCCTTCCTCTCCTGAACCACCGAACAGCCCCACTGGGATGGCAGGAGCTGGGCCTGGGAACTGCTGCCTTTGGAGTTGCATCTCCTCCTCCTGTGGCCGCTGCTCAGAGCCCAGAAGTGCTCTGAGAACTTGAAGTTCTGGCAGCTGGGTTAGAGCCTACATGGGAGGAGGAGAAGGTTCACCAGAGCCCTTCTCCTGCCGTGCCAGCTCCAGGGCAAGGAGTGCAATGGAAGCCAGCCAATGTCCAAAGCCCATCTGCTCTGCCAGTTCCTGTGGGAATGAGCTGCTGCAGAGGGGAAGATTTGGGTGGGAATGTGGTTCTCTAAGAAGGCCATAACTAAATGCTTGCATGGGGGTTTTGGCTTCTGGAGCAGTGGGGTAGGGCTGTGGTTGGTTCCTACCCATCCATCCCATGATGATGTAAGGGGTGAGGGATGCCATGTGTGCTGTGCACTGGCAGTGATCCTCAAGAAATCCTTCTAATCCTCTCCTTCGAGCTAGTCAAGCAGCTGGGAAAGACAGGACCGAAAAGAAAAAAGCATTCTCAATTCTGTGCCCTCCTGCCCTTGTAGAGTGAGAGACAAGAGGCAGAGGTCCAGCTTGGTCTCTCTCTGACCTTTCCTTTGAGACAACACTGTCTGCTCCCAGCACAAAGGCACAGAGGGTGCTCTTTGCCCCCACCAGTGGGAAGTGGCTCTGCTGACCCCACTAAGAGTGCTGGAAGATGAGTCTGTGAACTAAACAGTTGAATATTGCCTAGAGGGGGGTAGCAGGCAGTAGATGTGCCACCATTCTCTTTCCAGGAACCCACTGGGAGTACTTGAACTATCGACGATGAGAGAGAGACGGGGACACTGAATGGTGATCAAAATCCAATTTTTACTGAGCACTACATGTACTCATATACCATTTACAGGAAGGCTGGTAATATTTTACTACAATCACATAGACAAACCTTATATGGACAAACTCTCACATAGACAAACTTTACATTTGGACTTAGTAAAATCTTATTTCCCATAACCCAGACTTGATCCAGTCCTCTTGCAGTCAGATCTCTGCTCTTGCCAGGCATCCTCATTGTCAGGCTGCATTTGCTGATTAAATCTGCAATACTATCAGTCTCATTTGCATTACCCATATCCACACCTCCCCCATTTCTTTTAACTAAAAATACACTCTTATGCGATTTGTCTATTAAATTCTTAACACACTGTAAAATACAAGGAATAACTACTACAATGCATAATATGATGCCTAATACATACAAACCTATTTGAACTAAATTCCTAACCCAGCCAGTGAGTCCCCAATGCCCTAAGAGCCACTTCAGCCAGTCGTACCCATTATCTACCCGAAGTTTATTGACACCTTCTTTCAGGGCTTGAATGCTGGCATAGATGGGCTGGGAGTGGTCAGAAAGGTTAAGGCAACACATCCCATCGAATTCCTCAGCCACAGGCGGCGGCGGAGCTCGGAGGCGGCCCCAGCGCAGGTGGGAGCCGCGCTCGGTTGTGCGGGGGCTCGGGGCTCGCTGCGGGCCTCGGGGGCGGCAGGGGGCTCTGGCGGGTTGGTTGTGCCGGTGCCGGCCCGTGTTGGCGCTGGGCTGAGGGCGCTGCGGGAGCGGCTGCCCGCGGTCTCCTTCCCGCTGGGGCCTCGGCAGGAGCCGGTGCCGGAGCAGCGCTGGCTCGTCCCGGTTGCTGTGGGTGGCACAGAGGTGTCTGCCCTGTGCCCGGGGCTGTGCGGGAAAATTCCCGTGGCCAGAGGTTTGTGTGCCCGCAGGAGACAGAGGAGTCCTGTAAAAGTGACTTTATTCCTGAACAAAGAGAGAGGCCATGCGGCATTTGCCATGCGGTCTCTAAAGCGCCGTCTCCTTTTTATCCTCATTTTCCCGTCTGCACCTCCCTCTCCCATTCCCCTCTAGCTGACGTTTTTTGAAGGTTCAGACTTCCCGATCCGCCTACTGCATGTCCCTCTTAATATGCACTCCTACTACGATATTAATCTTGCTGCTTGCAATCCCTCCTTTTCTCATTTTCTCAAGAATTGCCTTCATAAACTTTTAATTTCCATTGACTCAATCTCTTTTCCTGCATCCTGTTTGACGCAAGGTGTCGTGCATGGTAAAAAGCTGAGAGTTGCTGCAGCGTGTCAGAGGAGGAGCAGCATTCGTTTAAGCCATGGTCTGCCAGGAAACCACGAAAACGTGTCCCATTCCCTTCCTTTCCACATTTGACCGGAATATGAGCTACTTTCTCACTTCCTTTGTTATCTGTTTCACCACTTTTCCTTTGTGATCTGTTTGCAAACAGCAGTTTGAGTCATTTAATTTTCCACAAACTTCTCCACTTTCTGTTAATAGATCATCTGATTCCATTCCATCGGGAAACGTTGCATTCCTCATCTGAGTGGATTGGTCGGGAAGAAGGTGAGGAGCTGGAGCTGTCTGGTTGGGTGTTATTTCGAGGACATTGTGTAATCTAATTATGCCATCGAAATGATAAATGATTTCTCTGTCTCCTGATATGAATTCGTTAGGGCTCCTAGGGGCTGGTCCATGGTGGTGTAGGATTTGTTCTGGTGTCTGTTCATCTTTTTTCCAGTTTTGGGGTGCTCCCTACAGCCAGGGCTGCATCAATTGACCACGTTAATCTTATTAAATCATCAAATACTTGGATCCCCAACTGGTTTCTCTGGATTAGCAAAAACACCCCAGTGCTCTGGAGAGAGGGATGATTCCCCCCCCCACTATTTTTCATGAAGGTTGCACAAAATTCTGCGTTTGCTGTTTCCCTTTGCAGCTTAACCAATTTCTGTTGCAGTCAGATATCCTCACTATGGGCTCTGCCTTTAGCTGTACAAATTCCATCTGTGCAGGGAGGCAGAGCTTGGAGTGGGGGACAGAGGAAATCTGCAAAATTCCTCCCCCAGGCAAGAATAGTTTGGTAAATTGTCCATACATTTCTTCAGCAGAGTTAATTTGCATTTCTAAAGCTGCTCTCCTGACTCTGCCTGGAATGAATCTTATAAAAGTAGGATTATTAAGAAAAAACCTTCTAATGGTGTAGTCTTGTCACCAAAACTGCGGGAAGAACTAAAACTCTTCAACACCATTTCTACTGTTAGAGAATCAAGGAATTGCTTGAATCTGGCCAGGATGTGCAGCAGAAATAATTTCATCCACAAATAGCCCGGGTGTGCAGAGAAAATCATTCCATGATATGTGAGTTTTACTAGATTTTCCCTTAACTTTTTGCTGTTTGAACCCATAGAAATCTATTGGTTTAATGTTCATTACTTCCAAGTTGTGTAGTTCTTAGTATTTAATTTCCTGTTGTACCCGGATTTCTCCTCCTGTGATGTTAATTAGGTCCCACTCCTGGATTTCCTTCTCAGCCTTTTACAGACCAGGTGTTTCCATCTATGCCGGGTGCAGTGTCTGGGATGGGTCCTTCTTGACGTTTGCTTCTGTTTCCTTGATGTTTTGTTGATGTTTGTTATCTTTTGGGCTATTCCCAATCTGTTGAGATGTTAAACTCATCTCCATTGAGTGTAACATCTCTTAGAAAACCACTTAAAAATCCCTTTTTTGAGGACAAAGGCAAATCAAGCCTGACTAGAGAAATAATTTTTAAAACATTTTAAAACTAGGTATATTTTCCGACCATGGAATCCCGGGCAGCCCAGTGTGTGAGTGTAACTGAGGGGCAGAGTGGAATTGTGCCGTTGTCTTCCCCAGCAGCTGTGGCAGTGCAGGCACAGAAAGCAGCGAAGCTCCAGCAGTGGCAGCAAGGATTGGCCCCAGTGTGTGGAGATGCCAAAGGAGGGTGCCCAGGCAGAGGATTTCAGCAGAGGATCTGTGGGCAGGCCCAGGGGCTTGGCCCGATGTGGAGCCCTGGCTGCTGCTGCGTTGCCTTCAGTGCAGGGTCAGTGGTGCCCTCCCATGCTGCTCCTGCAGCTGGGAATTCCAAATTCCTTTGGCATGGCCCTGTTTAACATCCACACCCCATTCCAATTTCTTTTCTGACTCTGGTAGAGCCATGGGAGGGGTTCAGTCACTTTCTTTTTTCATTTTCTCAAGTTTTGTACTTTTCCTTATGTCCATACAATAATATTAAGGCTCTCTGGGGTTAAAAAGTCATACAATATTGTGGCTGGAACAGAGAATCCTCAATGCAGGTGCTGCAATTGCCTATTAATCCTCAGCGTTGTCCCAGCTCCATTTTAGTGCTGGGTAGTGTTAGTTCTGAGGTTGCCTGGTCCCTCCCTGGGTCAATACACCACAAACCTTCAGTCAAAGTATGTCCCAAATATTTAATCTTTTTCTCCAGCATTTGCACTTTTTTTTCAAATAATCAAAGATGCTTTTTAGCCTGAACATTCAGCCATTTCACAGAGGCTTCTTCTACCACTTCTTGTCCCCCTGATTGCAGCAAGTCATCCACATCCTGCATTAACCCAATCCCTGCGGGTGGGGTAAATTCTTGTGATATTTTCTGCAAGGCTTGCCCCAATAAGGCTGGTGCTTCCGTGCATCCCTGCAGAAGGACCGTCCATGTCTTTTCCATTTTCCCTTCTAACTTTTGTTCCCACTCAAAGGCAAAATCCAGTTTACCCTCCTGTGTAAGTGGGCATCCCCAGAAAGCATCTTTGCCATCAATTCCTGAATGGTGTCAGTGTGAGGAGGGCACCTGGTTGAAGATGGTGTAAGGATGTGAGAGCCCCTGGGTGCTGGGGCCCCCTTGGGCCCTGGGGTTCATCCCTCAGGGGCTGTAGAAACTCTGCCATGGCCTTTGCCTTTGCCTTGGCCTTTTCCTCCTCCCTTCTTGCATTCCCCTGCTGTGCCTTTGTGACCAAGTGCTCCAGGGGCTTCTTCTGCCCCTCCTGCAGCCCCCTCAGTGCCTGGGGGTGCTCATCCTCTGACAGCTGCTGAGCTTTCTGCAAAATCATTCCTTTCTGCAGTGACCCAAGGAAAATGCTGAAAAGCTAATCTCGGTGCTTGCCCGTCCAATCCCCATTTCCCAGCTGTTCCTTTGTCCTGCTGCTCCTTGTGCTGTGGCTGCCGTGGCCAGCCCGTATCCCAGAGCCGGTGCCTGTCCTGCCGCAGTGTCCAAACGCGGCCCCCCCGGCGGGCAGGGCCGGCAGCTCCACGGGGCCGGGCAGCGGCCGGGGCGTCCCGCAGCCTCCTGGGGGCCGGGGGCCACTGCCGGGCCTGCAATTGCCGGGGGGTGCTGGGCTCAGGCAGCGCCCGGCGCTGAGCCCCGGCTGCCCCACAGCCCCGGCCCGGCCCCGCAGCTCCCCACAGGCCCCCAGCCCGTGCTCCCGGTGCCGCCCCTCTGCGCCCGCTCCTGCCGCTGCCCAGCACAGAGAAACCCCCTGCAATCCTGACCTCCTTGTGTGCCTGTCCTGGCAACCGGGGATACAAAGGATCTGCATCAGCTGGCAACTTCTGAGGATAAGAGCCTGCTGAGAAACATCCCCATCCTCAGTATTTTTCTCTTCCTCCTCTTTTCCATCATCTTTATTCTTCCCACATAGATTTTTCCTGCTTCTTCTTTCCTGAACCATATTCCTGCACACTCCCCTTCACCCAATCCCTTCTCATCACACCAACACCATCCATCCCCTGTTGTCTAAATCCCTTCTGGACTTCCCTTATTGCCCTTCTGGGTGTCCCTGTCCTTGATTACCTCTGGGAGAATGTGCAGACTCCCTCAAGATGCTCCCAAGGGACCCTACAGAGATATTTTGAGATCATCATCCCTTCTGCCGAGAGCCCTTCCTGGCTTTCCCTTTCTACCCTGCATGGGTGCCCTGCCATATTCAGTCCATGAAGATCCCAGTGTAGTCCCTGCTGAGATTTTCAGTGCTCTCTGGCTGCCGACTCTTCCCAGCCCCCCTGATCTGTCACTCGTCTGTCTCCTGGTCACTCTCGGGTACACAGTCTGTAGGAATTACTGCGTTGGGATTGTAGGGACAAACTGAGGCGCTCTGGTCTTGAAGTTTGCAGTTTATTTGGTAGGGCGTGGGTATATATAAGGCCCTGCTAGGAACTGCAGCTGCAGCTCAGAGCAGGACGGAGAGAGAGGGATAGAGCAAGAGTTAGAGCAGAGAGCGTAAGAGAGTAAGAAAGATGGCAAGAGTAAGTGCATAAGAGTGAGATTTTCCCGTTTACAATACAAGAAATTTTCTTCTATGTTGAATATTCTAGTTTCCACTAACCACTCTTCTAGAAGATACAAATTGTCTAACATTTGTATGCAACCTATAGGAATGACTATATTACCATGTTTTACTGCTTTTCTTATCTCTAAATTTTATCTGGGACCCTTCGTGCCATGCCTAGGGAGGATGTCTGTTTGCTTTTTGGTATTCGCAGCATCTAACATGATCGAAACAAAGGGGCCTTCAGGCATTCAGTTGCTTTCAGCCACACAGTCAAAAATGGCTATCATTTCTATTTTGCTTATATTTTTCCTATTCTCAAAGTCTTTTGTTAGGCACTCGTATTGATAAGGTTTCCCTAATTCATCCTTCCCAAGCCCAGTCCATGCCCGATGCCGCTGCCACCCAAGGGAGCTGATCACCCAAACTGGGTGAGGCACCTTCAGCTCCACTCACTGCCCTCCACCCCGGGCGGGGGAAGGAATTCCTGCCGACCCCCAAGGTGTGTGGAAAAATTCACATCACCAGAGGTTTCTGTGCTCAAAGAAGACAGAGGAGTCTTATATGAACGTAGCAGGACCTTGGCTGAGCAGCAGTTTGTGTGGTCAATTAATAACATTTTCTGACCCTGGTGGCTTCTGCTGTCACTTCCTTATGTCCACGTCCCCGGCCCTGTGTCCAAGCGGATTCGCAGCATGTGTCTGTAGAGACCCTTTGCTGTTGTTCCTTGCATGGGGGTCCCCCGTTTTGGGGCCATCCCCCCTGGAGCAGGGTGTCCCGGCTTGGTGCAGCCCCGCCCCTCGGGCAGCGCTGAGCCAATGAGAGCGCGCGGCGGTGATGACGCAACAGTGTCCAGGCAGAGCCGCAGCTCCCAGCGTTGCCCACCTGGAGCCACCTGCGCCCGGCCCGGGCCCCAGCGCCCCCCGGCAGGGGAATTTGGGGAGGTGGGAGGGGGGGAGCGCCAAGGCCGGGCCCCCCCGCGCTGTGGTGGCGGCAGCGGCTGCAGTGGGGAGCGAGTGCGGGCGGGAGCGGCCGAGAGCCCAGCGCTGCCCCAGCCCGAGCTGCCCCAGCTCCATCGCTGCCCCTGCGCTGGGATGCTGTGGGTTTGGGGGGAAGAGGGAGCCGGCAGTGGGTGCTGGGCCTGGGGGCAGCAGCAGAAGGAAAGGAGAAGCGGGGTTGAAGAACAAAATGGTCAAACGCTGCACGTGGGAGGAGCAGGTGGGATTGTGCAGGAGAAAGAAGAATAATGGGCGGGAGTGTGAGGAAGAGCAGGGACACCGCAGGAGGGTCAGAAATGAGAAGCAGCACAATGTTCCACCCCTCCCTGTATCTGTAGCCTCTCCCCCAGCCCCAGGAGCCTTGCTCCCCCCATATGCAGCAAGTGACCGAAGAGGATGATCCATGATTTTCACAGGGGTGTATCTTGGTGTTTGTGAGCTTTATAGGGCTAAATGTTGGTGCTTTGGTTTTTTGCAGGGGCTGAATCTTTATATTTTGGAGGGGATTTGGGCTGCAACTTACTTTTTGGGGAGTGTTTGATCTATGTCTTGATGTTTGGATAATTTTTGTGCTGAATCGTGGTGTTTTGGAGGTTCTTATAGACACAAGATGCCAAATGACTTCCTGAGATGAACTTTGGAAGGAGGAACCCTCAGCCCAAGGTGCTCTTTTTTTTTTTTCCCCCTCAAACTAGGATTTGTCATTCCCATGCCGTGGGTAGATGGAGGAGGAGGAGGAAAAGCCCCAGAGATCTCTCAGGACGAGGAGGGGCTGCAAACCCAGCCCAGGGAGCTGCGAGGAGGAAAGACCCTCCCTGAGCCGGGAAGGCGGCCGGAGATCCAGGCAGAGCTCAGAGCTGGTGGAGAAGCCTCCTGGAGGGGAGAAGCCCCACGAGTGCTTGGAATGTGGGAAGGGTTTCAGGTGGAGCTGCAAGCTGATCTGGCACCAGATGATGCACACTGGAGAACGGCCCTATGAGTGTGGGAAATGTGGGAAGAACTTCAGGACTATTTCTCATCTGATGGAGCACCAGGTGATCCACACAGGGGAACGGCCCTACACCTGCTTGGAATGTGGGAAGAGCTTTGGGTGGATCTCTGCCCTGAGATACCACCAGCACATCCACACCGGGGAGAGGCCCTACGAGTGTCCCAAGTGTGGGAAGAGGTTTCAGACCAGCTCCGATTGCCTCAAATATGAGCGGATTCACACAGAGGAGAGGCCCTTCCGCTGCCCCGACTGCGGGAAGGGATTCAACCGCAACGACATCCTCACTGTCCACCGGCGCATCCACACTGGGGAGAGGCCCTACGAGTGTCCTGAGTGTGGGAAGAGCTTCTCACACAGCTCAGCCTTGACCCGACACCAACGGAGTCTCCACTAAGGGAAGCCCTGTGAGTGCCCCGAGTGTGGGAAGAGCTTCGTGCTCTGCTCCAGCTCCATCCCCAATGGGAGGATTGGTGTTGGATGGTAGAAAAAAACACAAAAACACAACAAACAAACAAAAAACCCCCCCAAACAAACAAACAAAACAACAAAAAAAAACCCAAAAAACCAAAACCAAAAACCCACCAAAATAGTGATATGCACAGAAGCAATATAAAAACACCGAAATCAAGCAAAAGGAATAGTCAGCTTCGAAATAAAGAATGGAGAAAAGTCATGAACTAACATTTCTCTTTTTTTTTAAACTATGGAGAAAAAACTCTTGTTTCCTCTAAAACATGTAAAAATATTTTGAAGTGAATATGACTGTTCCAACTGTACATATAAAGAAAAGCATTAATATTAAAGTAAACAAATGTTAAAATTGCAGTAATCTCCTAGGTTTAAATAATAAGAAAACCCCTGCTGTCCCCCCCAATAAAACAAAAAGGAAAAAACTCTATTCTCAAAAATGAAGTAAGGTTTTGTTTAAACTGTTATAATCCTTAAACTGTGCATCAGAAGTTAATATAGTCCTCAATAAAAGTTATGAGAAAAATTGTTAGTCTGTATAAAGGGTTTTTAGATAGTAATCAGATTTCCATTCTCCTGGGAAGCTAATCACTGTAATATCAAAACAAGAAGAATCCGTTTTCTTATGAAGAAATCTCCATAGACTGAAAAAAAGTCTCCTCTTTCAAGTAAATGAGTGAAAAACTATTTTAGAGATGGTAGACTGAGTTGTTTTTGTACGTGTTTAGTATTAAAAAAATGTATGGAAGAAAAAGTAGTAGACTAAAGTTTTCTTCTAAGGGTTTTTTCTTATAGTTTCTAGTAATAAAATTTCTCTTTATACCATTTAAAGTAAAACCTGTTTTTTGTCTACTTCTTAATCCTCTCTCACAACAAAAAAATTCAAATTAATAAACCAAAACTACTACATTTAACCTCAGTGATTCCAGGATTTTGATTTCCTATTACTCTAGGGTATCTTCTGGAGCCAAATGGTGATTGACTGGGGCAAAGACCAAGATTTTGGAGACAGTGGGGTGGAAACTCCTCCAAAAATGTTCTTCCCTCCCTCCCAAGCACGTGGATCCTCTACTTGCACAGACACAGAAATTCTTTTCTTTTGGCCTTGATTTGCTTTTCATTTCTCTTCATCCCTTTAAAACATCCAACACTGGCTAAAAATAAAGACACTGAACTGAGACATGAGTGGGGACACGGGGGGACAATGACATGGTGGGACACAGACATGGAGAGTGACATGGGGACACATGGACATGGAGGGGGATGTGGCCATTCGTGGGGACATGGGGGGACACAGGTATGGATGGAGATGTGGGGGACAGTGACAGGGATGGAAACATGGTGGGGACACAGCCATGGGTGAGGACATGGTGGGACATGGCCAGTGACATGTGGGGACACGGCCACGGCCGGTGCCATGGGGGGAACTTGCAGGGGCTGTGGGGGATGCTGGCTTGGAGGGAGTTGAGGGTTCCTGGCAGGGACTTGGGGCTCGCTGAGGCCTTTGGGGACCCCAGGCCGAGCGGCTCCGGCTGCGCTGGGAGACCCTGGCGGAGGTTCTGGGGCAGCTGCTCAAGGACCCCCTGCCCTGGAGCCCCAGCCGGGCACTGGGCTCCTGGAAGGGAATGAACGTCCTTGTCCCCAGCAGGACAGATTTCTTATTTCTTGCAGGTGCAAATGGTTCTCTTACCAGAATAGCTTGTTGTGTTAATTGTTTTCAGGTTTAAGATTGTTTTCACCTGGGAACAAGCAAGTAACTTAGCTGCACATAGAAGAAGTGACAGGCTAGCTATTAATTTAGCAGAGAGCAAGACCTGATTTTATGAAGCCTTTTATAATTTGTCTGACTGCAACATCTCACCCTTTTTCATTAATTCAAAGAAGGCTCATATGTTCTGATGATAAAATAGCTCTCTCTTGTGAGGCTGTTATCTCATTAAGGTTATCACTGGTTATCTGTTAGATATGGGATAAGATACACAAAAGACCGATTACAATCAACAAAACTTAGTAAATTCTATCATGTCATTGACACAGGGTTTCACAGCATGAGAAAACAAAAGAATAATGTCCAGTGTGTCCTAGGGAAATGGAAATAAATGACCATTGTTTTAAAGTCCAAATAGTCCATTAGCTGGAAATGTTGATCTTTGACATCACTGAATGTGCTCTTGGATCCTGGAACAGGGAATAACTGAAGAAGGTTAGTAGGAACACTATTCCATGATGATGACCTAAGGCTTTTGTTGGCAATTTGCCTGTAAATTTCCAGACACAGCCATGTCTTGGCAGTCCTACTTCTGGTTTTGTTCTGGCCACGAAGGCTGCATGGTGATTAGGTTCTTCTTCTTCTCAATGGGCTTCATTTTCTTGGAGGCAATTGATGTTTGGCTGAATGAACAGGTGACTACTTTGAAGTTGTTGATGATAAAAACACATGCATACCTTCTCCTTAAGTTAATGAATTTATTAGTCTTTGTAAATTCAATTGATGAGCCTTATCTAAAAATATTTACTTTTTTTGTATAAATATAAATATGTTTTGTATAAATATAAATATATATTAATTTCCCCTTCTTTGTTTTAAAAACAACATGCGTGGCTCTTGCCATGCATATGAAGCAAACATCAAAACATAACAATATATACAGTAAAACCAAAAATCTTGAAGTCCCAGGGCTGGAGCTGACATGAGTCCCTTTAGCTGGTTGAAGGCTCGTGATGCTTCTGTTGTCCACTGAAGATCCCTGCTCCCTTCCCTGATTAAGGCATACAGGGGTTTAACTAACAGTCCATAGTTATAAATCCACAGTCTGCACCACCCTGTCATGCCTAGAAAGGTTCTCAGTTCTTTCACTGTCTGGGGTTTCAGGGTTTGGCATATTGCTTCCTTATGGTCTTGCCCCAAGGCCCTTCTTCCTGCACTCACTTCATAGCCCAGGTAAATAAGTGTCTGCGTCACCATCTGGGCTTTCTTTTGGGATACCTGATACCCCTGCAGGCCCAAAAAGTTTAGGAGGCTTACTGTGCAATCCACACATGCCTGCTGGGTCTGGGTGCCTATTGAGAGCTCATCCACGTACTGGATCACACATACATTCAATATGCTTCACATACTGAAGCAGCTGTCCTTCTCCTGGTGGGGATTCCCAAGACTCCAAATCCATTGCCAGCTGCTCTCCAAATATGGTGAAGGAGTTCTTGAACCCCTGGGGTGGTACACATCATGTGAGCTGAGTTTTATGTCCAGTTTTGGAATTCTCCAATTCAAATGCAAAAATTTTCTGGCTGGCTTTGTGGAGAGGGAGGCAAAAGAAAGCATCCTTCAAATCTAAAAGGATTAACCAGGTTAGTTCAGGTGTTAAATGAGTTAACAAGGTGTAAGCGTTGGCAACCACTGGATATAAATCTTTTCTTATTAACAGCCCTTAAATCTTGTACTAACCTATATGATCCATCAGTCTTTTTCATGGGCAAAATAGGAGTATTAAAATCAGATTGACATCTTTTAATACTCTTATTTGCAAAAAGTTCTCAATGATTAGGCTGATCCCTTCTCTGTATTCCTTTTTCAAAGGACATTGTTTGACCCTTACTGATGGTTTTCCCTCTTTGAGCCTGATTTGCACTGGTAAAGCATTCTTTGCCCTCCCTGGTATTTTAGAGGCCCACACTCCAGGGAACACCAGATCCGTTATTTTCTTAATAAATTCCTTCTTCATTTTCAGCTTCAATTTCTCTGGTTACTAGCATTAAGTTTAACAATTCCATGTATTGTTGATCTTTTACCTCCAAACTAATTTTCCCATCTTTAAATATTTTTACTTCCAACTGCTCTAGCAGATCCCTGCCCTAAAGTGCAGATGGAGCTTTAGGCAAGTACAAAAATCAATGAATTCCCCCTCTAGGGTAGGGCCCTCTGGTCCCCTTCAATCCTCCTTTACCTGAGCCACCACCCCTTTTTCGGTCACCTTTTCTCTGTTTGTCACCCCTTCTTAGTTCTAGACACTGTTTTTTCCAGTGTCCAAATTTCTAGCAAAATGTTTTTTTCCTGGTCGAGGTGGTCCTTGTTTTGGGGCATCTTGCTCATGTTTCCCTTTTACATTTTCCTGTATTATTGATAGTTATTTCTTCGTCCCTGGTTTACACCCCTGTTCCTGATTGCTGAAAACTCTCCACGCCTTGTCCAGCAAAGTCTCTAAGCCCCAGCTCGTTGGGCCCCGGATCTTCTGGAGCCTGATGTCACTTTTAGATTGCCCTAAAAACAAGTTTACCAACTGTTGTGTTCTGTCAGTGGATTCAGGATCCAGGGTGGTGTGTCGGTGCATTGCCTCTCACAACGGGTCTAGAAATTCAGAAGGGACCCTGTTTAATAGCATACAGGGCTGACCAGTTCATGGTTCTAGGAATTGCTCTTTCCAGCCCCTTCACTATCAATTCCTGGTATTTTGTTAGCTGTGCTGATTCCTCTGGCCTATTAGGGTTCCAGCCTGGATCCTGAAGGGGAAATAAATCCTTAACATCCTCCTGTGTTGTTCTGCAATCATCCTCGGCCAGATCTTTAGCCACCTTCAAAGCCAACTGCTTCTCTGAGTCTGTTAAAGAATCAAGCAGTAGCTGGAGGTCAGTCCAACCAGGCCTGTGCTGTCTAACCATAAACTTCATTCTCTTAGCACCACCCATTGGATCGCTCTGATAACTCTTAGCAATCTTTTCCCAGGAATCCAGATCCAATGCAGAAAAGGGAACTTTAACTGGCACTGTTGTTCCCTCAGAGGTTACTGTCTCCCTCAGAGGAGCCTCTCTAATTTGTTTTCGGGACCTTGATGCTGCAGGACCCTGTGGGGAGGGCCCTTCCTCCTCACTGTCACTGGGGTGACGGTGGGTACAGTCAGGTTGGCTCTTATGCTTTGGGAGTTGGTGGGAAATCCTGCTTTAATTCCTGTTCTCCCGAGGGAAGGTGATACGGGGGATGAAGTGGGGATAGAGGCTGGAGTTGATGGCTACTCTGAATCTACTTTCTCTATCACCCCTCCCCTTTCCTGCCTTTTAGAGGGTGTTTTAAGCAATTCTTCTGTTTCTTTTTCCTGAGCTTCCATACTATATTCCTTGTCAGGATGTGTGCATCTTTGGTTTACTGAATACTTACTGCAACATCTCCTGGATTTTCCCCCGTTAGCTTTATTATCTTTTTCCAGAGGCAACACTAAAGGGTCAGATGGTGGCCTAATCCCACAATCCCTTTGCCACTTGTAGTGATTCCAAAGGGTGGAAAACTTCAGGATAATGACCTCCTGCAATTTTTGTTCACGCCTAAGTAAAAGCATTAGCTGTAACAAAGTTTCATAGCCACGCATCCCGGCTGGTGGCCATTTCACCCCTCCTCAAGTCTTTAAAGTGGCCACCACTGCGGGCACAGCTTAACAAGCTCTCTCTTGGTTTCTGTACCAACATGGCCCACCAGCTCTTTCCAACGTGTCAAAATACATCCCAAGGGGCTGTCTTTAGGAATCTCTCTGCTCTCACTCGCCCCCATGCTCAGAGTTCCTCCTCTCTCAACGCCTTTTAATCTTGTCCCAACTCCGAAGCTTCACCTGGTAATAATCAGGTACAAAGGTACACTGAGCACACTCACCCCTAAGGATCTCTGCTGGTTTCTGTGGGGTTCCTGAAATCCCGTTTTCTAACAGCTCAAATATTCTATTGCTACCGTGTGCCTCCTGACCAGTGACCAATAAAATCCATATAACTATCTGGGTAGCCTTTTAGTCCTTTCTGTGACAAAGATCGCAAATTCCATTTCTAGGCATCCTCCACTTGTGTACTTGTCAGACCCACAATTCTCGAAAAACCACGCAACGAAACACAACCCACAGGTTACAGTCACAGCTCCCCCTTGGACAGGGAAGTTCCTTTGGCCTGGGATCCCCCTCCCTGAACCTTCTATTCCTAGGCATATAATTTTACCAGCAGGAGAGAAAGGGAAAAAATAAAAGCAACTGAAGGAAAAGGGTTAACAGTGAAAGCAGCGAACCAAATCACTTAAGCTCTGCAATTATAATCTTTGACACAAGATGGCTGTGTTGCCTAAAGAATGAAACCTTTCCACACAAAATGGCGATATCTTTCTAAAATACTCACAATGCGTACTACACAACTAAAAAAAAAAAAAAAAAAAAAGTTCCTTTTTATTCACCTCTAAAGGAATTCATGTATCACAACCAAACACTTCCAAACACTTCACTCACAACACTTTTACAAAATGGCAAAATGCAAAACAAAAATTCGTTTTCTCCCCCTTCAAATTTCTGATCACAGTTCGCTGGCAAACCAAGCCTCTCTCGTTGTACCTTGGGCTGAATATTCACAAAGCCACGCCGAAAATCCGGCAAACTTCGGCCAAGGCACAATTCCTCTGCGGGGGGAGGGTAGCTCTGAACTCACGTCTGCCTCTCCCCTCCGCACCTAGGGACCAACAACACATGTCAGAATAGTGCCCCACACACTGGTGATTTTAAAGCCTCACAAACAACTAACTATATTTTCTCGCTGTTAAAACAGCCGCAATTAAAACTTCGGGGTTGGACGGAAACCGAGAAATGTTGCTCAAAGCTGCAAACCCGCAGTACCGGGTACCGGGGTTACTCCGGAGTGTGCCGGATGTAATTTCAAACCGCACCCACACTGCTCGCTTCCTTTAAACACAAAACAAACAGCTTAAACACAAAACTGCCGCTCTCACCCGGTAATACACCGTTCACAATCTGACTGCTTGCACACACACACAGCCAAAACTCACACACACAGCCAAAGCTCACACACACACAGCCAAATCTCACAAACACACAGCCAAAGCTCACACACACACAGCCAAAGCTCACACACCACCCCAGCCCCCGCGATTCAAGTGTAATACAAGTGCTTTGGGTTCCTCCGCCCTCCCGGGTGTATCCCTTCTGCTAATCAGCGGCAAATCTCAAAATTCTTCCAAAACCTACACATACATAAATTCAAAACACATACAATACTTTGCGAACATGCTCCCAAAACCACACAAACCAAAGTGCATACAGCACACCGCTAACCCACAGTCTAAGCACACAAAACAAGTTCCATCCACACGCTCAAGAACACACGCACATCTGGAGCACACAGACTGTGATCACCATATTCTGCAACCCAAAAATGGAGTCACCCACACACCACCACTCGTGACGGATCCCTCAAGCTAAAAGCCCACCACGCTGCTTTTAAACCACAGATAGAACTGGAGCCACCACAGCTCCCGTACCACAGCCCTGCCATGAACGCTGTTATTGCCCTGCCCCAGCTCTGCCCACGCTGCCGGGCGAGCTCCGCTCCCGGCGGCCGCCACCGGCCCCGCTTCGGGACAAGAGTTCCTGGGGCTGTTACTGATCTCACCCGGAACACAAACCACTGCCAAATTCCACGGAAACTTACAAACAAATCCACTTCAGGCTTCTTCACTGCGCGCTTGACGTCTCGCAGCATCTTATCAGTTTGCCTTTCTTAAAAGTGGTTATCTTTAATTTTTAACCATACCTTTTTTGTCCGTATCTCCGGCAGATCTCGTTCTTTCCCCCGGGGTGCCAGCGGGGAAAAGGAGCCCTCTTCCTAGGAAGATCCCAGGTGGGCGCCCAAGAGGGGTCCCGAACCTCGCTGGCCCTCGGCCAGAGAGAAGAGAGTCCTGCTGCGGTCACCAAATGATTTACCAAAATAAGAGTATTGGCCTATTACTGATACCCAACTGTGACGGACAAAAGACTCTTTAGCAATTTAAAGTTAGAAAGTGTATGTTTATTCAGTGCTGGACAGCAGCCTGAGGTAACCCTCCAATACACACTGCAAAATTACAGGTGATCACAGAGTCGATTTATTGACAAAAGCTTCAAACAAATATATATTCATAATACCAGCCTCTCCCATCCCCCCGCTTCCTGTGGTAATTAGCTTGAATGGCTATTAAGCATGCGTGGTTGGCTTCTTGAATTAAGTCTGGGGTCGTTTTTGTGGGGAGGGGTCTTAAAAAGAGGAAGAAAGGCGAGTCTTCCTCGCCCTGAACTCTCGACCCTTTCTATCGACGACAATACAAATGGCTTCTGGGAGAACTCAAATTTTCCCCCCCTTCATGACTTTGAATAAGTTTCTGCTTGCAATTGAAACTACTTACTAGTTTCATCTGTTCCCGTTGCAAGCACAGCTGAGCAAACATAAAATGACAGTCAATAAATTATTTAAGTTTCAGATAACCATGTGAAGGCCAGTTTCTTCTAACTCTTAATTATTTTCAGCAAGGCCTATGTTTATTCAGTGCCGTTTAATAAACTCTAGTAAATAACTAACTTTTAACTAATCCTAATTTCTCTAAGACTAAGTGTTTCACTTGGGTGACACATTGTAGTGTATGCACCCCATGCCGCAGCAGCTGTACACAAACTAAAGGGGGGACATTGGCTGGCCAGGAATAGGATGCTTAAATACCAATCGCTGTTATTAGAACAGGATGGTGTTACCTTGGGAACAACTTCTGTTGTTAAGCCTGCCATGTTTCTGTCCTCCACCTTAACTGACGATGTGCCTGATCAGGACTGTTTGCAGACAATTGAAGAGGTCTATTCCAGCTGGCCAGACCTGAAGGACGTGCCCCTGGAAAATCCAGATCAGGAGCTTTTTACAGATGGCAGCTAGCCCAGAGAGGACATGAAAACATTTCAACATTTTTGTGTTGAAAATCTTTTGAAACATCTAAAACAGGTAATAGGAAAAGGAATGACTGACATTGTACAATCAGTAGTGAGCAAATATGAAATCTGCTGTAGAAACAACCCGGATATGAGGAAAAGAGTTGTGTTAGGAGTAACAAAGGCCAGGGATCTTCCTGGAGATTACTGGCAAATAGATTTTGCAGCATTACCAGGCAAAGAGGGATACTGGTCCATACTGGTATTAGCTGACACTTTCAGTGGATGGCCGGAAGTTTTCCTCTGTTGCACTAACACAGCCAAGGAAGGAGTGAAAGTTTTGCTCAATTATGTAATTCTGAGGTTTGGGGTTCCCTTGGGGATGTCATCAGATAGGGAACAGCACTTTGTCACAACAGTGGTTAAAGAAGCGAGCCGGATTTTGGGAATTACTTGGGATCTGCACACACCTTACAGACCCCAAGCAAGTGGTGAAATTGAACGTATGCATGGGACCCTCAAAACACAAATTAGTAAACTTGGTCAGGAAACATCCATGACATTGGTTCAAGCCTTGCCTGAAGCTTTACTGAGTATCCACATCCAACCGAGGTGGAGGGATAACATCAGTCCCTATGAAATACTGTATGGCAGCCATATCAGATTCCACATGTTCCAGGTGAAATTCACATGAAGGGCAAACTTGATTCACAGAGATATCTAATGGCTTTGGCTCCACATTGCAGAAGCTCCAGAATTACATCCTGCTATCCAGACCCATAGGACTGGACACACCTGCACATCCCTTCCAGCCTGGAGATTGGGTCTGTGTGAAGTGGTGGGACAGTGATCCTCTGCAAGCCAAGTGGAGAGGACCATTCCAAGTCCTGCTGACCACCTTCACTGCAGTCAAAGCTGCTGGCAAAGGATCCTGGATTCACTGCTCCAGAGTTAAGAAGGGTTCTGCTCCGGAAACTACTAAAAGAACAGAGATTGATGCAGATAAAAATATGTTTTCAATTATTCCTCTTTTATGCCCAAAGAAATGTTCATAACAATCATTATTCTTCTTTGCATGATAGCCAACTGTGCAAGACATTTCTACTGTTAGATATTTATCTATTATTAGATATTTATCTGCTGATAAATATTTCTTATTGTTAATTACTATATTTTAGATACTTATCCATTATTAAACACCTATTATTAGCAGATATTTAGAATAGAGACTTGACAAGGTAAAGGCCTTGTTAAGCTTTTAAAGGGGGGGAAAGATGCCTTAATTTTCAATTTTCATATTTTTCAGATTCTGTGCTGCCCTAGTGCGTGACTCTGAACTTCAAATAAAGTGTTAGCAAGTTCTCTTCACAGCTTAGACAAAACAATCTTTTTACAGTCTGAGAACCAAGGACACTGTTGCAGCTTCAGGCCCAAAAATTGTAAACAACAATGAATTGAGGAGAGCAATCTGGGTGAATGAGACTTCATAACCTAGAGCTCTAATTGGACAATTAACCCCAAGATGCAAATCGACCAAAACTGATAAAAGTGTGGAAATCTGTGACTGCTCGTCCATCTTGGGTAGAGCCACGGCCGGGCTCTTGTGCTGCCCAAGGTGAATCCTTTGAAGGCCTTTTAGTAAAAACCTCCTTGACTCCTTTAACTCTCTCCAGCCTCTCTGGGCATCAGTTGGAGATTCCCCAGTGACCCTGGTGATCCGTGTTGGGAACACACCTGGCTGGGGAGGTTCTGCATCTTCCTGGCTCCCTGTGGACACCTGGATGAATGCAGGGGCAGGAACGTCCATTGGGGCCCAAACTGACATTGGGAATTCCTTGGGGAGAGCAGATTTGTTGACTTTCAACCCAAAAAAATCTTCTGCATCCAGTCCTATCTTCTGGTGGCATCAAAGAATATTGAATGGTCTTGGAGGTCTTTTCCAACCTCAGTGATTCCATGGTTTTTATTTCCTATTGCCCAAGGGTGTCTTCTGCAGCCAAATACTGATGAACTGGAGCAAAGACCAAGATTTTGGAGACAGGGGGGTGGGAACCCCTCCAAAACAGGTTCTTCCCTCCCACCAAAGCACATGGATCCTCAGCTGGCATGGACAAGGAAATCCCTTTCTTTTGGCCTTGATTTGCTTTTCATTTTTCTTCATGGAGTAAAAATAAAAAAATATAAGCTCTTCTTGGGATAAAAAACAAAGACATTGAACTGAGACATGGGTGGATGTAGTAATTATGTTGAGATAGACATGACTGGCATCATCAGCAGTCCTTTATTAAAAACTTTTCATGCCTTATTTCAATGGACTTCTCTATGGAAACTCTGACTCCTTCCCTCACAGGCAGCTCCACACAGCTCTGACTCCTCCTCTCCTCTCTGCAAGTTTCCTTCTTCCTTCTACATCACTGGCTAAACCTCATCCTGTCCCTTATCTGGCCACCTAACCCTGTCACAACAACTTCTTATCTCATCTGCCCCTTGCACAACCCCATGTCCCTTCTCTCCTCACAGCACAGCCAGCAGACTCCACTCCAAACTGCAGCAGATCCTCAGTCTCAAGCTCCAACCGTAACTGTGACTGTGACTAGTGGCCAGCTAGCCCACTCTTTTATAAAACACCCATCCTCATTGGGCAGGCAAGGCTGTTTGCACTCCTCAGTAATTAGTACAGGTGTAATTCATTGTGAAAGATTGCCTTCTAGCCTTTCAACCTATCTTCCCACAAATTCCCCCTTTTTTATTTAATCAAAATAAATTGACATGATGACACATTCACATATTTCATCTCAGACTAACAGTTATACAATTGTTTGGGCAACACATCACAATAAGGACATATACTTGAAATCTCAGTTCTCAAATATCACAAGTAGTTTGCCTAGCTTTACTTCATGATTGTTTCCTTCAGCAAGTTCTTATATAAGAAATAATTGTCTGCATGCTGTAGATTGATTAGACATTTACCTTTCCCCAGAGCCAAGAGTCTTATTATTTTTCTCCTCACATATAACCAATTTATTCCAGTTTCATTACCCAAAGTGAAAGTTTACAGCAGCATAACAACCACATCCAATTAATTCTGATTGATTCTTCATTCTTTTCTCAGTGATTGTTAACTTTCTTTTTAAAATTACTTTGGTTTAAATTTGGCTTTTAGCAGTACAGAACATCAACCTAAGGATTCCCTTAGCTCTGAAATGCCTTTGTGAATTAAGCTTGATACATTACCCAGATACACAGTACATACTATTAAAGCTCAAGAAGCAGAAAGCTGCAATTCATAAACACAATATATATATTTCAGCATCAAACAGACACATTGCATTCAACAGCAGAACCACCATCTCCAGCTTTTCCTGTGTCTTGTGCCTTTAATTACTTGACTTTTTCCTTCTTCAGCTTAGTTGCTTTTGTAAAGTTATTTTAACTAACTTCTGTGCAGGAGTAACATATTTGAACTTGACTCTTAATTCAGCTTTTTGGGGGACACAGAGGCAGCTCTAGCAGGCTCTACTTCAGGGACAGGCACATTCTCAAGCTGAACTTCATTCTTCTCTTGCTCCCCATTAACTTCAATTTCTAGCTCTGATTCTTCTTCTACCTCCTGCTCTGTTTTCTATTCTTTTAGAGTCTCATAGAGCAATCTCCAGGTGGCAGTCAAATTTGCAGCTGCCTTGTCCCCTTTGCATACTGCATCCCATGGTCTTTCCCCAACTTCTTTCCATACTCTAACACCACAGGAAGTGCTTTCATCAACCTTAATAACATATTTTTTTTCCCCCAAGTGTTTTTTTAATACACATAAAACAGTCTGTTGCCAGTGGCTCATCTGGATAAGCATCCCTTCAGGTGTCACAGTCAATCAGGTTCAGACCAGCGGCTTCCCCCACTGCTCTCAGCTTCCCTGGGCTCCGTTCTCTGGCTGTACCTCACCCTACAGCCCAAGTCCAACCACGCTGGCATCACCATTATGTAGTAACTATGTTGAGACGGACTGGACTGATACCATCATCAATCCTTTATTAAAAACTTTACATGCCTTCTTTCTGTGGACTTCTCTCAGCCAACCCTAACTCCTTCCCTCAAAGGCAGCTCCACACAGCTCTGACTCCTTTCTTACAGGCAGCTCCATACAGCTCTGACTCTGTCTCTCCTCTCTGCAAGTTTCCTTCTACATCACTGGCTAAACCCCAGCCTGTCCCTTATCTGGCCACCTAACCCTGTCTGTCACAACAACTTCTTACCTTATCTGTCCCTTGCACAACCCCATGTCCCTTCTCTCCTCACAGCACAGCCAGCAGACTCCACTCCAAACTGCAGCAGATCCTCAGTCTCAAGCTCCAATTGCCAGTGTGACTGTGACTAGTGGCCAGCTAGCCCACTCTTTTATAAAACACCCATCCTCATTGGGCAGGCAAGGCTGTTTCTACCTCTCAGTAATCAGTACAGATGTAATTCATTGGGAAACATTGCCTTCTGCACTATCCTTTCAACCTATCTTCCCACACTTATTCTGTAAGGCTTCTCTTATTTCCTATAGTTATGGTCACCATCATCTCATGGTCATGGTCACCTCACAGTCACCTCATGGTCACAATCGTCTCACAGCCATGGTTGTGTCATGATCATCTCATGGTCTTGATCACCACATAGCCATGGTGTGTTGTGGTCATCTCGTGGTCACCTCTTGGTCAAGATGTGTCATGGTCACAGTCATGATCATCTCATGGCCTCCAGCATTTCATGGCCATGGTGGTGTCATGGCAATCTCGTGGTCATCTCATTGTCACCATCATCTTGTGGTCATCTCATGGTCACGGCCATCTTGTGGTCATCTCATGGTCACGGCCATCTCATGGTCATGGTCCTTTCCTGATCACCATCATCTTATGCTCACGGTCATCTCACTGTAATGGTCACCTCATGATCATGTCACTGTCACCTCATGGTCATCTCATGGCCACGATCACATCAGGGTCACCCCAAGGCCATGGCTGTGCCACAGCCAACCCATGGTCATCTCTTGGTCCAAATCATCTCTTGGTCAGGGTTGTGGTTGTGTCATGGTCATATCATGGCCATGGTCACTCTCATCCCATGGCCATCTTGTACTTGTGTCATGGCCATGGTCATGGCCAGGGAACCTCTCCAAGCCCCAGTTTTGGAACACTCAAGGACCATTGGGGGCAACAATGCCTGGCCTGACCCCTCTCCCATCCCACTGCCCTTCCAGGAGCCTGACATGGCCAAACCTGTCGGGGCTTGGCCTGCCCTGACCCTGGGCTGGTGTCAGTGAAATGGCTAAATAAATAATAAAGGGACTGGAATGACTAAAGGGCTAGAAACTGAAAGTGTAAGGAGAAATAAAAAGGGTGCACAAAGGCCCCTTTAGAAGACCCTAAAATGGGGTTGAGCAGACACTGATACAGACTATGAAGGAATGTTCTAGAAAGCTTCCAGCCAATCACAGACCCTTGTGCAGTCTCTATTTGCATGGTTATGCCCAGTAGTTCCCATAATCCTTTTCTTCTCCTCTACTGCTCGCCATAGTGTGACTGGATGTTGTCTGTCTTGGCTCCTCAGTGTCCAGGGTTGTTACCTGCTGTGGGGCCGGTTCCCAGCCTGTCCCTTCCATGATGGACTGCTACACAGACTCTCCTGGGGACACATGGGATATGGGGCATGGAGCAGGAAACAAAACCTGGGGGATGGAATTGGGTGTGGCTGAGAATCCCTCATTTTGCTCCTGGTGTCCCCATCCCAGTCCTGGTGTCCCCATTTATGTGTCCGCATCCCAGTCCTGGTGTCCTCACACTGATCCTGGTGTCCCCATTCCCATGAATGTGTCCCCCACCCTAGTCCTGGTCTTCCCATCCTGCTCCTGGTGTCCCCGTCCCAATTCCTGCTGTCCCCATTCCCATTCCTGCTGTTCCCATCTCTGTCCCTTGCTGTCCCTATCCCATCCTGGTGTCTCAATCCCCGCGTCCCCATCCCTGTCCCCAGTGTCCTTATCCCTGTCCCCAGTGTCCCTATTCCCACTCCTGGCTCCCAGTGAGGAACTGTCGGCCACTGGAGGAGGGAACATGGATTTATTGCCCCAAGAAGGATTTATTGCCCAAAGTAGGATAATTTCACACCAGAACAAAAGCATTGGGAATATTTGTAATTCTTAGCTTTAAAACACTGGAAAATGGGAAATGTATCTGTTAGCAAAAGCTGTGGGTGGATGGGAACAGTGGGATGAGCTCTGCTGGCATCTCCTGGTTTCCTGGGAAGAGGGAAGGGGCCGGATCCAGCTCCATGGATCGCTCAGGCAATGATTTCTGTCAGGATGAGAGAGGGTCACGGTGTCACCCTGTCCCTGTCCCCATCCCACAGGATGGACCTGGCTGGAGCCCATGGAGAGTGGGAGCTGTTTCGGAATCCCACCTCATCCCGCCCCAATCTTGCTCCATCCATCCCACGCGATCCCGTCCCATTCATTCTGCCCTAATCCCACTCTGGAATTCCACCCAATCCCTCTCCATCCATCCCACACCTACTCCATCCATCCATCCATCCATCCATCCATCCATCCATCCATCCATCCACCCCAACTCACCCTGCTCCATCCAACCTGCACCAATCCTGCCCCATCCATCCCACCTGATCCCACTCCAGAATCCAGCCCCGATTCCACTCCACAATTCCATCTGATCCTGCTCTGGACACCTGCATTGATCCAGAATCCCTCCCTGATCCCAATCAGTCCATTCTGCCCCGATTCTCCTCTGGAATCCCACCCTGATCCCATTGTGTACCTGCACTCAAGGCGTTGGTTCCCACGTCATTTCCTGCAGAAAGAGAAGATCCATGAGATTCCAGCACAGATCCAGTTAATCCACTGGGAATAACTCCAGGATCCATCCTGGGATCCAAACAGAGAGGATTCAGAGCTGGATCCACCACTGGTACTCACCAGCTGCCATGTTGCATCCATTCCTGTCCCTCCTCCCTGTGGAAAAACAGAAGGATCAGCGTTGGTGGCACAGGATTCCCAGAACAGTGCTGGGTGGATCCATGCCCCTTCCCGGCCCCCATCCCGTGTGTTACCGGATTGGCGCTTCCAGATGACAAATCCAATGAGGACAATGAGGATGATGATGGCAGCGATGGACACAGCGACCACCACAGTGAGATTCCTGCCAGATGTTGGCTCTGAAAAATGTGGGATGGTGAGGAGGGGGAGGGGAATCCCCATTTGGGCATTCCAAATTCCCAATTCCCACATTCCACATTCCCAGCCTCACCCCAAGCGTAGATCCCAGGCTCCAACATTCCGGGATGCTCCACCCGGCACCGGTACTGCTCCCGCTCCTCCGGCCGCGCCTCGATCCTGGCCCAGGTGTGGAAGGTGCCGTCGCTGTTGGGAACGATCCCGCCCCACTCCGTCTCCTGATCCCAGATTTCATCCCCCTTCATCCAGTTGACTGCGATGGAGCTGGGGTAGAATCCGTATGCATGGCAGGACAAGATCAGCGTCCCATGTTCCTCTTTTCCAGACACATGGACATCAGGGGGCTCTGGAATGGGATAACGGTGAGAGACATGCATGGAATTCGATTGAGTCCATGGGTGAGATCTGCCCCTGGAATTCCCACTGGAATTGGATGGGGGTGAGACCTGCCCATGGAATTTCCACTGGAATAGGATGGGGTGAGATCAGCCCGTGGAATTCCCACTGGAATTATTACGTTCCCAAGTCCTCCATTCCCAAATCCCACATGAATTCTGCTCCCACCTTTGCGGTCCAGCTCCTTCTGTCCATATTTGACGTATTTCTGGAGCCACTCTGGGCATTCATGCTCCAGGTAATTCGCCTGCCTCTCAACCTCGTTCGTTTCACTTTCCCAGTACCTCCTGCTGATCTCAGCAGCGCTGTCGGCCGCCACGAATCTCCTGGATCCCAGGTCAAAGGAAATGAGTTCCCGCCCATCGTAGCCATTCCGGAAGGACCCACGGACGCTCCCATCAGATAGGAGCTCACAGCCAAAAAGCCATTGTATGGTGTGGAGACCTGGGGGAATTGTACCCACAGAGTCCCAGTCCCACAGAGCCCCATTCCAGCCCTATGGAGCCCCAGAGTCTGATGGGGACCCACAGAGCCTCATCCCAGCCCCATGGATCCACATCCCAACCCATGGATCACAAGGTATCCCATTCCAGCCTAATGGATCCCCATCTCAGCCCCTTGGTGCCTTGTGAATCCACATCCAAGCCTCATAAATCCCATTCCAGCCCTATGGATCCCCATCATAGCCTCATGGAAACCCACCCCAGCCCCATGGATGCCACCCCAACCCCACAGATCCTATCCCAGCCCCACAGATCTCCCCCACTCACCCCTGCTCTGGTTGTACCGGTCCCGCAGTATATCCAGGTTCCTGGCATCCATGTTCTGGTTCCCCACGCAGATCTGGGTCTCCCTATCCCAATATCCCGGCCCGACTCTATCCTTTATCCACTGCGTCAGCGGCTCCATCCGGCCCCGCTCGCTGTCGTAGCGCACGAAGGGGATCCCATCCAGGTACCCAATCATCATGAACTGAGGGATCCCAGGGCTGGGCTCTGACACCGCCACATCCAAGTAATACAGGGAGTGAAGAACTGGGGGGACACAGAGATTTGAGAGGATTGAGGGGGTCATGGATCAATGAAAGGGTAACTGGGAGAGACGGGAATGGGGTGCATGGGGTCCCAGTGTCCAGGAATGGTGGCTCAGGGGACTCCCACTATCAAGGAAAGGGGGATACAAAAACTGTGAGGGGTGGGATGGGAGTTCCAGGGGATTCCTGTGCCCTGGAAACGGGGCTCAGGAGTCCCCGGTGTTGAGGGAAAGGGGGGGTTTGGGAGCTGGGAAAGGCAGGAATGAGGGTCCAGGGGGTCCCTGGTTCAGGGGAATGGGGAATCTGGGGCTGGGAGAGGCGAGCGGATCTTGGAGGCGCAGCCTGGGAGACAGGAAAGACACTGAGGAAGTGCGGTGGGGGAGGGGACGGAAGGAAAGGCCGAATTCCAGGGAGTTCATCTGGATCTTATTGGATTCGCGCTGCGACCTCCCCTGAGACCCCTGGGGCGGCCGGGACCCTCTGGGACCCCGTTTCAAATAGCGGCGGGAGTGGAAAACGGGGGAGACACGAAAGTTGGGAGGTCCGAGGCAAAGGTGAAGGGCGAGACTGAGGTCTGGGAAAGGGGGATGCCCGAAAAGGAGGTGCAGGGTGTCCCAGGCCTTGAAATGGAGATTCAGGGGTGTCCCAGTGCCCAGGAATGGGGGTTCAGGGCGGTCCCGGTGCCTGATGAGGGGGTTCAGGGCGGTCCCGGTGCCGGGGAAGGGGGAGTCACAAAACCCAAAATGTGGCTATGGGAGGTTCCCGAGTCCAAGAATGAAGGTTTACGGTTTAGCCCGGAAATGGAAGTTCAGAGCGGTCGCGGTTTTAGGGGTCCCACTCACCTTTCGTCGCTCCCCCCGGGTCCCAGAGGAGCCCCAGGAGCCCCAAAAGCGGCCCCAGACCCAGCGCTGGAGCCATCGCGCTGCTCCGCTGCGGGCACGCCCGGCTCCCCCCGCCCGGCTCCCCCCGCCCGGCTCCCCCCGCCCGGCTCCCCCCGCCCGGCTCCCCCCGCCCGGCTCCCCCCGCCCGGCTTCGCCCCAGCACTGGCCCCGCCCCCAGGGCGGCCTCCGGCCCCGCCATTGGCGCCGCATGTTCCTGTCCGCCAATGGCAGCAGTATCTCTCAGTGACGTCATCAGTCGACGGGTAGATCCCGGTCTCGCAGGTTGGGGCGCAGAAGCGACAGAGACCGAGAGAGCGCGGTGGGGAGAGGGGTCGGCGGAATCCCAGAGAATTCCTCTCGATCCCCCGGCGGCCCTTTGAGAACTACCTGCAACTCCCTGAAACCCCCCTTAAGAAAGCTCTGGGAGTGGAGAACTGGAGGGACACGGAAATTTGAGAGATCCAGGGGTACAAAGGTGAAGGAAAAGGGAGGGTCCGGGGTCTGGGAAGGGCGAAATGCCCGAGAAGGAGGTGCAGGGGGTCCCAGTAGACGTGACGGGGATCCAGAAGGGGGTCCCAGTGCCGAATAAGGGGGTGCAGGAGGTGTCCTCATGCCCAGTAATGGGGGTTCAGGGGGTCCCAGGATCAAGGAAAGGGGGTTGAGGGCAATGGGGGGTCCAGAGGGTCCCTGTGCCCAGGAAAGGGGGGGCACGGGTTGAGGAAAATAGAGAGTGGGGGCTGGGAAAGGCAGGAATGGGGGTCCAGGGGGTCCCGAGGACAAGGAAAAGGGGGACTGGGGTCTCCGAGAGGGAGAGGGTCGGGAAAGGGGTGCGGGGGGACATTGGTGCTGGATGAAGGGGTTCAGTTGGGTGCCGGTGCTGGATAAGGGGATACAGGGGGTTCTGGTGCGCGGGAATTGGGGGTTCAGGGGAGTTCCGGTCCTGAATATGGGGGTTCAGGGGGTCCCGGAACTGGGGAAGGTGGTCTCAGTTCCTCCGAAATGAAGATTCAGGGAAGTTCCCGTGCCCAGAAATGGGGTTTTCTAGGAGTTCCCATGCCGGTAACTCGGGGTTCAGGGGGTCCCGGTTCCCAGGAAATGGGGTTTCGGGGGTGGTTTCCGTGTACGAGAATGGGGCTTCAGGGGGTTCCACGTTCCAGGTAAGGGGGTTCAGGGTATTTTTCGACTGGGCAAGGGGGTACAGGGGGTCTCGGTGCCCCGAAATGAACGTTCAAGGGGGTCTCTGTGCCCAGGAAGGGGGGTTCGTCCGGAATTGGAAGTGCAGGGGGGTCCCTGTTCCCAGCAACGGGGGTTCAGGAGGGTCCCGGTGCAGGGGGCGGTCACCGGTCCCCGGGCGGATCCCGAAGCCGCAGCTCGGGAGACGCGAAAGTGATCGGGGAACGCGAGGAGGGGGAGGGGACAGAGGAAACCCTGGGAATTCCTCTGAATCCCCTCCGGGACCTCCCAGGACCCCCCGCAGGACGAGCAGAGGGTGGAGAACTGGGGTGGACGCAGAGACTGGGGGGTCTGGGGGCGTCCAAGAGTCAGGAGCAGAACTGGTAGATTCAGGAAGGTTCCAAGGTTCAAGGAAAGGACTGGGAGAGGCGGGATGGGGGCTCCAGCGGGTCACTGTGCCCAGGAAAGGGGTCCAGGGGTCCTCGGTTTTGAGAAAAGTGGATTTTGAGAGCTGGGAAAGGCAGGAATGGGGGTCCAGGGGGTCCCTGAGTCACGGGAAAGAGGGAGCTGGGGCTGGGAGAGGCGGGCGGATCCCGGGGACACAGGATGGGCGAAGGGAAATCGAGATGGGAGTAAAGGGGAATTCCAGGGAATTCATCTGTTCCCACTGGATCTCCTCTGAGATCCCCTGGGACCCCCCGGGACCCCGGGGGACCCTCTGAAACGCCCTTCCAGGAAGCGCCGGGAATGGAGAACTGGGGAGACGCAGAAATTTTGGAGATCTGGGGGTCCAAAAGCCGAGGAAGAGAGCGCATCTGGGGTCTGGGAAGGGCAGCATGGCCGGGAATGGGAGTGCAGGGGTGTCTCAGAGCACTGACGGGGGTGCGGGGGAATCCCAGTCTCGGATAAGGGGGTGCAGGGGAAAGGAGTACGGGGCTGTCCCCGTGCCAAAAATGGGGGTTCAGGGGTTCCCGTTGTGGTAATTGATAAAAGATTCGTGTTAATCACAAAAGTCTTGGGGTTCGTATAAACCAGAATACTAAGGTCTGAAGTGAAGCATGGACGCTAGATAAAGGAAAATATATGATTAAATCGTTCTGTTTTAAATCACCATGTTACGTTATGTTGTGTTGTGTTATGTTTCCCAGATAAGTTATATCTGCTGCCAGCTTGCAAAATCACACTTCCGGATAGCCCTTCCTGCCTTTGTTTGATCACTGCTGCCTATCTCAAGGACCAGACTTCCAGATTTCCCTGGTGGTTGTCTACAAAGACCAGATGTTTATCTGTGAGACTGACTATCGCCCAGAGGCTTTGTGAGTTTGGATACAGATGTTTATTCGACCACCACTGCTTACTTGGCAAAATTATGACAGAAAAAAACCCAAAATTAATGATTATAATGAGAAACCATAGTATAAGAAGAGGCTGCAAACCAAGGTTGGGTGGAGCGTGGAGTGGGCGGTGACCCCTCACGTTCCCCAGCGCTGCTTGATCTGTCTATATCAAATAAAGCAATCTAAATTTTGCTGAATATCGAGACTTTTGTCTCTCATTTATAACAATTGGGAGGTGAGAGGAGTGATGGGATCTGGGGAGATCCAGACCATTGCCAGATCGTGGTCAGCTCATGTTCATCACGTGGTCACTCATGGTCATCTTACGGTCATCTCCCAATCACCATCATCTCATGCTCATGGTCGCCTCATGGCCAGGATCATGTTATGGTCATGGGCATGCCGTGGTCATCTCTTGGTCACAATACCTCATGCCCATGGTCATCTCACAGTCATCATCATGTCATGGTCACAGTCATGGACATTTCTTGATCACCTCATGGCCATGGTTGTGTCATGGTCATCTCATGGTCACTACATGATCCTGGGCACCACATGGCTGTGTCATCATCATCTCATGGTCACAGTCCTCTCATAGTCATGGCCGTCTCTTGGTCATCTCACAGTCACAGTCATGTCATCATCACAGTCATGGTCATTTATTTCCTGATATCCATCATCTCATCTTCATGGTCAACTCTCAGTAATGGTCACCTCATGGTCATGGTCATCTCATGGTCATGGTCATCTCCTTATCGCCATCATCTCATGGTCATGGTCATCCTGTGGCCACAATTATTTCATAGCAGTGGTCATATTGTGGTCACCTCATGGTCATCTCCTGATCTCCATCATCTCGTTCACAGTCATGGTTGCATCATGGTTATTTCTTGTTCTTGGTCATCTCCTGATCCCCATCATCTCATGTCCATTGTCGTCTCACTGTAATAGTCATCTCAGGATGATGGTTGTGTCATGGTCATCTCATGGTCATGGTCATCTCATGGCCACAGTTCTGTCATGGTCATCTCATATCAGGGGTCGAGGGTGGTCCCCAACAATCCTTTTTAGGCTTTGCGGATATCAGGGCAGAAGTGGCAAAAATTAAAAGAAGAGCGGAACAACAACCACAACTCAGAAACATAAAAAAATTTATTAATAATGAAAGGAAATGTGGGATGAGGCCCAAAAATCCAAATACAATAACCGAGGGGACAAGGTCACTTTAGGAGCCTGGGGTTGAAGACAAAGATACAGGGAGGTCCAAGGTGTAAATATGGGGTAAGGGAGGGGGTAGAGTTGAGCTTAGGGTCCAATGGGGAAAGGGGAAAGTGGGGCAGAGGTGGAGTAAGGGCAGGTAGGATCCAATGGGGTAGGTTGGGTGGAACATTGCATCAGCTGGGGGCCAATGGGGATACAAGGAAGGGAGAACAGTCTGGAACTGGGAGAGGTGATAATTAACTGGGAAATGAGGGTTAGGAATATGCATGAGGTATTAACATAGGCAATCCCATAACTCTTCATAACATTCTTCTGAGGTCACCACAACTTAAACAAATGCCTCCCAAAGTTTAGGGTTGGGATATAATTTTTCTTTGGTGATGGTTGCCTGTCCTGGGATACTGGTCAGGCTGACTCCCACATCTCCCCCTTTCTGTTTAACTGTAAAAATAGAACTGAAAGATTTTTGTAAAACTCTGTAAAAACATCCTAACAGACAAGGAACAACTCACAGTATAATGACAACAATTATGAAGATAAGTAACCCCGTATTCATTATAGACAACACCTACCCCTTGATTTCCCAACTTTTAAAGAGTCCATCAAACCAGTCTTTGTCATCATAAATTCTTAACTTTTTGACTCCCATCTTTGAGGACTTGAATACTTTTGTGTATAGACTCACTATGGTCTGAAAGGTTCATGCAGCACATGCCTTCGAAGTCTTGGCATCCGTGTGCCAACAGCAAGAAATCTATGGCAGCTCTGTTTTGTAACGTTGTGTGTCTTAGGCTGTCAACATCTGTTAAAAGGTCATTTAGAGATAGAAGTAGCATTGGTTTATTTACATAACCAACATCCTAATTTTCCTAATTGCGTTATTGCTTGTGCAGCACCTACGCACGGTACAAAAGCAGAGGCAACAATCCTCTGTCCTCTATTCCAAAATTCTATTTCACTGGTACAGTCGAATTGGAATTGATGTGCAAAGCGGTTTATTTCCCTATTTTTGTCATTGCCAATTAGTGTTGTGACATTGGGAGTTAGTAAAGCAAGCCTACCAAGGCTACATGGTCTGCCTTTAATATGAGATGGAATGGCAGGCCATGCTCTGTCCCCACAAATAAGAAACGTGCCTGCTGGTAATTGCAAAGGGCATCGATTTAGATGGATGTCATGAGGTATAATTGCACCATAGGCTCTCATTTTTATACCTTGGATGGTGGGGAGAAACATCCCACAGTGCTGGTTCATCTGGTTTTACAATTTGGGGCTTAGCACCATTAGATGTTACCAATTGAACTCTTTTTATATAATGAAAGGTAAAGCAGTAATCCATTCGAGCTGAGCCAAACAGTTCCAATTCTTGAGCCTCTAATGGTGCATGTGGAAGGCTGCGAGGCCACGAATCTCAAAAATCTACAGGATTGTATTTCAGCTTACCAATGGGACTGTTCCTTTGCATATTACAGATGGCCTTTTTATTTACTGGCCACTCATCTATTGCCAGACCTACCAGCCATGTTGAAGAGGGGTTATTTGGGGTGGGAACAGATAATCATAAAGTCTCCTGGTGTGTTATGTTCGCTAAAGACTTGCTGTTAGGAGTTGTGAGTACTGGAATTTTCTGGTGGGTTGTCCTTTATTGGCTGTAGGTAAGGTTTGATGGTTTTGGCTGGTATCCACCGAGGTCCTCTATCTGTGGAGACACAACTGTATCCCTTCCCCCAATTATTAATTGAAATGGTCCTAAAATTTGATTTGTTTCAGGCTCTTTTACTAACACTGGTGGTCATCAGCATCATCAGCTTGTGGATTTCTGTTACAGCACGAGGCTGGCTCATGCTCCAGTGCAAGTTTTTTTGATGGCAGCCTGGGGAAATTGCCTTTAAAAGAAAATTGTTTAGCCGGGGGTTCGTTTTGACCAGGAACTGCGTATCTCCCTTTTCTCTGTGGACAGTCTTTTCAGAAATGCAAAGCATGTGGGTTGGTATTGTGATTGTGGGCTTTTAAAAGGAAACTGCACAGCCACCAGGGCTTTTGCAACTCCTTGCCCCATGGCCTGGGCCTGTCCTGCTGCCACATTCATCCCGAGACGATTGCACGCCTCGATCATCTGGAGGATCATCAGTGGTGTTTCTCGTGGCAGGGCGTGCAACACCTTTGGACACTCAGAGTTACCATGAGCTACTGCCAATGTCTCTAACAGTTTGTTGCTGGTCCTATCATCAGGGATTTGTTTTTCCAATGCTTGTTTTAACTGGTCTATAAATTCCATGTATGTCTCTCCTGGCTCTTGCCTAATATTAGTATACTCTGAGTTAGGATTGCTGCCATCTGCTACATGGACCAATGCTTTTAACAAAAATTTTTAACTTCATTGAATACTTGCCTGGGGACTGCTGCTGCTTGCTCCTCAGGTTGGCTAAATTGTCCTTCCCCGGTTAGGTGGCCCATCATTTATGTTGTGTCATTCAAACATAACTGAAATTTAACCCAAACTTTACTGAAACAAGCCCACATTGGCTGCCTGTCACTGCAGTGTCACTGTTGATGTGTCCCTTGACCCAGTCAGATCTCTGATCATGTGGTGTCCACGCATCTCCCCAGCCCATCACTGCCTCACACACGAGGTGACCACCAAACCACTCTCTGGCCATCTGACCAGCAGCTGAGCCCTTCCCAGAGTGCCTCTTGGTGGATAAAAGTGAACATAGTGAACAGGATTGAACAAAAATAGAAGAGGTCCTTATTCTCAAAGGCGTTCCTTATTTCCTACAGTTATGGTCATCACCATTACCTCATGGTCATGGTCACCTAATGGTCACCTCACAGTCACCTCATGGTCACAATCATCTCGCAGCCATGGCTGTGTCATCATCATCTCATGGTCTTGATCAGCACATAGCCATGGTGTGTTGTCGTCATCTCATTGTCACCTCTAGGTCAAGATCATGTCATGGTCGTCTCACAGCCTTCAGTATTTAATGGCCATGGTGGTGTCAAGGTCATCTTGTGGTCATCTCATGGTCACGGCCATCTTGTGGTCATGGTCCTTTCCTGATCACCGTCATCTTATGCTTGTGGTCATCTCACTGTAATGGTCAGCTCATGATCATGTCATTGTCACCTCATGGTCATCTCATGGCCACGACCATTTTGACCTTTGAGGGTCACCTCAAAGCCATGGTTTTGACATGGCCAACCCATGGTCATCTCTTGGTCCAAATCATGTCATGGTCAGGGTTGTGGTTGTGTCATGGTCACTCTCATCTCACGGCCATCTCGTGCCCATGTCATGGCCAGGGAACTTCTCCAAGATCCTGAGCCCCAATTTTGGGACACTCAAGGACCTTTGGGGACAATGAGGCCTGGCCTGACCCCTCCCCCCATCCCACTGCCCCTCCAGGAGCCCAACGTGGCCAAACCCTCCTGGGGACACCTCGGACATGGGACACAGAGTGGGAAATGAATCCTGAGGGATGGAGCTGGGTGTGGTCGGCAAGTCCCAATTCTAGTCCTGCTGACCCCATCCTGCTCCTGCTGTCCCCATTCCACTCCTGGTGTCCCCATTCCCATTCCTGCTGTTCCCATCTCTGCCCCTGCTGTCCTTATCCCACTCTGCGGTCCCCGACCCTGCCCCTAGTGTCCCCATCCTTATCCCCAGTGTCCCCATTCCCATTCTTGGCTCCCAGAGAGGATCTGCCAGGCACTGGAGGAAGGAACCTGGATTTATTGCCCCAAGCAGGATTTATTGCCTCAAAGCAGGATAATTTCACACCAGAACTGAAGTATTGTGAATATTTGTGGTTCTTGGATTTAAAATACTGGAAAATCAGAAATGGATCCATTAGCAAAAGCTGTGAGTGTCTGGGAGCAGCAGGATGAGCTGTGCTGGCAACTCTTGGTTTCCTGGGAAGAGGGAAGGGGCCAGATCCAGCTCCATGAATCACTCAGGCGGTGATTCCTGCTGGGATGAGAAAAGGTCATGGTGTCACCCTGTCCCTTTCTGCATCCCACAGGATGGACCTAGCTGGAGCCCATGGAGAGCAGGAACTCCTCCAGAATTCTACCTGATCCCCCTCCAATCCTGCTCCATCCATCCTGCCCCAGTAGCCCTCCGGAATCCCTCCCTGATCCCTCTCCATTCATCATCCATCCAACCATCCATCCATCCATCCCAATTGATCCTGCTCCATCCATCCCACACCAATACTTCTTCATCCATCCCACCTGAACTAACTCAAGAATCCAATCTAACTCAAGCCCTGATTTCATTCCACAATTCCATCTGATCCTGCTCTGGATCCCTGCTCTGATCTGGAATCCCTCCCTGATCCCAATCTGTTCACCCTGCACCAATCACCCTCTGGAATCCCACTCTGATCCCCCTCTGTACCTGCACTCAAGCCGCTGGTCCCACATCATTTCCTGCAGAAAGAGAAGATCCATGAGATTCCACAATGGATCACGCACTGGGATTAACCCCAGGATCCATCCTGGGATCTGCACAGAGGGGATCCGGAGCTGGATCCACCACTGGTACTCACTGGCTGCCATGCTGTATTCATTCCTGTCCCTCCTCCCTGTGGAAAAACAGCGGGATCAGCATTGGTGGCACAGGATTCCCAGAACAGTGCCGGGTGGATCCATGCCCCATCCCGGCCCCCATCCCGTGTGTTACCGGATTGGTGCTTCCAGACAATGAATCCAATGAGGACAATGAGGATGATGATGGCAGCGATGATGGACACAGCGACCACCACAGTGAGATTCCCGCCGGATGTCGGCTCTGGGAAACGAGGGATGGTGAGGAGGGGGAGGGGAATCTCCATTTGGGCATTCCAAATTCCCAATTCCCACATTCCACATTCCCAGCCTCACCCCAAGCGTAGATCCCAGGCTCCAACATTCCGGGATGCTCCACCCGGCACCGGTACTGCTCCCGCTCCTCCGGCCGCGCCTCGATCCTGGCCCAGGTGTGGAAGGTGCCGTCGCTGTTGGGAACGATCCCGCCCCACTCCGTCTCCTGATCCCAGATTTCATCCCCCTTCATCCAGTTGACTTCAATGGAGCTGGGGTAGAATCCGTATGCATGGCAGGACAAGATCAGCGTCCCGTGTTCCTCTTTTCCAGACACATGGACATCAGGGGGCTCTGGAATGGGATAACAGTGAGAGACATCCATGGAATTCCATGGGAATGGGATGGGGGTGAGATCTGCCCCTGGAATTCCCACTGGAATGGGATGGGGGCGAGATCTGCCCATGGAATTTCCCCTAGAATGGGATGAGGGAGAGATCTGCCAATGGAATTCAATGGGAACGTGATGGGGGTGAGACCTGCCCATGGAATTGTCATAGTGCCTGGTTTTATACTGTGTTAATTGGTTTGTACTTAGTTCTACAATGGTTCACTCCTATGTTACACCCCCAGTTTGATATGTTTTGGATTCTCCTCTTCCTGCCTCTACCCATGTCCATCATCCCCGAACCCCTCCTATATTCCAGATTCTTCCCTGCTCGTCACCCTAGCCCCAACCCACATGGCTGTCAATCCCCCTTGGCCCCTCCTATCTTTCCAGCATGTTCTGTATCAGTCATCCCCTTCTTGGTACATGATTCGATGTTGCATTATAGTCTCCGCCTATGTTTTCCTCTATTGGTTGTATGTAAACTTAGTCCCGCCTTATGTTACACCCCTAAGCTGTAGCGATTGGTTGCTGTATTGTACCCGCCCATGGGGGAGGGCCCCTATTTAAGTTGCTGCAAGTCTGTGTTCCCTGCCTTCTGTGGTTCCTCCTCCGTGACCGTGGTTGGTTCTCTATCCCTCTCCAATAAATCCTATCCTGGAATTACAAAAGGACTCTCCTGTGGTCTTTTCCTTCCCTTGGACCGGTATCATCGCAGCAAGAGCTTGGAGCTCTACCTTTATCTCGGGTTCCCAGGATCCTGGGAAAAGGCCACTCTCGGCACAGGCTCGTCTTGGAGCTAGCAGGGCGACCCTAGCTTGAGTGGGCAAAGGGGAACTGTGTCAGAATTCTATGGGAATGGGATGAGGATGAGACCTGCCCATGGAATTCCATGCGAATGGGACAGGGGTGAGACCTGCCCATGCAATTCCCACTAGAATAGAACGGGGGCAAGATCTGCACATGGAATTCTCACAGGAATTACCATGTTCCCAAGTTCTCCATTCCCAAATCCCACATTCCCACAGGAATTCTGCTCCCACCTTTGTGGTCCAGCTCCTTCTGCCCATATCCGACGTATTTTTGCAGCCATTCTGGACATTCATGCTCCAGGGTATTCGTCAAACTCTTAGCATAATTTTCATGTTCCCAGTACCTCCTGGTGACCTCAGCAGCGCTGTTGGCCGTCACAAATCTCCCAGATCCCAGGTCAAAGGAGATGAAATCTTGCCCATCGTAGCCACTCCGGTAGGATCCCCGGACGCTCCCGTCGGACAGGAGATCACAGCCGGTAACTCGCAACAATGTGTGGAGACCTGCAGGGATTGTACCCACAGAGACCCATGGAATTGTCTCCTATCCCCACAGAGCCCCATTCCAACCCTATGGAGCCCCAGAGTCTGATGGAGACCCACAGAGCCTCATCCCAGCCCCAAGGATCCACATCCCAGCCCATGCATCACAAGATATCCCATACCAGCTTAATGGATGTATCCCCATCTCATCCCCTTTGGCACCCTGTGAATCCACAGCCAAATCCCATAAATCTCATCCCAGCCTCACAGATCCCCCCACTCACCCCTGCTCTGGTTGTATCGGTCCTGCAGTGTCTCCAGGTTCCCAGCAGTCACGTGCTGGCCCCTCTCATAGAACTCGGTCTGGCTATCCCAATATTCCGGATCGGCTCCATCCTTCATCCACTGTGTCAGCGGCTCCATCCGGCCCTGCTCGCTGTCATAGCATGTGAAGGGGATCCCATCCAGGTACCCCATGGACATGAACTGGGGGATCCCCGGGCTGGGCTCCGACACCCCCACAGACAGGAAGCGCAGGGAGTGGAGAACTGGAGGGACACGGAGATTTGGGGGGGGTGAGGGGGTCATGGATTAATGAAAGAGGAACTGGGAGAGCCAGGAATGGGGTGCATGGGGCCCCAGTGTCCAGCAATGGGGGCTCAGGGGACTCCCTGTGCCAAGGAAAGGGAGATACAAGAACTGGGAGAGGTGGGATGGGGTTCCAGGGTATCCCTGTGCCCAGGAAAGGGGGATACAAAGTTTAGGAGAGATGGGATGGGGGTTGCAGGAGATCCCTGTGCCCAGGAAAGGGGGTCCAGGGGTCCCCAGCCAAGGAAAAAGGGGTCACAAGGTGGGGAGACCTGGGACAGCTGGAATGGGGAGCTCAGGGGTCCTTGATGCAGAGGGAAAGGAGGCCTGGGGGGCGGAGAAAAGTAGGAATCAATGTCCAGGGGGTCTCAGGGTCAAGGAAAGGGGGAGTCTGGAAATAGGAAAGGCAGGATGGATGGGAAAGGGGGTGCAGGGGGGATTGGTACTGGATAAGGAAAGGCAGGGGGCACCAGTGCTCAGGATTAAAAATTCAGGGGGTGCCCAGAGCCCAGAATCCCCCCGGGACCCTCCACGACCCCCCAGGGCCCCCCCCGACTCCCTGGGACCTACCACAGGACAAGCAGGGTGTGGAGAACTGGGGGGACGCAGAGACTGGGGGGGCAGGAAGCGGAATGTGGAGAGCCGGGAAGGGTCCAAGGTCAAGGAAGGGACTGGGAGAGGAGGGATCGGGGATCCAGGATGTCCCTGTGCCCAGGAAAGTGGTCCAGGGGTCCCGGGTGTTGCGGGAAAGCGGGCTCTGGGAGCTGGGAAAGGCAGGAATGGGGGTTCAGGGGGTCCCTGGGTCACGGGAAAGGGGGGTCTGGGGATGGGAGAGGCGAGCGGATCCCGGAGGCGCAGCCTGGGAGACGGGAAAGAGACCGAGGGAGAGCGGTGGAGGAGGGGATGCGGGAAAGGGGGAATTCCAGGGAGTTCATCTGGATCCCATTGGATCCCCGCTGCGACCTCCCCTGAGACCCCTGGGACGCCGGGGACCTCTTGGACTCCGTTTCGGGAAGCGGCGGGAGTGGAAAACGGGGAGGACACGGAAAGCTGGGAGATCCGGGGGGGTCCAAAGGTCAAGGAAAAAAGCGGATCTGCGGTCTGGGAAAAGCGGGATGCCGGAAAAGGAGGAGCAGGGGGGTCCCAAGGCCGGAAATGGAGATTCAGGGGTGTCTCTGTGCCCAGGAATGGGGGTTCAGGGTGGTCCCGGTGCCAGATAAGGGACTACAGGGGGGTCCCGGTGCCCGGAAATTGGTGCTCAACGGAGTCCCCGTGCCCAGAAATGGGGGTACAGGGGATCCTAGCGCCGGGGAAGGCCTTGGGGGGGGCGGGGGGGGGGTCACAGGACCCAAAATGGGCTATGGAGGGGTTTCCCGTACCCGGGAATGAAGGTTTGGGGGGTCCCGGTGCCCGATATGGGAAGTTCAGGGGGGTTCCCGGTCCGCGATTCGGGGTTCAAAGGGATCCTGATCCTCAGCAATGGAGTTTCAGCGGGGTCCCGGTGCCAGATGAGGGAGTACAGGGGGGGTCCTGGTGCTGGGGAATGGGATGGGGGGGTCACAGGACCCAAAATGGGGATACCGGTGGGAGGGTGTACAGAGTGGTCGCGATTTCAGGCGTCCCACTCACCTCTCGTCGCGCCCCCCGGATCCCAGAGGAGCCCCAGGAGCCCCAAGAGCAGCCCCAGACCCAGCGCTGGAGCCATCGCGCTGCTCCGCTGCGGACCCGTCCCCAGCACTGGCCCCGCCCCCAGAGCCGCCTCCGGCCACGCCATTGGCGCCGATATTTCCTGTCCACCAATGGTGGTTCGATGTCTCAGTGACGTCACCGTCGCCGGGTAGATCGCGGTCTCTCCGGTTCGGACGCGGAAGCGAAAGAGACCGAGGGAGCGCGGTGGGGGAGGGGACGTCGGAATTCCACAGAATTCCTCTGGATCCCTCTGGATCCCCGCTGCGATCCCCCGGAGCCCTCTGAGAACCACCTGGGACCCCCTTAAGAAAATGCCGGGTAAGCCGTTTCGGATCCTTGTTATTAAAAATGTATAAATTGAGACCCAAAGCAAAATTGGATTAAATGATCTGCTGTTACTGTCAGAGACAAAGAAATAATTTATTGGGGAAGGATTTAATAATAGCATTGGATTTGAAAATTGAAGTATCCCGAGGGCAACTTAAAATTTATGCCTTCACCAAAAGGATGAGGAAAAAATATGTCCTGAGGGGTGGCACACCCCTGGGGAAATAGGGAAGTTAAAAATGAAACCCAACAAAGTGAAAATCACTGATCCCGATTTACCTATCCGAGTCTGTCAATATCCAATATCAGTAGAAGGGAGTCCGGGCCTTCAGCCTGTCACAGAAAACCTTTTGCCACAAGGGGCTTTGGAACCATGTATGTCCCCACATAATACTCCTATTCTGCCTGTCAGAAAGACAGACGGGAATTACAGATTGGTACAGGATTTGAGGGCTATAAATCAGCGAACTGTTACCAAATTTCCTGTAGTAGTGTAATAAACGAGGCCAGAACTTTTGGCCCAAAGTCACCCGGTCTTTTAAAACAGAGTCACAACTTTCTTGTAAAAGAGGCACTCGTTTATTAAAATGAGCTGTAGAAAACGGAGGACCCGAGATAAGCTCGAGTCCCCTCGCAGCAAGCCGGAAAACGATACAAATGTGTCGAACCCGACACACCGGGCACTCCCTCGGAACGAACTCCTCAGGAGAGCAACCGGCAGGAGTCTGACAGCCCCTTTTATACCCCACCCCCTTGGGTCCAGGATTGGTGGGGTTTGGATCCCCGTGATAATTGGTCCGTTTTGGGGGCTTTTATTGGTCCTTATCACGGTTCATTCCTGCCCAACCATTCTCTCGGGGCGTCGAGTGACTGGACTGCTCCTTCCACCAATCTCATCTCGCAGCGCTGATGTCACTGCGCTGGCCTCACTCTCGAGATGTTACCACGGCCCTCAGGAACGACCCCCACGCCATCCTGGACCACTTTAAACGTTTAACAAACATTAACTTATTGTAACATTTCAACTAACTTGAAACACAACTTCTTCATAAAATCGCCACAGAACAACACTTAACTTAGAAAATTAACAACCTTAACTTGTAACACACTAACTAAATTTTACCCATAACAATGAGGAATCACAAGGGGGAGGCTGCATTGAGAAGGAGCTACAACCTGAAGAAACCAGCAATGACCAGGTAACATCCCAAGGGGAAGCTTGCATCGAGCAGGTGCTGTCCCCCACTGAAACCAGCCTGTATCAAGAAGAGTCCCATGAGGAAGCGTGCACTGGGCAGGAAGAAGAAGAGGATGAGGGGGATGGAGTGAGCGTCATCAAGCTCTGTGAGGACTAAGAAGAGAGAGAGCACAGATGGGCAGGTGTCTTGGCGTGGCTGTATGATGCCTATATCCCCAAATCGTCTGTTCTGTTGGTGTTGAATATTAAATTCTGCAACTTTAAGACTGGTTCCAGGAATGAACGGAGGGGGGAAGAAGAAGTGCACAATTTGTTATCAGAGACTGCACAGGCTCCCCCACATTCCTGCTCACAGACTGTGTTGTCTGCAGTGGACATAGAGAAAGAGCTCTCCTTTGCTCTTGATTAGTTTTTCTGGCTCGATGAGGCAGAGAAGCCCCCTGGATTGTTTTCTTCCCTTTTTCTGTTTTCCTGGAACTGTTTGAACCTGCTCTGGACTGAAAATCCAGGGGAGCACCGGGAGCTCACACCTGTGTCCCACCAGGCCTGGCCTGGGCCGTGGCATTTCCCAGCACCGGAGGGACTGAGAACAGACTGAGTGAGCCGGGCAGCCCAGGGAAAGAACTCTTCTAAATCTGTCATCTCTTGGGAACAGCGAGGGGTTTTGCTGTTTGATATTGTTCATTGTTGTGCTGGGAGGTGTGTTGCCTGTTGAAGAAACAGTTTTCTTTTTTTCCACTTCTCTCCAACTTTTTTTCTTTTTTTCCCGAGGGACCTCATTCAGAGGTTTCCTCCCAAATTTGTCCTAAACCAGGACACATCCATGCTCATTGGGCAAACAAGGCTGTTTCCACTCCTCGGTAATCAGTACAGGTGTATTTCACTGGGAAAGATAGGTTGAAAGGATAGAAGGCAATCTTCCCACAAATTCCTCCTTTTTTATTTAATTAAAATAAATTGACATGATGACACATTCACATATTTCACCTCAGACTAACAGTTATACAATTGTTTGGGCAACACATCACAATAAGGACATATACTTGAAATCTCAGTTCTCAAATATCACAAGTAGTTTGCCTAGTTTTACTTCATGATTGTTTCTTTCAGCAAGTTCTTATATAAGAAATAATTGTCTGCATGCTGTAGATTGATTAGACATTTACCTTTCCCCAGAGCCAAGAGTCTTATTATTTTTCTCCTCACATATAACCAATTTATTCCATTTTCATTACCCAAAGTGAAAGTTTACAGCAGCATTAACAACCACATCCAATTACTTCTGATTGATTCTTCATTCTTTTCTCAGTGATTGTTAGCTTTCTTTTTTAATTTACTTTGGTTTAGTTTGGCTTTTAGCAGTACAGAACATCAACCTAAGGATTCTCTTAGCTCTGAAATGCCTTTGTGAATTAAGCTTGATACATTACCCAGATTCTCACAGTACATACTATTAAAGCTCAAGAAGCAGAAAGCTGCAATTCATAAACACAATATACATGTTTCAGCATCAAATAGACACATTGCATTCAACAGCAGAACCACCATCTCCAGCTTTTCCTGTGTCTTGTTCCTTTAAGTACTTCACTTTTTCCTTCTTCAGCTTAGTTGCTTTTGTAAAGTTATTTTAGCTAAGTGCTGTGCAGGAGTTACATATTGGAACTCGGCTCTTAATTCAGCTTTTTGGGGGACACAGAGGCAGCTCTGGCAGGCTCTACTTCAGGGACAGGCACATTCTCAAGCTGAACTTCATTCTTCTCTTGCTCCCCATTAACTTCAATTTCTAGCTCTGATTCTTCTTCTACCTCCTGCTCTGTTTTCCATTCTTTTAGAGTCTCATAGAGCAATCTCCAGGTGGCAGTCAAATTTGCAGCTGCCTTGTCCCCTTTGCATACTGCATCCCACGGTCTTTCCCCAACTTCTTTCCATACTCTAACACTACAGGAAGTGCTTTCATCAACCTTAATAACATATTTTTTTCCCCCAAGTGTTTTTTAATACACATAAAACAGTCTGTTGCCAGTGGCTCATCTGGATAAGCATCCCTTCAGGTGTCACAGTCAATCAGGTTCAGACCAGCGGCTTCCCCCACTGCTCTCAGCTTCACTGGGCTCCATCTCTGGCTGTACCTCACCCTACAGCCCAAGTCCAACCACGTTGGCATCACCATTATGTAGTAACTATGTTGAGACGGACTGGACTGATACCATCATCAATCCTTTATTAAAAACTTTACATGCCTTCTTTCTGTGGACTTCTCTCAGCCAACCCTAACTCCTTCCCTCAAAGGCAGCTCCACACAGCTCTGACTCCTCCTCTCCTCTCTGCAAGCTTCCTTCTTCCTTCTACATCACTGGCTAAACCCCAGCCTGTCCCTTATCTGGCCACCTAACCCTGTCTGTCACAACAACTTCTTACCTTATCTGCCCCTTGCACAACCCCATGTCCCTTGTCTCCTCACAGCACAGCCAGCAGACTCCACCCCAAACTGCAGCAGATCCTCAGTCTCAAGCTCCAACTGTAACTGTGACTGTGACTAGTGGCCAGCTAGCCCACTCTTTTATAAAACACCCATCCTCACTGGGCAGGCAAGGCTGTTTCTACCTCTCAGTAATCAGTACAGGTGTAATTCATTGGGAAAGATTGCTTTCTGCATTATCCTTTCAACTTATCTTCCCACACTTATTCTGTAAGGCTTTTCTTATTTCCTATAGTTATGGTCACCATCATGTCATGGTCATGGTCACCTCACAGTCACCTCATGGTCACAATCGTCTCACAGCCATGGTTGTGTCATGATCATCTCATGGTCTTGATCACCACATAGCCATGGTGTGTTGTGGTCATCTCATGGTCACCTCTTGGTCAAGATGTGTCATGGTCACAGTCATGATCATCTCATGGCCTTCAGGATTTCAGGGCCATGGTGGTGTCATGGCAATCTCGTGGTCATCTCATTGTCACCATCATCTTGTGGTCATCTCATGGCCACGGCCATCTCATGGTCATGGTCATTTCCTGATCACCATCATCTTATGCTCACGGTCATCTCACTGTAATGGTCACCTCATGATCATGTCACTGTCACCTCATGGTCATCTCATGGCCACGATCACATCAGGGTCACCCCAAGGCCATGGTTGTTTCATGGCCAACCCATGGTCATCTCTTGGTCCAAATCACCTCTTGGTCAGGGTTGTGGTTGTGTCATGGTCATCTCATGGTCATGGTCATCTCAGGGTTGTGTCACTCATGGTTACTCTCATCTCACAGCCATCTCGTGCTTGTGTCATGGCCATGGTCGTGGCCAGGGAGCCTCTCTGAGATCCTGAGCCCCGATTTTGGGACACTCAAGGACTGTTGGGACAATGAGGCCTGGTCTGACCCCTCTCCCATCCCGCTGCCCCTCCAGGAGCCTGACGTGGCCAAACCTGTCAGGCCTTGGCCTGCCCTGACCCTGGGCTGGTGTCAGTGAAATGGCTAAATAAATAATAAAGGGCTAGAAACTGAAAGTGTAAGGAGAAATAAAAAGGGCGCACAAGGGTTGAGCAGACACTTATACAGACTATGAAGGAATGTTCTAGAAAGCTTCCAGCCAATCACAGACCCTTGTGTAGTCTCTATTTGCATGGTTATGCCCAGTAGTTCCCATAATCCTTTTCTTCTCCTCTGTTGCTCGCCATAGTGTGACTGGATGTTGTCTGTCTTGGCTCCTCAGTGTCCAGGGTTGTTACCTGCTGTGGGGCCGGTTCCCAGCCCGTCCCTTCCAGGATGGACTGCTACACAGACTCTCCTGGGGACACCTTGGACATGGGGCATGGAGCAGGAAATGAACCCTGGGGGATGGAGATGGGTGTGCCAAGGTGTCACGATCCGCTGTTAATACAGGGGAGAGTCCTGATGGTTTGTTTGATCTCAGGGGCGTAAAAGACACAACAGGGGACAAATCAGTTTGCTCACAGCAAAATGAACTTTTATGGAGTGCCAACAACTCAGTTTTGCAATAGAGAGAGAGTTAGAGGAAACAAAGTAAAGAGAGAAAGGAAAAGGGGGAAATGGGGAATAGCTACCAACGGATGAGACAACCATCCCTGTGGTTTGGCCAATACACTCCAGTGTCCTCCTGGTCACGCCAATAGACGTGTCTTCTGTGGGGAGATCTCAAAAATCTTCTTCAGAGAGTCACCTTTTATAGTCCTGTTCCAGAATGAGTGGTGTCTGGCCAAGAGCTGGGGAGATTTATGGGCCTTTGTGAGATGCTCCAATACAGAACATGCAGTGGGTGCTCCGAGAAGCAGCTGTAGGTGCAGTACCTGTTTGAAGGCACTGCACCGTGGAGAGCACAGCGAGCACAGAGCACCAGCAAACAGTCCCTTGGCCAGCATCCACTTCGACCAGGCCAGAACTCCTGCCCAGAAGTAGGTGGGGGGTCCTTGGGGTAGCCTCTATCCTCGTGATGGTTGTGAGGCATATGAGGGAACTCTGGATGGACTCTTACACTGGGAAGTCCTCATTTTGCCCCTGGTGTCCCCATCCCAGTCCTGGTGTCCCCATTCTCCTCCTGTTGCCCCCATTTAAGTGTCCCCATCCCAGTCCTGATGTCCTCATCCTGCTCCTGGTGTCTCCATTCCCATTAATGTGTCCCCCACCCTAGTCCTGGTGTTCCCATCCTGCTTCTGGTGTCCCCGTCCCAATTACTGTCCCTCATTCCCATTCCTGCTGTTCCCGCCTCCATTCCTTGCTGTCCCTATCCCATCCTGGTGTCCCAATCCCTGCTCCCTTTGTCCCCATCCCTGTCCCCAGTGTCCCCATTCCCATTCCTGCCTCGTAGAGAGGAACTGCTGGCCACTGGAGGAAGGAACCTAGATTTACTGCCCCAAGCAGGATTTATTGCCCAAAGCAGGATAATTTCACACCGGAACAAAAGCATTGGGAATATTTGTGGTTCTTAGCTTTAAAACAATGGAAAATAGGAAATTGATCTGCTAGCTAAAGCTGTGGGTGGGTGGGAACAGTGGGATGAGCTCTGCTGGCAGCTCTTGGTTTCCTGGGAAGAGGGAAGGGGCTGGATCCTGCTCCGTGGATCGCTCAGGCAGTGATTCCTGCTGGGATGAGAAAAGGTCATGGTGTCACCCTGTCCCTGTCCTCATCCTACAGGATGGACTTGGCTGGAGCCCATGGAGAGCAGGAGCTGCTCCAAAATCCCACCTGATCCCATCCCAGTCTTGCTCCATCCATCCCATGTGATCCCGCCCCATTCATCCTCCCCCAATCCCGCTCTGGAATCCCACTCAATCCCTCTCCATCCATCCCACACCTACTCCATCCATGCATCCATGCATCCATCCATCCTGCACCATCCATCCTGCCTGATCCAAACTCCAGAATCTAGCCCCAGTCCCACTCCACAATTCCATCTGATCCTGTTCTGGACCCCTGCTCTGATCCAGAATCCCTCCCTGATCCCAATTTGTCCATCTTGCCCCAATCCCCTTATGGAATCCCACCCCAATCCCGCTCCACACCTGCATTCAAGCTGCTGGTTTCCATATCTTTTCCTGCAGAAAGAGAAGATCCATGAGATTCCAGCACGGATCACACACTGGGATTAACCCCAGGATCCATCCTGGGATCTGCACAGAGGGGATCCAGAGCTGGATCCACCACTGATACTCACGGGCTGCCATGCTGTATTCATTCCTGTCCCTCCTCCCTGTGGAAAAACAGAAGGATCAGCGTTGGTGGCACAGGATTCCCAGAACAGTGCCGGGTGGATCCATGCCCCTTCCCGGCCCCCATCCCGTGTGTTACCGGATTGGTGCTTCCAGACAATGAATCCAATGAGGACAATGAGGATGATGATGGCAGCGATGATGGACACAGCGACCACCACAGTGAGATTCCTGCCAGCTGTCGGCTCTGGGAAACGAGGGATGGTGAGGAGGGGGAGGGGAATCCCCATTTGGGAATTCCAAATTCCCAATTCCCACATTCCACATTCCCAGCCTCACCCCAAGCGTAGATCCCGGGCTCTGACATTCCAGGATGCTCCACCCGGCACCGGTACTGCTCCCGCTCCTCCGGCCGCGCCTCGATCCTGGCCCAGGTGTGGAAGGTGCCGTCGCTGTTGGGAACGATCCCGCCCCACTCCGTCTCCTGACCCCAGATTTCATCCCCCTTCATCCAGATGACTGCGATGGAGCTGGGGTAGAATCCGTATGCGTGGCAGGACAAGATCAGCGTCCCGTGTTCCTCTTTTCCAGACACATGGACATCAGGGGGCTCTGGAATGGGATAACGGTGAGAGACATCCATGGAATTCCATGGGAATGGGATGGGGGTGAGATCTGGCAATGGAATTCCCACTGGAATGAGATGGGGGTGAGATCTGCCCATGGAATTCCATTGGAATGGGATGGGGGTGAGATCTGCCACTGGAATTCTCACAGGAATTTCCATGTTACCAAGTTGTCCATTCCAAAATTCCAAATTCCTGTCACCGAATGACACAGAGGGAAAGACACACACTCAGTGACTCTGAGGAATCAAGCAGGAAAAGAACCATTTAATTTACATTTCATGTCTATTTATAGAATTCCAACAGTGACCACGGATTGGACAGTGAGGATAATACCTCCTGACCCGATAGGTCCCATCAATTCTCTCTTCCTCCAAAGAGGAATGCAAAATATTCATTGTTTACAAGAACAGAGTGTGAGAAACTGCAAAAATTATCTGTCAACAATCAGAAGGCTGAACACATGGGCAACACATTCCCACAGGAATTCTGCTCCCACCTTTGTGGTCCAGCTCCTTCTGCCCATATCTGACGTATTTCTTGAGCCATTCCGGGCAGTCGTGCCCCAGGTAATTCGTCCAGCTCTCAGCCACTGTCCCTTCACCTTCCCAGCGCCTCCTGGTGATCTCAGCAGCGCTGTCGGCCGCCACGAATCTCCTGGATCCCAGGTCAAAGGAGATGAAATCCTGCCCATTGTAGCCATCCCGGTAGGACCCACGGACGCTCCCATCGGACAGGAGGTCACAGCTGGAAAGCCACTGTATGGTGTGGAGACCTGGGGGATTGTACCCACAGGGACCCATGGAATTGTGTCCCAGCCCCACAGAGCCTCATCCCAGCCCCATGGATCCACATCTCAACCCACGGATCACAAGATAGCCCATACCAGCCTGATGGATCCCCATCTCAGCCCCTTGGTGCCCTGTGAATCCTCATCCCAGCCTCATAAATCCCATCCCACCCCCATGGATGCCATCCCAGCCCCACAGATCCCCCCACTCACCCCTGCTCTGGTTGTACCGGTCCCGCAGTGTCTCCAGGTTCCTGGCATCCATGTGCTGGTTCCTCTTGCAGGTCTCAGTCATCCTATCCCAATATCCCGGCTCGGCTCCATCCTTTATCCACTGTGTCAGTGGCACCGCCCGGCCCCGCTCGCTGTCGTAGCGCTCGAAGGGGATCCCATCCAGGTATCCAATCATCATGAACTGGGGGACCCCCGGGCTGGGCTCTGACACCGCCACAGACAGGTAATACAGGGAGTGGAGAACTGGGGGGACACAGAGATTTAGGGGGGTTGAGTGAGTCATGGATCAATGAAAGAGGAACTGGGAGAGGTGGGAATGGGGTGCATGGGTCCCAGTGCCCAGGAATGGGACTCAGGAGACTCCCAGTGTGAAGGAAGGGGAATACAAGGACTTGGAGAGATGGAAGAGGGGCTCCAGGCAATCCCTGTGCCCAGGAAAGGAGGTCCAGGGGGTCCCCAGTGCCAAGGAAAGAGGGGTCATAAGGTGGAGAGACCTGGGATGGCTGGAATGGGGGGCTTAGGGTCCTTAATGCAGAGGTCAAGGTGGGGCTGGGGACTGAGAAAAGCAGGAATGGGGGTCTGGAGGGTCTCAAGTTCAAAGAAAAGGAGGGGCTGGGGAAGGCGGGATGGACGGGAAATGGGGTGCAGGGGGGGATTTGTACTGGATAAGGGAGTGCAGGGGGGTCCCAGTGCCCAGGACTGGAAATTCAGGGGGGGGCCAGAGCCCAGAATCCCCCCTGGGACCCTCCACGACCCCCAGAAACCCTCCCGGTCCCCTTGGGACCCCCCCCGCAGGACGAGCAGGGGGTGGAGAACTGGGGGGACGCAGAGACTGGGGGGGCAGGAAGCGGAATGGGGAGAGCCGGGAAGGGTCCAAGGTCAAGGAAGGGACTGGGAGAGGCGGGATCGGGGATCCAAGGGGTCTCTGTGCCCAGGAAAGGGCGTCCAAGGGTCCTCGGTGTTGAGGGAAAGTGGGGTCTGAGGCTGGGAAGAGCAGGAATGGGAGGCCAGGAGGTCTCTGGGTGACGGGAAAGGGGAGTCTGGAGCTGGAAGAGGCGAGTGGATCTCGGAGGCGCAGCCTGGGACACGGGAAAGACACCGAGGGAGTGCGGTGGGGGACGGGACGGGGAAAAGGAGGAATATCAGGGGGTTCATCTGGATCCTATTGGATCTCCGCTGCGACTCCCTTAAAACCCCTGGGACACCCGGGATCATTAGGGACCCAGTTTCGGGAAGCGGCGGGAGTGGAAAACGGGGCGGGGGACACAGAAAGTTGGGAGGTCTGGGGAGTCCAAAGTTCAAGGAAAAGGGAGGGAATGGGGTTTGGGAAAAACGAGATGATCCAAAGGGGGTGCAGGGGTGTTCTCAGGCCGGAAATGGAGATTCAGGGCTGTCCCAGTGCCCAGGAATGGGGGTTCAAGGGGGTCTCGGTGCCAGGCAAAGGGATAGGGGGATTCACAAGACCCAAAATGAGGGTTCAGAGGGGTTCACGTGTCCAGGAAGGAAGGTTTAGGGGGTTCCCGGTGTCCGGAAATGGAAGTTCAGGGTGGTCGCGATTTCAGGCGTCCCACTCACCTCTCGTCGCGCCCCCCGGGTCCCAGAGCAGCCCCAGGAGCCCCAAGAGCAGCCCCGGACCCAGCGCTGGAGCCATCGCGCTGCTCCGCTGCGGCCCCGCCCCCATCACTGGCCCCGCCCCCCAGCACTGGCCACGCCCCCCTGGATCCACCTGGGACCCTTCACAGCCGCGCACTGCGGGACCCCCGGGCCGGGCTGTGCTGCGCTCCCGGACCCTGCGCTCGAACTCTGCCCGGAACCCGCCGGGTTCGGCCCGGAGCGGGGGGAGCACCGAGATCCAATTTTTCCTGCGGGTGCTGATCCCACCCTGGCGGAGCAGGACTGGGCGCTGTGACCCCGATCCCTGATTCCCAGTCTCCTTCTCTCTATCCCTCTCCTGTTCTCTCCTTTTCCTTTGGGTGATCATACATCCCAGAGCGGCTGGAGAGCCCCGTGCCCAGTTCGGGTTTCCCAGGAAAAGGAGGCCTGGGGGTGAGGTGCCCCGGGCTGGCCGGGAATGGGGGTCTGGGGGTCCCCGGGGTCACGGAAACAGGAGATCCAGGGGCTGGCAGAGGAGGATTCCCGGGAAAGGGGGTGCAGGGGGGTCCCAGTGCATGGAAGTGGGGCAGGGCGGCTGCTGGGAAGGGACTGGGACAGACTGAGACACCGAGGTACACCAGGACTGGGACAAGAACTCTCTGGGAGCAGAACTGGGGCACTAGGGATCACACTGGGATATACTGGGACCACACTGAGGGCTACTGGGAGCAACTGGGAGCATGCAGGGGACAAGTGAGATACACTGGAAGAGACCAGTGGATTGACTGGAATCATGCTGGGAATGATCAGATCTGTAGTAGGGGTGAATAAGAGAAACTGGGAAAATGCAGGGGTAACTGGGATCACACTGGGAGCAGCTGGCCCATGCGGGGGTCATACTGGGACTGACAGGGTCACACTTGCAGTGACTGGAATAGTATTGGGAGTATCTGGGAGTAGCTGGGATCCTACTGGAGGTGACAAGGATCAAATCGGACTCACAGTGGAAGTATCTGGGATACGCCTACTGCATGTCCTCGTTAACATGCACCCCTCCTTTTGTATAACATCCGATATTCCTGGCTCTGTTAAGTGTTTCTGCTTCTCTAATTTCAGGAATTGAGCAGGATCTCGGCTGAGCAGCAGTCCGCGTCAATTAGTAACATTTTCTGAAACCGATGGTTTGTCTTCTTACTTCCTTTTGTACAAGTCCCTGGTCCTATCTCCAAGGACATTAATCCTAGTCTGTTCAAACCCTCTTCTCATTTTCTCAGTAATTATCTTCACTAACTTTATTACCATTGACTTAATTTCTTTTCCTGGGTCCTCTTTGGTTTGGGATTATTCTCAGTGACCTCATTCCCTGTCCTTTTGTAGCCGTTTCTGGATCAGGAGGCCTGGCTGCCACCTGCATCCCCTTGCTCACCTGCTGAATGAGCTGCACTCAGCAAGGTGTCGTGCATGGTAAAAAGATGAGAGTTGCTGCAGCACAGCAGAGGAGGAACTGCATTCGTGTAGAGAGCCTGGTGCAGGAATGGCTAGAAGAGAAAGGCCATAGCCAGATCAACTTGGTAAGGCTAGCAGAGTAGGCCTCAGCCTCAAGGACACAGTGTCCCTGATAAGAGGAAGGCATGTAGACTTGAGAAATACAGGATGCAGATGAGGAACTAAAGGAGCTCTGTTAACCACATGAATGCAGAAGTGCTTAGCCAAGCAGCTCATCTACGCAAATGGCAGACAGACCAATGAGGAGCTAAGATTTTGCACTATGCATGAGCTAATTAAGCATTGTATTTAATCGCCACTCTGCGTACCAATAAACGAGACCTTGCTGATGACCACCTGGTGTCCGCGTCTCCCTTCTCCGACACATTCGTTTAATCCATGGTGTGCCAGGGAACCACAAAAAAGTGTCCCATTCTCATCCTTTCTACATTTGGACTGGTACATGAGCTACTTTCTTATTTCCTTTGTTATCGGTTTTACCACTTTTCGGTTGTCATGTATTTGCCAAGAGCAGTTTGAGTAATTTAATTTTCCACAAACTCCTCCTCATTCTGTGAATAGATAATCTGATCCCGTGCCAGGGTGAAATGTCTCGTTCTTTATTTCAGTGGATTGGTTGTCAGGAAGGTCAGGCACTGGAGCTGTCTGGGTTATTATTTTTTCGAGGACTTATAATATATTCTTTAAATAGGAAGAAGAAGAAGAAGAAGAAGAAGTTTTTAACCTAATTATGCCACTCAAATTATGGGTGAATTTTCTGTCTTCTGATATGAATTCATTGGGGTTCTCAGGGGTTGGTCAATCGATTTGTAGCATTTGTTCTGGTCTCTGTTTATATTTTCCCCATTTTTGGCTGTTTCCTCCAGCCAGGAGGCTGCAGGTGGCTGCATCAATTGGCCACTTTTTTCTAATTAAATCATCAAATAATTGAATTACCAACTGATTTCTCTGGACTAGCAAAAACACCCCAGTGCTCTAATACACCACCCTATATAACCTAGACAGGGACAGCACATGTTGGAGTGAGGAGAGGGATGATTTCCCCCCTCATTTTTTAGTGAAGTTTTCCCAACATTCTCCGTTTGCTGTTTCCCTTTGCAGCTTAACCAATTTCTGTTGCAGTCAGATATCCTCACTATGGGCTCTGCCTTTAGTTGTGCAAATTCCATCTGTGCAAGCAGGCAGAGCTTGGGGTGAGGGGCAGAGGGAATCAGCCCAAATCCTCCCCCAGGCAAGAAAAGTTTGTTACGTTGTCCACACATTGTCTCAGCCGTGTTAATTTGCATTTCTAAAGCTCCTCTCCTGGCTCCCTGGAATGAAGCTTCTGTTCAAGACCAGCCATTGGATGACTCGCATTTCATCTCCCTACAATCTGCTTTTTTTCCCCCCTTTTTCTTTTTAACAATATTCTAGTAACTGTTTATGCATTAAAGCATCACCATTAAAGTTCTTCTCGTCTTGCAAAATGCTACCTAAAGGTGAGCACCGAAAAACCCATACCAAAATTTTGTCATCACTAAGAGACATGCACAAAATTACACAAAAAGTTTGCAATGCAGTCAAATTTTTTCTACCTCTCCTAGGAGTAAAAAGTGATTATCACATCCCTGACCCAAACCTAACTGACAATACAGAAGTAGGATTATTACGAAAAATTATTCTTATGGTGTAATCTTGTCCCTGAAACTGCAGGAAAAACAAAATCAATCCAACAATGTCTTTAGTGTTAGAGTCAAGGCATTACTTGATTCTGGTCAGGATGTGCAACAGAAATTATTTCATCCACACATAGCCCGGGTGTGCAGAGAAAATCATTCCATGGCATGTGAATTTTACTAGATTTTTCCTAAACTTTATACAGTCTGAACCCATTGAAATCCATTGGTTTAGTGTTTATTGCTTCCAAATTGTGTAGTTCTCAGTTCTTCCTATTGGACCCGGATTTGTCACCCTCTGATGTTAATTAGGTCCGCACTCCTGGATTTCATTCTCAGCCTTTTCCAGACCAGGTGTCCCCAGCTATGTCGAGGGCAGTGTCTGGGGTGGGTGTTCCTTGATATTTGCTGATGTTTCGTTGATGTTTTGTTGATGTTTGTAATCTTTGAGGGTATCTTTTGGGCTATTCCCAGTCTGTTGAGATATTAAACTCATCTCTGTTGAGTGGTGTAACATCTCTTTAAAAAACCCTTTAAAATTCCTTTCCCCAATGCAAAGGCGAACCAAGCGTGAGTAGACAAATAAGATTTGTTTTTTAAAATTAGACTTAATACGTTTTCCAGCAGTCGAATCCCCGTCAGCCCAGTGTGTGAGTGTAACTGAGGGGCAGAGTGGAATTGTGCCGTTGTCTTCCCCAGCAGCTGTGGCAGTGCAGGCACAGAAAGCAGCGAAGCTCCAGCAGTGGCAGCAAGGATTGGCCCCAGTGTGTGGAGATGCCAAAGGAGGGTGCCCAGGCAGAGGATTTCAGCAGAGGATCTGTGGGCAGGCCCAGGGGCTTGGCCCGATGTGGAGCCCTGGCTGCTGCTGCGTTGCCTTCAGTGCAGGGTCAGTGGTGCCCTCCCATGCTGCTCCTGCAGCCGGGAATTCCAAATCTCCGGGGCTTGAGAGCCCCTGAGCCCAGGGTGAGGGGTCCCCCCGTGTTGAGCTGTGCTGGCGGCTGTTTCTGTGCTCAGGGACTCTTGGAATGGGCCACGGCACTTGGCCACCAGTGGTGCTTCTTTGCACTCCTTAGGCAGGACCCGATGTCCTGGTTGGATGCTGTGAACAGCAAAGTGCCAAGGCAGGCTCTGTGCCAGCCCAGCTTCCTGTGGGAGAGATTTCACCAGAGACAGGATTCTGGCCACAGACTGCTTCAAATATACATCCCTTATCTCCAGCCCGCACTAGGTGGAGAATTACCAGGGTAAGGAATTCTGAAGATCAATTCCAAGGGAGAGAATTGAATATCTGCCCTGGATCTGGCTCTTATTCTTGCCAAAGCCAATGGCAAAAGTGATACCCATGGCATCTTGGATTCTATTAGCAGCTTCCAAAGGAGTTTCTTTATTTCCCTGTTCATTCTTTCTACCTGATTTGACCTCTAGGAATGCCAGAGCAGCGGCCGGGGCGTCCCGCAGCCTCCTGGGGGCCGGGGGCCACTGTCGGGCCTGCAATTGCCGGGGGGTGCTGGGCTCAGGCAGCGCCCGGCGCTGAGCCCCGGCTGCCCCACAGCCCCGGCCCGGCCCCGCAGCTCCCCACAGGCCCCCAGCCCGTGCTCCCGGTGCCGCCCCTCTGCGCCCGCTCCTGCCGCTGCCCGGCACAGAGAAACCCCCTGCAATCCTGACCTCCTTGTGTGCCTGTCCTGGCAACCGGGGATACAAAGGATCTGCATCAGCTGGCAACTCTTGAGGATGAGAGCCTGCTGAAAAACATCCCCATCCTCAGTATTTTTCTCTTCCTCCTCTTTTCCATCATCCATTTTCTTCCCACATAGATTGCTCCTGCTGCATCTTCCCTGAACCATATTCCTGCACACTCCCCTTCACCCAATCCCTTCTCATCACACCAACACCATCCATCCCCTGTTGTCTAAATCTCTTCTGGACTTCCCTTATTGCCCCTCTGTGTGTCCATGTCCTTGATTACCTCTGGGAGAATGTGCAAACTCCCTCCACATGCTCCCAAGGAGCCCTTCAGAGATATTTTGGCATCATCATCCCTTTTTCTGGGATTCCTTCGTGGCTTTCCCTTTCTACCCTCCATGGGTGCTCTGCCATGTTTAGTCCCCGAAGATCCCACTGTAGTCCCTGCTGAGATTTTCAGTGCTCTCTGGCTGCCGACTCTTCCCAGCCCCCCCTGATCTGTCACTCGTCTGTCTCCTGGTCACTCTCGGGTACCCAATCCATGCCCGGTGCCGCCGCCACCCAAGGGAGCCGATCACCCAAACTGGGTGAGGCACCTTCAGCTCCACTCACTGTCTCCGCCCCGGACGGGGGAAGGAATTCGTGCCGAGTCCCAAGGTGTGTGGAAAAATTCACATCACCAGAGGTTTCTGTCTGCTAGGAAGACAGAGGAGTCTTGTAAAAGTAATTTAATTCATAAAAAAAGGAAGAGAGCACTGGCCATTTCCCATGGGGCTTCTGAAATTGTTGGAGGACACAGCCTCCTTTTCATCCTAATTTTACCAGCCTCATCTCCCTCTCCCTTTTCTCATTGGATGAAGTACTTGAGACGTACAGATTTCCCAATGCACTCACTGCTTCATCCCCTGAATATGCACCCCAGTTTTGTATAGCTAACGATATTCACGGATCTGTTTAGTGTTTGTTCTTCTTCTGGGAGTTCCTGAATTGAGCAGGACCTTGGCTGAGCAGCAGTCTGTGTGGTCAATTAATGACATTTTCTGACCCTGATGGCTTCTGCTGTCCCTTCCTTATGTCCACGTCCCCGGCCCTGTGTCCAAGCGGATTCGCAGCATGTGTTTGTAGAGACCCTTTGCTGTTGTTCCTTGCATGGGGGTCCCCCGTTTTGGGGCCATCCCCCCTGGAGCAGGGTGTCCCGGCTTGGTGCAGCCCCGCCCCTCGGGCAGCGCTGAGCCAATGAGAGCGCGCGGCGGTGATGACGCAGCAGTGTCCAGGCAGAGCCGCAGCTCCCAGCGTTGCCCACCTGGAGCCACCTGCGCCCGGCCCGGGCCCCAGCGCCCCCCTGGATGGGAATTTGGGGAGGTGGGAGGGGGGGAGCGCCAAGGCCGGGCCCCCCGCGCTGTGGTGGCGGCAGCGGCTGCAGTGGGGAGCGAGTGCGGGCGGGAGCGGCCGAGAGCCCAGCGCTGCCCCAGCCCGAGCTGCCCCAGCTCCATCGCTGCCCCTGCGCTGGGATGCTGTGGGTTTGGGGGGAAGAGGGAGCCGGCAGTGGGTGCTGGGCCTGGGGGCAGCAGGAGAAGGGAAGGTGAAGCAGAATTGAAGAACAAAAGGATTAAACGATGCCTGTGGGAGGAGCAGGTGGGATTGTGGAGGAGAAAGAGGAATAATGGGAGGAAGAGGAGTGTGAGGAAGAGTAGGGACACCGCAGGAGGGTCAGAAATGGGAAGCAGCACAATGTTCCACCCCTCCCTGTATCTGCAGCCTCTGCCCCAGCCCCAGGAGCCTTGCTCCCGCCACATGCAGCAGGTGTCCGAAGAGGATGATCCATGATTTTCACAGGGGTGAATCTTGGTGTTTGTGAGCTTTATTGGGCTAAATGTTGGTGCTTTGGTTTTTTGCAGGGGCTCAATCTTTATATTTTGGAAGGGATTTGGGCGGAAACTTGCTTTTTGGGGAGATTTTGATCTGTGTCTTGATGTTTGGATAATTTTTGTGCTGAATCGTTGTGTTTTGGAGGTTCTTATAGACACAAGATGCCCAATGACTTCCTGAGTTGCACTTTGGAAGGAGGAACCCTCAGCCCAAGGTGCTCTCTTGTGTTTTCCTCCAACCCAGGATTTTTCATTCCCAAGGCATTGGCAGATGGAGGACGAGGAAACTCCTGAGAGGTCCCTCTCGAGAAGGAGCTGCAAACCCAGCCCAGGGAGCTGCGAGGAGGAAAGACCCTCCCTGAGCCGGGAAGGCGGCCGGAGATCCAGGCAGAGCTCAGAGCTGGTGGAGAAGCCTCCTGGAGGGGAGAAGCCTCCTGGAGGGGAGAAGCCCCACAAGTGCTTGGAATGTGGGAAGGGTTTCAGCTACAGCTCCCACCTGATCCAACACCAGAGGATTCACACAGGGGAGAAGCCCTATCAGTGTGGGAAATGCAGGAAGAGCTTCAGGAGTATTTCTTATCTGATGCAGCACCAGGTGATCCACACAGGGGAACGGCCCTACACCTGCTTGGAATGTCGGGAGAGCTTTGGGTGGATCTCTGCCCTGAGACAACACCAGCGCATCCACACTGGGGAGAGGCCCTACGAGTGTCCCAAGTGTGGGAAGAGGTTTCAGACCAGCTCCAGTCTCCTCAAACATGAGCGAATTCACACAGAGGAGAGGCCCTTCCGCTGCCCCGACTGCGGGAAGGGATTCAAGGATAACTCCCACCTCATCAGGCACCGGCGCATCCACACTGGGGAGAGGCCCTACGAGTGTCCTGTGTGTGGGAAGAGCTTCGCCAGGAGCTCTCACTTGACTAAACACCAACGGAGTCACCACTAAGGGAAGCCCTGTGAGTGCCCCGAGTGTGGGAAGAGCTTCGTGCTGTGCTCCAGCTCCATTTCCCATGGGAGCATGGGTGTTGGATGATCCTCAGTGACCCCCGTTGGGCAGAGCCCTGGTGATCCGTGGTCCTGGTGATCTCCGTGGGGTGGGGGAAAGGTGTTGGAGAGATTTCTCTCTCTTTTCCTTGTGCTGCTGTGATTTGGTTGGTAATAAATTCCCTCGCTGTGCCCAGGCTGGCTCTGTTGTTCCCGTGCCGGTGCTCGGGGCGGGATCTCTCCTGTTCCGTCTCAACGCCCGGGCCTGTTCTCAGCCAATCAGAGAATGCGATGAAGAAGATTCAGCCAATCAGAGAGAGCAGCTGTGATGACTCACCGGTTGCCGGGCAGATCCGCACCACCCAGTGTTCCCCACCTGGACCCGCCCTCCCCGCCCAGTCACGATCCCCCCGCGGGGTCCCCCCAAGTCCCTCCCCAGTCCCGCTCCCAAGTAAATGGAACTGGGTAAAACTTGGAAGCTTTATTGGGAGCGCTGGGAGCAGCTTGGCTTGGACAGAGTAACACAGGGTTGGAGGGGACGCACTGCACTCCCAAAATCAGCGTGGGGACGGAGCGTGGGATCCTGGCTGGGTCCGAGGCCACGGGGAGGGGCTGTAGACACTGCTGGCTCAGGAGTTCTGTGGGCAGAGAAAAGGTGGTGACCCCCGGCTGGCGGTCCCTAGGAGGAGCACACACACTCGGGGAGGGGAAACACGACCCCCGGGACCCCCCCTCTCCTTCTTGCACAGTTTGTAGCTGAGCCCCAGTGCCACGAAGACGAAGCCCAACACAGAGCCCCCATCCCCATCAGCACTTTACTGTGGGCAGCGTCGGGCGACATCTCTAGGGGACCACAGGGGTCAGGACCAACCAAAACCTCTCATGGACATTCCAAGCCACTCGAAGAATCCTCCCAATCTCCCCCAGCCCACCTAGAGCTCCCTAAAACATTCTCCTAATGTCTTCCCAGCTTCCTTGGGATGCACCAAAGCCCTTCCTGTCCTTCTCAAAATGCCATAACTCCCTCCCATTTGCTCCCCGCTGCCCCAGGACCCCCAAACCTTCTACCAGTCCCTTCACAACCCCAGCAGGACTCACCAAGACCCCTCCAGGTCTATTCCCAGCACAACCAACCTAATTCCAACCCCTGCTTTCCAATTCCTGATCTTTTTCCAGCTCCTCCAGGTTCACTCAAATCCCTCCCAGTTACACCCAGCACCCCCAGACTCCCTTCCAGTGCCCTCCAGGATCCCCGGAACCCCATCCCACCCTCCTAACATCCTTCAAACTCCTCAGCCATTCTAGACACCCAATCCATTCTCCCAGTTTAAACCAGGCTATCTCAAACTCTCTCCCAGTTACCCCAGCACAGCCCAATCCCTCTTCCAGCTCCCCCAGCGCCTCCCCAACTCCCCCCACACTGTGGGGTCCGGGCCGTGCCCCAGTGCCGGCTCAGGGGGTGCTCCAGGCTGACGTGCTCCACCTGGAGCTGGAGCTGACCCCGTGCCGGGCAGGGTTTCCAGCAGCACCAGGAGCTGGTAGAAATCCAGTCCCCATTGGGGACCAGGTCAGTGGCCACCACGTGTCCCGAGAGCTCCTGCTGGCCCTGGAACCAGCTCAGCTGGATGTCGGCAGGGTAGAAATCCATCAGGGAGCAGAGCAGGCAGCCGGAGCTGGGAGCTCGAGGGAAGCAGCGAGATGGACACACTGGGAGAGAGTGAGGACACACTGGGATCAGCTGGGGGGGACTGGGAGAGATGGGAGAGGGCTGGTGTGGCACTGAGAGTGACTGGGAATGAAATTGGAGAGAGTAGGGAAACACTGGGAGAGAGTGGAGTGGATTGGGGCAATGGGAGAAAGACTGGAGGTTTGGGATTTGACTGAAAAGGATTTGAGAGGGCACTTGGATAGAGGGGAGAGATTTGGGGAGGCACTGGGATGGCAGTGGGAGAGAGGCTGGAGGTCTGGGAGTGGACTGGGAAAGGAATGTCTGTGGACTAAAAGGAATTGGGAAGGACTCTGGTGACACTGGGAGGGACTGTGAGGACACTGGTAGAGACTGGGATAGACTGGGAGAGCCACCGGAGTCCCTTGGGGTGAGTGGACAGGAGGCCACAGGGATGGGTATCTTAGTTTGAGAGACGATTTTAAAAAGCACACTGGAGTGAGTGCTCTCTTCTCTGCAGGGTTCCAATAATCCCTTTCCACCAATGGGAAATAAATATTAATAGATGAAAGAGGAAAAAACTCCAACAGTTTATTAACAAACAATAAGCCTACAAAGCAAAAAAACCTCCCAGACTCTGGATATTAAATTATCAGACCTTTCCCCACACTCACCAGGGAAAATGACCCAAAATGCCAGAGAAATCCCTGCTCACAACACATTGTACAGGTGGCGCCGCTTCTCCCCCAGGGGAAAAACCAACCAGGGGCTGTCCCGAAGGAGATGAAAGCCCGGGGCTCGCCTGCCCTTGAACTCCTCCCCAGCCGGGCTCCGCGGGCACGGTCCCGGCAGGCGAAGCAGCGGGGCTGAAGCCTCGGGCTGTTTTCTCTCCCGGCTCGGCCCGGCTCGCAGCGGCTTTGGGCTGCAGCGGCGCCGCTCCGCTCCTGCCGGCGCGGAGCCCCCGGGCTGCGACACAGCAGCTGCTCAGTTCGCCTCCAGGCACGGCAAGGCTGCCCCTGCAGCCTCTCCGAGCCAAGAAAAGGGGAAAAAAATCCTTTGTTTGCTTTGGGCAAAACCGCTTCTCAGCAAACAGAAACCCACGGTGCACAGAGAGAGCCGCGGAAAACCCGAGCAGCGAGGCTTCAAAACGCCCGCGGAATGAACAAGGAGCCTCTCCCCGCCCCGGCCCCGCACACATCCCCTCCCGGGCTGCCGGGGTTTAGATACAATAACCATTCTTTGGGCACAAAGCAGAGGATCATGGAATTACCATGGAATTACCATCACAGTAACCTCTCACTGCAAGAGAATCGTGTACACAATAATCACATGTATCTATCTGTAAAAGCACGTACTGCACTCTGGATACAGCAATGTGCTCTAGGACAGGAGTGGAGAGGCTGAACGGACACCAGGGGAGATGGGGAATGTACGGACACAGCAAACCCTCCAAGGTCTTTAACCTCATTCCCAGCTTTTCCGTGTTTCAAGGGCATTGACTGCTGGATTTCAATGAACTGAGATGTCACTGTGAAAAGCAGAACAGTCTGGAACCAGACACTGCTGCTGGAGTCAAAGTCTGGACTTGTCACATCTCAGATTTCAAAATATATTGAAGAAAAAGCTCCATTACCCACAACCTTCCCCAGCCCATCCCTCCTCACACATAACGAAATACAATGGAATTCTTTCTAAAGGGTAAAAAATAAAGTAAAATGAACATTGAAATAGATAGAAAGTTACATTGAGAAAATGCAAAATAATGAAGAGTGTCTAGAAAAGCCGGCTGTTATTTCTCAGGTATTGGGCTCAGTGTCAGCTCCGAGCCGGGCTCTGTCTCCCAGGTGCCCAAGTGCCCGGGCCAGCTCTGAGCAGCCTCTCCCGGCTCTCCAGCCCGGCTTTGCCCCGGCTCTGCCCCGAGCAGGCACTCGGTGTTTCCGTGGTGCCCCTGCCCCGCTCAGCTCCCCGTGCCCTGCAAAGGCGCCGAGGCTGCGCTCGGTGCCCCTGGGTGTCACTGAGCGAGGCACTGACGAGCCCCGGTGCCCGGGCACAGCCCTGAGGGACACCCCTCGTCCCCGGCCTCCCGCGGGACACGGAGCCACTGCCCACAAGGCCCTGGCACGTCCGGCCCGGCCAATTCCTCCTGCCCCGGCCAGCCCGGGCTGCAGCCCCAGGGCTCTGCAGGCCGGGGCTGGGGCTGCCGGCTCCCACCGTGGCCAAAGCCTCCCAGGGCTCTGGCCACGCCAGGGGCTACAAGGCCACGAGGCCGGGGCTGCTCCGGGCCGCTTCCAGGCTGTCCCTCTGCTCTTGGGTGCCGGGGGTGGCCCTTTGTGACACGGGCGTGTGTCAGGGCCCTCGGTGATGCGGGACATTGTGGTGCTGTCATGAATGAGAGCGTTTGAGATCGCTTAAAAATCGGTGACAAGGGCATGAACAAAAGTCAGATTTAATATTAAGCGACAAAATACAACAAGTTTAATGGCAAGATTTACTCTACTGCCTACAGAACAGGTGAGGCACAACAAGGGAAAACAAGCAACAACAAAACCAAACAAAATCCAGGCAACCAAAACAGAAATGAACTGAGAACTCTCTAGGGGAGTGTGGGTGGGTGTGTGCTGTGTTCAGGTGCATGGAACAAAAGAGAGTGCAGGCAAGGATTAAAAGGAACAGCCTAAAAACTAATCTACACTAAGCAGCACTTTAACTTCTCTCTTAATTTGTCACTTAACTTATACCTTAGCCCCAGCAATCCAACAGAGGTGCAACAATGAACTAATACCTGACTTATAACTTAACATTAACAATTCAACAAAGCACTAACACTTAACAGCATTTAACCTAACTTATAGCTATAACTTCCATGTTGTACTTAGTAATTTAATGGAAGAACAACACTTAGCTTATGACTTACATTTAAAAACTTAGCAAAACATTTAACACTTACAGCATTAAAGTAAGTTCATAACTATAACTAAACCTTGCTTACAGGCCTAACTTAGATATCCACAGTACTTCCACATCTAGGAAAGCTGTATTTCTCCCAGATTTGTTATGGCATATGTGCAGGGGCACACACACAGACAGGAACAGTCAGTGCAGGCAATTCCCCCCAGAGCTCAGTGAAATCCTCCCTTCAGATGTTTTTGCATCTCCCACTGACCAAAGGATGGGGCCTTGAGCAGTGAGGCTATGGGCCCAGGACACGTCGTGTTTCAGCGATCCTCCAGGCACAGCAAAGCCGAGGGTTTGCTGGCTCTGAGAGGCCCCTCAGAGGGAGACTGCTGGTCACAACACACGGTGGCCCAGGAGAGCTCAAAGGTCTCCTTTTGGATTTCTGCTGGCAGGGTCACAAGAGAGTGGGCTCCAGTCATAACCATGTTTCATCCTGGCCTCAGTTTGGGTCAGCACTTTCTCTAGGAGTGGGGGAATGCATCACCACACTGGGATCTCAGGGGTGCCCATGGCCTGGGTGACGCTGGCCCGATGCCAGGCACCCACCAAAGCCACTCTGATCCTGCTCCTCCAGCTGCAAGGGAAGAGAAAGTTTAACCAGGAACTCCAGGATCAGATTAAGATGGGACGAGCAAACACAACAAACAGCAAAACGGGTGTCACAGACCCAGCCTGGGCACAGCGAGGGAATTTATTCCCAATCAAATCATAGCAACAGAAGGAAAAGAGAGAGAAATCTCTCCAACAACTTCCCCCCACACAATGGGGATCATCAGGACCACGGACCACCAGGGCTCTGCCCAACGGGGGATGGAGCTGGAGCAGAGCACGAAGCTCTTCCCACACTCGGGGCACTCACAGGGCTTCCCTTAGTGGTGACTCCATTGGTGTCGGGTCAAGGTTGAGCTCTGTGAGAAGCTCTTCCCACACTCAGGACACTCGTAGGGCCTCTCCCCAGTGTGGATGCGCTGGTGTTGTCTCAGGGCAGAGCTCCACCCAAAGCTCTTCCCACATTCCAAGCAGGTGTAGGGCCGTTCCCTTGTGTGGATCACCTGGTGCTCCATCAGGTGAGAAATCGTTGTGAAGCTCTTCCCACATTTCCCACACTCGTAGGGCTTTTCCCCAGTGTGGATCCTTTGGTGCCGGATCAGATGGGACCTGTCTCTGAAGCTCTTCCCACATTCCTCACACTCATAGGGCTTCTCCCCAGTGTGGACCACCTGGTGTCGGATCAGATGGGAGCTCCACCTGAAACCCTTCCCACATTCCAAGCACCTGTGGGGCTTCTCCCCTCCAGGAGGCTTCTCCACCAGCTCTGAGCTCTGCCTGGATCTCCGGCCGCCTTCCCGGCTCAGGGAGGGTCTTTCCTCCTCGCAGCTCCCTGGGCTGGGTTTGCAGCCCCTCCTCCTGAGAGATCTCTGGGGCTTTTCTGCCTCCTCCATCCCTGCACACCTGGGGAATGAAAATTCCTGGTTTGGGGGGAAATAACAAGAAGAGAGCTCCATAAACTGGGTGTTCCTCCTTGCCCAAGTTCATCACTGGAAGTCATTCAGCATCTTGTGTCTGTAATAACCTCACAAACGCCAAGATTCCCATCCAAAATCCTCCAAACTTTAACACACGGATCAAAAACTCCCCAAATATCAAGATTCAGCCAAAATACCCTCCAAAATTGTGCTGGTTTGAAAGCAAAACCAGTGAGAGACTCCAAGTAAGAAATGCAATTTTATAGGAAAAAAGAGAAGAGAATTAAAATACATGCAACAGTAGAAAAGAAAACAATTGACAGAATCAGAATACAACCTGACTCCCCACTAGTTAGGGCGGTGGTAGCAGTCCCGATGAAGTGGTCTTGTTGTAGTAGTGATGCTGTAGAAAGGTCTGGTAGCTCTTGTCCTCTGGAAACAAGTGGGGAAGGGCTGCCTTGGTGCTCCAAATCTCAGATTGTATCTAGGTAGGAAAGGCTTGGCTCCTCCCCCTGGCTGGAGCATCTCCCAATGGGATGATGGAATTTTATCAGTCATGCAGTGGCACTCAATGGCCCATTAACAGAAGATATCTTCCTGGAAGAAGGATGGGTTGTGGAAATGATAAAGAACACTGCCCCACCTGGTTTTAACAGATGGCCCATTAGCAGAGGATATCTCCCACACAGATAAGGATCCCTGCTCCACCTGTTTTTTTCCATCACTCTTTGTTCTTTTGTTTCTGCCCAGGAGCTCTGACTGGTTACTTCATGTTTGCTGCTGATTTCTTCTCCCTTTTGAAGATGAAAATGGTAAAAGTGTCTTTGACCTGCCTTGCTGGATATTGTGAAGAGGAACAGTCATCTACTGCAAGTGGAAGTGTCACAGGTGGAGCAGAGTTCTGTGAGTGCTGTATCAAACCAGACCTCGTCAGAGCTGCCAGAACAACTGGTCCATGCTGCCCTTCACTGCTCTGCCTGTTCCCCACTGTTTCATGCCAGAGTAATTTAACTGCTGTTAATTGGGTGTGTGTTTCACTCGAGCCAGTCCAGCAGGACCAGCAGAAAGCAGCCCCAGAATGAATGGGGCTCTGCAGAGGAGCCCCAGACTATTCATTAGCCTGCCCGCAGAACTGGCTCCAACTCTGAACCCTTATGACCACACTCTGAAGAAGACACACTTCTGCTATTTCTGAGGCACTTATGACTGAGGCACTGCACGTGCTTGTGCAGGGAAGAATCCCAAAGTTCTTTCTTACTTCAGGAAAAACCCTGCAGGAGTGCATACCCAGCATCTGCTATCAGCACATCCTGGCTACACGTGCAGGAGAAGCAGCAGCAGCATTGTACACGTGGGTTTGTTAAGCTGAACTCCCCTACACTTTGAACAGTGCTCATCACAAACATATTTAATGGCACACCGGTGCCATACATTTCTCCTAAAAGCCTCCCTTGTAACTAAACTTTGCTGGAAAGTTAATGCCGAGGATGAACGAGCAACTTCGGTCTCAGTCCGGAGGTGGAGGGGTTCTAAACACTGACTTTGCGAGAGCAGCATCTCTCCTGAAGCGCTCGGGGCCACCCGAGCCGCCGCCGGGAGCGCGGTGCAGAAGCCGGCCCGGACTCAGCCGCAGCGCCGGGCACCGCGCATCGCTGCTCTGCAGGGCGGCCCGCACGTCCTCCAGCAGCTGCCGCAGGCTGCCCTTCTCCTGCTGCAGCTCGGCCATGCGCTCCTCGGCCCGCTCCAGCGCCACCATCTCCTCGCAGCGCTCTCGGGAGCAGGGCCCCGGCGGCCGCCGCTCGGGCTCGGCGGGGGCTGCGCGGGCGGATTTGGCTCTTCTGTGTTCAATCCTCTCTTCTGGTGGTGCCCTGCTGGGCAGGGTGGAGGAAGAACCCCCGGCCCGTGGCTGGAATTGAGTGCAGCGGGCGCCGGAGAACAGCCATGAAACCAGAAACTCATCACGGCTCCTCTGACTAAACCCTACAGTCCTCACCCAGCCCCCAGCGTGGCCTTGAAAGACTCTTTATTGTAAATAACTCCGACTGCCCAACCTGGGAAAAATCAAAAAACCCTCTTCTGCCCGGGCAAGGTATTAACTCTTTCAATGCCCAGAATAAATCTTTACAGATACTTTATTCTCTCTCTCCTAAATATAAATAAAAAAGTAATACAAGTAATACACACAGAAACAATATAAAAACATCAAAATCAAACAAAAAGAAATGTCAAATCCAAAAGAACTGCCTTTTTAAAAATATGGCGAAAAACCTCTTGTTTCCTCTATAACATATAAAAATATTACGAAGTGAATATTACTGTTCTAACTGTAAATATAAACCAATGCAGTAATATTAAACACACGTTAAAATTGCTGTAATCTCGTAAGTTTAAATAATCAAGATCCCTCTGATGTTCCCCAGAAAAAAAAGAAAAGCAAAAAACCACTGTACTCAAAAATAAAGTAAGCTTTTCTTAAAACTATTATAATCCTTAAAGTGTGCCTCATAAATTAATAGTCCTTAATAAAAGTTGTGAGAAAAACTGTTAGTCTGAATAAAGGGTTTTTAGATAGTAATCAGATTTCCATTCTCTTAATCACTGTAACATCCAAACCACAAGAAAAATGTTTGTTGTGATGAAATCTCCATAGACTAAAAAATAGTCTCCTCTTTCAAGTAAATTAGTGAAAAACTATTTTAAAGATGGAATACCTGATTTGTTTTTCTATGTTTCCAGTATAAAAAAAAAATGTGTGGAAGAAAAAAAAGTAGTCTAAAGTTTTATTCTAACTTTATATTTCTTATGGTTTCTAGCAATAAAATTTCTCTTTCTACCATTTAAAGTTAAACCTGTTTTTTGTCTACTTCTTAATCGTCTCTCACCACAAAAAAAGTTTCACATGAATAAACCAAAACCACTACATCAAACCTCAGTGATTCCAGGATTTTGATTTCCTATTGCCCAGGGGTGTCTTCTGCAGCCAAATGGTGATGGACTGGGGCAAAGACCAAGATTTTGGAGACAGTGGGGTGGAAACTCCTCCAAAAATGTTCTTCCCTCTCTCCCAAGCACGTGAATCCTCAGCTCACACAGACATGGAAATAGTTTTATTTTGGCCTTGATTTGCTTTTCATTTCTCTTCATCCCTTTAAAACATCCAACCCTGGGGTAAAAATAAAGACACTGAACTGAGACATGGGTGGGGACATGGGGGGACAATGACAGGGTGGGACACAGACATGGAGAGTGACATGGGGACACATGGACATGGAGGGGGATGTGGCCATTCGTGGGGACATGGGGGGACACGGGCATGGATGGAGATGTGGGGGACAGTGACAGGGATGGAAACATGGTGGGGACACAGCCATGGGTGAGGACATGGTGGGACATGGCCAGTGACATGTGGGGACATGGCCACGGCCGGTGCCATGGGGGGAACTTGCAGGGGCTGTGGGGGATGCTGGCTTGGAGGGAGTTGAGGGTTCCTGGCAGGGTCTTGGGGCTCGCTGAGGCCTTTGGGGACCCCAGGCCGAGCGGCTCCGGCTGCGCTGGGAGACCCTGGCGGAGGTTCTGGGGCAGCTGCTCAAGGACCCCCTGCCCTGGAGCCCCAGCCGGGCATTGGGCTCCTGGAAGGGAATGAACGTCCTTGTCCCCAGCAGGACAGATTTCTTATTTCTTGCAGGTGCAAATGGTTCTCTTACCAGAATAGCTCGTTGTGTTAATTGTTTTCAAGCTTAAGATTGTTTTCACATGGGAACAAGCAAGTAACTTAGCTGCACATAGAAGAAGTGACAGGCTAGCTATTAATTTAGCAGAGAGCAAGACCTGATTTTATGAGGCCTTTCTTTTATAATTTATAATACATGACTGCAACATCTCATCCTTTTTTTTAATTCAAAGAAGGCTCATATGTTCTGATGATAAAATAGCTCTCTCTTGTGAGGGTGTTATCTCATTAAGGTTATCACTGGTTATCTCTTAGATATGGGTAAGATACACAAAAGACCGATTACAATCAACAAAACTTAGCAAATTCTATCATGTCATTGACACAGGGTTTCACAACATGAGAAAAAAAAAGAATAATGTCCAATGTCTCCTAGGCAAATGGGAATAAATGACCATTGTTTTAAAGTCCAAATAGTCCATTAGCTGGAAATGTTGATTTTTGACATCACTGAATGTGCTCTTGGATCCTGGAACAGGGAATAACTGAAGAAGGTTAGTAGGAATGATGATGACACAGGGCTTTTGTTGGCAATTTGCCTGTAAATTTCCAGACACAGCCATGTCTTGGCAGTCCTACTTCTGGTTTTGTTATGGCCATGAAGGCTGCATGGTGATTAGGTTCTTTTTCTTCTCACTGGGCTGCATTTTCTTGGAGGCAATTGATATTTGGCTGAGTAAACAGGTGACTACTTTGAACTTGTTGATGATAAAAACACATGCATACCTTCTCCTTAAGTTAATGAATTAATTAGACTTTGTCATTGTACCTTCAATTGAAGAGCCTTACATAAAAATATTTTACCTTTTTTTGGTATAAATATTGCAAAAAAAATTTATAAATATATAAATATTTAGGAGCTAATTCCCCCTTCCTTGTTTTAAAAACAGCATGCATGACTCTTGCCATGAACATGAAGGGAAGTTCAAAACAAAACAATACATGTAGTAAAAGCAAAACTTACAGTAATTGGGAATAATTCTGATACAACAATCCAAAACATTTCCGATAACAGATATAATTAAAAACACTTGTGAAATTAGATGATTACCAAACATTAAAACATTGTACCATCATCCCAGTGTCTGCAACAGCTGATAAACCTCAAATCAGTGAAGAACTGGATGAGCGTCTGTTGGGGTTTGGTTTTTCCTTTCCTCTCTGCCTGTGGAATTTTTTTCCCATTGACATGCTAAGAAGCACTGATGCTTAGGTCCCAGCACCAGGGAGAGCCTCCCTGGTTTTTTGGGAGTTTCTCTCGGAGGGCGGGGGGAGGGAAAGGGGGAACACGGTGAGATTGGAAGCAGGTAAAGGAGGGTGGGGGGCAGTTGCTGGCTCTTGCTCGCTTTTGGCTCTCGGAGCAGAAAGGTCATTGCTACCCCCCCACCATCCCAACGCCGGGAGCTGCCTCTCTGTTTTGGACCCCGCAGCCCTGCTTGGACGCCCTCCTGCTTCAGCTTGCTGTTTTCCCAGCATCCTGCCTCTCCTCCGTCCCTTCCCATCTGGGACACAGCTGCCATCACCCCAGCCCCTGCAGGTGCCGGGATCGTCACATCTGCCCCGTCCACCGGGAATCTGCCAGCGCTCACTGCCAGCGGTGACGGTGACTGCAGCACAGGGGAAAAGTGCCTGAGGCCCAGAAGGACTGGAACTGGGTTCCTGTTCTGCTTCTTGTTAATTCCAGAGTTGTTGTTCTGTTTGCCTTCTTAGATATACTAGTAAAGAACTGTCGTTCCTATCCTCATATCTTGGCCTGAGAGCCCCTTAATTTCAAAATTGTACTAATTCAGAGGGAGGGATTTACTTCCTCCATTTCAAGGGAAGGCCCTGCTTTCCCTAGCACACACCTGTCTTTTATTCAAACCAGGGCAGATTTTGGCACCCAACGGTAGAACCTGTGGACATTGAGTGGAAAGGCTGGAAAAGCAATAACAGTTCTTGAGTGACCTGATTTTGTGTTTTAGGTGGCACCATGTTGTCCAGCTTACCCTGGCTCAGGCTGCACGTGGTCACTGCTACATCTGTCCCACTTGCACCCCCTTATCTCAAGACGGGTGCTATCACCAAGGGTACTGTGACTATTACAGAGTTCATTTTGTGGGTTGATAAGGTGAGGAATTCATGGATTTTTAACTCTCTCTGGAAGCTAAGTACATGGATTCAGAGCTATTGCACTCTAACTGTGTGTTTTTGGGGGTTACTACAATAATGGTACTTACTGTGAGGAAGTGACAGCAGGGGAAATTTTCTCCCAACCCATCACCCAGTTGTTTAGGTCCACCCCACCTGTTTTCAAGGAGCTCAAATCCACTCTAAATTCTAATGATATCATAGAGTGGCTGGTGTTGCTAATCTGCCTGTTCTGTTTAACATTCAGAGACAAGGGAACATTGACTTGGATAACAACTCCAGGAAATTGGGATGCTGCTGCAGAGCCTGACCCTGTTCCAGAGACTAGGGATGTTACCCCAAAGCCTAACCCTGCCTCAGAGCCTGACCTTGCCCCATAGCCCACTTGAGAAAGAAACCACCCAGAGTGGGTAGGGGTTACAGTGAATGAGATGTATGAGATGAGCCAGATGCTGAAGGAGTACCTTTCCCCAGCTGGTGAGAAACCCTCCCCCTGGCTTTAAGAGGGAGAGTCTGATGGTGCAGCAGTGGGACTCACAGACATCTGTCCAGGTTCCAAATGTACTGCAAGAGCACTTGAGCCAGCAATAGTCACCCCTGTGGAAACAAAGAAATCTAAGATGAGAACAAAGCACATAGATGATAAAGATAAGAAAGGAGGACCCTCACAACCAGAGGGGAGACAGAGGTTGAGATCACTGAGTCCCAGTCATATGAAAGTCTCTGTAATCTGTAAAAATACATTGTATGATGGGGCCGTGAGGCTTTTAAAACTTGGTTACTTTGGGTCTGGGACCTTATGGGTACAGGCGTCCAACTGGATGGTACTGAGGCAAGGAATTTGGGATCCTTGACCCAGGACTCAGGTGTGGACCAGGTATTTGTAAGGGAGCCAGGAGTCCTTTCCCTCTGGGAGTGACTTTTAATGAGTGTGAGAGAGAAGTTTGTCCACAGAGAGAGAATGCAGGAGAACCACCATAGAATGCCTTGGAAGACTCTTGAGGAAGGGATCCAAGAGCTGAGAGAACTGGCAGTACTGGAGGTGCTCTTTGGGAGGGATGGACAGCATGACAATGACCCTGACAAGGTCAGGTGCACAGGGCAGATGTTGTGGAATCTGGCAAACCTGGGGCCATCTCAATACACCACCTTTATTGCAACAATTAATGCTGATAACAACTGAGAGACAGTGGGTTCTGTTGCCAACAAGCTTAGAAATTATGAGAATATGATCAATGGCCCAATGCAGGCTCTTGTCTCTGCTGTGATTAAGGAACTCAAAGAGGATTTTAAAGAGGAGATAAGGGAGGAGATGAGGAAGATCATTGCAGCACCAGTGCGAGTCACAGGCCCCAAAGTCAGAGCCCAATATGCCCCAGCTAGGGAGAGGGTACACCCCATGAGCTGACCTGTGGTTCTTTCTGCGTGACCATGGGGAAAACATGAGAAGGTGGGATGGGAGACCCACTTCTGTCCTGGCAGCACGGGTTTGTCAGCTCAGGGAGGGAAACACAAAGCGAGGGAGCTCTGATAAAGTGAAGGTAGCCTCAGCCTCCCATGACTGAGGTGCCAGGTACTACAGAAGGGAGGATGATCTGTCAGATCCCCCTGAAGGAACCTCCAGCATGTATCATAAGGAAAGAAATAATAACCAGGGCTAGAGGGGCCCTGCCCACCATCTTTTGGATGGTGTGGATCCAATGTCCTGGCACGTCAGAGCCACAGAAATACAGAGTGTTGATCCTGGTTCACAGTGTACCCTAATGCCATTGGGACATGTGGGGACAGATCCTGTGTCCATTGCCAGGGTGATGGGAGGATCTCAGGAATTGTCTCTGCTGGAGGCTGAGGAGAGCCTGACTGGGAAGGAGTGGCAGAAACATCCAAATTTGACCGGCCACTTCCCTGGTGGGCGTTGCCCATGGTGTCTCTGCTGCAGCTCTGGCAGCTGTGTCCAGTCTATGGCTCTGAGCCCCTTCTATTTCTTCTCTGGAAAATCACATTCCTGTATCTCCATCTGCTTCTTCTTTTTGTAAGAATCTTCTATTTACAAGGGTCCCCAGCAGGTTCTTCTATTTACAAGGTCTGGACCTCCACAGCTCTCGACTGCTGGCAGCTCTTCCCAGTCACCTTCCCCCACTGGGGTTCCAACTCCACCACTATCCCCACAGCTGGGCTATTGCCTATCACATCGGGGTCACCACTCATTGCAGTTGAGACAGAAGCGATGACAAAAAACTCCGTGTTCATGCAACAAAAACCAACTTTTATTGAGGGCTGTTCTCCCTATATAGCCTTTGAAGTCTGCACGGTTAGCTCTGCTTGGCTAAATTAGTTGCCACCTGGCTAACTGGCCAATGGCTGCCCGTGTCCCAGATGGCCTAGACCTGCTCCCCAACAGCCCAGACTGCTCAAGTTATATCATTACGGTAGTTAGAGAATTATTTACATTATAAAATTACAATTGGGATTAGTTATAACTGGAAGGCCTCCAGGCCAGCTGTTAGCTACTACAGGTTTAGTGCTGGCCAAATCTTCCACTAGAATTATTTACTCATTTCCTGCTGTGAGATAGGATTAGGAGGAAGGCAAAGCAGGCTCAAACTTTAAAGGGTATAAAAGAAAGAACTTTATTAACAGAACTAAAAGAATTATAAGAATCAGAATAAAACCTTCAGAACACTTCTCCTCCCTCCACACCTTCTTTTCTTTCCCACTGGCAATGTGCAGGAACAATTCAGCCAGTTTACCATCTCTAAAATGGTCTTTTTCCAGTTCACTTAGGGAGAGGAGTCTCTTTTGTCATGCTATGGAGACTTCTCCACAAGAGACAATTCTCTCGTGGCTTCAAAGTCACAGTGCATCAGCTGCCCAGGAGAATGGAAATCTCATCACTTTGTAAAAGTCCTTCCCCTCGACCTACAGCTTTCCCCACAATTGTTTTTGAGGGCTCAATCTTTGGCTAATGGGGTACACTTTTAAGGATGAGCTGCTCAGAAGCAAAGGTTCTCTTTATCTGTCTCTGAGATCATCTTCATCCCTGGGAACAGAGGTTCTCTTCTTCTTCCCTGGGGTAAAGGGTCTTCATTACTCTCATCTCTCTCTGTTCAAGCTACTTCAATATCTGCTTGTTCAGCATGGATGCTTTTGCTCATGCCTACAATTTGAACACTTCATCCTCCACGTGCTTTTCAAAAAGTTACAGGGAAATGGAGTCTGACGTAACTTTCCCATAGACTTAGAAGAGGATTTCAGCCCAAGAGTCAGGCATCTCCTCAATCCCTCCCATCTGGGACCTAAATTCTACTTCTCTAACCTTGGGGTCCACATGTTCTTCCTCTACGTGTCTTCACTCTGTCCTGTTCTCTCACTCAAGAGAGAATTGAAGGTCTGCAAGTCTCATCTGTACAGTGAAAGAGATAATATCTTGTTCCAAGGCCTGCAGATAATCATATGATCCCTGCTGGGTGGTGGCCAGAGCTGTTTACAGTGGAGAATTCTGGGGGGCTGTGCCAGGATTTTCAAGGGGCCCAGCCAGGACAGTGTGGCCACTCTGGCTGCACAGCTTTTTCAGTGGTTTAACAGGTTGTCAGTTCTCAAAACTAATCACTGATTAGATTTTGTCAGACATGGAGGAAGCTCTTAGCAGCTCTTGTAAAAAAAAATAATTTCCAGGGGTGACTTCTTCCCTTCTCACAAAATATCAAATGTGCAAAACCAGCACAGAGGGTCCCTCCTTTCTGTTGTGAGGTCTCATGTTGTCACCCTTGGCTCCATGAGGCCCTGTAAAGTCAAAATGGATCCTTCGTTCCAGGAGACCCCACAATGTCATAATGATCTGTGGACACCATAAGGCCCTGAGGCATCACAATGGCTCCTTGGTTCCAAAAATCCCCGCAGAACCATAGGGGCCTCTGGATTCCACAAGATGCCCAAGTGTCACAGAGTTACTTTCTTTCCCCAAATCTCAAAAGTCTCACAATGGATTCTTGGATTCAAGAGACCCCACAGTGTCCCAGTGTCCCCTCAGTTCCATGAAGTCGTGGAGAACGACAAGGCCTTCTGGGATCACAATGGATCCTTGGTTCCTTGAGGCCCCACAGAATCACAGGGACCTCTGGATTCCACAAGACACTGGAGTGTCACCATGGCCCCACGGTTCCATGTGACCCCTGAGTGTCACAATGGCCCCACAGTCCCACGTGTCCCCTCAATGTCACAATGTCCATTCTGTTCCAGGAGGCCCTGTAGTGTCACAATGGCCCCAGCGTGCCATGTGACCTCTCAGTGTCACAATGGTCCCACAGTTTCAAGAGGCCCTGAGGTGTCACAATGTCTCACAGTTCCATGTGTACCCTGAATGTCACAAGGGCCCCACAGTTCCATGTGTCCCCTCAAAGTTGCAATATCCCCAAAGTTCCGCATGTCCCATTAGTGTCACAATGGCCCAGGGTTCCATGTGTCCCTTCACTATCTCCATGGTCCCACGGTTCCAAGAGACCCTGCCATGTCACAATGGCCCAATGGTTCCATGTGTCCCTTCCTGTCACAATGGCCTCAGGGCTCCATTTGTTTCCTCAGCATGACACTGGCCTCAGGATTCCATGTTTCTCCTCAGTGACACAATGGCCCCAGGCTTTCATGTGCCCACCAGTGTCACAATGGCATCATGGTTCCATGTTTCCCCTCAGTGACACAATGGCCCCAGTGTTCCATGTGTCCCCTCAGTGAGACAATGGCCTCAGGGCTCCATATGATCCCTCAATGTCACAATAGCCCCAAAGTGTCATGTGTATCTCAGTGACACAATGGCCCCACAGTTCCACCTGTCCCCTCATTGTCACAGACGAGCAGCACTGGAGTGGGAGCAGCACCACTGGAGGGGTTGCAGCTGCACTGGAACAGGAGCAGTGGCTGTGGAACAACAGGGGAGAAGCTGTGGAACACAAGTCCTGTGAGGAGCAGCTGAGGGAGCTGGGAATGTTTATCCTGGGGAAGAGGAGGCTCAGGGGAGACCTCATCACTCTCTACAACTCCCTGACAGGAGGGTGCAGCCTGGTGGGGGTCGGGCTCTTCTCTTAGGGAACAGGGACAGGACAAGAGGACACAGCCTTAACTGCACCAAAGGAAGGTTTATCCTGAACATTAGAAAAAATTTATTCACAGAAAAAGTGATTGGGCATTGGAATGGGCTGCCCAGGGAAGTGATGGATTCACTTGTAAATGGGGTAACTGCACCACCTAATTAGTGCCATGTCTTCATTTTCTCTTGTTTTTACTCAGAGTCAGGATTAAAAACATGAAGGAGGTGAATTTTCTCGAGTTTGGGCTTGGTTGTTTAATAAATCTTATTTAAAGTACAGAGAATTTTGCAACATGTCTAGCCACCAGCTAAAAGTGAGCAAAACGGAGGCGTACAGAGCTAGTTACAAGGTTTTTTAAAGTTAAAAAGTTCAATAAAGAACTAACACATATATTATTTATACTTTTCACTCAATAACCAAACTCCTGTGACCTACTGTGCAGCAATAACTGTCCAACCAGAAACTACTACCTGAAACCATGAAGAAGAAGGATGAAGAAGACAGAAAGAGACAACACTTAAAACCTTCCATCTTGTTTCATACTTCTTACTATATTCTAAAAACCCCAAATTCCAAACCCTTCACCCTGTGAAATCACACACTTTAATTCCAATAAGAAACCCGTGACTCCAATTCTATTATTCATATTTGGAAGCCTTCTCCAAGGCCTCAAGTCAAAAGCAGTGTTCTCCTGGGGGTCAGTGTCAGAAAGCACAGAAAGTTCAAAACTCCCAGGTTTCTGGGATCCAACAGTCACCATCCCTGGAGGTGTTTAAGGAAAGACTGGATGTGGCACTCAGTGCCATGGGCTGGTGACAAGGTGGTGTTGGGTCATTGGTTGGACTGGATGATCTCAAAGGTCTTTTCCAACCCCAATTCTGTGATTCCGTGATTCAGTGGAGCATCAATGGAAAATGGGTGGATAAAGAGTGGAACAGGCCTGGCAGCTGTTCTGGGAGCAGTGCTGGAGATGCCGAAGGGAACGGCGGCGGAGCGGGAATGGAGCGGCGCCGGAGATGCCGAAGCTGCGGGACACAGAGCGGCTCCGAGCGCTGTGTCCTGCAGGAGCCAGCCCTGCACACCAGAGCCGAGCCCGTCAGGCTGACCCAGAGCAGGGGGCAGAGGCAGGAATTGCTGTTGGGCCATGGGAGCTGTGGATCGAGTGCATTTAATGGTGACTTGGGGCTTTGATTCTTGTCACTGCAGCCACATTCTGTGGTGCCAAGACCCTTCCAGTTCATCTGAAGTCATGAAATCAGGACAAAAGCAGAACAAAAGGAATCAAACGGCCTTCTCTACTGCAGGGGAACACATCTTGGTTTAATGATTTCTGATATAGGAGCCAAACTGGGTCAGTTATTGGCCTGTGGTTTGTTCTAATCCAGGAACAATTTGCAAAGTACTGCAATTTGGCATTAAAAATGAGCAACATGCCTCATCATCTGGATATTGCATATGGAGTACAGAGCTATTTCTGGTTGTTAATATTGGGTTTTGTCTTCTTTTTTCTCCTCTGCCAGAGTCAGGATTAAAAGCTCAAGAGACGGTATGTTGTGTTCGGAGTCAGATGTTTATTAATTCTTATCTATATTACAGTGAGTTCTACAGCACGTCTAGCTAACAAGCTAAAAATGGTGATGTATCTCTGTCGTTACAAGGCCTTTTAAGACCTAACTGTCCAATTAAGAACAAACATCTAAATTATTTTTACTTTTAACCCAATAACCAATCATCTGTGACCTGCAATGTGGAATTTCCTATCCAATTAAACAACATCCCACCTAGACCCATGAAGATGAAGAAGAAAGAAACCTCCTCCCTAAAACTTCCATCTTGCCTTCTACATATGACTATATTCTAAAACCCAAAATTCCAAAATATCCACCGTATGATATTACACACTTCTATTCAAACTACACACCAGTGATCCCAGTTCTATCATTCCGTTTTGGAAGCCTTCTCCACAGCCTCAGGTCAAAAGCAGTGTTTTCTTGTGGGTCAGTATCTGTCAGCACAGAAAGTCTAAAACTCTCAGTGTCCAGGGTTCCAACAGTTATGATGAAGAAAACAACAGGAATTATTTTCTTTCCTGGTTTCACTCTTTCTTCCTCTCTCTGGATTTAAGCCTCCACCACTCCCTGCAGGTCTGCCTTCCATAATCTGCTCCTCTGGAGTTGGGATGTGACAAATGAGCAGTGGAAAGAGGGAGGATAATGGATAATGGACCATTCCTACTGCAAACTCTGCTTTAGTAGCCTCTGGATTTCCAGTGTTTAGAAATTGTCATGTTTTAAACTACCTGAGCAAATCCCACGTTTCTCACTTTTGCCCTGGCAGAAATCCTTCCTTTGGCCTGATTTAGGAACTCACCCTCAGAAACACCTCATTGCAGACGCTTTTCTTTTGGGTTTGATAAGAGATGACAAGAAAATCAGCAGGAGGGGGAGGGATGAGGGAGAGGGAAGAAACAATTCCTTCCTTGTGTCTCCCTTGTGGAAAGTCTCTAGAGGTTGTGCTGCAGCTGGAGACTTGGCCAGAGGGAAGTGATTGAGCTGAGGCAGCAGAGGCATCTCCTCCCTGGTTTGTAGCCCTGGGGCTGGGAGGGGACACAGGTGCCCCCCTTGCACTCCACAACCCCCTGGAATGGGGGATTCTCCCTGCCTCTGCCAGGTGCTCCTTATCCATGCCTGGCCTGGGTGCTCCTGGTCTGAGCTCCCTCCCATGGTCATTCCTGATGGTGGGGAGTGGGAGGGAGGAGTTCAGTGCCAATCTGGGAGGTGCCAGCAGGGTCAGAGATGTGGGGAGGTGACAGTGACAGAGTGACAGGATGTGCAGATGGACACAGGGACAAGACAACACCTCTGGGGGAAACCTCTTGGAGATTTGGGGGGAGTTTGTTTGTAAAATACACACGGACACAGAGCAAAGCTTTGCTCAAAGGGTTTATTGATTATTTAGGGGAAATGGCCCTGGGCTCAAAGGGTTCAAGGGGTTCCTCCAGGGATGATCATCTCCTCATGCCACCAGAGGGGATCAGGACACCGGTGTCCCCACAGCTTGCAATCCTAAAAATCAAAACCCAGGTGACCTCTGGTGCCCACTGGGAAATGAGAGGGGCCCTGTCCCCACCCCTCTCCCTGGGACACTCTGGGAGGGGTACCAGGAGATGGGGGGTGTGGGGCTGGGGGCTGTTGGAGGATGGATTGTGTTGGAGTGGGGGTGTCCCCACAGGGTCCCCAGCTGCCTTTGGATCCCTGCCTGCCCCCCTCGGCCCCCCGGGTGCCCGGTCCCCTCCAGGGGCAGCTGCCCCGTGCAGGAAGCTGCAGGGATGCGGGGAGCGGGGCTGGATCCGTGCCACAGCCGGGATGGACTCTGTGCCAGGGCTGGGGGCTGTGCCAAGCCGGGCTTTGGCCTGGGGGCTGTCAGGGAGGGCGCAGGGAGGAGTCCCGGCAGGGATAAAGGTGCTCGTGCCCTGCTGCAGCCTCAGCCAGCGCTGCCCAGTGCGAGAGGAAGATGAAGGTGGCTGTGCTCAGCGTGGCCCTGCTCTTCTCCATCCTGCTGTGCCCCCCGGTACAGGCCAAGGTGAGGCACCAGACAAACGCTGTCCCCACACCCTGCCCTTTGTCCCCTCCCATCACACCCTTTGGGTTTCTTCAGGAATTCCCTGCCTGCTTCCTCCTCTGTGTCCTCTCCAGGGTCCCCAAACGCCTCCCACTGACCATTCCCGAGGCCTTTCCTTCCATGTCCCCTCCCTTGAATCCTCTGCCTTTCTTCCTGCTCACTGCAGCGGGGTCCCCTTCAACAGTTCCCCGAGTCACCCCCCACCCTTCCCAAATCCTCACTCGGTCCTGTCGCTTTTGTCCCCACCCATCCTCGTTCTTCTGTCCCCACCCAGCCCCTCCCTTGCATTCCCATGTCCCTACCCTGCAATTCCTTTCTCCTCCCCTGTACCTCACACCGAGCCCCTTCCCCAGACCCAGCCCAGTCCCTTGGGCCCTCCATTGACCCCAGTTCAGTGTCTTTGGGTCTCCCTCCACCTCAAACAGATCTCCTTGGAGGCCCTGAAATCCCACCCCATCACCTCCATCCTGCTCCCTGTCCCCCCACAGCCCCACTGGATCTAATCCAGGTTAAATTTTGTTCTTGTTTCCCAGGCGCTCCTGGAAGGAACCCAAGATGATCTGCGGGAGGTGAGTGGGGTGCTGGGATTGGAGGGCATTCCCTCTGGGAATTTGAGGACGGTTGTTTCCCCCCATCCTTTGCTGGCACCGGGGCCATCCCAGTGCCCAGCGAGGTCTCCTGGTCTCTCTGCAGATTGATGTAGAAGATGTCGTGATCCTGGAGACGCCTCTGGTGGGTACCACGAGTTCTGGCAGTGTCAGACCCTCCCCTTGCATGGCCACCACACCCCAGACCATCCCAGTTTGTCCCAGCACAGCCCAGTGCACCCCTACTGACATCCCAGACAACTCCCCTGCCCCACAGATCCCCCCCCAGAGCGCCCCTTTCCCAGGCCCCCATTGCATTCCCATCCCTGTTCCCCCAGCACCCCCCTGGGTGACCCAGGACGCAGCCCCTGCCCCAGCTGTGCCTCTTGGCAGGACCCCAGGGCTTCTGGGCAGGAGCGCAGCAGCTCCTGCCCCCCATTTCCCCCCACAGGCCCCTTCCCCAATGACCCCTGTTCTTTCCCCACCTCCCAGTGCAGCCCAGTGTCCCCAGTGTGTCTCTAATGCTGTGTTTGTCCCCAGCCCCCTCTTGTTGAGAAGCTGGAGGCTGTTCTGCGGCAGAAGCGCCTGGCTGCCTCTCTGGGTGTCTAGGTGAGCCGTGCCTGCAGGGAGAGGGGTGGGGACAGGGCCCCTCTCATTTCCCAGTGGGCACCAGAGGTCACCTTCTGGGTTTTGATTTTTAGGATTGCAAGCTGTGGGGACACCGGTGTCCTGATCCCCTCTGGTGGCATGAGGAGATGATCATCCCTGGAGGAACCCCTTGAACCCTTTGAGCCCTGGGCCATTCCCCTGAATAATCAATAAACCCTTTGAGCAAAGCTTTGCTCTGTGTCCGTGTGTATTTTACAAACAAAAACTGCCCAAATCTCCAAGAGGTTTCCCCCAGAGGTGTTGTCTTGTCCCTGTGTCCATCTGCACATCCTGTCACTCTGTCACTGTCACCTCCCCACATCTCTGACCCTGCTGACACCTCCCAGATTGGCACTGAACTCCTCCCTCCCACTCCCCACCATCAGGAATGACCATGGGAGGGAGCTCAGACCAGGAGCACCCAGGCCAGGCATGGATAAGGAGCACCTGGCAGAGGCAGGGAGAATCCCCCATTCCAGGGGGTTGTGGGGTGCAAGGGGGGCACCTGTGTCCCCTCCCAGCCCCAGGGCTACAAACCAGGGAGGAGATGCCTCTGCTGCCTCAGCTCAATCACTTCCCTCTGGCCAAGTCTCCAGCTGCAGCACAACCTCTAGAGGAGACTTTCCACAAGGAAGACAGAAGGAAGGAATTGTTTCTTCCCTCTCCCTCATCCCTCCCCCTCCTGCTGATTTTCTTGTCATCTCTTATCAAACCCAACAGAAAAGCGTCTGCAATGAGGTGTTTCTGAGGGTGAGTTCCTAAATCAGGCCAAAGGAAGGATTTCAGCCAGGGCAAAAGCGAGAAACGTGGGATTTGCTCAGGTAGTTTAAAACATGACAATTTCTAAACACTGGAAATCCAGAGGCTACTAAAGCAGAGTTTGCAGTAGGAATGGTCCATTATCCATTATCCTCCCTCTTTCCACTGCTCATTTGTCACATCCCAACTCCAGAGGAGCAGATTATGGAAGGCAGACCTGCAGGGAGTGGTGGAGGCTTAAATCCAGAGAGAGGAAGAAAGAGTGAAACCAGGAAAGAAAATAATTCCTGTTGTTTTCTTCATCATAACTGTTGGAACCCTGGACACCAAGAGTTTTAGACTTTCTGTGCTGACAGATACTGACCCACAAGAAAATACAGTTTTTGACCTGAGGCTGTGGAGAAGGCTTCCAAAACTGAGTGATAGAACTGGGATCACTGGTGTGTAGTTTGAATAGAAGTGTGTAATATCATACGGTGGAAATTTTGGAATTTAGGGTTTTAGAATATAGTAATATGTAGAAGGCAAATTGGAAGTTTTAGGGAGGAGGTTTCTTTCTTCTTCATCTTCATGGGTCTAGGTGGGATGTTGTTTAATTGGATAGGAAATTCCACATTGCAGGTCACAGATGATTGGTTATTGGGTTAAAAGTAAAAATAATTTAGATGTTTGTTCTTAATTGGACAGTTAGGTCTTAAAAGGCCTTGTAACGACAGAGATACATCACCATTTTTAGCTTGTTAGCTAGACATGCTGTAGAACTTGCTGTAATTTAGACAAGAATTAATAAACATTTCAGTCCAAACACAACATACCGTCTGTAGAGCTTTTAATTCTAACTCTGGTAGAGGAGAAAAAAGAAGACGAAACCTAATATTAACAACCACAAATAGCTCTGTACTCTGTGTGCAATATCCAGATGATGAGGTACGTTGCTAATTTTTAATGCCAAATGTCAGTACTTAGGAATTTTTTCCTGCATTAGAACAAACCACAGACCAATAGCTAACCCAGTTTGGCTCCTATAACAGAAATCATTAAACCAAGATGTGTTCCCCTGCAGTAGAGAAGGCCGTTTGATTCCTTTTTTTCTCAGTTTGTCCTGAGTTCATGACTTCAGATGAACTGGAAGGGTCCTGGCACCACAGAATGTGGCTGCAGTGACAAGAATCAAAGCCCCAAGTCACCATTAAATGCACTCGATCCACAGCTCCCATGGCCCAGCAGCAATTCCTGCCTCTGCCCCCTGCTCTGGGTCAGCCTGATGGGCTCGGCTCTGGTGTGCAGGGCTGGCTCCTGCAGGACACAGCGCTCGGAGCCGCTCTGTGTCCCGCAGCTTCGGCATCTCCGGCGCCGCTCCATTCCCGCTCCGCCGCCGTTCCCTTCGGCATCTCCAGCACTGCTCCCAGAACAGCTGCCAGGCCTGTTCCACTCTTTATCCACCCATTTTCCATTGATGCTCCACTGAATCACGGAATCACAGAATTGGGGTTGGAAAAGACCTTTGAGATCATCCAGTCCAACCAATGACCCAACACCACCTTGTCACCAGACCATGGCACTGAGTGCCACATCCAGTCTTTCCTTAAACACTTCCAGGGACGGTGACTGTTGGATCCCAGAGACCTGGGACTTTTGAACTTTTTGTACTTTCTGATACTGACCCTCAGGAAAACACTGCTTTTGACTTGAGGCCTTGGAGAAGGCTTCCAAATTTGAATAATAGAGTTGGAGTCATGGGTTTGCTATTGGAATGAAAGTGTGTGATTCCACTTGGTGAAGGGTTTCGAATTTGGGATTTTTAGAATATAGTAAGAAGTATGGAACAAAGATGGAAGATTTTAAGTGTTGTCTCTGTCTTCTTCATCCTTCTTCTTCATGGTTTCAGGTAGTAGTTTCTGGTTGGACAGTTAATGCTGCACAGTGGGTCACAGGAGGTTGGTTATTTAATGAAAAGCATAAATAATACAGGTGTTAGTTCTTTATTGAACTTTTTAACTTTAAAAAACCTTGTAACTAGCTCAATACGCCTCCATTTTGCTGGCTTTTAGCTGGTGGCTAGACTTGTTGCAGAATTCTCTGTACTTTAAATAAGATTTATTAAACTACCAAGACCAAACTCGAGAAAATTCACCTCCTTCATGTTTTTAATCCTGACTCTGAGTAAAAACAAGAGAAAATGAAGACATGGCACTAATTAGGTGGTGCAGTTACCCCATTTACAAGTGAATCCATCACTTCCCTGGGCAGCCCATTCCAATGCCCAATCACTTTTTCTGTGAATAAATTTTTTCTAATGTTCAGGATAAACCTTCCTTTGGTGCAGTTAAGGCTGTGTCCTCTTGTCCTGTCCCTGTTCCCTAAGAGAAGAGCCCGACCCCCACCAGGCTGCACCCTCCTGTCAGGGAGTTGTAGAGAGTGATGAGGTCTCCCCTGAGCCTCCTCTTCCCCAGGATAAACATTCCCAGCTCCCTCAGCTGCTCCTCACAGGACTTGTGTTCCACAGCTTCTCCCCTGTTGTTCCACAGCCACTGCTCCTGTTCCAGTGCAGCTGCAACCCCTCCAGTGGTGCTGCTCCCACTCCAGTGCTGCTCGTCTGTGACAATGTGAGGACATTGTGACACTGAGCGGAGACATAGTACTCTGGGGCCATTGTGACATTGAGGGGACAGATGGAACCCTGCGGCCATTGTGACACTGCAGGGCCTCTGGGAATTACAGGGCCATTGTTACACTAAGGGGACACATGGAACTCTGGGTCCCTTGTGACACTGAGTGCACACATGACACTTTGGGGCCATTGTGACATTGAGGGGACATATGGAACCTTGATGCCATTGTGACATGAGGGGACATGGAACACTGGGGCCACTGTGCCACTGCAGGGCCTCCTGGAAGCGTGGGGCCATTGTAACACTGAAGGGACACATGGAATCCGGAGACGTTGTGTCACTGAGGGGACACATGAAAGCCTGGGGCCATTGTGTCACTGAGGGGAAACATGGAACCATGATTCCATTGTGACACATGGAAACCTGAGGCCATTGTGACGTGAGGGGAAACATGGAACCGTCGGGCCATTGTGAAATGGCAGGGTCTCTTGGACCATGGGACATGGTGACACTGAGGGGACACATGAAACTGTGGCGTCATTGTGACACTGAGGGGACAAATGGAACAATGGGCCATTCTGACATTGAGAGGATACATGAAACTGTGGGGCCATAGTGATACGCAGGAGACACATGGAATTGTGGGGCTATTGTGACATTAAGAGCACACATAGAACCCTGAGCCCAAAGTGACACTCAGGGGACACATGAAACTGTGTGGATATTGTGACACTGAGGGGACACATGAAAGCCTGGGGCCATTATGTCACTGAGGGGAAACGTGGAACCCTGAGGCCATTGTGACATGAGGGGACACATGGAACCATTGGACAATTATGACACGGCAGGGGCTTTTGGAACCATGGGTCCATGGTGACACTGAGGGGACACTTGGAACTGTGGGGCCATTGTGACACTGAGGGGACACATGGAACCGTGGGGCCATAGAGAAACTGCAGGACCTCCCGGATCTGTGGGGCCATTGTGACACTGGTGGGCACAGGAAAGCCTGGGGCCATTGTGTCACTGAGGGGAAACATGAAATCCTGAGGCCAGTGTCATACTCAGGAAACAAATGGAACGATGAGGCCATTGTGACAGGAAGGGACACATGGAACCATTGGGCCATTGTGACACGGCAGGGTCTCTTGGAACCGTGGGACCATGGTGATACTGAAGGGACACATGGAACCCTGGGCCATTGTAACACTAATGGGACACGTGGAACTTTGGGGATATTGTAACTTTGAGGAGACACATGGAACCATGGGGCCATTGTGACATTCAGGGTACACATGGAATGGTGAGATGTTGTGACACCTCAGGGCCTCTTGGAACTGTGGGACCATTGTGACACTGAGAGGTCACATGGCACGCTGGCACTATTGTGCCACTGAGGGGACGCATGGAAAAATGGAGCAATTGTGACACTGCAGGGCCTCCTGGAACCGTGTGGACATTGTGACATTGAGGGGACACGTGGGACCATAGGGCCATTGTGACACTCAGGGGTCCCATGGAGCCGTGGGGCCATGGTGATACTCCAGTGTCCTGTGGAATCCAGAGGTCCCTGTGATTCTGTGGGGGCTCATGGAACCAAGGATCCATTGTGATCCCACAAGGCCTTGTCGTTCTCTGCGACTTCATGGAACTGAGGGGACACTGTGACACTGTGGAGTCTCTTGAATCCAAGAATCCATTGTGACACTTTCGAGATTTGGGGAAAGAAAGTGACTCTGTGACACTTTGGGGTCTCATGGAATCCAGAGGCCCTTATAGTTCTGCAGGACCTCATGAGACCAAGAATCCTTTGTGACATTTTGGGACTTCAGGGAAAGAAAGGGATTCTGTGACACTGTGGGGTCTCATGGAATCCAGAGGCCCCTATGGTTCTGCGGGGATTTTTGGAACCAAGGGGCCATTGTGATGCCTCAGGGCCTTATGGTGTCCACAGATCATTGTGACATTGTGGGGTCTCCTGGAACGAAGGATCCATTTTGACTTTACAGGGCCTCATGGAGCCAAGGGTGACAACATGAGACCTCACAACAGAAAAGGGGGAACCCTCTGTGCTGGTTTTGCACATTTGACATTTGGGGAGGAGGGAAGATGCCACCCCCAGAAATAATTTTTTTTTTGGACAGGAGCTGCTAAGAGCTTCCTCTAAGTCTGACGAAATCTAATCAGTGATTAGTTTTGAGAACTGACAACCTGTTAAACCACTGAAAAAGCTGTGCAGCCAGAGTGGCCACACTGTCCTGGCTGGGCCTGTTGAAAATCCTGGCACAGCTCCCCAGAATTCTCCACTATAAACAGCTCTGGCCACCACCAGCAGGGATCATATGATTATCTGCAGGCCTTGGAACAAGATATTATCTCTTTCACTGTACAGATGAGACTTGCAGACCTTCAATTCTCTCTCGAGTGAGAGAACAGGACAGAGTGAAGACACGTAGAGGAAGAACATGTGGACCCCAAGGTTAGAGAAGTAGAATTCAGGTCCCAGATGGGAGGGATTGAGGACATGCCTCAGTCTTGGGCTGAAATCCTCTTGTAAGTCTATGGGAAAGATAAAGTTGGTATGTCAGACTCCATTTCCCTGTAACTTATTGAAAAGCACGTGGAGGATGAAGTGTTCAAATTGTAGACATGAGCAAAAGCATCCATGCTGAACAAACAGATATTGAAGTAGCTTGAACAGAGAGAGATGAGAGTGATGAAGACCCTTTACCCCAGGGAAGGAGAACCTCTGTTCCTAGAGATGAAGATGATCTCAGAGATAGATGAAGAGAACCTTTGCTTCTGAACAGCTCATCCTTAAAAGTGTACCCCATTAGCCAAAGATTGAGCCCTCAAAAACAATTGTGGGGAAAATTGTAGGTCGAGGCGAGGGACTTTTACACAGTGATGAGATTTCCATTCTCCTGGGCAGCTGATGCACTGTGACTTTGAAGCCACGAGAGAATTGTCTCTTGTGGAGAAGTCTCCATAGCATGACAAGAGAGACTCCTCTCCCTAAGTGAACTGGAAAAAGACTATTTTAGAGATGGTAAACTGGCTGAATTGTTCCTGCACATTGCCAGTGGGAAAGAAAAGAAGGTGTGGAGGGAGGAGAAGTGTTCTGAAGGTTTTATTCTGATTCTTATTATTCTTTTAGTTCTGTTAATAAAGTTCTTTCTTTATACCCTTTAAGGTCTGAGCCTGCTTTGCCTTCTTCCTAATCCTATCTCACAGCAGGAAATGAGTAAATAATTCTAGTGGAAGATTTGGCCAGCACTAAACCTGTAGTAGCTAACAGCTGGCCTGGAGGCCTTACAGTTATAACTAATCCTAATTGTAATTTTATAATGTAAATAATTCTATAACTACCGTAATGTTATAACTTGAGCAGTCTGGGCTGTTGGGGAGCAGGTCTAGGCCATCTGGGACACGGGCAGACATTGGCCAGTTAGCCAGATGGCAACTAATTTAGCCAAGCAGAGCTAACCGTGCAGACTTCAAAGGCTATATAGGGAGAACAGCCCTCAATAAAAGTTGGTTTTTGTTGCACGAACACAGAGTTTTTTGTCATCACTTCTGTCTCAACTGCAATGAGTGGTGACCCCGATGTGATAGGCAATAGCCCAGCTGTGGGGATAGTGGTGGAGATGGAACCCCAGTGGGGGAAGGTGACTGGGAAGAGCTGCCAGCAGTCGAGAGCTGTGGAGGTCCAGACCTTGTAAATAGAAGAACCTGCTGGGGACCCTTGTAAATAGAAGATTCTTACAAAAAGAAGAAGCAGATGGAGATATAGGAATGTGATTTTCCAGAGAAGAAATAGAAGGGGATCAGAGCCATGGTCTGGACACAGCTGCCAGAGCTGCAGCAGAGACACCATGGGCAATATCCACCAGGGAAGTAGCTGGTCAAAATTGGATGTTTCTGCCACTCCTTCCCAGTCAGCCTCATCTCAGCCTCCAGCAGAGTCAATTCCTAAGATCCTCCCATCACCCTGGCAATGGACTCAGCATCTGTCCCCACATGTCCCAATGGCATTAGGGTACACTGTGCACCAGGATCAACTAACACTCTATATTTCTGTGGCTCTGATGTGCCAGGACATCAGATCCACACCACTCATAGACGCAGTTTTCCTGTACCTCTCCCTGGCTAGAGGCAAGGCCCCTCTAGCTCTGGTTATTATTTCCTTCCTGGGCATACATACCAGAGGTTCCGTCAAGCGGATCCAACAGATCATCCTCCCTTCTGTAATACCCAACACCTCGGTCATGGGAGGCTGAGGCTACCTTCACTTTAGTGGAGCTCCCTCAGTTAGTGTTTTCCTCCTTGAGTTGACACACCTGTGCTGCCAGGACAGAAGTGGGTTTCCCATCCCACCTTCTCATGTCTTCCCCATGGCCACGCAGAAAGAACCACAGGCAGCTTGTGGGGTGTATACTCTCTCTAGCTGGGGGATGTTGGGTTCTGACTTTGGGGCCTGTGACTTGCACAAGTGCCATATGGGAAACTGCTCCTCCTCACCTCCTCCCTCATCTCCTCTTGGAGGCTCTTAATCACAGCACAGACATGAGCCTGCATCAGGCCATTGATCATAGCCTTGTAGCTCCTAAGCTTGTTGGCGACAGAATCCACTGTTTCTCGGCTGTTACCAGCATTAATTGTTGCAATGAAGGTGCTATATTTAAATGGCTCTAGGTTTGCCAGATTCCACAGCATCTGCCCTGTGCACCTGGCCTTGTCAGGGTCATTGTCATGCTGTCTGTCCCTCCCAAAGAGCACCTCCAGCACTGCCACTTCTCTCAGCTGTTGGATCCCTTCCTCAAGGGTGCTCCAGTGCATTCTCTCTCTGTGGACAAACATCGCTCTTACACTCATTAAAAGTCGCTCCCAGAGGGAAAGGGATCTGAGTCCTGGGTCAAAGGTCCCAAATTCCTTGCCTCAGTACCATCCAGTTGCACACCTGCACCAATAGGGCCTCAGACCCAAAGTAACCAGGCTGTATAAGCCTCCCAACCTTCCCCTGTTCAGTTGTGTAGACTGTTACTAGAAAGTTCTCAGATCTCGTTGTTCCTATTGCTTACTTTTCGCTGCAGGAATTATAGTATTGCTAACTGCTCTTTCCCATTGGATCTCTCCCTCAGACCCTGCCTTAATCCCTCCCTGCACCCAAGTGTATAAATATCCCTACCCTACCCTGGACCCTGCTTTTTTCCAGTTCATTCCCAGAACAGTGCATGCCTTCCTGTTTGTTGTATTCACCTCATTAAAGTTCTTTTTCCAAACAATCGGATCAAAGCTGTCTCTCTCCATAAAAGTCGTTAGATCCATTTCCCAGGGAAACCACCGGTCAGACTGTCAGGGCTTGGACCGGGGGGTTTCGAGCCGAGCAAAAACCCACGGTGTACAGAGAGAGCCGCGGAAAACCCGAGCAGCGAGGCTTCAAAAGGCCCGCGGAATGAACAAGGAGCCTCTCCCCGCCCCGGCCCCGCACACATCCCCTCCCGGGCTGCCGGGGTTTAGATACAATAACCATTCTTTGGGCACAAAGCAGAGGATCATGGAATTACCATCACAATAACTCACTCCAAGAGAATCGTGTACACAATAATCACATGTATCTATCTGTTTATAAAAGCATGTACTGAACTCTGGATCCAGCAATGTGCTCTAGGACAGGAGTGGAGAGGCTGAACGGACACCAGGGGAGATGGGGAATGTACGGACACAGCAAACCCTCCAAGGTCTTTAACCTGATTCCCAGCTTTTTCATGTTTCAAGGGCTTTGACTGCTGGATTTGAATGAACTGAGATGTCACTGTGAAAAGCAGAGCAGTCTGGAACCAGGCACTGCTGCTGGAGTCAAAGTCTGGACTTACCACATCTCAGATTTGAAAATATATTGAATAAAAAACTCCAGTACCCACAACCTTTCCCAGCACATCCCTCCTCACACATAACAAAAAACAATGGAATTCTTTCTAAAGAGTAAAAAGTAAAGTAAAATGAATATTGGAAATGTTCTTGATAAAAAGTCATGTTGAGAAAACAGAAAATAACGAATTGTGTTTAAAAAAGCCGGCTGTGATTTCTCAGATATTGGACTCAGTGTCAGCTCAGAGCCGGGCTCTGTCTCCCAGGTGCCCAAGTGCCCGGGCCAGCTCTGAGCAGCCTCTCCCGGCTCTCCAGCCCGGCTTTGCCCCGGCTCTGCCCCGGGCAGGCACTCGGTGTTTCCGTGGTGCCCCTGCCCCGCTCAGCTCCCCGTGCCCTGCAAAGGCGCCGAGGCTGCGCTCGGTGCCCCTGGGTGTCACTGAGCGAGGCACTGACGAGCCCCGGTGCCCGGGCACAGCCCTGAGGGACACCCCTCGTCCCCGGCCTCCCGCGGGACACGGAGCCACTGCCCACAAGGCCCTGGCACGTCCGGCCCGGCCAATTCCTCCTGCCCCGGCCAGCCCGGGCTGCAGCCCCAGGGCTCTGCAGGCCGGGGCTGGGGCTGCCGGCTCCCACCGTGGCCAAAGCCTCCCAGGGCTCTGGCCACGCCAGGGGCTACAAGGCCACGAGGCCGGGGCTGCTCCGGGCCGCTTCCAGGCTGTCCCTCTGCTCTTGGGTGCCGGGGGTGGCCCTTTGTGACACGGGCGTGTGTCAGGGCCCTCGGTGATGCGGGACATTGTGGTGCTGCCATGAATGAGAGCGTTTGAGATCGCTTAAAAATCGGTGACAAGGGCATGAACAAAAGTCAGATTTAATATTGAGCGACAAAATACAACAAGATTAATGGCAAGATTTACTCTACTGCCTACAGAACAGCTGAGGCACAACAAGGGAAAACAAGCAACAACAAAACCAAACAAAATCCAGGCAACCAAAACAGAAATGAACTGAGAACTCTCTAGGGGAGTGTGGGTGGGTGTGTGCTGTGTTCAGGTGCATGGAACAAAAGAGAGTGCAGGCAAGGATTAAAAGGAACAGCCTAAAAACTAATCTACACTAAGCAGCACTTTAACTTCTCTCTTAATTTGTCACTTAACTTATACCTTAGCCCCAGCAATCCAACAGAGGTACAACAATGAATACCTGACTTAGCTTACAACTTAACATTAACAATTCAACAAAGCACTAACACTTAACAGCATTTAACCTAACTTATAGCTATAACTTCCATGTTGTACTTAGTAATTTAATGGAAGAACAACACTTAGCTTATGACTTACATTTAAAAACTTAGCAAAACATTTAACACTTACAGCATCAAAGTAAGTTCATAACTATAACTAAACCTTGCTTACAGGCCTAACTTAGATATCCACAGTACTTCCACATCTAGGAAAGCTGTATTTCTCCCAGATTTGTTATGGCACATGTGCAGGGGCACACACACAGACAGAACAGTCAGTACAGGCAATTCCCCCTCAGAGCTCAGTGAAATCCTCCCTTCAGATGTTTTTGCATCTCCCACTGGCCAAAGGATGGGCCTTGAGCAGTGAGGGTATGGGCCCAGGACACGTCGTGTTTCAGCGATCCTCCAGGCACAGCAAAGCCGAGGGTTTGCTGGCTCTGAGAGGCCCCTCAGAGGGAGACTGCTGGTCACAGCCCACGGTGGCCAAGGAGAGCTCAAAGGTCTCCTTTTGGATTTCTGCTGGCAGGGTCACAAGAGAGTGGGCTCCAGTCATAACCATGTTTCATCCCAGCCTCAGTCTGGGTGGGCACTTTCTCTAGGAGCGGGGGAATGCTTCACCATACTGGGATCCCAGGGGTGCCCATGGCCTGGGTGACGCTGGCTTGATGCCAGGCACCCACCAAAGCCACTCTGACCCTGCCCCTCCAGCTGCAAAGGAAGAGAAAGTTAAACCAGGAGCTCCAGGATCAGATTAAGACAGGATAAGCAAAGACACCAAAGAGCAAAATGGGCAACACAGACACAGCGTGGGCACAGCGAGGGAATTTATTCCCAATCAAATCATAGCAACAGAAGGAAAAGAGAGAGAAATCTCTCCAACAACTTCCCCCCACACAATGGGGATCATCAGGACCACAGACCACCAGGGCTCTGCCCAACGGGGGATGGAGCTGGAGCAGACCACGAAGCTCTTCCCACACTCGGGGCACTCACAGGGTTTCCGTTAGTGGAGCCTCCATTGGTGTCGGGTCAAGGTTGAGCTCTGTGAGAAGCTCTTCCCACACTCAGGACACTCGTAGGGCCTCTCCCCAGTGTGGATGCGCCGGTGCCTGATGAGGGTGGAGTTGTGCTTGAATCCCTTCCCGCAGTCGGGGCAGCGGAAGGGCCTCTCCTCTGTGTGAATCCGCTCATGTACAAGGAGATGGGAGCTGGTCTGAAACCTCTTCCCACACTTGGGACACTCGTAGGGCCTCTCCTCTGTGTGAATCCGCTCATGTACAAGGAGATGGGAGCTGGTCTGAAACCTCTTCCCACACTTGGGACACTCGTAGGGCCTCTCCCCACTGTGGATGCGCTGGTGTTGTCTCAGGGCAGAGCTCCACCCAAAGCTCTTCCCACATTCCAAGCAGGTGTAGGGCCGTTCCCTTGTGTGGATCACCTGGTGCTCCATCAGGTGAGAAATCGTTGTGAAGCTCTTCCCACATTTCCCACACTCATAGGGCTTTTCCCCAGTGTGGATCCTTTGGTGCCGGATCAGATGGGACCTGTCTCTGAAGCTCTTCCCACATTCCTCACACTCATAGGGCTTCTCCCCAGTGTGGACCACCTGGTGTCAGATCAGATGGGAGCTCCACCTGAAACCCTTCCCGCATTCCAAGCACTTGTGGGGCTTCTCCCCTCCAGGAGGCTTCTCCACCAGCTCTGAGCTCTGCCTGGATCTCCGGCCGCCTTCCCGGCTCAGGGAGGGTCTTTCCTCCTCGCAGCTCCCTGGGCTGGGTTTGCAGCCCCTCCTCCTGAGAGATCTCTGGGGCTTTTCTGCCTCCTCCATCTGCGCACACCTGGGGAATGAAAATTCCTGGTTTAGGGGGAAATAACAAGAAGAGAGCTCCATAAACTGTGTGCTCCTCCTTGACCAAGTTCATCACTGGAAGTCATTCAGCATCTTGTGTCTGTAATAACCTCACAAACGCCAAGATTCCCATCCAAAATCCTCCAAACTTTAACACACGGATCAAAAACTCCCCAAATATCAAGATTCAGCCAAAATACCCTCCAAAATTGTGCTGGTTTGAAAGCAAAACCAGTGAGAGACTCCAAGTAAGAAATGCAATTTTATAGGAAAAAAGAGAAGAGAATTAAAATACATGCAACAGTAGAAAAGAAAACAATTGACAGAATCAGAATACAACCTGACTCCCCACTAGTTAGGGCGGTGGAAGCAGTCCCGATGAAGTGGTCTTGTTGTAGTAGTGATGCTGTAGAAAGGTCTGGTAGCTCTTGCCCTCTGGAAACCAGTGGGTAAGGGCTGCCTTGGTGCTCCAAATCTCAGATTTTATCTAGGTAGGAAAGGCTTGGCTCCTCCCCCTGGCTGGAGCATCTCCCAATGGGATGATGGAATTTTATCAGTCATGCAGTGGCACTCAATGGCCCATTAACAGAAGATATCTACCTGGAGGAAGGATGGGTTGTGGAAATGATAAAGAACACTGCCCCACCTGGTTTTAACAGATGGCCCATTAGCAGAGGATATCTCTCACAGAGATAAGGATCCCTGCTCCACCTGGTTTTATCCACCACTCTTTGTTCTTTTGTTTCTGCCCAGGAGCTCTGACTGGTTACTTCATGTTTGCTGCTGATTTCCTCTCCCTTTTGAAGATGAAAATGGTAAAAGTGTCTTTGACCTGCCTTGCTGGATATTGTGAAGAGGAGCAGTCATCTACTGCAAGTGGAGCAGAGTTCTGTGAGTGCTGTATCAAACCAGACCTCATCAGACCTGACAGAACAACTGGTCCATGCTGCCCTTCACTGCTCTGCCTGTTCCCCACTGTTTCATGCCAGAGTAATTTAACTGCTGTTAATTGGGTGTGTGTTTCAGTCGAGCCAGTCCAGCAGGACCAGCAGAAAGCAGCCCCAGAATGAATGGGGCTCTGCAGAGGAGCCCCAGACTATTCATCAGCCTGCCCGCAGAACTGGCTCCAACTCTGAACCCTTATGACCACACTCTGAAGAAGACACACTTCTGATATTTCTGAGGCACTTATGACTGAGGCACTGCACGTGCTTGTGCAGGGAAGAATCCCAAAGTTCTTTCTTACTTCAGGAAAAACCCTGCAGGAGTGCATACCCAGCATCTGCTATCAGCACATCCTGGCTACACGTGCAGGAGAAGCAGCAGCAGCATTGGACACGTGGGTTTGTTAAGCTGAACTCCCCTACACTTTGAACAGTGCTCATCACAAACATATTTAATGGCACACCGGTGCCATACATTTCTCCTAAAAGCCTCCCTTGTAACTAAACTTTGCTAGAAAGTGAATGCCGAGGATGAACGAGCAACTTCGGTCTCAGTCCGGAGGTGGAGGGGTTCTAAACACTAACTTTCCGAGAGCAGCATCTCTCCTGAAGCGCTCGGGGCCACCCGAGCCGCCGCCGGGAGCGCGGTGCAGAAGCCGGCCCGGACTCAGCCGCAGCGCCGGGCACCGCGCATCGCTGCTCTGCAGGGCGGCCCGCACGTCCTCCAGCAGCTGCCGCAGGCTGCCCTTCTCCTGCTGCAGCTCGGCCATGCGCTCCTCGGCCCGCTCCAGCGCCACCATCTCCTCGCAGCGCTCTCGGGAGCAGGGCCCCGGCGGCCGCCGCTCGGGCTCGGCGGGGGCTGCGCGGGCGGATGTGGCTCTCGATGTGCTCGCCCTCCCGGCCCAGCGGCAGCCGCGGCCCCGCGCGGGTGCTGAAGTGGCCGCAGAGCCGCGCGTGGAGCCGGAGGAAGGTGAGCTCGGCCCAGAGCCCGTCCCACAGCCCCGCGCACTCCTCGGGCTCCGCCGCCTCCTCCGGCCCCAGCGCCCGGCACAGCGTGCGGGACTCCTCGCCGGGGACGCGGCTCGGCCCGGCGCAGTCCCGCTGCTGGAAGATCTCCTGCAGGGACTGCTCCGGGCCGCTGGCCAGCACGACCATCTCGTTCTCCACGCCGCGCTCCAGCCCGTAGCGGTGGGCGAGGGCGCTGAGCAGCCACTGCGTGCGCCGGGCCGGCCGCCCGGAGGCGTCCCAGCCCTCAGGCGGCTCCATCGCGCCCGCCCGGCCCGCGGCGCTGCCCGAGCAACCTGAGCGCCGCCCGCCCGAGCGCTCGGCCCCGGCCCCGGCACGGAGCGCCCGGCTCGCCCCGCACGGAGCCGCGTCCGCCTTTGTCCGGCAGGAGCAGGGACTCGGGCAAAGCGGGCAGGTGCCGCCCTGCTCCCTTTGTCTGCCAAGCCCGAGCCCCAAGTGTGGTTCTTATTTCTTAGCTAATTTCTCCCTGCTTTCTCTCTGACACAAGCAAGACAATAGCATCGCACAATCCAGTTTGACAAGTAAGGCTTGTGAACGAGTGAGCGCTTCCACTAAATTAAAAACCCAATGTGTGTAGCCGTGGAATGGGGTTTTAACCCTTTAAGTGCGGCGGAAATAAGATGCACAGCTACATGGTCATCTTTCATGACAGGAAGAAAGAGACAAGTTTATTCAGAAATACTCTCGGTTTATAGCATGACTCGTAATTCCCAGAGTAGAGAAAAGGTGATTGGTTCAGAGAGAAGACACCCCATTCCCAGGGCCTGGTCACACATCACAACAGCTGTTCTATCTTTGTTACTAATTCCTTTTTATTTTGACCAAATTTTCAGCCTGGGAGAAATTCTCCCTAGCCTTGAGCTGGGCCAGCTTATCGGCTGGGAACAGAGCTGAAAAGCTCCAGCCTGGAATATTATTCAGGCTGTAATTTTCTTACTTTCTCAATATGTGCCCCACAAATGTGCTTGAACGTCGACCTTCTGTTCTCTCAGGCTTCCTCACCTCTGTAGATGAGGTGACTTCCAGGTGTTGGTGTGTGGGTGTTAAGAGGTCTGTGTTAGAGATGAGTAAGTGTTCAACTCGTTCAAACGAGCAGCCCAAAGCAGTGATTTTGGTCTCTCTTTGCCTGGGGAGCAGGACCGGCGTTGTTGAACGCAGGCAGCAGCACGAGCAGGGCTCCTCCAGCAGCAGGGACACGCCAGGAGCCAGAGGGGACCGTGGCACCAGAGGGGACCGTGGCACCAGCCGTGCCCGAGGCCTGAACAGGCTGCCAAAGTCAGGCGGTGCTGACAGGCTGCATTAACAGCCCAGGCAAGGCGTGGTGAGGAGCCAGGGCTGGGGGCCGCCCAAGGAGTCCTGTCAAGAGCAAATCGTTCTAATATTCTCTCTAGGGCAAAAAAGGAACAAACCAGTCCAGTTGATATGCGAGGAAAAAGAATTCAAGTTCGTTTAAAACGCTGCTTAGGTTGGGTTTCTTTTGAGTGAACTGGTGTTAATAAATATTCGGTCCCATATGATGGAGTTTCTCTGCAAATAGGCCTTGACGGGAAATTTCTGAATACCTTTTGTTTTGGTCTTTCTTAAGTTGAACACCTGAGTAGCTTTGTTGAGGAATGGAGAACTATTTGTAGGTCAGTATTTTCTCAGGAGGAGCCTTAAATTTTATCACAGGAGGAAGGAAAGGCAAAGGTTTGAAAGCCTTCCCCTGCTGAAGTGACACACTTTGAGAGGAGGCTGTGAGGAGAAGTCCCCTCAGGCACTGCCAGGGCTGTTTGCCTCCTGTGCAGGCTCAGTATTCTGGGAGTTCCACAAGCCTCAGATGCCACTGTATTTTCCCCTGAATATTTTTTGTCGTGCAGTAACAGGGAGAATATTTTGTGCTAGATTCTCCTCTGGGCTGAGAGGAATGTTGAATTTGTCTTTACAAATGAGCTCTGGATCTGCCTGTAGATAAGGTTAAGCACTGAGAGATAAAAGAAACAATGGGATGGATTCCACTGATTGATGAATGTAAAAAGATGTTTGCCTTTACAAACAAACTGTAGGGCTGCTGATAAATGAAATTGGATATCGAAAGATGAAAGAAGCAACGGGGGGGAAAACTATGAATTCTATAAGAATTAAAAATTAAAAGGGAGGGTTATACATTAGAGAGGAATTTCAGGTATCAGGCGTTCTGGGAAGTCTGTGCCTCTCAAGTACCCAAGCCAATGGGGAAAGAGAGAGGGAAATGCGGCCGGGAAAATAGGATAAAAAGGAGGCTGCGTCCTCCAAAAATTTGAGAGATGCCAGGGGAATGTCCCATGGCCTCTCCCTTTATTCAAATAAAGCAAAAAGGACTCCTCTGTCTCCTTTTTGGACATAAACCTCTGGTGTTTGTGGATTAATTTTCCTGACAATTTTGGGGGCTCGTCCGGGATCTTTCCACCATCCGGGGCAGCGAGTGGAGCTGAAGGCGCCTCACCCAGTTTGGGTGATCAGCTCCCCTTGGTGCCGGCCGGTACCGGGCGATCCATTGGGTTCCCGAGACTGTCCAGGAGACAGACGAGTGGCGGACCAGGGGGGTCCGTGAAGAGTCCGCAGGGAAGGACTACTGAAAATCTCACCGGTGAGTAAAATGGGATCTTCGGGGAGCAAACCTGGGAGGGCACCCATGGAGGGTAGCACAGGTACACCTGAGAGGGCACCCATGGAGGGTAGCACAGGTAAAACGGGGCACCCAGAGAGGGTTGGAAAGGTGAAGCCGCGAAGGGACCCCGGCAAAAGGGATGACGATCCCATAATACCCCCGGAGAGTCCCTTGGGGAGAGTGCTGAGGTCTTGGGAAAGATTGTATATTCACCCAGAAGTAACTATGGAAATGATGGTAAAATATTGTTATTTTGTGTGGCCAGAGTATAAGTTGGCAAGGCGACTTATATGGCTACATTATGGAACAGATAAAATTCATTTGTGTCGAATTTTGTGGAGGTATTTAAGGAAATTTATATGTTAAGGAAAAAAAAAAAGGAGAAGAGGAAAGTGGTGAGGATTGGGATGTTTTTCAGCACCTTCCCCCGTCTTGTCCTCCAGTGTTGCCAGCTGACCCCGGTCGTCTGTATCCTCAACTTCCAGAGCAAAGGGATCAGGAGAATGTTATTCCTACAGCCCCACCTGAGAAGGATAATGGTGTAGGGGGAGGGGAGCAGCATGTTGTATCACCCCCCAGAACTAGAATTTGAACTCAGTTTAGGGCATCAGAAGCCCCCCAAGAGACAGGGGTACACCAGATGCCACTCTGTCAAGTTCCTTTGGGGAGTCAAGGGGGAGGATTTGGGTTTGTAATTGTACCACTCACTACCCAGGATTTAAGAAGGTTGAAAAAAAAAAAAGATTTGGATGATCCCATAGAGGTGGGGGAAAAGATAGAGAAATATTTGGGAAATGCAGATCATACGTGAAAGGATTGGGATTTTCTCTTGGGAATTTTGTTTGGGTCATCAGAGAAACAAATGATTTTGCAGAAAGCTCGGCAGCTGTGGGAGGATGAACATCCACAAGCAGCAGGAGGGGGCTGAACCCAATGCACCTACGGTGGGTGATGCCATCCCCCAGGCAGACCCCCATTGGGACCCAAATAACCAGGCCAGTCTGGCTCACCGTGATTGCCGTGCTTATTTGATCAGGGCAATCAAGTCAGCGGCTCCCAGAACTAACAACATAGCTAAGGCTCTGTCGTTGGAACAGGAGAAACAGGAAAGCCCTCATTGGTTGGAGAGGATTAGGGATGCCTTGAGGAAGCACGGGGGGATGGATCCTGAAGGGCCAGCCTTCAACACATTGCTTAAGGTACAATTTGTTACTAAGGCCTGGCCTGATATAAGGAAAGGGGTACAGAAGGATGAAGAGTGGCAGAATAAGCCTCTAGAGGAATTGGTTAGAAAAACACAGCAGATATATGTAAGAAGGGATGAGGAAAAGGCAAAAGCTAAAGCAAGGATGATGGCAGAGTTTTTATAGCCCCGGAGGAATAAACCGCAGGGTCCAAGGGTCCCCAGGGACAGAGGGGACAGGGTCGGCCACAAGGAAGTGGCAGAGGGATTCCCTCCTCGGCAGGGGACAGCCGACCCAAACAGCGGCTGGGGAAGAACCAGTGTGCTGTCTGCAGGGCAGAAGGGCATTGGAAAAACGAGTGTCCGCAGAAACAACTGGACCCTGAGGAGGAGGAAGTCCAGAGGATAATGGAAATGGATTGTTAGGGGTGTCAGGGGCTCCTATTATACCAAGAACCCACCACTCAGGAGCCCTTGATAACTTTTAAGGAAGCTCAGCTGGCACAGACCTTGCCTTTGGACTTTGCTGTTCACAACATCCAACCGGGACACTGGGTCCTGGTTAAGGAGTGGGAAGAAGCACCACTGGTGGCCAAGTGGCGTGGACCTTTCCAGGTGTTGCTGAGCACAGACACAGCCGTCAAGACAGCTGAACACGGCTGGACCCATCACACTCGGGCCAAGGTCTCTGCAGCCCCAGAGATTTGGACATCTCAGCTGGAGGAGAAGGACAGGAAGCCGCGACTGACACTCGGCAGGAGGGGACTGGAGCAGCAGCCAGGGCGTCGACATCGGGGGAAGCCTCGTGTGCCCACCCACAGAGTGCCTGCTGAAATAGTCTGTGTGGGCATCCCTCCTCTCAGATCTCCAGGCACTGGGGGCCAACCCTTGCTGTCATTGTTTTCTTTATGTTAAGCTCTTTCTGTGCCTTCACTCGCCACAGGTGGTGTGAAAGACAAAGTGAAAGTAAAAATGAAGTTAGGAAATTAGATTACACAATCAGAATGTTTCTCTTAATAATGTTCCCTTTATATTATCAGTTAGGTTGGGGCCAAGAATGGGAAAATAATTTTTTGACCTTAGGAGAAGAAGTAGCAAAAACCTTTAACCTTAGCAATTGTTGGGTCTGTGGAGGGCCAGGACAATCTGAAAACGGGCCATGGGTGGCCAGCCCAGTAAAATCTCAATAGTAGATTAGCACCCTGAGTGAGGTCTGTAATGGAACAGGATTTTGGGATGAGGAAGGAAGTCCATGGCTGCTTCATTCTTCTGAAAAAGACACTTATTGCCTAAAATAAGGCAAATAGATGACAATGGAAAAGTGGTGAAACAAATTGCAAAATGAATTAAAAAAATTAGCTCATGTGCCAGTCCAAACATGAAAAGGATGGGAATGGGACATGTTTTCTTGGCTACCTGGTGGACTATAAGTTAAACAACTACTTTTTTTCCTCTTATGTGCTGTAGCAACTCTAATCTTTCTACCATGCATGATCCCTTGCTTAGTACAACTTATTCAACATGTGATCAAAGGGATGCAGGTAATAGCCACGCCTACTGATCCAGAGATGGTTACAAAAGGACAGAAATTGATGTCACTCCAAATAATTACAAAATCAAAAAAGACTCAGGAACAAGAAATTAAGTCAATGAGAGCTAAAGTGTGTAAAGACAATTATTAAAAAATAAAATAGGAGGGGTTGAGAGGAATGTTGAATTTGTCCTTTACAAATGAGCTGTGGATCTGCCTGTAGATAAGGCTAGCACTGAGAGATAAAAGAAACAATGGGATGGATTCCACTGATTGATGAATGGAAAGAGATATTTGCCTTTACAAACAAACTGTAGGGCTGCTGATAAATCAAATTGGATATTGAAAGATGAAAGAAGCAACGGGGGGAAACTATGAATTCTGTAAGAATTAAAAATTAAAAGGGAGGGTTATACATTAGAGGGGAACTTCAGGTATCAGGCGTTCTGGGAAGTCTGTGCCTCTCAAGTACCTCAGCCAAAGGGGAAAGAGAGAGGGAAATGCGGCTGGGAAAATAGGATAAAAAGGAGGCTGCGTCCTCCAAAAATTTGAGAGATCCCAAGGGAGTCCCATGGCCTCTCCCTTTATTTGAATAAATCAAAAAGGACTCCTCTGTCTCCTTTTTGGACATAAACCTCTGGTGTTTGTGGATTAATTTTCCTGGCAGAAAGAACTTTGGGATTGTTACCTGCACAAGCACGTGCAGTGCCTCAGTCATAAGTGCCTCAGAAATATCAGAAGTGTGTCTTCTTCAGAGTGTGGTCACAAGGGTTCAGAGTTGGAGCCAGTTCTGCGGGCAGGCTGATGAATAGTCTGGGGCTCCTCTGCAGAGCCCCATTCATTCTGGGGCTGCTTTCTGCTGGTTCTGCTGGACTGGCTCGAGTGAAACACACACCCAATTAACAGCAGTTAAATTACTCTGGCATGAAACAGTGGGGAACAGGCAGAGCAGTGAAGGGCAGCATGGACCAGTTGTTCTGGCAGGTCTGACGAGGTCTGGTTTGATACAGCACTCACAGAACTCTGCTCCACCTGTGACACTTCCACTTGCAGTAGATGACTGTTCCTCTTCACTATATCCAGCAAGGCAGGTCAAAGACACTTTTACCATTTTCATCTTCAAAAGGAAGAAGAAATCAGCAGCAAACATGAAGTAACAAGTCAGAGGTCCCAGGAAGAAACAAAAGAACAAAGAGTGGTGGAAAAAAACAGGTGGAGCAATGATCCTTATCTCTGTGGGAGATATCCTCTGCTAATGGGCCATCTGTTAAAACCAGGTGAGGCAATGTTCTTTATCTTTTCCACAACCCATCCTTCCTCCAGGAAGATATCTTCTGTTAATGGGCCATTGAGTGCCACTGCATGACTGATAAAATTCCATCATCCCATTGGGAGATGCTCCAGCCAGGGGGAGGAGCCAAGCCTTTCCTACCTGGATAAAATCTGAGATTTGGAACACCAAGGCAGCCCTTACCCACTGGTTTCCAGAGGACAAGAGCTACCAGACCTTTCTACAGCATCACTACTACAACAAGACCCCTTCATCTGGACTGCTACCACCATCAAAACTAGCGGGGTGTCAGGTTGTATTCTGATTCTGTCAGTTGTTTTCTTTTCTACTATTTCATGTATTATTTTTCTCTTATCTTTTTTCCTATCAAATTGTATTTATGACTTGGAGACTCTCACTGGTTTTGCTTTCAAACCAGCACAATTTTGGAGGGGATTTTGGCTGAATCTATATATTTGGGGTGTTTTTGATCCGTGTCTTAAAGTTTGGAGGATTTTGGGTGGGAATCTTGTTGTTTGGGAGGTTATTACAGACACAAGATGCTCAATGACTTCCAGAGATGAACTTGGGCAAGGAGGAACACCCAGTTTATGGAGCTCTCTTCTTGTTATTTCCCCCTAAACCAGGAATTTTCATTCCTCAGGTGTGCGCAGATGGAGGAGGCAGAAAAGCCCCAGAGATCTCTCACGAGGAGGGGCTGCAAACCGAGCCCAGGGAGCTGCGAGGAGGAAAGACCCTCCCTGAGCCGGGAAGGCGGCCGGAGATCCAGGCAGAGCTCAGAGCTGGTGGAGAAGCCTCCTGGAGGGGAGAAGCCCCACAAGTGCTTGGAATGTGGGAAGAGTTTCAGCTACAGGTCCCAGCTGATCCTACACCAGAGGATCCACACTGGGGAGAAGCCCTACCAGTGTGGGGAATGTGGGAAGGGCTTCAGCAACAGCTCCAACCTGATCCAGCACCAGGTGATCCACACTGGGGAACGGCCCTACACCTGCTCAGAATGTGGGAAGAGCTTTGGATGGAGCTCTGACCTGAGAAAACACCAGCGCATCCACACCGGGGAGAGGCCCTATGAGTGTCCCAAGTGTGGGAAGAGGTTTCAGACCAGCTCCAATCTCCTCCTACATGAGCGGATTCACACAGATGAGAGGCCCTTCCGCTGCCCCGACTGCGGGAAGGGATTCAACCGCAACTTCACCCTCATCAGGCACCGGCGCATCCACACTGGGGAGAGGCCCTACGAGTGTCCTGAGTGTGGGAAGAGCTTCTCACAGAGGTGCAACTTGACCCAACACCAACGGAGTCACCACTGAGGGAAGCCCTGTGAGTGTCCCGAGTGTGGGAAGAGCTTTGTGATCTGTTCCAGCTCCATCCCCCATGGGAGGATCGGTGTTGGATGATCCCCAGTGACCCCCGTTGGGCAGAGCCCTGGTGATCTGTGTTCCTGGTTATCCCCGTTGGGTGAGGGGGAAGGGGTTTGAGAGATTTCTGTCTCTTTTCCTTCTATTGCTATGATTTGGTTGGTAATAAATTCCCTTGCTGAGCCCAGGCTATGTCTGTGACATCCGTTTTGCTGTTTGCTGTGTTTGCTCGTCCTGTCTTAATCTGCTCCTGGAGCTACTGGTTAAACTTTCTCTTCCCTTGCAGCTTTAGGGGTAGGGTCAGAGTGGCTCTGGTGGGTGCCTGGCATCGGGCCAGTGTCACCTTGTCTTGGTTTGAAAGACAGGTATTTTCTAAGGAAAGGCAAGAACCCCTTTCTGACACCTGTGTCCACTGGGACACGAGAGGGACCTTGTTCCCACCCCTCTCTTTGCAGGGACCTGCAGCAGGAGAAGGGATTTGGAGCCCCGAATACACCTGGGACTGGACTTGGCTCCTGACATCCATGGGGCTCCCCGAGCCCCTCACCCTGGAATATCCCAAAACCTCCCAGAGCCCTTGCTGCTCCACAGGGACACTGGGTGTCCCCAGAGCCCCCCAGTGCAAGGGAAGCCTTGGGGACAGCTCTGTCCACCTAACCCCAGCACATGGATCAGGGACAGCCCCCTCCATGTCCCTCTGACTTTCCCAAGCTCTGCCCACCCCACAGGGCTCAAGAATCTGCCCTGGTCCCCGAGGATCTTTTGTGGGGCTGGAATCCCCCAAGATTTCTCACCAGGGCATCCAGAGGGGCAGCCGGGCATCACTCCCGCAGAAGCTCCACCTGCTCAGCCACGAGGGGCTGGGGAGAAAGGGGGGGTTAGAGCCACACTGGGGGATACTGGGGCTGGTTGGGAGATACTGGGGCAGGCTGGGGTGTACTGGGGCACAGTGGGGTGCACTGGGGGTGATGACCAGGACAGGGGAAGCTCTGGGCCCAGCAGAACTGCGGGTACCCACCTCAGACCTCTTCACTCGTTGGACACCGTTCTTCTTCTGCAGAGAGATGGGGAGATGTCACTGGTCACCGGGGTGTCCCCAGTCCCAGCAAGGCACGGGGGACCCAACTGGCCCCCAGTTCCCACACTGGTGCCCCAATTCCAGGACTTACCACAATGCATCCACCTGCAGCTCCTCCTATGACTGTCTGCAGATGGAGAGCAAAGGTTTAGTCTGGAATGGTCCTTGTGGGAATTCAAGAGTCACAGGTGTCCCCACGCCCTGTGGCTGTCCCCAGTCTGAGGGGGAAAAATCCCTTCTGCTTCCCCCAGTCCCACTCCAGGCAGTTTCACCCGATCCCTGTTCCTGCAGGGACCACGGTGGGGATGGAGACGAGCAGAGCGAGGGGAACTTGGGGCTTCCAAGGAGGAGGGGATGGAGTGGGATGTGAGGGCCCCAAAGACACTGAACTGGGGAACTTTGGGGACCCAGGGGATGGGGCTGGGGGAGTGGAAGGGATGGGAATGGGGGAATGCAGGTGGGGAGGCAGGAATTCCAGTGGGGGACATGGGGGCTGAAGTGGGAGGTGGGTGGGGGCAGGGGAAAGCAGGGGCAGAGGACCAAAATTGTTGGGTTTGGGAGGGGCTTTGGGAGTCCAGGAGGGGGATTTGGGGATACTGTCATGGAGAATGAGAAAGGGAAGGGAGTGGAGGGAAAGAGGAGAGGAAGTGGACTGGACATGGGGATCTTTGGAGTGCCTGGGGTGCACTGAGATGGGTGGGAATACAATGGGGACCCTGGGGAAGGGGCAGCCTTGGGAAGCTCTGGGGTGTACAGGCACGCACTGGGGTGCACTGGGATGGCCTGGAGGGTCATGGCCATGACAGGGGAGGCTCTGGTTCAGCAGAAGAATTCAGGATACTCACATCGCCAACAGCAATGGCACCACCTCACTGGGGTGTCCCCAGTCCTAGTAAAGATTGGGGGAGACCAAACTTCCCCCCAGTTCCTGTTGCGTTCCCTAGATACATTGTAAATGGTACATTCCGTGACCCTGCTGTGCCCTGTATCTTGGTCCCTCTCCCCTCCTGGCCACACAGAGCTGGCTTGGATCCAATACCTCCCCGCCCCCCGTTTCCAGACCCTAGAAAAGGTCAGGACCCGCTGACCTCGCTCTCTTATCCCATTCTCTCTTTTTTCCCCCCTCTCTTTTCCCGCATCTCCTTTTTCCCCCAGATCTCTTATCCCGCTCTTCCTTTTTCCCCCCTTTTTTCTCTTCCCCCGTTCTCTTTTCCCCCCCCACGCTTTTACCCTGTTCTTCCCCCTCTTTTCTCTCTCTTCCCCCGCTCTTTTCCCTTCCCTTTTCACTCACTACCCACGAGAAATAAACCTATAACTTTATCAGGGGAAAGAGCCTCTTTTAATATCTTATCTATGTCTCTGTGGCTAAGGCCCAGAGGAATATCACCCTAACACCTGAGCTAGACCGGAGGAGGGTGAAAGACTCTGTATTAGGCCGAGGAAAAAGCCGTAACAGTTGGCGCTCCACGTGCGTGGTTTCTTTAAAGCACCCACGTTTCGCTGTGATCCCTAATTTCGGGATTCGACCAGCATAGGAGCTGATCAACTAGCTAAAATTTCTTTAAGCTGCATTTTGTGCAGTTCGAAGACTTTTCAGCACGAACCGGCAGCCTGTCAGTCCCAGACAGGTCGGTTCAGGACGTGGATCCACTACCGTGTACACAGACGTCTCTGCCTGCAAGAGAAAAGGTGAGTGAAGCGTCCCTTTCCGGCTGGGGGTTCCCGGAGCTCCGCGGGGGGGTCTCACCAGTGGCATTTTGCCGGCCCGGAGCCGTTCTCGGGAGGAGAGGAGGCACGGGCGTGTTTGCAGCGTGCGCGCAGCTCGGCAGCTCGTGGCCACGTGGTGCGGCGCGGGGGCTGAGGGGAGGGCTGGACGCGGCCACCCCAGGCACGGCGCAGCAGGCAGGCAGCTTTGATCGGTTTCAAAGCTGTGGCACAGGGGGGTTTTTTTGCGTTTTTACAATTTTTACGGGTGTTTGCGGCGCGGGGGCGGTCCCTACAGCGGCGCGGGCGCCACACATAGGTTTTGCTGACAAAAAACGGCGAAATTAACATCGGTTCCGCATCTAGTAAAGCCTGAAAACCGTAGTGTACCTAGCACGTCTTAACAACTAACTCCTTTCCTGTGTTTTAACTGTAGTGGGGTAGATATAGTGCAAATTGCTAACACTATGGGGATACAGCAATCTGCCTTACAAAAGAGTATAACAAAACAACTCAAAGAAATACTAAGTTCAGGAAATGTTTTAATATCTAATAAAAAACTAGCCCGTTTTGCCAGCTGGCTGTCTGTTGAAATATCGGACCTTGAATTGCAAAATATAAATTCGATTTCATTTTGGGATGAAATAGGGGATTTATTAACTTTAAAAGTAGAAAATGGAGATAAAACTGCCTCTGTATTCCTTCCGATATTCTTACAAATTCGGAAAGTTTTAATTCAGACAGAAAACAACAGACAGCAGCAGCAAAATGATTCAAGCTCACCTTCCCTTTCCAAAAATCCCTATAACCATAACCTGGAAAGCACCCCAGGGTCTCCCTTGGAAATGCAGCATGCTCAGCACGGCTGTAACTGTGCTGAAACCCCAAATCCTCCCCAGTATCCCGGTTCTGACAATTTTTCTAAAATTATCAGCTCTCCTTCCTTATTCCCTTCCCCCGCGGGCCACGAACACATGGCCGTATCTGGACAGGTCAGGATTGGGGTCCCAGATAGCACTGGACATGCGGTTCAGGGAGTGGGGGAGGGCCGATATGGTGACAGCCACGTGTCTCCTCCTTCATCCCGCAACCCCCTTTACCCTCTGGTCCCAGCCCCTAAGCCTGTCCCCTCCCATAACTCCTCCCTGCCCTCGGCTCCACCGCCCCCTCCCCCCTCCAAGACCCTGTCCTGCCTGGTACCTGGCGACCCCGCCCACAGGTGTTGCAACCCTGGATTCCACCACCCCTCCCCCTCTCCGGTTTCACATTCCTTCCCTCCAAGCTGCTGCGGGGTGGGGGAGGTCAATGTAGCCCCTGCTAGTTTCAGTGCCGGTGGGGGTGGGGAGGGATCAGCTCACAGCCCCTGGGGGATGGATGGGGCTCCTGTGGTGCGGGGGGGTGGGCAGCCTCCCGGGCCCGGTGGGGGGGGGATGCCTAACCCTGAAAGTCAGCACCAGGAGAAAGAGTATGTACCATCAGTTGCTCCTGTAGTTTATCTTGGTAAGAGAAACGGAAAAAGAAGTTATCAACCTTTGTCCTACCAAGATAAAAAAGAAATTTGTAAAGTACAAAGAGAATTTGGTAGGAATAGTGAAATCTTTAAAGGCATGATGAGAGCCACTTTTAATTCAAATGAACTGGTTCCATATGATATCAAAGAGCTTTTCCGGTGTCTGTTAACTCCTTCCGAATATGATCTATGGGAAAGCCTATGGAAAAGATCTTTAAAAGTGCTTTTACAAGAGCTTTTAAAAAGCTCAGATAATGCAAAAGATGCTGATAATAATGATATGACATATGAGCACCTATGTGGGGAAAAAGATTGGCATTGCCCTGAAAATCAAACCAGAGTACTATCTAAGTCTGTCTTAGATAAGATATGCAATGCTGCAGAAAAAGCCTTTAATCAATTACCAACAGTAGATACTAAAGGCAGTTATATTAACATTAAACAGTTTACTTCTGAGAGTTTCTTACAGTTTGTGGACCGCCTTCGTATGCAAGTAGAAAGACAAGTGTCTGATCCAGTATTACAAGCTGAATTAATTAAAGAAATGGCTCAGAGGAATGCTAATGAAACCTGCCGTAGGGTTATCCTTGGCCTTCCCCTGGAGCCAGCACCTAGCTTAGCACAGATGATGGAAGCTTGCGCCAGAAAAGCAGAACTGTTCAGTGGACACGAAAGAAATCCAGGACTGGCACACCCAAGAACCGTGGCAGCTGTGACACCGGAAGCCAAGAAGCAACCAGTGTCACCAGAGCAACTGCAGCACATCATCTGCTTCCAGTGCAAGCAGCCAGGACACTTCGCCAGGGACTGTCCACACAACCAGAAACAGAAGAAAACCAACAAACAAAAAAACTAACTTTACAGCGCGTACCCGCCATTAACACCATAGCGCGCTCGGCTATAAATACTGCGGGCTCCACACTCGCAAAAGACTCTCTCTTCATAAACAAAAAGGGGGAGGATGGGATAGAGGGTGTGGGGATGTATGTCAATGAAAATATCAAAGGTTCAGTTAACAAGGTTTGGAAGCCACTAGGCCGTTTTAGGCTTGTGACTACCAGAGGTTTTCATTTCAGGTCACCTGATTGGACAGTCATAACAGTGGACTTACCTAACAGTACACAGGACGTGACGTTAAACCACATGAAACTGGACAGTGAGTGCTTTGTTGTCGGTGACACAGCACACACACCCCTAGAGATTGAGGTGGTTCCCATGACCATCAAGGGAAGCATAACTGGCCTCATTCTCTTGGCACGATGTCCTCTACCACCATATTACCTGGCTGAGGGACAAATCCTTGCCCAGGCCATTCCTGTTCCACAGGAGGTCCCAGTAGATGGAAAATCACCTGAAGTCTACTGGGCAGAAGTGGTGGGTGAGGACAAGCCTTCTCTGGCATGCAACCTAACCCGTGGATCAGATCACCTCCATGTGGAGGGGGTACTGGACACGGGTGCTGATGTGACTATCATACCCGAAAGGATGTGGCCATCACATTGGGAACTTCAGCCTGTGGCAGGCAGAATCCAGGGTGTAGGAGGAGTCAAATTGGCAAAAATATCAAAAAGCATTGTACAAATTGAGGGGCCGGATGGAAAATTGGCTAGCATCCGTCCATTTGTTACAGATTATAAATGCCCTCTATGGGGGAGAGACACCATGTCCCAGTGGGGGGTGAAATTGATTATTCCTAAAACTCCTCGGGATTTTTAGAAGCGGCCACTGTGGGGCGCCCTACCCAAAAGTTAAAATGGCTAGATGATACCCCAAAGTGGGTAGCACAGTGGCCGATGAGTAAGGAGAAGCTCAGGGCGCTTGAGGAGCTTGTGGAGGAACAATTGGCTAAAGGCCACATAGAAGAGACCACAAGTGCGTGGAATTTCCCGATTTTTGTGATAAAGAAACCAGGGAAAGACAAGTGGAGGCTGTTCCACGACCTCCGGGAAATAAACAAAGTAATTGAAGACATGGGGTCTCTCCAACCTGGAATGCCTTCTCCAACAATGCTTCCCAGAGATTGGCAATTGGCTGTTCTAGACATCAAGGATTGTTTCTTTCATATTCCCCTACACCCAGAGGATGCCCCAAGGTTCGCCTTCTCGGTTCCTACCATCAATCGAGAGGCCCCAATGAAGCGTTACCACTGGAGAGTTCTGCCACAGGGAATGAAATGTAGTCCCTCCATCTGCCAGTGGTATGTGGCCTCATTGCTGTCCCAGGTGCGTGCCCAGAGAGGGGAAGCCATCATCCTTCATTACATGGATGATGTGCTAGTGTGTGCACCCGATAACTCTCTACTCCAGGACACACTTGACCTAGTGGTTAAAGTTTTAACCTCTGCTGCATTTGAATTGCAGGAGGACAAAGTCCAAAGGATGCCACCTTGGAAGTACCTGGGCCTGGAAATTACTGCACGGACCATTGTTCCGCAGAAATTGGAAATTAATTGTAATCCAAAAACCTTAGCAGATCTCCATTCCCTGTGTGGGTCATTGAATTGGGTTAGGCCCTGGCTAGGCCTCACTAATGAGGACCTAGAACCTCTCTTCAATTTATTGAAAGGGGAGAGAGAGCTGCTTTCTCCCAGGGAACTGACCCCAGAGGCAAAGACTGCAATCGAAAAGGTACAAAAGACCTTAGGAGAGAGGCAAGCTCACCGTTACCAGCCCGAGCTGCCCTTCAAATTCATTGTCCTAGGAAAACTGCCACACTTACACGGGTTAATATTCCAATGGATCAAGGAGCAGAGAGAGTCACTCTTAATCATAGAGTGGGTCTTCCTCTCCCACCAGAGATCCAAAACTATCACTAAGCCACAAGAGTTAATAGCACAACTGATTCGGAAAGCAAGGATCAGACTGTATGAACTAGCTGGCTGTGACTTCACATGTATTCACCTCCCTGTTAAACTGTCTGAGGAGGGAAAGAACTCTCCTGACAAATTGACTAAAGAGATGTTTGAGCATTTGCTCCAGAGCAATGCCAGTCTCCAATTAGCCCTGGACAGCTACAGAGGACAAATATCAGTCCATGCCCCGTCTCACAAGCTGTTTAATGAGGAATTCCACCTCATTCCTCGTGAGGAGTCGGAGACCACTCAAAGCTCTCACAGTGTTCACGGATGCATCTGGGGCATCCCACAAGTCGGTGATGACTTGGAGAGATCCTCAGACTCAGCATTGGGAAGCTGATGTTGAGTTTGTGGAAGGGTCACCCCAGGTAGCTGAACTGGCAGCAGTCGTGAGAGCCTTTGAAAAGTTTTCAGAGCCAATAAACTTGGTGACAGACTCAGCCTATGTAGCGGGGATAGTGTCCAGGGCGGAGCAGGCAGTGCTCAGAGACATCGAAAATGAGCAGCTTTTCAGGTTGCTTTCCAAACTAATTTATTTGATTTCTCATAGAGAACACCCGTTCTATGTGATGCATGTGAGATCACACACAGATTTGCCAGGCGAAATTGCAGAAGGGAACCGTCAGGCAGACTCCCTTGCAACCCCAGCAGAACAAGCCACCCCAGCAGAACAAGCACGCCTCCCTGACATCTTCCAACAGGCAAAGCTGAGCCACCAGCAGTATCACCAGAATACACCAGGTCTAATGCGTCAGTTCCAGCTAACACGGAGCCAGGCTCGAGCCATTGTGGCCACCTGTCCCAACTGTCAGCTGCACACCATGCCCTCAATGGGCATGGGGGTAAACCCCCGAGGTCTTGGCAGTTGTGAGGTATGGCAAACAGACATCACACACATTCCTAGTTTTGGTCGCCTCAAATATGTTCATGTAAGCATTGACACATATTCAGGTGCAGTCTATGCCTCTGCCCATGCAGGAGAAAGGGCAATGCATGCCAAACAACACCTAGTGCAAGCCTTTTCAGTGTTGGGGATACCTAAGGAAATCAAAACTGATAAGGGCGCAGCGTATAAGTCCAAGGAGTTCCCTGCGTGTTCGCTGGCTCCGACTCAGCGGGAAGCCCTGGAGCCTCACTTCTCCTATCCCTAATTAGGAGCATCAGTGCATGGCTTTGATTTCCCCCACAAAAAGGAAAAACTGCCCCAAATCCCTATGGACGAGTGGGGGAGGGGAAAGATTTCTGGCAGAAAACTCCAAAAACTCAGAGCAGTGTAATGAGAATAAATGAAGACCCTTTAAATCAGCTTTCCGCCACCCATCCCTCCTTCCAGCTGTACCTCCTACCCCGGCAGTGCAGAAACGACGCTCACTTTTTAAAATTTTAATGGTTTATGAAACCTTAACAAAATATAATACAGGTCTTATGACAAACGACGCTGTTGTTTTGGGGGTTTTTTAAAGTCTCATAGGTTTATTAAACTTTAGCATAAAAATACGCCAAAAGACTGAATAAGGAGAAAAATCAGCGCTGGGAGCACAGGACTAAAGCAGCAGACCCGGGTGTGATTTGGGGTCCCGGGGGGGTCCCCGTGTTACCGTATGGACTAGAAATCCTGAATATTAGAATATAAAGTGTATAAACCATAATAGTAGTAGTAATGCTAAGGCTTGAAGACTGCAGTCCCCAGAGTAGGCCCTGGGAAACTAACTTAGGAATGTGCTGTGCTAAGAGCATGCAGAACCGTTAGTGATAAGGTTAAAGTATAAACATAAATAAAGTACTGGTGGTGGGCAGTGGCATAAGAGAGAGATTGAGGAGGAGAACACTATAGTCCTAAGATAAGCAACCATGTAAGATTTATGACGTAAAATGCTATCTTCAAGGTGAATGTATCTATAGAAGAATGTGTACTTCTGCACATAAACCATTTGTAAAAGGGTATAAAAACCCTCTAAAAAGGGAACCAGTGGGATCCTGACTTGGGACGCGAGTCCGCAGGTCCCCAGGCCCTGAATAAAGCACCGCATAAACTGACACTCTGTTAGTTTGTGTTTTACTTGGGGTTTCGGACAGCAAGGCCATAGGGACTTCTCCACAAGGAGGGAAAAAACCAGTCCTCTCGTGGCTTCACTTTCACGATTTGCATCCACCTGGGACAGGAACTTACGAATCATGAGGCTCCTCCCATTTTCACAGCTTTCCCAAAGCTGTGCTTATGGGCCACGTTAAACTCATGGGGTATTTACTTTAAAGAATGAACTGTTCCAAACCAAAAATTCTCTTCATCTCTCCTTCTCTCTGTTCATGCTTCATCTCCAGGAAAAGAGATCCCCTTTTCTCCTCGGGATGAAGGATTCTCAACACAGATGCCTTTGATTAACCATCTATCAAATGGAACATCGCCAGCCCCCCATGTCTTTCTCCATGGTTTATAGGAATATTCAATGTAACATCAGTTCATCCCTACAACATACAAAAGGATTTTCAGCCATCTTCACAGCATCTCCTCATTCTCCTTCCATCTAAAGAAACTTAGCTCTTTCATTTTCTCTTCTCTCTCTGGGGAGGATTGGAAAGTCTGCAAGTCTTATCTGAGCACTGAAAGAGTTAAGATTTCACAGAGGGAAAGCAAGGCTGCAATGCTGGAGCTGTGCCAAGATTTCAGAAACCTCAGGCCTGGCTGGAAAAGGGAAAGAGGGGGAGCGGCCGGGATCTCAGTCAGCCTCTGTGGGCCCAGCCCAGCAGTCACTGCCATGATGCTGAGCCATGGCCACCCCTCCTCCCTGCCGGGCCATGCCAGCTCCCCAGACAGGGCCCGGCCCTGCCCCCGGCCAGGCCCGCAGGCCTGCAGTGCAGCCAGGCCGGGCCCTGGGACCGCCACTGCTGCTGGGAAACAAAGAGAGCTCTTTTCCAAGTCACCCCCTTCAAAATGTGTGTTCATGGAGCGAACTAATTTGCTCCAATTGGTTATTCAGGCTGTCAATAACCAAGCCAGCCTTCAATTGGTCCCATTCAACTCACAGAGGAAGTTTTCTCATAGAGAAAAACCTCTGAGTCCATTCTTTACCAGGTGAAAGCAGCACAACCCCTGTCCCCCACGGCCACCCCATTACCAGTTGTTGTGTGGGAGGAACCCCCCATGAGCCCCCAAGGGCTTGGGGACTGCCCCAGAGCAGATCCATCCCCTCCCCGGAGCCCCAGGGAATCACTCCAGGGATTGAGTGATGAGGACACGAAGGGACCCCCATGGAACCATCCTTTTTCTGTACCAGACACGACTTTCCCTCTGTCTCCCATTGTTCCCTCAACTCAAAGACCACTGCCAAGTCAATTTGAGGGTCCCAGCCCCCTCCCTCACCCTTGGGGGGTCTCAGACATCTTTTTGCTCTTCCACTACTTCCTCATCATCCATCCCAATCCCCACGAATGCCGGGTTTTGGGGGTTCTAGGCCCCTCCTGCTACCTCTGGGGGTCCCATCCCTCCCTTCTCTCAATTCAGGCACCTCGTGGCAGCTTTTTCCTGAGAGGAGTCCCTGAGTTACGGGATTTTTGGAGTGCAGTTTTGGAGGGGGACAGCTCTGTCTGGCTTTCCACTCCCTGTTGTGGCCTCTCAGCTGCCCCCGACACCCTGGGGGTGCTGGGATTTCCCTGCTGGGGACAAGGACGTTCATTCCCTTCCAGGAGCCCAATGCCCGGCTGGGGCTCCAGGGCAGGGGGTCCTTGAGCAGCTGCCCCAGAACCTCCGCCAGGGTCTCCCAGCGCAGCCGGAGCCGCTCGGCCTGGGGTCCCCAAAGGCCTCAGCGAGCCCCAAGTCCCTGCCAGGAACCCTCAACTCCCTCCAAGCCAGCATCCCCCACAGCCCCTGCAAGTTCCCCCCATGGCACCGGCCGTGGCCGTGTCCCCACATGTCACTGGCCATGTCCCACCATGTCCTCACCCATGGCTGTGTCCCCACCATGTTTCCATCCCTGTCACTGTCCCCCACATCTCCATCCACGCCTGTGTCCCCCCATGTCCCCAGGAATGGCCACGTCCCTCTCCATGTCCATGTGTCCCCATGTCACTCTCCATGTCTGTGTACTACCATGTCTTTCTCCCTACCCAAGTCTCAGTTCTGTGTCTTTATTTTTATCCCAAGATTGGATGTTTTAAAGAGATGAAGAGAAATGAAAAGCAAATCCAGCCCAAAATAAAAGGATTTCTGTGTCCATGCTGGCTGAGAATCCAGCAGGGAATGAGTGAGGGAAGAATACTTTTGGAGGTGTTTCCACCCCACTGTCTCCAAAATCTTGGTCTTTGCCCCAGTTCATCACCATTTTTCTGTGGAAAACACCCTTGGACAATCAAAAAATCAAAAATAAAAATCAAAATCCTGGAATCTCTGAGGATGGAAAAGACCACCAAGACCATTCAGTATTCCTTGAAGCCACCAGAAGATAGGACTGAAAACAGAAGATTTTCTGGGGTTGAACATCAACAATTCACTCTCCCCAAGGAATTCCCAATGTTGGTTTCCATCCCAATGGACATTCCTGTCCCTGCATTCATCCAGGGAGACAGGATGATGCAGAGCCCCCCCAGCCAGGTGTCTTCCCAGCACGGATCACCAGGGCCCTGCCCAACGGGGGTCACTGGGGATCATCCAACACCGATCCTCCCATGGGAAATGGAGCTGGAGCAGAGCACGAAGCTCTTCCCACACTCGGGGCACTCACAGGGTTTCCCTTAGTGGTGACTCCGTTGGTGTCGGGTCAAGTCGGAGCTCCTGGAGAAGCTCTTCCCACACTCAGGACACTCGTAGGGCCTCTCCCCAGTGTGGATGCGCCGGTGCCTGATGAGGTTGGAGTTCTGCTTGAATCCCTTCCCGCAGTCGGGGCAGCGGAAGGGCCTCTCCTCTGTGTGAATCCGCTCGTGTACAAGGAGATTGGAGCTTCTCTGAAACCTCTTCCCACACTTGGGACACTCGTAGGGCCTCTCCCCGGTGTGGATGCGCTGGTGCCTTCTCAGGTTGGTGATGTGTCCAAAGCTCTTCCCACATTCCAAGCAGGTGTAAGGCCGTTCTCCTGTGTGGATCACCTGGTGCTGCATTAGACCAGAGATGCCTCTGAAGCTCTTCCCACATTTCCCACACTCGTAGGGCTTTTCCCCAGTGTGGATCCTCTGGTGCCGGATCAGCTCAGACCTGTAGCTGAAACTCTTCCCACATTCCAAGCACTTGTGGGGCTTCTCCCCTCCAGGAGGCTTCTCCACCAGCTCTGAGCTCTGCCTGGATCTCCGGCCGCCTTCCCGGCTCAGGGAGGGTCTTTCCTCCTTGCAGCTCCCTGGGCTCCGTTTCCAGCCCCTCCTCCTGAGGGATCCCAGGAAATTTTCCTCCTCAGCCATCTGCCCACCCCATGGGAATGAAGAATCCTGGTTTGGGGAAAAAACAAGAGGGGACTGCCTTGAGCTAGAGGTTCTTCCAACCGATGTGCAGCTGAGGAAGACACTGGGCATCCTGTGTTTGTAAGGACCTCCCAAACACCAAGATTCATCCCAAAAGTCCTCCAAATATCAAGACACAGATCAAAAACTCCCAAAAAAGCAAGATTCAGCCAAACCCCCTGCAAAATATAAATATTCAGGTCCAGCAAAAAAACAAACACCACGTCTTAGCCCAATAAAGCTCAGAAACAACAAGGTTCACCCCTCTGAAAATGGTGGATCCCCCTCTCCAGTCACCTGCTGAATGTGGAGGGGGGGGCCAACACGCTGGGACTGGAGGGACGCTGTAGGTTTGGAATCTTGTGCTGCTTCCCATTTCTGCTCCTCCTGTGTCTCTGCTTTTCCTCACATTCCTCTTCCTCCTACTATTCCTCCTTCTCCTGCACAATCCCACCTTCTCCTCCGATATGCATTGTTTGACCATTTTGTTCTTCAACTCTGCTTGTCCCTCCCTCCTCCTGCTGCCCCCAGGCCCAGCACCCACTGCCGGCTCCCTCTTCCCCCCAAACCCACAGCATCCCAGCGCAGGGGCAGCGATGGAGCTGGGGCAGCTCGGGCTGGGGCAGCGCTGGGCTCTCGGCCGCTCCCGCCCGCACTCGCTCCCCACTGCAGCCGCTGCTGCCGCCACCACAGCGCGGGGGGGCCCGGCCTTGGCGCTCCCCCCCTCCCACCTCCCCAAATTCCCCTGCCGGGGGGCGCTGGGGCCCGGGCCGGGCGCAGGTGGCTCCAGGTGGGCAACGCTGGGAGCTGCGGCTCTGCCTGGACACTGCTGCGTCATCACCGCCGCGCGCTCTCATTGGCTCAGCGCTGCCCGAGGGGCGGGGCTGCACCAAGCCGGGACACCCTACTCCAGGGGGGATGGCCCCAAAACGGGGGACCCCCATGCAAGGAACAACAGCAAAGGGTCTCTACAAACACAGGCTGCGAATCCGCTTGGACACAGGGCCGGGGACGTGGACATAAGGAAGTGACAGCAGAAGCCATCAGGGTCAGAAAATGTTATTAATTGACCACACAGACTGCTGCTCAGCCAAGCTCCTGCTCAATTCAGGAACTCCCAGAAGAAGAACAAACACTTAACAGAGCCATGAATATCCCTAGCTATTCAAAAGTGGGGTGCATACTATGGGAGGAATGCAGTGGGAGCAATGGGAAGTCTGCACCTCTCAAGTACTTCACCCAGTTGGAAAACGGAGAGGGAGATGTGGCCAGGAAAATTAGGATGAAAACGAGGCTGTGTCCTCCAACAATTGCAGATACCCCAAGGGTAAAGGCCAGTGGCCTCTTCCTTTTTTAATGAATTAAATTAGTTTTACAGAACTCCTCTGTCTTCTTTCTGGACAGAAACCTCTGCTGATGTGAATTCTTCCACACACCTTGGGGCTCGACCGGAATTCCTTCCCCCGTTCAGGGCGTGGGCAGTGAGTGGAGCTGAAGGTGCCTCACCCAGTTTGGGTGATCGGCTCCCTTGGGTAGCGGCGGCACCGGGCATGGATTGGGTACCCGAGAGTGACCAGGAGACAGACGAGTGACAGATCAGGGGGGCTGGGAAGAGTCGGCAGCCAGAGAGCACTGAAAATATCAGCAGGGACTACAGTGGGATCTTCGGGGACTAAACATGGCAGGGCACCCATGGAGGGTAGAAAGGGAAAGCCAGGAAGGGCTCCTGGCCAAAGGGATGATGATCCCAAAATATCTCTGAAGGGGCCCTTGGCAGCATGTTAGGGAGTTTGCACATTCTCCCAGAGGTAATCAAGGACAGGGACACTCAGGGGGGCAATCAGGGAAGTCCAGAAGAGATTGGTACAACAGGGGGGTGGATGCTGTTGGTTTTCTGGGAAGGGACTGGGTAAAAGACAGTGTGCAGGAATATGGTTCAGGCAAGAAGCAGCAGGAGAAATCTATGTGGGAAGAAAATGGATGATGGAAAAGAGGACAAAAAGAAAAATACTGAGGATGGGGATGTTTTTGTGCAGGGTTTGATACTCAGAAGTCGCCAGCTGCTGCAGATCCTTTGTATCCCCGGTTGCCAGGACAGGCACACAAGGAGGTCAGGATTGCAGGGGGTTTCTCTGTGCTGGGCAGCGGCAGGAGCGGGCGCAGAGGGGCGGCACCGGGAGCACGGGCTGGGGGCCTGTGGGGAGCTGCGGGGCCGGGCCGGGGCTGTGGGGCAGCCGGGGCTCAGCGCCGGGCGCTGCCTGAGCCCAGCACCCCCCGGCAATTGCAGGCCCGGCAGTGGCCCCCGGCCCCCAGGAGGCTGCGGGACGCCCCGGCCGCTGCCCGGCCCCGTGGAGCTGCCGGCCCTGCCCGCCGGGGGGGCCGCGTTTGGACACTGCGGCAGGACAGGCACCGGCTCTGGGATACGGGCTGGCCACGGCAGCCACAGCACAAGGAGCAGCAGGACAAAGGAACAGCTGGAAAATGGGCATTGGACGGGCAAGCATCGAGATCAGCTTTTAAGCATTTTCCTTGGGTCAGTGCAGAAAGGAATGATTTAGCAGAAAGCTCAGCAGCTGTCAGAGGATGAGCACCCCCAGGCACTGAGGGGGCTGCAGGAGGGGCAGAAGAAGCCCCTGGAGCACTTGGTCACAAAGGCACAGCAGGGGAATGCAAGAAGGGAGGAGGAAAAGGCCAAGGGGAAGGCAAAGGCCATGGCAGAGTTTCTACAGCCCCTGAGGGATGAACCCCAGGGCCCAAGGGGGCCCCAGCACCCAGGGGCTCTCACATCCTTACACCATCTTCAACCAGGTGCCCCCCTCACACTGACACCATTCAGTCCTTGATGGCAAAGATGCTTTCTGGGGATGCCCACTTACACAGGATGGTAAACTGGATTTTGCCTTTGAGTGGGAACAAGAGGTAGAAGGGAAAATGGAAAAGACATGGACGGTCCTTCTGCAGGGATGCACGGAAGCACCAGCCTTATTGGGGCAAATCTTGCAGAAAATATCACAAGAATTTACCCCACCCGCAGGGATTGGGTTAATGCAGGATGTGGATGATTTGCTGCTATCAGGAGGACAAGAAGAGGTAGAGGAAGCCTCTGTGAAATGGCTGAATGTTCAGGCTAAAAAGCATCTTTGAGTACTTGAAATAAAAGAGGAAATGGTGGAGAAAAGTGTTAAATAATCGGGATGTATTTTGAATGAAGGTTTGTGGTGTACTGGCCTAGAGAGGATCTGGAGAAGCTCAGAAATAATCCAGGACTGAAAACGAGTTGCAAGAATTCTGAGGATTAATTGGAAATTGCAGGACCTGGATTGAGGATTCCCTGTTCTAGCCAGAATATTGTATAACTTTTTAAACCCCAATAGCTTCAATGTTGTGCTATGGACAAGAGAAAAGAAAGAAAAGCTGAGAAAATGAAAAATAACAAAACAACTGGCGCCCTAGCTATGGCTCTTCAAGTCTCAGAAATGAAATTTGGATTGTATGTGTGTTTTAAGTTAGTATTATATTATATTATTGGCTTTTTGCAAATATTAAAAATAATGTTGTATGTTGGTAAACTTTGCTGTATGAATATAGTTTTTGTTCTGCGATTAACAGAACTTATAAGTAGTAGTGATATTTTTTTTTTACTGTAACATTTTGATTTAAAAGGCTTTTGTTCATATAAATAACTCAGAGAATTGTAAAAACGATAATCAGGAAATTCTTCACATTCCTGGATTATGGGCCACCAGAACCCCAGGGAAGGAAAAATAATGATATACAGATTGAGGGAGAATGATTGTGAATAATGCACGAGGGTCTATGAATATGCAACATGTTGCTGCATTTAGGAAGTGTTTTCTGAGTCAGTGTGTGCCCTTGGCTGAAGGCCAAGCATCCGGCCATTATAACCTTTGGCCAGAGCCAGGGCAGATAATTCAATTATCTCCCTTGGAATTGATCTTTGCAATTCCTTACCCTGGGAATTCTCCCCCTAGTGCGGGCTGGAGATAAGGGATGGATATTTCAAGCAGTCTGTGGCCAGAATCCTGTCTCTTGTGAAATCTCTGCCACAGGAAGCTGGGCTGGCACAGAGCCTGCCTTGGCACTTTGCTGTTCACAGCATCCACCCAGGACTCTGCCTCTCAATTACACTCACACACTGGGCTGCCTGCGATTCCATTGCTGGAAAGTACACCAACTCTAAATTCATTTAATATTCCATTTTACTAGTCAGGTTCGGTTTGCCTTTGTCTTAGGAAAGAAATTTTAAAAGGTATTTTTTATGGACTGTCAGACCACTCAACAGAGATGAGTTTAACATCTCAACAGACTGGGAATAGCCCAAAAGATATCCACAAAGATAATAAACATCAAGGAACATCAATGAAGCATCAGCAACCATCAAGGAACACCCAGACACTGCCCCTGGCCGAGATGGAGACACCTGGTCTGGAAAAGACTGAGAAGGAAATCCAGGAATGTGGATCTAATTAACATCACAAGAGGAGAAATCTGAGTGCAATAGGAAACCAAACACTAAGAACTACACAACCTGGAAGCAATGAACACTAAACCAATGGATTTCAATGGGTTCAGACTGTAAAACGTTAAGGAAAAATCCCGTAAAATTCACATCTCATGGAATGATTTTCTCTGCACACCCGGGCTATGTGTGGATGAAATTATTTCTGTTGCTCATCCTGACCAGAATCAAGTAATGCTTTGACTCTCTAACACTAAAGACATTATTGAAGAGTTTTTGTTTTTCCTGCAGTTTCAGTGACAAGATTACAAAATTAGAAAATTTTTTCATATTAATCCTACTTTTATTTTATCAGTTAGGTTTGGACCAGGGGTGTGACAAGCAATTTTTACTCCTAGGAGAAGAGGCAGAAAAGACTTGATTGCATTGGAATATTTTTCTATATATTTGTGGTGGCTCTTAATGACGGCAGAATTTTGGAATGGATCTTTAGAAGCTCACCTTTAAGTTGCATTTTGCAAACCTAGAAGAGTATTAATGGTGAGGCTTTAACGCATAAACTGTTAATAAAAAATCGTTAAAAAAATAAAAAAGAAAAATAAAGCAGATTGTGAGGGTGGACGTGTGAATCACCTAAAGGCTGCTCTGGAAGAAAATCCTAGTTCCAGGCAGCCAGGAGAGGAGTTTTAGAAATGCAAATTAACATTGCTCTGGAGAAGTGTGGACAATGCCCAAGGGCCTTCTTGCCAGGGGGAGGAATTTCCCTGAGTCCATCTGCCCCTCACCCCCAGCTCTGCCTGCTTGCACAGATGGAATTTGCACAACTAAAGACAGAGCCCATAGTGAGGATATCTGACTGCAACAGAAATTGGTTAAGCTGCAAAGGGAAACAGCAAACGGAGAATATTGAGCAAATTTCATGAAAAAAAGTGTGGGGGGGATCATCCCTCTCCCCAAAGCAATGAGGTGTTTTTGCTAGTCCAGAGAAATGAGTTGGGAATCCAAACATTTTGTAATTTCATAAGATAAAAGTGGTCAATTGATGCAGCCGTGGCAGGAGAAGCACCCCAAAAAGGAAAAAAGATGAACGGCCACCAGAACAAATCCTACAACACCATGGACCAGCCCCTGGGATCCCTAACGAATTCATATCAGGACACAGAAAACCCATTCATAATTTGAGTGGCATAATTAGGTTTAAAAGTATCCTTGAAATAATAACCAAGCAGACAGCTCCAGCTCCTGACCTTCCTGCTAACCAAGCCGCTGAAATGAGGAACGAGACATTTCACCATGGGATGGAATCAGATTGTCTATTCACAGAAGAAGGAGGAGTTTGTGGAAAATTAAATGACGCAAACGGCTGTTTGCAAACAGATGATAACCGAAAAGTGGTGAAACAGATAGCAAAGGAAATATGAAAATATCTCGTATTCCGGAGAAATAATGGGAATGGGACAAATTTTCGTGGTTCCCTGGCAGACCATGGCTTAAACGAATGCTGCTCCTCCTCTGACGTGCTGCAGCAACTCTCAGCTTTTTACCATGCACGACACCTTGCGCCAAACAGGATGCAGGAAAAGAGATTGAGTCAAAGGAAATTAAAAGTTTGAAAAGGCAATTCTTGAGAAAATGAGAGAAGGAGGGATTGAAAGCAGTAAGATTAATATCGTAGTAGGAGTGCATATTAAGGGGGACATGCAGTAGGTGGATCGGGAAGTCTGAACCTTCCAAAAACGTCAGCTAGAGGGGAAAGGGAGAGGGAGATGCAGACGGGAAAATGAGGATAAAAAGGAGGATGCGGTTTAGACAGCGCATGGCAAATGCCGCATGGCGTCTCCCTTTGTCCATCAATAAAGTCACTTTTACAGGACTCCTCTGTCTCCTGCGGGCACACAAACCTCTGGCCACGGGAATTTTCCCGCACAGCCTCGGGCACAGGGCAGACACCTCTGTGCCACCCACAGCAACCGGGACGAGCCAGCGCTGCTCTGGCACCGGCTCCTGCCGAGGCCCCAGCGGGAAGGAGACCGCGGGCAGCCGCTCCCGCAGCGCCCTCAGCCCAGCGCCAACACGGGCCGGCACCGGCACAACCAACCCGCCAGAGCCCCCTGCCGCCCCCTCGGCCCGCAGCGAGCCCCGAGCCCCCGCACAACCGAGCGCGGCTCCCACCTGCGCTGGGGCCGCCTCCGAGCTCCGCCGCCGCCTGTGGCTGAGGAATTCGATGGGATGTGTTGCCTTAACCTTTATGACCACTTCCAGCCCATCTATGCCAGCACTCAAGCCCTGAAAGAAGGTGGGAATAAACTTCGGGTAGATCATGGGTACGACTGGCTGAACTGGCTCTTAGGGCACTGGGGACTCACTGGCTGGGTCAGGAATTTAGTTCAAATAGGTTTGCATGTATTAGGCATCATATTATGCATTGTAGTAGTTATTCCTTGTATTTTACAGTGTGTTAAGAATTTAATCGACAAATCGCTGAAGAGTGTATTTTTAGTTAAAAGAAACAGGGGAGATGTGGATATGGGTAATGCAAATGAGACTGAGAGTACTGCAGATTGAATCAGCAAATGCAGCCTGACAACGAGGATGCCTGGCAAGAGCAAACAGAGACCTGACTGCAAGAGGACTGGATCAAGTCTGGGTTATGGGAAATAAGATTTTACTAAGTCCACACGTAAAGTTTGTCTATGTGAGAGTTTGTCTATGTAAGGTTTGTCTATGTGATTGCAGTAAAATATTACCAGCCTTCCTGTAAATGGTATATAAGCACATGTAGTGCTCAGTAAAAACTGGATTTTGATCACCATTCAGTGTCCCCGTCTCTCTCTCATCGCCGATAGTTCAAGTACTCCCAGTGGGTTTCTGGAAAGAGAATGGTGGCACATCTACTGCCTGCTACCCCCCCTCTAGGCAATATTCAACTGTTTCGTTCACAGACTCATCTTCCAGCACTCTTAGTGGGGTCAGCAGAGCCACTTCCCACTGGTGGGGGCAAAGAGCACCCTCTGTGCCTTTGTGGTGGGAGCAGACAGTGTTGTCTCAAAGGAAAGGTCAAAGAGAGACCAAGCTGGACCTCTGCCTCCCGCCCCTCACCCCACAAGGGCAGGAGGGCACAAAACTGAGCACTTTTAAAATTTTTTTTCTGTCCTGTCATTTCCAGTGGCTTGACTAGCTCGAAGGAGAGGATTCATAGGATTTCATGAGGATCACTGCCAGTGCACAGCACACATGGCATCCCTCACCCCTTACATCATCCTGGGATGGAGGGGTAGGAACCAACAACAGCCCTACCCCTCTGCTCCAGAAGCCAAAACCCCCATGCAAGCATTTAGTTATGGCCTTCTTAGAGAACCACGTTGAGAGGAATGTTGAATTTTTTTTTAAAAATGAGCTGTGGATCTGCCTGTAGATAAGGCTAGCACTGAGAGATAAAAGAAACAATGGGATGGATTCCACTGATTGATGAATGGAAAAAGATATTTGCCTTTACAAACAAACTGTAGGGCTGCTGATAAATGAAATTAGATATTGAAAGATGAAAGAAGTAACGGGGGAGAAAACTATGAGTTCTGTAAGAATTAAAAATTAAAAGGGAGGGTTCTACATTAGAGGGGAATTTCAGGTATCAGGCGTTCTGGGAAGTCTGTGCCTCTCAAGTACCTCAGCCAATGGGGAAAGAGAGAGGGAAATGAGGCCAGGAAAATAGGATAAAAAGGAGGCTGCGTCCTCCAAAAATTTGAGAGATCCCAGGGAAATGTCCCATGGCCTCTCCCTTTATTCCAATAAAGTCTCCTTTTTGGACATAAAACTCTGGTGTTTGAGGATTAATTTTCCTGACAGAAAGAGCTTTGGGATTCTTATGTGCACAAGCACGTGCAGTGCCTCAGTCATAAGTGCCTCAGAAATATCAGAAGTGTGTCTTCTTCAGAGTGTGGTCACAAGGGTTCAGAGTTGGAGCCAGTTCTGCGGGCAGGCTGATGAATAGTCTGGGGCTCCTCTGCAGAGCCCCATTCATTCTGGGGCTGCTTTCTGCTGGTTCTGCTGGACTGGCTCGAGTGAAACACACACCCAATTAACAGCAGTTAAATTACTCTGGCATGAAACAGTGGGGAACAGGCAGAGCAGTGAAGGGCAGCATGGACCAGTTGTTCTGGCAGGTCTGACGAGGTCTGGTTTGATACAGCACTCACAGAACTCTGCTCCACCTCTGACACTTCCACTTGCAGTAGATGACTGTTCCTCTTCACAATATCCAGCAAGGCAGGTCAAAGACACTTTCACCATTTTCATCTTCAAAAGGGAGAGGAAATCAGCAGCAAACATGAAGTAACCGGTCAGAGATCCCGGGAAGAAACAAAAGAACAAAGAGTGGTGGAAAAAATCAGGTGGAACAGTGATCCTTATCTGTGTGGGAGATATCCTCTGTTAATGGGCCATCTGTTAAAACCAGGTGGGGCAGTGTTCTTTATCTTTTCCACAACCCATCCTTCCTCCAGGAAGATATCTTCTGTTAATGGGCCATTGAGTGCCACTGCATGACTGATAAAATTCCATCATCCCATTGGGAGATGCTCCAGCCAGGGGGAGGAGCCAAGCCTTTCCTACCTAGATAAAATCTGAGCTTTGGAACACCAAGGCAGCCCTTACCCACTGGTTTCCAGAGGACAAGAGCTACCAGACCTTTCTACAGCATCACTACTACAACAAAACCACTTCATCGGGACTGCTACCACCACCCTAACTAGCGGGGTGTCAGGTTGTATTCTGATTCTGTCAGTTGTTTTCTTTTCTACTATTTCATGTATTATTTTTCTCTTATCTTTTTTCCTATCAAATTGTATTTATGACTTGAAGTCTCTCACTGGTTTTGCTTTCGAATCAGCACAATTTTGGGGGGGATTTTGGCTGAATCTTGATATTTGGGGAGGTTTTGATCCGTGTCTTAAAGTCTGGAGGATTTTGGGTGGGAATCTTGGTGTTTGGGAGGTTATTACAGACACAAGATGCTCAATGACTTCCAGAGATGAACTTGGGCAAGGAGGAACACCCAGTTTATGGAGCTCTCTTCTTGTTATTTCCCCCTAAACCAGGAATTTTCATTCCCCAGGTGTGCGGGGATGGAGAAGGCAGAAAAGCCCCGGAGATCTCTCACGAGGAGGGGCTGCAAACCCAGCCCAGGGAGCTGTGAGGAGGAAAGACCCTCCCTGAGCCGGGAAGGCGGCCGGAGATCCAGGCAGAGCTCAGAGCTGGTGGAGAAGACTCCTGGAGGGGAGAAGCCCCACAAGTGCTTGGAATGTGGGAAGGGTTTCAGCTACAGCTCCCAGCTGATCCTACACCAGAGGGTCCATACTGGGGAGAAGCCCTATGAGTGTGGAAAATGCAGGAAAAACTTCAGCACTATTTCTGATCTGATGAAGCACCAGGTGATCCACACAGGGGAACGGCCCTACACCTGCTCGGAATGTGGGAAGAGCTTTGGGTGGAGCTCCAATCTGAGACACCACCAGCGCATCCACACCGGGGAGAGGCCCTACGAGTGTCCCAAGTGTGGGAAGAGGTTTCAGACCAGCTCCAATCTCCTCGTCCATGAGCGGATTCACACAGAGGAGAGGCCCTTCCGCTGCCCCGACTGCGGGAAGGGATTCAACCGCAACTCCACCCTCATCAGGCACCGGCGCATCCACACTGGGGAGAGGCCCTACGAGTGTCCTGAGTGTGGGAAGAGCTTCTCACACAGCTCAACCTTGACCAAACACCAACGGAGTCACCACTAAGGGAATCCCTGTGAATGCCCCGAGTGTGGGAAGAGCTTCGTGCTCTGCTCCAGCTCCATCCTCCATGGGAGGATTTGTGTTGGATGATTCCCAGTGACCCCCATTTGGTGAGGGTGAAGGGGTTTGAGAGATTTCTTTCCCTTCTTCTTGTCCTGCCGTGATTTGGTTGGTAATAAATTTCCTCTCTGTGCCCAGGCTGGGTCTGTGATGCACATTTTGCTGTTTGGTATAGGATGCTTCCCCTTTTTACACCATCCCAGGAACTCTGGGTTAAACTTTCTCCCCACTGTTGCAGCTGGAGAGGCAGGATCAGAGTGGCTTTGGTGGGTGCCTGGCATCGGGCCAGCATCACTCAGGCCATGGGCACCCCTGAGATCCCAGTGTGGTGATGCATTCCCCCACTCCTAGAGAAAGTGCTGACCCAAACTGAGGCCAGGATGAAACATGGTTATGACTGGAGCCCACTGTCTTGTGACCCTGCCAGCAGAAATCCAAAAGGAGACCTTTGAGCTCTCCTGGGCCACCGTGGGCTGTGACCAGCAGTCTCCCTCTGAGGGGCCTCTCAGAGCCAGCAAACCCTCAGCTTTGCTGTGCCTGGAGGATCGCTGAAACACGACGTGTCCTGGGCCCATACCCTCACTGCTCAAGGCCCCATCCTTCGGCCAGTGGGAGATGCAAAAACATCTGAAGGGAGGATTTCACTGAGCTCTGGGGGGAATTATTTGCACTGACTGTTCCTGTCTGTGTGTGTGCCCCTGCACATATGCTATAGCACATCTGGGAGAAATACAGCTTTCCTAGATGTGGAAGTACCTTGGATATCTAAGTTAGGCCTCTAAGCAAGGTTTAGTTATAGTTATGAACATACTTAAATGCTGTTAAATGCGAAGTGTTTTGCTAAGTTCTTAAATGTAAGTCATAAGTGTTGTTATTGTATTAAGTTGCTAAGTACAACTTGGAAGTTACAGCTCTAAGTTAGGTTAAATGCTGTTAAGTGTTATTGCTCTGTTGAATTGTTAATGTTAAGTTCTAAGTTAAGTTAGGTATAAGTTTGGTGTTGTTCGTCTGTTGAATTGCTAGGCCTAAGGTATAAGTTAAGTTACAAATTAAGGTAGAAGTTCAAATGTTTTTAGGCCGTGTTCCTTTTAATCCCTGCATGCACCTAAACACAGCACACACCCACCCACACTCCCCTAGGGAGTTCCCAGTTAATTTCTGTTCTGATTGCATGGATTTTATTTGGTGTTGTTCTTGCCTTGTTGTGTCTCACCTGTCCTGTAGGCAGTGGAGTGAATCTTGCCAACAAACTTATTGTACTTTGTTGCTTAATATTAAATCTGACTTTTGCTCATGCCCTTGTCACCGATTTTTAAGCGATCTCAAACGCTCTCATTCATGACAGCACCACAATGTCCCGCATCACCGAGGGCCCTGACACACGCCCGTGTCACAAAGGGCCACCCCCGGCAGCCAAGAGCAGAGGGACAGCCTGGAAGCGGCCCGGAGCAGCCCCGGCCTCGTGGCCTTGTAGCCCCTGGCGTGGCCAGAGCCCTGGGAGGCTTTGGGGTCCCCACGTTGGTATCCTAGGGGTTCCCCGTCTCCAGGCTCATCCCTTCTCCAGGCTCCCCTCACTCCCGGCTCTCGGGGTCCCCCCTCTCCAGGCCCCCATTTCAGGCTCCGGCACTCCCGGGGCTCTCCCCTTTTCGCTTTCCCCCCCTCAAGGCTGCTCCCCTCGCCCTGCCAGTCCCGGGCGATCGCCACGGGGCTCCGGGGACCTCCATCCCCCACCCACCGCCAGGGCTCTGTCTGCAGCCGCCACCCAGACATCCCCAAAAAACCACCCGGGGACCCCACAGGATCCCCCAAAAGGGGATTTCGGGACAGCTTTGGAGCCCTGCAAGATGCAAACATCGCTCCGCCTGCCGTCTCCCGAAATACACAAACAGGGAGACCCAAAGATACTTCGGGTGAGCTCCAAATATCCCTCGCCCTCTCAAAAAAACCCTGCCAGGACGGCCCAAGATATTGGGGGCAAGGTCCCTCTCCCGGGTCACCTATGTCAGGAAAATTAATCCACAAACACCAGAGATTTATGTCTAAAAAGGAGACAGAGGAGTCCTTTTTGCTTTATTCGAATAAAGGGAGAGGCCATGGGACATTCCCCTGGCATCTCTCCAATTTTTGGAGGACGCAGCCTCCTTTTTATCCTATTTTCCCGGCCGCAGTTCCCTCTCTCTTTCCCCATTGGCTGAGGTACTTGAGAGGCACAGACTTCCCGGAACGCCTGATACCTGAAATTCCCCTCTAATGTAAAACCCTCCCTTTTTAATTTTTAATTCTTACAGAATTCATAGTTTTCCCCCTGTTGCTTCTTTCATCTTTCCATATCCAATTTCATTTATCAGCAGCCCTACAGTTTGTTTGTAAAGGCAAATATCTTTTTCCATTCATCAGTCATCCCACTGTTTCTTTTATCTCTCAGTGCTAGCCTTATCCACCAGCAGATCCACAGCTCATTTGTAAAGACAAATTCGACATTCCTCTCAGACTCATCCCAAGGCCAGTAAACATAGTCGGACTTAGTTTCTCTCTTAGTCTATTCTATTATACAATATTGTATCATCTTAAATTCTTTGGTGTTGGAGTCATATTTTCAACGGGCTAGTTTTCTTCCCAGGGGGCTATTTAAGAGTCTATCTGTTGATATCTTCTCATTTCTTCTCCCCCTCGGGGATTCCTTCCTTAGGAAGTCCCATTCCTCTTAGTCCCATTCTCCCCGATAATCACTGATTATCACAACAGAAGCCGCCTTCCTGACAGACAATCACAGGCCCTCGCAAGAAATCCTGCCTTCCCAATCAGCTAGAAGGAAAAAGAAGGGAAAAGAAAGGAAGGAAAAAGAAAGAAAGGAGAAGGGGGAAAAAAAAGACTTTACGTTCGTCTCGGAAAGTAAAATCAATTTGCCTACTATGCAGGGACCCCCATATCACCGGGTGGGTTCCGCCGTTCCTCTCCTCCTCGGCTCGGCGCCCCGCTCCTACGGCTTTATGCCGGCGGGTATTCCCGGGGAACCGGCACAGCCCGGCACCCTCCCCCTTCCCGCTGCCTTTTGGCTTCTTAGCGTGGGGCAGCTGCCCAAAAGCCCCTCCCCGTCGTGGGCTCTTGCGGCCCCGTGTTGTTTTTTCCTGCCGGCGGATCCCGCAGGGAACCCGGCCCGGTTCGGTGTCCCCCGGGTCAGCCCCGCTCTTGAGCGGCGCCGCCGCCCCCCAGCCCGGTGCTCCGCGGCTCCGCCCGCTCCGATCCCCGCTCGGCGCGGCGGCGGCTTTATGCCGGGGGGCCCGGAGAAGGGCCTGACTCGAGGCCTTGGGCAGCGCCGAGAGCAACTTGGACTGGCTTGGCGAGCTCCGCGCTTTGTGAGAGCCCTCCCGCACAGCCGGGCTGGTTCTCCACCCTCGGCCGCGCTGTCCGCGCCACCTCTGGGCTGGCGAACGCCGGGAGTTGCTGGGCTGGGTTTGATGGCCCCGCTCAGCGCTTTCGGCCGCTGCTCATGCGGCACCCTCGCGATTTTCGCTGGCAGTCAATGAAGATTGGCCAGGAAAATCCAGAAAGCAAAACTGGAGACCAAGGGCATTCCAGAAGGGGTTTCCTACAGCCAGACACACAGCAGCAATTTCCAGGAGCTGTCACTTGCTAGTCCATGGCTTTAAGGATGCTGTGGCAGTGCCACAGGAGAAGACCCTTGGTGTTGTGCTGAACAGGTTCCTGCAGAAGAAAAGGTGATGTTCCTATGTGCAGGGAACTCTGTGGTATCAGCAGTGGAGGAGCAGGGTGAGGAAGATCTCCAGCCTTGGGATATTTCTGCAAGAGCCTTCACCCCTGCCAGAGCCTGGGTGAGAGCTGCCAGAGTGCAGAGGGAGGCAGCCCTTTGGACAGGCGTCCCTGCTCCCTCAGAGCCACGGCTATGAGACAAACAGCCTCATTCCTGAGGATGCAGATGGGCAGGAAAGGCCTGGAAGTAAAAAGGGGAGCTCAGCCATCTCCAAGAAGCTGTTCCCAGAGGCAAGTGTCCCAGCAGGAAGTGTCCTGGAGCCACTTGTGTTCAGCCTACAGTCAGTTCCCAGAACGCTGTCCCTGTTCCAGTGGGGAACCCCCCACGCTTTGCAGCGGGAAAGATTCACATGAAACCAAGGAGGTTTTTCCACCTGCAGAAAACTCCCTCCACTCTACTGGTCAGATGGCCTCCGAGTACCAGGAATGCATTTACAGATCAAGATCTGATCTTCTTCCGAGTGTCAGGAAAATTAATCCACAAACACCAGAGGTTTATGTCCAAAAAGGAGACAGAGGAGTCCTTTTTGCTTTATTCCAATAAAGGGAGAGGCCATGGGACATTCCCCTGGGATCTCTCAAATTTTTGGAGGACGTAGCCTCCTTTTTATCCTATTTTCCCGGCCGCATTTCCCTCTCTCTTTCCCCATTGGCTGAGGTACTTGAGAGGCACAGACTTCCCGGAACGCCTGATACCTGAAATTCCCCTCTAATGTAGAACCCTCCCTTTTAATTTTTAATTCTTATAGAATTCATAGTTTTCCCCCCGTTGCTTCTTTCATCTTTCGATATCCAATTTCATTTATCAGCAGCCCTACAGTTTGTTTGTAAAGGCAAATATCTCTTTCCATTCATCAATCAGTGGAATCCATCCCATTGTTTCTTTTATCTCTCAGTGCTAGCCTTATCTACAGGCTGATCCACAACTCATTTGTAAAGACAAATTCAACATTCCTCTCACGAGCATTAGTGTTAAATACATTAGGATTTTCTCAGAGAACTGTCAGAATATTCCCACCATTCTGGATTTGACTGGGCTTCCTTTCTTCCCAGAGTAGCACAATGATGGGATGGGATGCAGGATGGGAATGCTGTGTATGACAGGGAGAGAATTTGGTTGTGGCTAAGCAAGGCTTGCCCTCCTCAAGGACTCTGCAGGGTCCTAGAAGCCACTCGATATCCCATGCTCTGCCATCGAGGAGGTGACAAAGAGCCTGGAGGGAGCCTGTCCAGGACAGCCAAAGGGACTGGACAGAGGGATATTCTCGGTGCTGGGAGCACCTGGATGTTGGACCAGCCAGCTCCTGCTGCCTTTTGGTGGTGCCTGAGCAGGGCTGTGACGATGCCAGGGACATCCTGCAGTGACATCTCCCCTGTCCATCTGGGCGTGCGCTCGGTCCCAAAGCTCACCCTGATCCTGATCTCAATCTCACTCCATGTTGAGACACACTCACTCTCCTGGATTCAATCTCATCCCAGTGCCAGACTCGTGCAGCCCCAGAGCCAATCTCAAGGCCAGGCCTAAGGCAAATGGCACATTTAGCCTTAACCCCAATTCCAGCTCTAATATAAACCCAAGCCCTAACCGCAAAGCCCAGCCCCAGTTCCAGCCCCTACCAAATGCTCAGCCCTAAACCAAATGCCACGTTTAGCCCTAAGGCAAAACCAGCCCCAACAGCAACTCTAAGCCCAACTCCAATGGCAGTCTCAAGCCCTAAGTGCAGCTTTGAGTGCCAGCCCACACTCCAATGCCAGCTTTAGCTTGAATTCCCAAACTCAGCCCCAGTTCCTGCCCTAAGGCCAACACTGTTCTTAGTCCTAAGCCCAATGGTAGCCCCAGTCACACTCCCTAGCCCAATCCTGGCTCTAATCTCAAGACCATTGTGATAAATATATTACACTGTTTTAGCAATTGTTAGAGTGAATACTATGTGTTTTCTAGGGTTGACTTTTGTAAAAGAAGTTTTCCTAAAGTTTAGAGATCTTTTAATGCGAATGTTGTGTTGTGAATGTTGGTGAAGAGTTGTTGCAATGTTAACATTTAACCAGTGAAGGAATTCACACCTGTTGAATGTATTGAAAAGTAACAAATGATGAGGACTGGGAAAACTGCACATGCTTGAAAAAGGTAGGACAGGGGACAAACTCTGTTTAAGTGTTTGAATATGTATAGCCTTTTGTAAATATGTATTGGGCTGATGCAATACCCAGGTGGGCAGGGGGTAGTCTCTGCCCCCACCGATTCGGGTGGACTGGCACTGGCTCCATCCCCCTCTGATCTAGGGGGGCCAGTGCAGTCGCTGTTGTTACAGATGAGCAATGTGGTGGTTGGCTCTCACAATTAAAGGATGAACAGTGTGTGTATGTTAAGATAAGTTTTGTGGATGTATAATGATGTTATTGTAATATATCCTCCATAGTCCTCTTTCCCCTCCCCCTTGCATTGTTGTCACGACATGGCTCAGGCAGTCGGGGCATTTGGGGAGGGCCGGCTTGTTCCTACACCTGACCTCCAGTGCAGATGTAAGAAAGGAGTCTCCAGCAATGGACGGCAGGGAAGGAGTTCAGCGACAAGACTTTGGGAGGGCCCAGGGGCATAAAAGGCAGAACATCCATTCTATAGAGGAGCACGTGGGGGTTTAGTCCCAGAGCTGATATTTCTCCTAATTCAGTCTTTTGCTGTATTTTTCTAAGGTTTAAGAAATTGCTGAAAGTTTTAAAAGAGCAAGCGCCGTTTCTCACACCCTGCACTGCCGGGGTAGGAGGGGCAGAGGGAAGGAGGGAGGCGTGTGGAAAGCTGGTTTGAAGGGTCTTCATTTACTTCTCATTATGCTGCTCTGAGTTTTTGGCGTTTTCTGCCAGAAATCTCTCCCGTCCACTCATCCCCTGGGGTTTGGGGCAGTTTTCCCATTTCGGGGGAAATCAAAGCCATGCACTGATTCTTCTAATTAGGGGGTAGGAGAAGTGACGCTCCAGGGCTTCCCACTGAGCCGGAGGCAGCGAACACGCAGGGCTGGGAAAGGCGTGCCGGGAGCTGCGGAGAACTTCGTGCTTCCAGGCCAATGGCGGCTCGGGCCCGGGCCCGTTCCAGGGCTGTTCCTCATCTCCGCCTTTGCCCTCCCACAGCCCGGGGGGCCCTGAGAGCGCGGGCCGAGGCTGGGCCGTGTGCAGAGCCCGGCCCTCGCTGCCATTGGCTGATTGTGCCAATGTCACTCCTGGTTGTCGCGCGCTGATTGGGCAGAGCAGCAAAGGCGCCATTGTGGCAGCGTCTGTGCGGGCCCGGCAGCGGCGGCAGCGGCCGGAGCCCGGGGAGGCGGCGGCGGAGCTCGGGGGCGGCCCCAGCGCAGGTGGGAGCCGCGCTCGGTTGTGCGGGGGCTCGGGGCTCGCTGCGGGCCTCGGGGGCGGCAGGGGGCTCTGGCGGGTTGGTTGTGCCGGTGCCGGCCCGTGTTGGCGCTGGGCTGAGGGCGCTGCGGGAGCGGCTGCCCGCGGTCTCCTTCCCGCTGGGGCCTCGGCAGGAGCCGGTGCCGGAGCAGCGCTGGCTCGTCCCGGTTGCTGTGGGTGGCACAGAGGTGTCTGCCCTGTGCCCGGGGCTGTGCGGGAAAATTCCCGTGGCCAGAGCTTTGTGTGCCCGCAGGAGACAGAGGAGTCCTGTAAAAGTGACTTTATTGATGAACAAAGAGAGAGGCCATGCGGCATTTGCCATGCGGTCTCTAAAGCGCCGCCTCCTTTTTATCCTCATTTTCCCGTCTGCATCTCCCTGTCCCTTTCCCCACTGGCTGAGATACTTGGAAGGTTCAGACTTCCCGATCCACCTACTGCATGTCCCTCTTAATATTCACTCCTACTACGATATTAATCTTACCGCTTTCAATCCTTCCTTTTCTCATATTCTCAAGAATTGCCTTTACAGACTTTTAATTTCCATTGACTCAATTTCTTTTCCTGTGTCCTCTTTGGCGCAAGGTGTCGTGCATGGTAAAAAGCTGAGAGTTGGTGCAGCACGTCGGAGGAGGAGCAGCATTCGTTTAAGCCATGGTCTGCCAGAAAACCACGAAAACGTGTCCCATTCCCATCCTTTCTCCGGAATACGAGCTATTTTCATATTTCCTTTGCTATCTGTTTAACCACTTTTCGGTTATCATTTGTTTGCAAACAGCCGTTTGCGTCATTTAATTTTCCACAAACTCCTCCTTCTTCTGTAAGTAGATAATCTGATTCCATCCCATGGTGAAATGTCTCGTTCCTCATTTCACGGCTTGGTCAGCAGGAAGGTCAGGAGCTGGAGCTGTCTGCTTGGTTATTATTTCAGGGATACTTTTTAACCTAATTTTGCCACTCAAATTATGGATGGGTTTTCTGTGTCCTGATATGAATTCGTTAGGGATCCCAGGGGCTGGTCCATGGTGTTGTAGCATTTGTTCTGGTGGCCGTTCATCTTTTTCCCTTTTTTGGGTGCTCCCTCCTGCCACGGCTGCATCAATTGAACACTTTTATCTTATGAAATGATAAAATGTTTGGATTCTCAAGTGATTTCTCTGGACTAGCAAAAACACCTCAGTGCTCTGGGGAGAGGGATGATCCCCCCCCACACACACTTTTTTTCATGAAATTTGCTCAATATTCTCCGTTTGCTTTTTCCCTTTGCAGCTTAACCAGTTTCTGTTGCAGTCAGATATCCTCACTATGGGCTCTGCCTTTAGTTGTGCAAATTCCATCTGTGCAAGCAGGCAGAGCTGGGGGTGAGGGGCAGATGGACTCAGGGAAATTCCTCCCCCTGGCAAGAAGGCCCTTGGGCATTGTCCACACTTCTCCAGAGCAATGTTAATTTGCATTTCTAAAACTCCTCTCCTGGCTGCCTGGAACTAGGATTTTCTTCCAGGGCAGCCTTTAGGTGATTCACATGTTCACCCTCACAATCTGCTTTATTTTCTTTTTTTTTTTTTTTTTAACGAATTTTTATTAACAGTTTATGCGTTAAAGTCTCACCATTAATACTCTTCTAGGTTTGCAAAATGCAACTTAAAGTTGAGCTTCTAAAGATCCATTCCGAAATTCTGCTGTCATTAAGAGCCACCACAAATATATAGAAAAATATTCCAATGCAATCAAGTCTTTTCTGCCTCTTCTCCTAGGAATAAAAATTGCTTGTCACACCCCTGGCCCAAACCTAACTGACAATCTAAAAGTAGGATTAATGTGAAAATTTTTTCTCATGGTGTAATCTTATCACTGAAACTGCAGGGACAATAAAAAACTCTCCAGCAATATCTTTAGTGTTAGAGAGTTAAGGCATTACTTGATCCTGGTCAGGATGTGCAACAGAAATAATTTCATCCACACATAGCCCGGGTGTGCAGAGAAAATCATTCCATGAGATGTGAATTTTGCTAGATTTTTCCTGAAATTTTACAGTCTGAACGCATTGAAATCCATTGGTTTAGTGTTTATTGCTTCCAGGTTGTGTAGTTTTTAGTGTTTGGTTTCCTATTGGACCTGGATTTCTCCTCCTGTGATGTTAATGAGATCCCACTCCTGGATTTCCTTCTCAGTCTTTTCCAGACCAGGTGTCTCCATCTATGCCGGGGGGCAGTGTCTGGGGTGGGTGTTCCTTGATGTTTGATGATGTTTCCTTGATGTTTTGTTGAATGTTGTTATCTTTGTGGGAATCTTTTGGGCTATTCCCAGTCTGTTGAGATGTTCAACTCATCTCCGTTGAGTGGTGCAACATCTCTTAAAAAAAACCTTTTAAAATTTCTTTCCTGAGAGAAAGGCAAACCGAACCTGACTAATAAAATGGAATGTAAAACGAATTTAAATTTGGTATACTTTCCAACAGTGGAATCGCAGGCAGCCCAGTGTGTGAGTGTAATTGAGAGGCAGAGTCCTGGGTGGATGCTGTGAACAGCAAAGTGCCAAGGCAGGCTCTGTGCCAGCCCAGCTTCCTGTGGCAGAGATTTCACAAGAGACAGGATTCTGGCCACAGACTGCTTGAAATATACATCCCTTATCTCCAGCCCGCGCTAGGTGGAGAATTCCCAGGTTAAGGAATTGCAAAGATCAATTCCAAGGGAGATAATTGAATATCTGCCCTGGCTCTGGCCAAAGGTTATAATGGCCGGATGCTTGGCCTTCAGCCAAGGGCACACACTGACTCAGAAAACACTTCCTAAATGCAGCAACATGTTGCATATTCATAGACCTTCATGCATTATTCAGAATCATTCTCCCCAACCTGTAAATCATTATTTTTTCCTTCCCTGGGGTTCTGGTGTCCCATACTCCGGGAATGTGAAGAATTTCCTGATTATCTTTTTTACCATTCTCTGAGTTAGTTACATGAACAAAAGCTTTTCACATCAAAATGTTGTAGTTCAAAGAAATATATTTACCACTACTATTTCTAAGTTGTGTTAATCGCAGATCTAAAATAAACTATGTTCATACAGCAAAGTTTTCCAACATAGAGCATTCATTTTGATATTTTCAAAAAGCCAATAATATAATATGTACTTATAACACACCTAGGATTCAAATTTATTTTCTGTTATTTTTAATTTTCATTTTCTCTGTTATTTTTCATTTTATTTGTTGCTTTTCTTCTGTCCATACCGCAACATTGAGTCTTTTGGGGTTCAGAAAGTGATACAATCTTATGGATAGAACAGAGAACTCTCAATTCAGGTCCTGCAGTTTCCTATTAATGCTCACAATTCTTGCACCTCCTTTTCAGTCCTGGATTACTTCTGAGATTCTCTAGACCCTCTCTGGGTCAATAAACCACAAACCTTCAGTCAAAATATGTCTAACTATTTTCTCCAGCATTTGCTCTTTTTTTTCAAATACTCAAAAATGCTTTTTAGCCTGAACATTCAGCCATTTCCTAGAGGCTTCTTCTGCCACTTCTTGTCCTCCTGATTGCAGCAAGTCATCCCCATCCTGCATTAACCCAATCCCTGGGGGTGGGGTAAATTCTTGTGATATTTTCTGCAAGGCTTGCCCCAATAAGGCTGGTGCTTCCCTGCATCCCTGCAGAAGGACCGTCCATGTCTTTTCCATTTTCCCTTCTACCTCTTGTTCCCACTCAAAGGCAAAATCCAGTTTACCATCCTGTGTGAGTGGGCATCCCCAGAAAGCATCTTTGCCATCAAGGACTGAATGGTGTCAGTGTGAGGAGGGCACCTGGTTGAAGATGGTGTAAGGATGTGAGACTGTGGGGTGCCTGGGTTGAACAATCTCATTTATTTTCCTTAGGTCCTGTAGCATTCTCTTGATTCCATCTGATATCTTGACTGGCAGCATAGGAGCATTATAGGGAGAGATCCCTGGTTCCAAAAGCGCTAGCTTTTTCAGGGACTCAATCAGAGGCTGTAAGCCCTTCCTTCCCTCCCTTGGAATACGGTATTGCTTTTAGATCCCACTTGTCCTGTTTGCTTCAAAGTACTTTGGAGAGGCTCCATATCTCATTTTCCCTATTTTCCTGGAGCTGCCTGAATTTCTGGGTTCACTTCAGCATAGGCCTTGCCAAAAATAATCCAAAAAGTTACAACAGAACTAGGCACTGTATCACATTTTTCAGTATTAGTTTGCATTCCAATTTTAGGCATCAAATCACTTCCCAGTAAATGACAATCACAGTTATGAGCAAATAAAAATTCCTGCATTTCAAGCTTGTCACCTGGTGAATGGGGCCCACTTCGAGCCCTGGGGTTCATCCCTCAGGGGCTGTAGAAACTTCTTCTTCTGGGAGTTCATGAATTGCTCAGGACCTTGGCTGAGCAGCAGTCTGTGTGGTCAATTAATAACATTTTCTGACCCTGGTGGCTTCTGCTGTCACTTCCTTATGTCCACGTCCCCGGCCCTGTGTCCAAGCGGATTCGCAGCATGTGTTTGTAGAGACCCTTTGCTGTTGTTCCTTGCATGGGGGTCCCCCGTTTTGGGGCCATCCCCCCTGGAGCAGGGTGTCCCGGCTTGGTGCAGCCCCGCCCCTCGGGCAGCGCTGAGCCAATGAGAGCGCGCGGCGGTGATGACGCAGCAGTGTCCAGGCAGAGCCGCAGCTCCCAGCGTTGCCCACCTGGAGCCACCTGCGCCCGGCCCGGGCCCCAGCGCCCCCCTGGATGGGAATTTGGGGAGGTGGGAGGGGGGGAGCGCCAAGGCCGGGCCCCCCCGCGCTGTGGTGGCGGCAGCGGCTGCAGTGGGGAGCGAGTGCGGGCGGGAGCGGCCGAGAGCCCAGCGCTGCCCCAGCCCGAGCTGCCCCAGCTCCATCGCTGCCCCTGCGCTGGGATGCTGTGGGTTTGGGGGGAAGAGGGAGCCGGCAGTGGGTGCTGGGCCTGGGGGCAGCAGGAGCAGGGAAGGAGAAGCAAGGTTGAAGAACAAAATGATCAAACGATGCATATGGGAGGAGAAGGTGGGATTGTGCAGGAAGTAGAGGAATAATAGGAGGAAGAGGAATGTGAGGAAGAGCAGGGACACAGGAGGAGGAGGAGTAGAAACGGGAAGCAGCACAAGATTCCAAACCTCCCTATATCTACAGCGTCCCTCCAGCCCCAGGAGCGTTGCTCCCCACACATGCAGCAGGTGACTGAAGAGGACCATGCATGATTTTCACAGGAGTGAATCTTGGTGTTTGTGAGCATTATTGGGCTAAATGTTGCTGCTTTGCTTTTTGCAGGGGCTGAATCTTTATATTTTGGAAGGGATTTTGGCTGAAAGTTACTTTCTGGGGAGTTTTTGATCTGTGTCTTGATGTTTGGATCATTTTTGTTCTGAATCATTGTGTTTTGGAGGTTCTTATAGAGACAAGATGCACAATGACTTCATGAGTTGCACTTGGGAAGGAGGAGCCCTCAGCCAAAGGTGCTCTCTTGTGTTTTACTCCAAACCAGGATTTGTAATTCCCAAGGCGTGGGTGGATGGAAAAGGAAGAAACGTCCGAGGGATCCCACAGGAAGAGGGGCTGCAAACCCAGCCCAGGGAGCTGCGAGGAGGAAAGACCCTCCCTGAGCCGGGAATGCGGCCGGAGATCCAGGCAGAGCTCAGAGCTGGTGGAGAAACCTCATGCAGGGGAGAAGCCCCACAAGTGCTTGGAATGTGGGAAGGGTTTCAGCTACAGGTCCCAGCTGATCCTACACCAGAGGATCCACACAGGGGAACGGCCCTACAGCTGCTCGAAATGTGGGAAGAGCTTTGGGTGGAGGTCTGATCTGAGAAGACACCAGCGCATCCACACTGGGGAGAGGCCCTACGAGTGTCCCAAGTGTGGGAAGAGGTTTCAGACCCGCTCCGATCTCCTCCTACATAAACGGATTCACACAGAGGAGAGGCCCTTCCGCTGCCCCGACTGCGGGAAGGGATTCAAGCACAACTCCACCCTCACTGTCCACCAGCGCATCCACACTGGGGAGAGGCCCTACGAGTGTCCTGAGTGTGGGAAGAGCTTCTCACAGAGCTCTCACTTGACCCGACACCAACAGAGGCTCCACTAAGGGAAGCCCTGTGAGTGCCCCGAGTGTGGGAAGAGCTTCATGCTCTGCTTCAGCTCCATCCCCCATGGGAGGATCGGTGTTGGATGATCCCCAGTGACCCCCGTTGGGCAGAGCCCTGGTGATCCGTGTTGGGAAGACACCTGGCTGGGGGGGCTGTGCATCATCTTGTCTCCCTGTGGGCACCTGGATGAATGCAGGGGCAGGAACGTCCATCGGGGCCCAAACTGACATTGGGAGTTCCTTGAGGAGAGCACATTTGTTGACTTTCAACCCCAGAAAATCTTCTGTGTTCAGTCCTGGTGGCATCCAGGAATACTCAACTGTCTTGGAGATCTTTTCCAACCTCACTGATTCCAGGATTTTCATTTCCTATTGCCCAAGGTTGTCTTCCATAGCCAAATGGTGATGAACTGAGGCAAAGACCAAGATTTTGGATGCAGTGGGGTAGAAAGTCCTCCAAAAAATGTTTTTCCCTCCCACTCCAGCACATAGGTTCTCAGCTCACACAGACATGGAAATCCTTTTCTTTTAGCCTCGATTTGCTTTTCATTTTTCTTCATCCTTTTAAAACAACCAACACGGGTGAAAATAAAGACACTGAACTGAGACATGGGTGGGGATATGGAGGGACAAAGACATGGTGGGGCACAGACATGGAGAGTTGAATCATGGTTTTAAAGAGTTAAGATTTTTGCTAAGGGTAGAATGAGTTTCCATGACCAAGATGTAAGTTAGGTAGGTAATTACTTGATGCTTAGGCAAGAGCTAATTGGTATAATTATCTGCTATTATGAACTTATGTATAGAAGAACATAAAATAATAAACCATTAATCATGAAGCACGAGGCCTTGGATCGTGCCAGAGGGTCACGGAGACCTGATGAAGACTCTCCTGACTTCATCCATCGAGACCACTGACCCATTTCGAGACCACCGACCCAATTCAAGAGAAGAACTGCGCACACGTGAAGGACGAATGGGCTCATTTTAATATGGGATGGGGATGGGAGGTGCTGGGGTTATGCACATGTATTGTATGTAAGATCTTGGGCAATAAATAGAGGGCAAAGAACCTTGTTCGGGGCGGTCACGCCTTTGGGAGGTGACTCCCGTGCCGGTGAATAAACACACCACTTTGTAACTTTAATTAGTTACAGCGCCTTTGTCCGTGATTATCCCGGTTTTTAACGATTCAGGGGGACAAACTGCGGTCACGTGGGGACACTGCAGGGACATCGCACTGACCCAAAACAGGACAGGCAACCGCAGGGTGGCTCTGATGTCCCCAAGGCAAGGACACCAAGGTTCCCAGTGTCCCTCGGGGTGACAGTGCCACTTCCATGTCCCCACCCTGTCCCTACCCCTGCCCCGCCGCCACGTCCTGGGCCACCTCCAGCTTTCGTGTCACCTCATTGTGTCCCTCCACCGATGTCCCCAAGGCCACCACGATGTCCCCGAGGGCCCAGGCACCTCTGGGGAACCCCTGTCACCATGTCCCACACGTGTCACCACCATGTCCCTGTTAACAGCATCCTCCAAGTACCCCAGGTGTCATGTCACCGTCTCCAGCCACCCCTGGACATCTGCAGTGATCTTGCTGGTGGCCACAGTGGCCTCGGCACTGGCCCTGGCCGTTGCCACCCGCTGGGTGCTGTCACGGAGGTGCTGGGCCATGGCCCCGTGCTCACGGGCGATGGTGGCCAGGTGTCACCACGATGTCACCAAGGCCTGCAGGGCCACCTGGCAGGACACGGCCACCGTGCCCAGGGTCAGCAGCAGGTGACTCTCCTCGGCCACCCCCAGGGCAGAGCACGCCGTCCAGAGACACTGCAGGGACATGGGGACCCAGCACAGTGGCACCTGAGCAGTCGCTCCGGGGACACCCCAGAGCCACCAGCCCAGTGTCCCCAGGGCTGCCCCAGTGTCACCATCCCAGTGCCACCTGTTCAGTCGCAGTGTCACCAGCCCAGTGTCCCCAGTTCAACCCCAGTGCCACCAAGCCACTCCCATCCCAGTGTCCCCAGTCCTGTCCCAGTGTCACCAGCTCAGTGTTCCCAGTTCCTTCCCAGCCCAGTGTCACTGCCCCATTGCCACCATACCAATTTCACCATCCCAGTGCTCCCAGTTCCCTCCCAGTGTCTCCAGTCCATCCCAGTGTCCCCCATCCTGTCCCAGTGCTCTTGTCCCAGTGCTCCTAGTTGTGTCCCAGTGTCACCAGTTCCATCCCAATGCCACCAGTTGTGTCCCAGTGTCACCATCCCAGTCCTACCAGTTCAATCTGTGTCTCCAGTTCCCTCCCAGTGTCACCACACCATTGTCCCCATACCAATGTCACCATCTCAATGTCACCAAACCAGTTCCCTCCCAGTGCTCCCAGTGCCAGCCCAGTGTCCCCATCCTGTCCCAGTGCTCTTGTCCCAGTGCTCCCAGTTGTGTCCCAGTGCCACCAGTTCCCTCTCAGTGTCACCATCCCAGTGCTCCCAGTCCCATCCCAGTGCCACCCCCCCATTGTCACCATACCAGTGTCACCAACCCAGTGCCACCAGCCTGGTGTCACTAACCCAGTTCCAGCCCAGTGTCCCCAGTCCTATAGCAGTGTCACCAGTCCTGTCCCAGTACCACATCCCCAGTGTCCCCATACCAATGTCATCACCAGCCCAGTGTCCCCAGTGCCATCCCAGTGTCCCCTATCCTGTCCCAGTGTTCTTGTCCCAGTTCTCCCAGTTGTGTCCCCGTGCCAGCCCAGTGCCACCCCGTCATTGACCCGTACCAGTGTCACCAGCCCAGTGCCACCAGTCCTGTCCCAGTGTCACTAGCCCAGTGCTCCCAGTGCCAGCTCAGTGTCACCAACCTAGTGTCCCCAGTTCCATCCCAGTGCCAGCAGTTCTGTCCCAGTGTCACCAATCCAGTGTCACTGGTCCTGTCCCAATGTCCCCAGTGCCATCTCAGCATCACCAGTGCCACCCATGGCACCACCCCAGTGTCCCCAGTTCAATCTCGGTGTCCTCAGTCCTGTCCCAGTGTCACCAGCCCAGTGCTCCCAGTTCCATTCCAGTGTCCCTGTCCCATCCCAGTATCCCCCATCCTGTCCCAGTGCTCCCAGTTGTGTCCCAGTGCCACCAGTTCCATCCCAGCCCCATCCCAGTGTCACCAACTCATTGTCCCCAAAACAATGTCACCATCTCAACGTCACCAAACCAGTTCCCTCCCAGTGCTCCCAGTGCCAGCCCAGTGTCCCCATCCTGGGACAGGGGAAGGTCTCTACTGGTCCATACTGGTCTGTACAGGTCTGTACTGGCCCATACTGCTCTATACTGGCCCATACTGCTCTGTACTGGTTTATACTGGTCTATACTGGTTTATACTCACACACAGCACCATCAACCCCAAGGCCAGCCCATGTCCAGCCTGGAGCTCAGCTCACCCAAACTGGTCTGTACTGGTCTGTACTGCTTTATACTGGTCCATACTGGTTTATAGTGGTCTGTACTGGATTTTACTGGTCTGTCCTGGTCTGTACTGGTCTGTACTGGTTTATACTGGTTTTTACTGACACACAGTGTCATCAGCCCTATGGCCAGCCTGTGCCCGGCCCAGAGCCCAGTTCACCCAAACTGGTCTATTCTGGTCTATACTGGTTTCTACTGGTCCATACTGGTCTATACTGGTCTATACTGGTCCATACTGGTCTATACTGGTCCATACTGGTTTATACTGGTCCATACTGGTTTTTACTCACACACAGCATCGCACAGCACCATCAGCCCCATGGCCAGCCTGTGCCCAGCCCGTAGCCAGCTCTGGCACTGCTGTGCCCCTTCCTCCTCCTGCTCCAGCATCATCATCACTGCTGCCTCAGCCAGGACCCCTTGGAGCCACAGCTCCTGCTCGTCCTCATCCCCCAACATCCCCCCGGCCACCGCAGGGGCCACCTCGGCCTTCCTGGCCTCCTTTAGCTCTTCCAGGGCCACTTGGGCCTGATACAGCGTGACCTTGGCTTCAGCCAGTGCCGCGGGGATGGTGCTTGGTGTCCTCAAGGCCTTGGCCAGGGCCACCAGGGCCACCAGGGCCACCAGGGCTCGGTGCCACATGGTATCCGCCTGGGCCAGCTCGGGGGGCAGGGCAGGGGGGGACAGCTGGGGACAGGAAAGGGGGGGTTAGGGGTGGGGGAGGGGAGTTCTGGGGAGGGTTTGGGTGGTCCCAAGTGAGAATTCTCAAGGATTTGGGGTTTCCCGGATGCGGCTTGTGATAAATGTGATTCGTGCTAATTAAATTGTAACTGTATTAACAAAATTATATTTAGATCAATAGAAGACAATTGTTACAGAGTGAGGGGGGAGATGGGTGAGACAGGACAAAAGACATCTTCCAAATGTTGGGAGTCGAAGAAGGAGTTTGGAAGAAAGTCAAACAAGAATAGTAGAAGGACGTAGGTCTGACAAGCAGCATCTAGAAACAGAAAGTTTTGACCTTGAAATGGGCCAAAATGGGATGATTCCAAGGATGGGACTCAATTACAGTCTTCTTATGGAAAACATCTGCTCAGTCACACAGGGCGCCTGCGCTACCTGCAGGTCACACCTTGGTCATTGAGGAAGACGATGAGCCTTCATCGGAAATAAGATCCTCAAAAGGGTGAGAGACCCCCTAACCCATTAGTAGAGCACGTGCCGTACACACAGTGACGCACATTTTAGGAATAGAAACTAGGAGGAGTTTTCTAGAAAATTCTGTAGCCTACAGTATATAAGTGGGATTGTTAGCCTGGATGCTTTGGTACGTGAGGAATGGGAGCCACTCCCCGTATCCCCAGTCGGAGGGGGGCCCCTCCCCGGTCGGTTTTGCTTATGCTTTATACGAACCTCAATTATACTAAATTACTTACTGCCAAATTTTGTATATTCTTAAATATATGCACTTTGATTGTTTCATCTCCAATACTTTAATTATCATCTCCAATACTTTGATTGTATTCATTTTGTTACTATTAAAAACTTACTATTAAATTTAATCTTGTTGCTTGATAAATTGGAAAAAATAGAACATCATTCATAACAAAGACTCCCCCCAAATCCATGGGACCCCTCCCTCCCCCCACTCCCCACCCCCTTCTCAGCACTCCCCGGGCCCTCCCCATTGATCGAACGCCCCCATGGCCCCCCCAGCCCCTCGCCCTCGCATTGGGCCCCCCCGGGGCCGAGGCAGAGCCCTCCCTGAGGGACACCCCTCATCCCCGGCCTGCAGCCGCCCATGGAGCCGCTGACCACAACTCCCTGCCTGCGTCCATCCGGCCAATTCCTCTGGCCCCGCACAGCCCAGCCTGCAAAGCCAGGCCTGGCACTGTGGGGCTCGGGGGGGTCTGTCCTGGGCCACTGGGCCTCACAGGGCTCTGGGCACAGCAGCGGTGTCACACACTGAAATGTTATGGGGAATGGCTTAAACGCTGCCAGGAAGGAGATTTGCACATTATGGCTAAACTGAATAAAGAGGCTGAGACCACCCCATCCCAGCCCTCCTTCACCTGACTGCAGCTTTGGCCTGGGACTTGAGCGGCCTAACAGCACCTGAGGTACCATCAAGGTGACACCATTGATCAATTGCCTCTGGTCTAGGGACAAGGACACGAGACTGAGGCAGGAGAATGTATCCAAAGCAAGGCAAAGCCAGCAGCTGTCCTGAAAATCAGCTTGGGCCAGGCTGGGGCTGGGGGAGGCCGTAGCCCACAGGCTCATCTGCTGAGGCCACGTTTGCACACACTGCCCACAGCCAGCCAGGGAGGAGGAGAGTTCTGGGGCTGTGGGGGAACCTCTGCCCACAGGCACTGAACACCCATCCTCCCTCACACAAACTGGCTCTGCTGGAAAATCCCCAGCCCGGGAAGGCCACATCCATGGCACATTGCCGTGAGGGGCAGCTGAGGAGGGGCCAGAATCCATCCAAGAGCCCCAAAGCGCTGCCCAGACTCACTGCTGAGGCCTTGCAGCAGAGCACTGCTCCTGATGCAAAGGGATGCAGCAGAGCCAGAGGCTGCTGCCAGAGCCTGTGTCAGACTTGTCCCTGCCAGGGGAGGAACCTGGGCCTTCCCACCTGCCCCAAGTGTGTATGGACCCCCTGAACTCCGTGTTTGTGGGGGACCCTGAGCACCAAGAAGACAGAGATGTAGAGCATCCACAGGACGCCATTGGGATCCACAGAGTGGTGAGGTTTTCTACTTAATCTGTCTCTGTCACTCTCTTTCTCATCCCCCACCTCTATTCCATTTCTATTTTTCTCTCTTTGTCATTCTCTCTGCCTCTCATTTACTCTTCTTTAAACCCAGACTATTGACTTTGGCACATGCTCTCATTTGTGATAGAAACAGATTCTGCCCCCACTTGCCTTGATGGAATCAATGTGCACTGTGAACCAGGGTTGACCAAGGCCTCATATTTTCGTGGTTCTGATGTGCCAGGCCAACGATACCACACAGTCCAAAAAACCTGGATTTCCCCAGCCTCTACCTGGCTAGAGGCAGGGCCCCTCTAAGCCTGGTTATTCTTCTTTCCTGAGCTATGTCTTGGAGGTTCCTTCAAGGGGATTGGACATGTCATCATCATCATCATCATACCTGGCAGTTTGACTACCGGCAACTGGAGCTGCTTCCTTTTTGGTGAAGTTTGGTGAAGTTCCACCTTTTTTTGTGGAAATCCCTCTCTGCATCTCACTGTCCTGCAATTCAAGCACCAGTTTTACCAGAGCAACAGTAGATTTTCCATCCCACTTCTTCATGTTTTCTCCAGAATCACGCAGCAAAGACCACAGCTCAGCTCGTGAGAAGGGTCTTCTCTCCCCATCTGGGGAACGTTTACGTTTGGGGCCAGAACTTTTGATCTGTACAGCCAAGATTTGGAGAAATCCCTCTTTCATCTCCTCCCTGAGTTTCCTGTGGTTCTCCTCTATCTTATCTTCTCATTTCTGTAGAAGTGTTTCCACAGCTGCAATTCTGGCATGTGTTGGGCCATGCATGGCATCTGCATATGCTCGGAGCTTCTTCTCCATATCGAGCACGGTCTCCTCCCTTTCCTCCAGCTTCATTGTTGCTAAAGCAGAAGCGTATTCATGGGGCCCAAGTCGTACAAGTTTTCGCCACATCACAGATGTACATGGTACCAAGTCTGGATTCCTAGTTGTTAGGTCATCTGAAAAAACAATCTCTGCCACTGCCATTTCTCTCAAACGTTGAACCCCTTGTTCTATGGTCTCCCACTGGGTTTGCTGCATATAGAGATCATCTGCACACAGATATCTTTATGCCACACTTCCCAGGACCCGTGCCCAGAGACTCTGAGGATTAGCCTCCCTCACCATTCCTTGGTCAATAACGGGATCATGTGACAGGGACCCCAAATTCCTGGCTTCAGTGCCATCCAGAATTGTGGCCTCGCCTGCAGCATCCCAAAGACGGACCAGCCAGCTAATTATAGATTCATCAGGTCATCAGGTGTGATCCTTTCTCAGGCCAGGAAGGTCTTTCAGGGATAAGGACTCAATATTGGCTTCTGATCCTGTCTCAGTTGCTCTGACTTCTGATTTTGTACCAGGAGCTCACTTTGAGGATCCTTCCCCTGGATCATCATCGTCCACTGGCCCATCAGTTTTGCTGGTGTGCTTCCTCCCCACAGCAACTGCCAGTGGCTTAGGCTCACTGTCTGGTTTAGCTACAGCCTGAGTGACTGGGGTATTGGCTGATTTATCTCCCTGACCCCCTGCCTCTCTCTGCTGCCCTACGGTATCTAGCAGTGTGCAATAAGCATATGCTAGGGCCCAGCTTACTGCAATGATCTTTTTCTCATTAGAATCATCATGGCACTTCTCTTCCAGATATTTCCCCCCCTCATCTGGGTTCTGAATTTGTTCACGTGAAAATTCCCAGGCTGGGGGATCAGAAAATTTCTTCAGGGTTCTGCCCATTCTCTCCCATTCCCCATCCCACTCAGAATTTTCCATGCCTGGGCCTACTCCTGGGTCAGGGGTCCCATCAGCTCCTCTGGACACCTCAGCCCTCATTCTAGAGAGGCTGCAGACTGTGCAGAGGAAGCTTACCAGATGAAATACCAGGACAGTGGTATCCTTGACATTCAGGGGAAAGTGAACATCCTCAAAAAATGACTTAACAGATTCAAAGGAGAAGAAGGAAAGGCAAAAAAGCCTCATCCCCTGCTTCTCCTCTAACAAACTAGATGCAATTACTAATGAACTCCCAAAACAGGCTATTGGAAATGGGATGCAGGGTTGGATGAAGAAACCATGAACCATAAATATCTGGAACAAACTTCAGTAGCTTTATAAACTTTCTATAAATCATAATCACTGAGCCCAGCACAACAGCTATTCTAATTCGTGCTCCTCTACTGAAAAAAACTGCATATGAGGGACACTACTGGAGACATCTCCAGATAAGAAAATAAGCCTAGGGACCAAAAAGGTATTAAAACCTCAAAAAAGTCTAGGGACCCGAGACACTTAAAGGCCTTCACCCTGACAGACATTATGAATTCAAAAAACATGGTTACTGACTGCTTTACCCCAATACAGAGTAAGTACAACCAAAATGCAATCAGATCAGGTTTTCTTTTCCACTTTCTTGCAACGCGTTGGGCGCCAAAGAAGTATTTGTCCTGGTTTAGGGCAAACTTGGGAGGAAACCTCTGAATGAGGTCCCTCTGGGAAAGAGATTCAAGCCGTCCCTCCCCCAGTTGTCTCGGGAATAAATACTCCCTCGGAGAGAAGTAGAAAAGGAAAAAACTGTTTATTCAACAGGCAGTACACCTCCCAGCACAAAAATGAACAAAACCAAACAGCAAAACCCCTCGCTGTTCCCAAGAGATGACAGATTTAGAAGATTTCTTTCCCTGGGCTGCCCGGCTCACTCAGTCTGTTCTCAGTCCCTCCTGTGCTGGGAAATGCCACGGCCCAGGCCAGGCCTGGTGGGCCACAGGTGTGAGCTCCTGGTGCCCTTCTGGGTTTTCAGTCCAGAGCAGGTTCAAACAGTTCCAGGAAAAAGGAAAAAAATCCAAAACACACAGTCCAGGGAGATTCTCTGCCTCAGCTAGGCAGAAAAATTAACCAAAAGCAAAAAAAAGAGCGCTCTCTCTGGCTGTCCACTGCAGACAACACAGTCTGTGAGCAGGAATGTGGGGGAGCCTGTGCAGTCTCTGATAACAAACTCTGCACTTCTTCTTTCCCACCCTTCACTCCTGGAACCAGTCTTAAAACTGAATTCAATATCCAACACCAACAGAACAGACGATTTGTGGGTACAGGTGCTGCCCGATGCCCCAAACAGAACACAAACTAACAGAGTGTCAGTTTATGCGGTGCTTTATTCAGGGCCCGGGGAACCTGCGGACTAGCGTCCAAAGTCAGGGTCCCACAGTTCCCTTTTTCGTCAAGTTTTTTATACCTTTTTACAAAGTAGTCCACGTGCAGAGGTACACATTCTTCAAGACAATACAGATACATAAATCTTGTAGATATCATTCCTAAAAGTTATAAATTTTGCATGCTTGTCTATTAAAAACTATAGGCTACCCCCCTTTAATTCCCCCTTGCATGTTTTCCCATCACCAGAACCCTTTATTTATTATTATACTTTAGCCTTATCCTGAAAGTTTCTAGATGTTCTTATATGCTCCACTAAATTCTTTAATTATCTTTAATTATTGTTTCCACAGTCCCCAGCTCATTCCCAGGGCTGGTTCCCAGGGCCTGTCCGAGAACTGCAGTTTTCTAAGCCTTAGCATGACTACTACTATATCTACATTAGTCCTTTTTCTCATTATTTCGGTATCAACTCCCCCCTTTTGAGCATTCTTCAGATTTTCTGCAAGGATGCTCAATTCTTCAAGTTATGGTTTCTAAGTAGGATGGTGAGTCTTCTTTTCGAGTTGGCAGGATTACTTCTTTCCGGGTCAGTGCTCTCATAACACGTCGAGTATGAGTTCCTTCTCTGGCAATCATTCCTAAAAGACATCTGTACATAATCATGCATACTACAATAATCAATACAATCATTATTACATATTGTACAATTGATGATATCCAACCAGAGACTTGGATTCCTAGGGAGCTAAGCAGTGCTCCTACCCAGTTATGTTCAGCTTCCTCCTGGACTTCATGCACTTTTGTTTCAATTTGTTCTAATTGACTTATGTGTTTTTCTACTTCTTCTGTGACATTTGGGATATGTACGCAGCAATGGTCAACCTTTCCTTGGAGGTACCCACAGACTCCATGTTCTTTTAATAAAATTCTATTTTGAATTGTCATTCTTGTCGTTGCCTGCAACTGTAAGTTTAGATCCCTAAATCCTTTCTTTGTAACTGCGGCTAGCCTCTCAGTTTGTCCTACTAATTTGTACAGCATCTCCCGGTTTCTATATGTAGAAATTGGTGCAAACAAGGACTCCAATACCCATCCAAATTTAACTCCTGATGAGGGTTCATGCCATTCATCTTCATTTCCCAATCCTAGTTCTTCTGCTGCTTCATTTGTTTCTCTCTTTGTTCGTGACTGCATCTCTTTCTGCGTTAATTTAGACTGTTTCCAAAAAGGGCAAAGTGTAGGGACTCCTAAAGTAATCTGTGTGACCGGGCCATTAATAGGCATATGAGTAGTCCACTGTCCGTGCCCCATTACCCACACTGAATACCCTGGACTCCTGATGGTAGTCATCTGACAGTCTTTCCATGCCCCTTTTATTTCACCTGTTATTGTATGATTATACCTTTGACATTCACAGCCCCATTTTAATAGTATCCGTACTGGCACTAAACCAATTTGGGATTCAGGGGTATCACAGGTGATGATTTTGCTACAATTCCAGCTAGGTGTGAGGGTCACTCGATCCCGTCTTACTGTTTCAGTTCCTAACACTCCTAGATGTCCTTGCTCTCTCTGGCCTGACCATTCGACACACCAATGTACTGGTCCTATGTAACTGTAAGGTTCTAACAAACTAGGACCCCAAATCGTTTTCCAGTGTTCCCATTCTTCCTTCCCTTCTTGACATACTATCTCATAAGAAAATTCTGTGACTGGTTTTTGTCTTTTTTGTCTTATGTCATAAGTACACCATCCTACATTCTTGAACCGTCCAATTCTTGTAAAAACTGGATTTAGTAATTTTAGGCACTCACTCTTTTGTCCCGGTGTTGACCATTTCCCTCGAACTGTATAGGTTTCCTCTATCATCTTAGTATGATTCCGTACTTCTTTGTTACATCTTTTTGTCCCATTTATAGTTACTGGAGGCATTTCCCCAACGGGAATGATGCCCCATGGTATTGGATCTCCCGCCGCTTTAGGTAAAGGTAAACATGCAGTGATGGACGTAGTATTTTGTACTTGTCCAAAATCCCTAACTAATCCCACTATTAAATTTTCTTGTCCCAATTCTTGTTGTGTTTTTCCAGCTTCTGTCACCTGCCGTGTTCTCCCATTCTCTTTTAGAATACCTACATTTATGTTCCCATAATCAAAACTTTCTCTAATCCGCACAATGCATGAGAATTGTCCTACCTGATCAGCTTGCATATGAGATATTGTCAATGTGGTGTTACCTCTTTGCTGTTCCATATCCCAAAGTGTCACAATTCCTTCTGTAAATACCTCGTCTGTGGTGATTTGTCTCCAGGCTGCATGTACTTTTTTTAATCCAGTTCTCTGGTTGTCAGAAAACAAACAGGTTAAATTTACTCCCGCACCCTCAGGCACCATTACATCTGGCTCCGGAACTGTAATTTTAACAAACGCTTCTCCCACCTGCATTATACAGACTAACGTTAAAAGAACTAAGGCCTTGCCCTGAACACCAGCTTTGTTGCTGACAGAGGCTGTACTTCCCATCTTGACGGGACCTTCTTGATTCGAGTGTAGTGAATCCAGTTTTCGATCCCTTGGACTTTCACTGCCGTGTAGGTAGTCATGATCACCTGGTGAGGACCGTCCCATACTTCTTTCAAGGGTTCCGTATTCCAGTTTTTCACATATACTTGATCTCCTGGCTGTATGTCATGGATAGGATTCTCCAAGGGCAGAGGCCGGTTCCACTGCAATGCTCCTCGCAGCGCTGTAAGGACTTTATTTAAAGACAAAATGTAACTCAACAATACTTGATCTCCTACTAAGTGAGGGTCCCCTTTGTAGGTTGTAGCATGATATGGCTTGCCATACAAAATTTCGTATGGACTTACTCCTATCCTTTCTCTGGGTTTAATCCTGATTCTTAGCAAGGCTAGAGGTAGTGCCTGAGGCCACTGTATCTTCGCTTCCTGACAAATTTTCTTAATCTGCCCTTTTAATGTCTGATTCATCCGTTCCACTTGGCCACTAGATTGTGGTCTCCAGGGCGTATGGAGATTCCAAACTATCCCTAACACTCTGGCTACCTCTTGGACTACTCTAGCTACAAAGTGAGGTCCTCTATCTGAGGACATTCCTAATGGGATTCCAAATCTAGGGATGATTTCCCGTAGTAAAGTTTTAATTACTTCCTTTGCTTGGTTAGTCCTGCATGGGAAGGCTTCTGGCCACCCTGAAAAGGTACACACATACACCAGTAAATAACGGTACCCTTGTGCTTTTGGTAGCTCTGAGAAATCTATTTGCCAATAGTCTCCTGGTTGCGGCCCCACTTGTAACTTTCCTAGTTGTATTTGCCTTCGTGTCACTGGGTTATTTTTAATACAGACTGGACACATGGCGTTAATCCGCTTTGCCATTGTTAACATCCGATTGGAAATTATCTCACGTTTTAAAAACTGTACCAATGCGTCTGCTCCCCAAAGGCACTTGTTATGTTCGATTTCTAAAATTGTTTTCATTACTTTTGTTGGCAATACAACCTGACCTTCAGCTGTGACATACCATCCTTTTTCGTTCTTCTGGGCCTGAACAAATTGAGCAAGCTTCTCATCTTCATGTGTATACCATGGTTTCTGCTCAAGAAAAGAAGTGGCAGGGTTAATTCGCACTGGCAATAAAGCTAATTGTGTCCATACCTCTCGAGCAACCTGTTTGGCAACTCTGTCAGCCAGCTGGTTTCCTTGGAACGCTTTTCCCTCTTCCTTTTGATGTCCTTTTACATGCATCACTGCTACTGCCTGAGGTTTATGCACTGCTTCCAATAGTGCTAATATTTGTTCTTTGTGCTTAATTTCTGATCCTTGAGAATTCAACAGTCCTCTTTCTTTCCACAGTGCTCCATGTACATGTATTACTCCAAAGGCATATTTTGAATCAGTCCAAATGTTTACTCTTTTCCCCTGACTCAATTCTAAGGCTCTTACCAGAGCTTGTATCTCGGCTTTCTGGGCTGAAGTTCCCGGGGTTAAAGCTCGAGCTTCTATTATTTGTGTCAAAGTCACTACTGCGTATCCCGCATACCTGATTCCGTTTTCCACAAAGCTGGATCCATCTGTAAACAGTTCCCATTCCGGATTTTCCAAAGGCTCATCTTTCAGGTCCTTCCGGCTGGCATATACCTGTTCAATGATTTCTACGCAATCATGTGTCAATTCGCCTCCTTCTTCCTGGCTGCTGCTCCTAAGAAATTCTGCTGGATTAAGATGATTGGTTATTTTTAATTCAATGTCATCCTGTTCTCGGAGGAGTGCCTGATATTGTAACATGCGACTCGACGAGAGCCAATGCCCCCCTTTTTGTTCCAAAACTGCAATGACCATATGGGGAACAAATACTTCCATCCTTTTTCCCAAAGTCAATTTTCTGGCTTCTCGAATTAGGAGCACTGTTGCTGCCACAGCCCTAAGACAACTGGGCCATCCGGCACTTACAGAGTCTAGCTGCTTTGAGAAGTACCCCACCGGGCGCTTCCATGAGCCCAATTTTTGGGTGAGAACCCCTATTGCCAGTCTCTGTCTCTCATTTACGTATAGTTGAAAAGGTTTTGTGAGATCTGGCAATCCTAGTGCTGGGGCTTCCTTTAAAGCTTGTTTCAGACTCTGAAATGCCTTTTCTTGCGTTTGTCCCCACTGAAACACAGGGCTTTTGGCTGCTTCATACAAGGGTTTTGCTTTTAGTCCAAATTCCGGAATCCACAAGCGGCACCACCCTATCATGCCCAAAAAGGATCTTAACTCTTGTGGATTTCGTGGTGTGGGTATGGTGCAAATTGCTTGTACTCGATTGATTCCTAACTTTCGCACCCCTTGTGAGATTTCGCAGCCTAAGTAAATCACTTGGGTTCTTACCAGCTGAGCTTTTTCTCTCGATACTCGGTATCCAGCTTGTCCCAGCATATTAAGTAATTCAATGGTGAGTCTAAGGCAAACATCCTTTTCTGCGGAGGCTATAAAGATATCATCAACATATTGTAGGAGAACATATAAAAAAGGTGATTCTTTTACCTGAGTCATCTTCCATTCTTCTAACTCTCGAGCCAATTGATTTCCAAAAATAGTTGGTGAGTTTTTGAATCCTTGTGGTAGACGCGTCCAGGTGAGCTGCTTCTTGCGTCCCGTGTCTGGGTTCTCCCACTCAAAAGCAAAGTATTTCCTACTTTCAAGTGCCAAGGGGATACAGAAAAATGCATCTTTCAAATCAACCACTGTGAACCACTTAAACTTTTCCGACACAGCTGTCAACAATGTATACGGATTAGCTACTACTGGGTGTATATCTTTAGTGATATTATTAATTGCTCTTAAATCTTGAACTAATCTATACTTACCATTTGGCTTTCTAACTGGGAATATCGGAGTATTGAATTCTGACTCACATTCCTGTAAAATTCCTAAGCTAAGAAATTGTTCAATCATAGGTGCTATTCCTATTCGTGCTTCCAATTTCAAAGGATATTGTTTTACCCTTACTGGGGAGGCTCCTTCTTTTAGTTCTATTACAACTGGTTGTGCCGCTTTTGATTTTCCAGGTACTCCTGTTTCCCATACCCATGGTACTACAGCTTGCTCTATTTCTTGTGGTATTTCTACTGCTTCTACTTCTTTCACTACAAACAGCTTAGCAATATTCTCCTCAGGAAATTCCAATCTTACTCTACCTTTTTCAAATATTATCTTTGCTTCTAACATTGACAATAAATCCCTCCCAAATAGTGATTCTGGGCTATTTGGCATATATAAAAATCGATGGTCAAATTCCTTCCCCCCAAATTTTATATCTAATGGCCGCAAAAATGTTCGTTCCTCAACTTGTCCCGTAACTCCCACTACTTGAATAGTAGAATCACTCAAAGGTCCTATCTTAGTGTTGACGGCTGAGAATGATGCCCCAGTATCTACTCTAAATTCTAACGGTTCCCCATCTACTTCCATTATTACCTTTAAATCCTGGTCTAGTCAGCTCTGATTCTGGTAATTCCCCATCATAAAGGCCTGGGCGGCACCTTGTGGATTTCCTGGGAAAGCACCTGTATTATTCATCAGTCCCTGATTTCCATCCCCACTGGCTATAATTCCTCCCCCAAAACCCATTCCTTGGTTGAGAGGACACTCATTTTTCCAATGTCCTCTATTTTTACATAGAGCACATTGATCTATCCCCAGCTGCATTCTTCCTCTTCCCATATTCAATTGTCCCATGAGTCCTCCCGCCCCCATTGGCATTTCCCCCTTTGCTATTCCTCTACCCCTTCCTCGTCCACGTCCACGACTCCCTCCTCTCATATTATTTCCAGCCACTTGCTGTAACACCGCTAACATAGTAGCCTGTTGTTTCCTGGCCGTTTCTTTTTCCCTGTTATTATATACCTTCCACGCAACTTCCAATAGTTTATCTAAATTCCGAGTATCTTCTCCCTCCAATTTTTGTAATTTCTTTCTAATATCTTCCTGGGACTGCCCCATAAAAATTAATGCTAGCTGTAATTTTCCCGATTCTCCCTCAACTTCTAAATTAGTGTATCTACGAGCTGTCTCCTTAAGCCGCTCTAAAAAGGTTGATGGAGACTCATTCTTTTCCTGTCTGACCGAATATAACTTAGACCAATTCAAAGTTTTTGGTATTCCATTCCGTATTCCTTCTGTTAACAAATCCTGATAAGCTTTAAGTCTCCGAGACCCGCCTGTCGAGTTGGGATCCCACTCCGGATCTTCCCTAGGCACTAAGTAATTTACTGTACCATCCGCAAGCCGCAACCTAATCATTTCCCGTGCTTTCTCTGTCATGGCTTTAAACACCATTTTCTTTTCAGTAGAATCCATTATTGTGTCTAACAGAACTTGTAAATCATTCCAATCTGGGTTCTGAGTCTTAATTACCATTTTTACCACCCGCGCAGTTCGTTCAGGATCCTCCCGATACGCCCCCGCTGATTGTTTCCAAATTAGCAAATCATTCGGAGAAAAGGGAACTTTCACTATGACCCGTTCCCCCTGCGGCCCGACTGCTTCACGAAGTGGAACCATTAAATGAGCACCTCCTCCCTTTTTCTTCCTTTCTACCTCCCACCTCCCTCTCCGAGTTCTTTCACATAAGGGGGTTCGTGGTATATCTGTGGTTCCTATTTTTGTTTCTTGATCCTCCCTTTCTGCCTCTAACATACTTTCTCCACGTTCTTCCATCGGAGGAGCACTAGGGGCTATCAGCAAAGAAACATCCTCTTCAGGTTCCGAAAACTTAACTGAGCATTCCTTCTCTTTCTGCCACCCCTTACATCCTTCACAATTCAGGTTTAATGTTTTCAAAACCATGATCCCACACTCCTTTTGCCACTCTGGTTTATCTTTCAAATAATAAAAGAGGTCTAGGTACGGTATTTCATCCCATTTTTCATTACTTTGCAGGAAATGCATCAAAGGTGTAATAATGTCAGGATTCAGTGTACCGTTCCTAGGCCATTGCATACCATCGGGTTCATATAAAGGCCATACATGATTACAGAAATCAATCAATTTCCTTTTACTTAATTCTTGACCAAAGTTCCCCGCATTCCAGTGTTGTAATAAACAGCCCAATGGTGAATCGTCCGGGATTTCCATCCCGGAACTTGCTAGAGTCTTAAACGTTTTTAAAGGCATCATTACACTTTTTTCTTTTTTTTCTTTTTTTTTTTTTTTTTTTTTTTTTTTTTTTTAACACAATACACACCACACACAACACTCACACCCTTTCCAATACACACCACACACAACACTCACACCCTTTACACTCACACCCTTTCCACAAATCTTGCCTTTCTCGTCTCTGCGAGTGGCAAGTGCTGAACCTGCGCAGTCACTGCTGCGTCTGACGGTCAGTGCCTAGGCTTTTTCCACAACCTTAAAGACGTCTGTGACCCCCGTGCGGAAACGCCGTTCCGACTTAATCGGCAGGCCCCCCTTTCCCTCGATAAAAGGAATAAAGCACCTTCGGGCTTACCTCCTGGTCGTCCGTCAGGCGCGGGGTCGGGCACGGGTTGATGTCCTCCCCAGAAATCACCTGGTGCCGGCGTGGAGTGGATCAGCTCGCGAACCGCCCCTGCCGCCTCCGGAGTCCCATCTGGGTCGCCAGAAAACTGCTGCCCGATGCCCCAAACAGAACACAAACTAACAGAGTGTCAGTTTATGCGGTGCTTTATTCAGGGCCCGGGGAACCTGCGGACTAGCGTCCAAAGTCAGGGTCCCACAGTTCCCTTTTTCGTCAAGTTTTTTATACCTTTTTACAAAGTAGTCCACGTGCAGAGGTACACATTCTTCAAGACAATACAGATACATAAATCTTGTAGATATCATTCCTAAAAGTTATAAATTTTGCATGCTTGTCTATTAAAAACTATAGGCTACCCCCCTTTAATTCCCCCTTGCATGTTTTCCCATCACCAGAACCCTTTATTTATTATTATACTTTAGCCTTATCCTGAAAGTTTCTAGATGTTCTTATATGCTCCACTAAATTCTTTAATTATCTTTAATTATTGTTTCCACAGTCCCCAGCTCATTCCCAGGGCTGGTTCCCAGGGCCTGTCTGAGAACTGCAGTTTTCTAAGCCTTAGCATGACTACTACTATATCTACATTAGTCCTTTTTCTCATTATTTCGGTATCAAGGGGTCACCGCCAACTCCACGCTCCACCGAACCTCGGTTTGCAGCCTCTTCTTATACTGTGGGTTCTCCTTGTACACAAATTCACAAAGCCTTTGGGTGATAATCAGTCACAGATAGCCATCCGGTCCTTCTAGATAAGCACCAGAGAAGTTCTGGAAGTCGGGTCCTTGAGATAGGCAGTATTGATTAGACAAAGGCAGGAAGGGCTTTTTGGGAAGTCTGATTTTGCAAGCTGGTAGCTGATACAACTTATTTGGAAAACAGAACATAATGTAACATAATACAACATAATATACCATAACAAGGTGATTTTAAGCAGAATGATTTTATCATATAATTTCCTTTATCTAGTGTCCATGCTTCACTTCAGAGCTTTGTATTCTGGTTTATACAAACCACAATGCTTTTGTGATTAACACGAATCTTTAATCAATTATCACAATTTCCCCACTTCTTTTTTGTTTTTTTATCCCATTCATTCGTGTTCTGGCTTCAAATTTTCTCAATACCTCTTGTACTAGATTTAATTCATTTACTATCATTAATTTTGTTGCCTTCTCAGGGTCTATTGGTATTGTAGCAACTTGCATTCCTTGAACCACCGACTGGATTAGTCGAATGAAGCATGGAACAAGACAAGGGATGAACAGTAGTCCTAATAATGCACATGTTAACATAAACCTTAATTTCTTCCACCAAGCTGCCCCCCAACAGGTTATTCCACCAACTCTCATTAATCATAGAGTTCCAGGTTTGTACAAGTACATGGGCTATTCGTTTTATTTCTTCTGCAATTTTAGTAATTACTTCACCATTATCATAAATTTCTAATCAGCATTCAGATTTATTAAACTTCCCACACACTCCCCCTCCATATTTCTGTTTGATTTCACTGTAACAACTGTTCTGGCCTTAATCCCTCCCCCCCTCCATGGCCATTGTTCAGTCATCTGCATTCCTCTACAGATCCAACAGTGAGTTAAGTTCAGTAGTAATTTCTTTCATTAATTCTACAAATAATTTTTTCCCAAGGTGGGAAAGTCCCATTCACTGAGTTGTTGTTTTATTTTCTCATACAAGTTAAAACGTCCCCTACAGTTTGTCCTTGTTCCTTTGAACATTTTAGTTATAATTTTTTTTCGATCAATTACACCTTGTAGTGATCTTGCACTCCTCCCTGATCTGAATATCCCCACATACCTTCTTTTGTGAAGCAGAGGTGTGTCTCTCCTACTGGGCAACTTTGGTATGCCGATGGAGCCCACCCTCCTTTTCCCAAATTGGTGGCCACTTCTTTCCATAATAGTGCATAATGTGTTTATTACAGCAGGCCGAATTGATGTGTGTGTGGAAGGCAAGGGTGGATACCGTGCATCCCCGTACCCAATTGTCTGGTGACACTTGGAACAAGCATCAGCATTATTTCCTTTTATCATCATTAGCAATAGGATGACTCCCATGACCATTTTCATCCCTCTGCCTCCCTCAAAGCCTATGGGGTTGCTGCCAGTAGCCGAGGTTTGTTTGATCTTCTCAGCAGCAGGGAATATGTCCTGGGCTCTCCCACTTTGTCTTTCTCTTTTGGTAGTGTTTCTTAATTTTGTCCCAGCTTTTAGCTTTAACATTCCAGTGCGAGGTACAGCAGTAACAGCTCGGTATACACAACCCTTCTGACACTCTTTTGCCAATACCTCTGCTCTGGCTTTCGTTTTTTTTCCTCATTCCATTCTCAAATAACTCCCACCAGTTATGATCATCAATTTCGATTTCTCCTTGTGCTGATAGGGTATTAAGTACCTTAATATTTTCCTTACATTCATTTCTTCTACACTGGACACATAATGGGAATGGGGGATACCCACCATAGGAATGACACCACCACAACTCAGTACAATATGGACACCCCTTTTTTTTTTTTTAATGAACGGGCTACAATCACAGCCCTTCTGGTGACTCAGAAGACTGCATTAATTCTTTTAGGGCTTGTCCAAAGAGATTGGGGAATTCTGTAAAGCCCTGAGGCAATAGTGTCCAACGCAGTTGTTGTTTCCTGCCCTTATCACGATCTTCCCATTCAAAGGCAAAGCAATCTCTGCTACTTTCCTCTAACGGGCATGCCCAGAAGGCATCTTTTAGATCTATTACACTATACCAAGTGTAGTCAGGGGACAAATCCTTTAAGAGTGTGTAAGGGTTTGCTACTACAGGAAATTTGGTAACAGTTCGCTGATTTATAGCCCTCAAATCCTGTACCAATCTGTAATTCCCGTCTGTCTTTCTGGCAGGCAGAATAGGAGTATTATGTGGGGACATACATGGTTCCAAAGCCCCCTGTTGCAAAAGGTTTTCTATGAGAGGCTTAAGGCCCCGTCTCCCTTCCACTGATATTGGATATTGATGAACTCGGATAGGTAAATCGGGATCAGTGATTTGCACTTTGATAGGTTTCATTTTTAACTTCCCTATTTCTCCAGGGGTGTACCACACCTCAGGACATATTTGCTCCTCGTCCTTTTGGGTTAAAGCAAAAATTTTAAGCTACCCTTGGGATACTTCAATTTTCAAATCCAATGCTGTTATTAAATCCCTCCCCAATAAATTATTTTCTGCCTCTGGCAGTAACAGCAGATCTTTTAATTCAATTTTGGTTTGGGTCTCAATTTGCACACTTTTAATATTAGGGACCCGAAATGGTTCACCTTTTGCTCCAACCACGAGTGCTGTTTCTCTACTCGGTTTACAGGCTTTTGGTAGGTGTTTAATTGTGGATTTTTTCGGCTCCTGTATCTACTAAATATTCCACCTCCTCTCCCTGGGGATCAATCCTTAATTTTATCAAGGGCTCTTTAGATGGTATGGTCCTTAATACATACAGCCCCTGACACCCCTATTCGTCTTCTTGGAACAATTTTTCATCCCGTATCCGTTCTTTACAGTTTTTCTTTATATGACCTTTCTTGTTACAGTAAAAGCAGGTTTGCCTTGGTGAATTATTTCCTGCTTCATTTCCTTGTTTTGGTGGGGGTTTTTGTGGTTTCCTTCCCCCTTTCTGCTGGGTTTCTTTCTGTGTTTCACGAACTGCAGCTATAAAGATTTTAGCTTTTGCTTTCTGCTTCTCTTAGCAATTCTTGTAACCCCCAATCTTGCCAATCATCTAACTTTTCTAATTTCTTTCTAATATCTCCCCATGATCGAGCAACAAATTGGGTTTTGAGGACTGCCTGACCCACTTGTGTGTCAGGGTCTATCCCGGAGTACATTTGGAGATCTTTCCTCAGCCGCTCCAACCAGTCAGTCTGGGATTCGTCCTTTTTTTGTTGTTCACTAAAGGCTTTATTAATATTTTGTCCTTTAGGAACTGATGCTCGGATACCTTTAACGAGTATCCATCTTAAGTCCATCACATTCTGGCGATGGACATCATTTTGATTATCCCAGTTAGGATTATTTAATGGCCATTTCTGGTCTCCCCTAGGTCCAATCTGATGCTCCCGGTCCCATACCCTCATTCCAGCCTGTCTGATCATTTCCCGTTCTTCCGTGGTGAATAGGATACTTAATATAGATTGTAATTCCATCCAAGTATACATACTTGGTCCGAGGAATTGATCTAGTCTCTCTGATACCCCTATAGGATCTTCTAGGAGTTTTCCCATTTCTTTTTTAAAGTTCCTCACTTCCCCAGTGTTCAAGGGAACATTTACAAATCCAATTAATCCAGCCTGTTGTCCTGCTAATGGCACTTCCCTCAGGGGGTAAAGGCGAGCCTTTGTGTCGTTATCTCCCTCCTCTCTGGTGATACCATCTCTCCTGGTATTCCTTTGGCTGGAGCGAGTTCTTAGAGCTATGGGAGTACCAGGAGGAGAAGTGGGTGCGTGGGGAGGTCTCCTGTATTTTCTGTATTATACGGAGGTGGGAGATTATCGAGGGGTTCCCATGTAACCTTTTTTTTATCCTCATCCTCTTTTTCTTTTAAAGTATATATCAAGGATGGCTTGGACTGTTTTGCCCACAGGGCAGCATACTCACATTCCTCTCTGTTAAATGGTTCTTTACAAGCCACATATGTGTTTAATGCCCGACAAATCCAACCCTCAAATGATCCGAACATGGGCCAGTATAGGTTATCTTTATGGATCATTTCTCTGGTCCATTCCACCATGCAATACTGAATCAATTTTTCTTTACTTTTTCCTCTGTATATCGCCCCTGTGTCCCAACATTTTAATATTACTCCCAAAGGGCTGCCTGGTGGTATTTCTGGCAACTTACTTGTCTTGTCTTTATTTCCCCAGTCTCCTTGTGGACCAAATGAACTTGAACCTCTTCGTGGGTCCTTGGGACTCAGAATCTTACTCTCTCTTTGTCCCATTTTTACCTCAAGGTACTGTCTTGAGGTGTTTGTACTCCCCGATGTGTTCCGCCCGAGCCCCTGCCTCTCCCTGCGTTAGGATGGACTGGAACCCGCCTCTACCTGGGCTGGGATGGGAAAAGCAGCTTTTCCCTTCTCCCTCCGTGACTGGTGTGTTGCAATCTGCTTTTCTTTTCCTCCCCCTCCCCCCCCTTCCTGGGTCCTGCCTTTTCCTGGGCTAGGATGAGAAGGACCCAGCCTCTACCTGGGCTAGGACAAGAAAAGCAGTCTCTCCCTTTGTGCTCACTCGCTTCGTCCGGTCCCCGGCCAGGTCCCTCGCGGGATGCTGGAAACGCGGATAGAAGGACTCCACTCTCGCTTCGCAGCAAAGGCCACGTCTCATTCAGGCAAGCACACAGTCATCCCCACCAAACCACACAGATACTCACAGTCCGATGCTCCTGTCTGGCTCTTCGTGCACGAGAATTCCAGGTGATTTTGCCGCGGTCTTCCGGGGAGATTTTCCTTGCTCAGTCTCTATGGTGCGGGACGTCGATGGGTCCCGAGAATCACTGACGAACCGGGGCCACAGCAGTGGGCGCCTCCCCGAAATCGCAGTGCCTCTCAGGGCTCCAAGGACGTCCCGGGTTTCGGCACCAAATTGTTATAAATGAGAGACAAAAGTCTCGATATTCAGCAAAATTTAGATTGCTTTATTTGATATAGAAAGAGCAAGCAGCGCGCTGGGGAACGTGAGGGGTCACCGCCCACTCCACGCTCCACCCAACCTTGGTTTGCAGCCTCTTCTTATACTGTGGGTTCTCGTTGTAATCAATAAATTTTGGGGTTTTGTTGTTATAAGCAGTGGTGGTTGAATAAACATCCTTACACAAATTCACAAAGCCTCTGGGTGATAATCAGTCACAGATAGCCATCTGGTCCTTGTAGATATCCACCAGAGAAGTTCTGGGAGTCTGGTTCTTGAGATAAGCAGTATTGATCAGACAAAGGCAGGAAGGGCTTTTTGGGAAGTCTGATTTTGCAAGGTGGTAGCTGATACAACTCATTTGGAAAACAAGACATATCATATTATATAATGTAACATAATACAACATAATATAACATAACAAGGTGATTTTAAACAGAATGATTTTATCATATAATTTCCATTATCTAGTGTCCGTGCTTCACTTCAGAGCTTAGTATACTGTTTTATACAAACCCCAGTGCTTTTGTGATTAACACGAATCTTTTATCAATTATCACACCACTCAAATCCAAAACAGTGGGAACATTCTGACAAGTCTCTGAGAAATCCTAACGTATTTAACACTAATGCTCCGAAGAAGATGAGATCTTAATCTGTAAACACATTCCTGGTAGTCAGAGGCCATCTCACTAGCAGAGGGGAGAAGCTTCCTGCAGATGCAAGAGCCTCCTTGGTTTCATGTGAATCTTTCCCGCTGCAAAGCATGGGGGGTTCCCCACTGGAACAGGGACAGCGTTCTGGGAACTGACTGTAGGCTGAACACAAGTGGCTCCAGGACACTTCCTGCTGGGACACTTGCCTCTGGGAACAGCTTCTTGGAGTCAGATGGGCTCCACTATTTACTTCCAGGCCTTTCCTGCCCATCAGCATCCTCAGGGATGAGGCTGTTTGTCTCATAGCCGTGGCTCTGAGGGAGCAGGGCTGCCTCCCTCTGCACTCTGGCAGCTCTCACCCAGGCTCTGGCAGGGGTGAAGGCTCTTGCAGAAATATCCCAAGGCTGGAGATCTTCCTCACCCTGCCGATGCCACAGAGTTCCCTGCACATGGGAACATCACCTTTTCTTCTGCAGGAACCTGTTCCAGCACAACACCAAGGGTCTTCTCCTGTGGCACTGCCACAGCATCCTTAAAGCTGTGGACTAGCAAGTGACAGCTCCTGGAAATTGCTGCTGTGTGTCTGGCTGCAGGAAACCCCTTCTAGAATGCCCTTGGTCTCCATTTTTTGCTTTCTAGAATTTCATGGCCAATCTGCATTGATTGCCAGCGAAAATCGCGAGGGTGCGGCGTGAGCAGCGGCCGAAAGCGCTGAGCGGGGCCATCAAACCCAGCCCAGCAACTCCCGGCGTTCGCCAGCCCAGAGGTGGCGCGGACAGCGCGGCCGAGGGTGGAGAACCAGCCCGGCTGTGCGGGAGGGCTCTCACGTGGGAATGTGGTTCTCTAAGAAGGCCATAACTAAATGCTTGCATGGAGATTTTGGCTTCTGGAGCAGTGGGGTAGGGCTGTGGTTGGTTCCTACCTCTCCATCCCAGGATGATGTAAGGGGTGAGGGATGCCATGTGTGCTGTGCACTGGCAGTGATCCTCAAGAAATCCTTCGAATCCTCTCCTTCGAGCTAGTCAAGCTCCTGGAAATGACAGGACAGAAAAAGAAAAAAAAAAGCTCAGCTTTGTGCCCTCCTGCCCTTGTGGGGTGAGGGACAGGAGGCAGAGGTCCAGCTTGGTCTCTCTCTGACCTTTCCTTTGAGACAACACTGTCTGCTCCCACCACAAAGGCACAGAGGGTGCTCTTTGCCCCCACCAGTGGGAAGTGGCTCTGCTGACCCCACTGAGAGTGCTGGAAGATGAGTCTGTGAACGAAACAGTTGAATATTGCCTAGAGGGGGGTAGCAGGCAGTAGATGTGCCACCATTCTCTTTCCAGGACCCCACGGGGAGTACTAGAACAGAGGTCTGTGAGGCTGAGAGGTTGAATATTGCCTGGGAGGGTGGCAAGCACTGGATGTGACTCGTCTCATGTGGGCACTGGCCTGGCCTTTCCTGTTTGTGCAGAACAAGCTCACTGTTCACCACGGGTGTTCTCTTTCCAGCACAGATTCTCTGAGTGTTGTTTGCACTGGGAAGGAGATTTCTAGGTTGTCTTTTGTTTCTTCATTAAAGGCGAATGATGGTGGGCAGAGCTCTGCAGAGAGTGAGATGAAGAAAGGAACAGGGTTGGTTGTCCCTAAGAACATGAGAGGAGAGGAACAGTCCCCTTGTCGTCCCCCCCCCGAGCCTCGCCAGAGTGAAATAACTAAGAAATTGTCCCCAAAGACCGGGTTTTGTGAAGCCTTGTGCTGCCTGCAGGAATGCGGGACCTGTCTTCGAGTATGTGTGTGGGGGAGGGTTGGGGAAGTAAGAAGAACTTCTAGTGACATATTTTAACTAATTGTAGGCATGAACTGTGCCACAATGTCCCACCCATACTCCCCTCTCCTGTCCCCATCCCCACCGTGTCATGATCCCACAGAGAGACCCACAGGGGGGTCGAGGCCAGGAGGGCTCTAGAAAAGTGCAGTGCACACGTGTGCCAGTGTGCAGAGCTCTGTGTGCACACACAGACACCGAAGTGCACACGTGTGTCAGTGTGCACAGCTGCACACACGGATATTTTCTAGCGTGTCCAGATGTAAGAGTGCCCGTCCTGCTTTGCACAGTGTCCATGTGTGCGGGTGTGCACAGCACTGTTCACATCTGTGCACTGCTGTGTACACGTGTGTGGAGTCTGTGCACAGCTCTGTGCTTGTAGGTGTGCACAGCTCCGCAAGGGTGAGCACGGCTCTGTGTGGGACATCCGTGTGTCAATGACACTGCACGTATTCGTGTGCACGAGCTCTCTAAGGACAACAGGTCTTGTGCTTGTGGGCAGGTGAGCATTAGTGGAGACTGTGCCTAGGTGGGTGTGTGTCTGTGTGTCTGTGTGTCTGTGTGTGTCTGTGTGTCTGTGTGTGCCCGTCTGTAAGAGCCAAAACGAGCTATGTGGGTCTCCAGACGGCTCTTTAAAATGCTGTTTTTTGTATCCAGATGATACCGCAATTCACAGGTCGTGGAGCCTTTTCAGCCACAGCTGTAGGTTCGTCTGAAGCTTCTCTAGTTCTGGTTACAGTGCATTCTATACTTTCCATTACAGAGCATCCTTTACTGTTACCTATAGCCTATCCTTACTACTAACATTACCATATTCATGTTACTATTGTCCAATCACCAAAGGTTAGTATGACACACTTTAAGCTCGAAGTACTTTTTCAGTTTTCTTGCACTGGAAAATTCTGAGATCTTTTCTCTACTTGCCACACCAGCTTTCTTGTTTGTCTGTGAAAATCTTTTTGCTTGTTAAGAACATCTTTTGTTTGAGATGGATTTATCCTTTGCTCTAAGTCACACAAGCTCCGTCCCCCTCGCTCGCTCTTTGTCTCCTGGTGGCGGCGGCCCCGGGGCCGGGCTCTCCCCGGCACTGCCCAATCAGCGCGCGAATTCGAGGAGTGACAGCGGAACCAGCCAATCGCCGCGAGGGGCGGGCTCTGCACGCGGCACGGACTCTGCTCCCTTTGCCCGAGCTCCGCCATTTCTCGGAAACCTCGCCTGAGGAGCGGGCAGGAGGCCAAGGAACCGCTGCTGCCCTGAACCGCCGGGAGCTCGGGGTGAGCGGGAGCTGAGGGCGCTGGGAGCTGGGGGTGAGTCCGGGATGGAGCCCAGACCCACCTGCAGCCTCGGCAGGAGCCGATGCCGGAGCAGCGCTGGCTCGTCCCGGTTGCTGTGGGTAGCACAGAGGTAGCTGCCCTTGTCTCTGGGGCTCTACGGGATAATTCACGTGGCGAGAGGTTTGTGTGCACAAAAGAGACAGAGGAGTCCTGTAAAAGTCACTTTATTCATGAACAAGGGGAGAGGCCATGCGGCATTTGCCATGCGGTCTCTAAAACGCAGCCGCCTTTTTATCCTCATTTTCCCGGCCGGATCTCCCTCTCCCTTTCCCCACTGCCTGAGGTACTTGGAGGGTTCAGACTTCGCGATCCGCCTACTTCATGCCCTCGTTAATATGCACCCCTCCTTTTGTATAACATCCGATATTCCCGGCTCTGTTAAGTGTTTCTCCTTCTCGAAGTTCAGGAATTGAGAAGGATCTTGGCTGAGCAGTTGTCCGTACCAATTAATTTTCTGAAACTGATGGTTTGTCTTGTTACTTCCTTTTGTACAAATTCCTGGCCCTGTCTCCAGGCACATTCATCTTACTCTGTTCAAACCCTCTTCTCATTTTCTCAATAATTATCTTTACTAACTTTATTACCATTGACTTAGTCTCTTTTCCTGGATCCTCTTTGATTTTGGGATTATTCTCAGTGACCTCATTCCCTGTCCTTTTGTAGCCGTTTCTGGATCAGGAGGCCTGGCTGCCACCTGCATCCCCTTGCTCACCTGCTGAATGAGCTGCACTCAGTGCATGGTAAAAAGATGAGAGTTGCTGCAGCACGTCAGAGGAGGAACAGCATTCGTTTAACCCATGGTCTGCCAGGGAACCACAGAAACGTGTCCCATTCTCATCCTTTCTACATTTGGATTGGAATATGAGCTGTTTTCTTCTTTCCTTTGTTATCTGTTTCACCACTTTTTGGTTATCATCTGTTTGCAAATAGCAGTTTCAATCATTTAATTTTCCACAAACTCCTCTCCTTCTTTTAATAGATAATCTGATTCTATCCCATGGTGACATGTCTCATTCTTCATTTCCTTGGATTGGTGGGCAGTAAAGTCAGGAGCTGGAGCTGTCTGTTTAGTTATTATTTCGAGGACAGTTTTTAACCTAATTATGCCACTCAAATTATGGATGGATTTTTTTTGTCTCCTGGTACGAAATCATTAGGGCTTCCAGGGGCTGGTCCGTGGTGTTGTAGGATTTGTTCTGGTGGCCGTTCATCTTTTTCCCATTTTTGGGTGCTCCCTCCAGCCAGGGCTGCATCAATTGACCACTTTTCTCTAAATAATCATCAAATACTTGGATTCCCAACTGATTTCTCTGAACAGTGACAGCACATGTTGGACTGGGGAGAGGGATTATTCCCCCCTCCCACATTTTTCATGAAGTTTTCACAACGTTTTCCTTTGCTGTTTCCCTTTGCAGCTTAACCAGTTTCTGTTGCAGTCAGATATCCTCACTATGGGCTCTGCCTTTAGTTGTGCAAATTCCATCTGTGCAAGCAGGCAGAGCTTGGGGTGAGGGGCAGAGGAAATCAGCGAAATTCCTCTCCCAGGGAACAAGACCCTGGTACATTGTGCACACTTTGCCCTAACTGTGTTAATTTGCATTTCTAAAGCTCCTATCCTGGCTGTGCCTGGGTCCAATGCTTCTATTCCAGAGCAGTCATTGGGTGATCCACAAGTGCACCCCCACAATCTGCATTATTTTTTGCCATTTTTTTTTTCCTTTTTAACAATATTTCTTAAATGTTTATGCATTGAAGCATCACCTTTAAAGCTTTTCTGGTATTGCAAAATCCACCCTAAACGTGAACATGGAAAAACCCATATGGAAATGTTGCCATCATTAAGAGCCATTCAAAAATAGACACAAAAATTTCCAATGCAATCAAGATTTTCCTACTTCTTCTCCAAGGAGTAAAAATTGCTTGTCACATCCTTGGCCCAAACCTAACTGACAACACAAAAGTAGGATTATTCTCCACTAGATGGAGAATTACCAGGGTAAAAAATTTCACACACCAATTCCAAGGGAGATAATGGAATATCTGCCCTGGATCTGGCACTTTTTCTGGCCAAAGCCAATGGCAAAAGCCATAGCCATGGCATCTTGGCTTCTATCACCAGCTTCCAAAGGTGTTTCTTTATTTCCTGTTTGTTCTTTCAACCTGACCTGAGCTCTGGGGGTGCAAGGGCTTGTGAAGGTCCCATTGTATTCCTAAAGCAGCCATGGATGCACGTGGGAGGAGCAGGTGGGATTGTGCAGGAGAAAGAGGAATAATAGGAGGAAGAGTAGGGACACAGGAGTAGGAAGAGAAGAAACAGGAAGGAGCACAAGGTTCCCCCCTCCCTGTATCTGCAGCCTCTCCCCAGGCCTCAGGAGCATTGTCCCCATCGCATGCAGCAGGTGACCGGAGAGGGGGATCCATGATTTTCACATGGGTTAATCTTGGTATTTCTGAGCTTTATTTGGCTAAATGTTGGTGCTTTGGTTTTTTGCAGCAGTTGAATCTTTCTATTTTGGAGAGGGTTTTGGCTAAATCTTGGTGTTTGTGGGGGTTTTGATCTGCGTCATGATGTTTGGAGGATTTTTGGTTTGAATCTTGGTGTTTTGGAGGTTCTTACAGACACAAGATGCCCAATGAGTTCCTGAGTTGCACTTGGACAAGGAGGAACACCCAGCCCAACACACTCTTCTCTTGTTTTTTCCCCAAACCAGGATTTTTCATTCCCAAGGCATTGGCAGATGGAGGAGGAAAAGCCCCGGAGATCCCTCTTGAGGAGGGGCTGCAAACCCAGCCCAGGGAGCTGCGAGGAGGAAAGACCCTCCCTGAGCCGGGAAGGCGGCCGGAGATCCAGGCAGAGCTCAGAGCTGGTGGAGAAGCCTCCTGGAGGGGAGAAGCCCCACGAGTGCTCGGAATGTGGGAAGGGTTTCAGGTACAGCTCCCAGCTGATCCAGCATCAGAGGATCCACACTGGCGAAAAGCCCTATGAGTGTGGGGAATGTGGGAAGGGATTCATCAACAGCTCCAGCCTGATCCGGCACCAGAGAGTCCACACTGGGGAAAAGCCCTATGAGTGTGGGGATTGTGGGAAGAGCTTCAGGAACAGCTCCAACCTGCGCCAGCACCAGATGATCCACACTGGGGAAAAGCCTTACGAGTGTGGGGAATGTGGGAAGGGATTCAGAGACAGCTTCTGCCTGATCCGGCACCAGATGATCCACACAGAGGAAGGGCCCTACGAGTGTGGGGAATGTGGGAAGAGCTTCACCGACAGCTCCAGCCTGATCCGGCACCAGGTGATCCACACTGGGGAAAAGCCCTACCAGTGTGGGCAATGTGGGAAGAGTTTCAACTACAGCTCCAGCCTGATCCGGCACCAGGTGATCCACACAGGGGAAGGGCCCTACAGCTGCTTGGAATGTGGGAAGAGCTTTGGGTGGAGCTCCGGCCTGATAAACCACCGGCGCACCCACACTGGGGAGAGGCCCTACGAGTGTCCCCAGTGTGGGAAGAGGTTTCAGAGAAGCTCCACTCTCGTCAGACATGAGCGGATTCACACAGATGAGAGGCCCTTCCGCTGCCCCGACTGCGGAAAGAGATTCAACCGCAACTCCACCCTCACTCTCCACCGGCGCATCCACACTGGGGAGAGGCCCTACAAGTGTCCCAAGTGTGGGAAGAGGTTTCAGACCACCTTTAATCTCCTCGTACATGAGCGGATTCACACAGAGGAGAGGCCATTCTCCTGCCCTGACTGCGGGAAGGGATTCAAGCAGAACTCCACCCTCACTGTCCACCGGCGCATCCACACTGGGGAGAGGCCCTACGAGTGTCCTGAGTGTGGGAAGAGCTTCTCCAGGAGCTCAACCTTGACCCAACACCAACGGAGTCACCACTAAGGGAAGCCCTGTGAGTGCCCCGAGTGTGGGAAGAGCTTCGTGCTCTGCTCCAGCTCCATCCCCCATGGGAGGATCGGTGTTGGATGATCCCCAGTGACCCCCGTTGGGCAGAGCTCTGGTGATCCCTGTTGGATAGGGGAAAGGGGTTGGAGAGATTTCTTTCCCTTCTCCTTGTGCTGCTGTGATTTGGTTATAATAAATTCCCTCGCTGTGCCCAGGCTGGCTCTGTTGTTCCCGTGCCGGTGCTCGGGGCGGGATCTCTCCTGTTCCTTCTCTCAACTCCCGGGGCTGTCCTCAGCCAATCAGAGAATGCGATGAAGAAGATTCAGCCAATGAGAGAGAGCAGCTGTGATGACTCACCGGTTGCCGGGCAGACTCACAGCACCCAGTGTTCCCCACCTGGGCAGGTGTAAGGGTCGGTCCGAAATTCCCCTCGATTTTGCCTCCCGACCGTCGCAAGGAGACCTCGAGGACCCCACCCAGGCTGACTCTGGACAATGGTTTACTGGCCGGGCCAGGTGGATGCTCGTGACTGTGTGCTGGTGTATTGTGTTCACTGGACTGTGCTGTTGTGGCACCAACCAGAGACTGTGTTGTACCAACTGAGGACTGCTTGTCCGTACTTGTCTCCTGCAGCACCACACAATGGTCCATAAAACTTCCCACCTCTTGGCCAGAGGCCACTCGCTTTGGAGAAGGACTATAAAAGAGCGACCCTCTGGGAAAGACCCTTTGAGATCTCTCCACTGATGAAGACCCCCTGGAGAAGACCCCTGAGATCTCCCCACGGACGAAGACTCGTCTGTCGGATGACCCGTGAGGACGCCCGTCTCATCTGTTGGTAGCTATTCTCCCATCCCTTCCTTTCCTTCCCCTTTCCCTATACTTTGTTTCCTATACCTCTCCCCTTTACCGTAACTGAATTGTTGGCATTTGATGAAATGCATTGCTGTTGTTGAATAAACTGATTTTCTGCTGTTGAATAAACTGATTTTGTCCCCTGCATTTTGCCTGTTTGCACCTTTGAGATCAAAAGAACCATCACGACCCCCACTCTGCGTTAATAGCGGATGGTGACAGCAGGGTCTGCAGCGGCTGCTGGGACAGGAGCTTTGTGGGCAGAGAAAAGGGGGTAACACTGAGCCAGGGTTCCCCAGGGGGAGCACACAGGCTCTGGAGGAGGGGGCCCACGACTCGTTAGGACCCCCTCTCACCTTCTTGCACAGGTAGAAGCCGAACTCCAGTGCCAGGAAGATGAAGCCCAGCACGGAGCCCCCAATCCCCATCAGCACCTTGGTGTCGATGGTGTCTGGCAACATCTCTGGGGGTTCACAAGGGTCAGAACCCCCCCAGACCTGTCACAGATACCCGAAACCCCTCTAAGCACCCTCCCAATTGCCTCCAGCCCACGTAGGACCCCTTAAAATCTCCCAGTCTCTTTCCAGCACGACCAACCTCATTCCAACCCCTGCTTTTCCATTCCTGATCTTCCATCCCCTCCAGGCTCACTCAAATCCCTCCCAGTTACACCCAGCATCCCCAGACTCCCTCCCAGTGCCCACCAGGACCCCCGGAACCCCATCCCACCCTCCCCAACATCCTTCAGACTCCTCAGCCATTCTAGAACCCCCAGCCTTACTCCCAGTTTAAACCAGGCTATCTTAAACTCTCTCCCAGTTACTCCCAGCACACCTCAATTCCCCTACCAGTCCCCCCAATACCTCCCTCACTCCCCCCCCGCTGTGGGGTCCGGGCCGTGCCCCAGTGCTGGCTCAGGGGGTGCTCCAGGCTGACGTGCTCCACCTGGAGCTGGAGCTGACCCCGTGCCGGGGGGGGTTTCCAGCAGCACCAGGAGCTGGTAGAAATCCAGTCTCTGTTGGGGACCAGGTCGGTGGCCACCACGTGTCCCGAGAGCTCCTGCTGGTCCTGGAACCAGCTCAGCTGGATGTCGGCAGGGTAGAAACCCATCAGGGAGCAGAGCAGGCATCCGGGGCCAGCGACCCCATCCCCAACAAAGCTCCCACTCCAGCTCTGTCCCTGCCTGGGACTTGCCCACAGCTCCCCAAGGCCCTTGTCCCCATACAGGGTCTCTGCAATGCCCTGGCCTTTGCCCAAGCCAGCACTGGCCCTGAGCAGGATGTGCCCATCCCAAGGAATATGGGGAAGTTGGCACTTCTCCTAGAGCAGCCATTGGGATCTAATTGGACAAACAGAGGTGCCCAGTCAAGGGAGGGATGTTGGTCCTGTCAGAATCTCTGATAAGCCCTGTTTACCCAGGGCCTGAAGCACCAGGAAGACATTCAGACATCTTGGGCATCCAAGAAGTGAAAATCCCCTGAGAAGTGGTTCCTGAGAGCTGTCCATGGCTGTGATTCCCCCGCTGCCTGTTTTTTCCCAGAGCTTTCCCCGTGGGACAGCCCAGAGCTGTGGAAATAATGGGTGGTGTGGATGTGGGAAGTGCCACACCTGAACAATTCCTCAAGCTTCAGCCTTGTCTTGAGGTGATCATTTCCCAGTTCTCTCCAGTGTCTCCAGTGCCTGGAGATCCAAATCACCTGGCTATTTCCCAGGTTCATGACACCTCTGTCCTATCATATCCCAATTTTCCAATATTCCAGAGTCTCGTTGTCCCAAGAAGAGGGGGTCAGTCCATCTCCTGTTTCCCCGTGGGGCAGGAGGATGAACAGTGGCAATTCTGCTCAGACCCACTGGGTGAGTGGCTGGGGTCAGCTCTGGGGTGTCTGGAAGGAAAAACCCTTGGAGAGGAGGGGTACCGGGAGATGGGGGTTGTGGGGCTGGGGGCTGTTGGAGGATGGATTGTGTTGGAGTGGGGGTGTCCCCACAGGATCCCCAGCTGCCTTTGGATCCCTGCCTGCCCCCCTCGGCCCCCCGGGTGCCCGGTCCCCTCCAGGGGCAGCTGCCCCGTGCAGGAAGCTGCAGGGATGCGGGGAGCGGGGCTGGATCCGTGCCACAGCCGGGATGGACTCTGTGCCAGGGCTGGGCTTGTGGCCAGGGCTGGGGGCTGTGCCAAGCCGGGCTTTGGCCTGGGGGCTGTCAGGGAGGGCGCAGGGAGGAGTCCCGGCAGGGATAAAGGTGCTCCTGCCCTGCTGCAGCCTCAGCCAGCGCTGCCCAGTGCGAGAGGAAGATGAAGGTGGCTGTGCTCAGCGTGGCCCTGCTCTTCTCCATCCTGCTGTGCCCCCCGGCACAGGCCAAGGTGAGGCACCAGACAAACGCTGTCCCCACACCCTGCCCTTTGTCCCCTCCCGTCCCACCCTTTGGATTCCTTGAGGAATTCCGTCCCTGCTCCCTCCTCTGTGTCTTCTCCAGGGTCCTCAAACGCCTCCCATTGACCATTCCCGAAGCCTTTTCTTCCATGTCCCCCCCCCCGCAATAATTTCCTTTTCTCCCTGGCTACTGCAGCAGGGTCCCCTTCAACAATGCCCTGACTCATGCCCCCTTCCCAAATCCTCACTCGGTCCTGTCGCTTTTGTCCCCACCCATCCTCGTTCTTCTGTCCCCACCCAGCCCCTCCCTTGCATTCCCATGTCCCTACCCTGCAATTCCTTTCTCCTCCCCTGTACCTCACACCGAGCCCCTTCCCCAGACCCAGCCCAGTCCCTTGGGCCCTCCATTGACCCCAGTTCAGTGTCTTTGGGTCTCCCCCCACCTCAAACAGATCTCCTTGGAGGCCCTGAATTCCCACCCCATCACCTCCACCCTGCTCCCTGTCCCCCCACAGCCCCACTGGATCTAATCCAGGTTAAAGTTTTGTTCTTGTTTCCCAGGCGCTCCTGGAAGGAACCCAAGATGATCTGCGGGAGGTGAGTGGGGTGCTGGGATTGGAGGGCATTCCCTCTGGGAATTTGGGGACAGTTGTGTCCCCCCATCCTTTGCTGGCACCGGGGTCATCCCAGTTCCCAGCGAGGTCTCCTGGTCTCTCTGCAGATTGATGTAGACGATGTCGTGATCCTGGAGACGCCCCTGGTGGGTACCACGAGTTCTGGCAGTGTCAGACCCTCCCCTTGCATGGCCACCACACCCCAGACCATCCCAGTTTGTCCCAGCACAGCCCAGTGAACCCCAACTGACACCCCAGACAACTCCCCTGCCCCACAGATCCTCCCCAGAGCGCCCCTTTCCCAGGCCCCCATTGCATTCCCATCCCTGTTCCCCCAGCACCCCCCTGGGTGACCCAGGACGCAGCCCCTGCCCCAGCTGTGCCTCTTGGTAGGACCCCAGGGCTTCTGGGCAGGAGCACAGCAACTCCTGCCCCCCATTTCGCCCCACAGGCCCCTTCCCCAATGACCCCTGTTCTTTCCCCACCTCCCAGTGCAGCCCAGTGTCCCCAGTGTGTCTCTAATGCTGTGTTTGTCCCCAGCCCCCTCTTGTTGAGAAGCTGGAGGCTGTTCTGCGGCAGAAGCGCCTGGCTGCCTCTCTGGGTGTCTAGGTGAGCCGTGCCTGCAGGGAGAGGGGTGGGGACAGGGCCCCTCTCATTTCCCAGTGGGCACCAGAGGTCACCTTCTGGGTTTTGATTTTTAGGATTGCAAGCTGTGGGGACACCGGTGTCCTGATCCCCTCTGGTGGCATGAGGAGATGATCATCCCTGGAGGAACCTCCTGAACCCTTTGAGCCCTGGGCCATTTCCCCTGAATAATCAATAAACCCTTTGAGCAAAGCTTTGCTCTGTGTCCGTGTGTATTTTACAGACAAAAACCGCCCAAATCTCCAAGAGGTTTCCCCCAGAGGTGTTGTCTTGTCCCTGTGTCCATCTGCACATCCTGTCACTCTGTCACTGTCACCTCCCCACATCTCTGACCCTGCTGGCACCTCCCAGATTGGCACTGAACTCCTCCCTCCCACTCCCCACCACCAGGAATGACCATGGGAGGGAGCTCAGACCAGGAGCACCCAGGCCAGGCATGGATAAGGAGCACCTGGCAGAGGCAGGGAGAATCCCCCATTCCAGGGGGTTGTGGGGTGCAAGGGGGGCACCTGTGTCCCCTCCCAGCCCCAGGGCTACAAACCAGGGAGGAGATGCCTCTGCTGCCTCAGCTCAATCACTTCCCTCTGGCCAAGTCTCCAGCTGCAGCACAACCTCTAGAGGAGACTTTCCACAAGGAAGACACAAGGAAGGAATTGTTTCTTCCCTCTCCCTCATCCCTCCCCCTCCTGCTGATTTTCTTGTCATCTCTTATCAAACCCAACAGAAAAGCGTCTGCAATGAGGTGTTTCTGAGGGTGAGTTCCTAAATCAGGCCAAAGGAAGGATTTCAGCCAGGGCAAAAGTGAGAAACGTGGGATTTGGTCAGGTAGTTTAGAACATGAGAATTTCTAAACACTGGAAATCCAGTGGCTACTAAAGCAGAGTTTGCAGTAGGAATGGTCCATTATCCATTATCCTCCCTCTTCCCACTGCTCATTTGTCACATCCCAACTCCCGAGGAGCAGATTATGGAAAGCAGACCTGCAGGGAGTGGTGGAGGCTTAAACCCAGAGAGAGGAAGAAAAAGTGAAAGCAGGAAAGAAAATAATTCCAGTTGTTTTCTTGATCATAACTGTTGGAACCCTGGACACTGAGAGTTTTAGACTTTCTGTGCTGACAGACACTGACCCACAAGAAAATACAGTTTTTGACCTGAGGCTGTGGAGAAGGCTTCCAAAATTGAATGATAAAACTGGGATCACTGGTGTGAAGTTTAAATAAAAGTGTGTAATATCACATGGTGGAAATTTTGGAATTTAGGGTTTTAGAATATAGTAATATGTAGAAGGCAAGAGGGAGGTTTCTTTCTTTTTCACCTTCTTCTTTATGGGTCGAGGTGGGATCTTGTTTAATTGGATAGGCAATTCCTCGTTGCAGGTCACAGGTGATTGGTTATTGGTTTAAAAGTAAAAATAATTTTGGTGTTCATTCTTAATTGGACAGTTAGGCCTTAAAAGGCCTTGTAAAGACAGAGATACATCACCATTTTTAGCCTGTTAGCTAGAAGTGCTGTAGAACTCACTGTAATATAGATAAGAATTAATAAACATCTGAGTCCGAACGCAACATACTGTCTCTTGAGCTTTTAATTCTAACTCTGGCAGAGGAAGAAAAAGAAGACAAAATGCAATATTAACAACCAGAAATAGCTCTGTACTCCATATGCAATATTCAGATGATGAGGCATATTGCTCGTTTTTAATGCCAAATGTCAGTACTTTGCAAATTGTTCCTGGATTAAAAAAAACCACAGGCCAATAACTGACCCAGTTTGGCTCCTGTATCAGAAATCATTAAACCAAGATGTGTTCCCCTGCAGCTGAGAAGGCCGTTGGATTCCTTTTGTTCTGCTTTTGTCCTGATTTCATGACTTCAGATGAACTGGAAGGGTCCTGGCACCACAGAATGTGGCTGCAGTGACAAGACTCAAACCCCCAAGTCACCATTAAATGCACTCGATCCACAGCTCCCATGGCCCAGCAGCAATTCCTGCCTCTGCCCCCTGCTCTGGGTCAGCCTGACGGGCTCGGCTCTGGTGTGCAGGGCTGGCTCCTTCAGGACACAGCGCTCGGAGCCGCTCTGTGTCCCGCAGCTTCGGCATCTCCGGCGCCGCTCCATTCCCGCTCCGCCGCCGTTCCCTTCGGCATCTCCAGCACTGCTCCCAGAACAGCTGCCAGGCCTGTTCCACTCTTTATCCACCCATTTGCCATTGATGCTCCATTGAATCACGGAATCACAGAATTGAGGTTGGAAAAGACCTTTGAGATCATCCAGTCCAACCAATGACCCAACACCACCTTGTCACCAGCCCATGGCACTGAGTGCCACATCCAGTCTTTCCTTAAACACTTCCAGGGATGGTGACTGTTGGATCCCAGAAACCTGGTACTTTTGAACTTTCTGTGCTTTCTGACACTGACCCCCAGGAGAACACTGCTTTTGATTTGAGGCCTTGGAGAAGGCTTCCAAATTTGAATAATAGAGCTGGAGTCACAGGTGTATTATTGGAATAAAATATGTGATTTCACATGGTGAAGGGTTTGGAATTTGGGGTTTTTAGAATATAGTAAAATTTATATGTCCTGGTTTAGGGCAAACTTGGGGGGAAAACCTTTGGAAGGAGCCCCCAGAAAGCAAACACCCACGACTCCTCCCCCCACCACCGGAAAAATTTCCTCAGAGAGATGTGGGAAAAAACCTGTTTATTTAACAAGCAAAACACTCCCCAGCACAAAAAAAGACATGATGATAAAAAACTCTTTCACCCCTCTGAATGGATGACAAACTCAGAGAGTCTCTCCTGCGAGTGGTCGCTCAGTTATCAGTCTCCGGCACTGGGGAATGACTGCTGCAGGTGACAGAATGCAGACTGCCGGTGTTCCTTGGTGTTTCCCAGGTCCCCGTCCAGAACAGGTTCAGATGGTATTCAGGAAAGGGAGAGAAAAAAAACAGTCCAGAGAAAAAATTGGACTGCCTAGCTGAGCTAACTAATAAGCAAAAGCAAGGGCAAAAGCAAAAAAAGTAGGAGCAAAAGTGAGCAAGCGAGCAAGCCTCTCCTAAACACAGACCATGGGGGAGATGAGCCGGCTGATAACAAGACAAAATAAACCTTCACTTTCAGATTCAGTCCTGAAAGCACAGGACATAATACCAAGCATAAATAGAACACATGACTGGAGATACAAACACCATAACATCACCCTAGGACAGTATGGAACAAGACGGAAGGCTTTAATTGTTGTCTCTTTCTGTCTTCTTCTTCTTTCTTCATGGTTTCAGGTAGTAGATTCTGGTTGGACAGTTATTGCTGCACAGTAGGTCACAGCAGTTTGGTTATTTAGTGAAAAGTATAAATAATATAGGTGTTAGTTCTTAATTGAACTTTTTAACTTTAAAATCCTTGTATCTAGCTTGATACGCCTCCATTGTGCTGGCTTTTAGCTGGTGGCTAGACTTGTTGCAGAACTCTCTGTACATTAAGATTCATTAAACAACCAAGCCCAAATTCAAGAAAATTCACCTCCTTTGTGTTTTTAATCCTGTCTCTGACTAAAAGCAAAAGAAAATGAAGACAAGGCACTAATTAGGTGGTGCAGTTACCCCATTTACAAGTGAATCCAACACTTCCCTGGGCAGCCCATTCCAATGCCCAATCACCCTGTGAATAAATTCTTTCTAATGTTCAGGATAAACCTTCCTTTGGTGCAGTTAAGGCTGTGTCCTCTTGTCCTGTCCCTGTTCCCTAAGAGAAGAGCTCGACCCCCACCAGGCTGCACCCTCCTGTCAGGGAGTTGTAGAGAGTGACGAGGTCTCCCCTGAGCCTCCTCTTCCCCAGGATAAACATTCCCAGCTCCCTCAGCTGCTCCTCACAGGACTTGTGTTCCACAGCTTCTCCCGTTGTTCCACAGCCACTGCTCCTGTTCCAGTGCAGCTGCAACCCCTCCAGTGGTGCTGCTCCCACTCCAGTGCTGCTCGTCTGTGACAATGAGGGGACAGGTGGAACTGTGGGGCCATTGTGATTCTGAGGGCACACATGACACTTTGGGGCCATTGTGACATTGAGGGGACATATGGAACCCTGAGGCCATTGTCTCACTGAGGGGACACATGGAACACTGGGGCCATTGTGCCACTGCAGAGCCTCCTGGAAGTGTGGGGCCATTGCAACACTGAGGGGACATGTGGAACTGTGCGGATATTGTGTCACTGTGGGGACACATGAAAGCCTGGGGCCATTGTGTCACTGAGGGAAAACGTGGAACCATGAATGCCATTGTGACACTGAGGGGTCACATGGAACCCTAAGGCCATTGTGAAATGAGGGGATACATGGAACCATTGGGCCATTGTGACACAGCAGGGTCTCTTGGTGCCTTGGGACCATGGTGACACTGATGGGACACATGGAACCATGGGGACACTGTGATTCTGAGGGGACTCATGGAACCCTGGGGCCATTGTGATGTTGAGGAGACACATGGAACTGTAGGGACATTGTGACATTGGGAGGACACAGAGAACTCTGGGGCCATTGTGACACAGAGGGGACAAATGGAACCGTGGGGTCACTGTGACACTGCAGCGCCTCCTGGAACCGTGGGGCCATTGTGACACTCAGGAGACACATGGAACCGTGGGACCATTGTGATATTGAGGGCACACATGGAACCCTGGCCCAAAGTGACACTGAGGGGACACATGAAAGCCTGGGGACATTGTGTCACTGAGGAGAAGCGTGGAACCCTGAGGTCATTGTGACATGAGGGGACACACGGAACCATTTGGCCATTGTGATACAGGAGGGGCTCTTGGAACTGTGGGACCATGGTGACACTGAGGGGACACATGGAACTGTGGAGCCATTGTGACATTGGTGGGCACATGAACGCCTGCGACCATTGTGTCACTGAGGGGAAACATGGAATCCTGAGGCCAGTGTCATACTGAGGAGACGAATGGAACCCTGAGGCCATTGTGACATGAGGGGACACATGGAACCATTGGGCCATTGTGACATGGCAGGGTCTCTTGGAACTTTGGGACCATGGTGATACCGAAGGGACACATGGAACCCTGGGCCATTGTGACACTAATGGGACATGTGGAACTTTGGGGATATTGTAACTTTGAGGGGACACATGGAACTGTGGGGCCATTGTGACACTGAGGGGACACATGGAACTGTGGGGACATTGTGACATTCAGGGTACACACGGAACCGTGAGACATTGTGACACCTCAGGGCCTCTTGGAACTGTGGGACCATTGTGCCACTGAGGGGACACATGGAACCCTGGGGCCATTGTGACACTCAGGAGACACATGGAACTGTGTGGACACTGTGACACTCCAGTGTCTTGTGGAATCCAGAGGCCCCTGTGATTCTGCGGGTCCTCATGGAACCAAGGATCCATTGTGATCCCACAAGGCCTTGTCATTCTCTGTGACTTCATGGAACTGAGGGGACGCTGTGACACTGTGGAGTCTCTTGAATCCAAGAATCCATTGTGACACTTTCAGGATTTGGGGAAATAAAGTGACTCTGACACTTTGGAGTCTTGTGGAATCCAGAGGCCCTTATAGTTCTGCGGGGCCTCATGGGACCAAGAATCCATTTTGATATTTTGGGGCTTCAGGGAAAGAAAGGGATTCTGTGACACTGTGGGGTCTCATGGAATCCAGAGGCCCCTATGGTTCTGCGGGGATTTTTGGAACCAAGGGGCCATTGTGATGCCTCAGGGCCTTATGGTGTCCAGAGATCATTATGACATTGTGGGGTCTCCTGGAATGAAGGATCCATTTTGACTTTACAGGGCCTCATGGAGCCAAGGGTGACAACATGAGACCTCACAACAGAAAGGGGAGACCCTCTGTACTGGTTTTGCACATTTGACATTTGGTGAGGAGGGAAGAAGCCACCCCCAGAAATGATTTTTTTTGACAGGAGCTGCTGAGAGCTTCCTCCATGTCTGACAAAATCTAATCAGTGATTAGTTTTGAGAACTGACAACCTGTTACACCACTGAAAAAGCTGTGCAGCCACAGCGGCCACACTGTCCTGGCTGGGCCCCTTAAAAATCCTGGCACAGCCCCTCAGAATTCTCCACTGGAAACAGCCCTGGGCACCACCTAGCAGGGATCATATGATTATCTGCAGGCCTTGGAACAAGATATTATCTCTTTCACTGTACAGATGAGACTTGCAGACCTTCAATTCTCTCTTGAGTGAGAGAACAGGACAGAGTGAAGACACGTAGAGGAACAACATGTGGACCCCAAGGTTAGAGAAGTAGAATTCAGGTCCCAGATGGGAGGGATTGAGGACATGCCTGACTCTTGGGCTGAAATCCTCTTGTAAGTCTATGGGAAAGATAAAGTTGATATGTCAGACTCTATTTCCCTGTAACTTGTTGAAAAGCACATGAAGGATGAAATGTTTCAATTGTGAGCAAAAGCATCCATGCTGAACAAGCAGATATTGAAGTAGCTTGAACAGAGAGAGATGAGAGTGATGAAGACCCTTTACCCCAGGGAAGAAGAAGAGAAACTCTGTTCCCAGAGATGAAGATGATCTCAGAGACAGATGAAGAGAACCTTTGCTTCTGAACAGCTCATCCTTAAAAGTGTACCCCATTAGCCAAAGATTGAGCCCTCAAAAACAATTATTGGGAAAGCTGTAGGTCGAGGGGAGGGACTTTTACACAGTGATGAGATTTCCATTCTCCTGGGCAGCTGATGCACTGTGACTTTGAAGCCACGAGAGAATTGTCTCTTGTGGAGAAGTCTCCATAGCACTACAAGAGAGACTCCTCTCCCTAAGTGAACTGGAAAAAGACTATTTTAGAGATGGTAAACTGGCTGAATTGTTCCTGCACATTGTCAGTGGGAAAGAAAAGAGGGTGTGGGGGGGAGGAGAAGTGTTGTGAAGGTTTTATTCTGATTCTTATATTTCTTTTAGTTCTGTTAGTACAGTCCTTTCTTTATACCCTTTAAGGTTTGAGCCGGCTTTGCCTTCCTCCTAATCCTATCTCACAGCAGGAAATGAGTAAATAATTCTAGTGGAAGATTTGGCCAGCACTAAACCTGTAGTAGCTAACAGCTGGCCTGGAGGCCTTACAGTTATAACTAATCCCAATTGTAATTTTATAATGTAAATAATTCTATAACTACCGTAATGATATAACTTGAGCAGTCTGGGCTGTTGGGGAGCAGGTCTAGGCCATCTGGGACACGGGCAGCCACTGGCCAGTTAGCCAGGTGACAACTAATTTAGCCAAGCAGAGCTAACCATGCAGACTTCAAAGGCTATATAGGGAGAACAGCCCTCAATAAAAGTTGGTTTTTGTTGCACGAACACGGAGTTTTTTGTCATCGCTTCTGTCTCAACTGCAATGAGTGGTGACCCCGATGTGATAGGCAATAGCCTGGCTGTGGGGATAGTGGTGGAGTTGGAACCCCAGTGGGGGAAGGTGACTGGGAAGAGCTGACAGCAGTCGAGAGCTGTGGAGGTCCAGACCTTGTAAATAGAAGAACCTGCTGGGGACCCTTGTAAATAGAAGATTCTTACAAAAGGAAGAAGCAGATGGAGATACAGGAATGTGATTTTCCAGAGAAGAAAGAGAAGGGGCTCAGAGCCATGGTCTGGACACAGCTGCAAGAGCTGCAGCAGAGACACCATGGGCAATGCCCACTGGTGAAGTGGCTGGTCAAAATTGGATGTTTCTGCCATTCCTTCCCAGTCAGGCTCACCTCAGCCTCCAGCAAAGCCAATTCCTGCAATCCTCCCGCCACCCCGGCAATGGAAACAGGATCTGTCCCCACATGTCCCAATGGCATTAGGGTACACTGTCAACCAGGATCAACTAACATTCTATATTTCTGTGTCTCTGATGTGCCAGGACATCGGATGCACACCTTCCAAATGATCTGTTTTTCCTGTGCCTCTCCCTGGCTAGAGGCAAGGCCCCTCTAGCCCTGGTTATTTTTTCTTTCCTGGGGATACATGCTGGAGGTTCCATCAAGGGGATCCGACAGATCATCCTCCCTTCTGTAATACCCAACACCTCAGTCATGGGAGGCTGAGGCTACCTTCACTTTATCAGAGCTCCCTTGGTTTGTGTTTCCCCCCCCCCCCCCCACTTGATGCATCCGAGCTGCCAGGACAGAAGTGGGTTTCCCATCCCACCTTCTCATGTCTTCCCCATGGCCACCCAGAAAGAACCACAGGCAGCTTGTGGGGTGTACCCTCTCTCCCTAGCTGGGGGACATTGGGCTATGACTTTGGGGCCTGTGACTCACACTGGTGCTGCACTGATCTTCCTCATCTCCTCCCTCATCTCCTCTTTAAACTCCTCTTTGTGTTCCTTAATCACAGCAGAGACACGAGCCTGCATCGGGCCATTGATCATACTCTCCTAATTTCTAAGTTTGTTGGTGACAGAACCCACTGTCTCTCGGTTATTATCAGCATTAATTATTGTAATGATGGTGGTCTAGTGAGATGGCCCCAGGTTTGCCAGATTCCACAAAATCTGCCCTGTGCACCTGACCTTGTCAGGGTCATTGTCATGCTGTCCATCCCTCCCAAAGAGCACCTCCAGCACTGCCACTTCTCTCAGCTCTTGGATCCCTTTCTCAAGGGTCCTCCAGCACATTCTATGGTGGTGCTCCTGCATTCTCTCTCTGTGGACAAACCTCTCTCTTACATTCATTAAAAGTCGCTCTCAGAGGGAAAGGGGCCCTGGCTCCCTTACAAATACCAGATTCAGACCTGAGTCCTGGGTCAAGGATCCCAAATTCCTTGCCTCACTACCATCCAGTCACACACCTGTACCCATAATGTCCCAGACCTGCAGTAACCAGGTTATAAAAGTCTCACGGCACTGTCACACAAGGTCTTTCCATAGATTATGGAGACTCTCATACGAGAGGGCCTCATTGATGATCTCAGCCTCTGACTCCCCTGCTGGTTGTGAGGGCCCTCCTTTCTTATCCTTATTAAGTAGGTGCCTTGTTTTCATCTTAGACTTCTTAGTTTCCACAGGGGTGACTGCTGCTGTCTGTGAGTGCCCTTGCAGTTCAGCTGGAACCTGGACAGATGTAATGTCTGTGGGTTCCACTGCTGCACCATCAGACCCTCCCTCTTGAAGGCAGGGGGAGTTTCTCACCAGCTGGGGCAAGGTACTCCTTCAGCATCTCACACATCTCACATATCTCCTTAACTAAAACACCCACCCAATCCAGGTGTTTCATTTCTGAAGTGGGCTGTGGGGCAGGGTCAGTCTCTGCAGCAGCATCCCAATTTCCTGGGGTAGGTTATCAGGGTTGTTATCCAACACAATCTCCCCTTATCTCTGAATGTTAAGCAGAACAGGTTTTACAGGCATATCAGCAACACCAGCCACTGTAGTATAGCATTAACATTTAGAGTAGATTTGAAGCCTTTGAAAACTGGTGGGGTGGACCTAAACGGTGAACTGGATGAAGGGAAGGGAGAAAATTTCCCCTGCTGTCACTTCCTCACAGTAAGTACCATTACTGAAGCAAACCCCAAAAACACACAGTTAGAGTGCAATAGCTCTGAATCCACGTTACCATCTTCCAGAGGAAGTTAAAAACCCATGAATTCCTCACCTTATCAACCCACAGAATGAACTGGATAATAGTCACAGTAGCCTTAGTGATAGGACCCATGTTCAAATAAGGGCCTGCAAATGGGAGAGATGTAGCAGTGACCACGTGCAGCCCAAGCCAGGGTAAGCTGGACAACATGGTGTCACCTAAAACACAAAATCAGGTCACTCAAGAACTGTTATTCCTTTTCCAGCCTTTCCACTCAATGTCCACAGGTGGTACCATGGGTGCCAAAATCACTCCTGGTTTGAATAAAAGACAGGTGTGTGCTAGGGAAAGCAGGGCCTTCCCTTGAAATGGAGAAAGCAAATCCCTCTCTCCGAATTAGTACAATTTTGAAATTGAGGGGCTCTCAGGCCAAGATATGAGGATAGGAATGACAATTCTTTACTGGTATATCTAAGAAGGCAAACAGAACAACAACTCTGGAATTAACAAGAAGCAGAACAGGAACCCAGTTCCAGTCCTTCTGGGCCTCAGGCACTTTTCCCCTGTGCTGCAGTCACCGTCACCGCTGGCAGTGAGCGCTGGCAGATTCCCGGTGGACGGGGCAGATGTGACGATCCCGGCACCTGCAGGGGCTGGGGGTGATGGCAGCTGTGTCCCAGATGGGAAGGGATGGAGGAGAGGCAGGATGCTGGGAAAACAGCAAGCTGAAGCAGGAGGGCGTCCAAGCAGGGCTGCGGGGTCCAAAACAGAGAGGCAGCTCCCGGCGTTGGGATGGTGGGGGGGTAGCAATGACCTTTCTGCTCCGAGAGCCAAAAGCGAGCGAGAGCCAGCAACTGCCCCCCACCCTCCTTTACCTGCTTCCAATCTCACCGTGTTCCCCCTTTCCCTCCCCCCACCCTCCGAGAGAAACTCCCAAAAAAACAGGGATGCCCTCCCTGGTGCTGGGACCCAACCATCAGTGCTTCTTAGCATGTCAATGGGAAAAAAATTCCACAGGCAGAGAGGAAAGGAAAAAAGAACCCCCAACAGACGCTTATCCAGTTCTTCACTGATTTGAGGTTTATCAGCTGTTGCAGACACTGGGATGATGGTACAATGTTTTAATGTTTGGTAATCACCTAATTTCACAAGTGTAATTAATTATATCTGTTATCGGAAATGTTTTGGTTTGTTGTAGCAGAATTATTCCCAATTACTGTAAGTTTTGCTTTTACTACATGTGTGGTTTTGTTTTGAACTTCCCTTCATGTTCACGGCAAGAGTCATGCATGCTGTTTTTAAAACAAGGAAGGGGGAATTAGCTCCTAAATTTATATATTTATAAAATTTTTTTTGCAATATTTGCACCAAAAAAAAGTAAAATATTTTTATGTAAGGCTCTTCAATTGAATGTACAATGACAAAGTCTAATTAATTAATTAACTTAAGGAGAAGGTATGCATGTGTTTTTATCATCAACAAGTTCAAATAGTCACCTGTTCATTCAGCCAAACATCAATTGCCTCCAAGAAAATGAAGCCCAGGGAGAAGAAAAAGAACCTAATCACCATGCAGCCTTCGTGGCCAGAACAAAACCAGAAGCAGGACTGCCAAGACATGGCTGTGTCTGGAAATTTACAGGCAAATTGCCAACAAAAGCCCTGTGTCATCATCATGGTATAGTGTTCCTACTAACCTTCTTCAGTTATTCCCTGTTCCAGGATCCAAGAGCACATTCAGTGATGTCAAAGATCAACATTTCCAGCTAATGGACTATTTGGACTTTAAAACAATGGTCATTTATTCCCATTTGCCTAGGAGACATTGGACATTATTCTTTTGTTTTCTCATGCTGTGAAACCCTGTGTCAATGACATGATAGAATTTGCTAAGTTTTGTTGATTGTAATCTGTCTTTTTATGTATCTTATCCCATTTCTAACAGATAACCAGTGATAATCTTAATGAGATAACACCCTCACAAGAGAGAGCTATTTTAACATCAGAACATATGAACCTTCTTTGAATTAATGAAAAAGGGTGAGATGTTGCAGTCAGGTAGACAAATTATAAAAGGCTTCATAAAATCAGGTCTTGCTCTCTGCTAAATTAATAGCTAGCCTGTCACTTCTTCTATGTGCAGCTAAGTTACTTGCTTGTTCCCAGGTGAAAACAATCTTAAGCATGAAAACAATTAACACAACAAGCTATTCTGGTAAGAGAACCATTTGCACCTGCAAGAAATAAGAAATCTGTCCTGCTGGGGACAAGGACGTTCATTCCCTTCCAGGAGCCCAATGCCCGGCTGGGGCTCCAGGGCAGGGGGTCCTTGAGCAGCTGCCCCAGAACCTCCGCCAGGGTCTCCCAGCGCAGCCGGAGCCGCTCGGCCTGGGGTCCCCAAAGGCCTCAGCGAGCCCCAAGTCCCTGCCAGGAACCCTCAACTCCCTCCAAGCCAGCATCCCCCACAGCCCCTGCAAGTTCCCCCCATGGCACCGGCCGTGGCCGTGTCCCCACATGTCACTGGCCATGTCCCACCATGTCCTCACCCATGGCTGTGTCCCCACCATGTTTCCATCCCTGTCACTGTCCCCCACATCTCCATCCATGCCTGTGTCCCCCCATGTCCCCACGAATGGCCACGTCCCCCTCCATGTCCATGTGTCCCCATGTCACTCTCCGTGTCTGTGTCCCACCATGTCACTGTCCCCCCATGTCCCCACCCATGTCTCAGTTCAGTGTCTTTATTTTCACCCCAGTGTTGGATGTTTTAAAGGGATGAAGAGAAATGAAAAGCAAATCCAGGCCAAAAGAAAACTATTTCCATGTCTCTGCGAGCTGAGGATTAACTTGCTTGGGAGGGAGGGAGGGAACAACATTTTTTGGAGGAGTTTCCCCCCAGCTGTCTCCAAAATCTTGGTCTTTGCCCCAGTCCATCACCATTTGGCTGCGGAGGACACCCTTGGGCAATAGGAAATCAAAATCCTGGAATCACTGAGGTTAAATGTAGTAGTTTTGGTTTATTAATTTGAATTTTTTTTTGTGAGGTAGGATTAGGAGGAAGACAAAAAGCAGGCTTTACTTTAAATGGTATAACGATAAATGTTATTACTAGAAACCATAAGAAAAATCCCTTAGAATAAAACTTGAGACTACTTTTTTCTTCCATATATTTTTTTAACACTAAACACGTACAAAAACAACTCAGTTAGTTTAACATCTTTAAAATAGTTTTTTACTAATTTACATGAAAGAGGAGACTTTTATTCAGTCTATGGAGATTTTTTTTCACAAGAAAACGGATTCTTCTTGTTTTGATGTGACAGTGATTAGCTTCCCAGGAGAATGGAAATCTGATTACTATCTAAAAAGCCTTTATTCAGACTAACAGTTTTTCTCATAACTTTTATTGAGGACTATATTAACTTATGAGGCACAGTTTAAGGATTATAACACTTTAAACAAAAGCTTATTTACTTTTGAGAAAAGAAATTTTTTCCTTTTTCTTTTTGTTGGCGGGAACACCAGGGATTTTCTTATTATTTAAACCTAGGAGACTACTGCAATTTTAACATTTGTTTGCTTTAATATTAATGCTTTTGTTCATATGTACAGGTAGAACAGTCATACTCACTTCAAAATATTAAAATATTTTTACATGTTTTAAAGGAAACAAGAGCTTTTTCTCCATAGTTTAAAAAGAGAGAAATGTTAGTGCATGACTTTTCTCGTTTCTTTATTTCAGATTTGACTTTTCTTTTTGTTTGATTTCGGTGCTTTTATATTGTTTCTATGTGTATCACTATTTTGGTGGGTTTGGGTTTTTTGGTTTTGTTTTTTTTTGTGTGTGTGTGTGTGTGTGGTTTTTTTGGTTTTTTGGTTTTTTGGGGGTTTTTTGTTGTGGTTGTTTTTGTTCGTTTGTTTTTCTTTGGTTTTTGTGTTTTTGGGGTTTTTTTGGATCATCCAACACCAATCCTCCCATGGGGGATGGAGCTGGAGCAGAGCACGAAGCTCTTCCCACACTCGGGGCACTCACAGGGCTTCCCTTAGTGGAGACTCCGTTGGTGTCGGGTCAAGGTTGAGCTCTGTGAGAAGCTCTTCCCACACTCAGGACACTCGTAGGGCCTCTCCCCAGTGTGGATGCGCCGGTGCCTGATGAGGTTGGAGTTGTGCTGGAATCCCTTCCCGCAGTCGGGGCAGCGGAAGGGCCTCTCCTCTGTGTGAATCCGCTCATGTAGGAGGAGATTGGAGCTGGTCTGAAACCTCTTCCCACACTTGGGACACTCGTAGGGCCTCTCCCCAGTGTGGATGCGCTGGTGCCTTCTCAGGGCAGAGCTCCACCCAAAGCTCTTCCCACATTCCAAGCAGGTGTAGGGCCGTTCCCCTGTGTGGATCACCTGGTGCCAGATCAGGCTGGTGCTGTAGTTGAAACTCTTCCCACATTCCCCACACTGGTAGGGCTTCTCCCCAGTGTGGATCCTCTGGTGTAGGATCAGCTGGGACCTGTAGTTGAAACCCTTCCCACATTCCAAGCACTCGTGGGGCTTCTCCCCTCCAGGAGGCTTCTCCACCAGCTCTGAGCTCTGCCTGGATCTCCGGCCGCCTTCCCGGCTCAGGGAGGGTCTTTCCTCCTCGCAGCTCCCTGGGCTGGGTTTGCAGCCCCTCCTCGAGAGAGATCTCCGGGGCTTTTCTGCCTCTTCCATTCCCGCACACCTGGGGAATGAAAATTCCTGGTTTAGGGGGAAATAACAAGAAAAGAGCTCCATAAATTGGATGTTCCTCCTCGCCCAAGTTCATCTCTGGAAGTCATTGAGCATCTTGTGTCTGTAAGAACCTCCCAAACACCAAGATTCCCACCCAGAATCCTCCAGACTTTAAGACACGGATCAAAAACTCCCCAAATATCAAGATTCAGCCAAAATCCCCTCCAGACTTGTGCTGGTTTGAAAGCAAAACCAGTGAAAGACTCCAAGGCAGAAATAGAATTTGATAGGAAAAAAGAGAAGAGAAATAAAATCCATGTAATAGTACAAAAGAAAACAACTGACAGAATCAGAATACAACCTGACTCCCCGCTAGTTTTGATGGTGGTAGCAGTCCAGATGAAGTGGACTTGTAGTAGTGATGCTGTAGAAAGGTCTGGTAGCTCTTGTCCTCTGGAAACCAGTGGGTAAGGGCTGCCTTGGTGTTCCAAATCTCAGATTTTATCTAGGTAGGAAAGGCTTGGCTCCTCCCCCTGGCTGGAGCATCTCCCAATGGGATGATGGAATTTTATCAGTCATGCAGTGGCACTCAATGGCCCATTAACAGAAGATATCTTCCTGGAGGAAGGATGGGTTGTGGAAAAGATAAAGAACACTGCCCCACCTGGTTTTAACAGATGGCCCATTAGCAGAGGATATCTCCCACACAGATAAGGATCACTGCTCCATCTGTTTTTTTCCATCACTCTTTGTTCTTTTGTTTCTTCCCAGGATCTCTGACTGGTTACTTCATGTTTGCTGCTGATATCTCTCCCTTTTGAAGATGAAAACAGAAAAAGTGTCTTTGACCTGCCTTGCTGGATATTGTGAAGAGGAACAGTCATCTACTGCAAGTGGAAGTGTCACAGGTGGAGCAGAGTTCTGTGAGTGCTGTATCAAACCAGACCTCGTCAGACTTGCCAGAACAACTGGTCCATGCTGCCCTTCACTGCTCTGCCTGTTCCCCACTGTTTCATGCCAGAGTAATTTAACTGCTGTTAATTGGGTGTGTGTTTCACTCGAGCCAGTGCAGCAGAACCAGCAGAAAGCAGCCCCAGAATGAATGGGGCTCTGCAGAGGAGCCCCAGACTATTCATCAGCCTGCCCGCAGAACTGGCTCCAACTCTGAACCCTTGTGACCACACTCTGAAGAAGACACACTTCTGATATTTCTGAGGCACTTATGACTGAGGCACTGCACGTGCTTGTGCAGGTAAGAATCCCAAAGTGCTTTCTGTCAGGAAAATTAATCCTCAAACACCAGAGTTTTATGTCCAAAAAGGAGACTTTATTGGAATAAAGGGAGAGGCCATGGGACATTCCCCTGGGATCTCTCAAATTTTTGGAGGACGCAGCCTCCTTTTTATCCTATTTTCCTGGCCTCATTTCCCTCTCTCTTTCCCCATTGGCTGAGGTACTTGGGAGGCACAGACTTCCCGGAACGCCTGATACCTGAAATTCCCCTCTAATGTAGAACCCTCCCTTTTAATTTTTAATTCTTACAGAATTCATAGTTTTCTCCCCCGTTGCTTCTTTCATCTTTCAATATCCAGTTTCATTTATCAGCAGCCCTACAGTTTGTTTGTAAAGGCAAATATCTTTTTCCATTCATCAATCAGTGGAATCCATCCCATTGTTTCTTTTATCTCTCAGTGCTAGCCTTATCTACAAGCAGATCCACAGCTCATTTGTAAAGACAAATTCAACATTCCTCTCAATGTGGTTCTCTAAGAAGGCCATAACTAAATGCTTGCATGGGGGTTTTGGCTTCTGGAGCAGTGGGGTAGGGCTGTTGTTGGTTCCTACCCCTCCATCCCATGATGATGTAAGGGGTGAGGGATGCCATGTGTGCTGTGCACTGGCAGTGATCCTCAAGAAATCCTTCTAATCCTCTCCGTCGAGCTAGTCAAGCTCCTGGAAATGACAGGACAGAAAAAAAAATTTAAAAGTGCTCAGTTTTGTGCCCTTCTTCCCTTGTGGGGTGAGGGACAGGAGGCAGAGGTCCAGCTTGGTCTCTCTCTGACCTTTTCTTTGAGTCAACACTGTCTGCTCCCACCACAAAGGCACAGAGGGTGCTCTTTGCCCCCACCAGTGGGAAGTGGCTCTGCTGACCCCACTAAGAGTGCTAGAAGATGAGTCTGTGAACTAAACAGTTGAATATTGCCTAGAGGGGGGTAGCAGGCAGTAGATGTGCCACCATTCTCTTTCCAGGACCCCACTGGGAGTACTTGAACTATCGACGATGAGAGAGAGAGAGACGGGGACACTGAATGGTGATCAAAACACAATTTTTACTGAGCACTACATGTGCTTATGTACCATTTACAGGAAGGCTGGTAATATTTTCCTGCAATCACATAGACAAACCTTACATAGACAAACTCTCACATAGACAAACTTTACATTTGGACTGAGTAAAATCTTATTTCCCATAACCCAGACTTGATCCAGTCCTCTTGCAGTCAGGTCTCTGTTTGCTCTTGCCAGGCATCCTCGTTGTCAGCCTGCATTTGCTGATTAAATCTGCAGTACTATCAGTCTCATTTGCATTACCCATATCCACATCTCCCCCGTTTCTTTTAACTAAAAATACACTCTTAAGCGATTTGTCGATTAAATTCTTAACACACTGTAAAATACAAGGAATAACTACTACAATGCATAATATGATGCCTAATACATACAAACCTATTTGAACTAAATTCCTGAGCCAGCCAGTGAGTCCCCAGTGCCCTAAGAGCCAGTTCAGCCAGTCGTACCCATGATCTACCCGAAGTTTATTCACACCTTCTTTGAGGGCTTGAATGCTGGCATAGATGGGCTGGGAGTGGTCAGAAAGGTTAAGGCAACACATCCCATCGAATTCCTCAGCCACAGGCGGCGGCGGAGCTCGGAGGCGGCCCCAGCGCAGGTGGGAGCCGCGCTCGGTTGTGCGGGGGCTCGGGGCTCGCTGCGGGCCGAGGGGGCGGCAGGGGGCTCTGGCGGGTTGGTTGTGCCGGTGCCGGCCCGTGTTGGCGCTGGGCTGAGGGCGCTGCGGGAGCGGCTGCCCGCGGTCTCCTTCCCGCTGGGGCCTCGGCAGGAGCCGGTGCCGGAGCAGCGCTGGCTCGTCCCGGTTGCTGTGGGTGGCACAGAGGTGTCTGCCCTGTGCCCGGGGCTGTGCGGGAAAATTCCCGTGGCCAGAGGTTTGTGTGCCCGCAGGAGACAGAGGAGTCCTGTAAAAGTGACTTTATTGATGAACAAAGAGAGAGGCCATGCGGCATTTGCCATGCGGTCTCTAAAACGCCGCCTCCTTTTTCATCCTCATTTTCCCGTCTGCATCTCCCTCTCCCTTTCTCCACTGGCTGAGATACTTGGAAGGTTCAGAATTCCCAATCCGCCTACTGCATGTCCCTCTTAATATGCACCCCTACTACGATATTAATCTTACTGCTTTCAATCCTTCCTTTTCTCATTTTCTCAAGAATTGCCTTTACAAACTTTTAATTTCCATTGACTCAATTTCTTTTCCTGTATCCTCTTTGGCGCAAGGTGTCGTGCATGGTAAAAAGCTGAGAGTTGCTGCAGCACGTCAGAGGAGGAGCAGCATTCGTTTAAGCCGTGGTCTGCCAGAAAACCACGAAAACGTCTCCCATTCCCATCCTTTCTCCGGAATACGAGATATTTTCATATTTCCTTTGTTCTCTGTTTCACCACTTTTCGGTTATCATCTGTTTGCAAAGCGCCGTTTGCGTCATTTAATTTTCCACAAATTCCTCCTTCTTCTGTAAGTAGATAATCTGATCCCATCCCATGGTGAAATGTCTCGTTCCTCATTTCAGTGGCTTGGTCAGTAGGAAGGTCAGAAGCTGGAGCTGTCTCCTTGGTTATTATTTCAGGGATACTTTTTAACCTAATTATGCCACTCAAATTATGGATGGATTTTCTGTGTCCTGATATGAATTCTTTAGGGATCCCAGGCGCTGGTCCATGGTGTTGTAGGATTTGTTCTGGTGGCCGTTCATCTTTTTCCCTTTTTTGGGTGCTCCCTCCTGCCACGGCTGCATCAATTGAACACTTTTATCTTATGAAATGATAAAATGTTTGGATTCCCAACTGATTTCTCTGGACTAGCAAAAACACCTCAGTGCTCTGGGGAGAGGGATGATTCCCCCCCACACACTTTTTTTTTTTTATGAAATTTGCTCAACATTCTCCGTTTGCTGTTTCCCTTTGCAGCTTAACCAATTTCTGTTGCAGTCAGATATCCTCACTATGGGCTCTGCCTTTAGTTGTGCAAATTCCATCTGTGCAAGCAGGCAGAGCTGGGGGTGAGGGGCAGATGGACTCAGGGAAATTCCTCCCCCTGGCAAGAAGGCCCTGGGGCATTGTCCACACTTTTCCAGAGCAATGGTAATTTTCATTTCTAAAACTCCTCTCCTGGCTGCCTGGAACTAGGATTTTCTTCCAGAGCAGCCTTTAGGTGATTCACACGTCCACCCTCACAATCTGCTTTATTTTCGTTTTTATTTTTTTTAACGATTTTTTATTAACAGTTTATGCGTTAAAGCCTCACCATTAATACTCTTCTAGGTTTGCAAAATGCAACTTAAAGGTGAGCTTCTAAAGATCCATTCTGAAATTCTCCCATCATTAAGAGCCACCACAAATATATAGAAAAATATTCCAATGCAATCAAGTCTTTTCTGCCTCTTCTCCTAGGAGTAAAAATTGCTTGTCACACCCCTGGCCCAAACCTGACAATCTAAAAGTAGGATTAATGTGAAAATTTTTTCTCCTGGTGTAATCTTGTCACTGAAACTGCAGGGACAATAAAAAACTCTCCAGCAATATCTTCAGTGTTAGAGAGTTAAGGCATTACTTGATTCTGGTCAGGATGTGCAACAGAAATAATTTCATCCACACATAGCCCGGGTGTGCAGAGAAAATCATTCCATGACATGTGAATTTTGCTAGATTTTTCCTGAAATTTTACAGTCTGAACCCATTGAAATCCATTGGTTTAGTGTTTATTGCTTCCAGGTTGTGTAGTTTTTAGTGTTTGGTTTCCTATTGGACCTGGATTTCTCCTCCTGTGATGTTAATGTGGTCCCACTCCTGGATTTCCTTCTCAGTCTTTTCCAGACCAGGTGTCTCCATCTATGCCGGGGCAGTGTCTGGGGTGGGTGTTCCTTGATGTTTGCTGATGTTTCGTTGATGTTTTGTTGAATGTCGTTCTCTTTGTGGGAATCTTTTGGGCTCTTCCCAGTCTGTTGAGATGTTAAACTCATCTCTGTTGAGGGGTGCAACATCTCTTAAAAAAAAACCTTTTAAAATTTCTTTCCTGAGAGAAAGGCAAACCCAGCCTGACTAGTAAAATGGAATGTGAAAAAAATTTAAAGCTTGTATATTTTCCAGCAGTGGAATCGCAGGCAGCCCAGTGTGTGAGTGTAATTGAGAGGCAGAGTCCTGGGTGGATGCTGTGAACAGCAAAGTGCCAAGGCAGGCTCTGTGCCAGCCCAGCTTCCTGTGGCAGAGATTTCACAAGAGACAGGATTCTGGCCACAGACTGCTTGAAATATACATCCCTTATCTCCAGCCCGCACTAGGTGGAGAATTCCCAGGGTAAGGAATTGCAAAGATCAATTCCAAGGGAGATAATTGAATATCTGCCCTGGCTCTGGCCAAAGGTTATAATGGCCGGATGCTTGGCCTTCAGCCAAGGGCACACACTGACTCAGAAAACACTTCCTAAATGCAGCAACATGTTGCATATTCATAGACCTTCATGCATTATTCACAATCATTCCCCTCCAACCTGTAAATCATTTTTTCCTTCCCTGGGGTTTTGGTGTCCCATAATCCAGGAATGTGAAGAATTTCCTGATTACCTTTTTACCATTTTCCAAGTTTGTTACATGAACAAAAGATTTTTATATTATACTCCAAGAAAAATATATTTATCACAAAAGTATTTATAAGTTTTGTTAATTGCAGAACTAAAAGAAACTATATTAATACAGCAATGTTTTCCAGCATATAGGATTCATTTCAATATTTGCAAAAACTCAATAATATAATGTACACTTATAACACACATAGAATTTAAATTTCTTTTTCTCAGTCTGGAGGAGACATAGCTGGTGGTCCAATCATTGTGTTATTTTTCATTTTCTCCGGTTTTTTTTCTTTTCTCCTGTCCATAGCACAACGCTGAGGATATTTGGGTTTAAAAAGTCATACAATGTTGTGGCTAGAGCAGAGCATCTTCAATCCAGGTCCTGCAATTTCCTGTTAATCCTGAGAATTCTTGCAGCTGCTTTTTAGTTCTGCATTACTTCTGAGATTCCCCAGACACTCTCTGGGTCAATACTCCAGAAACCCTCAGTCAAAATATGTCCCAAATATTTAACCCTTTTCTCCAAAATTTCCTCTTTTATTTCAAATTCTCAAAGATGCTTTTTAGCCTGAACATTCAGCCATTTCACAGAGGCTTCTTCTACGACTTCTCGTCCTCCTGATTGCAGCAAGTCATCCACATCCTGCATTAACCCAATCCCTGGGGGTGGGGTAAATTCTTGTGATATTTTCTGCAAGGCTTGCCCCAATAAGGCTGGTGCTTCCCTGCATCCCTGCAGAAGGACCGTCCATGTCTTTCCCATTTTCCCTTCTACCTTTTGTTCCCCCTCAAAGGCAAAATCCAGTTTACCCTCCTGTGTGAGTGGGCATCCCCAGAAAGCATCTTTGCCATCAAGGACTGAATGGTGTCAGTGTGAGGAGGGCACCTGGTTGAAGATGGTGTAAGGATGTGAGAGCCCCTGGGTGCTGGGGCCCCCTTGGGCCCTGGGGTTCATCCCTCAGGGGCTGTAGAAACTCTGCCATGGCCTTTGCCTTCCCCTTGGCCTTTTCCTCATCCCTTCTTGCATTCCCCTGCTGTGCCTTTGTGACCAAGTGCTCCAGGGGCTTCTTCTGCCCCTCCTGCAGCCCCCTCAGTGCCTGGGGGTGCTCATCCTCTGACAGCTGCTGAGCTTTCTGCTAAATCATTCCTTTCTGCAGTGACCCAAGGAAAATGCTTAAAAGCTGATCTCGATCCTTGCACGTCCAATTCCCATTTCCCAGCTGTTCCTTCGTGCTGCTCCTTGTGCTGTGGCTGCCGTGGCCAGCCCGTATCCCAGAGCCGGTGCCTGTCCTGCCGCAGTGTCCAAACGCGGCCCCCCCGGCGGGCAGGGCCGGCAGCTCCACGGGGCCGGGCAGCGGCCGGGGCGTCCCGCAGCCTCCTGGGGGCCGGGGGCCACTGCCGGGCCTGCAATTGCCGGGGGGTGCTGGGCTCAGGCAGCGCCCGGCGCTGAGCCCCGGCTGCCCCACAGCCCCGGCCCGGCCCCGCAGCTCCCCACAGGCCCCCAGCCCGTGCTCCCGGTGCCGCCCCTCTGCGCCCGCTCCTGCCGGGGCCCAGCACAGAGAAACCCCCTGCAATCCTGACCTCCTTGTGTGCCTGTCCTGGCAACCGGGGATACAAAGGATCTGCATCAGCTGGCAACTTTTGAGGAAGAGAGCCTGCTGAAAAACATCCCCATCCTCAGAATTTTTCTCTTCCTCCTCTTTTCTATCATCTGTTTTCTTCCCACATAGATTCCTGCTTCTGCTGCTTCTTTCCTGAACCATATTCCTACACACTCCCCTTCACCCAAGCCCTTCTCATCACACAAACAGCATCCATCCTCTATTGTCTAAATCCATTGCGACTTCCCTTATTGCCCCCATGGGTGTCCATGTCCGTGATTAGCTCTGTGAGAATGTGCAAACTCCCTCAACATGCTCCCAAGGGACCCTTCAGAGATATTTTGGGATCATCATCCCTTTGGCCAGGAGCCCTTCCTGGCTTTCCCTTTCTACCCTCCACGGGTGCCCTGCCATGTTTAGTCCCCGAAGATCCCACTGTAGTCACTGCTGAGATTTTCAGTGCTCTCTGGCTGCCGACTCTTCCCAGCCCCCCTGATCTGTCACTCGTCTGTCTCCTGGCCTCAGCGCCCCCCGGCAGGGGAATTTGGGGAGGTGGGAGGGGGGGAGCGCCAAGGCCGTGCCCCCCCGCGCTGTGGTGGCGGCAGCGGCTGCAGTGGGGAGCGAGTGCGGGCGGGAGCGGCCGAGAGCCCAGCGCTGCCCCAGCCCGAGCTGCCCCAGCTCCATCGCTGCCCCTGCGCTGGGATGCTGTGGGTTTGGGGGGAAGAGGGAGCCGGCAGTGGGTGCTGGGCCTGGGGGCAGCAGCAGAAGGGAAGGAGAAGCAGGGTTGGAGAACAAAATGGTCAAAGGATGCATGTGGGAGGAGGAGGTGGGATTGTGCAGGAGAAGGAGGAATTGTAGGAGGAAGAGGAGTGTGAGGGGCAGTAGGGATACAGGATGAGGACGAGGAGTAGCAGAAACAGGAAACATCACAAGGTTCCACCCCTCCCTGTATCTGCAGGCCCTCCCAGCCCCAGGAGTGTTGCACCTCCTGACGTGCCACAGGTGATGAGGGAGAAGGATCCATGATTTGCACAGGGGTAAATCTTGGTGTTTCTGAGCTTTATTGGGTTAAATGTTGGGGCTGAGGTTTTTCTGTGGGTGCTGAATCTTCATATTTTTTTCCTCGATTACAATGTAAAATGTGCCCAAAAGTATGTATTCTATCACCATCTGTTGAAGCCAGCTGGGGTAGGGATCCTTATCTCCGAGGGAGATATCCTCTGTCAAAGGGCCATATGCTAGAAAACAGGTGGGGGAGTGTTCTTTATCTTTCCTTCCATCCATCCTTCCTGCAGGAAGATATCAGATATCTTCTGTTAATGGGCCATTGAGTTCAATACATAACTGATAAAATTACATCATCCCATTTTGAGATTGTGCACCCAGGGGGAGGAGCCAAACATTTCGTACCTAGATTCAAACTGAGATTTGGAACACCAAATCATCCCTTACCCACTGGTTTCCAGAGGACAAGAGCTACCAGACCTTTCTACAGCATCACTACTACAACAAGACCACGTCATCTGGACTGCTACCACCACCTTAACTAGAGGGGCGTAAGGTTGTATTCTGACTCTGTCAGTTGTTTTCTTTTGTATTGCATGTATTATATTTTTTTCTCTTGTTTTTTTCTATAAAATTCTATTTCTGACTTGGAGTCTCTCACAGGTTTTGCTTTCAAACCAGCCCAATTTTTGAGGGGATTTTGGCTGAATCTTGGTGTTCGGGAGGTTATTACAGACACAAGATGCTCAATGACTTCCACAGATGAACTTGGGCAAGGAGGAACTCCCAGTTTATGGAGCTCTCTTGTTTTTTCCCCAAACCAGGATTTTTCATTCCCACGGCGTGAGGAGATGGAGGAGGCAGAAAAGCCCCGGAGATCTCTCAGGAGGAGGGGCTGCAAACCCAGCCCAGGAAGCTGCGAGGAGGAAAGACCCTCCCTGAGCCGGGAAGGCGGCCGGAGATCCAGGCAGAGCTCAGAGCTGGTGAAGAAGCCTCCTGGAGGGGAGAAGCCCCACAAGTGCTTGGAATGTGGGAAGGGTTTCAGCTACCGCTCCAGCATGATCCGGCACCAGCAGATCCACACTGGAGAGAAGCCCTATGAGTGTAGGGAATGTGGGAAGAGATTCAGAGTCAGCTTCCATCTCATCCGGCACCAGCTGATCCACACTGGGGAAAAGCCCTATGAGTGCGGAGAATGTGGGAAGAGCTTCAGCAACAGCTCCAACCTGATCCGGCACAAGATGATCCATACTGGGAAAAAGCCCTACGAGTGTGGGGAATGTGGGAAGAGCTTCAGCTACAGCTCCAATCTGATCCGGCACCAGCTGATCCACACTGGACAAAAGCCCTACGAGTGTGGGAAATGTGGTAAGGGTTTCAGCAACAGTTCCTACCTGTTGCAGCATCAGTTGAGCCATACAGGGGACAGGCCCTACACATGCTTGGAATGTAGAAAGAGCTTTGCGTGGATGTCCAGCTTAAAAAAACACGAGCACATCCACACCGGGGAGAGGCCCTACGAGTGTCCCAAGTGTGGGAAGAGGTTTCAGACCAGCTCCAATCTCCTCATGCATGAGCGGATTCACACAGAGGAGAGGCCCTTCCGCTGCCCCGACTGCAGGAAGGGATTCAATCTCAACTCCACCCTCACTGTCCACCGGCGCATCCACACTGGGGAGAGGCCCTACGAGTGTCCTCAGTGTGGGAAGAGCTTCTCAAAGAGCTCAACCTTGAGCCGACACCAACGGAGGCACCACTAAGGGAAGTCCTGTGAGTGTCCCGAGTGTGGGAAGAGCTTCGTGCTCTGCTCCAGCTCCATCCCCCATGGGAGGATCGGTGTTGGATGATCCCCAGTGACCCCCGTTGGGCAGAGCCCTGGTGATCCGTGGTCCTGGTTATCCTCGTTGGGTCGGGGGAAGGGGTTGGAGAGATTTCTTTCCCTTCTTATTCTCCTGTGATTTGGTTGAGAATAAATTCCCTCGCTGTGCCCAGGCTCAGTCTGTTGTTCCCCTTCAGGTGCTCAGGGTGGGATCTCTCCTGTTCATTCTCTCAACTCCTGGGCCTTTCCTCAGCCAATCAAATAATGTAATTTAGATTCAGCCAATCAGAGAGAGCAGCTCTGTTGACACAGCAGTGTCCAGGCAGATCCACAGCACCCAGTGTTCCCCACCTGGACCCCACCCAGTCACTAACCCCCTGTGGCACTTACACAGGTCCTTCCCCAGTCCCTCCACACAATAAACGTGACTGGGTCGAACTGGTAAGCTTTATTGGGAACACTGGGACCAGCTGGGGAGGGGCAGAGTGGCAGCAGGGCTGGGGGTAACACATGATCCCCCTAAAATTAGTGTGGGGATAAAGCAGGGGTCCTGCCCAAGCCTGATACCATGGGGCAGGGCTGCAGCTGCTGCCAGCTAAGCAGCTCTGTGGGAACAGAAAAGGAGGTGACACCCGAGTGGGGGCCCCACGGGGAGCACACACACTCCAAGAGAAGTGGCACATGACCCCCTAGGACCCCTGGTCTTAGGCTGCAATACAGGATGGGACAAAAAGTATGTATTCTATCACCATCTGTTGAAATCAGCTGGGGCAGTGATCCTTATCTCTGTGGGAGATATCCTCTGCTAATGGGCCATCTGTTAAAATCAGGTGGAGCAGTCATCTTTATCTTTTCCACAGCCCATCCTGCCTTCAGGAAGATATTTTCTGTTAATGGGCTATTGAGTTATACTGTATGACTGATAAAATTACATCATCCCTTCCGTTCCCAATGAATGAATGATAAAATTCCATCATCACATTGGGAGATGCTCCAGCCAGGGGGAGGAGCCAAGCCTTTCCTAGCTAGACAAAAACTGAGATTTGAAACACCAAGGCAGTCTTTCTCCACTGGATTGCAGTGGAAAATTGGATCTTTCGACATCAATACTGGACCTTCAGAGGAGAACTGCACGTTTCTACAGGAACTGAACCATATCTGTCATCCAGGAGGACTGCAGCCACCATTCAATCAGACTGCTACCAGCACCCTGACTGACACGGTGTCAGGTGTATTCTGACTGTCAGTGGGTTATTTTTGGGTTTTTACTCTCTGATACTGTATTTCTATTTTAATTTTCCTAGTAAAGAACTGTTATGCCTATTCCCATACCTTTGCCAGAGAGCCTCTTAATTTCAAAATTATAATAATTTGGAGGGTGGGAGTTTAGATTCTCCATTTTAAAAAGAGGCTTCTGCCTTTCTTGGCAGACACCTTCTTTCAAACCAAGATAGATTTTGGTGCCCAACGTGGGGTCTGAGGGCACTGGGAGAAAGAAGGAATAACAGCTCCTGGGTAACCTGTTTTTTTGTGTGCTGGATATAGAAACCTCATTGGGTGGCACCATGTGGTCTAGCTTACTGTGGTTCAGGTGGCACGTGGTCGTGGCTGTATTCCTCCCATTTGCAGGCCCTATAACTAAAGCTACTGTGGCTGTTATCCAGTTTGCTTTATGGGTTAATAAGGTGAGAAATTAATGGATTTTTAACTTCTTTGGAAGGCGGGTACATGGATTCAGGACTATCGCACTCTAAATGTGTTATTGGGATTACTTTAACAATGGTACCTACTGTGAGGGAATGACACCAAGGAAGACTTTTCTCCCAACCCTCTACCCAGTTTTTTGGGTCTACCCCACCAGTTTCTGAAGGGATAAAATGTCCTCTAAATGCTAATGATATCATACAGTGGCTGGTGTTGCTGATATGCCTGTTCTATTTAGCAGTCAGAGATAAGGGAATATTGCCTTGGATAACAAACCTGATACCTACCCCAGGAAATAGAGATGCTGCTGCAGAGACTGACCCTGCCCCACAGCCCACTTCAGAAAGGAACCACCCAGACTGGGTGGGGGTTACAGTGAAGGAGATGTGTGAGATGCTGAAGGAGTACCTTTCCCCAGCTGGTGAGAAACTCCCCCTGCCTTAGAGGGAGAGTCTGATGGTGCAGCAGTGGAACCCACAGACATTACATCTGTCCAGATTCCAGCTGAACTGCAAGGGCACTCACAGACAGCAAGAGTCGCCCCTGTGGAAACAAAGAAGTCTAAGATGAAAACAAGGTACCTAGATAATAAGGATAAGAAAGGAGGGTCCTCACAACCAGCAGGGGAGCCAGAGGTTGAGATCATCACCAAGTCCCTGTCGTACAAAAATCTCCATACTCTGCAAAAAGACATTGAGTGATGAGGCCGTGAGGCTTTTACCACCTGGTTACTGCAGGTGTGAGACCTTATGGGTACAGGTGTGCAACTGGATGGTCCTGAGGCAAGGAATTTGAGACTCTTGACCCAGGACTCAGGTGTGGACCAGGTATTTGTAAGGGAGCCAGGCCTCCTTTCCCTCTGGGAGTGGCTTTTAATGAGTGTGAGAGAGAGGTTTGTCCACAGAGAGAGAATGCAGGAGCACCACCATAGAATGTGCTGGAAGACCCTTGAGGAAGGGATCCAACAGCTGAGAGAAGTGGCAGTGCTGGAGGTGCTCTTTGGGAGGGACAAACAGCATGACAATGACCCTGACAAGGTCAGGTGCACAGGGCAGATGTTGTGGAATCTGACAGACCTGGGGCCATCTCAATACACCACCTTCATTGCAACAATTAATGCTGATAATAACAGAGACAGTGGGTTCTGTTGCCAACAAGCAACAAGCTTAGAAATTTTGAGAGTATGATCAATGGCCCAGTGCAGGCTCATGTCTCTGCTGTAATTGTGAGCCTCCAAGAGGAGATGAGGGAGATGAGGGAGGAGGGGAGGAGGAACAGTTCCCAAGCAGCACCAGTGCGAGTCACAGACCCCAAAGTTAGAGTACACTCTGAGTATTTTATTGATAACTTACATCTTGCACTTCATGACAGTAAATTGTGTTAATCAGACTCTGTCATATCACGAGTTCCTGGAACACATTTTCAAGCCTTCCAGCTGTAGCCCAAGGGAAGCTGTTTCTGTCTTGCATCACAAAATGGCAGGTGTTTTGCCCTTTAAAAAGGACTTGTTACATGCATTAACATCCAAGGGGTTGCTTTCAAAGACAGACAAAAACCCCATGAACAAACAGAAACCAACCAAACAACATATTAAAAACAAGTACTTTATTTCTAGCTCTTGATTATAATATTTTCCAAGCTGGCCTCCTCTTCCACTGCAGTGTTTTTCTTTGAACAGAAAAACACCTTTGCCAGAGGATGTGACTTAACAAGGCAAACAGAATTTACACACAATGGATATATTAAAGCTAAACATGCAGAGTCCCATTTCACAATCATCATCATTTATTTTCTGTTTGTTTTGTATTCAGAAGGGTGAGAACTGTATCTCAGATCCCTTGGCTAGTTTGGTGCCATAGCCACTGATTACCTGTCCTTTCTAATTATCTGTCCTTTCTAATTATCTGTCCTTTCTGTAGTTCCTCTGCCCATTTGTCGCTCTTTGATCGCTGCCTCCTTCACCTGATTTTTATATTTTTCTGGATTTGTGGGCGATTTTGTATTGGTTTTGATTTTTTCTTGGTGGTTGTTTTGTTTGCCTGTTTTGTTGGGTCACAGTTTTAGTTTTGTTATTTGGTTGGGGTTTTTTCCAGTTACCAGTAGGAATCAGCTTGTGATTTGGATTGTAAAGTTTTGAAGACAGGTGTTGCACATAAAGGTTGTTTTTGTTTTTAAAGTCATCTCACACACAGCTCTGCAAGGCCCTGTGACTTTGAGGACTGTGAGCTCTCAGACAGCAAATTGTGCATGAATAGGAAACTTGTAGTTCCTATCTGCATTACACACAGCAAAATGTAAAGTGTTTGGAATGGAATAAATTCTAACCTTTTTTTTTTTTTTTTTTTTTTGGCTGCCATGCCATAAATTGTGTCAGATTCATCAATGAACTCGGTTCTTTCGGGATGGAGTGTGCAAGGATAATCCCTTAGCTCCTGTGTGGAGCTGGTGTGCACCAGGCCAGACACAGCACTGTCACCCATAGCCAGCCTCTGTCTGCACAGAGAGCAGGGAGCTGCAGCTCTGAGGAACTCAGGGCTTGGTGAGCAAACACACCAAACCCCTCATTTAGATCAGTTCCTTTACTGGACTATTTGTTGCTATGTATTTAGTATATATTTATTTATCGTATATGCTGCTGGTATATTTTTATATCCTCACCCAAAGCTGAAAAAAAAGAACCCTGGCAGTTTGCTTTAGCTGTGAAGTCAAGAGACTCATTTCAACAGGTTCCAGCTTTGCTCCTTGTTTGAATTCAAAGCAAGCAAAAACCTCTTCTGTTGGTCACATCAAACCAGCATAAGTCTGTGAAAGACAGAAGAGTGTAAAAATTAGTTCATTTTCTAGTACTTACAGTCTTCTAATTCAGCCATGGGATAATTATGCCATAATTCACTAGATCAACTAACTGGTAAAAGCAATAGAAAAGAAATTTTTTTAAAGCTAGGTTTAAAAAAAGTGGATTAATTTCATAAACAAAACCATGTAGTAAAAATACAGTAATTTAAACTTCTCAAAGCCCTTTGATAATGGAGCCCTGCACCCCAGTCATGTGCAGTGCAGCCTCAGCTGTCCCTTTGAGCCCAGAGCTGCCAAGGGCTGGGATGAGCCTTCACCCAAAAGTGGCTCCAAGGCTGATTGGGAATCAGTCGAGAACAGGGCTCACACACAGAGCAAAGACTCAAGGCCAAAGCCAAACCTCCATCAGGTTGGATTTGTTTAAACACTGAATTGTAGAAAGTTTGCTCATCCTGTAACATCATTATTACCATTAAACTTTACATGAGCTGCTAAATAACCACATTCCCATCCTGAAATGCATTCCCAAATATTGTTGTGAACTTGCTCTGCCTCTGCCGCTGCTCCTGGGGCTGCTCTTGGCCACGCAGCCTCAGTGGGAGCCAGCACTGGCTGCAGCCCCAGCGGGCTCCCCAGGACAAGGCCCAGCAATTAAGAGGCCAATTAAAGCACTGGGCAGCAGCAGAACCCTTATCAGAGTTATTTGGACAACAGGGACTTGCCACAGCTCCACAGCAGCATGACCATGAGCCAGGCTACCAATGCAATGAGCAGAGTTTTAATCAAACTGCAGAGAAAAATCAGCAACTTACCGTCCTATCTGATAGAGCTTCCGAATGCCAAAATAGCAGCAGAGCAGGACAAGTGGCACAGTGAACATTGTCACTACTGTGCCGATCATGCAGGTCCTGCGCACATCCTGGGGGCAGACAATTCTTGGAAGGCGCTCTGGATCCTGAGCATCTATTCCTGTTTCAGGGATAACATCTGTGGGAGCAATGGGGAGCGTGAGCCCGTGCTGTGCTCCACTGCTGAGCTGGCAGCTCGCTGCATAGGGCCAGGACGTTCTCTGTTTGCCCCAGAGCTGGGGCCTGCAGGCACCTTGGCACCCCTTGGCACAGGCTGTGCCACCCAACAAAGCCCAGGAGGCCGGGAGGAGAGCCCGGGGCCAGCGCAGCTGCTTGGGCAGTCGCTGCTTCCAGGGAGCCGCGCCCAACCCATCCCTGAGCAGCCACTGCCAGCCCCGACCCTCCCTGCCCCGTGACAGCTCCCCCAGCCCAAGGGGACAGAGCCAGGCCCTGTCAGGACACACTGGAGCCCTGCTCTCCCCCTCTGCCCTTTCCCCACCATGGTCACCCCTTGCAGCCCCTCCCAGGTTTCGGGCGGTGTCTCCCACGGAGGGATCCCAGCAGGATTGCTCAGCCTGGCTGAGCCTGGCACAGCAATCACCTTCTGTGGCTCTGCCTGGCATCTCCTCCCTTTGTGTACCAGGGGCTGGCACGGAGCCATTGCTTCCTCCAGGAAGCGCTGCCTTCACCAAGGCCTTTTGGTCCACCTCTGGAGAAAGGAAGAGGCGCAGCTGGATCAGATGGAACCATTCCCCATTGGGGAGGGGGCATCTTCAGTAAGTAATATTTGTCAAAGACATGGATAAGGATCAGGAAAAGGCCCAGGCTCTTGGGGTTGCCACTGGGCCCTCCCTCCTCCAAACAGCCACCCCTCCTGATCTAGCCTGAGACCAGGAAATTTCAGGGATCTCAGGGTGTGCATGGCCTGTGGGACACTTTGGGCTCCCTGTCAGATGATGCCAAAAGCCTTCCTGCAGAGGCTGGGGAGAAGCTGCAGCCAGGCCAGGCTGGGAAACAGCCCTGCAGGCTGTGACAGCAGCAGTGGGACAGCGAGGCTGCCATGGATCTCTTCCTGCTGTGCCGGGCACGGCGTGTCCAGATGTGCAGAGAAAGCCCCCGGCTGCTGAGTGTCAGGAGAAGGCTGAGGGAAATGCACCCACCACGGCGTCTCTGCAGATCACTCAGCATCTGGTCCATGTATATGGATCCCTTCAGGGACTGATTGTCTCCTGTAAGTTTGTTCCTCCCTCTCGGAGGACCTTAACAGAAAGTATTTCAATTCACCCGTGAATGGATCCCACAACAGCAGTGCTCAGCCTGTGGGCTCAGCAGGGACACACCACTCACCCCTGCCATGGGAGCCCGGCTTGTGTGCAGCAACCAGCCCTGGAGCTTGAAAAGTGCTCCCTGCAGACACACCTGTAACTCAACAGCCACAGAAGCTTCTGTCACCTGGTTCCTGCCAGGTTGTCAAAGATTATTCTTTGGTGGAAAGCTGAGAAGATACCTGCAGGAGGCTCCAGAGGCTGCAAATCTTCATGAATCCAAGCTGCTGGAATAACATTCCTAGCACTCTCACCTAGAGGGGAGCACAGATGAGAACCATTTCCATGGTGTACTGGGATCCCCTTCTGCCTTAGGGAACTGGACACTGCAAGGGGGTCGGGTAAGGCTGTGGGAGCCGGATGTGAATGGACATGGCCAAAGCTGCAGAGGGGCCTGGGGAGCTCTGGGCTGGCTCTGGTCACTCTGCACACTCTTTCCATGCCATGTGCAACATCCCTGGAGGGGCAGTTGCAGCATCCATGGCCTCTGGGGATTCTATCAGTCCTCAAGAGGAAAACCGCCCTAAATCCCTGGGGAAAACTGCAGCAGGCAGTGCCACAACCATCCCTCCCAACCTCCCACCCTCCTCCTGCTGGGCCAGCTCCCCCAGCCCAAGGGGACAGAGCCAAGCCCTGTCAGGACACACTGGAGCCCTGCTCTCCCCCTCTGCCCTTTCCCCACCATGGTCACCCCTTGCAGCCCCTCCCAGGTTTCGGGCGGTGTCTCCCACGGAGGGATCCCAGCAGGATTGCTCAGTACCCGAGTGCCCTGAGCCTGCTCGGGATAATTCCTCTGGGCTGTGCCGGTCTTGTCCGGCCTGTGCCCGCACTGCCAAGCAGCAGAGATGGCAGCTCAAGGCTCAGCAGGGCTCAGGCCCAGAGGCACAGCAATTACCTCCAGTGACTCTGCCTGGCATCGCCTCCCTTCCTGCAGCAGAGGCTGCCAATGAGCCACTGCTTCCTCCGGGAAACTCCGCCTTCAGCACAGTCTTTCCTTTCATCATTGGAGAAAGGAAAACCAGATCAGATGGAACCGTTTCCCGCTGGGAATGGGACATCTTCAGGAGGCAGTACTGGTCAAAGACATCTTCACTTTCTGATCTACCCCAAGACCAGGAAATTTCAGGGATCTCAGGGTGTGCATGGCCTGTGGGACACTTTGGACTCCCTGTCAGATGATGCCAAAGGCTTTCCTGCAGAGGCTGGGGAGAAGCTGCAGCCAGGCCAGGCTGGGAAACAGCCCTGCAGGTTGTGACAGCAGCAGTGGGACAGCGAGGCTGCCATGGATCCCTTCCCGCTGTGCCGGGCACGGCGTGTCCAGATGTGCAGAGAAAGCCCCCGGCTGCTGAGTGTCAGGAGAAGGCTGAGGGAAATGCACCCACCACGGCGTCTCTGCAGATCACTCAGCATCTGGTCCAGCAGTTTGGTTGCCTCCAGGGATTTCTTGTCTCCTACGCCTTGGTTCTTCCATCTAGGAGGATCTGAAGGGAAAGTAGTTCCATTTCTTTTCAGGCTGCTGTGGCAGTGAGTGCAGAGAGTGCTCCAAGGCACTCCCCCAGCTGTGCCTTCCACTCAGGAGCAGGGGCAGAGGGAGCACATGCCTGCAGTGGCCCCACAATGGGATGGAAGGAGCCCCTTGTGGGGCAGTCAGGGGAGAAAGGACTCCCTGGAGCTGCCAGCAGCTCTGAACCCAGCCCCGGCCAGGGCCAGGGCTTGGCAGTGGCAGCGGGAGCAGCTCAGACTGCCTGGGGCCGGCAAAGGAGCCACACAAGGCACAGCCCCGGGGCACAGCCCTGGGGCCTTCCCTTCCCTCTCTGCTCTTCTCCGTGGCTGCACAGAGCACATGGAAGGAGACACTGGCATTGCACACGGGAAGAGGATTGACAGCTAAATGCTCCTTCCTCCCACTGGCAGCGATCCTGTGGGATCAGTCAGGGCTCCAGAAGGGAGCAGGGCAAGGTTTCCACAATGCCTCCACCCTGAGATTATGGAAAGGGAAACATGACAGGAATGAGCTCTTGCCACAGTGACAGAGATTATTTTGTCAGGAAAGGCACACTGAGAACTTGCCTCCACCATGCTCTAGAATCTTCATCCTGTCATTCACCAGTTTTTCAAAATAATCCATGTCCCAGTCTAGAAGGGAGCACAGATGAGAACATTTCCATGGTGTTCTGGGATCCCCTTCTGCCTTAGGGAACTGGACACTGCAAGGGGGTCGGGTAAGGCTGTGGGAGCCAGATGTGAATGGACATGGCCAAAGCTGCAGAGGGGCCTGGGGAGCTCTGGCTGGCTCTGGTCACTCTGCACACTCTTTCCATGCCCTGTTCAACATCCCTGGAGGGGAAACCGAGCCAGCCCAGGGCCCGTGTGGGCTCTCTGCCTCCCACTGAGGAAAGCCTCCCTAAAGCCCTATGGAAAACCATCCCCAACGCTCCCTGGGGAGAAGGGAGCGCTGTCCCAGGAAAGGGGAGCCAGGCCCCCAGCTCACCTGCTCCCTGTGCTCTCCACGGAGCTGCCTGGGCAGCCCTGGCAGGCAGGGCCAGTGCCAGGAGGAGCAGGAGGAAGAGGCGCAGAGCCAGGGCCATGGTGCCTTGCCCTGTGCCAGTCCCGCAGCTCTTGCTGCCCCCGCTGTCCTGACACCGCTGTCCCAATGTCAGCACCACTGCCGCCGCCGCCGCTGCTGCCGCAGCAGTTGTGCTCAAGGCCTGACTGCTCGGTGCCTGTGGTGCTGTGCAACCACGGGGCTCTGGCACCTCGGGGACCTCACAGCCTGCTGTGACCTCATGGCCAGGGTGGAATTTTGTGGGGAGTGGGATCTATGTTCTTTGGGAGGGAGCTCATCCTGCCCAGCAGCTCTGTCCAAGGGCTGTGACACAGTCCCAGCCCAGCTGATCTCACAGCCTGGGGGATGAAGGGATGGAGAGCAGCTCTGCCGGGAAGGGCTTGTGGGTGCTGCTAGATGAGAGGCTGGACATGAGCCAGCAATGACACATCCAAAGGAGTGAATGTTGAAGGAGGTAATTCCACCCCTCTGGTCTGATGAGACCCCACCTGGAGTACTGCATCCAGCTCTGGGTCCCAACACAGGAAGGACATGGTCCTGTTGGAGCTAGTCCAGAGGAGGGACAAAATGATCTGAGGGCTGGAGCCTCTCTGCTTTGGAAACAGGGTGGGAAGCTGGGGGTGTTCATGCTGGAAGAGAGAAGGCTCCAGGGAGACCTGATTGCTGCCTTTCAGTACCTTAAGGGGGCTTGTAAAAAAGATGGGACAGAATTTTTAGTGGGGCCTGTTGTGACAAGACCGAAGGGTAATGATTTTAATCTAAAAGAAGTAGATTCAGACTAGACATGAGAAAGACATTTTTTACACTGTGGGTTTTGAAACCCTGGCACAGGTTACCCAGAGAGGTGGGCAACCATCTCTGCAGACATTCAAGCTCATGCTTTGAGCAACCTGATCTAGTTAAAGGTGTCCCTGCTCACTGCAGGGCATTGGATCAGATGGCCTTTAAATGTCCCTTCCAACTCAAGCCATTCTGTGCTCCTGTGCACCTTCAAAGCAGCGCTGGATTAATGCTGGGGTGACAATGCTGGCACCTGTATTTTGGTACTTGTGCCATTTAGCAACTGGCCAAGAGAGGATTGATGGGCTGGACAGTGAAGTCTGCAAACAACAGACAGTGTGCTCAAACAGAAACAGGAGAGGAACACGGCTTCCAGTTCAGATAAATGCCAGCATTTTGTCTGCCCATTTCTTGTTAAGAAACAAAGGAATGTCCTGAATATCCCTTTATGTGGGTGTGCTATTGGCTGTGTCAGTTCTTGTGTTATGTAAAACAGGTAAGTTGTTACAGCTTCTTGCCCCATTTATCACTGGATAAAACCCAAATATGCATTGCTTCATGTTTACTTTCTTCCAAGTAAAGGCAAATTTTGTTCATTATTGAGCGGGACATATTCATCTGCTCACAAGCAAATTCCCTTTGCCATTCACACAATGTTGATTTGCTCTAATCTGACTCCAATTAAAACCTACCTCTCACTGTAATTAAGGCTGATGCATTGTCAGGCCAAGTGCTGACTAATTTGTCCTGGTGTCTGGCACTGTCGAGAGTTTTTCTGTAATTAAATGACATTTGAAGGCAGGTGTATTCTACCATACTTCTGGCATACTAGAAACGAAAAACAGCCTTTGAAACGGGATTTTATCCTTTCTTCCTCCTCCCAGGAATTTTAATCTCTGAGGTCTAAGCTCTTCAGCTGCCTCACAAACATTGTTTTAATTCAGACAGGCATCCATGCAGTGAGCAACAAATCAGGACTGTGTCAGTGAAGCTTGAAGCAATGTAGGTTTATAGCACTAAAAATAATAATCCATTACACAGGTAATCCATTACACAGTCAAGTATTTCCCAAATAACTCTACCTATCCTCAGGGATGTTTCAAAAAGGATTGTAGTAAAAGCTGGGAGCGGGGAGAGAGAATGTCAACAAAATTAAAAATACAGCTTTCTGAGACCATTCTATTTCTACAAAAACAGAGTCAAAATTGTTCATATATGGAAGATTAACTAAGACGTGAATGACAGATTGTCAAAATAATTGCTTGGAGAACAAAAAAAACCTAAATAAAAATAAGTTTATGTGTGGATTTATAAGTAAACCATTATGTAAACAAAAACAAAACAAAACCCCCAAAACCTCAGTTCTGCCATAACTAAAAACAGTAAGGCTGTTTCATCTGTCTCAATATTAAAGAATCACTGAAAAGGATCAGAGATCCTCAAGACCATTACTATATACAGAAGCATCCAGGTATTGGGAATAAATGAAGGAAACTGTAGTGTGCAATTCACAGAGGTCACCTGGAATTTATTGGTGGATTTGTTGCAAAATTTCTGAGTGCAGACTGCAAAAGCATAGGGGCTTATCAGACCACGTGTGGGCATTTACACAGCAGTCTGAGGGATGTTTCTGGGACCGATTGCAGGGAAGAAGAGCAACACACAATTCCTGGGACAATCTCTTTCCTGGCTGTAGACTCTTTGACAGTCTGCCCCCTTGGGCAAAGCACTTTCCAAGCTCCTTTGTTGGTTGCTGCACACAAGCCCAGCTCCCATGGCAGGGGTGAGTGGTGTGTCCCTGCTGAGCCCACAGGCTGAGCACTGCTGTTGTGGGATCCATTCTGTGGCTGGGGGAGCTGTCACGGGGCAGGGAGGGTCGGGGCTGGCAGTGGCTGCTCAGGGATGGGTTGGGCGCGGCTCCCTGGAAGCAGCGACTGCCCAAGCAGCTGCGCTGGCCCCGGGCTCTCCTCCCGGCCTCCTGGGCTTTGTTGGGTGGCACAGCCTGTGCCAAGGGGTGCCAAGGTGCCTGCAGGCCCCAGCTCTGGGGCAAACAGAGAACGTCCTGGCCCTATGCAGCGAGCTGCCAGCTCAGCAGTGGAGCACAGCACGGGCTCACGCTCCCCATTGCTCCCACAGATGTTATCCCTGAAACAGGAATAGATGCTCAGGATCCAGAGCGCCTTCCAAGAATTGTCTGCCCCCAGGATGTGCGCTGGTCCTGCATGATCGGCACAGTAGTGACAATGTTCACTGTGCCACTTGTCCTGCTCTGCTGCTATTTTGGCATTCGGAAGCTCTATCAGATAGGACGGTAAGTTGCTGATTTTTCTCTGCAGTTTTATTAAAACTCTGCTCATTGCATTGGTAGCCTGGCTCATGGTCATGCTGCTGTGGAGCTGTGGCAAGTCCCTGTTGTCCAAATAACTCTGATAAGGGTTCTGGTGCTGCCCAGTGCTTTAATTGGCCTCTTAATTGCTGGGCCTTGTCCTGGGGAGCCCGCTGGGGCTGCAGCCAGTGCTGGCTCCCACCGAGGCTGCGTGGCCAAGAGCAGCCCCAGGAGCAGCGGCAGAGGCAGAGCAAGTGCACAACAATATTTGGGAATGCATTTCAGGATGGGAATGTGGTTATTTAGCAGCTCATGTAAAGTTTCATGGTAATAATGATGTTACAGGATGAGCAAATTTTCTACAATTCAGTGTTTAAACAAATCCAACCTGATGGAGGTTTGGCTTTGGCCTTGAGACTTTGCTCTGTGTGTGAGCCCTGTTCTCGACTGATTTTGGATTCACTTTTGGGTGAAGGCTCATCCCAGCCCTGACCCTTGGCAGCTCTGGGCTCAAAGGGACAGCTGAGGCTGCACTGCACATGACTGGGGTGCAGGGCTCCATTATCAAAGGGCTTTGAGAAGTTTAAATTACTGTATTTTTACTACATGGTTTTGTTTATGAAATTAATCCACTTTTTTAAAACCTAGCTTTAAAAAAATTTCTTTTCTATTGCTTTTACCAGTTATTTGATCTAGTGAATTATGGCATAATTATCCCATGGCTGAATTAGAAGACTGTAAGTACTAGAAAATGAACTAATTTTTACACTCTTCTGTCTTTCACAGACTTATGCTGGTTTGATGTGACCAACAGAAGAGGTTTTTGCTTGCTTTGAATTCAAACAAGGAGCAAAGCTGGAACCTGTTGAAATGAGTCTCTTGACTTCACAGCTAAAGCAAACTGCCAGGGTTCTTTTTTTTCAGCTTTGGGTGGGGATATAAAAATATACCAGCAGCATATACTATAAATAAATATATACTAAATACATAGCAACAAATAGTCCAGTAAAGGAACTGATCTAAATGAGGGGTTTGGTGTGTTTGCTCACCAAGCCCTGAGTTCCTCAGAGCTGCAGCTCCCTGCTCTCTGTGCAGACAGAGGCTGGCTATGGGTGACAGTGCTGTGTCTGGCGTGGTGCACACCAGCTCCCCACAGGAGCTAAGGGATTATCCTTGCACACTCCATCCTGGAAGAACCGAGTTCATTGATGAATCTGACACAATTTATGGCATGGCAGAAAAAAAAAAAAAAAAAAAAGGTTAGAATTGATTCCATTCCAAACACTTTACATTTTGCTGTGTGTAATGCAGATAGGAACTACAAGTTTCCTATTCATGCACAATTTGCTGTCTGAGAGCCCACAGTCCTCAAAGTCACAGGGGCTTGCAGAGCTGTGTGTGAGATGACTTTAAAAACAAAAACAACCTTTATGTGCAACACCTGTCTTCAAAACTTGACAATCCAAATCACAAGCTGATTCCTACTGGTAACTGGAAAAAACCCCAACCAACTGTAACCCAACAAAACAGGCAAACAAAACAACCAGCAAGAAAAAATCCAAACCCATACAAAAACCCCCACAAATCCAGAAAAATATAAAAATCAGGTGAAGGAGGGAGTGATCAAAGAGCAACAAATGGCCAGAGGAACTACAGAATGGACAGATAATTAGAAAGGACAGGTAATCAGTGGCTATGGCACCAAACTAGCCAAGGGATCTGAGATACAGTTCTCACCCTTCTGAAAACAAAATAAACAGAAAATAAATGATGATGATTGTGAAATGGGACTCTGCCTGTTTAGCTTTAATCTATCCATTGTGTGTAAGTTCTGTGTGCCTTGTTAAGTCACATCCTCTGGCAAAGGTGTTTTTCTGTTCAAAGAAAAACACTGCAGTGGAAGAAGAGGCCAGCTTGGAAAATATTAAAAGCAAGAGCTAAAAATAAAGTTTTTAATATGTTGTTTGGTTGGTTCCTGTTTGTTCATGGGGCTTTTTGTCTGTCTTTGAAAGCAACCTCTTGGATGTTAATGCAAGTAACAAGTCCTTTTTAAAGGGCTGTCTTTGCAAAACATCTGCCAATTTTGTGATGCAAGACAGAAACAGCTTCCCTTGGGCTACAGCTGGAAGGGCTTGAAAATGTGTTCCAGGAACTCGTGATATGACAAAGTCTGATTAACACAGTTTAATGTATGAAGTGCAAGATGTAAGTTATCAATAAAATACTCAGAGTGTACTCTAACTTTGGGGTCTGTGACTCGCACTGGTGCTGCTTGGGAACTGTTCCTCCTCCCCTCCTCCCTCATCTCCTCTTGGAGGCTCACAATTACAGCAGAGACATGAGCCTGCATCGGGCCATTGATCATACTCTCCTAATTTCTAAGCTTGTTGGTGACAGTACCCACTGTTTCTCGGCTGCTGTCAGCACTAACCATTGCAATTAAGGTGGTGTATTGAGATGGCCCCAGGTTTGCCAGATTCCACAACATCTGCCCTGTGCACCTGACCTTGTCAGGGTCATTGTCATGCTGTCCATCCCTCCCAAAGAGCACCTCCAGCACTGCCACTTCTCTCAGCTCTTGCATCCCTTCCTCAAGGGTCTTCCAGCACATTCTATGGTGGTGCTCCTGCATTCTCTCTCTGTGGACAAACCTCTCTCTCTCACTCATTAAAAGCCACTCCCAGAGGGAAAAGGGCCCTGGCTCCCTTACAAATACCTGGTCCACACCTGAGTCCTGGGTCAAGAGTCCCAAATTCCTTGCCTCAGGACCATCCAGTTGCACACCTGTACCCATAAGGTCCCAGACCCAAAGTAATCAGGTTGTAAAAGCCTCACGGTGCATCATACAATGTCTTTTCACAGATTACCTTGATACAACAGGGACTTGGTGATGATCTCAACCTCTGACTCCCCTGCTGGTTATGAGGACCCTCCTTTCTTATCCTTATTTTCTAGGTGCTTTGTTTAAATCTTAGACTTCTTTGTTTCCACAGGGGTGACTGCTGCTGGCTGTGACTGCCCTTGTGGTACATTTGGAACCTGGACAGATGTAATGTCTGTGGGTTCCACTGCTGCACCATCAGACTCTCCCTCTTTAAGGCAGGGGGAGGGTTTCTCACCAGCTGGGGAAAGGTACTCCTTCAGAATCTGGCTCATCTCTTTCCCCTACCTACTCTGGTTGTTTCATTTCTGAAGTGGGCTGTGGGGCAGGGTCAGGCTCTGGGGCAGCAGCTCGATTTCCTGGGGTAGGTATCAGGGTTGTTATCCAAGCCAATATCCCCTGATCTCTGACTGCTAAATAGAACAGGCATATCAGCAACACCAACCACTGTATGATATCATTAGCATCTAGAGTGGATCTGAACTCCTTCAAATCTGGTGGAGAGGACTTAAAAAACTGGGTGATGGGTTGGGAGTACATTTTCCCTGCTGACACTTCTTCACAGTAAGTACCATTATTGAAGTAAACCCCAAAACTACACACTCAGAGTGCAAAAGCTCTGAATCCATGTGGCTGTCTTCCAGGGGAAGTTAAAAATCCATTAATTTCTCAAGTGATCAACCCACAGAATGAACTGGATAATGGCCACAGGAACCTCAGTGATGAGAGCCATTTTCAAAAAAGGGCTTGCAAATGGGAGAGGTATAGCAGTGACCACATGGAGGCCAAACCAGGGTAAGCTGGACAGCATGGTGTCACCTACCACAACTTAGGTAACTCAAGAGAACTGTTGTTCCTTTTTCACCCTCCTCTCAATGCCCTCAGGCCCAAATCTGTCTTGGTTTGGAAGACAGGTATTTGCCAAAAGAGACAGCAGCCTCTCTTTGAAATGGAGAGTATAAACCCCCCCTCCCTTCACTTGAATATAATTTTGAGATCAAGGGGCTCTCAGGTATGGGGGGGTAGGAATAGCAGTTCTTTACTAATATATCTAACAAGACAAACAAAAACAACAGCTATGAAATTAACAGCCAACAGAACAATAACTCAGTTCTAGTCCTTTTTTTGGCCGCAGACACCCTCTCCTTGCCCTGCAGTTACCGGGGCTGTGGGCAGGTCCCGTCCCCGCAGCTGCGGGAGGACCGGGGCAATGGCTGCGGCCTCGTCCCGGGTGGGAGAGGGATGGGCAGAGACTTCTCTGCTCACGGTGTCGGTCACGGTGCCCAGCAGGGTGTCCGGAGCTGGGAGACCGAAAGCGGGAAAGGGAGCAGTGCGGTGTCCCACAGCAGAGAACGCGGCTCCCGGCGCTGGGATGGCGAGGGGGTGGCCCAGCAGCACCGGCGTCTTTCCTCCGACTCCACGAGCGAGAGAGAGAGCGACTCCCAAACCTCTCCTTTACCTGCTGCCTGCACATCGCGGTGTTTCCCCCTCTTCCCTCCCCCTCCCCTCGAGGTAAAACCAGCCGGCTGAGCCAGGGGGGAGCCACAGATTCTTAGCATAACAATGGGGAAAATTCCACAGAGAGAAAAAGGGGAACACCCAACCTCCAACAAACAGTCATATTCACTTCATAATATTTGTATGTGTTATATAGAAACAAAAGTATTTTGTCCATAGTTTAAAAAAAGAGAAATTTTAGTTCATGAGTTTTCTCCTTTATTTAGGATTTGACTTTTCTTTTTGTTTTCTTTTGGTGTTTTTATATTGTTTCTGTGTGTATTACTATTTTGTCTTTGTTGTTGTTGTTGTTTTTTTCAATTTAGGAGCGAAAATAAAGTATCTGTAAAGTTTTATTCTGGGCATTGAAAGAGTTAATACCTTGCCCAGGCAGCAGAGGGTTTTGTGATTTTTCCCAGGTGGGGCAGTCGGAGTTATTTAGGATAAAGAGTCTTTCAAGGCCACGCTGGGGGCTGGGTGAGGACTGTAGGGTTTAGTCAGAGGAGCCGTGATGAGTTTCTGGTTTCATGGCTGTTCTCCAGCACCCGCTGCACTCAATTCCAGCCAAGGGCTGGGGGTTCTTCCTGCACCCTGCCCAGCAGGGCACCACCAGAAGACAGGATTGAACACAGAAGATTTTCTGGGGTTGAAAGTCAACAAATCCACTCTCCCTAAGGAGTTCCCAATGTCAGTTTGGGTCCCAATGGACGTTCCTGCCCCAGCATTCATCCAGGTGCCCACAGGGAGACAGGATGATGCAGAGCCCCCCAGCCACGTGTCTTCCCAACACGGATCACCAGGACCACGGATCACCAGGGCTCTGCCCAACGGGGGTCACTGGGGATCATCCAACACCGATCCTCCCATGGGGGATGGAGCTGGAGCAGAGCACGAAGCTCTTCCCACACTCGGGGCACTCACAGGGCTTCCCTTAGTGGTGCCTACGTTGGTGTCAGGTCAAGTGAGAGCTGTGTGAGAAGCTCTTCCCACACTCAGGACACTCGTAGGGCCTCTCCCCAGTGTGGATGCGCTGGTGGCTGATGAGGTGGGAGTTGCGTCTGAATCCCTTCCCGCAGTCGGGGCAGCGGAAGGGCCTCTCCTCTGTGTGAATCCGCTCATGTAGAAGGAGATTGGAGCTGGTCTGAAACCTCTTCCCACACTGGGGACACTCGTAGGGCCTCTCCCCAGTGTGGATGCGCTGGTGTTGTCTCAGACTGGAACTCCACCCAAAGCTCTTCCCACATTCCAAGCAGGTGTAGGGCCGTTCCCCTGTGTGGATCACCTGGTGCTGCATCAGATGAGAAATAGTCCTGAAGCTCTTCCTGCATTTCCCACACTCATAGGGCCGTTCCCTAGTGTGGATCCTCTGGTGCCGGATCAGGTGGGAGCTCCACCTGAAACCCTTCCCACATTCCGAGCACTTGTGGGGCTTCTCCCCTCCAGGAGGCTTCTCCACCAGCTCTGAGCTCTGCCTGGATCTCCAGCCGCCTTCCCGGCTCAGGGAGGGTCTTTCCTCCTCACAGCTCCCTGGGCTGGGTTTGCAGCCCCTCCTCCTGAGGGATCTCCGGGGCTTTTCCTCGTCCTCCATCTGCCAATGCCTTGGGAATGAAAAATCCTGGTTTGGAGAGAGAACAAGAGAAAACAGCTCCTAGGACTGGGAGTTCCTCCTTTCCAAAGTGCAAATCACGAAGTCACTGTGCATCTTGTGTCTGTAAGAACCTCCAAAACATCAAGATTCAGCACAAAATCTCCAAATATCATGACAAAGATCAAAAACTCTCCAAACATCAAGACTCAGCCAAAACTCACTGCAAAATATAAGGATTCAGGCACAGCAAAAAAAACAAAGAATCAACTTTTAGGCCAAAAAAGCTCAGAAACACCAAAGTTCACCCCTCTGAAAATCGTGGATCCTCCTCTCCGGTCACCTGCTGAATGCGTGTGTGGGGTGGGGAGCAATGCCCTGGGACTGGAGGGACGCTGTAGATACAGGGAGGTTTGGAATCTTGTGCTGCTTCCCGTTTCAACTTCTCCTCCTGTGAACCTGCTCTTCCTCACATTCCTCTCCCTCCTATTCTTCTTCGACCTCCTGCACAATCCCACCTTCTCCTCCCTCGGGCATCGTTTGACCATTTGGTTCTTCAACTCTGCTTCTCCTTCCCTTCTCCTGCAGCCCCCAGGCCCAGCACCCACTGCCGGCTCCCTCTTCCCCCCAAACCCACAGCATCCCAGCGCAGGGGCAGCGATGGAGCTGGGGCAGCTCGGGCTGGGGCAGCGCTGGGCTCTCGGCCGCTCCCGCCCGCACTCGCTCCCCACTGCAGCCGCTGCCGCCACCACAGCGCGGGGGGGCCCGGCCTTGGCGCTCCCCCCCTCCCACCTCCCCAAATTCCCCTGCCGGGGGGCGCTGGGGCCAGGAGACAGACGAGTGACAGATCAGGGGGGCTGGGAAGAGTCGGCAGCCAGAGAGCACTGAAAATCTCAGCAGTGACTACAGTGGCATCTTCGGGGACTAAACACGGCAGGGCACCCGTGGATGGTAGAAAGGGAAAGCCAGGAAGGGCTCCGGGCCAAAGGGATGATGATCCCAAAATATCTCTGAAGGGTCCCTTGGCAGCATGTGGAGGGAGTTTGCACATTCTCCCAGAGGTAATCAAGGACATGGACACCCAGGGGGGCAATAAGGGAAGTCGAGAAGGGATTTAGACAACAGGGGATGGATGCTGTTGGTGTGCTGAGAAGGGATTGGGTGAAGGAGAGCGTGCAGGAATATGGTTCAGGCAAGAAGCAGCAGGAGCAATGTATGTGGGAAGAAAAAGTATGATGGAAGAGAGAAGGAAGAGAAAAATACTGAGGATGGGGATGTTTTTCAGCAGGCTCTCATCCTCAAGACTTGCCAGCTGCTGCAGATCCTTTGTATCCCCGGTTGCCAGGACAGGCACACAAGGAGGTCAGGATTGCAGGGGGTTTCTCTGTGCTGGGCAGCGGCAGGAGCGGGCGCAGAGGGGCGGCACCGGGAGCACGGGCTGGGGGCCTGTGGGGAGCTGCGGGGCCGGGCCGGGGCTGTGGGGCAGCCGGGGCTCAGCGCCGGGCGCTGCCTGAGCCCAGCACCCCCCGGCAATTGCAGGCCCGGCAGTGGCCCCCGGCCCCCAGGAGGCTGCGGGACGCCCCGGCCGCTGCCCGGCCCCGTGGAGCTGCCGGCCCTGCCCGCCGGGGGGGCCGCGTTTGGACACTGCGGCAGGACAGGCACCGGCTCTGGGATACGGGCTGGCCACGGCAGCCACAGCACAAGGAGCAGCAGGACAAAGGAAGAGCTGGGAAATGGGCATTGGACGGGCAAGCATCGAGATCAGCTTTTAAGCATTTTCCTTGGGTCAGTGCAGAAAGGAATGATTTAGCAGAAAGCTCAGCAGCTGTCAGAGGATGAGCACCCCCAGGCACTGAGGGGGCTGCAGGAGGGGCAGAAGAAGCCCCTGGAGCACTTGGTCACAAAGGCACAGCAGGGGAATGCAAGAAGGGAAGAGGAAAAGGCCAAGGGGAAGGCAAAGGCCATGGCAGAGTTTCTACAGCCCCTCAGGGATGAACCCCAGGGCACAAGGGGTCACTCTTTTCCCAGGGAAAATGGAAAAGACATGGACGGTCCTTCGACAGGGATGCACGGAAGCACCAGCCTTATTGGGGCAAGCCTTGCAGAAAATATCACAAGAATTTACCCCATCCCCAGGGATTGGGTTAATGCAGGATGTGGATGACTTGCTCCAATAAGAAGGACAAGAAGTGGTAGAAGAAGCCTCTGTGAATTGGCTGAATGTTCAGGCTAAATAGCATCTTTGATTATTTGAAAAAAAAAGTGCAAATGCTGGAGAAAAAGATTAAATATTTGGGACATACTTTGACTGAAGGTTGTGGTGTATTGACCCAGGGAGGGACCAGGCAACCTCAGAACTAACATTAACCAGCACTAAAATGGAGCTGGGACAACTCTGAGGATTAATAGGCAATTGCAGCACCTGCATTGAGGATTCTCTGTTCCAGCCACAATATTGTATGACTTTTTAACCCCGGAGAGCCTTAATATTATGCTCTGGACATAAGGAAAAGTACAAAACTTGAGAAAATGAAAAAACAAAGTGACTGAACCCCTGCCATGGCTCTACCAGACTCAGAAAAGAAATTGGAATGGGATGTGGATGTTACATAGGGCCATGCCAAAGGAATTTGGAATTCCCGGCTGCAGGAGCAGCATGGGAGGGCACCACTGACCCTGCACTGAAGGCAACGCAGCAGCAGCCAGGGCTCCACATCGGGCCAAGCCCCTGGGCCTGCCCACAGATCCTCTGCTGAAATCCTCTGCCTGGGCACCCTCCTTCGGCATCTCCACACACTGGGGCCAATCCTTGCTGCCACTGCTGGAGCTTCGCTGCTTTCTGTGCCTGCACTGCCACAGCTGCTGGGGAAGACAACGGCACAATTCCACTCTGCCCCTCAGTTACACTCACACACTGGGCTGCCGGGGATTCCATGGTCTGAAAATATACCGAGTGTAATTTTAAAAATCTATTTCTATAGTCAGGCTTCATGTGCTTTGCATTGGGGAAACGAATTTGAAAGAGATTTCTAAGGAATGTTCCTCCACTCAACAGAGAGGAGTTTAACATCTCAATAGACTGGGAATAGCCCAAAAGATACTCACAAAGATAACGACCATTAAGGCCATCAGCAAACATCAAGGAACACCCACCCCAGACACTGCCCCTGGCATAGTTGGAGATGCCTGGTCTGCAAAAGGCTGAGAAGGAAATCCAGGAGTGCGGACTTAATTAATATAGAGGGGAAGAAATTCGGGTCCGATAGGAAATTAAATAGTAACAACTACACAACTTGGAAGCAATGAACATTAAACCAATGGATTTCTATGGGTTCAAACTGTAAAAAGGGAAAATCTAGTAAAACTCACATATCATGGAATGATTTTCTCTGCACACCCGGGCTATTTGTGGATGAAATGATTTCTGCTACACATCCTGGCCAGAATCAAGCAATTCGTTGATTCTCTAACAGTAGAAATGGTGTTGAAGAGTTTTAGTTCTTCCCGCAGTTTTGGTGACAAGACTACACCATTAGAAGGTTTTTTCTTAATAATCCTACTTTTATAAGATTCATTCCAGGCAGAGTCAGGAGAGCAGCTTTAGAAATGCAAATTAACTCTGCTGAAGAAATGTATGGACAATTTACCAAACTATTCTTGCCTGGGGGAGGAATTTTGCAGATTTCCTCTGTCCCCCACTCCAAGCTCTGCCTGCCTGCACAGATGGAATTTGCACAACTAAAGGCAGAGCCCACAGTGAGGATATCTGACTGCAACAGAAACTGGTTAAACTGCAAAGGGAAACAGCAAACGCAGAATGTTGGGAAGACTTCATGAAAAAAAGCAGGGGGGAAATCATCCCTCTCTTCACTCCAACCTGTGCTGTCACTGTCCAGGTTATATAGGGTGTATTGGGGCACTGGGGTGTTTTTGCAGCCACAAGTTCAGGGAAATGAGTTGGAAATTCGAGTATGTGGCGATTTAATTAGAAATGCAAACTAACACTGCTAGGGCTTTGTGTGCAAGATGTACCAAACTCTTCTAGCCTGGGGGAGGAATTGGGCTGATTCCATCTGCCCCTCACCCCAAGCTCTGCCTGCTTGCACAGATGGAATTTGCACAACTAAAGGCAGAGCCCACAGTGAGGATATCTGACTGCAACAGAAATTGGTTAAGCTGCAAAGGGAAACAGCAAACGCAGAATTTTGTGCAACCTTCATGAAAAATAGTGTGTGTGTGTGGGGAATCATCCCTCTCTCCAGAGCACTGGGGTGTTTTTGCTAATCCAGAGAAACCAGTTGGGGATCCAAGTATTTGATGATTTCATAAGATTAACGTGGTCAATTGATGCAGCCCTGGCTGCAGGGAGCACCCCAAAACTGGGAAAAAGATGAACAGACACCAGAACAAATCCTACACCACCATGGACCAGCCCCAGGTAGACCTAACGAATTCATATCAGGAGACAGAGAAGTCATTTATCATTTCAATAGCATAATTAGATTACACAATGTCCTCAAAATAACACCCAACCAGACAGCTCCAGCTCCTCACCTTCTTCCCGACCAATCCACTCAGATGAGGAATGCAACGTTTCTCGATGGAATGGAATCAGATGATTTATTAACAGAAAGTGGAGAAGTTTGTGGAAAATTAAATGACTCAAACTGCTGTTTGCAAACAGATCACAAAGGAAAAGTGGTGAAACAGATAACAAAGGAAGTGAGAAAGTAGCTCATATTCCGGTCAAATGTGGAAAGGAAGGGAATGGGACACGTTTTCGTGGTTTCCTGGCAGACCATGGCTTAAACGAATGCTGCTTCTCCTCTGACGTGCTGCAGAAACTCTCAGCTTTTTACCATGCACGACACCTTGCGCCAAAGAGGACACAGGAAAAGAGATTGAGTCGATGGAAATTAAAAGTTAGTAAAGGCAATTCTTGAGAAAATGAGAGAAGGAGGGATTGAAAGCAGTAAGATTAATATCGTAGTAGGAGTGCATATTAGGAGGGACATGCAGTAGGTGGATCGGGAAGTCTGAACCCTCCAAGTACCACAGCCAGTAGGGAAGGGGAGAGGGAGGTGCAGACGGGAAAATGAGGATAAAAAGGAGGCGGCGCTTTAGAGACCGCATGGCAAATGCCGCATGGCCTCTCTCTTTGTTCATCAATAAAGTCATTTTTACAGGACTCCTCTGTCTCCTTTATGCACACAAACCTCTGGCCACGGGAATTTTCCCGCACAGCCCCGGGCACAGGGCAGACACCTCTGTGCCACCCACAGCAACCGGGACGAGCCAGCGCTGCTCCGGCACCGGCTCCTGCCGAGGCCCCAGCGGGAAGGAGACCGCGGGCAGCCGCTCCCGCAGCGCCCTCAGCCCAGCGCCAACACGGGCCGGCACCGGCACAACCAACCCGCCAGAGCCCCCTGCCGCCCCCTCGGCCCGCAGCGAGCCCCGAGCCCCCGCACAACCGAGCGCGGCTCCCACCTGCGCTGGGGCCGCCTCCGAGCTCCGCCGCCGCCTCCCCGGGCTCCGGCCGCTGCCGCCGCTGCCGGGCCCGCACAGACGCTGCCACAATGGCGCCTTTGCTGCTCTGCCCAATCAGCGCGCGACAACCAGGAGTGACATTGGCACAATCAGCCAATGGCAGCGAGGGCCGGGCTCTGCACACGGCCCAGCCTCGGCCCGCGCTCTCAGGGCCCCCCGGGCTGTGGGAGGGCAAAGGCGGAGATGAGGAACAGCCCTGGAACGGGCCCGGGCCCGAGCCGCCATTGGCCTGGAAACACAAACAAAGTTCTCCGCAGCTCCCGGCACGCCTTTCCCAGCCCCGCGTGTTCGCTGGCTCCGGCTCAGCGGGAAGCCCTGGAGCCTCACTACCGCTACCCCTAATTAGGACCGTCTGTGCATGGCTTTAATTTCCCCCCAAAAGGGAAAACTGCCCCAAACCCCTGTGGATGAGTGGACGGGAGAGATTTTTGGAAGAAAATTCCAAAAACTCAAGAGCAGGATAATGAGAAGTAAATGAAGACCCTTCAAACCAGCTTTCCCCCACTCCTGTCTCCTTCCAGCTGCACCTCCTACCCCGGCAGTGCAGCATGTGAGAAAGGACGCTCACTTTTACCATTTTAAAATAAAAAATATAATAGTGGACTTGTGAGAAGCGACAGGCATTGGAAAGGATAAGGATTTGACAGGAAGGTCTCACAGATATGTATGTATAACAGAAAGGTATTTGAATGTAGAATCTGAAGTAGGAATGAAAATCATAGCAAATTTTGATGTTGAAGGAAAGAATTGCTGAGCCAGTCTGACTGGGTAACTCGAAGGCAAAGAGCAAGTGAGTTGGAGGGGGATTTTATGATTTAGAGCAAAGGATAAACCACCTCAAACAAAAGATTTTGGATTAAAAAGTTTTTACCAAGCAAAAAGATTTTCACAGACAAACAAGAAAGCCAATGTTGCAAGTAGAGAAAATATCTCAGAATTTTCCACTGCAAGAAAACTGAAAAAGAACTTCTAGCTTAAACTGTAACATAGTAACCTTTTGTGATTGGACAATAGTAACATGAATATGGTTATGTCAGTAGTAAGGACAGGCTATAGGTAACAGTAAAGGTATGGATTGGGTGTCATGTATTGAGATGCTCTGTAATGAAACGTATAGAATGCATTGTAACCAGAACTAGAGAAGCTTCAGACGAACCTACAGCTGTGGCTGAAAAGGCTCCATGACCCGTGAATTACTGCATAATCTGGATACAATAAACAGCATTTGAAAGAGCCACCTGGAGCCCCACATCCCTCATTTTTGGCTCTCACACAAATGCAGAGCTGAGTCCTTTGTTTGAACTGCTAAAAGGAGACTCAGACCTTTTATCACCTAGAAGACTCAATTCACAAACTCATCAGGCCCTGCAGGGCAGAGCTTAGCAAAACGGCAAGGTGCACTCTGTGCACTTCTTTTCATAATTTTGGCACAGCTAAACAGCCTCATGCTTTGATACTTCAACGGGACTCCGATGAACCAGACCCTTTGTTTATCATGGAATGGATTTTTTGGCCACACCAAGCAACCAAAGCCATCAGTACCCAACATGGAATGATGGCACAGCTGATTGTTAAAGCCCGACAGAGACTAACTTCCCTGGCAGGAGTGGATTTTTCCACTATTTACATGCCTATTACCACCTTTTATTTGGATTGGATATTTCAGGAATCTGAGGCTATTCAGATGGCCTTTGCTGAATTCAGCGGGCAAATTTCAATACACCCACCAAAACATAAGCTTTTAACCCCTTTATTCCAATTGATAGAAAAACCAAAGAGAAGTGAAGTCCCACTTAAAGCTTTAACAGTATTTACAGATGGTTCTGGTCGCTCTCATAAATCAGTGGTGGTATGGAAGAGATCCCTCACCTCGTGCTCGGAAATCAGATGTGCCCACAGTTGAGGGGTCTCCCCAAATTTTTGAACTAGCTGCTGTTGTCAGAGTTTTAAAAAAATTTCTGATCCCTTTTATTTGGTAACAGATTCAGCTTATGTTGCAGGAATTGTGATGACCGCTGAAGCATCAGTTTTGAAAGAGGTTGAATTTTCACAACTCTTATTGGTTACAGCTTCTTGTTTTTCCTTAGAAAATAGAACATTTCCTTATTTTGTTATGCATATTCGATCACACAGACTTTCCTGGATTTTTGGCTGAAGGGAACAGGCAGGCTGATCTTTTAGCAATGCATGTACTAAATTCTGTACAGAAGATGGACCAAGCTAAATTGAGTCATTCCTTTTTTCTCCAGAACGCTGCTGCTTTGATTCAGAACTTTGGCATTACTAAAGCCCAAGCTTCAGTAATTATCACTGTTTGTCCTGACTGTCAAAGGTGATATTTTCCTTCTATTGCAGGAGGTGTTAATCCCCGAGGGCTTCAAAGCCTTCAAATCTGGCAAAGAGATGTTACCCATTTTGCTGAGCTTGGCCGTTTAAAATACATTCATTCCTCCATTGACGCCTTTTCTGGCGCTCTTTTTGCATCAGTCCATTCAGGGGAAACAGCTAAAGATGTCTGCAGACACTTTACTGCTGCTTTTGCAACTCTTGGTGCACCTTCTGAGGTGAAGACCGACAACGGCCCAGCTGATACTTCCCATCGAGCTGCTGCCTTTTTTGCTCTATGGGGAATTAGTCACAAAACAGGTATCCCTCATTCCCCAACAGGCCAATCTAGCATTGAATGAGCTCATGGCTCTCTTAAAGGTCTTTTAATACTACAAAAAGTGGGAGCTGGAGATGGCACCCCTGCCGAGAGACTGCAGAAAGCTCTTTATGTTTTTAACTTTTCGAAATGTTCTTTTATGGACCCCAATCCACCAACTGTTCACATTTTAATTGTAATTCACAATTGCAACATAAGGAAAGGCCCCCTGTTTTAATAAAAGATCCAGAATCCCGTAAAATATTGGGGGCTTATCCTTTGATCACCCGGGGTCGAGGTTTTTCTTGTGTCCTTACAGAGAATGGTTCCAAGTGGATCCCTGCAAATAACGTGAAGCCATTTCGAGAACCCCTGAATGCAGCACTGGAGGATTCGCCTTTAACTGCAGCACCTGAAGACCCACCTGTAATACCACCATGGCAGGAGGACACCCAGGAACAGGACTTTTAACTGAGGTTGACTGTGTTAGACATGCTACTCTGCAAATTAGAGCAGCAATAGACTTTTTGCTTTTAGCACAGGGACCTGTGGCTGAGGAATTCGATGGGATGTGTTGCCTTAACCTTTCTGACCACTCCCAGCCCATCTATGCCAGCATTCAAGCCCTGAAAGAAGGTGTCAATAAACTTCGGGTAGATAATGGGTACGACTGGCTGAACTGGCTCTTAGGGCACTGGCGACTCACTGGCTGGGTTAGGAATTTAGGTAAAATAGGTTTGTATGTATTAGGCATCATATTATGCATTGTAGTAGTTATTCCTTGTATTTTACAGTGTGTTATGAATTTAATAGACAAATCGCTTAAGAGTGTATTTTTAGTTAAAAGAAACGGGGGAGATGTGGATATGGGTAATGCAAATGAGACTGATAGTACTGCAGATTTAATCAGCAAATGCAGCCTGACAACGAGGATGCCTGGCAAGAGCAAACAGAGACCTGACTGCAAGAGGACTGGATCAAGTCTGCGTTATGGAAAATAAGATTTTACTAAGTCCAAATTGGGAGGAATGTTGAATTTGTCTTTACAAATGAGCTGTGGATCAGCCTATAGATAAGGCTAGCACTGAGAGATAAAAGAAACAATGGGATGGATTCCACTGATTGATGAATGGAAAGAGATATTTGCCTTTACAAACAAACTGTAGGGCTGCTGATAAATGAAATTGGATATCGAAAGATGAAAGAAGCAACGGGGGAAAACTATGAATTCTGTAAGAATTAAAAATTAAAAGGGAGGGTTATACATTAGAGGGAAATTTCAGGTATCAGGCGTTCCGGGAAGTCTCTGCCTCTCAAGTACCTCAGCCAATGGGGAAAGAGAGAGGGAAATGCGGCCGGGAAAATAGGATAAAAAGGAGGCTGCGTCCTCCAAAAATTTGAGAGATGCCAGGGGAATGTCCCATGGCCTCTCCCTTTATTCGAATAAAGCAAAAAGGACTCCTCTGTCTCCTTTTTGGACATAAACCTCTGGTGTTTGTGGATTAATTTTCCTGACATAGGTGACCCGGGAGAGGGACCTTGCCCCCAGTATCTTGGGCGGTCCTGGCAGGGTTTTTTTGAAAGGGGGAGGGATATTTGGAGCTCACCCGAAGTATCTTTGGGTCTCCCTGTTTGTGTATTTCGGGAGGTGGCGGGCGGAGCGAAGTTTGCATCTCGCAGGGCTCCAAAGCTGTCCCGAAATCCCCTTTTGGGGGATCCTGCGGGGTCCCCGGGTGGTTTTTTTGGGGATGTCTGGGTGGCGGCTGCAGACAGAGCCCCGGCGGTGGGTGGGGGATGGAGGTCCCCGGAGCCCCGTGGCGATCGCCCGGGACTGGCAGGGCGAGGGGAGCAGCCTTGAGGGGGGAAAGCGAAAAGGGGAGAGCCCCGGGAGTGCCGGAGCCTGAAATGGGGGCCTGGAGAGGGGGGACCCCGAGAGCCGGGAGTGAGGGGAGCCTGGAGAAGGGGCAGCCCGGAGAAGGGATGAGCCTGGAGACGGGGAGCCCCTAGGACACCAAAGTGGGGACCCCAGAGAGGGGGGACCCCTGTGAGCCCCGGCAGGCCGGAGCAGGGAGTCAGGTGAGGAGGCGCCCCTGGGAGCCCAGAACGCTCGGCATCCCTTAGTGCCACCCAGAGAGGGGCACCCATGGGACCCTCAGCAGCCCAGAGAAGGGGGAACCCCAGAATCCCAAAGTGGGGAGACCAAAGAGGGGGGGATCCCTGGGATTCCCGGGAAGCCTGGAGCATCGGGACACCCTGCAGAGGAGGGACCATAACATATATGCAGGATCCAGGGCATCCAGGACAAGGGGATCCCCAGAACGTCATAGTGGGGACCCCTGTCTTGGGGTGACTGTATGATGCCTGTACCCACAAATCGTCTGTTCTTTTGGTGTTGGATATTGAATTCAGTTTTAAGACTGGTTCCAGGAGTGAAGGGTGGGAAAGAAGAAATGCAGAGTTTGTTATCAGAGACTGCACAGGCTCCCCCACATTCCTGCTCACAGACTGTGTTGTCTGCAGTGGACAGCCAGAGAGCGCTCTTTTTTTTGCTTTTGGTTAATTTTTCTGCCTAGCTGAGGCAGAGAATCTCCCTGGACTGTGTGTTTTGGGTTTTTTTCCTTTTTCCTGGAACTGTTTGAACCTGCTCTGGACTGAAAACCCAGAAGGGCACCGGGAGCTCACACCTGTGGCCCACCAGGCCTGGCCTGGGCCGTGGCATTTCCCAGCACAGGAGGGACTGAGAACAGACTGAGTGAGCCGGGCAGCCCAGGGAAAGAACTCTTCTAAATCTGTCATCTCTTGGGAACAGCGAGGGGTTTTGCTGTTTGGTTTTGTTCATTTTTGTGCTGGGAGGTGTATTGCCTGTTGAATAAACAGTTTTTTCCTTTTCTACTTCTCTCCGAGGGAGTATTTATTCCCGAGACAACTGGGGGAGGGACGGCTTGAATCTCTTTCCCAGAGGGACCCCATTCAGAGGTTTCCTCCCAAGTTTGCCCTAAACCAGGACAAATACTTCTTTGGTGCCCAACACGTTGCAAGAAAGTGGAAAAGAAAACCTGCTCTGATTGCATTTTGGTTGTACTTACTCTGTATTGGGGTAAAGCAGTCAGTAACCATGTTTTTTGAATTCATAATGTCTGTCAGGGTGAAGGCCTTTATGTGTCTCGGGTCCCTAGACTTTTTTGAGGTTTTAATACCTTTTTGGTCCCTAGGCTTATTTTCTTATCTGGAGATGTCTCCAGTAGTGTCCCTCATATGCAGTTTTTTCAGTAGAGGAGCACAAATTAGAATAGCTGTTGTGCTGGGCTCAGTGATTATGATTTATAGAAAGTTTATAAAACTACTGAAGTTTGTTCCAGATATTTATGGTTCATGGTTTCTTCATCCAACCCTGCATCCCATTTCCAATAGCCTGTTTTGGGAGTTCATTAGTAATTGCATCTAGTTTGTTAGAGGAGGAGCAGGGGATGAGGCTTTTTTGCCTTTCCTTCTTCTCCTTTGAATCTGTTAAGTCATTTTTTGAGGATGTTCACTTTCCCCTGAATGTCAAGGATACCACTGTCCTGGTATTTCATCTGGTAAGCTTCCTCTACACAGTCTGCAGCCTCTCTAGAATGAGGGCTGAGGTGTCCAGAGGAGCTGATGGGACCCCTGACCCAGGAGTAGGCCCAGGCATGGAAAATTCTGAGTGGGATGGGGAATGGGAGAGAATGGGCAGAACCCTGAAGAAATTTTCTGATCGCCCAGCCTGGGAATTTTCACGTGAACAAATTCAGAACCCAGATGAGGGGGGGAAATATCTGGAAGAGAAGTGCCATGATGATTCTAATGAGAAAAAGATCATTGCAGTAAGCTGGGCCCTAGCATATGCTTATTGCACACTGCTAGATACTGTAGGGCAGCAGAGAGAGGCAGGGGGGCAGGGAGATAAATCAGCCAATACCCCAGTCACTCAGGCTGTAGCTAAACCAGACAGTGAGCCTAAGCCACTGGCAGTTGCTGTGGGGAGGAAGCACACCAGCAAAACTGATCAGCCAGTGGGTGATGATGATCCAGGGGAAGGATCCTCAAAGTGAGCTCCTGGTACAAAATCAGAAGTCAGAGCAACTGAGACAGGATCAGGAGCCAATATTGAGTCCTTATCCCTGAAAGACCTTCGTGGCCTGAGAAAGGATCACACCTGATGACCTGATGAATCTATAATTAGCTGGCTGGTCCGTCTTTGGGATGCTGCAGGCGAGGCCACAATTCTGGATGGCACTGAAGCCAGGCATTTGGGATCCCTGCCACATGATCCCGTTATTGACCAAGGAATGGTGAGGGGGGCTAATCCTCAGAGTCTCTGGGCACGGGTCCTGGGAAGTGTGGCATAAAGATATCTGTGTGCAGATGATCTCTGTATGCAGCAAACCCAGTGGGAGACCATAGAACAAGGGGTTCAACGCTTGAGAGAAATGGCAGTGGCAGAGATTGTTTTTTCAGATGACCTAACAACTAAGAATTCAGACTTGGTACCATGTACATCTGTGATGTGGCAAAAACTTGTACGACTTGGGCCACAAGAATACGCTTCTGCTTTAGCAACAATGAAGCTGGAGGAAAGGGAGGAGACCGTGCTCGATATGGAGAAGAAGCTCCGAGCATATGCAGATGCCATGCATGGCCCAACACATGCCAGAATTGCAGCTGTGGAAACACGTCTGCAGAAATTAGAAGATAAGATAGAGGAGAACCACAAGAAACTCAGGGAGGAGATGAAAGAGGGATTTCTCCAAATCTTGGCTGTACAGATCAAAAGTTCTGGCCCCAAACGTAAACGTTCCCCAGATGGGGAGAGAAGACCCTTCTCACGAGCTGAGCTGTGGTCTTTGCTGCGTGATTCTGGAGAAAACATGAAGAAGTGGGATGGAAAATCTACTGTTGCTCTGGTAAAACTGGTGCTTGAATTGCAGGACGGTGAGATGCAGAGAGGGATTTCCACAAAAAAAGGTGGAACTTCACCAAACTTCACCAAAAAGGAAGCAGCTCCAGTTGCCCGTAGTCAAACTGCCAGGTATGATGATGATGATGATGATGACGACACGTCCAATCCCCTTGAAGGAACCTCCAAGACATAGCTCAGGAAAGAAGAATAACCAGGCTTAGAGGGGCCCTGCCTCTAGCCAGGTAGAGGCTGGGGAAATCCAGGTTTTTTGAACTGTGTGGATTCATTGGCCTGGCACCTCAGAACCACGAAAATATGAGGCCTTGGTCAACCCTGGCTCACAGTGCACATTGATTCCATCAAGGCAAGTGGGGGCAGAATCTGTTTCTATTGCAAATGAGAGCATGTGCCAAAGTCAATAGTGTGGGTTTAATGAAGAGTAAAGGAGAGGCAGAGAGAATGACAAAGAGAGAAAAATTGAAATGGAATAGAGGTGGGGGATGAGAAAGAGAGTGACAGAGACAGATTAAGTAGAAAACCTCACCACTCTGTGGATCCCAATGGCGTCCTGTGGATGCTCTACATCTCTGTCTTCTTGGTGCTCAGGGTCCCCCACAAACACGGAGTTCAGGGGGTCCATACACACTGGGGGCAGGTGGGAAGGCCCAGGTTCCTCCCCTGGCAGGGACAAGTCTGACACAGGCTCTGGCAGCAGCCTCTGGCTCTGCTGCATCCCTTTGCATCAGGAGCAGTGCTCTGCTGCAAGGCCTCAGCAGTGAGTCTGGGCAGCGCTTTGGGGCTCTTGGATGGATTCTGGCACCTCCTCAGCTGCCCCTCACGGCAATGTGCCGTGGATGTGGCCTTCCCGGGCTGGGGATTTTCCAGCGGAGCCAGTTTGTGTGAGGGAGGATGGGTGTTCAGTGCCTGTGAGCAGAGGTTCCCCCACAGCCCCAGAACTCTCCTCCTCCCTGGCTGGCTGTGGGCAGTGTGTGCAAACGTGGCCTCAGCAGATGAGCCTGTGGGCTACGGCCTCCCCCAGCCCCAGCCTGGCCCAAGCTGATTTTCAGGACAGCTGCTGGCTTTGCCTTGCTTTGGATACATTCTCCTGCCTCAGTCTCGTGTCCTTGTCCCTAGACCAGAGGCAATTGATCAATGGTGTCACCTTGATGGTACCTCAGGTGCTGTTAGGCCGCTCAAGTCCCAGGCCAAAGCTGCAGTCAGGTGAAGGAGGGCTGGGCTGGGGTGGTCTCAGCCTCTTTATTCAGTAGAGGATTTCTGAGGTCCTTCACCACCCAAACTATGGTTTGACTCTAGAAGATGTGTGGATGTGTATTTTAACTTGATAACATTAATACAAATCATTATTATCATCATAACTTTATTTTTATTATAACTATTTACTACAACTTCTATTATTTAATACTACATCTATTACTTCCTCCTCCTCCTCCTCTTCCTCTTCTCTTTCTTCTTCTTCCCATTCCTCCTCTTTTTCTTCTTTTTCTACTGTCTATACTTATAATGATTATTACATTTATTGCTACCACTATTTCTTCTTCAACTTAGGATTTTTATCATTCTTCTTCCTATTATAATTTTTACTATAACTATTTCTTCTTATGGGCTTCTTCTACTTGTTCTCCTATTTCTACATCTATTTCTTATTCTTATATTCTTATAGTCTTGTTCTTGCTCTTATAGTCTTATTTTTATTACTTTTTGGGTATTTTTCCTTATTCTTAATTCCTATTATTTTTCCTATTCTTATTCTAATTCTTCTTATTATTCTTTTTCTTTCATTTTCTTTTTTTCTTGTTCTCACTCCTTTTCCAGTCCTCCTGCTGGGGCAGTGGAGCCAGGCAGGGGCAGCGGCAGAGGCGGCGCAGCGCCCGCAGTGCCCGCCGCAGCCGGGATCGATGGTTATTGATGGGTGCAGGCGCTTCCACACGGGCAGGGCAGGCACAGCACGGGCCTGGGGAGCTCGGCTCAGCTGGTCCCGGCTCAACCCAGGCCTGGTGAGGGGCAACCAAGGGGAACCCGCCTACTGACAGACCTGCCCATCTGCGCTCTCTCTCTTCTTTGTCCTCACAGAGCTCGAGGACTGTGAGGTTTTGAACCTCCAGGTGCTCTCAGGCACCCAACTGTCGGGTTATTTTCTTTCATGTGCCAAGCAGCTAATAGTTACTGTAAAGTTGTTTCTTGCAGAAGCACATCAGTCTCAAAGGCAAAAACAAAGCAAAGCAATGGCAAAAAGCACATGGCATTAAAAGCAATGGCAAAAGCAACGGCATAAAGCAAGTGGCAATGGCAAAATGCAAGTGGCAAAATGCAATGGCATAAAGCCAAGGCATAGAGCACCAGCTCTCCCTAAAGCATGTTCTTTCATAGAAACTTTCCAGCTAGCTAAGACACAAACTCAGACCACTGCTTCTTAACCTATTAGAATTCTAGTCTCTTAGCACGCCAGGCTACATATAAACTATGTACATGACCTATCTTGTTCTAACTGAAAAATGTAAGCAATATTCTGAACTCTAACTCTATTATGTCTGAAGTGAGGTTCTTGGAGCCTCGAGGGAAACACTAGCATGTCTTTCAACCTTCACTAGAACATGTACTACTTCTCTGGCGTCTAAGACCTTTTACTCACTAAAAGCACTTAAAACTTATTCCATTTACTTATTGCTCCCTCGTGCTACAACCTAAACCTTCACCTCTGCTTTATGTGTGAGATGCTTAACATATTTCAATCCATCTCAAGACTTTAATTCAATCCCTGCACTCTGATCTCTCTCTGAAGGATTCAGAGAAACTCTTGACTTACTGACTCCAACACATCCCCACACTGATTTTAGAGGAGTCGTGTGTCCCACACCCAGCCCCGCTGTCATTCTGCCCAAGCACAGCTGCTCCAGTGTTCCCAATAAAGCTTCCCAGTTCACCCTGGTCCCGTTTATTGGGGGACGGGACTGGGGAGGGACCTGGGAGGACCCCACTCTTACAAACAGAAAATCCTGGATTTGGGTGAAACACTCGCTTGGGGTTTGCTTTCTTTTCCTCTTCCTTTTTTGCCAACTCCTGCTGTTTTCTGTCTCTTTGTGAATGCTAATCTTTGCTGTACATTTTCCCTCAGATAATTGAACTGCTTACCATATCAAATGTAACAGTTGTTCTTCACCCAAATTAAACACGAATAGGTGCTACTTCTCTTTCAGGTTAAAATCAGAGCTTGAATGCAGGGATTTCAAAGTGAATAAATTACCTTTCCCTCTTTCAGTCTGAAATGAGCTACTGCCACCTGCACTTGCCCTTCCCTTCCTCTCCTGAACCACCGAACAGCCCCACTGGGATGGCAGGAGCTGGGCCTGGGAACTGCTGCCTTTGGAGCTGCATCTCCTCCTCCCGTGGCCGCTGCTCAGAGCCCAGAAGTGCTCTGAGAACTTGAAGTTCTGGCAGCTGGGTTAGAGCCTACATGGGAGGAGGAGAAGGTTCACCAGAGCCCTTCTCCTGCCGTGCCAGCTCCAGGGCAAGGACTGCAATGGAAGCCAGCCAATGTCCAAACCCCATCTGCTCTGCCAGTTCCTGTGGGAATGAGCTGCTGCAGAGGGGAAGATTTGGGTGGGAATGTGATTCTCTAAGAAGGCCATAACTAAATGCTTGCATGGGGGTTTTGGCTTCTGGAGCAGTGGGGTAGGGCTGTGGTTGGTTCCTACCCCTCCATCCCATGATGATGTAAGGGGTGAGGGATGCCATGTGTGCTGTGCACTGGCAGTGATCCTCAAGAAATCCTTTTAATCCTCTCCTTCGAGATCCTTCCCTCTCCTAGTCGAGGCCATGGGACAGATAGGACTGAAAAAAAATAAAAGTGCTCAGTTTTGTGCCCTCCTGCCCTTGTGGGGTGAGGGGCAGGAGGCAGAGGTCCAGCTTGGCCTCCCTCTGACCTTTCCTTTGAGACAACACTGTCTGCTCCCACCACAAAGGCACAGAGGGTGCTCTTTGCCCCCACCAGTGGGAAGTTTCTCTGCTGACCCCACTAAGAGTGCTAGAAGATGAGTCTGTGAACGAAACAGTTGAATATTGCCTAGAGGGGGGTAGCAGGCAGTAGATGTGCCACCATTCTCTTTCCAGGATCCCACTGGGAGTACTTGAACTATCGACGATGAGAGAGAGACGGGGACACTGAATGGTGATCAAAATCCAATTTTTAATGAGCACTACATGTGCTTATATACCATTTACAGGAAGGCTGGTAATATTTTACTGCAATCACATAGACAAACCTTACATAGACAAACTCTCACATAGACAAACTTTACATTTGGACTCAGGAAAATGTTATTTCCCATAACCCAGACTTGATCCAGTCCTCTTGCAGTCAGATCTCTGTTTGCTCTTGCCAGGCATCCTCGTTGTCAGGCTGCATTTGCTGATTCAATCTGCAGTACTATCAGTCTCATTTGCATTACCCATATCCACATCTCCCCCGTTTCTTTTAACTAAAAATACACTCTTCAGCGATTTGTCGATTAAATTCTTAACACACTGTAAAATACAAGGAATAACTACTACAATGCATAATATGATGCCTAATACATACAAACCTATTTTAACTAAATTCCTAACCCAGCCAGTGAGTCCCCAATGTCCTAAGAGCCAGTTCAGCCAGTCGTACCCATTATCTACCCGAAGTTTATTCACACCTTCTTTCAGGGCTTGAATGCTGGCATAGATGGGCTGGGAGTGGTCAGAAAGGTTAAGGCAACACATCCCATCGAATTCCTCACCCACAGGTCCCTGTGCTAAAAGCAAAAAGTCTATTGCTGCTCTATTTTGCAGAGTAGCATGTCTAACACAGTCAGCCTCAGTTAAAAGTCCTGTTCCTGGGTGTCCTCCTTCCATGGTGGTATTACAGGTGGGTCTTCAGGTGCTGCAGTTAAAGGCGAATCCTCCAGGGCTGCATTCAGGGGTTCTCGAAACGGCTTCACATTATTTGCAGGGATCCACTTGGAACCATTCTCTGTAAGGACACATGAGAAACCTCGACCCCAGGTGATCAAAGGATAAGGACCCAATATTTTACGGGATTCTGGATCTTTTATTAAAACAGGGGGCCTTTCCTTATGTTGCAATTGTGAATTACAATTAAAATGTCGAACAGTTGGTGGATTGGGGTCCATAAAAGAACAGTTCAAATAGTTAAAAACATAAAGAGCTTTCTGCAGTCTCTCGGCAGGGGTCCCAGCTCCAGCTCCCACTTTTTTGTAGTATTAAAAGACGCTAAAGAGAGCCATGAGCTCATTCAATGCTAGATTGGCCTGTTGGGGAATGAGGGATACCTGCTTTGTGACTAATTCCCCATAGAGCAAAAAAGGCAGCAGCTCGATGGGAAGTATCAGCTGGGCCGTTGTCGGTCTTCACCTCAGAAGGTGCACCCAGAGTTGCAAAAGCAGCAGTAAAGTGTCTGCAGACATCTTCAGCTGTTTCCCCTGAATGGACTGATGCAAAAAGAGCGCCAGAAAAGGCGTCAATGGAGGAATGAATGTATTTTAAACGGCCAAACTCAGCAAAATGGGTAACATCTCTTTGCCAGATTTGAAGGCTTTTAAGCCCTCGGGAATTAACACCTCCTGCAATAGAAGGAAAATAACACCTTTGACAGTCAGGACAAACAGTGATAATTACTGAAGCTTGGGCTTTAGTAATGCCAAAGTTCTGAAGCAAAGCAGCAGCGTTCTGGAGAAAAAATGAATGACTCAATTTAGCTTGGTCCATCTTCTGTACAGAATTTAGTACATGCATTGCTAAAAAATCAGCCTGCCTGTTCCCTTCAGCCAAAAATCCAGGAAGGTCTGTGTATGATCGAATATTCATAACAAAATAAGATGTTCTATTTTCTAAGGAAAAAACAAGAAGCTGTAACCAATAAAAGAGTTGTGAAAATTCAACCTCTTTCAAAACTGATGCTTCAGCTGTCATCACAATTCCTGCAACATAAGCTGAATCTGTTACCAAATTAAAGGGATCAGAAAATTTTTTAAAAACTCTGACAACAGCAGCTAGTTCAACAATTTGGGGAGACCCCTCAACTGTGGACACATCTGATTTCCGAACACCAGGTGAGAGGTCTCTTCCATACCACCACTGATTTATGAGAGCGACCAGAACCATCTGTAAATACTGTTAAAGCTTTAAGTGGGACTTCACTTCTCTTTGGTTTTTCTATCAATTGGAATAAAGGGGTTAAAAGCTTATGTTTTGGTGGGTGTATTGAAATTTGCCCGCTGAATTCAGCAAAGGCCATCTGAATAGCCTCAGATTCCTGAAATATCCAATCCAAATAAAAGGTGGTAATAGGCATGTAAATAGTGGAAAAATCCACTCCTGCCAGGGAAGTTAGTCTCTGTCGGGCTTTAACAATCAGCTGTGCCGTCATTCCATGCTGGGTACTGATGGCTTTGGTTGCTTGGTGTGGCCAAAAAATCCATTCCATGATAAACAAAGGGTCTGGTTCATCGGAGTCCCATTGAAGTATCAAAGCATGAGGCTGTTTAGCTGTGCCCAAAATTATGAAAAGAAGTGCACAGAGTGCACCTTGCCGTTTTGCTAAGCTCTGCCCTGCAGGGCTTGATGAGTTTGTGAATTGAGTCTTCTAGGTGATAAAAGGTCTGAGTCTCCTTTTAGCAGTTCAAACAAAGGACTCAGCTCTGCATTTGTGTAAGAGCCAGAAATGAGGGATGCGGGGCTCCAGGTGGCTCTTTCAAATGCTGTTTATTGTATCCAGATGATGCAGCAATTCACGGGTCATGGAGCCTTTTCAGCCACAGCTGTAGGTTCGTCTGAAGCATCTCTAGTTCTGGTTACAGTGAATTCTATACGTTTCATTACAGAGCATCTCAATACATGACACCCAATCGATACCTTTACTGTTACCTATAGCCTGTCCTTACTACTGACATAACCATATTCATGTTACTATTGTCCAATCACAAAAGGTTACTATGTTACAGTTTAAGCTAGAAGTTCTTTTTCAGTTTTCTTGCAGTGGAAAATTCTGAGATATTTTCTCTACTTGAAACATTGGCTTTCTTGTTTGTCTGTGAAAATCTTTTTGCTTGGTAAAAACTTTTTTCCAAAATCTTTTGTTTGAGGTGGTTTATCCTTTGCTCTAAATCATAAAAGCCCCTTCCAACTCACTTGCTCTTTGCCTTCTGGTTACCCAGTCAGACTGGCTCAGCAATTCTTTCCTTCTACATCGAAATTTGCTATGATTTGTATTCCTACTTCAGATTCTACATTCAAAGACCTTTCTGTTATACATACATATCTGTGAGACCTTCCTGTCAAATCCTTATCCTTTCCAACACCTGTCGCTTCTCACAAGTCACCTATTACATTTTTTAAAGATTTCATAAACCTTTAAAATGTTAAAAGTGAGCGTCGTTTCTCACACCCTGCACTGCCGGGGTAGCAGGTGCAGCTGGAAGGAGAGAGGAGTGGGGGAAAGCTGGTTTGAAGGGTCTCCATTTACTTCTCATTATCCTGCTCTGAGTTTTTGGAGTTTTCTGCCAGAAATCTCTCCCGTCCACTCATCCACAGGGGTTTGGGGTAGTTTTCCCATTCTGGGGAAAATCAAAGCCATGCACTGAGGCTCCTAATTAGGGGGTAGGAGAAGAGAGGCTCCAGGGCTTCCCGCTGAGCCGGAGACAGCGAACACACAGGGCTGGGAAAGGCGTGCCGGGAGCTGCGGAGAACTTTGTTTGTGTTTCCAGGCCAATGGCGGCTCGGGCCCGGGCCGTTCCAGGGCTGTTCCTCATCTCCGCCTTTGCCCTCCCACAGCCCGGGGGGCCCTGAGAGCGCGGGCCGAGGCTGGGCCGTGTGCAGAGCCCGGCCCTCGCTGCCATTGGCTGATTGTGCCAATGTCACTCCTGGTTGTCGCGCGCTGATTGGGCAGAGCAGCAAAGGCGCCATTGTGGCAGCGTCTGTGCGGGCCCGGCAGCGGCGGCAGCGGCCGTAGCCCGGGGAGGCGGCGGCGGAGCTCGGAGGCGGCCCCAGCGCAGGTGGGAGCCGCCCTCGGTTGTGCGGGGGCTCGGGGCTCGCTGCGGGCCGAGGGGGCGGCAGGGGGCTCTGGCGGGTTGGTTGTGCCGGTGCCGGCCCGTGTTGGCGCTGGGCTGAGGGCGCTGCGGGAGCGGCTGCCCGCGGTCTCCTTCCCGCTGGGGCCTCGGCAGGAGCCGGTGCCGGAGCAGCGCTGGCTCGTCCCGGTTGCTGTGGGTGGCACAGAGGTGTCTGCCCTGTGCCCGGGGCTGTGCGGGAAAATTCCCGTGGCCAGAGGTTTGTGTGCACAAAGGAGACAGAGGAGTCCTGTAAAAGTGACTTTATTGATGAACAAAGGGAGGCGCCATGCGGCATTTGCCATGCGGTCTCTAAAGCGCCGCCTCCTTTTTATCCTCATTTTCCCTTCTGCACCTCCCTCTCCACTTCCCTACTGGCTGAGGTACTTGGAGGGTTCAGACTTCTCGATCCACCTACTGCATGTCCCTCCTAATATGCACTCCTACTACGATATTAATCTTACTGCTTTCAATCCCTCCTTGTCTCATTTTCTCAAGAACAGCGCTTACAAACTTTTAATTGCCATCGACTCAATCTCTTTTCCTGTGTCCTCTTTGGCGCAAGGTGTCGTGCATTGTAAAAAGCTGAGAGTTTCTGCAGCACGTCAGAGGAGGAGCAGCATTCGTTTAAGCCATGGTCTGCCAGGGAACCACGAAAACGTGTCCCATTCCCATCCTTTCCCTGTTTGGACTGGTACATGAGCTACTTTCTTATTTCCTTTGTTATCTGTTTCACCACTTTTGGGTCATCATCTATTTGTAAACAGCAATTTGAATGATTTAATTTTCCACAAACTCCTCCTCTTTCTGTTAATAGATAATGTGATCCCATCCCATGGTGAAATGTCTCGTTCCTCATTTGAACGGATTGTTTGTCAGGAAGTTCAGGAGCTGGAGCTGTCTGCTTGGTTATTATTTCAAGGACACTTTGTAACCTAATAATGCCACTCAAATTATGGATGGATTTTCTGTGTCCTGATATGAATTCGTTAGGGATCCCAGGGACTGGTCCATGGTGTTGTAGCATTTGTTCTGGTGGCCGTTCATCTTTTTGCCCTTTTTGGGTGCTCCCTCCTGCCACGGCTGCATCAATTGACCACTTTTATCTTATTAAATCATCAAATACTTGGATTCCCCACTGATTTCTCTGGACTAGCAAAAACACCTCAGTGCTCTGGGGAGAGGGATGATTCCCCCCCCCCCCCACACTGTTTTTCATTAAGCTTCCACAACATTCTGTGTTTGCTGTTTCCCTTTGCAGCTTAACCAATTTCTGTTGCAGTCAGATATCCTCACTATGGGCTCTGCCTTTAGTTGTGCAAATTCCATCTGTGCAAGCAGGCAGAGCTGGGGGTGAGGGGCAGATGGACTCAGGGAAATTCCTCCCCCTGGCAAGAAGGCCCTTGGGCATTGTCCACACTTTTCCAGAGCAATGTTAATTTGCATTTCTAAAGGTCCTCTGCTGGCTGCCCGGAACTAGGATTTTCTTCCAGAGCAGCCTTTAGGTGATTCACACGTCCACCCTCACAATCTGCTTTATTTTTCTTTTTTTTTTTTAACGATTTTGTATTAACTATTTATGTGTTAAAGCCTTACGATTAATACTCTTCTAGGTTTGCAAAATGCAACTTAAAGGTGAGCATCGAAAAACCCATTCGGAAATTCTGCCATCATTAAGAGTCAGCCACAAATATATAGAAAAATATTCCAGTTCAAGCAAGTCTTTTCTACATCTTCTCCTAGGAGTAAAAATTGCTTGTCACACCCCTGGTCCAAACCTAAATGATAAAATAAAAGTTGGATTAATATGAAAAAATTTTCTAATGGTGTAATCTTGTCACTGAAACTGCAGGAAAAACAAAAACTCTTCAATAATGTCTTTAGTGTTAGAGTCAAAGCATTACTTGATTCTGGTCAGGATGAGCAACAGAAATAATTTCATCCACACATAGCCCTGGTGTGGAGAGAAAATCATTCCATGAGATGTGAATTTTACTAGATTTTTCGCAAACTTTTTACAGTCTGAACCCATTGAAATCCATTGGTTTAGTGTTCATTGCTTCAAAGTTGTGTAGTTCTTAGTGTTTGGTTTCCTATTGCACACGGATTTCTCCTCTTCTGATGTTAATTAGATCCGCATTCCTGGATTTCCTTCTCAGCCTTTTCCAGACCAGGTGTCTCCATCTGGGCCAGGGGCGGTGTCTGGGGTGGGTGTTCCTTGATGTTTGCTGATGTTTCCTTGATGTTTTATTGATGTTTGTTATCTTTGTGGGAATCTTTTGGGCTCTTCCCAGTCTGTTGAGATGTTAAACTCATCTCTGTTGAGTGGTGCAACATCCCTTAAAAAGAACCTTTTAAAATTTCTTTCCTGGGACAAGGGCAAACGAGCCTGACTAGTAAAACAGAATGTAAAAAAATTTTAAATTTGGTATACTTTCCAAGAGTGGAATCGCAGGCAGCCCAGTGTGTGAGTGTAATTGAGAGGCAGAGTCCTGGGTGGATGCTGTGAACAGCAAAGTGCCAAGGCAGGTTCTGTGCCAGCCCAGCTTCCTGTGGCAGAGATTTCACAAGAGACAGGATTCTGGCCACAGCCTGCTTGAAATATACATCCCTTATCTCCAGCCCGCACTAGGTGGAGAATTCCCAGGGTAAGGAATTGCAAAGATCAATTCCAAGGGAGATAATTGAATATCTGCCCTGGCTCTGGCCAAAGGTTATAATGGCCGGATGCTTGGCCTTCAGCCAAGGGCACACACTGACTCAGAAAACACTTCCTAAATGCAGCAACATGTTGCATATTCATAGCCCTTCATGCATTATTCTGAATCCTTCTCCTCCAACCTGTAAATAATTTTTTCCTTCCCTGGGGTTCTGGTGTCCCATAATCCAGGAATGTGAAGAATTTCCTGATTATCTTTTTTACCATTCTCCAAGTTTGTTACATGAACAAAAGATTTTTACATTATACTCCAAGAAAAATATATTTATGACACAAGTATTTATAAGTTTTGTTAATTGCAGAACTAAAAGAAACTATATTCATACAGCAATGTTTTCCAGCATATAGCATTAATATTTGCAAAAACTCAAGAATATAATGTACACTTATAACACACATAGAATTCAAATTTCTTTTTCTCGGTCTGGAGGAGACATAGCTGGTGGTCCAATCATTTTGTTATTTTTCATTTTCTCAGGGTTTTTCCTTTTCTCCTGTCCATACCACAATACAGAGGATATTTGGGTTTAAAAAGTCATACAATGTTGTGGCTAGAGCAGAGAATCTTCAATCCAGGTCCTGCAGTTTCCTATTAATCGTCAGAATTCTTGCACCTGCTTTTTAGTCCTGAATCACTTCTGAGATTCCCTGGTCCCTCTTCGGGTCAATACACCGCAAACCCTCAGTCAAAATATGTCCCAAATATTTTACCCTTTTCTCCACCATTTCCTCTTTTATTTCAAATAATCAAAGATGCTTTTTAGCCTGATCATTCAGCCATTTCACAGAGGCTTCTTCTACCACTTCTTGTCCTCCTGATTGCAGCAAGTCATCCACATCCTGCATTAACCCAATCCCTGGGGTGGGGTAAATTCTTGTGATATTTTCTGCAAGGCTTGCTCCAATAAGGCTGGTGCTTCCGTGCATCCCTGCAGAAGGACCGTCCATGTCTTTTCCATTTTCCCTTCTACATCTTACTCCCACTAAGAGGCAAATTCTAGTTTACCACCCTGTGTAAGTGGGCGTCCCCAGAAAGCATCTTTGCCATCAAGGACTGAATGGTGTCAGTGTGAGGAGGGCACCTGGTTCAAGATGGTGTAAGGATGTGAGAGCCCCTGGGTGCTGGGGCCGCCTTGGGCCCTGGGGTTCATCCCTCAGGGGCTGTAGAAACTCTGCCATGGCCTTTGCCTTCCCCTTGGCCTTTTCCTCCTCCCTTCTTGCATTCCTCTGCTGTGCCTTTGTGACCAAGTGCTCCAGGGGCTTCTTCTGCCCCTCCTGCAGCCCCCTCAGTGCCTGGGGGTGCTCATCCTCTGACAGCTGCCGAGCTTTCTGCTAAATCATTCCTTTCTGCAGTGACCCAAGGAAAATGCTTAAAAGCTAATCTGGATCCTTGCACGTCCAATGCCCATTTCCCAGCTGTTCCTTCGTGCTGCTCCTTGTGCTGTGGCTGCCGTGGCCAGCCCGTATCCCAGAGCCGGTGCCTGTCCTGCCGCAGTGTCCAAACGCGGCCCCCCCGGCGGGCAGGGCCGGCAGCTCCACGGGGCCGGGCAGCGGCCGGGGCGTCCCGCAGCCTCCTGGGGGCCGGGGGCCACTGCCGGGCCTGCAATTGCCGGGGGGTGCTGGGCTCAGGCAGCGCCCGGCGCTGAGCCCCGGCTGCCCCACAGCCCCGGCCCGGCCCCGCAGCTCCCCACAGGCCCCCAGCCCGTGCTCCCGGTGCCGCCCCTCTGCACCCGCTCCTGCCGCTGCCCAGCACAGAGAAACCCCCTGCAATCCTGACCTCCTTGTGTGCCTGTCCTGGCAACCGGGGATACAAAGGATCTGCAGCAGCTGGCAACTTCTGACGATAAGAGCCCGCTGACAAGCATCCCCATCCTCAGTATTTTTCTCTTTCCCCTCTTTTCCATTATCCATTTTCTTCCCACATAGATTGCTCCTGCTTCTTCTCTCCTGAACCATATTCCTGCACGGTCTCCTTCACCCAATCCCTTCTCAGCACACCAACAGCATCCATCCCCTGTTGTCTAAATCCCTTCTCGACTTCCCTGATTGCCCCCCGTGGGGGTCCCTGTCCTTGATTACCTCTGGGAGAATGTGCAAACTCCCTCAAGATGCTCCCAAGGGACCCTACAGAGATATTTTGGGATCATCATCCCTTCTGCCGAGAGCCCTTCCTGGCTTTCCCTTTCTACCCTCCATGGGTGCCCTGCCATGTTCAGTCCCCGAAGATCCCACTGTAGTCACTGCTGAGATTTTCAGTGCTCTCTGGCTGCCGACTCTTCCCAGCCCCCCTGATCTGTGACTTGTCTGTCTCCTGGTCACTCTCGGGTACACAGTCTGTAGGAATTACTGCGTTGGGATTGTAGGGACAAACTGAGGCGCTCTGGTCTTGATGTTTGCAGTTTATTTGGTAGGGCGTGGGTATATATAAGGCCCTGCTAGGAACTGCAGCTGCAGCTCAAAGCAGGACGGAGAGAGAGGGACAGAGCAAGAGTTAGAGCAGAGAGCGTAAGAGAGTAAGAAAGATGGCAAGAGTAAGTGCATAAGAGTGAGATTTTCCCGTTTACGTTACAAGAAATTTCCTTCTATGTTGAATATGCTAGTTTCCACTAACCACTCTTCTAGAAGATACAAATTCTCTAACATTTGTATGCAACCTATAGGAATGACTATATTACCATGTTTTACTGCTTTTCTTATCTCTAAATTTTACCTGGGACCCTTCGTGCCATGCCTAGGGAGGATGTCTGTTTGCTTTTTGGTATTCGCAGCATCTAACATGATCTAAACAAAGGGGCCTTCAGGCATTCAGTTGCTTTCAGCCACACAGTCAAAAATGGCTATCATTTCTATTTTGCTTATATTTTTCCTAGTCTCAAAGTCTTTTGTTAGGCACTCGTATTGATAAGGTTTCCCTAATTCATCCTTCCCAAGCCCAGTCCATGCCCGATGCCGCCGCCACCCAAGGGAGCCGATCACCCAAACTGGGTGAGGCACCTTCAGCTCCACACACTGCCCTCCACCCCAGGCGGGGGAAGGAATTCCTGCCGACCCCCAAGGTGTGTGGAAAAATTCACATCACCAGAGGTTTCTGTGCTCAAATAAGACAGAGGAGTCTTATAAAAGCAATTTCATTCATAAAACAAGAGAGAGGCCATGAGCTATTTCCCATGGCGTGTCTGCAATTGTTGGAGAGCACAGCCTCCTTTTCATCCTAATTTTTCCAGTTGCATCTCCCTCTCCCTTTCCTCATTGGATGAAGTACTTGAGAGGTACAGATTTCCCAATGCACTCACTGCTTCATCCCCTGAATATGCACCTCACTTTTGTATAGCTAACGATATTCACGGATCTGTTTAGTGTTTGTTCTTCTTCTGGGAGTTCATGAATTGAGCAGGAGCTTGGCTGAGCAGCAGTCTGTGTGGTCAATTAATAACATTTTCTGACCCTGATGGCTTCTGCTGTCCCTTCCTTATGTCCACGTCCCCGGCCCTGTGTCCAAGCGGATTCGCAGCATGTGTTTGTAGAGACCCTTTGCTGTTGTTCCTTGCATGGGGGTCCCCCGTTTTGGGGCCATCCCCCCTGGAGCAGGGTGTCCCGGCTTGGTGCAGCCCCGCCCCTCGGGCAGCGCTGAGCCAATGAGAGCGCGCGGCGGTGATGACGCAGCAGTGTCCAGGCAGAGCCGCAGCTCCCAGCGTTGCCCACCTGGAGCCACCTGCGCCCGGCCCGGGCCCCAACGCCCCCCGGCAGGGGATTTGTGGGAGGGGGGAGCCCCAAGGCCGGTATCCCCAGTGCTGTCCTGGCATTTTGGAGGTTCTTACAGACACAACATATCCAATGACTTCTTGAGATGAAGATGGGCAAGGAGGAACCTCCAGTCTAAAGCGTTTTCCTCCTCTTTTTCCCCCCAAACCAGGATTTTTCATTGCCAAGGCGTGAGTGGATGGAGGAGGAGGATAAACCCCAGAGATGCCTCACGAGGAGAGGCTGCAAACCCAGCCCAGGGAGCTGCGAGGAGGAAAGACCCTCCCTGAGCCGGGAAGGCGGCCGGAGATCCAGGCAGAGCTCAGAGCTGGTGGAGAAGCCTCCTGGAGGGGAGAAGCCCCACGAGTGCTTGGAATGTGGGAAGGGTTTCAGCTACAGGTGTAGGCTGATCCGGCACCAGGTGATCCACACTGGAGAACGGCCCTATGAGTGTGGGAAATGTGGGAAGAGCTTCAGAACTATTTCTCATCTGATGGAGCACCAGGTGATCCACACTGGGGACCGGCCCTACACCTGCTTGGAATGTGGGAAGAGCTTTCGATGGAGCACCAACCTGAGAAGCCACCAGCGCATCCACACTGGGGAGAGGCCCTACGAGTGTCCCAAGTGTGGGAAGAGGTTTCACAGCAGCTCCAATCTCCTCCTACATGAGCGGATTCACACAGAGGAGAGGCCCTTCCGCTGCCCCGACTGCGGGAAGGGATTCAATCGCAACGACATCCTCATCAGGCACCAGCGCATTCACAGTGGGGAGAGGCCCTACGAGTGTCCTGAGTGTGGGAAGAGCTTCTCACAGAGCTCTAACTTGACCAAACACCAACGGAGGCACCACTAAGGGAAGCCCTGTGAGTGCCCCGAGTGTGGGAAGAGCTTCGTGCTCTGCTCCAGCTCCATCCCCCATGGGAGGATCGGTGTTGGATGATCCCCAGTGACCCCCGTTGGGCAGAGCCCTGGTGATCCCTGTTGGGAAGAGACCTGGCTGGGGGGGGTCTCTGCATCATCCTGTCTCCCTGTGGGCACCTGGATGAACACAGGGGCAGGAACGTCTATCAGGGCCCAAACTGACATTGGGAATTCCTTGCGGAGAGCAGATTTGTTGAGTTTGATCCCCAGAAAATCTTCTGTGTTCAATCCTATCTCCTGCTGGCATCCAGGAATACTGAACAGTCTTGGAGATCTTTTCCAACCTCACTGATTCCAGGATTTTCATTTCCTATTGCCCAAGGTTGTCTTCTACAGCCAAATGGTGATGAACTGAGGCAAAAATCAAGATTTTAGAGACAGTGGGGTGGAAAGTCCTCCAAAAATTATTTTTCCCTCCCACTCAAGCACATAGGACCTCAGCTCACACAGACAAGGCAATCCTTTTCTTTTAGCCTCGATTTGCTTTTCATTTCATCCTTTTAAAACAAGTAACACAGTTGAAAATAAAGACACTGAACTGAGACATGGGTGTGGATACGGAGGGACAAAAACATGGTGGGGCACAGACATGGAGAGTTGAATCATGGCTTTAAAGAGTTAAGATTTTTGCTAAGGGTAGAAGGAGTTTCCATGGCCAAGATGTAAGTTAGGTAGGTAATTACTTGATGCTTAGGCAAGAGCTAATTGGTATAATTATCTACTATTATGAACTTCGGTATAGAAGAACATAAAATAATAAACCGTTATTTATGAAGCACGAGGCCTTGGATCGTGCCAGAGGGTCACGGAGACCTGATGAAGACTCTCCTGACTTCATCCTTTGAGACCACTGACCCATTTCGAGACCACCGACCCAATTCAAGAGAAGAACTGCGCATGCTTGAATGACGAATGGGCTCATTTTAATATGGGATGGGGATGGGAGGTGCTGGGGTTATGCACATGTATTGTATGTAAGGTCTTGGGCAATAAATAGAGGGCAAAGAACCTTGTTCGGGGCGGTCACGCCTTTGGGAGGTGACTCCCGTGCCAGTGAATAAACACACCACTTTGTAACTTTAATTAGTTACAGTGCCTTTGTCCGTGATTATTCCGGTTTTTAATGATTCAAGGGGACAAACTGTGGTCACGTGGGGACACTGCAGGGTCATCTTAGTGACCCAAAACAGGACAGGTGACTTCAGGGTGGCCCCGATGTCCCCAAGGCAAAGGCACCAAGGTCCCCAGTGTCCCTCGGGGTGACAGTGCCGCCCCCATGTCCCCACCCTGTCCCTGCATCCCGGGCTGCCTCCAGCTTTCACATCACTTCCTTGTGTCCCTCCACCGAGGTTCCCAAGGCCACCACGATGTCCCCGAGGGCCTGGGCAGCTCTGGGGAACCCCTGTTGCCATGTCCCACATGTGTCACCATCATGTCCCTGTTAACAGCGTCTACCAAGTACCCCAGGTGCCATGTCACCGTGTCCAGCTGCCCCTGGACATCTGCAGTGTCCTTGCTGGTGGCCGCGGTGGCCTCGGCGCTGGCCCTGGCGGTCGCCACCCCCTGGGCACAGTCACGCAGGTGCTGGGCCATGGCCCAGTGCTCACAGGCGATGGTGGCCAGGTGTCACCACGATATCACCGAGGCCTGCAGGGTCACCTGGCAGGACACGGCCACTGTGCCCAGAGCCAGCAGCAGGTGACTGTCTTTGGTCACCCCCAGGGCAGAGTGTGCCAAGTCCAGAGACACTGCGGGGACATGGGGACACCGCACAGGTGGCACCGGGGACATGGCAGCAGGGCAACCAGCACAGTGGCACCTGAGCAGTGGCACCAAGAACACCCCAGAGCCACCAGCCCAGGGCTGCCCCAGTGTCACCATCCCAGTGCCACCCGTTCAGTCTGAGTGTCACCAGCCCAGTGTCCCCAGTTCAATCCCAGTGTCCCCAGTTCAACCCCAGCGCCACCAGAGCTGCCCCAGTGTCCCCAGTCCTGTCCCAGTGTCACCAGCTCACTGTTCCCAGTTCCTTCCCAGCCCAGTGTCACTGCCCCATTGCCACCATACCAATTTCACCATCCCAGTGCTCCCAGTTCCCTCCCAGTGTCTCCAGTCCATCCCAGTGTCCAGTGTCTCCAGTCCATCCCAGTGTCCCCCATCCTGTCCCAGTGTCCCTGTCCCAGTGCTCCTAGTTGTGTCCCAGTGTCACCATCCCAGTGCTCCCAGTTCAATCTGTGTCTCCAGTTCCCTCCCAGTGCCACCACCCTATTGTCCCCATACCAAAGTCACCATCTCAATGTCACCAAACCAGTTCCCTCCCAGTGCTCCCAGTGCCAGCCCAGTGTCCCCCATCCTGTCCCAGTGCTCTTGTCCCAGTGCTCCCAGTTGTGTCCCAGTGCCACCAGTTCCCTCTCAGTGTCACCATCCCAGTGCTCCCAGTCCCATCCCAGTGCTACCCCCCCATTGTCACCATACCAGTGTCACCAACCCAGTGCCACCAGTTCTGTCACCACCCAAGTGCCACCAGCCTGGTGTCACTAACCCAGTTCCAGCCCAGTGTCCCCAGTCCTATCGCAGTGCCACCAGTCCTGTCCCAGTACCACATCCCCAGTGTCCCCATACCAATGTCATCACCAGCCCAGTGTCCCCAGTGCCATCCCAGTGTCCCCCATCCTGTCCCAGTGTTCTTGTCCCAGTGCTCCCAGTTGTGTCCCTGTGCCAGCCCAGTGCCACCCCGTCATTGACCCATACCAGTGTCACCAGCCCAGTGCCACCGGTCCTGTCCCAGTGCCACTAGCCCAGTGCTCCCAGTGCCAGCCCAGTGCTCCCAGTGCCAGCTCAGTGTCACCAACCCAGTGTCCCCAGTTCCATCCCAGTGCCACCAGTTCTGTTCCAGTGTCACCAATCCAGTGTCACTGGTCCTGTCCCAGTGTCCCCAGTGCCATCTCAGCATCACCAGTGCCACCCATGGCACCACCCCAGTGTCCCCAGTTCAGTCTCAGTGTCCTCAGTCCTGTCCCAGTGCCACCAGCCCAATGCTCCCAGTTCCATTCCAGTGTCCCTGTCCCATCCCAGTATCCCCCATCCTGTTCCAGTGCCCCTGTCCCAGTGCTCCCAGTTATGTCCCAGTGCCCCCAGTTCCATCCCAGTCCCATCCCAGTGTCACCATCTCATTGTCCCCATACCAATGTCACCATCTCAATGTCACCAAACCAGTTCCTTCCCAGTGCTCCCAGTGCCAGCCCAGTGTCCCCATCCTGGGACAGGGGAAGGTCTCTACTGGTCCATACTGGTCTGTACAGGTCTGTACTGGCCCATACTGGTCTATACTGATTTATACTGGTTTATACTGGTTTATACTCCTACAAAGCACCATCAGCCCCACGGCTGGCCCATGCCCAGCCTGGAGCCCAGATCACCCAAACTGGTCTGTACTGCTCTATACTGGTCCATACTGGTTTATACTGGTCCACACTGGTTTTTACTCACACACAGCAGCACACAGCACCATCAGCCCCATGGCCAGCCTGTGCCCAGCCCATAGCCAGCTCTGGCACTGCTGTGCCCCTTCCTCCTCCCGCTCCAGCATCATCATCACTGCTGCCTCAGCCAGGACCGCTTGGAGCCCCGCAGCTCCTGCTCGTCCTCGTCCCCCAGGGTCCCCCGGGCCACCGCCGGGGCCACCTCGGCCTTTCTGGCCTCCTTCAGCTCTTCCAGGGCCACTTGGGCCTGATACAGCGTGACCTTGCCTTCAGCCAGTGCCGTGGGGACGGTGCTTGGTGTCCTCAAGGCCTCGGCCAGGGCCACCAGGGCCACCAGGGCCACCAGGGCTCAGCACCACGCGGTGTCCACCTGGGCCAGCTCGGGGGGGAGGGCAGGGGGGGACAGCTGGGGACAGGAAATGGGGGTTAGGGGGCGGGGGAGGGGTTGGGGAGTTCTGGGGAGGGTTTGGGTGGGGTTTGGGTTGTTCCAAGTGAGAATTCTCAAGGATTTGGGGTTTCCCAGATGAGGCTGCAGGGGGTTTTGGAGTTCCCAGGTACCCAGATGAGATTTTTGGGGGGGATCCCAGGTGAGCATTCCCAAGGATTTGGGGTTTCCCAGGTGAGGGTCCAGGGGGAGTTTTGGGGTTCTCAGTATGATAATTGATAAAAGATTCGTGTTAATCACAAAAGCATTGGGGTTTATATAAACCAGAATACTAAGCTCTGAAGTGAAGCATGGACACTAGATAATGGAAATTATATGATAAAATAATTCTGTTTAAAATCACTTTGTTATATTACGTTGTATTATGTTACATTATAATATGTTATGTTATGTTTTCCAAATAAGTTGTATTGGCTACCAGCTTGCAAAATCAGACTTCCCAGAAAGCCCTTCCTGCCTTTGTCTGATCAATGCTGCCTATCTCAAGGACCAGACTTCCAGAACTTCCCTGGTGGTTATCTACAAGGACCAGATGGCTATCTGTGACTGATTATCACCCAAAGGCTTTGTGAATTTGTGTAAGGATGTTTATTCAACCACCACTGCTTATGACAACAAAAAACCAAAAATTATTGATTACAACGAGAACCCACAGTATAAGAAGAGGCTGCAAACCAGGGTTGGGTGGAGCGTGGAGTGGGCGGTGACCCCTCACGTTCCCCAGCGCTGCTTGCTCTTTCTATATCAAATAAAGCAATCTAAATTTTGCTGAATATAGAGACTTTTGTCTCTCATTTATAACAGTAACAACTGTAGTACTCTTTCTAACAGTTCACATCACACATTTTGCTCAAGTCCCTTGGGTTCATGGAGCTTGAGCAGGTAAAACTATCTTGTCAAATACCAGCAATAGTCCACTGACAATTTTAAGTGCCAAAATCATCAACCAGTACTTTTCCATTGATGATGTGGTGCCTACCAGATCAACAGTGTTACTAATTTTAAGAGATACAAATGCTATAACTTATTCTAAAAGATGATGTAGATTGCTTTCTGGTTTTGTTTGAACTGAACACGTGAGGAAGGTGAGAGCCTTGATGTCCACGTTTGCTCTGGCTACACAATGGTTATTAAATACTCTAAGAACAGACATAGTATAACTTCAGAGGATTCCATGGTGTGCATGTATTCCAAGGAAGACCTTCCCAGCAGGGCTGACAGCACCTTCTTGTACACCTCCCACACAGCCAGGGAGAAATTTATGGCAGAAGTCAGGCATGGACACATACAAAACCACCGAGAAAAGAGAGAATGTACTCACAGTAAATGCATATAAGACAAAACCCCTCAAAACACTATCCCTTACATACATATACCAAATATTACTATTAAGTTTCTGTTAAGTATTGGGTAAGCCAATTCGGCAGTATACAGATGTAGTGATTCTAGACTACTAATACATCTAACCTGTTACACAGCTCTAAAAATGGATTGCATGTAAGGTTGTCACCCTTTTTTGGTGGGGAGGCAGGACAGTTGGTAATTAGATTCGGCTCCTTGTCCTATTATTTTGATCTTGTGTATTAATATAAAACAAATGGGTACTGTTGTATATAGTTGGTTTTTCTAAAAGAACTCATTAAGGAATACGTCACACAAGCAATATTTGACTACATTCCCTACATATTTAATTTCTAAGTACATAAGCTTCATTTGGATTCCAAAATGCCTTGGAAAGTGTGAAACACCAAAGAGTAAATGCCAGTGCATCATCCACCACCTTTTGTGCAAAAGGATTCATTCAACAGCTGTGTGAGAAACCAGACACTGCATCCAGATCATAACTCAATAATGTACCTGGAAAGTGACACAAAGGGAATAAATATATGCCAGCAGCCATGGAGGTCAGCATGGGAGTCCTGTGTCCAGATGTCAAACAGATGCAAGTACAGATGTGGATCAGTCAGAGAGCGCTGGTACTGGGCACAGGACGCGAGACCACGCCGCGAGGGGCACTCGTTATGGGCCACTCACCGGGGCTCACTCCTTCGCCAGAGGCCACTCAGTTCCTCGCCGGGAGCCGATCCCTCTCTCGCCGGGGGTCGGTTTCTCTCCCACCGGGGGTCGGTCCCTTCCCCACCGCACTCCGCTCCCCCACGCCGCCCCGGCCGCCGCCGCTCCCACTCTGCCGCACCAACGGCCCCTCAGCCGGGCCCGGCCCCTCCGGGCCCCGCCCCCGCCCACCGGCCCCAGCCAATCCCCGCCCGCCCCGCCCGTCCCACGGCTTCCCATTGGTGGCCGAGCAGCGCGAGGGGCGCAGGCCCCGCCCCCGTGGCGGTGCTCGCGCCCAGGGTTCGGCCGTCACCGGGGCAGCGGCGGAGCGGGGCCCGCGCGCAGCGGCCGCTCCTGCAGGGCTGCGCTGCGAGCTCCGGCAGCAACAACAGCGGGGGCAGGAGGCGCTTCGGCCAGCGGGCACGAGGGATCCATAAATAAACCCCAACGTTCTGCAAGAGTGGGAACGGGTGTCCAAAGAAATAGCTTACACCTGCACTTGGGTTACAACATCCCCCTGTAGGGCTACGGGCTGGTGACTTCAGGCGGCCACAGAGCTCTTAAGGGGAACTGGGCTGACTTGACTTGTTACCAAAGTGGCCAAAGAGTCCCGAAATCAGACTGGGCCCCTTGGAGTTGTTACTGAACTGTCCACATTCCACTGATCATTCCCTGCAATTTCCAAGCATCCCACAGAAAAAGACCTCGAGGTGCTGGCCCAGAGCTGCCGAATATGAGCCCAGGTGTGCCCAGGTGGCCAAGAAGGACAATGGCATCCTGGCCAGTGTCAGCAATAGTGTGGCCAGCATGACCAGGGCAGTGACGGTCCCCCTGTTCTGGCCACTGCTGAGGTCTCACCTTAATCCTGGGGTCAGCTTTGTATTCCTCACTACAAGAAAGACTTTGAGGTGCTCGAGTGTGTGCAGAGAATTGAGCTGGGGCAGGCTCTGGAGCACAAGTCAGATGAGAAGCGGCTGAGGGAGATGGGGGCTCAGCCTGCAGGAAAGGAGGCTCAGGGAGGACCTTCTCTCTTTCTCTACAACTCTCTGGAAGGATGCTGGCTTAGGAGGGATTCCTAGAGATAAAGTATCTGTCCCATGACCCTTTGTGCCAAAAAGATGGTCGCTGTGTCTTTAGGATTTGACAGCCAGGAAGCCTTGAGTAGGATAGAGGGATTTGCTTTAGGGCACGAGTTTTTAAAGGCTGCCTAGGCAGTTTCAGATTGTGCTAAAGGTGTACGCTCTACACGAGACTTTGTCGGGGTTGGGTCCTGCCTGTCAGAGTCTGGAAAAGGTAATCTTTTTTGAGACATCCTGAGGGGCTGGGAATGTGTGCTAGGAGTAGATCAGATCTCTGGGAAAGTAGTGCTCTGCTCCACGATGTCTGTCAGTCATGGCACGCTGGAGGCACCCAAGTGGCCAAGAGACCAGAAATCCCTCCTGGGAGGAAGGCCCAGGATGGGCTGAAAAGGTTTGGGGCCACCATAGGAAAGAAGGATCCCCATAAGGCAAGCACATGATCCTTTAGCCCTACCTTCATCTTGGAGTTTTACATCACTGGAACCCAGGACTCCATAGACAGATGTCTGTTTTTCTATATCTTTCCTGTCTTTCTGGTTCCCTCTTTCTTCTCTCTCACGGAAGGTAACATCAAATGAGTGTAAAGATTTTCTATGTTTGGTGAGCTAAGTCTATGCTGTGATAAGTGGTGTTGTGTTTACTCTTTTGACAATGTTCCTTAATTTTCTCTGGTTTGCCTGTAAACGTTTTTGCCAGTTTGCTAGTAAACTGTGTGCTTTTAACCTCTTGAGAATATCTGGTTGGGAATTATCCTTTGCGCCTACCTAGAGCAAAAGAATGTTGGTTTAATCCTGGAATTCAGTGACTGGGGTGCAACCCTGGCTGCTTCCCTTCCATCAGTGGATCAGTGCAGTCAGTTGCATGGTTGCTGCGGGAGCTTTTGTGCATTCGGCTTCGGGACTTTGCTACGCTGCCATTCGGCAATGGGATCCAATGTGCCTGCTTTCCCTGCCTCCGTGCTGCTCGGGAATGCAGAGCCGGAGCGCGGTGCGCCGCCTGGAGCCGGGGCAGTGTCCGCCGTCACCCGAGTGCCCGGGGGAATCGCTGCCTTCGCTGCCTTTTGTCCGAGCGGCCGCTGCCCCTCCGTGAGGGCCCGAGCGAGCACCGGAGCGCCCCCTGCTGGCCGTGACTGACCCTGGCCCCGCCCCCTGCTGGCCGTGAGTGACCCTGGCCCCGCCCCCTGCCGGCCGTGACTGACCCTGGCCCCGCCCCCTGCTGGCCGTGACTGACCCTGGCCCCGCCCCCTGCTGGCCGTGACTGACCCTGGCCCCGCCCCCTGCTGGCCGTGACTGACCCTGGCCCCGCCCCTGCCCCGCAGCCTCTCCCAGCGCCCCCTGCCGGGTTTGGTCATAACTGCACCAAAGGGCAAACAGCGCTCAGCAGGGGCAAACTCCTGCGTTTGTGCTGTTTGTTCTGTTCTGATCTGTACATGTTTCATACTAAAGAATTGTCACTCCTTTTCCTGCACTTTTACTTGGAAGCTCCATAACTTTAGAAGTTATAAGGATTTGGAGGGACGGGTCTTCTTTCCATTCCAGAAAGTTTCTCACCTTTCTTAGCAGACATCTTTCCTTTTAAAACAAGAGAGTTTGCTAAAATACCCAAACCGGGGAAAATGTAATGATTTCATGTTCTTCATAAATTCACATACAAGGAAACTGGGCTATCTTTCCATTTTGGTGATATTTTCGCAAAGGTAAGTACATTAAGATTTGAATTCTACCCTTTTCTTCTCAAGCAGTGCATTCCTTCAAGTACAAAAGCAACAAAGTCATTATAGGTAACTGCGGCAGAATATGCTGTTGCTGTTACTGTTACAGGGACTCCCAGCTCACTTCACTCCTCTCTGTTATTGCTCCCCAGTGAAGAAGAGTCACATTTTCTTTGTCTGGCAGTCGAATATCGTATCCTGCTTCTACCAGTTCTTTGCATCGCTCTGGCATTCCACACCCTAAATGAGACAAAACTGATTTACTTATCATTTTGTTCAATATCCTCCAGTTTGGAGACAGTTGCATCCAACAGAAAAAATCCATCTCAGGAAGCATCACCCAGCATTTCCTACTTGAGCAAATTCCACGTTGCATTCAAAGGAAGCCTTGTAAAAAGGGTGAGGCTGTGCCCTGAGGAGTAGATGTTTCAATTTAACAAACCTGCCTGAAACGCTTTTGATTTATTTACAATAGTAGCCGTGATTTTTCTTCTTCCACTACAGGGAGAAAATGAAACTGAAAATGCTTCCTTTGTAAAAATGGAAGCTTTGTAACAATGGACATCACACTCCTGGTGAAAATGTGTCACTGCCCTTGGAGAATTGGCAGTCACCGCTCACAGGACATTAGAAAAGGGATAATTATCACTCCCAGCTCAGCCTCCAGAGCCGGGCTGACACACAGAGCTCTTGCCACCCCCTCACGGTGGGGTCCTGGCTGTAAGGATCACAGCTTGGGTCAGGCCTTTGGGTAGAGACTTGGAGAGACATTCAGGGTACAAAAGGGTTGGCAGCTCTCAGGAAAGAAAAGAAAAATTAAAGAGCATGTGCATTTATTTTAAAAAGTAAAAAATCCCAAGCCCTGTTTTGGTAGGTCAGGGCAGTAGACAGAAGGTGGCACAGATTTGTAGCTGGTGCATTCCTGCAACTCGACCTGTTACTGTGCTTTCCATCTCTGTCAGTTGTTTATAGGGTAAAGGAAGATATTTGGGGCAGTACAATGGGCCCAACACCATGGGAGCAAGTTCAGGATCTCAACAGCGTTCAGTTATGAATGATCAGGAAACCCGAGAGACAAAGTCAGGGTTTTTTTCTTATCCTGAACGTGGAGAAGGGGAAATTCAGAGCTGACAAAAATATACCGTATTGGGGTGATCAACTGCAGGGAGAACTCTCCCTTGCTGGTCAGGAGGTGTGTCTTGGTTTGAAAGTCTGCTAGGGAAAGCAGGGCCCTCTCTTGAAATGGAGAAAATAAAACCATTCCCTTTGAATTAGTATAATTTTGAAATTAAGGGGCTCTCAGGCAAAGATATGGAGATAGGAATAACAACAACTCTGTAATTAACAACAAACAGAACAGGAGCCCAGTTCCAGTCTCTGGGCCACGGGCACTTTCCCCTTTGGTGCAGTTGCTGTCACAGCTGGCAGTGAGCTCTGGCAGGCTCCTGATGGGCAGGTGCGACGATCCCCGTGCGGCTGCAGGGGCACTGGGGTGATGGCAGCTGTGTCCCAGATGGGAAGGGATGGAGGAGAGGCAGGATGCTGGGAAAACAGCAAGCTGAAGCAGGAGGGCGTCCAAGCAGGGCTGCGGGCTCCAAAACAGAGAGGCAGCTCCCGGCGTTGGGATGGTGGGGGGGTAGCAATGACCTTTCTGCTCCGAGAGCCAAAAGCGAGCGAGAGCCAGCAACTGCCCCCACCCTCATTTACCTGCTTCCAATCTCACCGTGTTCCCCCTTTCCCTCCCCCCACCCTCCGAGAGAAACTCCCAAAAAACCAGGGACGCTCTCCCTGGTGCTGGGACCCAACCATCAGTGCTTCTTAGCATGTCAATGGGAAAAAAATTCCACAGGCAGAGAGGAAAGGAAAAACCAACCCCCAACAGACGCTCATCCAGTTCTTCACTGATTTGAGGTTTATCAGGTGTTGCAGACACTGGGATGATGGTACAATGTTTTAATGCTTGTTAATCATCTATTTTCACAAGTGTTATTAATTATATCTGTTATAGGAAATGTTTTGTATTGTTATATCAGAATTATTCCCAATTACTGTAAGTTTTTGGTTTTATTACATGTATTGTTTTGTTTTGAACTTCCTTTCATGGCAAGAATCATGCATGCTGTTTTTAAAAGAAAGAAGGGGGAATTAGTTCTAAATATTTATATATTTATAATTTTTTTTGCAGTATTTATACCAAAAAAAAGTAAAATATTTCTATGTAAGGCTCCTCAGTTGAATGTACAATGACAAAGTCTAATTAATTCATGAACTTAAGGAGAAGGTATGCATGTGTTTTTGTCATCAACAAGTTCAAAGCAGTCACCTGTTTATTCAGCCAAACATCAGTTGCCTCCAAGAAAATGAAGCCCAGGGAGAAGAAAAAGAACCTAATCACCATGCAGCCTTCGTGGCCAGAACAAAACCAGAAGTAGGAGTGCCAAGACATGGCTGTGTCTGGAAATTTACAGGCAAACTGCCAACAAAAGCCTTGTGTCATCATCATGGTATAGAGTTCCTACTAACCTTCTTCAGTTATTCCCTGTTCCAGGATCCAAGAGCACATTCAGTGATGTCAAAGATCAACATTTCCAGCTAATGGACTATTTGGACTTTAAAACAATGGTCATTTATTCCCATTTCCCTAGGACACACTGGACATTATTCTTTTGTTTTCTCATGCTGTGAAACCCTGTGTCAATGACATGATAGAATTTGTTTTGTTGATTGTAATCGGTCTTTTATGTATCTTATCCCATATCTAAGAGATAACCAGTGATAACCTTAATGAGATAACACCCTCACAAGAGAGAGCTATTTTATCATCAGAACATATGAGCCTTCTTTGAATTAATGAAAAAGGGTGAGATGTTGCAGTCAGGTAGACAAGTTATAAAAGAAAGGTCTCATAAAATCAGGTCTTGCTCTCTGCTAAATTAATAGCTAGCCTGTCACTTCTTCTATGAGCAGCTAAGTAACTTGCTTTTTCCCAGGTGAAAACAATCTTAAGCATGAAAAGAATTAACACAACAAGCTATTCTGGTAAGAGAACCATTTGCACCTGCAAGAAATAAGAAATCTGTCCTGCTGGGGACAAGGACGTTCATTCCCTTCCAGGAGCCCAATGCCCGGCTGGGGCTCCAGGGCAGGGGGTCCTTGAGCAGCTGCCCCAGAACCTCCGCCAGGGTCTCCCAGCGCAGCCGGAGCCGCTCGGCCTGGGGTCCCCAAAGGCCTCAGCGAGCCCCAAGTCCCTGCCAGGAACCCTCAACTCCCTCCAAGCCAGCATCCCCCACAGCCCCTGCAAGTTCCCCCCATGGCACCGGCCGTGGCCGTGTCCCCACATGTCACTGGCCATGTCCCACCATGTCCTCACCCATGGCTGTGTCCCCACCATGTTTCCATCCCTGTCACTGTCCCCCACATCTCCATCCACGCCCGTGTCCCCCCATGTCCCCACAAATGGCCACGTCCCCTTCCATGTCCATGTGTCCCCATGTCACTCTCCAGGTCTGTGTCCCCCATGTCATTGTCCCCCCATGTCCCCACCCATGTCTCAGTTCAGTGTCTTTATTTTCACCCCAGTGTTGGATGTTTTAAAGGGGTGAAGAGAAATGAAAAGCAAATCCAGGCCAAAAGAAAACGATTTCCATGTCTCTGCGAGCTGAGGATTAACGTGCTTGGGAGGGAGGGAAGAACATTTTTTGGAGGAGTTTCCCCCCAACTGTCTGCAAAATCTTGGTCTTTGCCCCCGTCCATCACCATTTGGCTGCAGAAGACACCCTTGGACAAGAGGAAATCAAAATCCTGGAATCACTGAGGTTAAATGTAGTAGTTTTGGTTTATTAATTTGAAATTTTTTTTGTGAGATAGGATTAGGAGGAAGACAAAAAGCAGGCTTTACTTTAAATGGTATAACGATAAATTTTATTACTAGAAATGATAAGAAAAATCCCTTAGAATAAAACTTGAGACTACTTTTTTTTCTTCCATACATTTTTTTTAACACTAAACACGTACAAAAACAACTCAGTTAGTTTACCATCTTTAAAATAGTTTTTTACTAATTTACGTGAAAGTGGAGACATTTTTCAGTCTATGGAGATTTCTTCACAAGAAAACGGATTCTTCTTGTTTTGATGTTACAGTGATTAGCTTCCCAGGAGAATGGAAATCTGATTACTATCTAAAAAGCCTTTATTCAGGCTAATAGTTTTTCTCATAACTTTTATTAAGGACTATATTAATTTATGAGGCACACTTTAAGGATTATAACATTTTAAACAAAAGCTTAATTTATTTTTGAGAATAGAGTTTTTTCCTTTTTGTTTTATTGGGGGGGACAGCAGGGGTTTTCTTATTATTTAAACCTAGGAGATTACTGCAATTTTAACATTTGTTTGCTTTAATATTAATGCTTTTGTTTATAAGTACAGTTAGAACAGTCATACTCACTTCAAAATATTAAAATATTTTTACATGTTTTAAAGGAAACAAGAGTTTTTTCTCCATAGTTTAAAAAGAGAGAAATGTTAGTTCATGACTTTTCTCGTTTCTTTATTTCGGATTTGAGTTTTCTTTTTGTTTGATTTCGGTGCTTTTATATTGTTTCTATGTGTATCACTATTTTGGTGGGTTTGGTTTTTTTTTGTTTTGTTTTTTTTTTGTGTGTGTGTGTGGATTATTTGCTTTTTGTTTGTTTTTTTTTTGGTTTTTTGGGTTTTTTGGTTTTGTTTTGTTTTGTTTGTTTGTTTTTGTTTGGTTTTTGTGTTTTTGGGTTTCTTTGGATCATCCAACACCGATCCTCCCATGGGGGATGGAGCTGGAGCAGAGCACGAAGCTCTTCCCACACTCGGGACACTCACAGGGCTTCCCTTAGTGGAGACTCCGTTGGTGTTGGGTCAAGTGAGAGCTCTGTGAGAAGCTCTTCCCACACTCAGGACACTCGTAGGGCCTCTCCCCAGTGTGGATGCGCCGGTGCCTGATGAGGATGTCGTTGCGGTTGAATCCCTTCCTGCAGTCGGGGCAGCGGAAGGGCCTCTCCTCTGTGTGAATCCGCTCATGTTTGAGGAGATTGGAGCTGGTCTGAAACCTCTTCCCACACTTGGGACACTCGTAGGGCCTCTCTCCAGTGTGGATGCGCTGGTGCCTTCTCAGGGCAGAGATCCACCCAAAGCTCTTCCCACATTCCAAGCAGGTGTAGGGCCGTTCCCCTGTGTGGATCACCTGGTGCCAGATCAGGCTGGTGCTGTAGTTGAAACTCTTCCCACATTCCCCACACTCATAGGGCTTCTCCCCAGTGTGGATCCTCCGGTGCTGGATCAGCTGGGACCTGTAGCTGAAACCCTTCCCACATTCCAAGCACCTGTGGGGCTTCTCCCCTCCAGGAGGCTTCTCCACCAGCTCTGAGCTCTGCCTGGATCTCCGGCCGCCTTCCCGGCTCAGGGAGGGTCTTTCCTCCTCGCAGCTCCCTGGGCTGGGTTTGCAGCCCCTCCTCCTGAGAGATCTCTGGGGCTTTTCTGCCTCCTCCATCTGCGCACACCTGAGGAATGAAAAATCCGGGTTTAGGGGGAAATAACAAGAAGAGAGCTCCATAAACTGGGTGTTCCTCCTTGCCCAAGTTCATCTCTGGAAGTCATTGAGCATCTTGTGTCTGTAATAACCTCCCAAACGCCAAGATTCCCACCCAAAATCCTCCAGACTTTAAGACACGGATCAAAAACACCCCAAATATCAAGCTTCAGCCAAAATCCCCTCCAAAATTGTGCTCGCTTGAAAGGAAAACCTGTGAGAGAATCAGGCCGAAATACAATTTTATAGGAAAAAAGATAAGAGGAAAAAAATCCATGCAATAGTACAAAAGAAAACAACTGACAGAATCAGAATACAACCTGACACCCCGCTAGTTAGGGTGGTGGTAGCAGTCCCGATGAAGTGGTCTTGTTGTAGTAGTGATGCTGTAGAAAGGTCTGGTAGCTCTTGTCCTCTGGAAACCAGTGGGTAAGGGCTGCCTTGGTGTTCCAAATCTCAGATTTTATCTAGGTAGGAAAGGCTTGGCTCCTCCCCCTGGCTGGAGCATCTCCCAATGGGATGATGGAATTTTATCAGTCATGCAGTGGGACTCAATGGCCCATTAACAGAAGATATCTTCCTGGAGGAAGGATGGGTTGTGGAAATGATAAAGAACACTGCCCCAGCTGGTTTTAACAGATGGCCCATTAGCAGAGGATATCTCCCACACAGATAAGGATCACTGCTCCACCTGTTTTTTTCCATCACTCTTTGTTCTTTTGTTTCTGCCCAGGAGCTCTGACTGGTTACTTCATGTTTGCTGCTGATTTCCTCTCCCTTTTGAAGATGAAAATGGTAAAAGTGTCTTTGACCTGCCTTGCTGTATATTGTGAAGAGGAACAGTCATCTACTGCAAGTGGAGCAGAGTTCTGTGAGTGCTGTATCAAACCAGACCTCGTCAGACCTGCCAGAACAACTGGTCCATGCTGCCCTTCACTGCTCTGCCTGTTCCCCACTGTTTCATGCCAGAGTAATTTAACTGCTGTTAATTGGGTGTGTGTTTCACTCGAGCCAGTCCAGCAGAACCAGCAGAAAGCAGCCCCAGAATGAATGGGGCTCTGCAGAGGAGCCCCAGACTATTCATCAGCCTGCCCGCAGAACTGGCTCCAACTCTGAACCCTTGTGACCACACTCTGAAGAAGACACACTTCTGATATTTCTGAGGCACTTATGACTGAGGCACGTGCTTGTGCAGGGAAGAATCCCAAAGTTCTTTCTTACTTCAGGAAAAACCCTGCAGCAGTGCATACCCAGCATCTGCTATCAGCACATCCTGGCTGCACGTGCAGGAGAAGCAGCAGCAGCATTGTACACGTGGGTTTGTTAAGCTGAATTCCCCTACACTTTGAACAGTGCTCATCACAAACATATTTAATGGCACACCGATGCCATACATTTCTCCTAAAAGCCTCCCTTGTAACTAAACTTTACTGGAAAGTTAATGCCGAGGATGAACGAGCAACTTCGGTCTCAGTGCGGAGGTGGAGGGGTTCTAAACACTGACTTTCCGAGAGCAGCATCTCTCCTGAAGCGCTCGGGGCCACCCGAGGCGCCGCCGGGAGCGCGGTGCAGAAGCCGGCCCGGAGTCAGCCGCAGCGCCGGGCACCGCGCATCGCTGCTCTGCAGGGCGGCCCGCACGTCCTCCAGCAGCTGCCGCAGGCTGCCCTTCTCCTGCTGCAGCTCGGCCATGCGCTCCTCGGCCCGCTCCAGCGCCACCATCTCCTCGCAGCGCTCTCGGGAGCAGGGCCCCGGCGGCCGCCGCTCGGGCTCGGCGGGGGCTGCGCGGGCGGATGTGGCTCTCGATGTGCTCGCCCTCCCGGCCCAGCGGCAGCCACGGCCCCGCGCGGGTGCTGAAGTGGCCGCAGAGCCGCGCGTGGAGCTGGCGGAAGGTGAGCTCGGCCCAGAGCCCGTCCCACAGCCCCGCGCACTCCTCGGGCTCCGCCGCCTCCTCCGGCCCCAGCGCCCGGCACAGCGTGCGGGACTCCTCGCCGGGGATGCGGCCCGGCCCGGCGCAGTCCCGCTGCTGGAAGATCTCGTGCAGGGACTGCTCCGGGCCGCTGGCCAGCACGACCATCTCGTTCTCCACGCCGCGCTCCAGCCCGTAGCGGTGGGCGAGGGCGCTGAGCAGCCACTGCGTGCGCCGGGCCGGCCGCCCGGAGGGGTCCCAGCCCTCAGGCGGCTCCATCGCGCCCGCCCGGCCCGCGGCGCTGCCTGAGCATCCTGAGCGCCGCCCGCCCGAGCGCTCGGCCCCGGCCCCGGCACGGAGCGCCCGGCTCGCCCCGCACGGAGCCGCGTCCGCCTTTGTCCGGCAGGAGCAGGGAGTCGGGCAAAGCGGGCAGGTGCCGCCCTGCTCCCTTTGTCTGACAAGCCCGAGCCCCAAGTGTGGTTCTTATTTCTTAGCTAATTTCTCTCTGGTTTCTCTCTGACACAAGCAAGACAATTGCATTGCCCAATTCAGTTTGACAAGTAAGGCTTGTGAACGAGTGAGCGCTTCCACTAAATTAAAAACCCAATGTGCTTGAATGTCGACCTTCTGTTCTCTCAGGCTCCTCAGCTCTGTAGATGAGGTGACTTCCCGGTATTGGTATGTGGGTGTTAAGGGGTCTGTGTTAGAGATGAGTAAGTGTTCAACTCGTTCAAACGAGCTGCCCAAAGCAGTGATTTTGGTCTCTCTTTGGCTGGGCAGTAGGACCGGCGTTGTTGAACGCAGGCAGCAGCACGAGCAGGGCTCCTCCAGCAGCAGGGACACGCCAGGAGCCAGAGGGGACCGTGGCACCAGAGGGGACCGTGGCACCAGAGGGAACCGTGGCACCAGCCGTGCCCGAGGTCTGAACAGGCTGCCAAAATCAGGTGGTGCTGACAGGCTGCGTTAACAGCCCAGGCAAGGCGTGGTGAGGAGCCAGGGCTGGGGGCCACCCAAGGAGTCCTGTCAAGAGCAAATCGTTCTAATATTCTCTCTAGGACAAAAAAGGAACAAACCAGTCCAGTTGATATGTGAGGAAAAAAAATCAAGTTCGTTTAAAACGCTGCTTAATACAGAGTTGGGTTTCTTTTGAGTGAACTGGTGTTAATAAATATTCGGTCCCATATGATGGGGTTTCTCTGCAAATAGGCCTTGATGGGAAATTACTGAATACCTTTGGTTTTGCTCTTTCTTAAGTTGAGCACCTGAGTAGCTTTGTTGAGGAATGGAGAACTATTTGTAGGTCGGTATTTTCTCAGGAGGAGCCTTAAATTTTAGCACAGGAGGAAGGACAGGCAAAGGTTTGAAAGCCTTCCCCTGCTGAAGTGACACACTTTGAGAGGAGTCTGTGAGGAGAAGTCCCCTCAGGCACTGCCAGGGCTGTTTGCCTCCTCTGCAGGCTCAGTATTCTGGGAGTTCCACAAGCCTCAGATGCCACTGTATTTTCCCCTGAATATTTTTTGTCGTGCAGTACACAGGGAGAATATTTTGTGCTAGATTCTCCTCTGGGCTGAGAGGAATGTTGAATTTGTCTTTACAAATGAGCTCTGGGTCTGCCTGTAGATAAGGTTAAGCACTGAGAGATAAAAGAAACAATGGGATGGATTCCACTGATTGATGAATGGAAAAAGATATTTGCCTTTACAAACAAACTGTAAGGCTGCTGATAAATCAAATTGGATATCAAAAGATGAAAGAAGCAAGGGGGGAGGGGAAACTATGAATTATATAAAAAATAAAAAGGAAAAGGGAGGGTTATACATTAGAGGGGAATTTCAGGTATCAGGCGTTCCGAGAAGTCTGTGCCTCTCAAGTACCTCAGCCAATGGGGAAAGAGAGAGGGAAATGTGGCCGGGAAAATAGGATAAAAAGGAGGCTGCGTCCTCCAAAAATTTGAGAGATCCCAGGGGAATGTGCCATGGCCTCTCCCTTTATTCGAATAAAGCAAAAAGGACTCCTCTGTCTCCTTTTTGGACATAAACCTCTGGTGTTTGTGGATTAATTTTCCTGACAATTTTGGGGGCTCGTCCGGGATCTTTCCACCGTCCGGGGCAGCGAGTGGAGCTGAAGGCGCCTCACCCAGTTTGGGTGATCAGCTCCCCTTGGTGCCGGCCGGTACCGGGCGATCCATTGGGTTCCCGAGACTGTCCAGGAGACAGACGAGTGGCGGACCAGGGGGGTCCGTGCAGAGTCCGCAGGGAAGGACCACTGAAAATCTCACCGGTGAGTAAAATGGGATCTTCGGGGAGCAAACCTGGGAGGGCACCCTTGGTGGGCAGCACAGGTGAACCTGAGAGGGCATCCATGGAGGGTAGCACAGGTAAAACGGGGCACCCAGAGAGGGTTGGAAAGGTGAAGCCGGGAAGGGGCCCCGGCAAATGGGATGACGATCCCATAATACCCCCGGAGAGTCCCTTGGGGTGAATGCTGAGGTCTTGGGACAGATTGTATATTCACCCAGACATAACTATGGAAATGATGGTAAAATATTGTTATTTTGTGTGGCCAGAGTATAAGTTGGCAAGGGGACTTATATGGCCACCTTATGGAACAGATAAAATTCATTTGTGTTGAATTTTGTGAAGGTATCTAGAGGAGAATTGGAAAGGATGGATTGAAAGGGAATGTGGATTAATATGGGTCAGACAAGAAACAAGAGAAATGTATATGTTAAGAAAAAAGAGGAGGAAGAGGAAAGTGGTGAGGATTGGGATGTTTTTCAGCTCCTTCCCCCGTCTTGTCCTCCAGTGTTGCCAGCTGACCCAGGGCCAGCTGCAGGTCGTCTGTATCCTCAACTTTCAGAGCAAGGGGATCAGGGAAATGTTATTCCCACAGCCCCACCTGAGAAGGGTGATGGTGTAGGGGGAGGGGAGCAGCATGTTGTATCACCCCCCAGAACTAGAAGAGGAACTCAGTTTAGGGCATCAGAAGCCCCCCAAGAGACAGGGGTATACCAGATGCCACTCTGTCAAGTTCCTTTGGGGGGTCAAGGGGGAGGATTTGGGTTTGTAATTGTACCACTCACTACCCAGAATATAAGAGGGTTAAAAAAAAAATATTTATATGTTGCCATAGGGGTGGGGGAAAAGATAGAGAAATATTTGGGAAATGCGGATTATACATGGAAGGATTGGGATTTTCTTTTGGGAATTTTGTTTGGGTCATCAGAGAAACGAATGATTTTGCAGAAAGCTCGGCAGCTGTGGGAGGATGAACACCCACAAGCAGCAGGGGGGGCTGGACCCAATGCACCTACGGTGGGTGATGCCATCCCCCAGGCAGACCCCCAGTGGGACCCAAATAACCAGGCCAGTCTGGCTCACCGTGATTGCCGTGCTTATTTGATCAGGGCAATCAAGTCAGCGGCTCCCAGAACGAACAACATAGCTAAGGCTCTGTCGTTAGAACAGGAGAAACAGGAAAGGCCTCATTGGTTGGAGAGGATTAGGGATGCCTTGAGGAAGCACGGGGGGATGGATCCTGAAGGGCCAGCCTTCAACACATTGCTTAAAGTACAATTTGTTACTAAGGCCTGGCCTGATATAAGGAAAGGGGTACAAAAAGATAAAAAGTGGCAAAATAAGCCTCTAGAGGAATTGGTTAGAAAACCACAGCAGATATATGTAAGAAGGGATGAGGAAAAGGCAGAAGCTAAAGCAAGGATGATGGCAGAGTTTGTGCAGCCCTGGAGGAATAAACCACAGGGTCCAAGGGGTCCCCAGGGACAGAGGGGACGGGGTCGGCCACAAGGAAGGGGCAGAGGGATTCCCTCCTCGGCAGGGGACAGCCGACCCAAACAGCGGCTGGGGAAGAACCAGTGTGCTGTCTGCAGGGCAGAAGGGCATTGGAAAAACGAGTGTCTGCAGAAACAACTGGACCCTCAGGAGGGGGAAGTCCAGAGAATAATAGAAATGGATTGTTAGGGGTGTCAGGGGCTCCTATTATACCAAGGACCCACCACTCAGGAGCCCTTGGTAACTTTTAAGGTGGGTCCGGATCGAGAGGAGGTGTGTTTTCTGGTAGACACGGGGGCCTCTCCGTCCAACTTAAATTTTATACCTAAGGGGGGGAAATTGTCAAAAAGATCCTTGGTTATTCAAGGAGTAAGCGGGAAGGATGAGCGAGTGCATTTTATTCAACCGCTGTTAATAGATGTGGGGGACAGATTTGAAGTGCATGAATTCTTGTTTGTTCCTAATTGTGATTGTAATTTACTGGGAAGAGATTTTATGGCTAGAATGGGAATGCAAATTAGTATTGTACGAAGTGACACGGAGTCCGAAACTGTGATATCTTTGTGTAAAATGTCTGAGAAGGCTTATGCTGAAATAAATCAGGAAGTATGGGCAGCTCCAGGGAAATATGAGAAACTGGACATGGAGCCTCTCCAAATTACTTTGAAGCAACCAGGACAAGTGGTGTCTAAAAAGCAATACCCTCTTTCAAGGGAGGGAAAGAAGGGGTTACAGCCTGTTATTGAGTCCCTGCTAAAAGCAGGTCTTTTAGAGCCGTGTGTCTCCCTATAACACTCCTATCCTGCCGGTTAAGAAACCAGATGGAACCTACAGAATGGTGCAGGATTTAAGAATAATAAATGAGATTGTCAAACCAAGGCATCCCACAGTTCCAGATCCATACACAATCCTGAATCAAATCCCTTCTTCACATCAGTATTATTCTGTACTGGATTTGAAGGATGCTTTCTGGGGGTGTCCAATCACAGAAGATAGTAAACAGTATTTTGCTTTTGAGTGGGAACAGGAGGAAGGAGGGAAAATGATAAAACAACAATTGCCATGGACAGTACTCCCTCAAGGATATACAGAGTCACCAGTTCTGTTTGGGCAAGCTTTGCAGAAAATATTAAGAGAGTTTACTCCACCCTCAGGAGTCAAGTTGTTGCAGTATGTAGATGATTTGCTCTTATCAGGGGAACAGGAAAAGGTGGTTGAAGAGGCTACTGTAAAGCTGCTGAATTTTCTTGCAAAAAAGGGACTTAGAGTATCCAAAAAGAAAGCACAATTAGTAGAAAAGAAGGTCAAATATTTGGGACACATTCTGTCCAAAGGGTTACGGTGTATTGATCCAGAAAGGATACAAGGGATTTTACAGGTACCATTACCCCAGACTAAAAAGGAGTTACAGCGGTTTTTAGGGTTGGTGGGGTACTGTAGAGCATGGATCGAGGATTTTTCTGTGGTGGCCAGACCTTTATATAACTTTTTAACTCAAAACAGTCCTAATGTCGTGGTGTGGACACCAGGAGGAGAGAAAAGCTTTAAGAAATTAAAAGACAAATTGGTTAAGGCCCCAGTCTTGGCTCTTCCAGATGCAGAAAAAGAATTTCAGCTATATGTGGATGTCAAACAGGGTCATGCTAAAGGAATTTTGGTGCAAAGAGCATGGGGGAACACGGAGGCCTGTTGCCTGTTTTTCTGAGTTGTTAGACCCGGTGCCAGAGGCGACCCCATTGTCTGCAGAACTGTGCAGCCACAGCTCTGATGGTGGCTGAGGCCCGAAAGCTGACAAGGGGAGGGGATCTCATTGTTAAAGTCCCACATCAGATTAAAGCTTTGTTAACTGAGAGAGCCTCTAAGTGGATGACGAGTGCTCGATTATTACAGTAGGAATCTTGTTTAATGGAACAGGAGGATTTAGAATTTAAAAGTGGAGAAGATTTTAATCCAGCCTCTTATTTAAATGGCCCTGGAGAAAAGGGGGGCCAGAAAGAAATCCATGATTGTATCCAGGTTATAGACCTCCAGACACGGGCTAGGGAAGATCTACGGGATATTCCCTGGCCTGAGGGAGAGAATGTGTTCATTGATGGGTCCTCCAAGGTGGTAGAAGGGAAACGATTTACAGGATACTCTATCGTGAATGGGAAGCAATTAAAGGAAGGGGGGAGGTTACCACACACCTGGTCAGCTCAGACAGCAGAGCTGTACGGGCTTGTGAGAGCCTGTGAATTATACCAGGACAAGACAGTAAATATCTTTACTGATTCTAAATATGCATATGGGGTAATACATGCATTTGGAAAACTATGGAAAGAAAGAGGTTTATTAAGCTGCAGAGGAAAGACGTTAGCTCACGAGAACTTAATCTCTCGCCTATTGGAGGCAGTGAATTTACCAAAAAAGGTGGCAATACTCCACATTAAGGGGCATCAGGCAGGATGGTCGGAAGAGGCAATAGGAAACCGACTGGCTGATGAAGAAGCTCGAAAAGCTGCATTGTTGCCAGAAGTCTCTAAGATCCTGCCTTTGCTCCCAGTAACTGCACCGCTGCCAGAGAAACTCTCTTTTCCACCAGAGGAACTTGAGATAATTAAAAAGAGTGAGGCAGAGGAAAGAAAAAAAAAATAATTGGTTTACAAGGGATGGTAAACAGTGGATACCAAAAGCTCGAGCCTTACAATTGTTAAAAGAACTTCATGAAGGGAGTCATTGGGGCTCCCGAGGACTGGCAGAAGCCTTCCTCAAAATGAACGCTGCTGTTGGTCTCTTTAGCCTGGCAAAGCGAGCCACTGAAGGCTGTTTGACTTGTGCTAAAACCAACAACAAAGTTACAAAGAAACTGGCCAGGGAAGGGAGGCGTTGGGCACTACGTCCCTTCCAGAGATGCCAGATGGATTTTACTGAAATGCCTCGAGTGGCAAGATTTAAATATCTTCTGGTAATAGTATGTAAATTAACCGGGTGGCCAGAAGCATTTCCAACTGTGTCAGCAACTACAGGATCAGTTGTTAAAATATTTTTGGAACAAATAATTCCAAGATATGGGATAGTGGAAGCAATAGATTCGGATAGGGGAACTCATTTTACAGGAAAAATTCTTCAAGGAGTTATGACTGCTTTAGGGATACAGTGGAACCTCCATACCCCCTGGCACCCACAGAGTTCGGGTCAGGTTGAGAGGATGAATGGAGAAATAAAGAAACATCTCCTGAAGCTGGTGATAGAAAGTAAAATGCCATGGGTACGGCTCCTGCCCCTGGCTTTAGCAAGAATAAGAGCCAGACCCAGGGGAGATATTCAATTATCTCCCTTTGAATTGATGTTTGGAATTCCTTACCCTTGTAATTCTCAGCCGAGTGGGGGGATAGAGATAAGTGATGTGTATTTGAAACAATATGTGGCTGGATACTGTCTCTTGTGAAATCTCTTCGACAGGAAGCTCAGCTGGCACAGACCCTGCCTTTGGACTTTGCTGTTCACAACATCCAACCGGGACACTGGGTCCTGGTTAAGGAGTGGGAAGAAGCACCACTGGTGGCCAAGTGGCGTGGACCTTTCCAGGTATTGCTGAGCACAGACACAGCCGTCAAGACAGCTGAACACGGCTGGACCCATCACACTCGGGTCAAGGTCTCTGCAGCCCCAGAGATTTGGACATCTCAGCTGGAGGAGAAGGACGAGAAGCCGCGACTGACACTCGGCAGGAGGGGACTGGAGCAGCAGCCAGGGCGTCGACATCGGGGGAAGCCTCGTGTGCCCACCCACAGAGTGCCTGCTGAAATAGTCTGTGTGGGCATCCCTCCTCTCAGATCTCCAGGCACTGGGGGCCAACCCTTGCTGTCATTGTTTTCTTTATGTTAAACTGTTTCTGTGCCTTCACTCGCCACAAGTGGTGTGAAAGACAACGTGAAAGTAAAAATTAAGTTAGGAAATTAGATTACACAATCAGAATGTTTTCTCTTAATAATGTTACCTTTATATTATCAGTTAGGTTGGGGCCAAGAATGGGAAAATAATTTTTTGACCTTAGGAGAAGAAGTAGCAAAAACCTTTAACCTTAGCAATTGTTGGGTCTGTGGAGGGCCAGGGGGATCTGAAAACCGGCCATGGGTGGCCAGCCCAGTTGAACCTAAATGGTGGATTAGCACCCTGAGTGAGGTCCGTAATGGAACAGGATTTTGGGATGAAGAAGGAAGTCAATGGCGGCTTCATTCTTCTGAAAGAGGCACTTACTGTCTGAATAGGACAGGAGGCATATATATGGGAAAAAGCGTTTGTGACTGGACTTTATCTTTGGGTTTAGATTGTTGGACCCCCAACTGCCTTCCTTATGATTGTTCCAGATATCAAGGCAGATGGAATCAAACACATGTTAAGCTCACAAATGGTAGCTGGGTAAAGTGCTCCTACCATAATTACCAGAAAGATTTAAAAGGCTGTAAAGCAGTGGGGAAGGATAAGTTTTTTGACCCCTTATTTTTAAGCTGTCCCAGAGATAATTCCACAAGTAGGACACATGTTATCCGTGACTACCAATGGAAATGGCAACATCGAAATGGAACTCGAACCCTTTTTAATAGGTTCTGGTCCAAATCTAACAAAACAAATCTGGGATGTAACTGCAGGTGGAAACCTCATGTGGGAGCTTGGAAATGCAACTACTGTGATTTTTATGGTGGGGCAACCATTGTTGGGGGACCACTGGGCCCAGGGAGTAAGCTGTATTTTGACTCTCCAATTGACCACGAAAATTGGGAAGGTCCCTTTGCCAATGGGACCTGGGCTTTAAAGGGGCATTACTGGATTTGTGGCCAACATGCATATCGCAGGTTTCCCCCCAAACTGGTCAGGAATATGTTATGTGGGGTATATCAGACACTGCTCTTTCTGCTACCACAGGTTCAGGGAAATCACTTAGGAATCAAGGTACATGATGATCTAATTAGAGAAAAGCAGTCAATTGATGTATCCCTGGCTGGAGGGAGCACCCAAAGATGGGGTGAAGATGAATGGCCACCTGAACGAATCATACAACACTACGGACCAGCCACTTGGAATCCTAATGAATTCATATCAGGTGCCAGAGAACCCCTTTATAATCTAAACCGGATAATTAGGTTACAAGCTGTCTTTGAAATAGTAAGTAACCAGACAGCTACAGCTCTTGACCTTCTTGCTGACCAGTCTATTCAGATGAGAACTGCAATATTTCAACACTGGATGGTATTAGACTATTTATTAGCAGAAGAAGGGGGAGTGTGTGGCAAATTTAATGACTCAAACTGCTGTTTGCAAATAGATGACAATGGAAAGGTGGTAAAACAAATAGCAAAAGGAATAAGAAAATTAGCTCATGTGCCAGTCCAAACATGGAAAGGATGGGAATGGGACATGTTTTCTTGGCTACCTGGTGGACTATGGGTTAAACAACTGCTTTTTTTCCTCTTATGTGCTGTAGCAACTCTAATCTTTTTACCATGCACGATCCCTTGCTTAGTACAACTTATTCAACATGTGATCAAAGGGATGCAGGTAAGAGCCACGCCCACTAATTCAGACATGGTTACAAAAGGACAGAAATTGATGTCCCTCCAAATAATTACAAAACCAAAAAGGACTCAGGAACAAAAAAAATTAAGTCAATGATAGCTAAAGTTTGTAAAGACAATTATTGAAAAATTAAAAGAGGGGGGATTGCGAGTAATGTTGAATTTGTCTTTCCAAATGAGCTGTGGATCAGCCTGTAGATAAGGCTAGCACTGAGAGATAAAAGAAACAATGGGATGGATTCCACTGATTGATGAATGGAAAAAGATATTTGCCTTTACAAAGAAACTGTAGGGCTGCTGATAAATGAAATTGGATATCGAAAGATGAAAGAAGCAACGGGGGGAAAACTATGAATTCTGTAAGAATTAAAAATTAAAAGGGAGGATTATACATTAGAGGGGAATTTCAGGTATCAGGCGTTCCGGGAAGTCTGTGCCTCTCAAGTACCTCAGCCAATGGGGAAAGAGAGAGGGAAATGCGGCTGGGAAAATAGGATAAAAAGGAGGCTGCGTCCTCCAAAAATTTGAGAGATCCCAGGGGAATGTCCCATGGCCTCTCCCTTTATTCGAATAAAGCAAAAAGGACTCCTCTGTCTCCTTTTTGGTCATAAACCTCTGGTATTTGTGGATTAATTTTCCTGACAGAAAGAACTTGGGGATTCTTACCTGCACAAGCTCGTGCAGTGCCTCAGTCATAAGTGCCTCAGAAATATCAGAAGTGTGTCTTCTTCAGAGTGTGGTCACAAGGGTTCAGAGTTGGAGCCAGTTCTGCGGGCAGGCTGATGAATAGTCTGGGGCTCCTCTGCAGAGCCCCATTCATTCTGGGGCTGCTTTCTGCTGGTTCTGCTGGACTGGCTTGAGTGAAACACACACCCAATTAACAGCAGTTAAATTACTCTGGCATGAAACAGTGGGGAACAGGCAGAGCAGTGAAGGGCAGCATGGACCAGTTGTTCTGGCAGCTCTGACGAGGTCTGGTTTGATACAGCACTCACAGAACTCTGCTCCACCTGTGACACTTCCACTTGCAGTAGATGACTGTTCCTCTTCACAATATCCAGCAAGGCAGGTCAAAGACACTTTTACCATTTTCATCCTCAAAAGGGAGAAGAAATCAGCAGCAAACATGAAGTAACCAGTCAGAGGTCCCAAGAAGAAACAAAAGAACAAAGAGTGGTGGAAAAAAACAGGTGGAGCAGTGATCCTTATCTCTGTGGGAGATATCCTCTGCTAATGGGCCATCTGTTAAAACCAGGTGGGGCAGTGTTCTTTATCTTTTCCACAACCCATCCTTCCTCCAGGAAGATATCTTCTGTTAATGGGCCATTGAGTGCCACTGCATGACTGATAAAATTCCATCATCCCATTGGGAGATGCTCCAGCCAGGGGGAGGAGCCAAGCCTTTCCTACCTAGATAAAATCTGAGATTTGGAACACCAAGGCAGCCCTTACCCACTGGTTTCCAGAGGACAAGAGCTACCAGACCTTTCTACAGCATCACTACTACAACAAGACCCCTTCATCGGGACTGCTACCATCACCCTAACTAGTGGGGTGTCAGGTTGTATTCTGATTCTGTCAGTTGTTTTCTTTTGTACTATTGCATGAATTTATCTCTTTTCCTATAAAACTGTATTTCTGACTTGGAGTCTTTCACTGGTTTTGCTTTTGAATCAGCACAATTTTGGGGGGGATTTTGGCTGAATCTTGATATTTGGGGAGGTTTTGATCTGTGTCTTAAAGTTTGGAGGATTTTGGTTGGGAATCTTGGTGTTTGGGAGGTTATTACAGACATAAGATCCTCAATGACTTCCAGAGATGAACTTGGGCAAGGAGGAACACCCAGTTTATGGAGCTCTCTTCTTGTTATTTCCCCCTAAACCAGGAATTTTCATTCCTCAGGTGTGCGGGGATGGAGGAGGCAGAAAAGCCCCGGAGATCTCTCACGAGGAGGGGCTGCAAACCCAGCCCAGGGAGCTGTGAGGAGGAAAGACCCTCCCTGAGCCGGGAAGGCGGCCGGAGATCCAGGCAGAGCTCAGAGCTGGTGGAGAAGTCTCCTGGAGGGGAGAAGCCCCACAAGTGCTTGGAATGTGGGAAGGGTTTCAGCTACAGCTCCCAGCTGATCCGACACCAGAGGGTCCATACTGGGGAGAAGCCCTATGAGTGTGGAAAATGCAGGAAAAACTTCAGGACTATTTCTGATCTGATGAAGCACCTGGTGATCCACAGAGGGGAACGGCCCTACACCTGCTTGGAATGTGGGAAGAGCTTTGGGGGGAGTTCCAGTCTGAGACAACACCAGCGCATCCACACCGGGGAGAGGCCCTACGAGTGTCCCAAGTGTGGGAAGAGGTTTCAGACCAGCTCCAATCTCCTCCTACATGAGCGGATTCACACAGAGGAGAGGCCCTTCCGCTGCCCCGACTGCGGGAAGGGATTCAAGCACAACACCACCCTCACTGTCCACCGGCGCATCCACACTGGGGAGAGGCCCTACGAGTGTCCTGAGTGTGGGAAGAACTTCTCACAGAGCTCTCACTTGACCAAACACCAACGGAGTCACCACTAAGGGAATCCCTGTGAATGCCCCAAGTGTGGGAAGAGCTTCGTGCTCTGCTCCAGCTCCATCCTCCATGGGAGGATCGGTGTTGGATGATTCCCAGTGACCCCCATTTGGTGAGGGTGAAGGGGTTTGAGAGATTTCTTTCCCTTCTTCTTGTCCTGCCGTGATTTGGTTGGTAATAAATTTCCTCTCTGTGCCCAGGCTGGGTCTGTGGTGCACATTTTGCTGTTTGGTATGGGATGCTTCCCCTTTTTACACCATCCCAGGAACTCTGGGTTAAACTTTCTCCCCACTGTTCCAGCTGGAGGGGCAGGGTCAGTGGCTTTGGTGGGTGCCTGGCATTGGGCCAGCATCACTCAGGCCATGGGCAGCCCTGAGATTCCAGTGTGGTGATGCATTCCCCCACTCCTAGAGAAAGTGCCAACCCAAACTGAGGCCAGGATGAAACATGGTTATGACTGGAGCCCACTCTCTTGTGACCCTCTCAACAGAAATCCAAAAGGAGACCTTTGAGCTCTCCTGGGCCACCGTGGGCTGTGACCAGCAGTCTCCCTCTGAGGGGCCTCTCAGAGCCAGCAAACCCTCGGCTTTGCTGTGCCTGGAGGATCGCTGAAACACGACGTGTCCTGGGCCCATACCCTCACTGCTCAAGGCCCCATCCTTCGGCCAGTGGGAGATGCAAAAACATCTGAAGGGAGGATTTCACTGAGCTCTGGGGGGAATTGCTTGCACTGACTGTTCCTGTCTGTGTGTGTGCCCCTGCACATATGCTATAGCACATCTGGGAGAAATACAGCTTTCCTAGATGTGGAAGTACCTTGGATATCTAAGTTAGGCCTGTAAGCAAGGTTCAGTTATAGTTATGAACATACTTAAATGCTGTTAAATGCTAAGTGTTTTGCTAAGTTCTTAAATGTAAGTCATAAGTGTTGTTATTGTATTAAGTTGCTAAATACAACTTGGAAGTTACAGCTGTAAGTTAGGTTAAATGCTGTTAAGTGTTATTGCTCTGTGGAATTGTTAATGTTAAGTTCTAAGTTAAGTTAGGTATAAGTTTGGTGTTGTTCGTCTGTTGATTTGCTAGGCCTAAGGTATAACTTAAGTTACAAATTAAGGTAGAAGTTCAAATGTTTTTAGGCCGTGTTCCTTTTAATCCCTGCATGCACCTAAACACAGCACACACCCACCCACACTCCCCCAGAGAGTTTTCAGTTCATTTCTGTTCCGATTGCATGGATTTTATTTGGTGTTGTTCTTGCCTTGTTGTGCCTCACCTGTCCTGTAGGCAGTGGAGTGAATCTTGCCAACAAACTTATTGTACTTTGTTGCTTAATATTAAATCTGACTTTTGTTCATGCATTTGTCACCGATTTTTAAGCGATCTCAAACGCTCTCATTCATGACAGCACCACAATGTCCCGCATCACCGAGGGCCCTGACACAAGCCCGTGTCACAAAGGGCCACCCCCGGCACCCAAGAGCAGAGGGACAGCCTGGAAGCGGCCCGGAGCAGCCCCGGCCTCGTGTCCCTGTAGCCCCTGGCGTGGCCAGAGCCCTGGGAGGCTTTGGGGTCCCCACGTTGGTGTCCCAGGGGTTCCCCGTCTCCAGGCTCATCCCTTCTGCGGGCTGCCCCTTCTCCAGGCTCCCCTCACTCCCGGCTCTCGGGGTCCCCCCTCTCCAGGCCCCCATTTCAGGCTCTGGCACTCCCGGGGCTCTCCCCTTTTCGCTTTCCCCCCTCAAGGCTGCTCCCCTCGCCCTGCCAGTCCCGGGCGATCGCCACGGGGCTCCGGGGACCTCCATCCCCCACCCACCGCCGGGGCTCTGTCTGCAGCCGCCACCCAGACATCCCCAAAAAAACCACCCGGGGACCCCGCAGGATCCCCCAAAAGGGGATTTCGGGACAGCTTTGGAGCCCTGCAAGATTCAAACATCGCTCCGTCCGCCGTCTCCCGAAATACACAAACAGGGAGAACCAAAGATACATCGGGTGAGCTCCAAATATCCCTCTCCCTCTCAAAAAATCCCTGCCAGGACCGCCCAAGATATTCGGGGCGAGGTCCCCCTCCCCGGTCACCTACACAATACGGGGGGGCCGATACTGCGGGCGCGAAGGGGCTGCACATCCAGAGAGCGATGGACGCACGGGCTGCCGCCTCTCGCTGCTCCTCCTCTTCTTGCTCCTCCTCTACCCCTCCTCTTCCTCCTGCTCCTCCTCCTCCCTCTCCTGCTCCTTCTCCTCCATCCCTCGGCTGCCGGCGAGGAGCTCTCTCGGGTGAGCGCGAAGGGAACGGGACCGGTGGGAAAGGGGTGGGAGAGGGGGTATAAAGGGAGATGGGACAGCGGGAAGAGGGTTCCCAGGGAGGGTGTCCACGTTAAGCCCAGGACCCCCAGTCCCCTCCGTGTCCTGCCAGCCCCTCCCGGCGCTGTGGGGTCCGGGCCGTGCCCCAGTGCCGGCTCAGGGGGTGCTCCAGGCTGACGTGCTCCACCTGGAGCTGGAGCTGACCCCGTGCCGGGGGGGGTTTCCAGCAGCACCAGGAGCTGGTAGAAATCCAGTCCCCACTGGGGACCAGGTCGGTGGCCACCACGTGTCCCGAGAGCTCCTGCTGGCCCTGGAACCAGCTCAGCTGGATGTGGGCAGGGTAGAAATCCATCAGGGAGTAGAGCAGGCAGCCGGGGCCGGGCTGGGAGCTCGAGGGAAGCAGTGAGATGGACACAGGGGGGCATTGGGAGAGAGTGGGGATACACTGGAATCAACTAGGGGGAACTGGGAGATGGGAGAGGGCTGGTGTTGCACTGAGAGGGACTGGGAATTAAATTGGAGAGAGTCGGGGAACACTGGGAAAGAGTGGAGTGGATTGGGGTAATGGGAGAGAGCGTAGCAGTCTGGAATTGGAGTAAAAATTCTTGGAACAGACTGGAAGGGCACTGGGAGAGAGGGTGGAGGTCTGCATTGGAATTAGAAATACTGGGAGTGGACTGGGAATGGAATTGCTGTGGAATGAGAGGAATTCGGAGGGACTCTGGTGGCACTGGGAATGACCGTGAGGACACAGGGACAGACTGGGATGGACTGGGAGAGCAACCGGAGTCACTTGGGGTGAGGGGGCAGGAGGCCCCGGGGATGGGCACAAGAAGGGCTGACGTGTCTCAGGTGATTCCCAGGGAGGTTTTGAGGGGCTCCGGGGTCATCCCCAGGGCAGGGCCCGAGGGGACACGCTCTGCCCCACGCTCACCTCTGCGCTCCACGAGGAACGGGCTGGACAACTCGTAGTTGTGCCGGCAGTGCCTGTCCACCGCAGCCCGTCTGTACTCCATCCATTGCGGGTCGCTGTTCCAGTGCCTGGCAGCCTTGTCCCCAAAGGAGGTGTCCCCACGTGCAGCCCCACATCGCTGCCCAAGTGCAGGAACTGCTCCCGCTTGGAGATGTTCCTCTCCACGAACCTCAGCCGGTCGGTGCCGTGAATGAAGTGACACTCGGACTAAACCATCTCCTGGAACAGCGCTGTGTGTGCAGGACACAGGTCCGGGGGTGTCCCCCCAGCAGCCCCCCAGCAGCCCACAGTCGTCAAGAGCTCCGGGGCAACCCCGACCTTGCACCCCCAGTGCCCCACAGCCGTCATGGGACCCTTCTTCCCACAGTTCCAGTTCCTCTTTTCCAGGCTTCTCTGTATTTTCCTCCCCATTTCCCAACATTCCCCAGTCAGCAGCCCTCCCCAACATCTGTTTGGGGGTCCCACCTCCCCATTTCCCTTTCTCTCCCCACCGTTCCCACCACTTCCCTTCCCGCCCCTCCCGCTCACCCGAGAGCTCCGCGCCCCCAGCCCGGGGGGCTCCCAGTGGCACCAGTAGGGCCCCAGCTGCCCCACACGCCCCATGGCCAGCGCCGGGCAGGGTCTGACACCTCCCCCCTGTTGGAACCCTGGAAACTGAGGGGTTTGGGCTTTCTGTGCTGACAGGCACTGACTTCCAGGAAAACACTGCTTTTTACTAGAGGCCGTGAAGAAGCTTTCCAGAATTGTGTGATAGAACTGAAATCACTGGTGTGTAGTTTGAATAGAAGTGTGTAATGTCCCATGGTGGAAAATTTAGTATTTGTGGTTTTAGAATATATCAATACTTATAAAACAAGATGGATGATTTAGGGTGGAGTTTTCTTTCTTTTTCACCTTCTTCACGGGTCTAGGTGATAATTGTAATTGGATAAAAAATTCCACATTGCAGGTCACACGTGATTGGTTGGTGGGTTAAAAGTAAAAAGAATTTAGCTGTCTGTTCTTAATTGGAAAGATTGGCCCTTAAAAGGCCTTGTAGAAAGAGATACGTCTCCATTTTTAGCCTGTTAGCTAGAAGTGCTGCAGAACTCACTGTAATATAGATAAGAATTAATAAATATCTGAGTCCGAACATGAAATTCCGTCTCTCGAGCATTTAATCCTGACTCTGGAAGTATAAAGGATAAAACGTGATACTCCCCATCCCAAATTCACCTGGCGGGGGGCGCTGGGGGCGGGGCGCGGGTGGAGTCCAGGTGAGGAGCTCTGGGCGCTCTGGGACTGCCTGAGGAGTCATCAGCGCCGCGCGCTCTGATTGGCTCAATTATTTTGGTGCCTTCTCTGATTGGCTGACGAGAAGCCTGGGAGTTGAGAGAAGCAATGGGAGAGATCCCATGCCAAGCACCGGCACGGGAACAATAGACCCAGCCTAAGTACAGCGAGGGAATTTATTACAACCAAATCACAGCAGCACAAGGAGAAGTAAAAGAAATCTCTTCAACCCCATCCCCCCACCCAATGAGGATCACCAGGACCATGGATCACCAGGGCTCTGCCCAACGGGGGTCACTGGGGATCATCCAACACCAATCCTCCCATGGGGGATGGAGCTGGAGCAGAGCACGAAGCTCTTCCCACACTCGGGACACTCACAGGGCTTCCCTTAGTGGAGCCTCCGTTGGTGTTGGGTCAAGTTAGAGCTGTGTGAGAAGCTCTTCCCACAATCAGGACACTCGTAGGGCCTCTCCCCAGTGTGGATGCGCCGGTGGACAGCGAGATGGGAGTTGCGATTGAATCCCTTCCCGCAGTCGGGGCAGCGGAAGGGCCTCTCCTCTGTGTGAATCCGCTCATGGATGAGGCAATTGGAGCTGCTGTGAAACCTCTTTCCACACTTGGGACACTCGTAGGGCCTCTCCCCGGTGTGGATGCGCTGGTGTTTTCTCAGGGCAGAGATCCACCCAAAGCTCTTCCCACATTCCAAGCAGGTGTAGGGCCTTTCCCCAGTGTGGATCACCTGGTGCCACATCAGGTGAGAGATCCTTGTGAAGCCCTTCCCACATTTCCCACAATCATAGGGCTTTTCCCCAGTGTGGAACCTCTGGTGCTGGATCAGATGGGACCTGTACCTGAAGCTCTTCCCACATTTCCCACAATCATAGGGCTTCTCCCCAGTGTGCATCCTCTGGTGCTGGATCAGATCATAGCTCCACCTGAAACTCTTCCCACATTGCAAGCACTTATGGGGCTTCTCCCCTCCAGGAGGCTTCTCCACCAGCTCTGAGCTCTGCCTGGATCTCCGGCCGCCTTCCCGGCTCAGGGAGGGTCTTTCCTCCTCACAGCTCCCTGGGCTGGGTTTGCAGCCCCTCCTCGTGCTGAGAGATCTCTGGGGCTTTTCTGCTTCCTCCATCCCCGCACACCTGAGGAATGAAAATTCCTGGTTTAGGGGGAAATAACAAGAAGAGAGCTCCATAAATTGGATGTTCCTTCTTGCCCAAGTTCATCTCTGGAAGTCATTGAGCATCTTGTGTCTGTAATAACCTCCCAAACACCAAGATTCCGACACAAAATCCTCCAAACTTTAACACACGGATCAAAAACTCCCCAAATATCAAGTTTCAGCCAAAAGCCCCTCTAAAATTGTGCTAGTTTGAAAGCAAAACCAGTGGGAGACTTCAAGTCAGAAATACAATTCTATAGGAAAAAAGAGAAGAGGAATAACATACATGCAATAGTAAAAAAGAAAACAACTGACAGAATCAGAATAGAACCTGACACCCCGCTAGTTAGGGTGGTGGTAGCAGTCCCGATGAAGTGGTCTTGTTGTAGTAGTGATGCTGTAGAAAGGTCTGGTAGCTCTTGTCCTCTGGAAACCAGTGGGTAAGGGCTGCCTTGGTGTTCCAAAGCTCAGATTTTATCTAGGTAGGAAAGGCTTGGCTCCTCCCCCTGACTGGAGCATCTCCCAATGGGATGATGGAATTTTATCAGTCATGCAGTGGCACTCAATGGCCCATTAACAGAAGATATCTTCCTGAAGGAAGGATGGGTTGTGGAAAAGATCAAGAACACTGCCCCACCTGGTTTTAACAGATGGCCCATTAGCAGAGGATATCTCCCACAGAGATAAGGATCACTGCTCCACCTGGTTTTTTCCACCACTCTTTGTTCTTTTGGTTCTTCCCAGGACCTCTGACTGGTTACTTCATGTTTGCTGCTGATTTCTCTCCCTTTTGAAGATGAAAATGGTAAAAGTGTCTTTGACCTGCCTTGCTGGATATTGTGAAGAGGAACAGTCATCTACTGCAAGTGGAAGTGTCACAGGTGGAGCAGAGTTCTGTGAGTGCTGTATCAAACCAGACCTCATCAGACCTGCCAGAACAACTGGTCCATGCTGCCCTTCACTGCTCTGCCTGTTCCACACAAGATGCCATGGCTACGGCTTTTGCCATTGGCTTTGGCCAGAAAAATGCCAGATCCAGGGCAGATATTCCATTATCTCCCTTGGAATTGGTGTGTGAAATTTTTTACCCTGGTAATTCTCCATCTAGTGGAGAATAATCCTACTTTTGTGTTGTCAGTTAGGTTTGGGCCAAGGATGTGACAAGCAATTTTTTCTCCTTGGAGAAGAAGTAGAAAAATCTTGATTGCATTGGAAATTTTTTGTGTATATTTTTGAGTGGCTCTTAATGATGGCAACATTTCCATATGGGTTTTTCCACGTTCACGTTTAGGGTGGATTTTGCAACACCAGAAACGCTTTAAAGGTGATGCTTTAATGCATAAACATTTAAGAAAATATTGTTAAAAAGAAAAAAAAATGGCAAAAAATAATGCAAATTGTGGGGGGTGCACGTGTGAATCACCTAAGGGCTGCTCTGGAAGAGAAGCACTGGATCCAGGCAGCAGGAGAGGAGCTTTAGAAATGCAAATTAACACTGCTAGGGCAAAGTCTGCACCATGTACCAGGCTCTTGTTGCCTGGGGGAGGAATTTCGCTGATTTCCTCTGTCCTTCACCCCCAGCTCTGCCTGCTTGCACAGATGGAATTTGCACAACTAAAGGCATAGCCCATAGTGAGGATATCTGACTGCAACAGAAATTGGTTAAGCTGCAAACGGAATCAGCAAAGGAATACGTTGTGAAAACTTCATGAAAAATGTGGGAAGGGGGAATAATCCCTCTCCCCATCCAACATGTGCTGTCACTGTTCAGAGAAATCAGTTGGGAATCCAAGTATTTGATGATTATTTAGAGAAAAGTGGTCAATTGATGCAGCCCTGGCTGGAGGGAGCACCCAAAAATGGGAAAAAGATGAACGGCCACCAGAACAAATCCTACAACACCACGGACCAGCCCCTGGAAGCCCTAATGATTTCGTACCAGGAGACAAAAAATCATAATCATAATTTGAGTGGCATAATTAGGTTAAAAACTGTCCTCGAAATAATAACCAACCAGACAGCTCCAGCTCCTGACTTTACTGCCCACCAATCCAAGGAAATGAAGAATGACACATGTCACCATGGGATAGAATCAGATTATCTATTAAAAGAAGGAGAGGAGTTTGTGGAAAATTAAATGACTGAAACTGCTATTTGCAAACAGATAATAAGCAAAAAGTGGTGAAACAGATAACAAAGGAAAGAAGAAAATAGCTCATATTCCAATCCAAATGTAGAAAGGATGAGAATGGGACACGTTTCTGTGGTTCCCTGGCAGACCATGGGTTAAACGAATGCTGTTCCTCCTCTGATGTGTTGCAGCAACTCTCATCTTTTTACCATGCACTGAGTGCAGCTCATTCAGCAGGTGAGCAAGGGGACGCAGGTGGCAGCCAGGCCTCCTGATCCAGAAACGGCTACAAAAGGACAGGGAATGAGGTCACTGAGAATAATCCCAAAATCAAAGAGGATCCAGGAAAAGATACTAAGTCAATAGTAATAAAGTTAGTGAAGATAATTTTTGAGAAAATGAGAAGAGGGTTTGAACAGAGTAAGATGAATGTGCCCGGAGACAGGGCCAGGAATTTATAGAAAAGGAAGTAACAAGACAAACCATCAGTTTCAGAAAACTAATTGGCACGGACAGCTGCTCAACCAAGATCCTTCTCAATTCCTGAACTTCGAGAAGGAGAAACACTTAACAGAGCCGGGAATATCGGATGTTATACAAAAGGAGGGGTGCATATTAACGAGGGCATGAAGTAGGCGGATCGCGAAGTCTGAACCTTCCAAGTACCTCAGGCAGTGGGGAAAGGGAGAGGGAGATCCGGCCGGGAAAATGAGGATAAAAAGGCGGCTGCGTTTCAGAGACCGCATTACAAATGTCGCATGGCCTCTCCCCTTGTTCATGAATAAAGTGACTTTTACAGGACTCCTCTGTCTCTTTTGTGTACACAAACCTCTTGCCACGTGAATTATGCCGTAGAGCCCCAGAGACAAGGGCAGCTACCTCTGTGCTGCCCACAGGAACCGGGACGAGCCAGCGCTGCTCCGGCACCGGCTCCTCCGAGGCTGCAGGTGGGTCTGGGCTCCATCCCGGACTCACCCCCAGCTCCCAGCGCCCTCAGCTCCCGCTCACCCCGAGCTCCCGGCGGTTCAGGGCAGCAGCGGTTCCTTGGCCTCCTGCCCGCTCCTCAGGCGAGGTTTCCGAGAAATGGCGGAGCTCGGGCAAAGGGAGCAGAGTCCGTGCCGCGTGCAGAGCCCGCCCCTCGCGGCGATTGGCTGATTCCGCTGTCACTCCTCGAATTCGCGCGCTGATTGGGCAGAGCCGGGGAGAGCCCGGCCCCGGGGCCGCCGCCACCAGGAGACAAAGAGCGAGCGAGGGGGACGGGGCTTGTGTGACTTAGAGCAAAGGATAAATCCATCTCAAACAAAAGATGTTCTTACCAAGCAAAAAGATTTTCACAGACAAACAAGAAAGCTGGCGTGGCAAGTAGAGAAAAGAGCTCAGAATTTTCCAATGCAAGAACACTGAAAAAGTACTTCTAGCTTAAAGTGTGTCATACTAACCTTTGGTGATTGGACAATAGTAACATGAATATGGTAATGTTAGTAGTAAGGATAGGCTATAGGTAACAGTAAAGGATGCTCTGTAATGGAAAGTATAGAATGCACTGTAACCAGAACTAGAGAAGCTTCAGACGAACCTACAGCTGTGGCTGAAAAGGCTCCACGACCTGTGGATTGCTGTATCATCTGGATACAAAAACCAGCATTTTAAAGAGCCGTCTGGAGCCCCACATAGCTCGTTTTGGCTCTTACAGACGGGCACACACAGACACACACACACACACACACACACACACACACACAGACACCCCCCCAGCACATCCGTGCTACACACACACCCACCTAGGCACAGTCTCCACTAATGCTCACCTGCCCACAAGCACAAGACCTGTTGTCCTTAGAGAGCTCGTGCACACGAATACGTGCAGTGTCATTGACACACGGATGTCCCACACAGAGCCGTGCTCACCCTTGCGGAGCTGTGCACACCTACAAGCACAGAGCTGTGCACAGACTCCACACACGTGTACACAGCAGTGCACAGATGTGAACAGTGCTGTGCACACCCGCACACATGGACACTGTGCAAAGCGGGACGGGCACTCTTACATCTGGACACGCTAGAAAATATCCGTGTGTGCAGCTGTGCACACTGACACACGTGTGCACTTCGGTGTCTGTGTGTGCACACAGAGCTCTGCACACTGGCACACGTGTGCACTGCACTTTTCTAGAGCCCTCCTGGCCCCGACCCCCCTGTGGGTCTCTCTGTGGGGTCATGACACGGTGGGGATGGGGACAGGAGAGGGGAGTATGGATGGGACATTGTGGCACAGTTAATGCCTACAATTAGTTAAAATATGTCACTAGAAGTTCTTCTTACTTCCCCAACCCTCCCCCACACTCGAATATAGGTCCTGCATTCCTGCAGGCAGCACAAGGCGACACAGAACCCTGTTTTTGGGAACAATTTCTTGGTTATTTCCCTCTGGCGAGGCTCCGGGTCGGGACAATGGGATGGTTCCTCTCCTCTCATGGTCTTAGGGGCAACCAGCCCTGTTCCTTTCTTCATCTCACTCTCTGCAGAGCTCTGTCCACCATCATTCGCCTTTAATGAAGAAACAAAAGACAACCTAGAAATCTCCCTCCCAGTGCAAACAACACACAGAGAATCTGTGCTGGAAAGAGAACATCCATGGTGAACAGTGAGCTCACTGTACAAACAGGAAAGGCCAGGCCAGTGCCCACATGAGTCGAGTCACATCCAGTGATTGTCACCCTCCCAGGCAATATTCAACCTCTCAGCCTCACAGACCTCTGTTCTAGTACTCCCGGTGGGGTCCTGGAAAGAGAATGGTGGCACATCTACTGCCTGCTACCCCCTCTAGGCAATATTCAACTGTTTCGTTCACAGACTCATCTTCTAGCACTCTCGGTGGGCTCAGCAGAGCCACTTCCCACTGGTGGGGGCAAAGAGCACCCTCTGTGCCTTTGTGGTGGGAGCAGACAGTGTTGTCTCAAAGGAAAGGTCAGAGAGAGACGAAGCTGGACCTCTGCCTCCTGCCCCTCACCACACAAGGGCAGGAGGGCACAAAACTGAGCACTTTTTTTTTTTTTTCTGTCATTTCCAGGAGCTTGACTAGCTCGAAGGAGAGGATTAGAAAGATTTCTTGAGGATCACTGCCAGTGCACAGCACACATGGCATCCCTCACCCCTTACATCATCATGGGATGGAGGGGTAGGAACCAACAACAGCCCTACCCCACTGCTCCAGAAGCCAAAATCCCCATGCAAGCATTTAGTTATGGCCTTCTTAGAGAACCACATTCCCACGTGAGAGCCCTCCCGCACAGCCGGGCTGGTTCTCCACCCTCGGCCGCGCTGTCCGCGCCACCTCTGGGCTGGCGAACGCCGGGAGTTGCTGGGCTGGGTTTGATGGCCCCGCTCAGCGCTTTCGGCCGCTGCTCACGCCGCACCCTCGCGATTTTCTCTGGCAATCAATGCAGATTGGCCATGAAAGTCCAGAAAGCAAAAACTGGAGACCAAGGGCGTTCTAGAAGGGGTTTCCTGCAGCCAGACACACAGCAGAAGTTTCCAGGAGCTGTCACTTGCTAGTCCACGGCTTTAAGGATGCTGTGGTGGTGCCACAGGAGAAGACCCTTGGGTGTTGTGCTGGAACAGGTTCCTGCAGAAGAAAAGGTGATGTTCCTATGTGCAGGGAACTCTGTGGTATCAGCAGTGGAGGAGCAGGGTGAGGAAGATCTCCAGCCTTGGGATATTTCTGCAAGAGCCTTCACCCCTGCCAGAGCCTGGGTGAGAGCTGCCAGAGTGCAGAGGGAGGCAGCCCTTTGGACAGGCGTCCCTGCTCCCTCAGAGCCACGGCTGTGAGACAAACAGCCTCATCCCTGAGGATGGGCAGAAGGGCAGGAAAGGCCTGGAATAAAAAAGTGGAGCCCAGACTTCTCCAAGAAGCTGTTCCCAGAGGCAAGTGTCCCAGCAGGAAGTGTCCTGGAGCCACTTGTGTTCAGCCTACAGTCAGTTCCCAGAACGCTGTCCCTGTTCCAATGGGGAACCCCCCACGCTTTGCAGCAGGAAAGATTCACATGAAACCAAGGAGGTTTTTCCACCTGCAGGAAGCTCCCCCACTCTACTGGTCAGATGGCCTCCGAGTACCAGGAATGTGTTTACAGATTAAGATCTGATCTTCTTCGGAGCATTAGTGTTAAATACATTAGGATTTTCTCGGAGACTTGTCAGAATGTTCCCACTGTTTTGGATTTGACTGGTGTGATAATTGATAAAAGATTTATGTTAAACACAAAAGCATTGGGGTTTGTATAAACCAGTATACTAAGCTCTGAAGTGAGGCATGGACACTAGATAATGGAAATTATATTATAAAATAATTCTGTTTAAAATCACCTTGTTATGTTATATTATGTTGTATTATGTTACATTATATAATATGTTATGTTATGTTTTCCAAATGAGCTGTATCAGCTACCACCTTGCAAAATCAGACTTCCCAAAAAGCCCTTCCTGCCTTTGTCTGATCAATACTGCCTATCTCAAGAACCAGACTCCCAGAACTTCTCTGGTGGTTATCTAGAAGGACCAGATGGCTATCTGTGACTGATTATCACCCAAAGGCTTTGTGAATTTGTGTAAGGATGTTTATTCAACCACCACTGCTTATGACAACAAAAACCCAAAAATTATTGATAACAACGAGAACCCACAGTATAAGAAGAGGCTGCAAACCAAGGTTGGGTGGAGCGTGGAGTGGGCGGTGACCCCTCACGTTCCCCAGCGCTGCTTGCTCTTTCTATATCAAATAAAGCAATCTAAATTTTGCTGAATATCGAGACTTTTGTCTCTCATTTATAACAGTAACAACTGTAGGATTTTTTTCTAACAGTTCACATCACACATTTTGTTCAAGTCCCTTGGGTTCATGGAGCTTGATGAGGTAAAACTGTCTTGTCAAATACCAGCAATAGTCCACTGACAATTTTAAGTGCCAAAATCATCAACCAGTACTTTTCCATTGATGATGTGGTGCCTACCAGATCAACAGTGTTACTAATTATAAGAAATACAAATGCTATAACTTATTCTAAAAGATGACATAGATTGCTTTCTGGTTTTGTTTGAACTGAACACGTGAGGAAGGTGAGAGCCTTTATGTCCACGTTTGCTCTGGCTACACAATGGTTATTAAATACTCTAAGAACAGACATAGTATAACTTCAGAGGATTCCATGGTGTGCATGTATTCCAAGGAAGACCTTCCCAGCAGGGCTGACAGCACCTTCTTGTACACCTCCCACACAGCTAGGGAGAAGTTTATGGCAGAAGTCAGGCATGGACACATACAAAACCACTGAGAAGAGAGAATGTATTCACAGTAAATGCATATAAGACAAAACCCCTCAAAACACTATCCCTTACATACATATACCAAATATTACTATTAAGTTTCTGTTAAGTATTGGGTAAGCCAATACGGCAGTATACAGATGTAGTGATTCTAGACTACTAATACATCTAACCTGTTACACAGCTCTAAAAATGGATTGCATGTAAGGTTGTCACCCTTTTTTGGTGGGGAGGCAGCACAGTTGGTAATTAGATTCGGCTCCTTGTCCTTTTATTTTGATCTTGTGTATTAATTTAAAACAAATGGGTACTGTTGTATATAGTTGGTTTTTCTAAAAGAACTCATTAAGGAATACGTCACACAAGCAATATTTGACTACATTCCCTACATATTTAATTTCTAAGTACATAAGCTTCATTTGGATTCCAAAATGCCTTGGAAAGTGTGAAACACCAAAGAGTAAATGCCAGTGCATCATCCACCACCTTTTGTGCAAAAGGATTCATTCAACAGCTGTGTGGGAAACCAGACACTGCATCCGGATCATAACTCAATAATGTACCTGGAAAGTGACACAAAGGGAATAAATATATGCCAGCAGCCATGGAGGTCAGCATGGGAGTCCTGTGTCCAGATGTCAAACAGATGCAAGTACAGATGTGGATCAGTCAGAGAGCGCTGGTACTGGGCACAGGACGCGAGACCACGCCGCGAGGGGCACTCGTTAAGGGCCACTCACCGGGGCTCACTCCTTCGTCAGAGGCCACTCAGTTCCTCGCCGGGGGCCGGTCCCTCCCCCTTCGGGGGTCGGTTTCTCTCCCACCGGGGGTCGGTCCCTTCCCCACCGCACTCCGCTCCCCCACGCCGCCCCGGCCGCCGCCGCTCCCACTCTGCCGCACCAACGGCCCCTCAGCCGGGCCCCGCCCCTCCGGGCCCCGCCCCCGCCCACCGGCCCCAGCCAATCCCCGCCCGCCCCGCCCGTCCCACGGCTCCCCATTGGTGGCCGAGCAGCGCGAGGGGCGCAGGCCCCGCCCCCGTGGCGGTGCTCGCGCCCAGGGTTCGGCCGTCACCGGGGCAGCGGCGGAGCGGGGCCCGCGCGCAGCGGCCGTTCCTGCAGGGCTGCGCTGCGAGCTCCGACAGCAACAACAGCGGGGGCAGGAGGCGCTTCGGCCAGCGGGCACGAGGGACCGATAAATAAACCCCAACGTTCTGGAACAGTGGGAACGGGTGTCCAAAGAAATAGCTTACACCTGCACTTGGGTTACAACATCCCCCTGTAGGGCTACGGGCTGGTTACTTCAGGCGGCCACAGAGCTCTTAAGGGGAACTGGGCTGACTTGACTTGTTACCAAAGCGGCCAAAGAGTCCCGAAATCAGACTGGGCCCCTTGGAGTTGTTACTGAACTGTCCACATTCCACTGATCGTTCCCTGCAGTTTCCAATCATCCCACAGAAAAAGACCTCGAGGTGCTGGCCCAGAGCTGCCGAACACGAGCCCAGGTGTGCCCAGGTGGCCAAGAAGGACAATGGCATCCTGGCCAGTGTCAGCAATAGTGTGGCCAGCATGACCAGGACAGTGACTGCCCCCCTGTTCTGGGCACTGCTGAGGTGTCAGCTTAATCCTGGGGTCAGTTTTGGGTTCCTCATTACAAGAAAGACTTTGAGGTGCTCGAGTGTGTGCAGAGAATTGAGCTGGGGCGGGCTCTGGAGCACAAGTCAGATGAGAAGCGGCTGAGGGAGATGGGGGCTCAGCCTGCAGGAAAGGAGGCTCAGGGAGGACCTTCTCTCTTTCTCTACAACTCTCTGGAAGGATGCTGGCTTAGGAGGGATTCCTAGTGATAAAGTATCTGTCCCATGACCCTTTGTGCCAAAAAGATGGTCACTGTGTCTTTAGGATTTGAGAACCAGGAAACCTTGAGGAGGACAGAGGGGTTTGCTTTAGGGTATGTGTTTTTAAAGGCTGCCTAGGCAGTTTCACATTGTGCTAAAGGTGTACGATCTGCACGAGATTTTGTGGGGGGTGGGTCCTGCCTGTCAGAGTCTGGAAAAGGTAATCTTTTTTGAGACATCCTGAGGGGCTGGGAATGTGTGCTAGGAGTAGATCAGATCTCTGGGAAAGTAGTGCTCTGCTCCACAATGTCTGTCAGTCATGGCACACTGGAGGCACCCAAGTGGCCAAGAGACCAGAAATCCCTCCTGGGAGGAAGGCCCAGGATGGGCTGAAAAGGTTTGAGGCCACCATAAGGAAAGAAGGGTCACCATAAGGCAAACACATGATCCTTTAGCCCTACCTTCATCTTGGAGTTTTACATCACTGGAACCCAGGACTCCATAGACAGATGTCTGGTTTTTTTATCTTTCCTGTCTTTCTGGTTTCCTCTTCTCTCTCACGGAAGGTAACATCAAATGAGTGTAAAGATTTTCTATGATCATTAGGCGAAGTCTATGCTGTGATAAGTGGTGTTATGTTTGCTCTTTTGACAATGTTCCTTAATTTTCTCTAGTTGGCCTTTAAACTTTTTGCCAGTTGGCCAGTAAACTGTGTGCTTTTTTACCTCTTGAGAATATCTGGTTGGGATTTTCTCCTTTGCGCCTACCTAGAGCAAAAGAATCTTGGTTTATTCCTGGAATTCAGTGACTGGGGTGTAACCCTGGCTGCTTCCCTTCCATCAGTGGATCAGGGCAGTCGGTTGCATGGTTGCTGCGGGAGCTTTTGTGCATTCGGCTTCGGGACTTTGCTACGCTGCCATTCGGCAATGGGATCCAATGTGCCTGCTTTCCCTGCCTCCCTGCTGCTCGAGAATGCAGAGCCGGAGCGCGGTGCGCCGCCTGGAGCCGGGGCAGTGTCCGCCGTCACCCGAGTGCCCGGGGGAATCGCTGCCTTCGCTGCCTTTTGTCCGAGCGGCCGCTGCCCCTCCGTGAGGGCCCGAGCGAGCACCGGAGCGCCCCCTGCTGGCCGTGACTGACTGACCCTGGCCCCGCCCCCTGCTGGCCGTGACTGACCCTGGCCCCGCCCCCTGCTGGCCGTGACTGATCCTGGCCCCGCCCCCTGCTGGCCGTGACTGACCCTGGCCCCGCCCCCTGCTGGCCGTGACTGACCCTGGCCCCGCCCCTGCTGGCCCTGACTGACTGACCCTGGCCCCGCCCCCTGCTGGCCGTGAGTGACCCTGGCCCCGCCCCCTGCTGGCCGTGAGTGACCCTGGCCCCGCCCCCTGCTGGCCGTGACTGACCCTGGCCCCGCCCCTGCTGGCCGTGACTGACTGACCCTGGCCCCGCCCCCTGCTGGCCCTGAGTGACCCTGGCCCCGCCCCCTGCTGGCCGTGACTGACCCTGGCCCCGCCCCTGCCCCGCTACCTCTCCCAGCGCCCCCTGCCGGGTGTGGTCATAACTGCACCAAAGGGCAAAGAGCGCTCAGCAGGGGCAAACTCCTGTGTTTGTGCTGTTTGTTCTGTTCTGATCTGTACATGTTTCATACTAAAGAATTGTTACTCCTTTTCCTGCACTTTTACTTGGAAGCTCCATAATTTTCAAAGTTATAAGGATTTGGAGGGATGGGTCTTCTTTCCGTTCCAGGCAGGTTCCCACCTTCCTTAGCAGACAGCTTTCCTTTTAAAACAAGAAAGTTTGCTAAAATACCCAAACCGGGGAAAATGTCATGATTTCGTGTACTTCATGATTTTACATATAAGGAAACTGGGCTATCTTTCCATTTCAGGGACATTTTCGCAAAGGTAAGTGCATTAAGATTTGAATTCTACCCTTTTCTTCTCAAGCAGTGCATTCCTTCAAGTACAAAAGCAACAAAGTCATTATAGGTAACAGTGGCAGAATATGCTGTCGCTGTTACTGTCACAGGGACTCCCAGCTCACTTCACCAGCTCCTCTCTGTTACCGCTGCCCAGTGAAGAAGAGTCACATTTTCTTTGTCTGGCAGTCGAATATCGTATCCTGCTTCTACCAGTTCTTTGCATCGCTCTGGCATTCCACACCCTAAATGAGACAAAACTGATTTACTTATCATTTTGTTCAATATCCTCCAGTTTGGAGACAGTTGCATCCAACAGAAAAAATCCATCTCAGTAAGCATCACTCCGCAGTTCCTACTTGAGCAAATTGCACATTGCATTCAAAGGAAGCCTTGTAAAAAGGGTGAGGCTGTGCCCTCAGGAGTAGATGTTTCAATTTAACAAACCTGCCTGAAACGCTTTTGGTTTATTTACAATAGTAGCCGTGATTTTTTCTTCTTCCAGTACAGGGAGAAAACGAAACTGAAAATGTTTTCTTTGTAAAAATGGAAACTTTTAACAATGAACATCACACTCCTGGTGAAAATGTGTCACTGCCCTTGGAGAATTGGCAGTCACCGCTCACAGGACGTTAGAAAAGGGATAATTATCACCCCCAGCTCAGCCTCCAGACCCGGGCTGACACACAGAGCTCTTGCCACCCCCTCACGGTGGGGTCCTGGCTGGAAGGATCACAGCTCGGGTCAGGCCTTTGGGTAGAGTCTTGGAGAGCTATTCAGGGTACAGAAGGGTTGGCAGCTCTCATAAAAGAAAAGAAAAATTAAAGAGCATGTATATTTATTAAAAAAAAAAAAAAAAAAAAAAAAGAAATTATTTCCAAGCCCTATTTTGGCAGGTCAGGGCAGTAGACAGAAGGTGGCACAGATTTGTAGTTGTTACATTCCTACAACTAGAGCTGTTACTGTGCTTTCCATCTCTGTCAGTTGTTTATAGGGTAAAGGAAGATATTTGGGGGGGCACAATGGGCCCAACATTAGGGGAGCAAGTTCAGGATCTCAAAATCTTTCAGTTACAAATTATCAGGAAACCTGAGAGACAAAGTCAGGGTTTTTTCTTATCCTGAAGGTGAAGTGGAGAAGGGGAAATTCAGAGCTGACAAAAATATACCATATTGGGGTGATCAACTGCAGGGAGAACTCTCCCTTGCCGGTCAGGAAGTGTGTCTTGGTTTGAAAGTCTGCTAGGGAAAGCAGGGCCCTCTCTTGAAGTGGAGAAAATAAATCCATTCCCTTTGAATTAGTATAATTTTGAAATTAAGGGTCTCTCAGGCAAAGATATGGAGATAGGAATAACAACAACTCTGGAATTAACAACAAACAGAACAGGAGCCCAGTTCCAGTCTCTGGCCCACGGGCACTTTCCCCTTTGGTGCAGTTGCTGTCACAGCTGGCAGTGAGCTCTGGCAGGCTCCTGATGGGCAGGTGCGACGATCCCCGTGCGGCTGCAGGGGCACTGGGGTGATGGCAGCTGTGTCCCAGATGGGAAGGGATGGAGGAGAGGCAGGATGCTGGGAAAACAGCAAGCTGAAGCAGGAGGGCGTCCAAGCAGGGCTGCGGGGTCCAAAACAGAGAGGCAGCTCCCGGCGTTGGGATGGTGGGGGGGTAGCAATGACCTTTCTGCTCCGAGAGCCAAAAGCGAGCGAGAGCCAGCAACTGCCCCCCACCCTCCTTTACCTGCTTCCAATCTCACCGTGTTCCCCCTTTCCCTTCCCCCACCCTCCGAGAGAAACTCCCAAAAAACCAGGGATGCCCTCCCTGGTGCTAGGACCCAACCATCAGTGCTTCTTAGCATGTCAATGGGAAAAAAATTCCACAGGCAGAGAGGAAAGGAAAAAACCACCCCCAACAGACGCTTATCCAGTTCTTCACTGATTTGAGGTTTATCAGCTGTTGCAGACACTGGGATGATGGTACAATGTTTTAATGTTTGGTAATAATCTAATTTCACAAGTGTTTTTAATTATATCTGTTATCGGAAATGTTTTGGTTTGTTGTAGCAGAATTATTCCCAATTACTGTACGTTTTGCATTTACTATATGTATTGTTTTGTTTTGAACTTCCCTTCATGTTCATGGCAAGAGTCATGCATGCTGTTTTTAAAACAAGGAAGGGGGAATTAGCTCCTAAATATTTACGTATTTATATAGATTTTTTTTGCCATATTTATACCAAAGAAAGGTAAAATATTTTAATGTAAGGCTCTTCAATTGAAGGTACAATGACAAAGTCTAATTAATTAATTAACTTAAGGAGAAGGTATGCACGTGTTTTTATCATCAACAAGTTCAAAGTAGTCACCTGTTCATTCAGCCAAACATCAGTTGCCTCCAAGAAAATTAAGCCCAGTGAGAAGAAAAAGAACCTAATCACCATGCAGCCTTCGTGGCCAGAACAAAACCAAAAGTAGGAGTGCCAAGACATGGCTGTGTCTGGAAATTTACAGGCAAATTGCCAACAAAAGCCTTGTGTCATCATCATGGAATAGTGTTCCTACTAACCTTCTTCAGTTATTCCCTGTTCCGGGATCCAAGAGCACATTCAGTGATGTCAAAGATCAACATTTCCAGCTAATGGACTATTTGGACTTTAAAACAATGGTCATTTATTCCCATTCGCCTAGGAGACATTGGACATTATTCTTTTGTTTTCTCATGCTGTGAAACCCTGTGTCAATGACATGATAGAATTTGCTAAGTTTTGTTGATTGTAATCTGTCTTTTATGCGTCTTATCCCATATCTAAGAGATAACCAGTGATAACCTTAATGAGATAACACCCTCACAAGAGAGAGCTATTTTATCATCAGAACATATGAACCTTCTTTGAATTAATGAAAAAGGGTGAGATGTTGCAGTCAGGTAGACAAATTATAAAAGGAAGGCTTCATAAAATCAGGTCTTGCTCTCTGCTAAATTAATAGCTAGCCTGTCACTTCTTCTATGTGCAGTTAAGTAACTTGCTTGTTCCCATGTGAAAACAAACTTCAGCATGGCAACAATTAACACAACAAGCTATTCTGGTAAGAGAACCATTTGCACCTGCAAGAAATAAGAAATCTGTCCTGCTGGGGACAAGGACGTTCATTCCCTTCCAGGAGCCCAATGCCCGGCTGGGGCTCCAGGGCAGGGGGTCCTTGAGCAGCTGCCCCAGAACCTCCGCCAGGGTCTCCCAGCGCAGCCGGAGCCGCTCGGCCTGGGGTCCCCAAAGGCCTCAGCGAGCCCCAAGTCCCTGCCAGGAACCCTCAACTCCCTCCAAGCCAGCATCCCCCACAGCCCCTGCAAGTTCCCCCCATGGCACCGGCCGTGGCCGTGTCCCCACATGTCACTGGCCATGTCCCACCATGTCCTCACCCATGGCTGTGTCCCCACCATGTTTCCATCCCTGTCACTGTCCCCCACATCTCCATCCTTGCCTGTGTCCCCCCACGTCCCCAGGAATGGCCACATCACTGTCCATGTCCATGTATCCCCATGTCACTCTCCATGTCTGTGTACTACCGTGTCTTTGTCCCCCATGTCCCCACCCATGTCTCAGTTCAGTGTCTTTATTTTTACCCCAGGGTTGGATGTTTTAAAGGGATGAAGAGAAATGAAAAGCAAATCCAGCCCAAAATAAAAGGGCTTCTGTGTCCATGCTGGCTGAGAATCCAACAGGGAAGGAGTGAGGGAAGAATACTTTTGGAGGTGTTTCCACCCCACTGTCTCCAAAATCTTGGTCTTTGCCCCAGTTCATCACCATTTTGCTGTGGAAAACACCCTTGGACAATCAAAAAATCAAAAATCAAAATCAAAATCCTGGAATCTCTGAGGATGGAAAAGACCACCAAGACCATTCAGTATTCCTTGAAGCAACCAGAAGATAGGACTGAAAACAGAAGATTTTCTGGGGTTGAACATCAACAAATTCACTCTCCCCAAGGAATTCCCAATGTTGGTTTCCATCCCGATGGACGTTCCTGTCCCTGCATTCATCCATGGAGACAGGATGATGCAGAGCCCCCCCAGCCAGGTGTCTTCCCAACACGGATCACCAGGGCCCTGCCCAACGGGGGTCACTGGGGATCATCCAACACCGATCCTCCCATGGGGGATGGAGCTGGAGCAGAGCACGAAGCTCTTCCCACACTCGGGGCACTCACAGGGCTTCCCTTAGTGGAGCCTCCGTTGGTGTCGGGTCAAGACTGAGTTGTCTGAGAAGCTCTTCCCACACTCAGGACACTCGTAGGGCCTCTCCCCAGTGTGGATGCGCCGGTGCCTCATGAGATGGGAGTTGTGCCTGAAGCCCTTCCCGCAGTCGGGGCAGCGGAAGGGCCTCTCCTCTGTGTGAATCCGCTCATGTACAAGGAGATTGGAGCTTCTCTGAAACCTCTTCCCACACTTGGGACACTCGTAGGGCCTCTCCCCGGTGTGGATGCGCTGGTGGTATCTCAGGTTGGAGATGTGTCCAAAGCTCTTCCTACATTCCAAGCAGGTGTAGGGCCGTTCTCCTGTGTGGATCACCTGGTGCTGCATTAGACCAGAGATGTCTCTGAAGCTCTTCCCACATTCCCCACACTCGTAGGGCTTTTCCCCAGTGTGGATCATCTGGTGTCGAATCAGATGAGAGCTGTAGCTGAAACCCTTCCCACATTCCAAGCACTTGTGGGGCTTCTGCCTTCCAGGAGACTTCTCCACCAGCTCTGAGCTCTGCCTGGATCTCCTGCCGCCTTCCCGGCTCAGGGAGGGTCTTTCCTCCTCACAGCTCACTGGGCTGGGTTTGCAGCCCCTCCTCCAGAGGGATCGCCGGGAATTTTCCTCCTCCGCCATCTGCCCACCCCATGGGAATGAAGAATCCTGGTTTGGGGAAAAAACAAGAGGGGACTGCCTTGAGCTAGAGGTTCTTCCAACCGATGTGCAGCTGAGGAAGACACTGGGCATCCTGTGTTTGTAAGGACCTCCCAAACACCCAGACTGATCACAAAAATCCTCCAAATATCAAGACACAGATCAAAAACTCCCCAAAAAGCAAGATTCAGCCAAAACCCCCTGCAAAATATAAAGATTCAGCAAAAAAACAAACACCACGTCTTAACCCAATAAAGCTCAGAAACAACAAGGTTCACCCCTCTGAAAATGGTGGATCCCCCTCTCCAGTCACCTGCTGAATGTGGAGAGGGGGGGCAACGCGCTGCGACTGTAGGGACGCTGTAGGTTTGGAATCTTGTGCTGCTTCCCATTTCTGCTCCTCCTGTGTCTCTGCTTTTCCTCCCATTCCTCTTCCGCTTACTTTTCCACCTTCTCCCGCACAATACCAACTTATCCTCCCATGTGGACTATTTGACCATTTTGTTCTTCAACTCTGCTTGTCCCTCCCTCCTCCTGCTGCCCCCAGGCCCAGCACCCACTGCCGGCTCCCTCTTCCCCCCAAACCCACAGCATCCCAGCGCAGGGGCAGCGATGGAGCTGGGGCAGCTCGGGCTGGGGCAGCGCTGGGCTCTCGGCCGCTCCCGCCCGCACTCGCTCCCCACTGCAGCCGCTGCCGCCACCACAGCGCGGGGGGGCCCGGCCTTGGCGCTCCCCCCCTCCCACCTCCCCAAATTCCCCTGCCGGGGGGCGCTGGGGCCAGGAGACAGACGAGTGACAGATCAGGGGGGCTGGGAAGAGTCGGCAGCCAGAGAGCACTGAAAATCTCAGCAGTGACTACAGTGGGATCTTCGGGGACTAAACATGGCAGGGCACCCATGCAGGGTAGAAAGGGAAAGCCACGAAGGGATCCTGGCCAAAGGGATGATGATCCCAAAATATCTCTGAAGGGTCCCTTGGGAGCATCTGGAGGGAGTTTGCAAATTCTCACAGAGGTAATCAAGGACATGGACACCCACAGGGGCATTAAGGGAAGTCCAGAAGAGATTTAGACAACAGGGGGATGGATGGTGTTGGTGTGCTGGGAAGGGACTGGGTGAAGGGGAGTGTGCAGGAATATGGTTCAGGCAAGAAGCAGCAGGAGGAATCGGTGGGGGAAGACAAGAAAATGGATGATGACAAAGACGAGGAAGAGAAAAATTCTGAGGATGGGGATGTTTTTCAGCAGGCTCTTATCCTCAGAAGTTGCCAGCTGCTGCAGATCCTTTGTATCCCAGGACAGGCACACAAGGAGGTCAGGATTGCAGGGGGTTTCTCTGTGCTGGGCAGCGGCAGGAGCGGGCGCAGAGGGGCGGCACCGGGAGCACGGGCTGGGGGCCTGTGGGGAGCTGCGGGGCCGGGCCGGGGCTGTGGGGCAGCCGGGGCTCAGCGCCGGGCGCTGCCTGAGCCCAGCACCCCCCGGCAATTGCAGGCCCGGCAGTGGCCCCCGGCCCCCAGGAGGCTGCGGGACGCCCCGGCCGCTGCCCGGCCCCGTGGAGCTGCCGGCCCTGCCCGCCGGGGGGGCCGCGTTTGGACACTGCGGCAGGACAGGCACCGGCTCTGGGATACGGGCTGGCCACGGCAGCCACAGCACAAGGAGCAGCAGCACAAAGGAACAGCTGGGAAATGGGCATTGGACCTGCAAGGATCGAATTCAGCTTTTAAGCATTTTCCTTGGGTCACTGCAGAAAGGAATGATTTAGCAGAAAGCTCAGCAGCTGTCAGAGGATGAGCACCCCCAGGCACTGAGGGGGCTGCAGGAGGGGCAGAAGAAGCCCCTGGAGCACTTGGTCACAAAGGCACAGCAGGGGAATGCAAGAAGGGATGAGGAGAAGGCCAAGGGGAAGGCAAAGGCCATGGCAGAGTTTCTACAGCCCCTGAGGGATGAACCCCAGGGCCCAAGGGGGCCCCAGCACCCAGGGGCTCTCACATCCTTACACCATCTTGAACCTGGTGCCCTCCTCACACTGACACCATTCAGTCCTTGATGGCAAAGATGCTTTCTGGGGATGCCCACTCACACAGGATGGTAAACTGGATTTTGCCTTTGAGTGGGAAAAAGAGGTAGAAGGGAAAATGGAAAAGACATGGACGGTCCTTCTGCAGGGATGCACGGAAGCACCAGCCTTATTGGGGCAAGCCTTGCAGAAAATATCACAAGAATTTACCCCACCCCCAGGGAATTGGGTTAATGCAGGATGTGGATGACTTGCTGCAATCAGGAAGACAAGAAGTGGTAGACGAAGCCTCTGTGAAATGGCTGAATGTTCAGGCTAAAAACCATCTTTGATTATTTGAAAAGAAGTGCAAATGCTGGAGAAAAGGGTTAAATATTTGGGACATATTTTGACTGAAATTTTGTAGTGTATTGACCCACAGAAGTACCATACAATTCCAAAACTAACATTATCCAGCACTAAAATGGAGCTGGGATAATTCTGAGGATTAGCAGGCAATTGCAACACCTGCATTGAGGATTCTCTGTTCCAGCCAGAATATTGTACGACTTTTTAAACCCAGACAGCCTTAATATTATGGTATGGACATAAGAAAAAGAACAGAACTAGAGAAAATGAAAAAAACCAAAGTGATTGAACCCCTGCCATGGCTCTACCAGAATCAGAAAAGAAATTGGAATGGGATGTGGATGTTACATAGGGCCATGCCAAAGGAATTTGGAATTCCCGGCTGCAGGAGCAGCATGGGAGGGCACCACTGACCCTGCACTGAAGGCAACGCAGCAGCAGCCAGGGCTCCACATCGGGCCAAGCCCCTGGGCCTGCCCACAGATCCTCTGCTGAAATCCTCTGCCTGGGCACCCTCCTTTGGCATCTCCACACACTGGGGCCAATCCTTGCTGCCACTGCTGGAGCTTCGCTGCTTTCTGTGCCTGCACTGCCACAGCTGCTGGGGAAGACAACGGCACAATTCCACTCTGCCCCTCAGTTACACTCACACACTGGGCTGCCGGGGATTCCATGGTCTGAAAATATACCGAGTGTAATTTTAAAAATCTATTTCTCTACTCAGGCTTCATGTGCCTTTGCATTGGGGAAACGAATTTTAAAGAGATTTCTAAGGAATGTTCCTCCACTCAACAGAGAGGAGTTTAACATCTCAATAGACTGGGAATAGCCCAAAAGATACTCACAAAGATAACGACCATTAAGGCCCATCAGGAAACATCAAGGAACACCCACCCCAGACACTGCCCCTGGCATAGTTGGAGATGCCTGGTCTGGAAAAGGCTGAGAAGGAAATCCAGGAGTGCGGACTTAATATAGAGGGGAAGAAATTCGGGTCCGATAGGAAATTAAATAGTAACAACAACACAACTTGGAAGCAATGAACATTAAACAAATGGATTTCTATGGGTTCAAACTGTAAAAAGTTAAGGGAAAATCTAGTAAAACTCACGTGTCATGGAATGATTTTCTCTGCACACCCAGGCTATTTGTGGATGAAATGATTTCTGCTACACATCCTGGCCAGAATCAAGCAATTCGTTGATTCTCTAACAGTAGAAATGGTGTTGAAGAGTTTTAGTTCTTCCCGCAGTTTTGGTGACAAGACTACACCATTAGAAGGTTTTTTCTTAATAATCCTACTTTTATAAGATTCATTCCAGGCAGAGTCAGGAGAGCAGCTTTAGAAATGCAAATTAACTCTGCTGAAGAAATGTATGGACAATTTACCAAACTATTCTTGCCTGGGGGAGGAATTTTGCAGATTTCCTCTGTCCCCCACTCCAAGCTCTGCCTGCCTGCACAGATGGAATTTGCACAACTAAAGGCAGAGCCCATAGTGAGGATATCTGACTGCAACAGAAATTGGTTAAGCTGCAAAGGGAAATAGCAAACGCAGAATGTTGGGAAGACTTCATGAAAAAAAGCGGGGGGGAAATCATCCCTCTCCTCACTGCAACCTGTGCTGTCACTGTCCAGGTTATATAGGGTGTATTGGGGCACTGGGGTGTTTTTGCAGCCACAAGTTCAGGGAAATGAGTTGGAAATTCGAGTATGTGGTGATTTAATTAGAAATGCAAACTAACACTGCTAGGGCAATGTGTGCAAGATGTACCAAACTCTTCTAGCCTGGGGGAGGAATTGGGCTGATTCCCTCTGCCTCTTACCCCAAGCTCTGCCTGCTTGCACAGATGGAATTTGCACAACTAAAGGCAGAGCCCATAGTGAGGATATCTGACTGCAACAGAAATTGGTTAAGCTGCAAAGGGAAACAGCAAAGGGAGAATTTTGTGCAACCTTCATGAAAAATAGTGTGTGTGTGTGGGGAATCATCCCTCTCTCCAGAGCACTGGGGTGTTTTTGCTAATCCAGAGAAACCAGTTGGGGATCCAAGTATTTGATGATTTCATAAGATTAACGTGGTCAATTGATGCAGCCCTGGCTGCAGGGAGCACCCCAAAACTGGAAAAAAGATGAACAGACACCAGAACAAATCCTACACCACCATGGACCAGCCCCAGGTAGACCTAACGAATTCATATCAGGAGACAGAGAAGTCATTTATCATTTCAATAGCATAATTAGATTACACAATGTCCTCAAAATAACACCCAACCAGACAGGTCCAGCTCCTCACCTTCTTCCCGACCAATCCACTCAGATGAGGAATGCAACGTTTCCCGATGGAATGGAATCAGATGATTTATTAACAGAAAGTGGAGAAGTTTGTGGAAAATTAAATGACTCAAACTGCTGTTTGCAAACAGATCACAAAGGAAAAGTGGTGAAACAGATAACAAAGGAAGTGAGAAAGTAGCTCATATTCCGGTCAAATGTGGAAAGGAAGGGAATGGGACACGTTTTCGTGGTTTCCTGGCAGACCATGGCTTAAACGAATGCTGATTCTCCTCTGACGTGCTGCAGAAACTCTCATCTTTTTACCATGCACGACACCTTGCGCCAAAGAGGATGCAGGAAAAGAGATTGAGTCGATGGAAATTAAAAGTTAGTAAAGGCAATTCTTGAGAAAATGAGAGAAGGAGGGATTGAAAGCAGTAAGATTAATATCGTAGTAGGAGTGCATATTAGGAGGGACATGCAGTAGGTGGATCGGGAAGTCTGAACCCTCCAAGTACCTCAGCCAGTAGGGAATGGGAGAGGGAGGTGCAGAAGGGAAAATGAGGATAAAAAGGAGGCGGCGCTTTAGAGACCGCATGGCAAATGCCGCATGGCCTCTCTCTTTGTTCATCAATAAAGTCACTTTTACAGGACTCCTCTGTCTCCTGCGGACACACAAACCTCTGGCCACGGGAATTTTCCCGCACAGCCCCGGGCACAGGGCAGACACCTCTGTGCCACCCACAGCAACCGGGACGAGCCAGCGCTGCTCCGGCACCGGCTCCTGCCGAGGCCCCAGCGGGAAGGAGACCGCGGGCAGCCGCTCCCGCAGCGCCCTCAGCCCAGCGCCAACACGGGCCGGCACCGGCACAACCAACCCGCCAGAGCCCCCTGCCGCCCCCTCGGCCCGCAGCGTGCCCCGAGCCCCCGCACAACCGAGCGCGGCTCCCACCTGCGCTGGGGCCGCCTCCGAGCTCCGCCGCCGCCTCCCCGGGCTCCGGCCGCTGCCGCCGCTGCCGGGCCCGCACAGACGCTGCCACAATGGCGCCTTTGCTGCTCTGCCCAATCAGCGCGCGACAACCAGGAGTGACATTGGCACAATCAGCCAATGGCAGCGAGGGCCGGGCTCTGCACACGGCCCAGCCTCGGCCCGCGCTCTCAGGGCCCCCCGGGCTGGGTGAGGGCAAAGGCGGAGATGAGGAACAGCCCTGAAACGGGCCCGGGCCCGAGCCGCCATTGGCCTGGAAACACAAACAAAGTTCTCCGCAGCTCCCGGCACGCCTTTCCCAGCCTTGCGTGTTCGCTGCCTCCGGCTCAGCGCGCAGCCCTGGAGCCTCACTTCTCCTACCCCCTAATTGGGAGCGTCTGTGCTTGGCTTTAATTTCCCCCAAAAAGGGAAAACTGCCCCACAGCCCCTGTGGATGACTGGGAGAGGGGAGAGATTTCTGTCAGAAAACTCCAAAAACTCAGAGCAGGATGATGAGAAGTAAATGAAGACCCTTCAAACCAGCTTTCCACACGCCTCCCTCTTTCCAACTGCACCTCCTACCCCGGCAGTGCAGGGTGGGAGAAACGACTCTGACTTTGTAAAATTTTAAAGGTTTATTAAATCTTAGCAAAAAAAATACACCAAAAGACTGAATAAAGAGAAAAATCAGCGCTGGGAGCACAGGACTAAAGCAGCAGACCCGGGTCTGATTTGGGGGTTCAGGGGGGTCCCCGGGCCGCCCCCGCCCCCTCCGATCTCGGCCAACGGGTGCGAGCGGCGCGGCCCCGCTGCTGAGCACTGACCCCGCCCCGGGGGCCGCCGGGACCCCCCCGAAAAAACCCGCACCTGCACCCCCTCCTTCAGTCCCTCCGACCTTCCCAGTCCTGGGGGAAAGGGAAGGACATGGGGCGGGATCACCCGGAGACCCCCGGGGTGAGGAGCAGGAGAGGGGGGGAATTGGGCTCGCGCTGAGTGGGGGGTCCCGCGTGAGGATTTCGGGGGGGTTCGCTCGAGGAATTTTGGGGGTCCTCGTGCAACGGATCCTCGTGCATAGGGCTCCTCTCGTGCCACCGTCTCCTCGTGTCACCCAGACCAGTTTGGGGAGCTCTTTGTGTCACCCAGATGAATTGGGGGGCTCCTCGTGTCACCGAGGGCTCCGCGAGTGACACCGAGAGCCCTGTGTCACCAAGAGCCCCTCAAGTGCCCCCAACTCCTTGTGCCATCAGGAGCCCCTGGAGTGCCACCAGCTCCTCGTATCACCGAGAGCCCCTCGTGCCACCAGGACCTCGTGGCAGAGAATTTGGGGAGAGTCTCTGTGCCACCCGGAGCCCCTGAGTGTCACCAGCCCCGTGCCAGGGTCCCCAGTGTCACCGGGGTCTCTCTCTGTGTCACACACCAGGAACCGACCCCCCCGAGCACCAGGACCCCCGAATTTAACCGTCCTCGTGCACCGGGACCCCCTCAGGACCCTCGAGTTTCCTCTCTCCCCTCCTCGTGCACCGGCATCACCGGACCGCCCCCCCTTTCCCGAGGAATCGCCGGAGACCCCCTCCATCAATCACCGGGCACCGGGACCACCAGAGGACCTCCCCCATCAATCAGCACCGTCACCGTGCACCGGGACTCCCCCCACCATCGAGCAGTGACACCCCCTCATCGTGCACCGGGACCGCCGGACCCCCCCTCAAACATCGCCAGCCTCGGGCACCGAGATCACCGGAGACCCCTCCATGAGTCACCGGGACCCCCCCGTCATGCACCAGGACCAGCGGAGACCTCCCCAGGAATCACCGGACACCCCCTCACGAATCACCGGGCACCGGGACGCCCCCTCGGGCACCGGGACTGGACCCCCCCTCGTGTACCGACCACCCTCCGGTGCACAGGGCCCGGACCCCCCCTTTGTGCCCCCCCAGCCCCTCGCCCTCGCATTGGGCCCCCCCGGGGCCGAGGCAGAGCCCTCCCTGAGGGACACCCCTCATCCCCGGCCTGCAGCCGCCCATGGAGCCGCTGACCACAACTCCCTGCCTGCGTCCATCCGGCCAATTCCTCTGGCCCCGCACAGCCCAGCCTGCAAAGCCAGGCCTGGCACTGTGGGGCTCGGGGGGGTCTGTCCTGGGCCACTGGGCCTCACAGGGCTCTGGGCACAGCAGCGGTGTCACACACTGAAATGTTATGGGGAATGGCTTAAACGCTGCCAGGAAGGAGATTTGCACATTATGGCTAAACTGAATAAAGAGGCTGAGACCACCCCAGCCCAGCCCTCCTTCACCTGACTGCAGCTTTGGCCTGGGACTTGAGCGGCCTAACAGCACCTGAGGTACCATCAAGGTGACACCATTGATCAATGGCCTCTGGTCTAGGGACAAGGACACGAGACTGAGGCAGGAGAATGTATCCAAAGAAAGCCAAAGCCAGCAGCTGTCCTGAAAATCAGCTTGGGCCAGGCTGGGGCTGGCGGAGGCCGTAGCCCACAGGCTCATCTGCTGAGGCCACGTTTGCACACACTGCCCACAGCCAGCCAGGGAGGAGGAGAGTTCTGGGGCTGTGGGGGAACCTCTGCCCACAGGCACTGAACACCCATCCTCCCTCACACAAACTGGCTCCGCTGGAAAATCCCCACCCCGGGAAGGCCACATCCACGGCACATTGCCGTGAGGGGCAGCTGAGGAGGTGCCAGAATCCATCCAAGAGCCCCAAAGCGCTGCCCAGACTCACTGCTGAGGCCTTGCAGCAGAGCACTGCTCCTGATGCAAAGGGATGCAGCAGAGCCAGAGGCTGCTGCCAGAGCCTGTGTCAGACTTGTCCCTGCCAGGGGAGGAACCTGGGCCTTCCCACCTGCCCCCAGTGTGTATGGACCCCCTGAACTCCGTGTTTGTGGGGGACCCTGAGCACCAAGAAGACAGAGATGTAGAGCATCCACAGGACACTACTGGGATCCATCTCCAAGAGGTCTGTAGATGCTCTCCATCAGAGAGCCTAATTCCATTGGGATCCACAGAGTGGTGAGGTGCTACATATAAACTCTGTACATGGCCTATCTTGTTCTAACTGAAAAATGTAAGCAATATTCTTAACTCTAACTCTATTATGTCTGAAGCCAGGTTCTTGGAGCCTCGAAGGAAACACTAGCATGTCTTTCAACCTTCACTAGAACATGTACTACTTCTCTGGCGTCTAAGACCTTTTACTCACTAAAAGCACTTAAAACTTATTCCATTTACTTACTTATTGCTCCCTCGTGCTACAACCTAAACCTTCACCTCTGCTTTATGTGTGAGAGGCTTAACACATTTCAGTCCATCTCAAGACTTCAATTCAATCCCTGCACTCTGATTTCTCTCTGAAGGATTCAGAGAAACTCTTGACTTAATGACTCTAACACATCCCCACATTGATTTTAGAGGAGTCGTGTGTCCCACACCCAGCCCCGCTGTCATTCAGGCCAAGCACAGCTGCTCCAGTGTTCCCAGTAAAACTTCCCAGTTCACCCGAGTCCCGTTTATTGGGGGGAGGGACCTGGGGGGACTCCAGTCCTTACAAACAGAAAATCCTGGATTTGGGTGAAACACTGGCTTAGGGTGTGCTTTCTTTTCCTCCTCCCTTTTGCCAACTCCTGCTCTTTTCTGTCTCTCTGTGAATGCTAATTTTTGCTGTACATTTTCCCTCAGATAATTGAACTGCTTACCATATCCAATGTAACAGTTGTTCTTCACCCAAATTTAACACGAGCAGGTGCTACTTCTCTTTCAGGTTAAGATCAGAGCTTGAATGCAGGGATTTCAAAGTGAATAAATTACCTTTCCCTCTTTCAGTCGGAAATGAGCTACTGCCACCTGCACTTGCCCTTCCCTTCCTCTCCTGAACCACCGAACAGCCCCACTGGGATGGCAGGAGCTGGGCCTGGGAACTGCTGCCTTTGGAGCTGCATCTCCTCCTCCCGTGGCCGCTGCTCAGAGCCCAGAAGTGCTCTGAGAACTTGAAGTTCTGGCAGCTGGGTTAGAGCCTACATGGGAGGAGGAGAAGGTTCACCAGAGCCCTTCTCCTGCCGTGCCAGCTCCAGGGCAAGGAGTGCAATGGAAGCCAGCCAATGTCCAAAGCCCATCTGCTCTGCCAGTTCCTGTGGGAATGAGCTGCTGCAGAGGGGAAGATTTGGGTGGGAATGTGGTTCTCTAAGAAGGCCATAACTAAATGCTTGCATGGGGATTTTGGCTTCTGGAGCAGTGGGGTAGGGCTGTTGTTGGTTCCTACCCCTCCATGCCATGATGATGTAAGGGGTGAGGGATGCCATGTGTGCTGTGCACTGGCAGTGATCCTCAAGAAATCCTTCTAATCCTCTCCTTCAAACTAGTCAAGCTCCTGGGAAAGATAGGACCGAAAAGAAAAAAAGCATTCTCAGTTTTGTGCCCTCCTGCCCTTGTGGGGTGAGGGGCAGGAGGCAGAGGTCCAGCTTGGTCTCTCTCTGACCTTTCCTTTGAGACAACACTGTCTGCTCCCACCACAAAGGCACAGAGGGTGCTCTTTGCCCCCACCAGTGGGAAGTGGCTCTGCTGAGCCCACTAAGAGTGCTGGAAGATGAGTCTGTGAACGAAACAGTTGAATATTGCCTAGAGGGGGGTAGCAGGCAGTAGATGTGCCACCATTCTCTTTCCAGGACCCCACGGGGAGTACTTGAACAGAGGTCTGTGAGGCTGAGAGGTTGAATATTGCCTGGGAGAGTGGCAAGCACTGGATGTGACTCGACTCATGTCAGCACTGGCCTGGCCTTTCCTGTTTGTACAGTGAGCTCACTGTTCACCGCGGGTGTTCTCTTTCCAGCAGAGATTCTCTGTGTGTTGTTTGCACTGGGAGGGAGATTTCTAGGTTGTCTTTTGTTTCTTCATTAAAGGCGAATGATGGTGGGCAGAGATCTGCAGAGAGTGAGATGAAGAAAGGAACAGGGTTGGTTGCCCCTAAAACATGAGAGGAGATGAACAGTCCCATTGTCCCCCCCTGAGCCTCGCCAGAGTGAAATAACTAAGAAATTGTCCCCAAACACAGGGTTTTGTGCAGCCTTGTGTTACCTGCAGGAATGTGGGACCTGTCTTCGAGTATGTGTGTGGGGGAGGGTTGGGGAAGTAAGAAGAACTTCTAGTGACATATTTTAACTAATTGTAGGCATAAACTGTGCCACAATGTGCCACCCATATTCCACTCTCCTGTCCCCATCCCCACCGTGTCATGATCCCACAGAGAGACCTACAAGGGGGTCGAGGCCAGGAGGGCTCTAGAAAAGTGCAGTGCACACGTGTGCCAGTGTGCAGAGCTCTGTGTGCACACACAGACACCGAAGTGCACACGTGTGTCAGTGTGCACAGCTGCACACACGGATATTTTCTAGCGTGTCCAGATGTAAGAGTGCCCGTCCTGCTTTGCACAGTGTCCATGTGTGCGGGTGTGCACAGCACTGTTCACATCTGTGCACTGCTGTGTACACGTGTGTGGAGTCTGTGCACAGCTCTGTGCTTGTAGGTGTGCACAGCTCCGCAAGGGTGAGCACGGCTCTGTGTGGGACATCCGTGTGTCAATGACACTGCACGTATTCGTGTGCACGAGCTCTCTAAGGACAACAGGTCTTGTGCTTGTGGGCAGGTGAGCATTAGTGGAGACTGTGCCTAGGTGGGTGTGTGTCTGTGTGTCTGTGTGTGTGTGTCTGTGTGTCTGTGTGTCTGTGTGTCTGTGTGTCTGTGTGTGCCCGTCTGTAAGAGCCAAAACGAGCTATGTGGGTCTCCAGACGGCTCTTTAAAATGCTGTTTTTTGTATCCAGATGATACCGCAATTCACAGGTCGTGGAGCCTTTTCAGCCACAGCTGTAGGTTCGTCTGAAGCTTCTCTAGTTCTGGTTACAGTGCATTCTATACTTTCCATTACAGAGCATCCTTTACTGTTACCTATAGCCTATCCTTACTACTAACATTACCATATTCATGTTACTATTGTCCAATCACCAAAGGTTAGTATGACACACTTTAAGCTCGAAGTACTTTTTCAGTTTTCTTGCACTGGAAAATTCTGAGATCTTTTCTCTACTTGCCACACCAGCTTTCTTGTTTGTCTGTGAAAATCTTTTTGCTTTTTAAGAACATCTTTTGTTTGAGATGGATTTATCCTTTGCTCTAAGTCACACAAGCCCCGTCCCCCTCGCTCGCTCTTTGTCTCCTGGTGGCGGCGGCCCCGGGGCCGGGCTCTCCCTGGCTGTGCCCAATCAGCGCGCGAATTCGAGGAGTGACAGCGGAACCAGCCAATCGCCGCGAGGGGCGGGCTCTGCACGCGGCACGGACTCTGCTCCCTTTGCCCGAGCTCCGCCATTTCTCGGAAACCTCGCCTGAGGAGCGGGCAGGAGGCCAAGGAACCGCTGCTGCCCTGAACCGCCGGGAGCTCGGGGTGAGCGGGAGCTGAGGGCGCTGGGAGCTGGGGGTGAGTCCGGGATGGAGCCCAGACCCACTTGCAGCCTCGGCAGGAGCCGATGCCGGAGCAGCGCTGGCTCGTCCCGGTTCCTGTGGGTAGCACAGAGGTAGCTGCCCTGGGGAAGGGGGGTGGAAGGGGAAATCCCTCTACGGGATAATTCACGTGGCGAGAGGTTTGTGTGCACAAAAGAGACAGAGGAGTCCTGTAAAAGTCACTTTATTCATGAACAAGGGGAGAGGCCATGCGGCATTTGCCATGCGGTCTCTGAAACGCAGCCGCCTTTTTATCCTCATTTTCCCGGCCGGATCTCCCTCTCCCTTTCCCCACTGCCTGAGGTACTTGGAAGGTTCAGACTTCGCGATCCGCCTACTTCATGCCCTCGTTAATATGCACCCCTCCTTTTGTATAACATCCGATATTCCCGGCTCTGTTAAGTGTTTCTCCTTCTCGAAGTTCAGGAATTGAGAAGGATCTTGGCTGAGCAGTTGTCCGTACCAATTAATTTTCTGAAAATGATGGTTTGTCTTGTTACTTCCTTTTGTACAAATTCCTGGCCCTGTCTCCAGGCACATTCATCTTACTCTGTTCAAACCCTCTTCTCATTTTCTCAATAATTATCTTTACTAACTTTATTACCATTGACTTAGTCTCTTTTCCTGGATCCTCTTTGATTTTGGGATTATTCTCAGTGACCTCATTCCCTGTCCTTTTGTAGCCGTTTCTGGATCAGGAGGCCTGGCTGCCACCTGCGTCCCCTTGCTCACCTGCTGAATGAGCTGCACTCAGTGCATGGTAAAAAGATGAGAGTTGCTGCAGCACGTCAGAGGAGGAACAGCATTCGTTTAACCCATGGTCTGCCAGGGAACCACAGAAACGTGTCCCATTCTCATCCTTTCTACATTTGGATTGGAATATGAGCTGTTTTCTTCTTTCCTTTGTTATCTGTTTCACCACTTTTCAGTTATCATCTGTTTGCAAATAGCAGTTTCAATCATTTAATTTTCCACAAACTCCTCTCCTTCTTTTAATAGATAATCTGATTCTATCCCATGGTGACATGTCTCATTCTTCATTTCCTTGGATTGGTGGGCAGTAAAGTCAGGAGCTGGAGCTGTCTGTTTAGTTATTATTTCGAGGACAGTTTTTAACCTAATTATGCCACTCAAATTATGGATGGATTTTTTTTGTCTCCTGGTACGAAATCATTAGGGCTTCCAGGGGCTGGTCCGTGGTGTTGTAGGATTTGTTCTGGTGGCCGTTCATCTTTTTCCCATTTTTGGGTGCTCCCTCCAGCCAGGGCTGCATCAATTGACCACTTTTCTCTAAATAATCATCAAATACTTGGATTCCCAACTGATTTCTCTGAACAGTGACAGCACATGTTGGACTGGGGAGAGGGATTATTCCCCCCTCCCACATTTTTCATGAAGTTTTCACAACGTTTTCCTTTGCTGTTTCTCTTTGCGGCTTAACCAATTTCTGTTGCAGTCAGATATCCTCACTATGGGCTCTGCCTTTAGTTGTGCAAATTCCATCTGTGCAAGCAGGCAGAGCTTGGGGTGAGGGGCAGAGGAAATCAGCGAAATTCCTCTCCCAGGGAACAAGACCCTGGTTCATTGTGCACACTTTGCCCTAGCAGTGTTAATTTGCATTTCTAAAGCTCCTCTCCTGCTGCCTGGATCCAGTGCTTCTCTTCCAGAGCAGCCCTTAGGTGATTCACACGTGCACCCCCCACAATCTGCATTATTTTTTGCCATTTTTTTTTCCTTTTTAACAATATTTCTTAAATGTTTATGCATTGAAGCATCACCTTTAAAGCTTTTCTGGTATTGCAAAATCCACCCTAAACGTGAACATGGAAAAACCCATATGGAAATGTTGCCATCATTAAGAGCCATTCAAAAATATACACAAAAATTTCCAATGCAATCAAGATTTTCCTACTTCTTCTCCAAGGAGTAAAAATTGCTTGTCACATCCTTGGCCCAAACCTAACTGACAACACAAAAGTAGGATTATTCTCCACTAGATGGAGAATTACCAGGGTAAAAAATTTCACACACCAATTCCAAGGGAGATAATGGAATATCTGCCCTGGATCTGGCACTTTTTCTGGCCAAAGCCAATGGCAAAAGCCATAGCCATGGCATCTTGGCTTCTATCACCAGCTTCCAAAGGTGTTTCTTTATTTCCTGTTTGTTCTTTCAACCTGACCTGAGCTCTGGGGGTGCAAGGGCTTGTGAAGGTCCCATTGTATTCCTAAAGCAGCCATGGATGCACGTGGGAGGAGCAGGTGGGATTGTGCAGGAGAAAGAGGAATAATAGGAGGAAGAGTAGGGACACAGGAGTAGGAAGAGAAGAAACAGGAAGGAGCACAAGGTTCCCCCCTCCCTGTATCTGCAGCCTCTCCCCAGGCCTCAGGAGCATTGTCCCCATCGCATGCAGCAGGTGACCGGAGAGGGGGATCCATGATTTTCACATGGGTTAATCTTGGTATTTCTGAGCTTTATTTGGCTAAATGTTGGTGCTTTGGTTTTTTGCAGCAGTTGAATCTTTCTATTTTGGAGAGGGTTTTGGCTAAATCTTGGTGTTTGTGGGGGTTTTGATCTGCGTCATGATGTTTGGAGGATTTTTGGTTTGAATCTTGGTGTTTTGGAGGTTCTTACAGACACAAGATGCCCAATGAGTTCCTGAGTTGCACTTGGACAAGGAGGAACACCCAGCCCAACACACTCTTCTCTTGTTTTTTCCCCAAACCAGGATTTGTCATTCCCAAGGCATTGGCAGATGGAGGAGGAAAAGCCCCGGAGATCCCTCTTGAGGAGGGGCTGCAAACCCAGCCCAGGGAGCTGCGAGGAGGAAAGACCCTCCCTGAGCCAGGAAGGCGGCCGGAGATCCAGGCAGAGCTCAGAGCTGGTGGAGAAGCCTCCTGGAGGGGAGAAGCCCCACGAGTGCTCGGAATGTGGGAAGGGTTTCAGGTACAGCTCCCAGCTGATCCAGCACCAGAGGATCCACACTGGCGAAAAGCCCTATGAGTGTGGGGAATGTGGGAAGGGATTCATCAACAGCTCCAGCCTGATCCGGCACCAGAGAGTCCACACTGGGGAAAAGCCCTATGAGTGTGGGGATTGTGGGAAGAGCTTCAGGAACAGCTCCAACCTGCGCCAGCACCAGATGATCCACACTGGGGAAAAGCCTTACGAGTGTGGGGAATGTGGGAAGGGATTCAGAGACAGCTTCTGCCTGATCCGGCACAAGATGATCCACACAGAGGAAGGGCCCTACGAGTGTGGGGAATGCAGCAAGAGCTTCAGCAACAGCTCCACCCTGATCCAGCACCAGGTGATCCACACAGGGGAAGGGCCCTACAGCTGCTTGGAATGTGGGAAGAGCTTTGGGTGGAGCTCCGGCCTGATAAACCACCGGCGCACCCACACTGGGGAGAGGCCCTACGAGTGTCTCAAGTGTGGGAAGAGGTTTCAGAGAAGCTCCACTCTCGTCAGACATGAGCGGATTCACACAGAGGAGAGGCCCTTCCGCTGCCCCGACTGCGGAAAGAGATTCAACCGCAACTCCACCCTCACTCTCCACCGGCGCATCCACACTGGGGAGAGGCCCTACAAGTGTCCCAAGTGTGGGAAGAGGTTTCAGACCACCTTTAATCTCCTCGTACATGAGCGGATTCACACAGAGGAGAGGCCATTCTCCTGCCCTGACTGCGGGAAGGGATTCAAGCAGAACTCCCATCTCACTGTCCACCGGCGCATCCACACTGGGGAGAGGCCCTACGAGTGTCCTGAGTGTGGGAAGAGCTTCTCCAGGAGCTCAACCTTGACCCAACACCAACGGAGTCACCACTAAGGGAAGCCCTGTGAGTGCCCCGAGTGTGGGAAGAGCTTCGTGCTCTGCTCCAGCTCCATCCCCCATGGGAGGATCGGTGTTGGATGATCCCCAGTGATCCCCGTTGGGCAGAGCTCTGGTGATCCCTGTTGGATAGGGGAAAGGGGTTGGAGAGATTTCTTTCCCTTCTCCTTGTGCTGCTGTGATTTGGTTATAATAAATTCCCTCGCTGTGCCCAGGCTGGCTCTGTTGTTCCCCTGCCGGTGCTCGGGGCGGGATCTCTCCTGTTCCTTCTCTCAACTCCCGGGGCTGTCCTCAGCCAATCAGAGAATGCGATGAAGAAGATTCAGCCAATGAGAGAGAGCAGCTGTGATGACTCACCGGTTGCCGGGCAGACTCACAGCACCCAGTGTTCCCCACCTGGGCAGGTGTAAGGGTCGGTCCGAAATTCCCCTCGATTTTGCCTCCCGACCGTCGCAAGGAGACCTCGAGGACCCCACCCAGGCTGACTCTGGACAATGGTTTACTGGCCGGGCCAAGGTGGATGCTCATGACTGTGTGCTGGTGTATTGTGTTCACTGGACTGTGCTGTTGTGGCACCAACCAGAGACTGTGTTGTACCAACTGAGGACTGCTTGTCCGTACTTGTCTCCTGCAGCACCACACAATGGTCCATAAAACTTCCCACCTCTTGGCCAGAGGCCACTCGCTTTGGAGAAGGACTATAAAAGAGCGACCCTCTGGGAAAGACCCTTTGAGATCTCTCCACTGATGAAGACCCCCTGGAGAAGACCCCTGAGATCTCCCTGCGGACGAAGACTCGTCTATCGGATGACCCGTGAGGACGCCCGTCTCATCTGTTGGTAGCTATTCTCCCATCCCTTCCTTTCCTTCCCCTTTCCCTATACTTTGTTTCCTTTACCTCTCCCCTTTACCGTAACTGAATTGTTGGCATTTGATGAAATGCATTGCTGTTGTTGAATAAACTGATTTTCTGCTGTTGAATAAACTGATTTTGTCCCCTGCATTTTGCCTGTTTGCACCTTTGAGATCAAAAGAACCATCACGACCCCCACTCTGCATTAATAGCGGATGGTGACAGCAGGGTCTGCAGCGGCTGCTGGGACAGGAGCTTTGTGGGCAGAGAAAAGGGGGTAACACTGAGCCAGGGTTCCCCAGGGGGAGCACACAGGCTCTGGAGGAGGGGGCACACGACTCGTTAGGACCCCCTCTCACCTTCTTGCACAGGTAGAAGCCGAACTCCAGTGCCAGGAAGATGAAGCCCAGCACGGAGTCCCCAATCCCAATCAGCACCTTGGTGTCGACGGTGTCTGGCAACATCTCTGGGGGTTCACAAGGGTCAGAACCCCCCCAGACCTGTCACAGATACCCGAAACCCCTCTAAGCACCCTCCCAATTGCCTCCAGCCCACGTAGGACCCCTTAAAATCTCCTCCCAGTCTCTTTCCAGCACGACCAACCTCATTCCAACCCCTGCTTTTCCATTCCTGATCTTCCATCCCCTTCAGGCTCACTCAAATCCCTCCCAGTTACACCCAGCATCCCCAGACTCCCTCCCAGTGCCCACCAGGACCCCCGGAACCCCATCCCACCCTCCCCAACATCCTTCAGACTCCTCAGCCATTCTAGAACACCCAGCCTTACTCCCAGTTTAAACCAGGCTATCTTAAACTCTCTCCCTGTTACTCCCAGCACACCTCAATTCCCCTACCAGTCCCCCCAATACCTCCCTCACTCCCCCCCGCTGTGGGGTCCGGGCCGTGCCCCAGTGCCGGCTCAGGGGGTGCTCCAGGCTGACGTGCTCCACCTGGAGCTGGAGCTGACCCCGTGCCGGGGGGGTTTTCCAGCAGCACCAGGAGCTGGTAGAAATCCAGTCCCCATTGGGGACCAGGTCGGTGGCCACCACATGCCCTGAGAGCTCCTGCTGGTCCTGGAACCAGCTCAGCTGGATGTCGGCAGGGTAGAAACCCATCAGGGAGCAGAGCAGGCAGCCGGGGCCAGCGACCCCATCCCCAACAAAGCTCCCACTCCAGCTCTGTCCCTGCCTGGGACTTGCCCACAGCTCCCCAAGGCCCTTGTCCCCACACAGGGTCTCTGCAATGCCCTGGCCTTTGCCCAGGCCAGCACTGGCCCTGAGCAGGATGTGCCCATCCCAAGGAATATGGGGAAGTTGGCACTTCTCCTAGAGCAGCCATTGGGATCTAATTGGACAAACAGAGGTGCCCAGTCAGGGGAGGGATGTTGGTCCTGTCAGAATCTCTGATAAGCCCTGTTTACCCATGGCCTGAAGCACCAGGAAGACATTCAGACATCTTGGGCATCCAAGAAGTGAAAATCCCCTGAGAAGTGGTTCCTGAGCCTGTCCATGGCTGTGATTCCCTCGCTGCCTGTTTTCTCCCAGAGCTTTCCCCGTGGGACAGCCCAGAGCTGTGGAAATAATGGGTGGTGTGGATGTGGGAAGTGCCACACCTGAGCAATTCCTCAAGCTTCAGCCTTGTCTTGAGGTGATCATTTCCCAGTTCTCTCCAGTGTCTCCAGTGCCTGGAGATCCAAATCACCTGGCTATTTCCCAGGTTCCTGACACCTCTGACCTATCATATCCCAATTTTCCAATATTCCGGAGTCTCGTTGTCCCAAGAAGTGGGGTCAGTCCATCTCCTGTTTCTCCGTGGGGCAGGAGGAGGAACAGTGGCAATTCTGCTCAGACCCACTGGGTGAGTGGCTGGGGTCAGCTCTGGGGTGTCTGGAAGGAAAAACCCTTGGAGAGGAGGGGTACCAGGAGATGGGGGGTGTGGGGCTGGGGGCTGTTGGAGGATGGATTGTGTTGGAGTGGGGGTGTCCCCACAGGGTCCCCAGCTGCCTTTGGATCCCTGCCTGCCCCCCTCGGCCCCCCGGATGCCCGGTCCCCTCCAGGGGCAGCTGCCCCGTGCAGGAAGCTGCAGGGATGCGGGGAGCGGGGCTGGATCCGTGCCACAGCCGGGATGGACTCTGTGCCAGGGCTGGGCTTGTGGCCAGGGCTGGGGGCTGTGCCAAGCCGGGCTTTGGCCTGGGGGCTGTCAGGAAGGGCGCAGGGAGGAGTCCCGGCAGGGATAAAGGTGCTCCTGCCCTGCTGCAGCCTCAGCCAGCGCTGCCCAGTGCGAGAGGAAGATGAAGGTGGCTGTGCTCAGCGTGGCCCTGCTCTTCTCCATCCTGCTGTGCCCCCCGGCACAGGCCAAGGTGAGGCACCAGACAAACGCTGTCCCCACACCCTGCCCTTTGTCCCCTCCCATCCCACCCTTTGGATTTCTTCAGGAATTCCCTGCCTGCTTCCTCCTCTGTGTCCTCTCCAGGGTCCCCAAATGCCTCCCACTGACCATCCCCGAGGCCTTTCCTTCCATGTCCCCTCCCGTGAATCCTTTGCCTTTCTTCCTGGTCACTGCAGCGGGTTCCCCTTCAACAGTTCCCCGAGTCACCCCCCACCCTTCCCAAATCCTCACTCGGTCCTGTCGCTTTTGTCCCCACCCATCCTCGTTCTTCTGTCCCCACCCAGCCCCTCCCTTGCATTCCCATGTCCCTACCCTGCAATTCCTTTCTCCTCCCCTGTACCTCACACCGAGCCCCTTTCCCAGACCCAGCCCAGTCCCTTGATCCCTCCATTGACCCCAGTTCAGTGTCTTTGGGTCTCCCCCCACCTCAAACAGATCTCCTTGGAGGCCCTGAATTCCCACCCCATCACCTCCACCCTGCTCCCTGTCCCCCCACAGCCCCACTGGATCTAATCCAGGCCAAACTTTTGTTCTTGATTCCCAGGCGCTCCTGGAAGGAACCCAAGATGATCTGCGGGAGGTGAGTGGGGTGCTGGGATTGGAGGGCATTCCCTCTGGGAATTTGGGGACAGTTGTGTCCCCCCATCCTTTGCTGGCACCGGGGCCATCCCAGTGCCCAGCGAGGTCTCCTGGTCTCTCTGCAGATTGATGTAGACGATGTCGCGATCCTGGAGACGCCTCTGGTGGGTACCACGAGTTCTGGCAGTGTCAGACCCTCCCCTTGCATGGCCACCACACCCCAGACCATCCCAGTTTGTCCCAGAATAGCCCAGTGCACGCCTACTGACACCCCAGACAACTCCCCTGCCCCACAGATCCCCCCCAGAGCGCCCCTTTCCCAGGCCCCCATTGCATTCCCATCCCTGTTCCCCCAGCACCCCCCTGGGTGACCCAGGATGCAGCCCCTGCCCCAGCTGTGCCTCTTGGCAGGACCCCAGGGCTTCTGGCCAGGAGCACAGCAGCTCCTGCCCCCTATTTCCCCGCACAGGTCCCTTCCCCAATGACCCCTGTTCTTTCCCCACCTCCCAGTGCAGCCCAGTGCCCCCAGTGTGTCTCTAATGCTGTGTTTGTCCCCAGCCCCCTCTTGTTGAGAAGCTGGAGGCTGTTCTGCGGCAGAAGCGCCTGGCTGCCTCTCTGGGTGTCTAGGTGAGCCGTGCCTGCAGGGAGAGGGGTGGGGACAGGGCCCCTCTCATTTCCCAGTGGGCACCAGAGGTCACCTTCTGGGTTTTGATTTTTAGGATTGCAAGCTGTGGGGACACCGGTGTCCTGATCCCCTCTGGTGGCATGAGGAGATGATCATCCCTGGAGGAACCTCCTGAACCCTTTGAGCCCTGGGCCATTTCCCCTGAATAATCAATAAACCCTTTGAGCAAAGCTTTGCTCTGTGTCCGTGTGTATTTTACAAACAAAACCCCCCCAAATCTCCAAGAGGTTTCCCCCAGAGGTGTTGTCTTGTCCCTGTGTCCATCTGCACATCCTGTCACTCTGTCACTGTCACCTCCCCACATCTCTGACCCTGCTGGCACCTCCCAGATTGGCACTGAACTCCTCCCTCCCACTCCCCACCACCAGGAATGACCATGGGAGGGAGCTCAGACCAGGAGCACCCAGGCCAGGCATGGATAAGGAGCACCTGGCAGAGGCAGGGAGAATCCCCCATTCCAGGGGGTTGTGGGGTGCAAGGGGGGCACCTGTGTCCCCTCCCAGCCCCAGGGCTACAAACCAGGGAGGAGATGCCTCTGCTGCCTCAGCTCAATCACTTCCCTCTGGCCAAGTCTCCAGCTGCAGCACAACCTCTAGAGGAGACTTTCCACAAGGAAGACACAAGGAAGGAATTGTTTCTTCCCTCTCCCTCATCCCTCCCCCTCCTGCTGATTTTCTTGTTATCTCTTATCAAAACCAACAGAAAAGCGTCTGCAATGAGGTGTTTCTGAAGGTTGGTTCATAAACAAGGCCAAAGGAAGGATTTCAGCCAGGGCAAAAGTGAGAAACATGGGATTTGGTCAGTTAATTTCTAAACACTGGAAATTCTGAGGCTACTAAAGCAGAGTTTGCAGTTGGAATGGTCCATTATCCATTATCCTCCCTCTTTCCACTGCTCATTTGTCACATCCCAACTCCCGAGGAGCAGATTATGGAAAGCAGACCTGCAGGGAGTGGTGGAGGCTTAAACCCAGAGAGAGAGTAAAACCCAGAGAGAAAATAATTCCAGTTGTTTTCTTGATCATAACTGTTGGAACCCTGGACACTGAGAGTTTTAGACTTTCTGTGCTGACAGACACTGACCCACAAGAAAATACAGTTTTGATCTGAGGCTGTGGAGAAGGCTTCCAAAATTGAATGACAGAACTGGGATCACTGGTGTGAAGTTTAAATAAAAGTGTGTAATATCACATGGTGGAAATTTTGGAATTTAGGGTTTTAGAATATAGTAATATGTAGAAGGCAAGAGGGAGGTTTCTTTCTTTTTCACCTTCTTCTTCATGGGTCTAGGTGGGATCTTGTTTAATTGGATAGGCAATTCCTCGTTGCAGGTCACAGGTGATTGGTTATTGGTTTAAAAGTAAAAATAATTTTGGTGTTCATTCTTAATTGGACAGTTAGGCCTTAAAAGGCCTTGAAAAGACAGAGATACATCACCATTTTTAGCCTGTTAGCTAGAAGTACTGTAGAACTCACTGTAATATAGATAAGAATTAATAAACATCTGAGTCCAAACACAACATACTGTCTCTTGAGCTTTTAATTCTAACTCTGGCAGAGGAAGAAAAAGAAGACAAAATGCAATATTAACAACCAGAAATAGCTCTGTACTCCATATGCAATATTCAGATGATGAGGCATATTGCTCGTTTTTAATGCCAAATGTCAGTACTTTGCAAATTGTTCCTGGATTAAAAAAAACCACAGGCCAATAACTGACCCAGTTTGGCTCCTGTATCAGAAATCATTAAACCAAGATGTTTCCCTGCAGTAGAGAAGGCAGTTTGATTCCTTTTGTTCTGAGTTTGTCCTGAGTTCGTGACTTCAGATGAACTGGAAGGGTCCTGGCACCACAGAATGTGGCTGCAGTGACAAGAATCAAAGCCCCAAGTCACCATTAAATGCACTCGATCCACAGCTCCCATGGCCCAGCAGCAATTCCTGCCCCTGCCCCCTGCTCTGGGTCAGCCTGACGGGCTCGGCTCTGGTGTGCAGGGCTGGCTCCTGCAGGACACAGCGCTCGGAGCCGCTCTGTGTCCCGCAGCTTCGGCATCTCCGGCGCCGCTCCATTCCCGCTCCGCCGCCGTTCCCTTCGGCATCTCCAGCACTGCTCCCAGAACAGCTGCCAGGCCTGTTCCACTCTTTATCCACCCATTTGCCATTGATGCTCCACTGAATCACGGAATCACAGAATTGAGGTTGGAAAAGACCTTTGAGATCATCCAGTCCAACCAATGACCCAACAGCACCTTGTCACCAGACCATGGCACTGAGTGCCACATCCAGTCTTTCCTTAAACACTTCCAGGGATGGTGACTGTTGGATCCCAGAAACCTGGGAGTTTGGAACTTTTTGTACTTTCTGATACTGACCCTCAGGAAAACACTGCTTTTGACTTGAGGCCTTGGAGAAGGCTTCCAAATTTGAATAATAGAATTGGAGTCATGGGTTTGTTATTGGAATGAAAGTGTGTGATTTCACATGGTGAAGGGTTTGGAATTTGGGGCTTTTAGAATATAGTAAAAAGTATGGAACGAGATCGAAGTTTTTAAGTGTTGTCTCTTTCTGTCTTCTGCTTCCTTCTTCTTCATGGTTTCAGGTAGTAGTTTCTGGTTTGACAGTTAATGCTGCACAGTGGGTCACAGGAGTTTGGTTATTGAGTGAAAACCTATAAATAATACAGGTGTTAGTTCTTTATTGAACTTTTTAACTTTAAAAAACCTTGTAACTAGCTTGATATGCCTCCATTTCGCTGGCTTTTAGCTGGTGGCTAGACTTGTTGCAGAACTCTCTGTACTTTAATTAAGATTTATTAAACTACCAAGCCCAAAGTCGAGAAAATTCACCTCCTTCATGTTTTTAATCCTGACTCTGAGTAAAAACAAGAGAAAATGAAGACATGGTACTAATTAGGTGGTGCAGTTACCCCATTTACAAGTGACTCCATCACTTCCCTGGGCAGCCCATTCCAATGCCCAATCACCCTGTGAATAAATTCTTTCTAATGTTCAGGATAAACCTTCCTTTGGTGCAGTTAAGGCTGTGTCCTCTTGTCCTGTCCCTGTTCCCTAAGAGAAGAGCCCGACCCCCACCAGGCTGCACCCTCCTGTCAGGGAGTTGTAGAGAGTGATGAGGTCTCCCCTGAGCCTCCTCTTCCCCAGGATAAACATTCCCAGCTCCCTCAGCTGCTCCTCACAGGACTTGTGTTCCACAGCTTCTCCCCTGTTGTTCCACAGCCACTGCTCCTGTTCCAGTGCAGCTGCAACCCCTCCAGTGGTGCTGCTCCCACTCCAGTGCTGCTCGTCTGTGACAATGAGGGGACATTGTGACACTGAGCAGAGACATAGTACTGTGGGGCAATTGTGACATTGAGGGGACAGATGGAACCCTGGGGCCATTGTGACACTGCAGGGCCTCCTGGACTTACAGGGCCATTGTTACACTGAGGGGACACATGGAGCTCTGGATCCCTTGTGACACTGAGGACACACATGATACTTTGGGGCCATTGTGACATTGAGGGACATATGGAACCCTGATGCCATTGTGACATGAGGGGACATGGAACGCCGGGGCCACTGTGCCACTGCAGAGCCTCCTGGAAGCGTGGGGCCATTGTAACACTGAAGGGACACATGGAATCCAGGGACGTTGTGTCACTGAAGGGACACATGAAAGCCTGGGGCCATTGTGTCACTGAGGGGAAACATGGAACCATGATTCCATTGTGACACATGGAAACCTGAGGCCATTGTGACATGAGGGGAAACATGGAACCGTCGGGCCATTGTGAAATGGCAGGGTCTCTTGGAGCATGGGACCATGGTGACACTGAGGGGACACATGAAACTGTGGCGTCATTGTGACACGGAGGGGACAAATGGAAAAATGGGCCATTCTGACATTGAGAGGATACATGAAACTGTGGGGCCATAGTGATACGCAGGAGACACATGGAATTGTGGGGCTATTGTGACATTAAGAGCACACATGGAACCCTGAGCCCAAAGTGACACTCAGGGGACACATGAAACCGTGTGGATATTGTGACACTGAGGGGACACATGAAAGCCTGGGGCCATTGTGTCACTGAGGGGAAACGTGGAACCCTGAGACCACTGTGACATGAGGGGACACATGGAACCATTGGACAATTATGACACGGCAGGGGCTTTTGGAACCATGGGTCCATGGTGACACTGAGGGGACACTTGGAACTGTGGGGCCATTGTGACACTGAGGGGACACATGGAACCGTGGGGCCATAGAGAAACTGCAGGACCTCCCGGATCCATGGGGCCATTGTGACACTGGTGGACACATGAAAGCCTGGGGCCATTGTGTCACTGAGGGGAAACATGGAATCCTGAGGCCACTGTCATACTCAGGAAACAAATGGAACCCTGAGGCCATTGTGACAGGAAGGGACACATGGAACCATTGGGCCATTGTGACACGGCAGGGTCTCTTGGAACCGTGGGACCATGGTGATAGTGAAGAGACACATGGAACCCTGGGTCATTGTAACACTAATGGGACACATGGAACTTTGGGGATATTGTAACTTTGAGGGGACAAATGGAATCATGGGGCCATTGTGACACTGAGTGGACAGATGGAACTGCTGACATTGTGATGCTGAGGAGACACATGGAACCATGGGGCCATTGTGACATTCAGGGTACACATGGAACGGTGAGAGGTTGTGACACCTCAGGGCCTCTTGGAACTGTGGGACCATTGTGACACTGAGAGGTCACATGGCAGCTGGCACTATTGTGCCACTGAGGGGACACATGGAACAACGGAGCAATTGTGACACTGCAGGGCCTCCTGGAACAGAATGGACATTGTGACATTGAGGGGACACGTGGGACTGTGGGGCCATTGTGACACTCAGGGGTCACATGGAACCGTGGGGCCATGGTGATACTCCAGTGTCCTGTGGAATCCAGAGGCCCCTGTGATTCTGTGGGGCCTCATGGAACTAAGGATCCATTGTGATCCCACAAGACCTTGTCGTTCTCTGCGACTTCATGGAACTGAGGGGACAAAGTGACACTGTGGAGTCTCTTGAATCCAAGAATCCATTGTGACACTTTCGAGATTTGGGGAAAGAAAGTGACTCTGTGACACTTTGGGGTCTCATGGAATCCAGAGGCCCTTATAGTTCTGCAAGACCTCATGGGACCAAGAATCCATTGTGACATTTTGGGACTTCAGGGAATGAAAGGGATTCTGTGACACTGTGGGGTCTCATGCAATCCAGAGGCCCCTATGGTTCTGCGGGGATTTTTGGAACCAAGGGGCCATTGTGATGCCTCAGGGCCTTATGGTGTCCAGAGATCATTGTGACATTTTGGGGTCTCCTGGAACGAAGGATCCATTTTGACTTTACAAGGCCTCATGGAGCCAAGGGTGACAACACGAGACCTCACAACAGAAAGGGAGGACCCTCTGTGCTGGTTTTGCACATTTGACATTTTGTGAGGAGTGAAGAAGCCACCCCCAGAAATGATTTTTTTTGACAGGAGCTGCTAAGAGCTTCCTCTAAGTCTGACAAAATCTAATCAGTGATTAGTTTTGAGAACTGACAACCTGTTAAACCACTGAAAAAGCTGTGCAGCCAGAGTGGCCACACTGTCCTGGCTGGGGCCCTTGAAAATCCTGGCACTTGAATTCTCCACTGTAAACAGCTCTGACCACCACCAGCAGGGATCATATGATTATCTGCAGGCCTTGGAACAAGATATTATCTCTTTCACTGTACAGATGAGACTTGCAGACCTTCAATTCTCTCTCGAGTGAGACAACAGGACAGAGTGAAGACACGTAGAGGAACAACATGTGGACCCCAAGGTTAGAGAAGTAGAATTTAGGTCCCAGATGGGAGGGATTGAGGAGATGCCTCAGTCTTGGGCTGAAATCCTCTTGTAAGTCTATGGGAAAGATTAAGTTGATATGTCAGACTCTATTTCCCTGTAACTTGTACAAAAGCACGTGGAGGATGAAGTGTTCAAATTGCAGACATGAGCAAAAGCATCCATGCTGAACAAGCAGATATTGAAGTAGCTTGAACAGAGAGAGATGAGAGTGATGAAGACCCTTTACCCCAGGGAAGAAGAAGAGAACCTCTGTTCCCAGAGATGAAGATGATCTCAGAGACAGATGAAGAGAACCTTTGCTTCTGAACAGTTCATCCTTAAAAGTGTGCCCCATTAGCCAAAGATTGAGCCCTCAAAAACAATTGTGGGGAAAGCTGTAGGTCGAGGGAAGGGACTTTTACAAAGTGATGAGATTTCCATTCTCCTGGGCAGCTGATTCACTGTGACTTTGAAGCCACGAGAGAATTGTCTCTTGTGGAGAAGTCTCCATAGCACCACAAGAGAGACTCCTCTCCCTAAGTGAACTGGAAAAAGACTATTCTAGAGATGGTAAACTGGCTGAATTGTTCCTGCAGGTTGTCAGTGTAAAGAAAAGAGGGTGTGGGGGAGGAGAAATGTTCTGAAGGTTTTATTCTGATTCTTGTAATTCTTTTAGTTCTGTTAATAAAGTTCTTTCTTTATACCCTTTAAGATTGGAGCCTGCTTTGCCTTCCTCCTAATCCTGTCTCACAGCAGGAAATGAGTAAATAATTCTAGTGGAAGATTTGGCCAGCACTAAACCTGTAGTAGCTAACAGCTGGCCTGGAGGCCTTCCAGTTATAACTAATCCCAATTGTAATTTTATAATGTAAATAATTCTATAACTATTGTCATGATATAACTTGAGCAGTCTGGGCTGTTGGGGAGCAGGTCTAGGCCATCTGAGGTCGGTGGCCACCACGTGGCCCAAGAGCTCCTGCTGGCCCTGGAAAAAACCTCACCTGGATCTTGGCAGCGTAGAAATCCATCACGGAGCAGAGCAGGCAGCTGGGGCTGGGCTGGGAGCTCGAAGGCCACAGTGAGATGGACAAACTAGGGGACATTAGGAGACAGTGGGGACACACTGGGATCAGCTGGGGGGAACTGGGAGGGATCTGAGTGAGCCTGGAGGGGCTGGAACAAGATCAGGGATTGGAAAGCAAGGGTTGGAATGAGGTTGGTTGTGATGGGAAGAGACTGGGAAGGCCTTGGTGAGTTCTGACAGGTCCTGGAAAGGAATGGGAGAGGGTTTGGGGATCCTGGAGCAGTGGGGAGGTAACTAGGAGGGAGTTATGGGATCCTGAGCGGAAATAGAGGGGCTTTGGTGGGTCCTGGGGAGGCTGGGAAGAGATTGGGAGGAGGTTACAGGGTGTCCTGGGTGGGCAGGAGTTGACTAGGAAGGTGCTTAGAGGGGCTGCGGAAGGTCTGGAGGGTCCTGACCCCTGTGGATCCCCAGAGATGCTGCCAGACGCCGCCTGCAGCAAGGTGCTGATGGGGATCGGGGGCTCCGTGTTGGGCTTCGTCTTCCTGGGGCTCGGCTTCTACCTGTACAAGAAGGTGGGGGGGGGGTCCCAGGGGTCATGTCCCCCCTCCCCAGTAAAGCTTCCCAATTAGACCCAGTTCCGTTTACTGGGGGGAGGGACTGGGAAAGGACTTGGGGGAACCCCGCGGGGGGATCGTGGCTGGGGGGGAGGGCGGGGTCCAGGTGGGGAACACTGGGTGCTGCGGGTCTGCCCGGCAACCGGTGAGTCATCACAGCTGCTCTCTCTGATTGGCTGAATCTTCTTCATCGCATTCTCTGATTGGCTGAGGGGATGCCCGGGAGTTGAGAGAAGGAACAGGAGAGATCCCGCCCCGAGCACCTGCACGGGAAAAACAGAGCCAGCCTGGGCACAGCGAGGGAATTTATTACCAACCAAATCACAGCAACACGAGGAGAAGGGAAAGAAATCTCTCCAACCCCTTCCCTCCACCCAACACGGATCACCGGGACCACGGATCACCAGGGCTCTGCCCAACGGGGGTCACTGGGGATCATCCAACACCGATCCTCCCATGGGGGATGGAGCTGCAGCAGAGCACGAAGCTCTTCCCACACTCGGGGCACTCACAGGGCTTCCCTTAGTGGCGCCTCCGTTGGTGTTTGGTCAAGTGAGAGCTCCTGGAGAAGCTCTTCCCACACTCAGGACACTCGTAGGGCCTCTCCCCAGTGTGGATGCGCCGGTGGACAGTGAGATGGGAGTTGCGTTTGAAGCCCTTCCCGCAGTCGGGGCAGCGGAAGGGCCTCTCTTCTGTGTGAATCCGCTCATGTTTGAGGCAATCGGAGCTTCTCTGAAACCTCTTCCCACACTTGGGACACTCGTAGGGCCTCTCCCCAGTGTGGATGCGCTGGTGGTATCTCAGGTTGGTGCTCCACTGAAAGCTCTTCCCACATTCCAAGCAGGTGTAGGGCCGTTCCCCTGTGTGGACCACCTGGTGATGCATCAGGCTGGAACTGTAGTTGAAACCCTTCCCACATTCCCCACACTTGTAGGGCTTTTCCCCAGTGTGGATCCTCTGGTGCTGGGTCAGATGGGACCTGTAGCTGAAACCCTTCCCACATTCCAAGCACTTGTGGGGCTTCTCCCCTCCACGAGGCTTCTCCATCAGCTCTGAGCTCTCCCTGGATCTCCGGCCGCCTTCCCGGCTCAGGGAGGGTCTTTCCTCCTCGCAGCTCCCTGGGCTGGGTTTGCAGCCCCTCTTCCTGTGGGATCCCTGGGACTTGTCCTCCTCCTCCATCCATCCACGACTTGGGAATGACAAATCCTGGTTTGGAGGAAAACAAAAGAGAAGAGGGCCTTAGGCTGGGGGTTTCTCCTTGCCCAGGTTCATCTCAAGAAGTCACTGGGCATCTTGTGCCTGGAAAAACCTCCAAAACGCCACCACAGCGCGGGAGGGCCCGGCCTTGGCGCTCCCCCCCTCCCACCTCCCCAAATTCCCCTGCCGGGGGGCGCTGGGGCCCGGGCCGGGCGCAGGTGGCTCCAGGTGGGCAACGCTGGGAGCTGCGGCTCTGCCTGGACACTGCTGCGTCATCACCGCCGCGCGCTCTCATTGGCTCAGCGCTGCCCGAGGGGCGGGGCTGCACCAAGCCGGGACACCCTGCTCCAGGGGGGATGGCCCCAAAACGGGGGACCCCCATGCAAGGAACAACAGCAAAGGGTCTCTACAAACACATGCTGCGAATCCGCTTGGACACAGGGCCAGCGACGTGGACATAAGGAAGTGGCAGCGGAAGCCATCAGGGTCAGAAAATGTTATTAATTGACCACACAGACTGCTGCTCAGCCAAGGTCCTGCTCAATTCATGAACTCCCAGAAAAAGAAGAAGGACTTAACAGAGCAATGAATATCGTTAGCTATACAAAAGTGGATGAATATTAACGGGGGAGGGGGGAATTCAGCAGGTGCATTGGCATGTCGGTACCTCTCAAGTACTTCAGCCAATGGGAAAAGGGAGAGGGAGATGCAGCTGGGAAAATTAGGATGGAAAGGATGCTCTGTCTACTAACAATTGCAGAGACCCCATGGGAAATGGCCCACGGCCTCTTCCTTTATTTGTGAATGAAATTACTTTTACAGGAGTCCTCTGTCTTCTTTGTGCACAGAATCCTCTGGTGATGTGAATTTTTCCACACACCTTGGGGCTCGGCCCGAATTCCTTCCCCCATCCAGGGCGGGGACAGTGAGTGGAGCTGAAGGTGCCTCACCCAGTTTGGGTGATCGGCTCCCTTGGGTGGCTGCGGCACCGGGCATGGATTGGGTACCCGAGAGTGACCAAGAGACAGACGAGTGACAGATCAGGGGGGCTGGGAAGAGTCGGCAGCCAGAGAGCACTGAAAATCTCAGCAGTGACTACAGTGGCATCTTCGGGGACAAATGGAAAGCCAGGAAGGGATCCTGGCAAAAGAGATGACGATCCCACAATATCTCTGAAGGGTTCCTTGGGAGCATGTTGAGGGAGTTTGCACATTCTCCCAGAGGTAATCAAGGACATGGACACCCAGGGGGGCAATAAGGGAAGTCCAGAAGGGATTTAGACAGCAAAGGATGGATGGTGTTGGTGTGCTGGGAAGAGACTGGGTGAAGGGCAGTGTGCAGGAATATGGTTCAGGAAAGAAGAAGCAGCAGGAATCTATGTGGGAAGAAAAAGGATGATGACAAAGACGACGAAGAGAAAAATACTGAGGATGGGGATGTTTTCCAGCAGGCTCTTATCCTCAGAAGTTGCCAGCTGATGCAGATCCTTTCCATCCCCGGTTGCCAGGACAGGCACACAAGGAGGTCAGGATTGCAGGGGGTTTCTCTGTGCTGGGCAGCGGCAGGAGCGGGCGCAGAGGGGCGGCACCGGGAGCACGGGCTGGGGGCCTGTGGGGAGCTGCGGGGCCGGGCCGGGGCTGTGGGGCAGCCGGGGCTCAGCGCCGGGCGCTGCCTGAGCCCAGCACCCCCCGGCAATTGCAGGCCCGGCAGTGGCCCCCGGCCCCCAGGAGGCTGCGGGACGCCCCGGCCGCTGCCCGGCCCCGTGGAGCTGCCGGCCCTGCCCGCCGGGGGGGCCGCGTTTGGACACTGCGGCAGGACAGGCACCGGCTCTGGGATACGGGCTGGCCACGGCAGCCACAGCACAAGGAGCAGCACGAAGGAACAGCTGGGAAATGGGGATTGGACGTGCAAGCATCGAGATCAGCTTTTAAGCATTTTCCTTGGGTCACTGCAGAAAGGAATGATTTAGCAGAAAGCTCAGCAGCTGTCAGAGGATGAGCACCCCCAGGCACTGAGGGGGCTGCAGGAGGGGCAGAAGAAGCCCCTGGAGCACTTGGTCACAAAGGCACAGCAGGGGAATGCAAGAAGGGAGGAGGAAAAGGCCAAGGGGAAGGCAAAGGCCATGGCAGAGTTTCTACAGCCCCTGAGGGATGAACCCCAGGGCCCAAGGGGGCCCCACCACCCAGGGGACGGGGTCGGCCACAAGGACCTGGCAGAGGCATTGCCCTCCTCGGCAGGGGAGAGCCAACCCAAACAGTCCCTGGGAAGGAATCAGGGTTCCATGTGCAGGGCAGAAGGACACTGGAAGCAGATACAGGAGCACCCTCAGGAGGAGCAAGTCCAGCCCTTGATGGACATACATTGTCAGGGGTGTCACAGCTCCCATTACACCAGGGACACACCGCATTGGGGCCCTTGAGAACATTCAGGGTGGATCTGGATCGAGAGGAGGCCTTTCCTGATGGACACAGAGACCTCTCCATCCACTCCCAATCTTAGATTTAAGGCGACAAATCGCCAAAAATTACTCAGGGGATAAATGGGAAAGGTGAGCTGGTGTGTTTTATTCAACCGCTGTTAGCAGATGTGGGGGATGGGTTTGTAATTTAGGAATTTTTATTTCCTCCTAATTGTGATTGTAATTTGCTGGGAAGGGATTGATGGCTAAATTGGGAATGCAAATTGATATTGGAAAAGGTGATACAGAGGCCAGTTCTGTTTTGCCTTTGTGTCAAATGTCTGGCAAGGCCTATGCTGAAGTGAAACCAGAAGTGTGGGCAGCTCCAGGAAAATAGGGAAATTAGATATGGAGCCTCTCCAAAGCTCTTTGAAGTAACCAGGACAAGTGGAGTCTGAAAGCAATATCCTATTCCAAGGGAGGGAAGGAAGGGCTTAGAGCCTCTTATTGAGTCCCTGCTAAAGGCAGGGCTTTTGGAGCCAGGGATTTCTTCCTAAGACATTCCTATCTTGCCAGTCAAGAAACTGGAGGGATGGACACCAGGAGGAAAGCAGAGTTTTCAAGTGTTAAAAAGCAGATTAACTGAGCCTCCTGCCCTGGCCCTACCACAAAGGGAAAAATAATTTGAATTGTATGAGAATGCTAAACAGGGCCATGCCAAAGGAATTCTCATGCTAAAATATTTAACCCAGTGGCCAGAGTGGCCTCATTGTCTGCAGAATTGTGCAGCCACAGCTTTAATGGGACCTGAGGCCCAAAAACTGCTGGAAGGAGGATCTCCTGTTGGTCAAGTCTTGCATCAAAATAAAGTTTTGATAACCAAAAGAGTGCCTGCACTCCCAGAGCTGCTGGGGAAGACAATGGCAGAATTCCACTCTGCCTCTCAGTTACACTCACACACTGGCCTGCCCGGGATTCCACTGTTGGAAAATATACCTTGTTTAAATTTTTAAAAGTTATTTCTCAACTCAGGCTTGTTTTGCCTTTGCACTGGGGAAAGAAATTTTAAAGAACTTTTTAAAGGGTGTTACACCAGTCAATAGGGATGAGTTTAACATGTCAACAGACTGGGAAGAGCCCAAAAGATACCCACAAAGAGAATGCCCATCAACAAAACCTCAACGAAACATCAGCAAATATCAAAGAACACCACCCAGACACTGCCCCCGGCATAGAGCACAGATGGAGACACCTGGTCTGGAAAAGGCTGAGAAGGAAATCCAGGAGTTCGGACCTAATTAACATCACAAGAGGAGAAATCCGGGCCTGCTAAGAAACAAAATACTAAGAACCACACAACTTTGAAGCAATGAGGAAAAGACGAGTGGATTTCTATGGGTTCAGGCTGTAAAAACTTTATGGAAATCTAGTAAAACTCACGTGTCATGGAATGATTTTCTTGGCACATCCGGGCTATGTGTGGATGAAATGATTTCTGTTGCACACCCCGACTAGAATCAAGTAAAACCTTGACTCTCTAACACTAAAGATATTATTGGAGAGTTTTGTTTTTCCTGCAGTTTAACTGACAAGATTACTCCATTAGAAAAAAATTTCATAATAATCCTACATTTATATTATCAGTTAGGATTGGGCCAGGGTTGTGACAGTTTTTACTCCCAGGAAAAGCAGAAAAAACTTGATTGCATTGGAATATTTTTGTACATATTTGCAGGAGGCTCTTAATGATGGCAGAATGTCGGAATGGATTTTTGGATGCGCATCTTTAGGTTGCATTTGGCAAAACTAGAAAAGTATTAATGGTGAGACTTTAATGCATAACCAGTTAATACAAAATCGTTTAGAAAAAAAGCAAAGCAAAACAAAACAAAACAAGCAGGTTGTGGGGGTGCACATGTGAATCAGCAAACGGCAGCTCTGGAAGAGAAGAATCGGTTCCTGGCAGCCGTGAGGGGGAGCTTTAGAAATGCAAATTACCTGAAGCAAAGTGTGGACAATGCCCCAGGATCTTCTTGCCTGGGGGAGGAATTCGGCTGATTCCATCTGCCCCTCACCCCAAGCTCTGCCTGCTTGCACAGATGGAATTTGCACAACTAAAGGCAGAGCCCATAGTGAGGATATCTGACTGCAACAGAAATTGGTTAAGCTGCAAAGGGAAACAGCAAACGGAGAATATTGAGCAAATTTCATGAAAAAAAGTGTGTGTGGGGGGGAATCATCCCTCTCCCCAAAGCACTGAGGTGTTTTTGCTAGTCCAGAGAAATCAGTTGGGAATCCAAACATTTTATCATTTCATAAGATAAAAGTGGTCAATTGATGCAGCCGTGGCAGGAGGGAGCACCCAAAAATGGGAAAAAGATGAACGGCCACCAGAACAAATGCTACAACACCATGGACCAGCCCCTGGGATCCCTAACGGATTCATATCAGGACACAGAAAATCCATCCGTAATTTGAGGGGCATAATTAGGTTAAAAAGTGTCCTTGAAATAATAACCAACCACACAGCTCCAGCTCCTGACCTTCTTCCCGATCAATCCACTCAGATGAGGAATGCAACGTTTCCCCATGGGATGGGATCAGGTTATCTATTCACAGAAGGAGAAGGAGTTTGTGGAAAATTACATGACTCAAACTGCTGTTGGCAAATGGATGATAACCGAAAAGTGGTGAAACAGATAACAAAGGAAATAAGAAAATATCTCGTATTCCGGAGAAAGGATGGGAATGGGAGACGTTTTCGTGGTTCCCTGGAAGACCACGGCTTAAACGAATGCTGCTCCTCCTCTGACGTGCTACAGCAACTCTCAGCTTTTTACCATGCAAGACACCTTGCGCCAAAGAGGATGCGGGAAAAGACATTGAGTCAATGGAAATTAAAAGTTTGTAAAGACAATGTTTGAGAAAACAAGAAAAGGAGGGATTGAAAGCAGTAAGATTAATATCGTAGTAGGAGTGCATATTAAAGGGGACATGCCGCAGGTGGATCGGGAACTCTGAACCTTCCAAGTTCCTCAGCGAGAGGGGAATAGGAGAGGGAGATGCAGACGAGAAAATGAGGATAAAAAGGAGGCGGCGCTTTATAAAGACCGCATGGCAAATGCCACATGGCGTCGCCCTTTGTTCAGGAATAAAGTCACTTTTACAGGACTCCTCTGTCTCCTTTGGGCACACAAACCCCTGGGCACGGGAATTTTCCCGCACAGCCCCGGGCACAGGGCAGACACCTCTGTGCCACCCACAGCAACCGGGACGAGCCAGCGCTGCTCCGGCACCGGCTCCTGCCGAGGCCCCAGCGGGAAGGAGACCGCGGGCAGCCGCTCCCGCAGCGCCCTCAGCCCAGCGCCAACACGGGCCGGCACCGGCACAACCAACCCGCCAGAGCCCCCTGCCGCCCCCGAGGCCCGCAGCGAGCCCCGAGCCCCCGCACAACCGAGCGCGGCTCCCACCTGCGCTGGGGCCGCCTCCGAGCTCCGCCGCCGCCTCCCCGGGCTCCGGCCGCTGCCGCCGCTGCCGGGCCCGCACAGACGCTGCCACAATGGCGCCTTTGCTGCTCTGCCCAATCAGCGCGCGACAACCAGGAGTGCCATTGGCACAATCAGCCAATGGCAGCGAGGGCCGGGCTCTGCACACGGCCCAGCCTCGGCCCGCGCTCTCAGGGCCCCCCGGGCTGGGTGAGGGCAAAGGCGGAGATGAGGAACAGCCCTGGAACGAGCCCGGGCCCGAGCCGCCATTGGCCTGGAAACACAAACAAAGTTCTCCGCAGCTCCCGGCACGCCTTTCCCAGCCCTGCGTGTTCGCTGCCTCCGGCTCAGCGGGAAGCCCTGGAGCTTCGCTGCCGCTCCCCCTATTTAGGAGCGTCTGTGCTTGGCTTTAATTTCCCCCAAAAAGGGAAAACTGCCCCACAAGCCCTGTGGATGAGTGGGAGAGGGGAGAGATTTCTGGCAGAAAACTCCAAAAACTCAGAGCAGGATAATGAGAAGTAAATGAAGACCCTTCAAACCAGCTTTCCACTCGCCTCCCTCCTTCCAGCTGTACCTCCTACCTCGGCAGTGCAGGGTGTGAGAAACGACGCTCACTTTGTAAATTTATAAAGGTTTATTAAACCTTAGCAAAAAAAAATACACCAAAAGACTGAATTAGGAGAAAAATCAGCGCTGGGAGCACAGGACTAAAGCAGCAGACCCGGGTGTGATTTGGGGGCCCAGCGGGGTCCCCGGGCCACCCACGCCCCCCCCCCCCCCCCCCCGATCTCGGCCAACGGGTGCGAGCGGCGCGGCCCCGCTGCTGAGCACTGACCCCGCCCCGGGGGCCGCCGGGACCCCCCCGGAAAAAATCCGCACCTGCACCCCCCCTTCAGTCCCTCCGATCTTCCCAGTTCTGGGGGAAAAGGGGGAAAGGGGAGGACCTCGGGCGGGATCACCCGGAGACCCCGGGGTGAGGAGCAGGAGGGGGGGCGGGGGGTTGGGCTCGCGCTGAGTGGGGGGTCCCGCGTGAGGATTTCGGGGGGGTTCGCTCGAGGAATTTTGGGGATCCTCGTGCGACGGATCCTCGTGCAAAGGGCTCCTCTCCTGCCACCGTCTCCTGGTGTCACCCAGACCAGTTTGGGGAGCTCTTTGTGTCACCCAGAGGAATTTTGGGGCTCCTCGTGTCACTGAGAGCCCCGCGAGTGTCACCAAAAGCTCCTCGATTGCCACCAGGAGGAACGGGGGGATTCCTTGTGTCACCGAGAGCCCTGCAAGTGATACTGAGAGCCCTGTGTCACCAAGAGCCCCTCAAGTGCCCCCAGCTCCTTATGCCACCAGGAGCCCCTGGAGTGCCACCAGCTCCTCGTATCACCGAGAGCCCCTCGTGCCACCAGGACCTCGTGCCAGAGAATTTGGGGAGAGTCTCTGTGCCACCCGGAGCCCCTGAGTGTCACCAGCCCCGTGCCAGGGTCCCCAGTGTCACCGGGGTCTCTCTCTGTGTCACACACCAGGAACCGACCCCCCCTCCGAGCACCAGGACCCCCGAATTTAACCGTCCTCGTGCACCGGGACCCCCTCAGGACCCTCGAGTTTCCTCTCTCCCCTCCTCGTGCACCGGCATCACCGGACCGCCCCCCCTTTCCCGAGGAATCGCCGGAGACCCCCTCCATCAATCACCGGGCACCGGCACCACCAGAGGACCTCCCCCATCAATCAGCACCGTCACCGTGCACCGGGACTCCCCCCCCATCGAGCAGTGACACCCCCTCATCGTGCACCGGGACCGCCGGACCCCCGCTCAAACATCGCCAGCCTCGGGCACCGAGATCACCGGAGACCCCTCCATGAGTCACCGGGACCCCCCCGTCATGCACCAGGACCAGCGGAGACCTCCCCAGGAATCACCGGACACCCCCTCACGAATCACCGGGCACCGGGACGCCCCCTCGGGCACCGGGACTGGACCCCCCCTCGTGTACCGACCACCCTCCGGTGCACAGGGCCCGGATCCCCCTTTGTGCCCCCTGCCCATCCCGGGGATTCCGCCCCTCCCCTTTGACTTCCCCCGGGAACAGGAGCGGGAATGGGGGGGGGGGGGGGGGGCGTGCGCTGGGGGGGCACCGGGGTGTCCCCAGCACCGGGGGGAGTCCCTTGGGGCTCGCTCATTTCCCCGCCCTCCTCCGGTTATCACCAGGGACCCCCCCTAATTTACCGGGGCTCCCCCTATTCACTGCCCCCCCGTTCACCGACCCCCCCAAAGCGCTGGGACCCCCCCGGATACTTGGGACCACCCCAGCGCGCCAGGACCCCCCCTCACTCACTGCCCCTCCCCCATCCATGGGACCCCCCCCACTCACCGCTCCCCCCCCGTCACCAGGACCCCAAAATCCATGGGACCCCTCCCTCCCCCCCACTCACCACCCCCTTCTCAGCACTCTCCGGGCCCTCCCCATTGATCGAACGCCCCCATGGCCCCCCCAGCCCCTCGCCCTCGCATTGGGCCCCCCCGGGGCCGAGGCAGAGCCCTCCCTGAGGGACACCCCTCATCCCCGGCCTGCAGCCGCCCATGGAGCCGCTGACCACAACTCCCTGCCTGCGTCCATCCGGCCAATTCCTCTGGCCCCGCACAGCCCAGCCTGCAAAGCCAGCACCTGCTGGGCACCTGCTCCATGCCACTTCCAGGGGCTTGGGCTGCTGAAGGGCTGCTGGGCTGGGCCCTTTGTGACACAGGGCCGTTCTATCGGGTTCCTGGGTGCTGTTGGCCATTCTGTTGTCCTGGTGACATGGCACAGCCCCGCCCTGCAGGGGTATATACGGGGCACAGGGCCCTGCGCTGCCCAGGGCCAGGAGTGCCACTGGCTCAGGAGGAAGCAGCTCCTGGGACCTCTGTGCTCTAGACGACGTTACACATGGAGGAGGAAAAGGTGAACCCTGTTATAAATGAGAGACAAAAGTCTCGATATTCAGCAAAATTTAGATTGCTTTATTTGATATAGAAAGAGCAAGCAGCGCTGGGGAACGTGAGGGGTCACCGCCCACTCCACGCTCCACCCAACCTTGGTTTGCAGCCTCTTCTTATACTGTGGTTTCTCGTTGTTATCAATAATTTTTGGATTTTTGTTGTCATAAGCAGTGGTGGTTGAATAAACATCCTTACACAAATTCACAAAGCCTTTGGGTGATAATCAGTCACAGATAGCCATCCGGTCCTTGTAGATAAGCACCAGGGAAGTTCTGGAAGTCTGGTCCTTGAGATAAGGAGTATTGATCAGACAAAGGCAGGAAGGGCTTTCTGGGAAGTCTGATTTTGCAAGCTGGTAGCCGATACAACTTATTTGGAAAACATAACATAACATATTATAATGTAACATAATACAACGTAATATAACAAAGTGATTTTAAACAGAATTATTTTATCATATAATTTCCATTATCTAGTGTCCATGCTTCACTTCAGAGCTTAGTATTCTGGTTTATATAAACCCCAATGCTTTTGTGATTAACACGAATCTTTTATCAATTATCATACTGAGAACCCCAAAACTCCCCCTGGACCCTCACCTGGGAAACCCCAAATCCTTGGGAATGCTCACCTGGGATCCCCCCCAAAAATCTAATCTGGGTACCTGGGAACTCCAAAACCCCCTGCAGCCTCATCTGGGAAACCCCAAATCCTTGAGAATTCTCACTTGGAACCACCCAAACCCCACCCAAACCCTCCCCAGAACTCCCCAACCCCTCCCCCGCCCCCTAACCCCCATTTACTGTCCCCAGCTGTCCCCCCCTGCCCTCCCCCCCGAGCTGGCCCAGGTGGACACCGCGTGGCACTGAGCCCTGGTGGCCCTGGCCGAGGCCTTGAGGACACCAAGCACCGTCCCCACGGCACTGGCTGAAGGCAAGGTCACGCTGTATCAGGCCCAAGTGGCCCTGGAAGAGCTGAAGGAGGCCAGAAAGGCCGAGGTGGCCCCGGCGGTGGCCCGGGGGACCCTGGGGGACGAGGACGAGCAGGAGCTGCGGGGCTCCAAGCGGTCCTGGCTGAGGCAGCAGTGATGATGATGCTGGAGCAGGAGGAGGAAGGGGCACAGCAGTGCCAGAGCTGGCTATGGGCTGGGCACAGGCTGGCCATGGGGCTGATGGTGCTGTGTGCTGCTGTGTGTGAGTAAAAACCAGTGTGGACCAGTATAAACCAGTATGGACCAGTATAGAGCAGTACAGACCAGTTTGGGTGAGCTGGGCTCCAGGCTGGGCATGGGCCGGCCGTGGGGCTGATGGTGCTTTGTAGGAGTATAAACCAGTATAAACCAGTATAAATCAGTATAGACCAGTATGGGCCAGTACAGACCTGTACAGACCAGTATGGACCAGTAGAGACCCACCCTGTCCCAGGATGGGGACACTGGGCTGGTTTGGTGATGCTGAGATGGTGACATTGGTATGGGGAATATGAGTTGGTGACAATGGGATGGGACTGGGATGGAACTGGTGGCAGTGGGACATAACTGGGAGCACTGGGACAGGGACACTGGAACAGGATGGGGGATACTGGGATGGGACAGGGACACTGGAATGGAACTGGGAGCATTGGGCTGGTGGCACTGGGACAGGACTGAGGACACTGAGACTGAACTGGGGACACTGGGGTGGTGCCATGGGTGGCACTGGTGATGCTGAGATGGCACTGGGGACACTGGGACAGGACCAGTGACACTGGATTGGTGACACTGGGACAGAACTGGTGGCACTGGGATGGAACTGGGGACACTGGGTTGGTGACACTGAGCTGGCACTGGGAGCACTGGGCTGGCACTGGGAGCACTGGGCTAGTGGCACTGGGACAGGACCGGTGGCACTGGGCTGGTGACACTGGTATGGGTCAATGACGGGGTGGCACTGGGCTGGCACAGGGACACAACTGGGAGCACTGGGACAAGAACACTGGGACAGGATGGGGGACACTGGGATGGCACTGGGGACACTGGGCTGGTGATGACATTGGTATGGGGACACTGGGGATGTGGTACTGGGACAGGACTGGTGGCACTGGGATAGGACTGGGGACACTGGGCTGGAACTGGGTTAGTGACACCAGGCTGGTGGCACTTGGGTGGTGACAGAACTGGTGGCACTGGGTTGGTGACACTGGTATGGTGACAATGGGGGGGTAGCACTGGGATGGGACTGGGAGCACTGGGATGGTGACACTGAGAGGGAACTGGTGGCACTGGGACACAACTGGGAGCACTGGGACAAGAGCACTGGGACAGGATGGGGGACACTGGGCTGGCACTGGGAGCACTGGGAGGGAACTGTTTTGGTGACATTGAGATGGTGACTTTGGTATGGGGACAATAGGGTGGTGGCACTGGGAGGGAACTGGAGACACAGATTGAACTGGGAGCACTGGGATGGTGACACTGGGACACAACTAGGAGCACTGGGACAGGGACACTGGGACAGGATGGGGGACACTGAGATGGACTGGAGACACTGGACACTGGGATGGACTGGAGACACTGGGAGGGAACTGGGAGCACTGGGATGGTGAAATTGGTATGGTGGCAATGGGGCAGTGACACTGGGCTAGGAAGGAACTGGGAACAGTGAGCTGGTGACACTGGGACAGGACTGGGGACACTGGGGCAGCTCTGGTGGCGCTGGGGTTGAACTGGAGACACTGGGATTGAACTGGGGACACTGGGCTGGTGACACTCAGACTGAACGGGTGGCACTGGGATGGTGACACTGGGGCAGCCCTGGGCTGGTGGCTCTGGGGTGTTCTTGGTGCCACTGCTCAGGTGCCACTGTGCTGGTTGCCCTGCTGCCGTGTCTCCGGTGCCACCTGTGCGGTGTCCCCATGTCCCCGCAGTGTCTCTGGACTTGGCACACTCTGCCCTGGAGGTGACCAAAGACAGTCACCTGCTGCTGGCTCTGGGCACAGTGGCCGTGTCCTGCCAGGTGACCCTGCAGGCCTCGGTGACATCGTGGTGACACCTGGCCACCATCGCCTGTGAGCACCGGGCCATGGCCCAGCACCTGCGTGACTGTGCCCAGGGGGTGGCGACCGCCAGGGCCAGCGCCGAGGCCACCGCGGCCACCAGCAAGGACACTGCAGATGTCCAGGGGCAGCTGGACACGGTGACATGGCACCTGGGGTACTTGGTAGATGCTGTTAACAGGGACATGATGGTGACACATGTGGGACATGGCAACAGGGGTTCCCCAGAGCTGCCCAGGCCCTCGGGGACATCGTGGTGGCCTTGGGAACCTCGGTGGAGGGACACAAGGAGGTGATGTGAAAGCTGGAGGCAGCCCGGGATGCAGGGACAGGGTGGGGACATGGGGGCGGCACTGTCACCCCGAGGGACACTGGGGACCTTGGTGCCTTTGCCTTGGGGACATCGTGGACACCCTGAAGTCACCTGTCCTGTTTTGGGTCACTAAGATGACCCTGCAGTGTCCCCACGTGACCGCAGTTTGTCCCCCTGAATTGTTAAAAACCGGAATAATCACGGACAAAGGCGCTGTAACTAATTAAAGTTACAAAGTGGTGTGTTTATTCACCGGCACGGGAGTCACCTCCCAAAGGCGTGACCGCCCCGAACAAGGTTCTTTGCCCTCTATTTATTGCCCAAGATCTTACATACAATACATGTGCATAACCCCAGCACCTCCCATCCCCATCCCATATTAAAATGAGCCCATTCGTCATTCAAGCATGCGCAGTTCTTCTCTTGAATTGGGTCGGTGCTCTCGAAATGGGTAGGTGGTCTCAAAGGATGAAGTCAGGAGAGTCTTCATCAGGTCTCTGTGATCCTGTGGCACAATCCAAGGCCTCGTGCTTCATGATTAACGCATTATTATTTTATTTATTATTTAGGTTCTTCTATACCTAAGTTCATAATAGCAGACCATTATACCAATTAGCTCTTTTCTAAGCATCAAGTAATTACCTACCTAACTTACATCTTAGCCATGGAAACTCCTTCTACCCTTAGCAAAAATCTTAACTCTTTAAAACCATGATTCAACTCTCCATGTCTGTGCCCCACCATGTCTTTGTCCCTCCGTATCCACACCCATGTCTCAGTTCAGTGTCTTTATTTTCACCCGTGTTGGTTGTTTTAAAAGGATGAAGATAAATGAAAAGCAAATCGAGGCTAAAAGAAAAAGATTTCAGTGTCTGTGTGAGCTGAGGACCAATGTGCTTGAGTGGGAGGGAAAAACATTTTTTGGAGGTCTTTCCACCCCACTGTCTCCAAAATCTTGGTCTTTGCCTCAGTTCATCACCATGTGGCTGTGGAAGACAACCTTGGGCAATAGGAAATGAAAATCCGGGAATTAGTGAGGTTGGAAAAGATCTCCAAGACCATTCCTGGATATTCCTGGATACCACCAGGAGATAGGATTGAACACAGAATATTTTCTGAGGTTGAAAGTCAACAAATCTCCTCTCCTCAAAGAATTCCCAATGTCAGTTTGGGCCCTGATGGACGTTCCTGCCCCTGTGTTCATCCAGGTGCCCACAGGGAGACAGGATGATGCAGAAACCCCTCAGCCAGGTGTCTTCCCAACACGGATCACCAGGACCAAAGATCACCAGGGCTCTGCCCAACGGGGGTCACTGGGGATCATCCAACACCGATCCTCCCATGGGAGATGGAGCTGGAGCAGAGCACAAAGCTCTTCCCACACTCGGAGCACTCACAGGGCTTCCCTTAGTGGTGACTCCGTTGGTGTCGGGTCAAGTGAGAGCTGTGTGAGAAGCTCTTCCCACACTCAGGACAATCGTAGGGCCTCTCCCCAGTGTGGATGCGCCGGTGGACAGTGAGATGGGAGTTGCGGTTGAATCCCTTCCCGCAGTCGGGGCAGCGGAAGGGCCTCTCCTCTGTGTGAATCCGCTCATGTAGGAGGAGATTGGAGCTGGTGTGAAACCTCTTCCCACACTTGGGACACTCGTAGGGCCTCTCCCCAGTGTGGATGCGCTGGTGTTTTCTCAGGTCAGAGCTCCATGCAAAGCTCTTCCCACATTCCGAGCAGGTGTAGGGCCGTTCCCCTGTGTGGATCACCTGGTGACGGATCAGGTTGGAGCTGTTGCTGAAGCCCTTCCCACATTCCCCACACTCATAGGGCTTCTCCCCAGTGTGGATCCTCTGGTGTAGGATCAGGTGGGAGCTGTAGCTGAAACCCTTCCCACATTCCAAGCACTTGTGGGGCTTCTCCCCTCCAGGAGGCTTCTCCACCAGCTCTGAGCTCTGCCTGGATCTCCGGCCGCCTTCCCGGCTCAGGGAGGGTCTTTCCTCCTCGCAGCTCCCTGGGCTGGGTTTGCAGCCCCTCCTCGTGAGAGATCTCCGGGGCTTTTCTGCCTCCTCCATCCCTGCACACCTGAGGAATGAAAATTCCTGGTTTAGGGGGAAATAACAAGAAGAGAGCTCCATAAACTGGGTGTTCCTCCTTGCCCAAGTTCATCTCTGGTAGTCATTGAGCATCTTGTGTCTGTAATAACCTCCCAAACACCAAGATTCCTGCTTCAAATCCTCCAAACTTTAACACACGGATCAAAAACTCCCCAAATAACAAGCTTCAGCCAAAATCCCCTCCAGACATGTGCTGGTTTGAAAGCAAAACCAATGAGAGAATCAGTCAGAAATACAATTCTATAGGAAAAAAGAGAAGAGAAAAAAAATACATGCAATAGTACAAAAGAAAACAACTGACAGAATCAGAATACAACCTGACACCCCGCTAGTTAGGGTGGTGGTAGCAGTCCCGATGAAGTGGTCTTGTTGTAGTAGTGATGCTGTAGAAAGGTCTGGTAGCTCTTGTCCTCTGGAAACCAGTGGGTAAGGGCTGCCTTGGTGTTCCAAAGCTCAGATTTTATCTAGGTAGGAAAGGCTTGGCTCCTCCCCCTGGCTGGAGCATCTCCCAATGGGATGATGGAATTTTATCAGTCATGCAGTGGCACTCAATGGCCCATTAACAGAAGATATCTCCCTGGAGGAAGGATGGGTTGTGGAAAAGATAAAGAACACTGCCCCAGCTGGTTTTAACAGATGGCCCATTAGCAGAGGATATCTCCCACACAGATAAGGATCACTGCTCCATCTGTTTTTATCCACCACTCTTTGTTCTTTTGTTTCTTCCCAGGACCTCCGACTAGTTAACTAATGTTTGCTGCTGATTTCTTCTCCCTTTTGAAGATGAAAATGGTAAAAGTATCTTTGACCTGCCTTGCTGGATATTGTGAAGAGGAAGAGTCATCTACTGCAAGTGGAAGTGTCACAGGTGGAGCAGAGTTCTGTGAGTGCTGTATCAAACCAGACCTCGTCAGACCTGCCAGAACAACTGGTCCATGCTGCCCTTCACTGCTCTGCCTGTTCCCCACTGTTTCATGCCAGAGTAATTTAACTGTTCTTAATTGGTTGTGTGTTTCACTCGAGCCAGTCCAGCAGAACCAGCAGAAAGCAGCCCCAGAATGAATGGGGCTCTGCAGAGGAGCCCCAGACTATTCATCAGCCTGCCCGCAGAACTGGCTCCAACTCTGAACCCTTGTGACCACACTCTGAAGAAGACACACTTCTGATATTTCTGAGGCACTTATGACTGAGGCACTGCACGTGCTTGTGCAGGTAACAATCCCAAAGTTCTTTCTTACTTCAGGAAAAACCCTGCAGCAGTGCATACCCAGCATCTGCTGTCAGCACATCCTGGCTGCACGTGCAGGAGAAGCAGCAGCAGCATTGTACACGTGGGTTTGTTAAGCTGAACTCCCCTACACTTTGAACTCATTTGCTCATCACAAATATATTTAATGGCACACCGATACCATACATTTCTCCTAAAAGCCTCCCTTGTAACTAAACTTTGCTAGAAAGTTAATACCGAGGATGAACGAGCAACTTCGGTCTCAGTCCGGAGGTGGAGGGGTTCTAAACACTGACTTTCCGAGAGCAGCATCTCTCCTGAAGCGCTCAGGGCCCCAGAGCCGCCGCCGGGAGCGCGGTGCAGAAGCCGGCCCGGACTCAGCCGCAGCGCCGGGCACCGCGCATCGCTGCTCTGCAGGGCGGCCCGCACGTCCTCCAGCAGCTGCCGCAGGCTGCCCTTCTCCTGCTGCAGCTCGGCCATGCGCTCCTCGGCCCGCTCCAGCGCCACCATCTCCTCGCAGCGCTCTCGGGAGCAGGGCCCCGGCGGCCGCCGCTCGGGCTCGGCGGGGGCTGCGCGGGCGGATGTGGCTCTCGATGTGCTCGCCCTCCCGGCCCAGCGGCAGCCGCGGCCCCGCGCAGGTGCTGAAGTGGCCGCAGAGCCGCGCGTGGAGCTGGCGGAAGGTGAGCTCGGCCCAGAGCCCGTCCCACAGCCCCGCGCACTCCTCGGGCTCCGCCGCCTCCTCCGGCGCCAGCGCCCGGCACAGCGTGCGGGACTCCTCGCCGGGGATGCGGCCCGGCCCGGCGCAGTCCCGCTGCTGGAAGATCTCCTGCAGGGACTGCTCCGGGCCGCTGGCCAGCACGACCATCTCGTTCTCCACGCCGCGCTCCAGCCCGTAGCGGTGGGCGAGGGCGCTGAGCAGCCACTGCGTGCGCCGGGCCGGCCGCCCGGAGGGGTCCCAGCCCTCAGGCGGCTCCATCGCGCCCGCCCGGCCCGCGGCGCTGCCCGAGCATCCTGAGCGCCGCCCGCCCGAGCGCTCGGCCCCGGCCCCGGCACGGAGCGCCCGGCTCGCCCCGCACGGAGCCGCGTCCGCCTTTGTCCGGCAGGAGCAGGGACTCGGGCAAAGCGGGCAGGTGCCGCCCTGCTCCCTTTGTGTGCCAAGCCTGAGCCCCAAGTGTTGTTCTTATTTCTTAGCTAATTTCCCTCTGGTTTCTCTCTAACACAAGCAAGACAATAGCATCGCACAATCCAGTTTGACAAGTAAGGCTTGTGAACGAGTGAGTGCTTCCACTAAATTAAAAACTCGATGTGCTTGAATGTCAACCTTCTGTTCGCTCAGGCTTCCTCACCTCTGTAGATGAGGTGACGTCCTGGTGTTGGTGTGTGGGTGTTAAGAGGTCTGTGTTAGAGATGAGTAAGTGTTCAACTCGTTCAAACGAGCTGCCCAAAGCAGTGATTTTGGTCTCTCTTTGCCTGGGGAGCAGGACCGGCGTTGTTGAACGCAGGCAGCAGCACGAGCAGGGCTCCTCCAGCAGCAGGGACACGCCAGGAGCCAGAGGGGACCGTGGCACCAGAGGGGACCGTGGCACCAGCCGTGCCCGAGGCCTGAACAGGCTGCCGAAGTCAGGTGGTGCTGACAGGCTGCGTTAACAGCCCAGGCAAGGCGTGGTGAGGAGCCAGGGCTGGGGACCACCAGAGGAATCCTGTCAAGAGCAAATCGTTCTAATATTCTCTCTAGGATAAAAAAGGAGCAAACCAGTCCAGCAGATATGTGAGGAAAAAGAATTCAAGTTCGTTTAAAACGCTGCTTAATATAGGGTTGGGTTTCTTTTGGGTGAACTGATGCTAATAAATATTTGCTCCCATATGGTGAGGTTTCTCTGCAAATAGTCCTTGATAGGAAATTTCTGACCACCTTTAGTTTTGCTCTTTCTTAAGTTGAGCACCTGAGTAGCTTTGTTGAGGAATGGAGAATTGTTTGTAGCTCAGTATTTTCTCAGGAGGAGCCTTAAATTTTATCACAGGAGGAAGGAAAGGCAAAGGTTTGAAAGCCTTCCCCTGCTGAAGTGACACACTTTGGGAGGAGTCTGTGAGGAGAAGTCCCCTCAGGCACTGCCAGGGCTGTTTGCCTCCTCTGCAGTCTCAGTATTCTGGGGGTTCCACAAGCCTCAGCTGCCACTGCATTTTCCCCTGAATATTTCTTGTCGTGCAGTACACAGGGAGAATATTTTGTGCTAGATTCTCCTCTGGGCTGAGAGGAATGTTGAATTTGTCTTTACAAATGAGCTCTGGATCTGCCTGTAGATAAGGCTAGCACTGAGAGATAAATGAAACAATGGGATGGATTCCACTGATTGATGAATGGAAAAAGATGTTTGCCTTTACAAACAAACTGTAAGGCTGCTGATAAATGAAATTGGATATCAAAAGATGAAAGAAGCAACGCGAGGGGAAAACTATGAATTCTATAAGTATTCAAAATGAAAAGGGAAGTTTATACATTAGAGGGGAATTTCAGGTATTGAGCTTTAGGGGAAGTCTGTGCCTCTCAAGTACTTCAGCCACTGGGGAAAGAGAGAGAGAAATGCGGCCGGGAAAATAGGATAAAAAGGAGGCTGCGTCCTCCAAAAATTTGAGAGATCCCACGGGAATGTCCCATGGCCTCTCCCTTTATTCGAATAAAGCAAAAAGGACTCCTCTGTCTCCTCTTTGGACATAAACCTCTGGTGTTTGTGGATTAATTTTCCTGACAATTTTGGGGGCTCGTCCGGGATCTTTCCACCGTCTGGGGCAGCGAGTGGAGCTGAAGGCGCCTCACCCAGTTTGGGTGATCAGCTCCCCTCGGTGCCGGCCGGTACCGGGCGATCCATTGGGTTCCCGAGACTGTCCAGGAGACAGACGAGTGGCGGACCAGGGGGGTCCGTGAAGAGTCCGCAGGGAAGGACCACTGAGAATCTCACCGGTGAGTAAAATGGGATCTTCGGGGAGCAAACCTGGGAGGGCACCCATGGAGGGTAGCACAGGTAAAACGGGGCACCCAGAGAGGGTTGGAAAGGTGAAGCCGGGAAGGGGCCCCGGAAAAAGGGATGACGATCCCATAATACCCCCGGAGAGTCCCCTGGGGTGAATGCTGAGGTCTTGGGAGAGATTGTATATTCACCCAGAAGTAACTATGGAAATGATGGCAAAATATTGTTATTTTGTGTGGCCAGAGTATAAGTTGGCAAGGGGACTTATATGGCCACCTCATGGAACAGATAAAATTCATTTGTGTCGAATTTTGTGGAGATATTGAGAGAAATTTATATGTTAAGAAAAAAAAAAAAAAGGAGAAGAGGAAAGTGGTGAGGATTGGGATGTTTTCCAGCACCTTCCCCAGTCTTGTCCTCCAGTGTTGCTGGCTGACCCAAGGCCAGCTGCAGGTCGTCTGTATCCTCAACTTCCAGAGCAAGGGGATCAGGAGAATGTTATTCCTACAGCCCCACCTGAGAAGGATGATGGTGTGGGGGGAGGGGAGCAGCATGTTGTATCACCCCCCAGAACTAGAAGAGGAACTCAGTTTAGGGCATCAGAAGCCCCCCAAGAGACAGGGGTACACCAGATGCCACTCCGTCAAGTTCCTTTGGGGGGTCAAGGGGGAGGATTTGGGTTTGTAATTGTACCACTTACTACCCAGGATATAAGAGGGTTGAAAAAAGAATTACCCCCATATTTGGATGATCCCATAGGGGTGGGGGAAAAGATAGAGAAATATTTGGGAAATGCGGATTATACGTGAAAGGATTGGAATTTTCTTTTGGGAATTTTGTTTGGGTCATCAGAGAAACGAATGATTTTGCAGAAAGCTCGGCAGCTGTGGGAGGATGAACATCTGCTGCCCGAAACCCCAAGTAAAACACAAACTAACAGAGTGTCAGTTTATGCGGTGCTTTATTCAGGGCCCGGGGACCTGCGGACTCGCGTCCCAAGTCAGGATCCCGCTGGTTCCCTTTTTAGAGGGTTTTTTATACCCTTTTTACAAATGGTTTATGTGCAGAAGTACACATTCTTCTGTAGATACATTCACCTTGAAGATAGCATTTTGGCGTCATAAATCCTACATGGTTGCTTATCTTAGGACTATAGTGTTCTCCCCCTCAATCTCTCTCTTACGCCACTGCCCACCACCAGTACTTTATTTATGTTTATACTTTAACCTTATCACTAACGGTTCTGCATGCTCTCAGCACAGCACATTCTTAAGTTAGTTTCCCAGGGCCTACTCTGGGGACTGCAGTCTTCAAGCCTTAGCATTACTACTACTATTATGGTTTATACACTTTATATTCTAATATTCAGGATTTCTAGTCCATACGGTAACAACTCCCCCCTTTTGAGCATTCTTTAGAGCCTTCTGCAAGGATGCTCAATTCTTCCAAGTGATAGTTTCTAGATATGATGGTGGAGGGTTGTTTCAGGAAGTTGGTTGAATCACTTCTTTTCGAGTCAGGGCCTTCATGATTTGCCGTGTATGTGTTCCTTCTTTAGCAATTATTCCTAAAAGACACCTATACATAATCACAATTACTACAATGATTATTACAATCATCATTCCATTATGAATAATTGAGGATAACCAACCAGAGACCTGGATTCCTAAAGAACTGAATAAAGCTCCAACCCAATTATGTTCTGCATTCTTTTGTACTTCATGTATGTTTAGTTCAATTCGCTCCAATTGACCTATATCCTTTTCTACTTCCTTCGTGACATTTGGGATATGTACACAACAGTGATCATCCCTTCCTTGTAAATATCCACAAACTCCGTGTTCCTTTAATAAGAGCAGATCTAATGCCATTCTATTCTGGATTGTCATCCTGGTTGTGGCTTGTAATTGTATATTAAGATCTCTAAATCCCTTTTTTGTTACTGCTGCCAATCTTTCTGTCTGCTCTAGTAATTTATATAACATTTCCCGGTTTCTATATGTAGATACAGGTGCAAATAAAGATTCAAGCATCCAACCGAATTTTACACTTTCCCCCGGTTCGTGCCATTCATTCTCTAGATTTACTGCTTCGACTGTCTCAGGGCTTAATCCCCTTTTCGTCCTTTTCTCTTGGTCCTCCTTGGTTAATTTGGACTGTTTCCAAAATGGACATAAGGTTGGTATCCCTAACGTTATTTGAGTAATCGGACCACCTATCGGTAGATGTGTAGTCCATTGGCCATGTCCCATTACCCAGACTGAATTTCCGGGGCTTCGTACTGTGGTTGATTGACAATCTTTCCGAGCTCCTTTTAATTCTCCCGTTATTGTATGGTTGTATCTCTGACATTCACATCCCCATTTCAACAACACCCGAACGGGTACTAATCCAATTTGGGATTCTGGGGTATCACAGGTTATGACTTTACTACAGTTCCAACCTGATATTTGGGCTAGTCTGTTGTGGTGCACTGTTTCAGCTCCAAGGACCCCTGGATATTCTTGTTTTCTTGACCACTCGATACACCAGTGTATTGATCTGATATAACTATAGGGTTCCAGTAGGCTAGGACCCCAAATTGCTTTCCATTGCTCCCACTCTTCTTTCCCTTCTTGACACACTATCTCATGATAATAATCTACTACAGGTTTTCTTCTTTTCTGATTTACTTCAAATGTGCACCACCCAACATTTTTGTATTGACCTATTTCAGTGAATACAGAATTTGGTAATTTTAAACATTCCGATCTTTGCCCTGGGGTTGACCACCGTCTTCCATAGGTATAAACCTCTTCTACTATTCTAGTGCGATTTCGTAGCTCTCTGTGGCATTTCCTCGTTCCATTTACTATTTTTGGGGGCATTTCTCCCAATGGGATGATTCCCCACGGTATAGGGTCACTTGCTGCCTTTGGCAAGGGCAAACACGCTGTTATCGCTGTTACATTTTGCATTTTCCCAAAATCCCTAATTAATCCCACTACCAAATTCTCTTGCCCCAATTCCTGTTTCTCATTTTCCATTTCTTTTGCTTGTTGGACCATTCTAGTTTCTCTCATCCTGCAAAGATTCCCTAATTTGAGAGTGCAATTGATTCTCAATGAAGGACCATTGTAGAGAGCCTGGTGCAGGAATGGCTGGAAGAAAAAGGCCATAGTCAGATCAACTTGGTGAGGCTAGCAAAGTGGGCCTCAGTCTCAAGAATACAGTGTCCTTGAGATAAGGAAGGCACGCAGAATTGAGAAAAACATGAATGCCGAAGTGCTTAGCTAAGCAGCACATCTAGACCAATGATGAGCTCAGATTTTGCACTATGCATGAGCTAATTAAGCACTGTACTTAAGCACCACTCTGCGTATCAATAAATGAGACTTTGCTGATGACCATATGGTGTCCGCGTCTCCCTTCTCCGACAAATGGTGAACCCCGACGTGCCCCCCGTCGCTGAAAGGAAAACGGGGGAGAACGCGCCACGGTCGGTGAAGTAGAGTTGGGGCCTGCTGCAACCGGGTCGGTGTCAAACGACGTAGGGAAGACACCCCCAGGAGCCATAAAGGTGGTCCTGGGCCATACGTGCTGCCGAAGCCGGAGAGTTGCAACAGCGCTGACGACAAAAAATGGACAGGCAAGCAGCATATAATTTATTTATAGTACATATAGATAAGTTAGGGTTAAAAGAGATTAATCCCAGGAAGGACATACCGGGGTTGTTAGCCTGGGGTTATGCTAAAGGTTTATTCTCTAATCCTCACACCGTGCATGATTTAAATGAGTGGCGTAAGTTAGGAGATGCACTGTGGGAGGCGGTATTAGAGGATGATAAAACAGCAAAAAAGCTGGGGAAGATCTGGCGGGTAGTTCATAACGCGCTACTGAAGCAGCAGGCGGAGAGAAGGGCGGCTCGGGAGGCAGTAGAGGCATATAAAAGAAATGCTCAGTATGGCGATAATGAGCCCCGAGCACCCAGCACGACCAGAGTAGAAATACCTGTCGCTGGGGGGGCGGCAGGAATGACGGACATGGCTAGCTGCGCTTGGCCCTCGGCACCCCCCTTAGAAGAGCTTGAGGAGGATTCCGCCGCGGCGGCGGAGACAATTGCAGAAGGCGGAGTAACCCCGCCTTCCGAGGGCAAAGGGCCCCAGACCAGCGGCGAAAAATCCCCTTGCCAGTCTGAGCCTAGCGCCCCTAAGCCCGCCGTGGAGCCAGCTCCGGTCCCTAGGGCGGAAAGCGACCTGTGGGAGGAGATGGCAAGACGGCGGGGGGAGGCGTGGAGTATGCTAGCCAGACACGGCTTGGAGACTGGGGACGAAAGCGCTGTTGACGCAGCGAAAGCCTGGGCTTTTCCCGTCACGTATACACAGGGAATAAATCAACAGGGACAAGCCGTCCAAGTGGGAGCGTATTCGCCTCCCGACTGGAAGCTGCTAGCCCAGCTGAGACAGACAGTGAGTCAGTTTGGGTTCCGGAGTGAGCCAGCTAAGCAGATGCTAGATTTCTTGTTCGACACATATTTGTTGTTGCCAAATGATATGAGAAGTATAGTAAAGCTGATTTTCACGCAACATCAGCAGTTGCTATTTAACGCCCACTGGCAGGCTCTTGTTCAGGAGTCAGTTGCAGCACAGAGGGGCCCGGGAGATCCGTTAGCTGGAATTACCATAGACGAACTAATGGGATTAGGTCAATACCGCAGGACAGAAGCTCAAATGATTTCGGGACCCGACAAGGTTAGGGAAGCCATGCGTCTAGTAAGGAGTGCCATCAATCAGGTCAAGGATAGCTCAGGCATACCCATGTATATGGGGATAAAACAGGGAAGAAATGAATCCTTTGGGGACTTTGTAGATAAGGCTGCTGCTGCTATTGAAAAGGCAGGAGTCCCAGAGTATATGAGAGGGGCAATGCTAAAGCAATGTGCGTTGCAGAATAGCAATGAGGCAACAAAAAGGGTATTATCAACTTTGGGGGCCAATTGGACGATAGAAGAGGCATTGGAAAGGATGGCTCTACAGCCGACAGGGGCGCAGGTTTTCTTAGTTAATGCACTAAAAGAATTAGGCTTAGGGCTGCAGAAACAAGCCGAGTCCACACAGTCACAGGTGCTAGCCGCTCTTGCTCCGCTCCGTGCTTCTACAGCAGCCCTGGCCACATCGAGCGACCACCGGCCTCCTTCGGCGCGATGCTATAGATGCGGAAGCGGAGGCCACGTCCGACGGGACTGCCGAGCCTCAGAAGTGTGGTGCCAAAACTGCCAGAGCAACACGCATAACACGTCAGCTTGTCGCCGCAAGTCGGAAAACTCCCAGCGGAGCGCGCCCGGCAGCCGCGCCCGGACACAAGTAGCCGCCGTGACATCAGCGCCATCTCCTGTCTACAACCAGCCACAACAGGGAGCCTGGGACTCGACCTGGCAGCCGCAGTAAAAACATCTTTGATGACAGCTCGCCCCGTCAAAGTCCCAACTGGAGTTTATGGCCCGATAAATATCAAAGGACAAGCTCATGGAGGACTAATAGTGGGACGCTCGTCGAGCTCCATTGTAGGGCTGTTTGTGCTTCCAGGCGTCATTGATGCAGACTACACCGGGGAAATACAAATAATGGTATATACTCCTTTCCCTCCTATTACGATTGAAAAGGGCCAGCGTGTTGCTCAATTTATTCCACTTCCACAGTTGAGCCGGGGTGTTCAACCACAAAGACAAACCCCACGCGGAGACCAAGGATTCGGATCATCAGGTATTGCTATGCTCACAATGGATCTCCATACCAGACCCAAAAAGAAGGTGAAATTAACCTATGCAGGACAGACAATAGAAATGATGGGACTCCTAGACACTGGAGCAGATACCAGCATTGTCTCTCCAGAAAAATGGCCCCACAACTGGCCATCACTGCAAACCACGGATACCGTGACGGGCGTCGGAGGGTTCACCCTCGCCAGAAAAACTCCTCCAGTAAGGGTCACTATAGATGGGCAAGATTTGGTGACTGTGTTGTCCGTAGTTGCGTTACCGCCATCGGTACATTGCTTAATTGGAAGGGACATCTTGGCTCAGATGGGGGTCGTTTTATCCAACGAGCACCCTTTGGAGTAATTGCCATTGCTTGGACTTTCCCGATCCCAATCACCTGGACTACCAATGAACCGGTAATGGTTAAGCAATGGCCTCTAAAAAGGGAAAGTCTAATACAAGCACATCAACTCGTAAAGGAACAATTCCAACAAGGACATTTGAAACTCTCGACAAGCCCATGGAACACGCCAATTTTTGTAATCAAAAAGAAGTCAGGAAAATATCGTCTTCTACACGATTTAAGAGCAGTAAATGATCAGATGGAAGCGATGGGGGCATTACAGCCAGGCCTCCCCAACCCAGCAATGCTCCCACAGCATTGGCCTCTTCTAATCATTGATCTAAAGGACTGCTTCTTCACTATAGCCTTACACCCTCAAGATACTAAAAGATTTGCGTTCACCCTACCAGCAATAAACAGAGAAGAACCTGATAAACGGTATGAATGGACTGTTCTTCCACAAGGAATGAAGAACTCGCCTACCCTGTGCCAACTGTATGTTGATGCCGCATTACAACCATTGAGGATACAGTGGCCCAACACAATTATTTATCATTATATGGATAATATCCTCTTTGCTCAAGAATCAGCATTTACAGACACTCAGATGCAGGAGATTCAAAGTACCCTAGCAAAGGCATCCCTCATAATAGCTCAAGAAAAAATACAGCGATCCACACCATGGAGGTACTTGGGGTGGTCTATCACAAGCCAGATCGTACGGCCGCAGAAGCTCCAGCTTGCAACAAAGATCACCACTCTAAATGAGGCACAGCGACTGCTAGGAGATCTGCAATGGCTCAAGCCGATTGTTGGGATACCCAACTCCTTGCTAGACTCCCTCAGGCCACTACTTAAAGGAACTGACCCAACCGCACCCGTAACCGTGACCCCGCAACAACATGAAGCCCTCAAGGGTATTATACGCTGCATAGATGAGGGGTTTGTCTCTCGCCGAGATATCTCCTCGCCCATCGATCTTACCATCTGGAGTACTGCCAACCACCTACTCGGTGCACTCACACAGCTACAAAAGAAAACGCGGGAGACCTGGGTAGCCCTAAAGTGCGGGGGCTGTGGGGACTGCTCGTGGGTGGAACAGAGAACAGTGTTTAGTTTGTGGTGCTGGAGGTGTCAAAGTGACGACCTAAGAGATTCAAATTGGGGTCGGGCCCTAGAAAAAGAAGCAGGAGTGCCATATGCCCAAGTACGAAACCTATACGAGACACCAGAACAGCTCCTGTTAGCTTGGGCCCGGTGGGAACTTACCAACTGGATTAAGAGGCAGCACATCTATACAAATTCGCACATTATCGCTGCAAGATGCAGACATAAAGTCCCACACCTGCCTTGGCCTCGGGTAGGACCAGTTAAGCCCGGTACAGACCCAGAGGAGGTATTGAATCAGAGTATAGAAAAGGTGAAACACCTGCAAATAACAGGGAGCAATACAGGGCGTAAAAAGAATAGGCCGCCAAAGAAATCAAAATGATGATCATTACACTGCTTATGCTTGCTAACTTTGCTCGCACAAAATCTTTTCCAATGCAGCATGCGCCTCAGGAGAACGTATGGGTAACATTCACTAACATAACAAGACAAGAATCAATCTGCTTAAGTCTAGGGGGAGTACAAAATCCTTTTAGAACCTGCCTAATAGGGTTGCCAGTATGGTTGCGAGGAGTTCAAGGGAATGTGCTGCATGAATTTATCTGACCACTCTGAGTCCATCCACAAAAAGATACAAAACATGCAGCAGAAATTACACAACCTAAAAGAAGAAGATAGTTGGGGCATCGACAAGTAGTTAAAAAGCCTAGGTCTTGGGGGATGGATTCGAACCGTTATTAAGTATGCTATTATGGTGTTAGGTATATTCTTGTGCTTAGCTTTATTGCTACCTTGCTTAATAACTTGCTTACAAAATTTTATTCAAAAGACTGTTAGCAAAGCTTGACATGCCACTCTTTTAGCTCAAAAAGAAAACGGGGGAAGTGTAGAGAGCCTGGTGCAGGAATGGCTGGAAGAAAAAGGCCATAGTCAGATCAACTTGGTGAGGCTAGCAAAGTGGGCCTCAGTCTCAAGAATACAGTGTCCTTGAGATAAGGAAGGCACGCAGAATTGAGAAAAACATGAATGCCGAAGTGCTTAGCTAAGCAGCACATCTAGACCAATGATGAGCTCAGATTTTGCACTATGCATGAGCTAATTAAGCACTGTACTTAAGCACCACTCTGCGTATCAATAAATGAGACTTTGCTGATGACCATATGGTGTCCGCGTCTCCCTTCTCCGACAGACCATCCCACATGTCAATTCTCATACTTGTGGGTGTTACTTGTATTGGATAAGAATACCCTTTTGTCTTAAAACCCTCTGCCAAAATTTTTACATCTAAGTTCCCATAATCGAAGCTTTCCCTGATCCATACCATGCATGAAAATTGACCAACCTGAGCTTTTTGCAAGTGTGAGATCATTAGGGTAGTATTACCTTTCTGTTGTTTCATATCCCAAATTGTCACAATTCCTTCTGAAAATACCTTATTTGTAGTGATCAATTTCCATTTCGTCTTTACTTCATCGAATCCAGCTCCCTGGTTATCAGAAAACAAACAGGTTAGATTTACATTTGCCCCTTGTGGTACAATCACTGTTGGTTTAGGGACAGTAACTTTAACAAAGGCATCTCCGATACGAGCAATGCTCAACATTAACATCGCAATCAAGGCCTTGCCCTGAACACCAGTTTTGTGTCGGTTAAAGGTTGGACTTCCCATCGTGACGGGACTTTCTTGATTCGGGTGTAGTGTATCCAATTGTCGATCCCTTGGACCTTTACGGCTGTGTATGTAATCATAATAAGTCATAATCACCTGTCGGGGGCCGTCCCATGTTTCTTTTAGTGGTTCCACATTCCAGTTTTTTATGTAGACTTGGTCTCCAGGCTGTATATCGTGGACGGGATTCTCCAGAGGCAAAGGTCGATTCCACTGCAACGCCCCCGTAGTGCTGTAAGAGTCTTATTGAGAGACAAAATGTAATTTACCAGTACCTGATCTCCCACCACATTAGGGTCCCCTTTGTAAGTTGCAGCATGATAGGGTTTGCCGTATAAAATTTCATACGGACTTACTCCTACCTGGTCTCCAGGTTTGATTCTGACTCTCGACAGAGCTAAAGGTAATGCTTGAGGCCATTGTATCTTTGCTTCTTGGCAGATTTTCTTAATTTGGCCTTTTAGTGTCTGATTCATTTTTTCTACTCGTCCACTAGACTGAGGTCTCCAAGGTGTATGGAGATTCCATGTTATCCCAAGTACCTTAGCCACTTCTTGCACTATTCCTGCCACAAAATGAGGTCCCCTATCTGAGGACATCCCTAGTGGGATTCCAAACCTAGGGATGATTTCTCGAAGTAAAGTTTTAATCACTTCTTTTGCTTGGTTTGTTCTACATGGGAATGCCTGTGGCCAGCCTGAGAAGGTACATACATAGACTAAAACATACTTATACCCCTGTGCTTTTGGTAATTCTGAAAAATCTATCTGCCAATAATCTCCTGGTTGTGGGCCTATTTGCAATTTTCCCATTTGCACTTGCCTACGTGTCATTGGGTTGTTCTTAATACAAACTGGACACATTGCATTGATCCTTTTGGCCATTGTTAACATCTGATTGGAGATTATTTCTTGTTTTAGAAATTGCACTAAAGCTTCTGCTCCCCAATGGCATTTGTTATGTTCAATTTCTAATATCATTCTCATTATTTTTGTTGGCAATATCACTTGTCCTACGGCAGTTACATACCATCCGGCCGCATTCTTCTTAGCTTGTACTAGTCGTGCTAATTTTTCGTCTTCTGGTAGGTATACTGGTACTTCGTCCATAAAAGCTCCTGCAGGGTTGGTACGTGCTGGTAGCAACGCCATTTGGGTCCATACCTCGCGAGCAGCCTGTCTGGCTGCTCTGTCAGCCAGACGATTTCCCTGGAATGCTCTTTCTTCTCCCTGCTGGTGTCCTTTTACATGCATTACTGCCACCGCCTGGGGCTTATGTACTGCTTCCAGTAGTTGCACAATTTGTTCTCGGTGTTTAATTGACGAACCCTGTGAATTTAATAGTCCCCTCTCCTTCCATAATGCCCCATGTACATGTATTACCCCAAATGCATATTTAGAATCAGTCTAAATATTTACTCTTTTCCCTTGACTCAATTCCAAGGCTCGGATGAGGGCTTGGATTTCAGCTTTTTGTGCTGATGTTCCGGGAGCCAAGGCTCTGGCTTCTATAACCTGTCTTAGAGTTACCACTGCATACCCGGCGTACCTGGTTCCATTCTCCACGAAACTAGATCCATCGGTATACAGCTCCCATTCAGGTTCGTCTAAGGGCTCATCCTTTAGATCCTTGCGGGTAGCGTATACCTGTTCGATGGTCTCCACACAGTCGTGTACCAGGTTGCCTTCTTCTTGGGTGGCTCTAAGAAATTCGGCTGGATTGAGATGGTTAGTTACCTTCATTTCAACATCATCATGTTCTCTAAGGATTGCCTGGTATTGCAGCATACAGCTGGAGGAGAGCCAATGCCCCCCTTTTTGTTCCAAAGCTGCTATTACCATATGTGGGACAAACACTTCCATTTTCTGCCCCATAGTTAGTTTTCTAGCTTCTTGTATCAGAAGCACTGTTGCAGCAACAGCTCTAAGGCAGCCAGGCCATCCAGCGCTTACTGGATCCAGTTGTTTTGAGAAGTATCCCACCGGGCGCTTCCATGTTCCCAATTTTTGTGTCAACACCCCAATCCCCAGTCTTTGCCTCTCATTTACATATAGTTGAAAGGGTTTTGTGAGATCTGGCAACCCTAATGCAGGTGCCTCTTTTAGAGCTTGCTTCAAGTTCTGAAATGCCTTTTCTTGTATTTTATTCCATTTAAATTCAGGATTCTTGACTGCCTCATACAGAGGTTTTGCTTTTAGTCCAAATTCTGGAATCCACAACCGGCACCACCCTGCCATTCCTAAAAAGGACCTTAACTCTTGTGGATTTCGAGGTGTCGGTATAGCACATATGGCCTGGATCCGGTTCACCCCTAATTTCCGAACTCCTTGTGATATCTCGCATCCCAAATAAATGACTTGTGTTCTTGCCAGCTGGGCCTTTTCTTTTGACACTCGGTATCCAGCTTGTCCGAGCATGTTGAGGAGTTCAATGCTGAGTCTTCGACAGATGTCTTCTTCTGTTGAGGCTAGAAAAATATCATCTACGTACTGTAAAAGAATAAATGAGGAAGGTGACTCCTTTACCTGAGTTAGTCTCCATTCTTCTAGTTCCCGGGTGTCCTAGGGTGATGTTATGGTGTTTCTATCTCCAATCGTGTGTCCTGATTATGTTTGGTATTATGTCCTGTGCTTCCAGGACTGAGTCTGAGAGTGAAGCTTTGTTTTGTCTTGTTATCAGCCGGCTCACCTCCCCCATGGTCTATGTTTAGGAGAGGTTTTAGCTCGGCTTGCTTGCCTGCTTGCTTGCTTGCTTGCTTGCTTGCCTGCTTGCTTGCCTGCTTGCTTGCTTCTGCCTTTTTCTTTCCTTCGCTTTGCCCTTGCCTTCTGCTTATTAGTTAGTTCAGCTAGGCAGTCCAACTTTTTCCCTGGACTGTTTTCTCTTCCACCCCGTCCCCTCCCTCTCCTGGATACCATCTGAACGGACGGGGACCTGGGAACCCCAAGAAACACCGGGAGGCTACACTTTGTCACCTGCAGCAGTCATCCCCAGCGCCAGAGACTGATAACAGAGCGACCACTCGCCAGAGAGACTGAGTTTGTCATCCCTTCAGAACGGTGAAAGAGTTTTTTTGTCAGCTGGTGTTGTCTTTTTTCCCTGTGCTGGAGAGTGTCTTGCTTGTTAAATAAACAGGTTTTTTCTCCCACTCTTCTCCGAGGAAATTCTTCCCGAACCCGGTGGGGTGGGGGGGGGAGGAGTCGTGGGGTTTGCTGTCTGGGGGCTCCTTCTGGAGGTTTTCCCCCAAATTTGCCCAAAACCAGGACAAATAAATTGGCGCCCAACTCGAGGCTCGAGAAAGTGGGAAAAAACCCTGTTCTAATAATAATAATTTGGTTCAAATTCTTTTGTGTTGGTATAGAGCAGTTATTGGCTATGTTGTTGGAATTCATGTCTTTTGGGGTGGAGGCCTGCATGGGATTTTGGTCCCTAGGGTTTTTTGAAGTCTTAATACCTTTGTGGTCCCTGGGTTTATTTGCTTATCCAGAAATAGCTCCGGTATTGTCCCTAATGCGTAGTTTCTGTAGCAGAGGGGCATTGACCAAAATATCCATCGGGCTGGGCTTGGTTTTAATGGCCTGCAGGAGATTTATAAAGGTGCTGGAGTCTGTTCCAGGAATGTATGGTTCTTGGTTGTGGTTGTGCACTCAGTTTGTTAGAGGAGAAGCAGGGGATGAGGCTTTTCAGCCTTTGTTCTCCTTCTCCTCTGAATTTGTTACATCCTTATTAGAGAATGTTCAGTTCCCCCTGAGTGTTAAAGAGACCATCTTTCTGGTGTTTAATATAGTAAGCTTTCTCTATACAGTCTGCAGTTTCTCTAGAATGAGAGCTGAGATTTCTAGAGGGGCTGAGACCCCTGACCCCAGAGTAGAGCCAGGCGTGAGGAATCCTGAATGGTGTGGGAAATGGGAGGATATGGGCCAAATCTTAAAGGAATTTTCTGACCCTACATCCTGGGATTTTCCATGTGAACAAATTCAGAACCCAGCTGAGGTGGCAAAGTACCTGAAAGAGAAGTGCCATGGTAATTCTAAGGAGAAGAAGATCATTGCAGTGAGCTGGGCCCTGGCATATGCTTACCGTACCCTGCTAGATACTGTAGGGCAGCAGACAGAGGAAGGGGGACAGGCAGATAAATCAGCCACTATCCCAGTCACTCAGGCTGCAGCCAACACCCCAGGCTCGAGGCCAACAACTACACCAGACAGTGAGCCTAAGCCAGCAGCTAAACCTGTCAGTAAGCCTCAACCAATGGCTGTTGCTACCAGCACGAGAAGTGGAAAGTGCACAGACAAGACTGATCGACCAGTGGATGATGATGATGATGATGATGCAGGAGAAGGACCCTCAACACCTCCTGACATAAAACCAGGAGTCAAAGCAACTGGTAAAAGATCAGAGGCCAATATTGAGTCTTTTTCCCTAAAGGACCTCCGTGGCCTAAGAAAGGATTACACCCGACGACCTGATGAGTCTATAATTAGTTGGTTGGTCCGTCTTTGGGATGCTGCAGGCGAGGCTACAATTCTGGATGGCACTGAAGCCAGGCATTTGGGATCCCTGTCACATGATCCTGTCATCGACCAAGGAATGATGAGAGGGCCTAACCCTCACAGCCTCTGGGCACGGGTCCTGGACAGTGTAGCACAAAGATACCTGTGTGCAGATGATCTTTATATGCAGCAGACCCACTGGAAGACGATAGAACAAGGGATCCAACGCCTGAGAGAAATGGCAGTGGCAGAGATTATCTTCTCAGATGACATAACAACTAGGAATCCAGACTTGGTACCATGTACATCTGTGATGTGGCGAAAACTTGTACGACTTGGGCCCCATGAATATGCTTCTGCTTTAGCAATAATGAAGCGGGACGAGAGGGATGAGACCGTGCTTGATATGGCAAAGAAGCTCCGAGCATATGCAGATGCTGTGCATGGCCCAACACATGCCAGAATTGCAGCTGTGGAAACACGTCTGCAGAAATTAGAAGACAAGATAGAGGAGAATCATAAAAGACTCAGGGAGGAGATTAAAGAGGACCTTCTCCAAATCTCAGCAGTACAAATTAGAGGCCCTGGTATCCAACGCAGACGTTCCCCTGATGGGGAGAGGAGGTACACCCCACGAGCTGAGCTGTGGTTCTTCCTACGTGATTGCGGAGAAAACATGAGGAGATGGGATGGAAAATCTACTGCTGCTCTGGCACAACGGGTGCGTGAATTGAAGGAAGGCAAGACCCAAAGAGGAAGTTCCACCAAAAGGAGAGCAGCTCCAGTTGCCCGTAGCCAAGCTGCCAAGTATGATGATGATGATATATCTGATCCCCTTGAAGGAACCTCTAAGACATATGCCCAAGGAAAGAAGGATAAACAGGCTTAGAGGGGCCCTGCCTCTAGCCAGGGAGAGGCGAGGGAAAATCGTGTCTTCTGGACTGTGTGGATTCGTTGGCCTGGCACATCGGAACCACAAAAGTATAAAGCTTTGGTTGATACTGGTGCCCAATGCACATTAGTCCCATCAAGATATGTGGGGGCAGAATCTGTTTCTATTGCTGGTGTGACAGGTGGATCACAGGACTTTACCTTGGTGGAAGCTGATGTGAGCTTGACTGGACATGAATGGAAAAAACATCCTATTGTGACTGGCCCAGAGGCCCCATGCATTTTGGGCATAGATTACCTCCGAAGGGGGTATTTTAAAGATCCAAAAGGATTCAGGTGGGCATTTGGGATAGCAGCTGTGGTGACAGAGGGCATCCAGCAATTGAACACCTTGTCTGGACTGTCTGAGAATCCAAGTACTGTAGGACTTCTGAAAGGAGAAGAGCAAAAGGTACCAATTGCCACTTCCATAGTGCATCGCCGACAATACAGAACAACTCGAGATGCTGTGGTTCCCATCCATAAAATGATCCGTGAGCTGGAGAGCCAAGGGGTGGTCAGCAAAACCCACTCACCCTTCAACAGCCCCATCTGGCCTGTACGTAAATCTGAAGGAGAATGGAGACTGACCGTAGACTATCGTGCATTGAATGAGGTGACTCCACCACTGAGCGCTGCCGTGCCGGACATGCTGGAACTGCAGTACGAGCTGGAGTCCAAGGCAGCAAAGTGGTACGCCACCATTGACATCGCCAATGCATTTTTCTCCATTCCTCTGGCAGCAGAGTGCAGGCCTCAGTTCGCTTTCACATGGAGGGGAGTGCAGTACACCTGGAATCGACTGCCCCAGGGGTGGAAGCACAGTCCTACTATCTGCCATGGACTGATCCAGACTACACTAGAAAAAGGTGAGGCTCCAGAACATTTACAATATATTGATGATATCATTGTGTGGGGGAACACAGCAGCAGAAGTGTTCAAGAAAGGAGAGAGAATCATCCAAATCCTCCTGGAAGCCGGCTTCGCCATCAAGAAGAGTAAAGTTAAGGGACCTGCTCGAGAGATCCAGTTCCTGGGAGTGAAGTGGCAAGATGGACGGCGTCAGATTCCTACTGATGTCATCAACAAAATCACAGCTATGTCCCCACCAACTAACAAGAAGGAGACACAAGCTTTCTTAGGCGCCATAGGTTTTTGGAGGATGCACATTCCTGAGTACAGTCAGATTGTGAGCCCTCTTTACCTGGTCACCCGCAAGAAGAACGATTTCCATTGGGGCCCTGAGCAGCAACAAGCTTTTGCCCAGATAAAGCAGGAAATTGCTCATGCAATAGCCCTTGGCCCAGTCAGGACGGGACCAGATGTGAAGAACGTGCTCTACTCTGCAGCCGGGAACCATGGTCTGTCCTGGAGCCTGTGGCAGAAGGTGCCTGGTGAGACTCGAGGCCAACCATTAGGATTTTGGAGTCGGAGCTACAGAGGGTCTGAAGCTAACTACACCCCAACAGAGAAGGAGATCTTGGCTGCCTACGAAGGGGTCCAAGCAGCCTCAGAGGTGGTTGGCACAGAAGCACAACTCCTTCTGGCACCCCGACTACCAGTGCTGGGGTGGATGTTCAGAGGAAAGGTTCCCTCAACCCACCATGCCACCAGTGCTACATGGAGCAAGTGGATTGCCCTCATTACACAGCGCACCCGGATTGGAAAACTGAATCGCCCTGGGATTTTGGAAGTAATTACAAATTGGCCTGAAGGTGAAAGTTTTGGTGTCACAGATGAGGAACATGAACCAGTGACACGGGCTGAAGAAGCTCCACCATATAACCAACTGCCAGCAGAGGAAACACGCTATGCTCTATTCACCGACGGTTCCTGTCGCATTGTGGGGATGAATCGGAGGTGGAAAGCAGCCGTATGGAGCCCCACGCGACGGGTAGCAGAGGCCACTGAAGGAGAGGGTGGATCCAGTCAACTTGCTGAACTCAAAGCGGTTCAACTGGCCTTAGACATTGCTGAAAGAGAGAAGTGGCCAAAGCTTTACCTTTATACCGATTCATGGATGGTAGCCAATGCTCTGTGGGGATGGTTGGAGAGATGGAAAGAGGCTAACTGGCAGCGTAGAGGAAAACCAATTTGGGCTGCCGAAGAGTGGAAAGATATCGCTACCCGGTTAGAGAAATTACCTGTGAAGGTTCGCCATGTAGATGCCCATGTTCCCAGAAGCAGGGCTAATGAAGAGCAGAAAAACAATCAGCAGGTAGATCAGGCTGCAAAGATAGGGGTGTCGTAGATAGACCTTGATTGGGAACACAAGGGAGAGTTGTTCCTGGCTCGATGGGCCCATGATGCCTCAGGTCATCAGGGCAGAGATGCCACATATAAGTGGGCACGAGACCGAGGGGTGGATCTAACCATGGACAGTATTTCTCAAGTTATCCATGACTGTGAGACGTGCACTGCCATCAAGCAAGCCAAGCGGGTGAAGCCCCTCTGGTATGGGGGGCGGTGGTCCAAGTACAAGTATGGAGAGGCCTGGCAGATTGACTACATCACACTGCCTCAAACCCGCCAGGGCAAGCGCTATGTACTGACCATGGTGGAAGCCACCACTGGATGGTTGGAGACCTACCCTGTGTCTCACGCTACAGCCCGTAACACCATCCTGGGCCTGGAAAAGCAGGTCCTTTGGAGGCATGGCACCCCTGAGAGGATTGAGTCAGACAATGGGACTCATTTCAAGAATAGCCTTATCAACACTTGGGCTAGGGAACATGGCATTGAGTGGGTGTACCATATCCCCTACCATGCACCAGCTGCAGGGAAGGTGGAAAGGTACAATGGACTGTTAAAAACCACCTTGAGAGCATTGGGTGGGGGATCATTCAAAAACTGGGAGCAGCATTTAGCAAAGGCCACTTGGTTAGTTAACACCCGGGGTTCCACCAACCGAGCGGGCCCTGCCCAGTCTGAGTCCCTGAATATAGTAGATGGAGACAAAGTCCCAGTGGCACATATCAGAGGTTTGTTAGGGAAGGCAGTTTGGATCAATTCTGCCCCGAGTACAGACAAACCCATTCGTGGGATTGTCTTTGCTCAAGGACCAGGTTGTACATGGTGGGTAATGCAGAGAGATGGAACAACACGATGTGTGCCTCAGGGAGATCTGATTGTGGGGTGAGGCAGCATGAGACAGAAGGAAATGTGTAAGTGTCAAAGGTCTGAGCAAGTGAGATGGAAGAAAATGTGTCCGAATAAGTGAAAGATGGAAATTTCTACTTGCTGAAGTTTTTACATGCTGTTTAGTATGTTCACGATATGGAGATAAGGGGTGGAATGTCCTAGGGTGATGTTATGGTGTTTCTATCTCCAATCGTGTGTCCTGATTATGTTTGGTATTATGTCCTGTGCTTCCAGGACTGAGTCTGAGAGTGAAGCTTTGTTTTGTCTTGTTATCAGCCGGCTCACCTCCCCCATGGTCTATGTTTAGGAGAGGTTTTAGCTCGGCTTGCTTGCTTGCTTGCTTGCTTGCCTGCTTGCTTGCCTGCTTGCTCGCTTCTGCCTTTTTCTTTCCTTCGCTTTGCCCTTGCTTTCTGCTTATTAGTTAGTTCAGCTAGGCAGTCCAACTTTTTCCCTGGACTGTTTTCTCTTCCACCCCGTCCCCTCCCTCTCCTGGATACCATCTGAACGGACGGGGACCTGGGAACCCCAAGAAACACCGGGAGGCTACACTTTGTCACCTGCAGCAGTCATCCCCAGCGCCAGAGACTGATAACTGAGCGACCACTCGCCAGAGAGACTGAGTTTGTCATCCCTTCAGAACGGTGAAAGAGTTTTTTTGTCAGCTGGTGTTGTCTTTTTTTTTCCCTGTGCTGGAGAGTGTCTTGCTTGTTAAATAACCAGGTTTTTTCTCCCACTCTTCTCCGAGGAAATTCTTCCCGAACCCGGTGGGGTGGGGGGGGAGGAGTCGTGGGGTTTGCTGTCTGGGGGCTCCTTCTGGAGGTTTTCCCCCAAATTTGCCCAAAACCAGGACAACATGTTTGCAGTTCTTCTCTTGAATTGGGTCGGTGGTCTCGAAATGGGTCAGTGGTCTCGAAGGATGAAGTCAGGAGAGTCTTCATCAGGTCTCTGTGACCCTCTGGAACAATCCAAGGCCTCGTGCTTTGTGATTAACGGTTTATTATTTTACGTTCTTCTATACATAAATTCATAATAGCAGATAATTATACCAATTAGCTCTTGCCTAAGCATCCAGTAATTGTTAACTTAGCATTTACCTACCCAACTTACATCTTGGTGATGGGAACTACTTTTATCCTTAGCAAAAATCTTAACTTTTTAAAATCATCATTCATCCCCCATTCCTTCTTCAAATTTAGTAAATTATTTTACTAATAACAATGCTTTGTTTACTTTTCATGCTTTAGCAGTTCTGGTAGGAAAAGCTTCTGGTCACCCTGTAAAGGCATCTGTTAATAACAACAGGTATCAGTACCCCCCTCTCCTGGGTAGTTCTGAAAAATCTATTTGCCATTGCTGCCCAGGTCTATAGAATTTTTCTAATTTGTGTAGGCTTTGGTTTGGGTTTATTTTTAGGATTACTTTGGAGGCAAGGCTACATTGGCGAGTCGCCTGAATTACTGCGCTTTGTAAGTTTCTGGCGAGGATTCAATTTTTCAAATAATTGCACAGAGCATCAATTCCCCAATGTGTTTTCTCATGTTCCTTTTTCACTAATAACTATAACATGTAAGAGGGGATCACAAGCCTTCCTTTTCCTCTGGAATAGCCCACCCCTCCTGATTATAACTTTAGTTTTTTTCCCTAATGAGCTTTTTGTCCCTTTTATTGTATCTTGGTTTACCTTCAATAGAGATTTGCCCATCTGGAATTAAAGCTGCCTCAATTGGTTTAGTAATTACCTCACCTTTAGCTGCTTCTCTTGCCTTTCTGTCTGCCAGCTCATTTCCTTCTTCCAATTCAGAGCTCACTTTTTAGTGTGCCTTGATGTGCATTATAGCTACCTTTTCAGGTAACTGAACTACATCTCATAGTTTTAGTACTTCTTGTGCGTGTTTAATATTTTCCTTGTGAGTTCAGCAGTCATCTTTCTTTCCAAATAGCTCCGTGTGCATGAACCACCCCAAATGCATACCTTGAGTCTGTATAAGTGTTGATTTCTTTTCCTTTCACCAGCTCTAAGGCCCGGGTTAAGGTGATTATTTCAGCTTTTTGTGCAGGTGTTTGTTGGCAATGTTCCAGACTCTGTTACCTCCCTGTTTGTGGTAACTGCATACCCAGCATGTCTTTTTCCACTGATGATGTAGCTGCTCCCATCAGTGAACCAGGTCTCAGCGTCCTCGAGAGGGGTGTCCTGCAGATCCGGGTGAGTGCAGTAGGTGTCTGCAATGGTCTCCAGGCAGTCATGGATCACTGGTTCTCCCATACTCCTGCTGAGGAAAGAAGCTGGATTGACAGTGTTAGTTACCACAATTCCAATATCATCTTGTTCTACCAGTATGGCCTGGTACTTCAGGAATCTCTGTGGGGAAAGCCAATGCCTCCCTTTCACCTCCAGGACTGCAGACACTGTGTGGGATACTAACAAAGTCATCTTCTGGCCCAGGGTGAATTTGTGTGCCTCTTGGGTGTTCAGTGCTACTGCAGCAAGAGCTCTGAGGCACCCTGGCCACCCCTTGGCTGCCGTGTCCTGCTGTTTGCAGAGGTAGGAGACTGCCCTCCAGTACGGGCCCAGGTCTTGTGCTGGTATTCCCAAAGCAATCCCCTGCTTTTCATGAGGAAACAGAATGGTTTACTCACGTTTGGAAGTCCCAGGGCTGGAGCTGACATGAGTCCCTTTAGCTGGTTGAAGGCTCGTGTTGCTTCTGTTGTCCCCTGAAGATCCCTGCTCCCTTCCCTGATTAAGGCACACAGGGATTTAACTAACAGTCCATAGTTATAAATCCACAGTCTGCACCACCCTGTCATGCCTAGAAAGGTTCTCAGTTCTTTCACTGTCTGGGGTTTCAGGGTTTGGCATATTGCTTCCTTATGGTCTTGCCCCAAGGCCCTTTTTCCTGCACTCACTTCATAGCCCAGGTAAATAAGTGTCTGTGTCACCATCTGGGCTTTCTTTTGGGATACCCAATACCCCTGCAGGCCCAAAAAGTTTAGGAGGCTTACTGTGCAATCCACACATGCCTGCTGGGTCTGGGTGCCTATTGAGAGCTCATCCACGTACTGGATGACACATACATTCAATATGCTTCACATACTGAAGCAGCTGTCCTTCTCCTGGTGGGGATTCCCAAGACTCCAAATCCATTGCCAGCTGCTCTCCAAATATGGTGGAGGAGTTCTTGAACCCCTGGGGTGGTACACACCATATGAGCTGAGTTTTATGTCCAGTTTTGGAATTCTCCAATTCAAATGCAAAAATTTTCTGGCTGGCTTTGTGGAGAGGGAGGCAAAAGAAAGCATCCTTCAAATCTAAAAGGATTAACCAGGTTAGTTCAGGTGTTAAATGAGTTAACAAGGTGTAAGCGTTGGCAACCACTGGATATAAATCTTTTCTTATTAACAGCCCTTAAATCTTGTACTAACCTATATGATCCATCAGGCTTTTTCATGGGCAAAATAGGAGTATTAAAATCAGATTGACGCTCTTTTAATAGTCCTATTTGCAAAAAGTTCTCGATGATTAGGCTGATCCCTTCTCTGTCTTCCTTTTTCAAGGGGTATTGTTTGACCCTTCCTGATTGTTTTCCCTCTTTGTGCTTGAATGCACTGGTTGAGCATTCTTTGCCCTCTCTGCTATATTAGAGGCCCACACTCCAGAGAACACCTGATCCGTTATTTTCTGAATAACTTCTTAATCTCTTCTTCATTTTCAGCTCAAATTTCTTTGGTTATTAGCATTAAGCTTGACAGTTCCACATTTTGCTAATCTTTTACCTCCAAGCTAATTTCCCCATCTTTAAATCAGCTGCTCTAGCCGATTCTTGCCCAAAAGTGCAGATGGAGCTTTAGGCATGTACAGAAATCGATGAATTCCCCACTGTTTCCCCAATTTATACTTTAGTGGTTTGTAAAAATATGTTTTCTCAGATTGGCCATTCGCCCCCTTTACTATAACATAATCATTTATTATAGGTATCAGGGCCTTATTTAAAACCGAGTATGCTGCCTCTGTGCTTACTATAAATTCCACTTCTAGGTATTCTCCACTTCTATACTTGTTGAACCCACAATTCTTGACAAACTGCACAACAAAACACAACCCATGGGTTACAGTCACAGCTCCCTCTTGGACAGGGAAGTTCCTTTGGCCTGGGTTCCCCCTCCCTGAACCTTCTATTCCTTGACATATAATTTCACCAGCAAAGGGAAAGGGAAAAGCAGCTGAAGGAAAAGGGTAAAAACGGTGAACCAAATCACTTAAGATAACTCTTCTAAAGCTCAAATCAACGACCAAAACAGGTGGTTATACTTTTCAACACAAATTGTCAATACTTTTTTTCCAGAATGCTCGCCACACAACATTGCACAAGCTGAGGAGAAGCTCCTTTTTATTCACCTCTAAGGGAACTCACGTATCACGAACAAACACTCTCAAACACTTCACTCACAACACTTACATAAAACGGCAAAACAAAAATTCGTTTTCTCCCTCCTTTAAATTGCTAATCACAGGTCGCCAGCAAACCAAACCTCTCTCGTTATACCTTGGGTTAGATATTCACAAAGCCACGCCGAAAATCCGGCAAACTTCGGCCAAGGCACAATTCCTCTGCGGGGGGAGGGTAGCTCTGAACTCACGTCGCTGCCTCTCCCCTCCGCACCTAGGGACCAACAACAATTGTCAGAATAGTGCTCCACACACTGGTGATTTTAAAGCCTCACAAACAACTAACTATATTTTCTCGCAGTTAAAACAGCCACAATTAAAACTTTTCGGGGTTGAGCGGAAACCGAAAACGTTGCTCAAAGCCGCAAAACCGCATCACTCCTCCGGTTGCCGGGGTTACTCCGGAGTGTGCCGGATGTAATTTCAAACCGCCCCCACACTGCTCGCTTCTTTTAAACACAAAACAAACAGCTTAAACACAAAACTGCCGCTCTCACCCGGTAATACACCGTTCACAATCTGACTGCTTGCACAAACACACCCAAAACTCACACACACCAGCCAAAGCTCACACACAGAGCCAAAACTCACACACACACAGAGCAAAACTCACACACACAGCCAAAGCTCACACACACAGCCAAAACTCACACACACACAGCCAAAACTCACACACACACAGCCAAAGCTCACACACACACAGCCAAAGCTCACACACACACAGCCAAAACTCACACACACAGAGCCAAAGCTCACACACACACAGAGCAAAACTCACACACACAGCCAAAACTCACACACACACAGCCAAAACTCACACACACACAGCCAAAACTCACACACACAGCCAAAACTCACACACACACAGCCAAAGCTCACACACACAGCCAAAGCTCACACACACAGCCAAAGCTCACACACCACCCCAGCCCCCGCGATTCAAGTGTAATACAAGTGCTTTGGGTTCCTCCGCCCTCCCGGGTGTATCCCTTCTGCTAATCAGCCACAAATCTCAAAATTCTTCCACAACCTACACATACATAAATTCAAAACACATACACTACTTTGCCAACATGCTCCCAAAACCACACAAACCAAAGCACATACAGCTGTTTTAAATATGTTTTAATAGGTTTTAAATTATTCCTCTTTTGTACCCAAAGAAATGTTCATAACAATCATTATTCTTCTTTGCATGATAGCCAACTGTGCAAGACATTTCTACTGTTAGATATTTATCTATTATTAGATATTTATCTATTATTAGATATTTATCTGCTGATAAATATTTCTTATTGTTAGTTATTTACTACATTTTAGATACTTATCCGTTATTAAACACCCATTATTAGCAGATATTTAGAATAGAGACTTGACAAGGTGAAGGCCTTGTTAAGCCTTTAAAGGGGGGGAAAAGATGCCTTAATTTTCAACTTTCATATTTTTCAGATTCTGTGCTACCCTAGTGCGTGACTCTGAACTTCAAATAAAGTGTTAGCAAGTTCTCTTCACAGCTTAGTTAGACAAAACAATCCTTTTCCAGCCTGAGAACCAAGGACACCGTTGCAGCTTCAGGCCCAAAAATTGTGAACAACAATGAATTGAGGAGAGCAATCTGGGTGAATGGGACTTCATAACCTGGAGCTCTAATTGGACAATTAACCCCAAGATGTAAATCGACCAAAACTGATAAAAGTGTGAAAATCTGTGACCGCTCGTCCATCTTGGGTAGAGCCACGGCCGGGCTCTTGTACTGCCCAAGGTGAATCCTTTGAAGGCCTTTTAGTAAAAACCTCCTTGACTCCTTTAACTCTGTCCCGCCTCTCTGGGCATCAGTTGGAGATTCCCCAGTGACCCTGGTGATCCGTGTTGGGAACACACCTGGCTGGGGGGGCTCCACATCTTCCTGGCTCCCTGTGGACACCTGGATGAATGCAGGGGCAGGAACGTCCATTGGGGCCCAAACTGACATTGGGAATTCCTTGGGGAGAGCAGATTTGTTGACTTCAAGCCAAAAAAAAATCTTCTGCATTCAGTCCTATCTTCTGGTGGCATGCAGGAATACTGAATGGTCTCGGGGGTCTTTTCCAACCTCAGTGATTCTACGGTTTTTATTTCCTATTGCCCAGGGGTGTCTTCTGCAGCCAAATACTGATGAACTGGAGCAAAGTCCAAGATTTTAGAGACAGTGGGGTTCTTCCCTCCCACCAAAGTACATGGATCCTCAGCTGGCATGGATAAGGAAATCCCTTTCTTTTGGCCTTGATTTGCTTTTCATTTTTCTTCATGGGGTAAAAATAAAAAAATAAAAGTTCTTCTTGGGGTAAAAACAAAGACATTGAACTGAGACATGGGTGGGGACGTGGGGGGATGTAGTAATTATGTTGAGATGGACATGACTGGCATCATCAGCAGTCCTTTATTAAAAACTTTTCATGCCTTATTTCAATGGACTTCTCTTAGGCAACTCTGACTCCTTCCCTCACAGGCAGCTCCACACAGCTCTGACTCCTCCTCTCTCTGCAAGTTTCCTTCTTCCTTCTACATGACTGGCTAAACCTCATCCTGTCCCTTACCCAGCCACCTAACCCTGTCACAACAACTTCTTACCTCATCTGCCCCTTGCACAACCCCATGTCCCTTCTCTCCTCACAGCAGACTCCACCCCAAACTGCAGCAGATCCTCAGTCTCAAGCTCCAACTGCCAGTGTGACTGTGACTAGTGGCCAGCTAGCCCACTCTTTTATAAAACACCCATCCTCATTGGGCAGGCAAGGCTGTTTCTACCTCTCAGTAATCAGTACAGGTGTAATTCATTGGGAAACATTGCCTTCTGCACTATCCTTTCAACTTATCTTCCCACACTTATTCTGTAAGGCTTTTCTTATTTCCTATAGTTATGGTCACCATCATCTCATGGTCATGGTCACCTCACAGTCACCTCATGGTCACAATTGTCTCACAGCCATGGCTGTGTCATGATCATCTCATGGTCTTGATCACCACATAGCCATGGTGTGTTGTGGTGATCTCGTGGTCACCTCTTGGTCAAGATGTGTCATGGTCACAGTCATGATCATCACATGGCCTTCAGGATTTCATGGCCGTGGTGGTGTCATGGCAATCTCGTGGTCATCTCATTGTCACCATCATCTTGTGCTCATCTCATGGTCACAGCCATCTCATGGTCATGGTCATTTCCTGATCACCATCATCTTATGCTCACGGTCATCTCACTGTAATGGTCACCTCATGATCATGTCATGGTCACCTCATGGTCATCTCATGGCCACGATCACATCAGGGTCACCCCAAGGCCATGGTTGTTTCATGGCCAACCCATGGTCATCTCTTGGTCCAAATCATCTCTTGGTCAGGGTTGTGGTTGTGTCATGGTCACTCTCATCTCATGGCCATCTCATGCTCGTGTCATGGCCAGGGAACTTCTCCAAGATCCCGAGCCCCGATTTTGGGACACTCAAGGACCTTTGGGGACAATGAGGCCTGGTCTGACCCCTCCCCCCATCCCACTGCCCCTCCAGGAGCCCAACGCAGCCAAACCCTCCTGGGGACACCTTGGACATGGGACACAGAGCAGGAAATGAATCCTGGGGGATGGAGCTGGATGTGGCTGGCACGTTCCAGTTCTAGTCCTGCTGTCGCCGTTCTGCTCCTGGTGTGCCCAAACTGTTCCCAGTGTCCCCATTACACTCCTGCTGTCCTCAACTTGATTTTGGTGTCCCCATCCTGCTCCTGCTGTCTCCAACCTGCTCCTGGTGTCCCCATTCCCATTCCTGCTGTTTCCATCTCTGCCCCTCCTGTCCCTATCCCCAGCCCTGCCCCTAGTGTCCCCATCCTTGTCCCCAGTGTCCCCATCCCCATTCCTGGCTCCCAGAGAGGAACTGCTGGACACTGGAGGAGGGAACTCGGATTTATTGCTCAAAGCAGGATTTATTGCCCCAAGCAGGATTTACTGCCCCAAAGCAGGATAATTTCACAGCAGAACTAAAGCATTGGGAATATTTGTGGTTCCTGGCTTCAAAACACTGGAAAATCAGAAATGGATCCATTAGCAAAAGCTGTGGGTGTCTGGGAGCAGCAGGATGAGCTCTGCTGGCAGCTCTTGGTTTCCTGGGAAGAAGGAAGGGGCTGGATCCAGCTCCATGGATCACTCAGGCAGTGATTCCTGCTGGGATGAGAAAAGATGGTGTCACCCTGTCCCTGTCTGCATCCCGCAGGATGGACCTGGCTGGAGACCATGGAGAGCAGGAGCTCCTTCAGAATTCTACCTGATCCCCCTCCAATCCTGCTCTATCCATCCTGCCCCAGTAGCCCTCCGGAATCCCTCCCTGATCCTGCCCCATTCATTCATCCATCCATCCATCCATCCATATCCCGTTTTAGAATCCAGCCCCAATCCCACTTCACAATTCCATCTGATCCTGCTCTGATCCAGAATTCCTCCATGATCCCAATCTGTCCATCCTGCCCCAGTCCTCCTCTGGAATCTCACCCTGATCCCACTCTGTACCTGCATTCAAGCCGTTGGTTCCCACATCTTTTCCTGCAGAAAGAGAAGATCCATGAGATTCCAGCACGGATCACACACTGGGATTAACCCCAGGATCCATCCTAGGATCCACAAAGAGGGGATCCAGAGCTGGATCCACCACTGGTACTCACCGGCTGCTATGTTGTATCCATTCCTGTCCCTCCTCCCTGTGGAAAAAGAGTAGGATCAGTGTTGGTGGTACAGGATTCCCAGAACGGTGCCGGGTGGATCCCGTCCCCCATCCTGTGTTTTACCAGATTGGCGCTTCCAGACAATGAATCCAATGAGGACAATGAGGATGATGATGGCAGCGATGGACACAGCAACCACCACGACGAGATTCCCACCAGAAGTTGGGTCTGGGAAATGCAGGATGGTGAGGAGAGGGAGGGGAATCCCCAATGGGGAATTCCAAATTCCCAATTCCCACATTCCACATTCCCAGCCTCACCCCAAGCGTAGATCCCAGGCTCCAACATTCCGGGATGCTCCACCCGGCACCGGTACTGCTCCCGCTCCTCCGGCCGCGCCTCGATCCTGGCCCAGGTGTGGAAGGTGCCGTCGCTGTTGGGAACGATCCCGCCCCACTCCGTCTCCTGATCCCAGATTTCATCCCCCTTCATCCAGTTGACTGCAATGGAGCTGGGATAGAATCCGTACGCGTGGCAGGACAAGATCAGCGTCCCGTGTTCCTCTTTTCCAGACACATGGACATCAGGGGGCTCTGGAATGGGATAACAGTGAGAGACATCCATGGAATTCCATGGGAATGGGATGGGGGTAAGATCAGCCCCTGGAATTTCCACTGGAATGGGATGGGGCTGAGATCTGCCCCTGGAATTTCCACTGGAATGGGATGGGGGTGAGACCTGCCCATGCAATTCCCACTGGAATTGGATGGAGGTGAGATTTGCCCATGGAATTCCCACAGGAATTATCATGTTCCCAAGTTCCTCACTCCTAAATTCCACATTCCCACAGGAATTCTGCTCCCACCTTTGTGGCCCAGCTCCTTCTGTCCGTATCTGACGTATTTCTGGAGCCATTCCGGGCATTCGTGCCCCAGGTAATTCGTCCAGCTCTCAGCATCGTTCCCTTCACGTTCCCAGCGACTCCTGGTGATCTCAGCAGCGCTGTCAGCAGCCACAAATCTCCTGGATCCCAGGTCAAAGGAGGTGAAATCCTGCCCATTGTAGCCATCCCGGTAGGATCCACGGACGCTCCCATCAGACAGGAGGTCACAGCCGAAAAGCCGCTGTACAGTGTGGAGACCTGGGGGGATTGTACCCACAGAGACCCATGGAATTGTGTCCCAGCCCCATAGAGCCCCATTCCAACCCCAGAGTCTGATGGAGACCCACAGAGCCTGATTCCAACCCCATGGATCCACATCCCAGCCCATGGATCACAAGATATCCCATACCAGCCTAATGGATGGATCCCCATCTCAGCCCATTGGTACCCTGTGAATCCACATCCAAGCCCCATAAATCCCAGCCCCACGATCCCCTCACTCACCTCCACTCTGGTTGTACCAGTCTTGCAGTATATGCAGGTTCCCAGCAGTCACGTTCTGGCTCCTCTCACAGATCTGGGTCTTCCTATCCCAAAATCCCTGCTCGGCTCCATCCTTTATCCACTGTGTCAGTGGCTGCATCCGGCCCCTCTCGCTGTCGTAGCGTGTGAGGGGGATCCCATCCAGGTATCCCATGGCCATGAACTGGGGGATCCCTGGGCTGGGCTCTGACACCGCCACATCCAGGTAACGCAGGGAGTGGAGAACTGGAGGGACACAGAGATTTGGGGGGGGTTGAGGGGGTCATGGATCAATGAAAGAGGAACTGGATAGCCGGGAAGGGAGTGCATTCCAGTGTCCAGGAATGGGGGCTCAGGTGACCCCCGGTATCAAGGAAAGGGGGATACAAGGACTGGGATAGGTGGGATGGGGGTTCCAGGGGATCCCTGTGCCCAAGAAAGGGGGATACAAAGACTGGGAGAGGCGGGATGGGGGATCCAGGTGGCCTCTGTGCCCAGGAAAGGGGATCCAGAGATCCCCGGAGTTGAGGGAAAGGGGATCTGGGAGCTGGGACAGGCAGGAATGGAGGTCCGGGGGATCCAAAGGTCAAGGAAAAGGGCGGGACTGGGGTCTGGGAAAAGCGAGATGCCCGAAAAGGGGGTGCAGGGGGTCCCAGGCCCGGAAACGGAGATTCAGGGATGTCCCAGTGCCCAGGAATGGGGGTTCAGAAGGTCTCTCATACTGCGATTCGGGGTTCAGAGGGATCCTGATCGCCAGGAATTGGGAGATCATGGGGGTCCCGGTGCTGTGTAACGGGGTGCAGGGAATTCCCGGTTCCAGGAAATGAATGATCACAGAGGTCTCCATGCCCAGGAATGGGGGTTCAGGGGGGTCCTGGTGCCGGGGAAGGGGATGGGGAGAGTCACAAGACCCAAAATGTGGCTATGTGGGGGGTTCCCGAGTCCAGGAATGAAGGTTTAGGGTTTAGTCTGGAAATGGCAGTGCAGGGAGATCGCGATTTCGGGGGCCCCACTCACCTCTCGTCGCGCCCCCCGGGTCCCCCAGCAGCCCCAGGAGCCCCAGGAGCAGCCTCAGCGCTGGAGCCATCGCGCTGCTCCGCTGCGGGCCCGCCCCCAGTACCGGCCCCCAGTACCGGCCCCGGCCCCAGCACCGGCCCCGCCCCCAGCTCTGACTCCAATCCCCCCCCCCCATTCCTGCCTCCATATCCTGTTCACCAATGGAAGATCGATATTTAAGTGACGTCACCGGTCGCCGGGTAGATCCCGGTCTCGCAGGTTGGGACGCGGAAGCGAACGAGACCGAGGGAGCGCGGCGGGGAGTAGGGACGGGGGAATCCCAGAGAACTCCTCTGGATCCCCGCTGCGACCCCCCTGGAGCTCTCTGAGAACCACCTGGGACTCCCTGAAACCCCCCTTAAGAAAGCGCCGGGAGTGGAGAACAGGGGAGACACGGAAATTTGGGAGATCTGGGGGTGCAAAGGAGAAGGAAAAAGGCGGGTCTGGGGTCTGGGAAGGGCGGGATGCCCGAGAAGGGGGTGCAGGGGGTCCCAGTACACGTGACGGGGATCCAGGAGGGGGTCCCAGTAATGAATACGGAGGTGCAGGGGGGTCCCCATGCCCAGTAATGGGGGTTCAGGGGGTCCCGGGGTCAAGGAAAGGGGGGTGAAGGCAATGGGGGGTCCAGAGGGTCCCTGTGCCCAGGAAAAGGGGTGCAGGGGTTGAGGAAAGTTGAGAGTGGGGGCTGGGAAAGGCAGGAATGGGGATCCAGGGGGTCCCGAGGTAAAGGAAAAAGGGGACTGGAGTCTCCGAGAGGGAGAGGGTCGGGAAAGGGGGTGCAGGGAGGCTATGGATTCTGGATAAGGGGCTGCAAGGGGATCTCCGTGCTGGATAACGGGGTGCAGGGTGGTCCTGGTGCGTTAGAATAGAGGGTTAGGAAGGGTTTAATTCCTGGATTTGGGGTCGCACAAGGATCCTGGTGCGGAATGTGGGTTCAGGGGGTCCTAGTGCCGGACAATGGGGTGCAGTGGGTCCTGGTGCCCAGAAATGGGGTTCAGGCGAGTTCCCTTGCCGAGCATGAGGGTTCAGGGGGGTTCCAGGAGCTTTCAGGACCGGGGAAGTGGGTACAGGGGGGTCCCGGTGCCCCGAAATGAACGTTCGAGGGGGTCTCTGTGCCCAGGAAGGGGGGTTCGCCTGAAAATGGAAGTGCAGGAGGGTCTCAGTGCCCAAAAATGGGGGTTCAGGGGGTTTCCGTGCTGGGGAATGCATGTTAAGGGGGAGTTTCCTTCCTGGAATTCGGGGCTCAAGGGGGTTCCGGTGCCCGAAAATGGAGGTTCAGGGGGTGCCAGTTGTGGGAAATAAAAAGGTATAAAACTCTCAGAAAGCTGTGTGAAAGCAAATCTCAGGATGGAGAAATACAAGAATGCTGAAGATTCAAGGACATGAAACAATAGGGCTGCGAGCTGTGTAGAGATAGGAAAATGTTAAGCAAGATAGTAGAAATATGTAAGCTTAATAATCAACCTTTATCCATTGTTTTAAGCTATTACAAGCAAGTAGTGTTCAAAACAAGATGTACGTGTAACTTTATTAATTGGCCTGAGCAAATGCTTGTCACCTTTTAATACTATTCATACTTTTAATGCTATTGGTTAGAAACTAGTTAAAAGACTTTATAACAAAGAGAACTTCGCCTGCTGGGCTAGCAGCTGAAGCTGTTCCATCTCCCTTGCTTGGTTCTGTAAAATGAAACTGATGATTGTGATGGAATAAAGCTTCGAGACAACTGCTCCAGCGTTCCCGTCCTGTTGTTTGTATACATAGATTTATGTAAATATAAGAGAAAAAAAAATCCAGTAAAACCCAAGAGCCGATGATCAGAAATGCAGGTTCAGTGGGATCTCCATGCCAAATGAAGGGGTACGGGAAGGTCCCAATGCTAGGGAAGGAGGTATGGAAAGTTCTCGGTGCCAGATGTGCGGGTACAGGAGGGTCCCAGTGCTGGGAAAGGGGACTGAGGGGGGACACAGGACCCAAAATGGGCATTCAAGGGGTTCTGCTGCCCGGGAATGGAGGTTTACGGGGTTCCCGGTGCCCGGGAATTGCGGTTCAGGGGGGGGTCCCGGTTTCGGGGGGTCCCACTCACCTCTCGTCGCCACCCCTCCGGACCCCCAGGAGCCCCAAGAGAAGCCCCAGATCCAGCGCTGGAGCCATCGCAGCTGTCCCCGGTCGCAGCTGTGGCACAGTTCGAGAGATGCGAAAGTGAAAGTGCCCGAGGGAGCGCGGGGGGGAGGGGAAAAGGGGGAATTCCAGGAAATTCACCCGGATCCACCCCCTGGGATCCCTCTGGATCGCGCCGCCGCCTCCCCGGGCTCCGGCCGCTGCCGCCGCTGCCGGGCCCGCACAGACGCTGCCACAATGGCGCCTTTGCTGCTCTGCCCAATCAGCGCGCGACAACCAGGAGTGACATTGGCACAATCAGCCAATGGCAGCGAGGGCCGGGCTCTGCACACGGCCCAGCCTCGGCCCGCGCTCTCAGGGCCCCCCGGGCTGGGTGAGGGCAAAGGCGGAGATGAGGAACAGCCCTGGAACGGGCCCGGGCCCGAGCCGCCATTGGCCTGGAAACAAACAAAGTTCTCCGCAGCTCCCGGCACGCCTTTCCCAGCCCTGCGTGTTCGCTGGCACTGTGATAAGTGCTAAAAAATTCCTAGTAATCATAAAAGTATTGGGGCTTGTATAAACCAGAGTACTAAAGTCTGAAGTGAAGCATGGACACTAGGTAAAGGAAAATATATTATTACGTCATTCTGTTTTAAATCCCCTTGTTATGAATATTATGCTTTTCAAATAAGTTTTATTCACTACCAGCTTGCAAAATCAGACTTCCCGATAATCCTTCCTACATTTGTTTGATCAGTGCTGCCTATCTACAAAAACCAGACTTTCCTGGTGTTTATCTACAAAGACCAGATGGTTTTCTGTGAGACTGACGATTGCCCAGGGACTTTGTGAATTTGAATATGGATATTTATTCGACCACCAGTACTTACCTGGCAAAATGATGACAGCAAAAACACAAAGATTATTGATTACAACGAGAGACCGTACAATAAGAGGCTGCAAACCAAGGTTCGACGGAGCGTGGAGTGCACGGTGACTCCTCATGTTCTCCAGCACTGCTTGACCTGTCTATATCAAATAAAGCAATCTAAATTTTGTTGAATATCGAGACTGTAGTTTCTCATTTATAACAGCACCTACTCAGCAGGAAGCCCTGGAGCCTCACTTCTCCTATTCCCTATTTAGGAGCATCAGTGCATGGCTTTGATTGCCCCCAAATTGGGAAAACTTCCCCAAACCCCTGTGGATGAGTGGGAGAGGGGAGAGATTTCTGCCAGAAAACTCTAGAAACTCACAGCAAGATAATGAGAAGTAAATGAAGACCCTTCAAACCAGCTTTCCCCCACTCCTCTCTCCTTCCAGCTGCACCTCCTACCCCGGCAGTGGAGGGTGGGAGAAACGACGCTCACTTTGTAAAATTTTAAAGGTTTATTAAACCTTAGCAAAAAAATACAGCAAAAGACTGAATAAGGAGAAAAATCAGCGCTGGTAGCACAGGACTAAAGCAGCAGACCCGGGTGTGATTTGGGGGCCCACGGGGGTCCCCGGGCCGCCCCCGCCCCCCCCCCGATCTCGGCCAACGGGTGCGAGCGGCGCGGCCCCGCTGCTGAGCACTGACCCCGCCCCGGGGGCCGCCGGGACCCCCCCGAAAAAACCCGCACCTGCACCCCCCCTTCAGTCCCTCCAACCTTCCCAGTCCTGGGGGAAAAGGGGGAAAGGGGAGGACCTGGGGCGGGATCACCCGGAGACCCCCGGGGTGAGGAGGGGGGGGGGGTTGGGCTCGCTCTGAGGGGGGCGGTTCCCGCGCGAGGATTTCGGGGGGGTTCGCTCGAGGAATTTTGGGGGTCCTCGTGCCACAGATCCTCCTGCAAAGGGCTCCACTCGTGCCACCGTCTCCTCCTGTCACCCAGACCAGTTTGGGGGGCTCTTTGTGTCATCCAGAGGAATTTTGGGGCTCCTCGTGTCACTGAGAGCCCCGCGAGTGTCACCAAGAGCTCCTCGATTGCCACCAGGAGGAACGGGGAGATCCCTCGTGTCACCGAGAGGCCTGCGAGTGACACCGAGAGCCCTGTGTCACCAAGAGCCCCTCAAGTGCCCCCAGCTCTTTGTGCCACCAGGAGCCCCTGGAGTGCCACCAGCTCCTCGTATCACCGAGAGCCCCTCGTGCCACCAGGACCTCGTGCCAGAGAATTTGGAGAGAGTCTCTGTGCTACCCGGAGCCCCTGAGTGTCACCAGCCCCGTGCCAGGGTCCCCAGTGTCACCGGGGTCTTTCTCTGTGTCACACACCAGGAACCGACCCCCCCTCCGAGCACCAGGACCCCCGAATTTAACCGTCCTCGTGCACCGGGACCCCCTCAGGACCCTCGAGTTTCCTCTCTCCCCTCCTCATTCACCGGCATCACCGGACCGCCCCCCCTTTCCCGAGGAATCGCCGGAGACCCCCTCCATCAATCACCGGGCACCGGGACCACCAGAGGACCTCCCCCATCAATCAGCACCGTCACCGTGCACCGGGACTCCCCCCTCATCGAGCAGTGACACCCCCTCATCGTGCACCGGGACCGCCGGACCCCCCCTCAAACATCGCCAGCCTCGGGCACCGAGATCACCGGAGACCCCTCCATGAGTCACCGGGACCCCCCCGTCATGCACCAGGACCACCGGAGACCTCCCCAGGAATCACCGGACACCCCCTCACGAATCACCGGGCACCGGGACGCCCCCTCGGGCACCGGGACTGGACCCCCCCCCTCGTGTACCGACCACCCTCCGGTGCACAGGGCCCGGACCCCCCTTTGTGCCCCCCCTGCCCATCCCGGGGATTCCGCCCCTCCCCTTTGACTTCCCCCGGGAACAGGAGCGGGAATGGGGGGGGGCCGTGCGCTGGGGGGGCACCGGGGTGTCCCCAGCACCGGGGGGAGTCCCTTGGGGCTCGCTCCTTTCTCCCCTCTCTTCCTCCGGTTATCACCAGGGACCCCCCCAATTTACCGGGGCTCCCCCTATTCACTGCCCCCCCGTTCACCGATCCCCCCAAAGCGCTGGGAGCCCCCTCACTCACCACCCCTCCCTTATCCATGGGACCCCCCCACTCACCACTCCCCCCAAAGTCTTGTCGCTGAACTCCTTCTCTGCCGTCCATTGCTGGAGACTCCTTTCTTACATCTGCACTGGAGGTCAGGTGTAGGAACAAGCCGGCCCTCCCCAAATGCCCCGACTACCTGAGCCATGTTGTGACAACAATGCAAGGGGGAGGGGAAAGAGGACTATGGGAGGATATATTACAATAACATCATTATACATCCACAAAACTTATCTTAACATACACACACTGTTCATCCTTTAATTGTGAGAGCCAACCACCACATTGCTCATCTGTAACAACAGCGACTGCACTGGCCCCCCTAGATCAGAGGGGGATGGAGCCAGTGCCAGTCCACCCGAATCGGTGGGAGCAGAGACTACCCCCTGCCCACCTGGGTATTGCATCAGCCTAATACATATTTACAAAAGGTTATACATATTCAAACATTTTAACATAGCTCCTCCCCTGTCCCACCTGTTTCAAGCTTTTGCAGTTGTCCTATTCCTGATCATTTGTTACTTTTCAACACATTCAACAGGTTTGAATTCCTTCATTGGTTAAATGTTAACATTACAACAACTCTTCACCAACATTGATATAACAACACAACATTCACATTAAAATATCCTTAAATTTTAGCAAGACTTCTTTAATAAAAGTCAACCTTAAAAAACATGTAATATTCACTCTAACAATTGCTAAAGCCAGCAGTGTAATATATTTATCACAGTGGCCTTGAGTTCAGAGCCAGGCTTGGGCTAGGGAGTGTGACTGGGACTGCCACTGGGCTTAGGTCCAAGAATGGTGTTGGCCTTAGGGCAGGAATTGGGGCTGAGTTTGGGAATTCAAGCTAAAGCTGGCATTGGAGTGTGCGTTGGCACTCAAAGCTGCACTTAGGGCTTGAGACTGCCATTGGGATTGGGCTTAGAGTTGCAATTGGGGCTGGCTTTGTGCTTAGGGCTAAAGGTGGCATTTGGTTTAGGGCTAAGCATTTGGAAAGGGGCTGGAACTGGGGCTGGGCTTTGCAGTTATGGCCGGGTTTTAGATTAGAGCTGGAATTGAGGTTAAGGCTAAATGCACCGAGCCGAGGATGAGAGGAACAGCGGAACCCAGCCGGTGCTATGGGGGTCCCTGCATCGTAGGCAAATTGGTTTTACTTTCTGAGACGAACATAAAGCTTTTTTCTCCCCCTTCTCCTTTCTTTCTTTTTCCTTCCTTTCTTTTCCCTTCTTTTTCCTTGTAGCTGATTGGGAAGGCAGGATTTCTTGCGAGGACCTGTAATTGTCTGTCAGGAAGGCGGCTTCTGTTGTGAGAACCAGTGACTGGCGGGAAGAATGGGACTAAGAGGAATGGGACTTCCTAAGGAAGGAATCCCCGAGGAGGAAAAGAAATGAGAAGATATCAACAGATATACTCTTAAATAGCCCCCTGGGAAGAAAACTACCCCGTTGAAAATATTACTCTAACACCAAAGAATTTAAGACGATACAGTATTGTATATTAGAATAGGCTAAGAGAGAAACTAAGTCCGACTATATTTACTGGCCTTGGGATGAGTCTGAGAGGAATGTCGAATTTGTCTTTACAAATGAGCTGTGGATCTGCTTGTAGATAAGGCTAGCACTGAGAGATAAAAGAAACAATGGGATGGATTCCACTGATTGATGAATGGAAAAAGATATTTGCCTTTACAAACAAATTGTAGGGCTGCTGATAAATGAAATTGGATATCGAAAGATGAAAGAAGCAATGGGGGAAACCTATGAAATCTATAAGAATTAAAAATTAAAAGAGAGGGTTATACATTAGAGGGGAATTTCAGGTATCAGGCGTTCCGGGAAGTCTGTGCCTCTCAAGTACCTCAGCCAATGGGGAAAGAGAGAGGGAAATGCGGCCGGGAAAATAGGATAAAAAGGAGGCTGCGTCCTCCAAAAATTTCAGAGTTCCCAGGGGAATGTCCCATGGCCTCTCTCCTGTCTCCCAGTACTGCTCTGTCTCCTTTTTGGACATAAACCTCTGCTGTTTGTGGATTAATTTTCCTGACAAGTCAAATAAGGAATGGATGTGTCAGGCTTTAAACATCCATGTAAAAGCTAAGGAACAAGCCCGGTACAGATCTGGGAGAGGGGATTCTTCACTGAACAACCTTTCTAGCTCTGGCCTCTCAGTCCTGAATCTCAAGGGAAAGCTACTCTACACTCCATTCCATACAAACAGAAAATCCTGGATTTGGGAAAAACACTGTCTTGGGATGGGCTTTCTTTTCCTCCTCTCTTTTGCTACCTCCTGACTTTTTCTCTCTCTCTCTGTGAGCACTAATTTTTGCTATACACTTTCCCACTGATAATTGAACTGCTTACCATATCAAGTGTAACAGTTGTTCTCCACCTAAATTTAACATGAGCAGGTGCTACTTCTCTTTCAGGTCAAGATCAGAGCCTAAATGCAGTGATTTCAAAATGAATAAATTACCTTTCCCTCTTTCAGTCGGAAATGAGCTACTGCCACCTGCACTTGCCCTTCCCTTCCTCTCCTGAACCACCGAACAGCCCCACTGGGATGGCAGGAGCTGGGCCTGGGAACTGCTGCCTTTGGAGTTGCATCTCCTCCTCCCGTGGCCGCTGCTCAGAGCCCAGAAGTGCTCTGAGAACTTGAAGTTGTGGCAGCTGGGTTAGAGCCTACATGGGAGGAGGAGAAGGTTCACCAGAGCCCTTCTCCTGCCGTGCCAGCTCCAGGGCAAGGAGTGCAATGGAAGCCAGCCAATGTCCAAAGCCCATCTGCTCTGCCAGTTCCTGTGGGAATGAGCTGCTGCAGAGGGGAAGATTTGGGTGGGAATGTGGTTCTCTAAGAAGGCCATAACTAAATGCTTGCATGGGGATTTTGGCTTCTGGAGCAGTGGGGTAGGGCTGTTGTTGGTTCCTACCCCTCCATCCCATGATGATGTAAGGGGTGAGGGATGCCATGTGTGCTGTGCACTGGCAGTGATCTTCAAGAAATCCTATGAATCCTCTCCTTCGAGCTGGTCAAGCTCCTGGAAATGACTGGACAGAAAAAAAATTTAAAAAGTGCTCAGTTTTGTGCCCTTCTTCCCTTGTGGGGTGAGGGGCAGGAGGCAGAGGTCCAGCTTGGTCTCTCTTTGACCTTTCCTTTGAGACAACACTGTCTGCTCCCACCAGAAAGGCACAGAGGGTGCTCTTTGCCCCCACCAGTGGGAAGTGGCTCTGCTGACCCCACTAAGAGTGCTGGAAGATGAGTCTGTGAACTAAACAGTTGAATATTGCCTAGAGGGGGGTAGCAGGCAGTAGATGTGCCACCATTCTCTTTCCAGGACCCCACTGGGAGTACTTGAACTATCGACGATGAGAGAGAGACGGGGACACTGAATGGTGATCAAAATCCAATTTTTACTGAGCACTACATGTGCTTATATACCATTTACAGGAAGACTGGTAATATTTTACTGCAATCACATAGACAAACCTTACACAAACAAACTCTCACATAGACAAACTTTACATTTGGACTTAGTAAAATCTTATTTCCCATAACCCAGACTTGATCCAGTCCTCTTGCAGTCAGGTCTCGGTTTCCTCTTGCCAGGCATCCTCGTTGTCAGGCTGCATTTGCTGATTCAATCTGCAGTACTATCAGTCTCATTTGCATTACCCATATCCACACCTCCCCCGTTTCTTTTAACTAAAAATACACTCTTAAGCGATTTGTCTATTAAATTCTTAACACCCTGTAAAATACAAGGAATAACTACTACAATGCATAATATGATGCCTAATACATACAAACCTATTTGAACTAAATTCCTGACCCAGCCAGTGAGACCCCAGTGCCCTAAGAGCCAGTTCAGCCAGTCGTACCCATTATCTACCCGAAGTTTATTCACACCTTCTTTCAGGGCTTGAATGCTGGCATAGATGGGCTGGGAGTGGTCAGAAAGGTTAAGGCAACACATCCCATCGAATTCCTCAGCCACAGGCGGCGGCGGAGCTCGGAGGCGGCCCCAGCGCAGGTGGGAGCCGCGCTCGGTTGTGCGGGGGCTCGGGGCTCGCTGCGGGCCGAGGGGGCGGCAGGGGGCTCTGGCGGGTTGGTTGTGCCGGTGCCGGCCCGTGTTGGCGCTGGGCTGAGGGCGCTGCGGGAGCGGCTGCCCGCGGTCTCCTTCCCGCTGGGGCCTCGGCAGGAGCCGGTGCCGGAGCAGCGCTGGCTCGTCCCGGTTGCTGTGGGTGGCACAGAGGTGTCTGCCCTGTGCCCGGGGCTGTGCGGGAAAATTCCCGTGGCCAGAGGTTTGTGTGCCCAAAGGAGACAGAGGAGTCCTGTAAAAGTGACTTTATTGATGAACAAAGAGAGAGGCCATGCGGCATTTGCCATGCGGTCTCTAAAGCGCCGCCTCCTTTTTTATCCTCATTTTCCCGGCTGCGTCTCCCTGTCCCATTCCCCTCTGGCTGAGATACTTGGAAGGTTCAGACTTCCCGATCCACCTACTGCGTGTCCTCGTTAATATGCACCCCTACTACGATATTAATCTTACTGATTTCAATCCCTCCTTTTCTCATATTCTCAAGAATTGCCTTTACTAACTTTTAATTTCCATTGACTCAATCTCTTTTCCTGCATCCTCTTTGCCGGAAGGTGTCGTTCATGGTAAAAAATGAGAGTTACTGCAGGACGTCAGAGGAAGAAGAGCATTCGTTTAAGCCATGGTCTGTCAGGGAACCATGGAAACGTGTCCCATTCCCATCCTTTCTCCGGAATACGAGATATTTTCATATTTCCTTTGCTATCTGTTTAACCACTTTTCGGTTATCATCTGTTTGCAAACAGCCGTTTGAGTCATTTAATTTTCCACAAACTCCTCCTTCTTCTGTAAATAGATAATCTCATTCCATCCCATGGTGAAATGTCTCTTTCCTCATTTCAGCGGCTTGGTCAGCAGGAAGGTCAGGAGCTGGAGCTGTCTGCTTGGTTATTATTTCAGGGATACTTTTAAACCTAATTATGCCACTCAAATTATGGATGGATTTTCTGTGTCCTGATATGAATTCCTTAGGGATCCCAGGGGCTGGTCCATGGTGTTGTAGGATTTGTTCTGGTGGCCGTTCATCTTTTTCCCTTTTTTGGGTGCTCCCTCCATCCAGGGCTGCATCAATTGAACACTTTTATCTTATGAAATTATAAAATGTTTGGATTCCCAACTCATTTCTCTGGACTAGCAAAAACACCTCATTGCTTTGGGGAGAGGGATGATCCCCCCCCCCCATCTTTTTTTCATGAAATTTGCTCAGTATTCTCCGTTTGCTTTTTCCCTTTGCAGCTTAACCAGTTTCTGTTGCAGTCAGATATCCTCAGTATGGGCTCTGCCTTTAGTTGTGCAAATTCCATCTGTGCAAGCAGGCAGAGCTGGGGGTGAGGGGCAGATGGACTCAGGGAAATTCCTCCCCCTGGCAAGAAGGCCCTTGGGCATTGTCCACACTTCTCCAGAGCAATGTTAATTTGCATTTCTAAAACTCCTCTCCTGGCTGCCTGGAGCTAGGATTTTCTTCCAGAGCAGCCTTTAGGTGATTCACACGTCCACCCTCACAATCTGCTTTATTTTTCTTTTTTATTTTTTAACAATTTTTTATTAACAGTTTATGCGTTAAAGCCTCACCATTAATACTCTTCTAGGTTTGCAAAATGCAACTTAAAGGTGAGCTTCTAAAGATCCATTCCGATATTCTCCCATCATTAAGAGCCACCACAAATATATAGAAAAATATTCCAATGCAATCAAGTCTTTTCTGCCTCTTCTCCTAGGAGTAAAAATTGCTTGTCACACCCCTGGCCCAAACCTAACTGACAATCTAAAAGTAGGATTAATGTGAAAAATTTTTCTCATGGTGTAATCTTGTCACTGAAACTGCAGGGACAATAAAAAACTCTCCAGCAATATCTTTAGTGTTAGAGAGTTAAGGCATTACTTGATTTTGGTCAGGGTGTGCAACAGAAATAATTTCATCCACACATAGCCCGGGTGTGCAGAGAAAATCATTCCATGAGATGTGAATTTTACTAGATTATTCCTGAAATTTTAGTCTGAACCCATTGAAATCCATTGGTTTAATGTTCATTGCGTCCAGGTTGTGTAGTTTTTAGTGTTTAGTTTCCTATTGGACCTGGATTTCTCCTCCTATGATGTTAATGAGGTCCCACTCCTGGATTTCCTTCTCAGTCTTTTCCAGACCAGGTGTCTCCATCTATGCCGGGGCAGTGTCTGGGGTGGGTGTTCCTTGATGTTTGCTGATGTTTCCTTGATGTTTTGTTGAATGTTGTTATCTTTCTGGGAATCTTTTGGGCTATTCCCAGTCTGTTGAGATGTTAAACTTATCTCTGTTGAGTGGTGCAACATCCCTTAAAAAAAACCTTTTAAAATTTCTTTCCTGAGAGAAAGGCAAACCGAGCCTGACTAGTAAAATGAAATGTAAAAAAATTTAAAGCTCGTATATTTTCCAGCAGTGGAATCGCAGGCAGCCCAGTGTGTGAGTGTAATTGAGAGGCAGAGTCCTGGGTGGATGCTGTGAACAGCAAAGTGCCAAGGCAGGCTCTGTGCCAGCCCAGCTTCCTGTGGCAGAGATTTCACAAGAGACAGGATTCTGGCCACAGACTGCTTGAAATATACATCCCTTATCTCCAGCCCGCACTAGGTGGAGAATTCCCAGGGTAAGGAATTGCAAAGATCAGTTCCAAGGGAGATAATTGAATATCTGCCCTGGCTCTGGCCAAAGGTTATAATGGCCGGATGCTTGGCCTTCAGCCAAGGGCACACACTGACTCAGAAAACACTTCCTAAATGCAGCAACATGTTGCATATTCATAGACCTTCATGCATTATTCTGAATCTTTCTCCCCAACCTGTAAATCATTATTTTTTCCTTCCCTGGGGTTTTGGTGTCCCATAATCCAAGAATGTGAAGAATTTCCTGATTATCTTTTTTACCATTCTCCCAAGTTTGTTACATGAACAAAAGGTTTTTACTTTATACTCTAAGAAAAATATATTTATCACACAACTATTTATAAGTTTTGTCAATTGCAGAAATAAAAGAAACTATATTCGTACAGCAAAGTTTTCCAACATATATCATTCTCTTAATATTTGCAAAAACTCAATAATACAATGTACACTTATAACACACTTAGAATTCAAATTTCTTTTTCTCAGACTGGAGGAGACGTAGCTGGTGATCCAATCACTTTGTTATTTTTCATTTTCTCAGGTTTTTTTCCTTTTCTCCTGTCCATACCACAATACTGAGGATATTTGGGTTTAAAAAGTCATACAATGCTGTGACTAGAGCAGAGAATCTTCAATCCAGGTCCTGCAATTTCCAATTAATTCTCAGAATTCTATCACCTGCGTTTTAGTCCTGGATTACTTCTGAGATTACCTGGTCCCTCTCTGGGTCAATACAACACAAACCCTCAGTCAAAATATGTCCCAAATATTTAACCATTTTCTCCACGATTTCCTCTTTTATTTCAAATACTCAAAAATGCTTTTTAGCCTGAACATTCAGCCATTTCACAGAGGCTTCTTCTACCACTTCTTGTCCTCCTGATTGCAGCAAGTCATCCACATCCTGCATTAACCCAATCCCTGCTTTTGGGTAAATTCTTGTGATATTTTCTGCAAGGCTTGCCCCAATAAGGCTGGTGCTTCTGTGCATCCCTGCAGAAGGACCGTCCATGTCTTTCCCATTTACTTTTCTACCTCTTGTTCCCACTCAAAGGCAAAATCCAGTTTACCATCCTGTGTCAGTGGGCATCCCCAGAAAGCATCTTTGCCATCAAGGACTGAATGGTGTCAGTGTGAGGAGGGCACCTGGTTCAAGATGGTGTAAGGATCTGAGACTGTGGGGTGCCTGGGTTTAATAATCCCATTTATTATTCTTATGTCCTGCACCATTCTATCGAGTCCATCTGATTTTTTGACTGGCAGGATAGGAACATTATAGGGAGAGATCCTTGGCTTCAAAAGCCCTGCCTTTAGCAGGGACTCAATAAGAGGCTGAAAGCTCTGCCTTCCCTCCCTTGGAACAGGGTATTGCTTTTAGACACCACTTGTACAATTTGCTTCAAAGTACTTTGGAGAGGCTCCATATCTAATTTTCTCTATTTTTCTGGTTTTGGGCAAATTTGGGGGAAAACCTCCAGAAGGAGCCCCCAAACAGCAAACCCCCCGACTCCTCCCCCCCCACCCCACCGGGTTCGGGAAGAATTTCCTCGGAGAAGAGTGGGAGAAAAAACCTGTTTATTTAACAAGCAAGACACTCCCCAGCACAGGGAAAAAAGACAACACCAGCTGACAAAAAAACTCTTTCACCGTTCTGAAGGGATGACAAACTCAGTCTCTCTGGCGAGTGGTCGCTCAGTTATCAGTCTCTGGCGCTGGGGATGACTGCTGCAGGTGACAAAGTGTAGCCTCCCGGTGTTTCTTGGGGTTCCCAGGTCCCCGTCCGTTCAGATGGTATCCAGGAGAGGGAGGGGACGGGGTGGAAGAGAAAACAGTCCAGGGAAAAAGTTGGACTGCCTAGCTGAACTAACTAATAAGCAGAAAGCAAGGGCAAAGCGAAGGAAAGAAAAAGGCAGAAGCGAGCAAGCAGGCAAGCAAGCAGGCAAGCAAGCAGGCAAGCAAGCAAGCCAGCAAGCCGAGCTAAAACCTCTCCTAAACATAGACCATGGGGGAGGTGAGCCGGCTGATAACAAGACAAAACAAAGCTTCACTCTCAGACTCAGTCCTGGAAGCACAGGACATAATACCAAACATAATCAGGACACACGATTGGAGATAGAAACACCATAACATCACCCTAGGACATTCCACCCCTTATCTCCATATCGTGAACATACTAAACAGCATGTAAAAACTTCAGCAAGTAGAAATTTCCATCTTTCACTTATTCGGACACATTTCCTTCTGTCTCATGCTGCCTCACCCCACAATCAGATCTCCCTGAGGCACACATCGTGTTGTTCCATCTCTCTGCATTACCCACCATGTACAACCTGGTCCTTGAGCAAAGACAATCCCACGAATGGGTTTGTCTGTACTCGGGGCAGAATTGATCCAAACTGCCTTCCCCAACAAACCTCTGATATGTGCCACTGGGACTTTGTCTCCATCTACTATATTCAGGGACTTAGACTGGGCAGGGCCCGCTCGGTTGGTGGAACCCCGGGTGTTAACTAACCAAGTGGCCTTTGCTAAATGCTGCTCCCAGTTTTTGAATGATCCCCCACCCAATGCTCTCAAGGTGGTTTTTAACAGTCCATTGTACCTTTCCACCTTCCCTGCAGCTGGTGCATGGTAGGGGATATGGTACACCCACTCAATGCCATGTTCCCTAGCCCAAGTGTTGATAAGGCTATTCTTGAAATGAGTCCCATTGTCTGACTCAATCCTCTCAGGGGTGCCATGCCTCCAAAGGACCTGCTTTTCCAGGCCCAGGATGGTGTTACGGGCTGTAGCGTGAGACACAGGGTAGGTCTCCAACCATCCAGTGGTGGCTTCCACCATGGTCAGTACATAGCGCTTGCCCTGGCGGGTTTGAGGCAGTGTGATGTAGTCAATCTGCCAGGCCTCTCCATACTTGTACTTGGACCATCGCCCCCCATACCAGAGGGGCTTCACCCGCTTGGCTTGCTTGATGGCAGCGCACGTCTCACAGTCATGGATAACTTGAGAAATACTGTCCATGGTTAGATCCACCCCTCGGTCTCGTGCCCACTTATATGTGGCATCTCTGCCCTGATGACCTGAGGCATCATGGGCCCATCGAGCCAGGAACAACTCTCCCTTGTGTTCCCAATCAAGGTCTATCTTCGACACCCCTATCTTTGCAGCCTGATCTACCTGCTGATTGTTTTTCTGCTCTTCATTAGCCCTACTTCTGGGAACATGGGCATCTACATGGCGAACCTTCACAGGTAATTTCTCTAACCGGGTAGCGATATCTTTCCACTCTTCGGCAGCCCAAATTGGTTTTCCTCTACGCTGCCAGTTAGCCTCTTTCCATCTCTCCAACCATCCCCACAGAGCATTGGCTACCATCCATGAATCGGTATAAAGGTAAAGCTTTGGCCACTTCTCTCTTTCAGCAATGTCTAAGGCCAGTTGAACCGCTTTGAGTTCAGCAAGTTGACTGGATCCACCCTCTCCTTCAGTGGCCTCTGCTACCCGTCGCGTGGGGCTCCATACGGCTGCTTTCCACCTCCGATTCATCCCCACAATGCGACAGGAACCGTCGGTGAATAGAGCATAGCGTGTTTCCTCTGCTGGCAGTTGGTTATATGGTGGAGCTTCTTCAGCCCGTGTCACTGGTTCTTGTTCCTCATCTGTGACACCAAAACTTTCACCTTCAGGCCAATTTGTAATTACTTCCAAAATCCCAGGGCGATTCAGTTTTCCAATCCGGGTGCGCTGTGTAATGAGGGCAATCCACTTGCTCCATGTAGCACTGGTGGCATGGTGGGTTGAGGGAACCTTTCCTCTGAACATCCACCCCAGCACTGGCAGTCGGGGTGCCAGGAGGAGTTGTGCTTCTGTGCCAACCACCTCTGAGGCTGCTTGGACCCCTTCGTAGGCAGCCAAGATCTCCTTCTCTGTTGGGGTGTAGTTAGCTTCAGACCCTCTGTAGCTCCGACTCCAAAATCCTAATGGTCGGCCTCGAGTCTCACCAGGCACCTTCTGCCACAGGCTCCAGGACAGACCATGGTTCCCGGCTGCAGAGTAGAGCACGTTCTTCACATCTGGTCCCGTCCTGACTGGGCCAAGGGCTACTGCATGAGCAATTTCCTGCTTTATCTGGGCAAAAGCTTGTTGCTGCTCAGGGCCCCAATGGAAATCGTTCTTCTTGCGGGTGACCAGGTAAAGAGGGCTCACAATCTGACTGTACTCAGGAATGTGCATCCTCCAAAAACCTATGGCGCCTAAGAAAGCTTGTGTCTCCTTCTTGTTGGTTGGTGGGGACATAGCTGTGATTTTGTTGATGACATCAGTAGGAATCTGACGCCGTCCATCTTGCCACTTCACTCCCAGGAACTGGATCTCTCGAGCAGGTCCCTTAACTTTACTCTTCTTGATGGCGAAGCCGGCTTCCAGGAGGATTTGGATGATTCTCTCTCCTTTCTTGAACACTTCTGCTGCTGTGTTCCCCCACACAATGATATCATCAATATATTGTAAATGTTCTGGAGCCTCACCTTTTTCTAGTGTAGTCTGGATCAGTCCATGGCAGATAGTAGGACTGTGCTTCCACCCCTGGGGCAGTCGATTCCAGGTGTACTGCACTCCCCTCCATGTGAAAGCGAACTGAGGCCTGCACTCTGCTGCCAGAGGAATGGAGAAAAATGCATTGGCGATATCGATAGTGGCATACCACTTTGCTGCCTTGGACTCCAGCTCGTACTGCAGTTCCAGCATGTCCGGCACGGCAGCGCTCAGTGGTGGAGTCACCTCATTCAGTGCACGATAGTCTACGGTCAGTCTCCATTCTCCTTCAGATTTACGCACAGGCCAGATGGGGCTGTTGAAGGGTGAGTGGGTTTTGCTGACCACCCCTTGGCTCTCCAGCTCACGGATCATTTTATGGATGGGAACCACAGCATCTCGAGTTGTTCTGTATTGTCGGCGATGCACTATGGAAGTGGCAATTGGTACCTTTTGCTCTTCTCCTTTCAGAAGTCCTACAGTACTTGGATTCTCAGACAGTCCAGACAAGGTGTTCAATTGCTGGATGCCCTCTGTCACCACAGCTGCTATCCCAAATGCCCACCTGAATCCTTTTGGATCTTTAAAATACCCCCTTCGGAGGTAATCTATGCCCAAAATGCATGGGGCCTCTGGGCCAGTCACAATAGGATGTTTTTTCCATTCATGTCCAGTCAAGCTCACATCAGCTTCCACCAAGGTAAAGTCCTGTGATCCACCTGTCACACCAGCAATAGAAACAGATTCTGCCCCCACATATCTTGATGGGACTAATGTGCATTGGGCACCAGTATCAACCAAAGCTTTATACTTTTGTGGTTCCGATGTGCCAGGCCAACGAATCCACACAGTCCAGAAGACACGATTTTCCCTCGCCTCTCCCTGGCTAGAGGCAGGGCCCCTCTAAGCCTGTTTATCCTTCTTTCCTTGGGCATATGTCTTAGAGGTTCCTTCAAGGGGATCAGATATATCATCATCATCATACTTGGCAGCTTGGCTACGGGCAACTGGAGCTGCTCTCCTTTTGGTGGAACTTCCTCTTTGGGTCTTGCCTTCCTTCAATTCACGCACCCGTTGTGCCAGAGCAGCAGTAGATTTTCCATCCCATCTCCTCATGTTTTCTCCGCAATCACGTAGGAAGAACCACAGCTCAGCTCGTGGGGTGTACCTCCTCTCCCCATCAGGGGAACGTCTGCGTTGGATACCAGGGCCTCTAATTTGTACTGCTGAGATTTGGAGAAGGTCCTCTTTAATCTCCTCCCTGAGTCTTTTATGATTCTCCTCTATCTTGTCTTCTAATTTCTGCAGACGTGTTTCCACAGCTGCAATTCTGGCATGTGTTGGGCCATGCACAGCATCTGCATATGCTCGGAGCTTCTTTGCCATATCAAGCACGGTCTCATCCCTCTCGTCCCGCTTCATTATTGCTAAAGCAGAAGCATATTCATGGGGCCCAAGTCGTACAAGTTTTCGCCACATCACAGATGTACATGGTACCAAGTCCGGATTCCTAGTTGTTATGTCATCTGAGAAGATAATCTCTGCCACTGCCATTTCTCTCAGGCGTTGGATCCCTTGTTCTATCGTCTTCCAGTGGGTCTGCTGCATATAAAGATCATCTGCACACAGGTATCTTTGTGCTACACTGTCCAGGACCCGTGCCCAGAGGCTGTGAGGGTTAGGCCCTCTCATCATTCCTTGGTCAATGACAGGATCATGTGACAGGGATCCCAAATGCCTGGCTTCAGTGCCATCCAGAATTGTAGCCTCGCCTGCAGCATCCCAAAGACGGACCAACCAACTAATTATAGACTCATCAGGTCGTCGGGTGTAATCCTTTCTTAGGCCACGGAGGTCCTTTAGGGAAAAAGACTCAATATTGGCCTCTGATCTTGTACCAGTTGCTTTGACTCCTGGTTTTATGTCAGGAGGCGTCGAGGGTCCTTCTCCTGCATCATCATCATCATCATCCACTGGTCGATCAGTCTTGTCTGTGCACTTTCCACTTCTCGTGCTGGTAGCAACAGCCATTGGTTGAGGCTTACTGACAGGTTTAGCTGCTGGCTTAGGCTCACTGTCTGGTGTAGTTGTTGGCCTCGAGCCTGGGGTGTTGGCTGCAGCCTGAGTGACTGGGATAGTGGCTGATTTATCTGCCTGTCCCCCTTCCTCTGTCTGCTGCCCTACAGTATCTAACAGGGTACGGTAAGCATATGCCAGGGCCCAGCTCACTGCAATGATCTTCTTCTCCTTAGAATTACCATGGCACTTCTCTTTCAGGTACTTTGCTACCTCAGCTGGGTTCTGAATTTGTTCACATGGAAAATCCCAGGATGTAGGGTCAGAAAATTCCTTTAAGACTTGGCCCATATCCTCCCATTTCCCACACCATTCAGGATTCCTCACGCCTGGCTCTACTCTGGGGTCAAGGGTCTCAGCCCCTCTAGAAATCTCAGCTCTCATTCTAGAGAAACTGCAGACTGTATAGAGAAAGCTTACTATATTAAACACCAGAAAGATGGTCTCTTTAACACTCAGGGGGAACTGAACATTCTCTAATAAGGATGTAACAAATTCAGAGGAGAAGAAGGAGAACAAAGGCTGAAAAGCCTCATCCCCTGCTTCTCCTCTAACAAACTGAGTGCACAACCACAACCAAGAACCATACATTCCTGGAACAGATTCCAGCACCTTTATAAATCTCCTGCAGGCCATTAAAACCAAGCCCAGCCCGATGGATATTTTGGTCAATGCCCCTCTGCTACAGAAACTACGCATTAGGGACAATACCGGAGCTATTTCTGGATAAGCAAATAAACCCAGGGACCACAAAGGTATTAAGACTTCAAAAAACCCTAGGGACCATAATCCCATGCAGGCCTCCACCCCAAAAGACATGAATTCCAACAACATAGCCAATAACTGCTCTATACCAACACAAAAGAATTTGAACCAAATTATTATTATTAGAACAGGTTTTTTTCCCACTTTCTCGAGCCCCACGTTGGGCGCCAATTTATTTGTCCTGGTTTTGGGCAAATTTGGGGGAAAACCTCCAGAAGGAGCCCCCAAACAGCAAACCCCCCGACTCCTCCCCCCCCACCCCACCGGGTTCGGGAAGAATTTCCTCGGAGAAGAGTGGGAGAAAAAACCTGTTTATTTAACAAGCAAGACACTCCCCAGCACAGGGAAAAAAGACAACACCAGCTGACAAAAAAACTCTTTCACCGTTCTGAAGGGATGACAAACTCAGTCTCTCTGGCGAGTGGTCGCTCAGTTATCAGTCTCTGGCGCTGGGGATGACTGCTGCAGGTGACAAAGTGTAGCCTCCCGGTGTTTCTTGGGGTTCCCAGGTCCCCGTCCGTTCAGATGGTATCCAGGAGAGGGAGGGGACGGGGTGGAAGAGAAAACAGTCCAGGGAAAAAGTTGGACTGCCTAGCTGAACTAACTAATAAGCAGAAAGCAAGGGCAAAGCGAAGGAAAGAAAAAGGCAGAAGCGAGCAAGCAGGCAAGCAAGCAGGCAAGCAAGCAGGCAAGCAAGCAAGCCAGCAAGCCGAGCTAAAACCTCTCCTAAACATAGACCATGGGGGAGGTGAGCCGGCTGATAACAAGACAAAACAAAGCTTCACTCTCAGACTCAGTCCTGGAAGCACAGGACATAATACCAAACATAATCAGGACACACGATTGGAGATAGAAACACCATAACATCACCCTAGGACATGCCCAAACTTCTGGGCTCACTTCAGCATTGGCCTTGCCAGACATTTGACACAAAGGTGGAACAGAATTAGCCTCTGTATCACCTTTTCCAATATTAATTTGCATTCCAAATTAAGACATCAAAAACCTTCCCAGTAAATTACAATCACAGTTAGGAACACATAGGAATTCCTGCATTTCAAACCCAGTCCCCTGGGTGCTGGGCACCCCTTCCTGTTTCCATTCCTGTCACTGTCCCCCACATCTCCATCCATGCCTGTGTCCCCCCACGGCCCATGGTAAAAAGATGAGAGTTGCTGTAGCTCATACAAGGACAAACAACATTCGTTTAACCCGTGGTCTGCCAGGGAACCACAGAAACGTGTCCCCTTCCCATCCTTTGCCCATTTGGACCGGAATATGAGCTACTTTCTCACTTTCTTTGTTTTGTGTTTCACCACTTTTCCTTTGTGATCTGTTTTCGAACAGCAGTTTGCGTAATTTGATTTTCCACAAATTCCTCCTCTTTCTGTTAGTGGATAATCTGATTCCATCCCATGGGGAAACGTTGCATTCCTCATCTGAATAGATTGGTCTGTAAGAAGATCAGGAGCTGGAGCTGTCTGGTTGGGTGTTATTTTGAGGCCATTGTGCAATCTAATTATGCCATTGAAATGATAAATGGGTTCTCTGTCTCCTGATATGAATTCGTTAGGGCTCCCAGGAGCTGGTCCACGGTGTTGTAGGATTTGTTCTGGTGTCTGTTCATCTTTTCCCCGTATTTGGTGTGCTCCCTGAAGCCAGGGCTGCACCAATTGGCCACTTTTCTCTAATTAAATCACCGCATACCTGGATTTCCAACTCATTTGCTTGAACTTGTGGCACCAAAAACACCCCAGTGCCTCAATACACCCTATATAACCTGGACAGTGACAGCACAGGTTGGAGTGAGGAGAGGGATGATTCCCCCCCGCTGTTTTTCATGAAGTTTTCCCAACATTCTCCGTTTGCTGTTTCCCTTTGCAGCTTAACCAATTTCTGTTGCAGTCAGATATCCTCACTATGGGCTCTGCCTTTAGTTGTGCAAATTCCATCTGTGCAGGCAGGCAGAGCTTGGGGTGAGGGACAGAGGGAATCAGCCAAATTCCTCCCCCAGGCATGAAGAGTTTGGTAAATTGTCTGCGCTTTGTCTCAGCAGAGTTAGTTTGCATTTCTAAAGTTCCTCTCCTGGCTCTGCCTGGAATGAATCTTCTTTTCATCACAGCCCATCAGGTGACTCACATATTCTCTCCTTCCTCTCTCCCCTCCCCCCTCCCACTGCTTTTCTTTTTTTCTTTTTAAAACAATATTCTATTAAATATTACAGGGCTTTTGGTTTTGCCAAATGCAGCCTAAAGGTGAACAGTGAACATTACAAATTCCATACCAAAATTTTGTCATCACTAACAGCCACTCATAAACATACACAAAAAAAATCCCCAAAGGAATAAAGATTTTTTCTGCTTATTACCCTAACACTAAAATGTGGTTCTCACACCCTTGGCCCAATCTTAACTGAAAATATAAAAGTAGGATTATTAAAAAAAACATTCTAATGATGTAATCTTGTCACCAAAACTGCGGGAGGACCCAAAACTCTTCAACACCATTTCTACTGTTAGAGAATCAAGGCATTACTTGATTCCAGCCAGGATGTGCAACAGAAATAATTTCAGCCACACATAGCCCGGGTGTGCAGAGAAAATCATTCCATGATATGTGAGTTTTACTCGATTTTCCCTTAACTTTTTACAGTCCAAAACCTATAGAAATCCATTGGTTTTATGTTCATTGCTTCCAAGTTGTGTAGTTCTAAGTATTTAATTTCCTATCGGACCCGGATTTCTTCCCCTCTATATTAATTAGGTCCGCGCTCCTGGATTTCCTTCTCATCCTTCTGCAGACCAGGCATCTCCAACTATGCCAGGGGCAGTGTCTGGGCTGGGTGTTCCTTGATGTTTGCTGATGGGCCTTAATGGTCGTTATCTTTGTGAGTATCTTTTGGGCTATTCCCAGTCTGTTGAGATGTTAAACTCATCTCTGTTGACTGGAGGAAATTTCCTTAGAAATATCCTTAAAATTCGTTTCCCCAAAGCAAAGGCACATGAAGCCTCAGTAGAAAAATAGATTTTTAAAATTACACTCGGTATATTTTCTGACCATGGAATCCCAGTCAGCCCAGTGTGTGAGTGTAACTGAGGGGCAGAGTGGAATTGTGCCGTTGTCTTCCCCAGCAGCTGTGGCAGTGCAGGCACAGAAAGCAGCGAAGCTCCAGCAGTGGCAGCAAGGATTGGCCCCAGTGTGTGGAGATGCCAAAGGAGGGTGCCCAGGCAGAGGATTTCAGCAGAGGATCTGTGGGCAGGCCCAGGGGCTTGGCCCGATGTGGAGCCCCGGCTGCTGCTGCGTTGCCTTCAGTGCAGGGTCAGTGGTGCCCTCCCATGCTGCTCCTGCAGCCCGGAATTCCAAATTCCTTTGGCATGGCCCTATGTAACATCCACATCCCATTCCAGTTTCTTTTCTGACTCTGGTAGAGCCATGGCAGGGGCGTAAATAACTTTGGTTTTTTTCATTTTCTCAAGTTTTGTAGTTTTTCTTATGTCCATACAATAATATTAAGGCTCTCTGGGGTTAAAAAGTCATACAATATTCTGGCTGGAACAGAGAATCCTCAGTGCAGGTTCTGCAAATCCCTGTTAATCCTCAGAGTTGTCCCAGCTGCTTTTTAGTGCTGGGTAGTGTTAGTTCTGAGATTGTATGGTCCCTCTCTGCGTCACTACACCACAAACACTCAGTCAAAATATGTCCCAAATATTTAACCTTTTTCTCCAGCATTTCCTCTTTTTTTTCAAATACTCAAAGATGCTTTTTCGCCTGAACGTTCAGCCATTTCACAGAGGCTTCTTCTGCCACTTCTTGTCCTCCTGATTGCAGCAAGTCATCCACATCCTGCATTAACCCAATCCCTGGGGGTGGGGTAAATTCTTGTGATATTTTCTGCAAGGCTTGCCCCAATAAGGCTGGTGCTTCCCTGCATCCCTGCAGAAGGACCGTCCATGTCTTTTCCATTTTCCCTTCTATCTCTTGTTCCCACTCAAAGGCAAAATCCAGTTTACCATCCTGTGTAAGTGGGCATCCCCAGAAAGCATCTTTGCCATCAAGGACTGAATGGTGTCAGTGTGAGGAGGGCACCTGGTTGAAGATGGTGTAAGGATGTGAGAGCCCCTGGGTGCTGGAGCTCCCTTGGGCCCTGGGGTTCATCCCTGAGGGGCTGTAGAAACTCTGCCATGGCCTTTGCCTTCCCCTTGGCCTTTTCCTCATCCCTTCTTGCATTCCCCTGCTGTGCCTTTGTGACCAAGTGCTCCAGGGGCTTCTTCTGCCCCTCCTGCAGCCCCCTCAGTGCCTGGGGGTGCTCATCCTCTGACAGCTGCTGAGCTTTCTGCTAAATCATTCCTTTCTGCAGTGACCCAAGGAAAATGCTTAAAAGCTGATCTCGATCCTTGCACGTCCAATCCCCATTTCCCAGCTGTTCCTTCCTGCTGCTCCTTGTGCTGTGGCTGCCGTGGCCAGCCCGTATCCCAGAGCCGGTGCCTGTCCTGCCGCAGTGTCCAAACGCGGCCCCCCCGGCGGGCAGGGCCGGCAGCTCCACGGGGCCGGGCAGCGGCCGGGGCGTCCCGCAGCCTCCTGGGGGCCGGGGGCCACTGCCGGGCCTGCAATTGCCGGGGGGTGCTGGGCTCAGGCAGCGCCCGGCGCTGAGCCCCGGCTGCCCCACAGCCCCGGCCCGGCCCCGCAGCTCCCCACAGGCCCCCAGCCCGTGCTCCCGGTGCCGCCCCTCTGCGCCCGCTCCTGCCGCTGCCCAGCACAGAGAAACCCCCTGCAATCCTGACCTCCTTGTGTGCCTGTCCTGGCAACCGGGGATACAAAGGATCTGCATCAGCTGGCAACTTGTGAGGATGAGAGCCTGCTGAAAAACATCCCCATCCTCAGTATTTTTCTCTTCCTCCTCTTTTCCATCATTCCTTTTCTTCCCACGTAGATTGCTCCTGCTGCTTCTTGACTGAACCATATTCCTGCACACTGCCCTTCACACAATCCTTTCCCAGCACACCAACAGCATCCATCCCTTGTTATATCAATCTGTTCTGGACTTTCCTGATTGCCCCCCTGAGTGTCCATGTCCGTGATTACCTCTGGGAGAATGTGCAAACTCCCTCAACATGCTCCCAAGGGACCCTTCAGAGATATTTTGGGATCATCATCCCTTTGGCCAGGAGCCCTTCGTGGCTTTCCCTTTCTACCCTCCATGGGTGCCCTGCCATGTTTAGTCCCCGAAGATCCCACTGTAGTCACTGCTGAGATTTTCAGTGCTCTCTGGCTGCCGACTCTTCCCAGCCCCCCTGATCTGTCACTCGTCTGTCTCCTGGCCCCAGCGCCCCCCTGGAGGGGAATTTGGGGAGGTGGGAGGGGGGGAGCGCCAAGGCCGGGCCCCCCCGCGCTGTGGTGGCGGCAGCGGCTGCAGTGGGGAGCGAGTGCGGGCGGGAGCGGCCGAGAGCCCAGCGCTGCCCCAGCCCGAGCTGCCCCAGCTCCATCGCTGCCCCTGCGCTGGGATGCTGTGGGTTTGGGGGGAAGAGGGAGCCGGCAGTGGGTGCTGGGCCTGGGGGCAGCAGGAGAAGGGAAGGAGAAGCAGGGTTCAAAAACAAAAGGATCAAACGATGCACATGGGAGGAGCAGGTGGGATTGTGCAGGAGAAAGAGGAATAATGGGAGGAAGAGGAGTGTGAGGAAGAGCAGGGACACCAGAGGAGGAGCAGAAATGGGAAGCAGCACAATGTTCCACTCCTCCCTGTATCTGCAGCCTCTGCCCCAGCCCCAGGAGCCTTGCTCCCGCCACATGCAGCAGGTGACTGAAGAGGACCATCCATGATTTTCACAGGGCTGAATCTTGGTGTTTGTGAGCTTTATTGGGCTAAATGTTGGTGCTTTGATTTTTTTGCTGGGGCTGAATCTTTATATTTTGGAAGGGATTTGGGCTGAAACTTTCTTTTTGGGGATATTTTCATCTGTGTCTTGATGTTTGGATAATTTTTGTGCTGAATCGTTGTGTTTTGGAGGTTCTTATAGACACAAGATGCCCAATGACTTCCTGAGTTGCACTTTGGAAGGAGGAACCCTCAGCCCAAGGTGCTCTCTTGTGTTTTCCTCCAAACCAGGATTTTTCATTCCCAAGGCATTGGCAGATGGAGGACGAGGAAACTCCTGAGAGGTCCCTCTCGAGAAGGAGCTGCAAACCCAGCCCAGGGAGCTGCGAGGAGGAAAGACCCTCCCTGAGCCGGGAAGGCGGCCGGAGATCCAGGCAGAGCTCAGAGCTGGTGGAGAAGCCTCCTGGAGGGGAGAAGCCCCACAAGTGCTTGGAATGTGGGAAGGGTTTCAGCTACAGCTCCCACCTGATCCAACACCAGAGGATCCACACAGGGGAGAAGCCCTATGAGTGTGGGAAATGCAGGAAGAGCTTCAGGAGTATTTCTTACCTGATGCAGCACCAGGTGATCCACACAGGGGAACGGCCCTACACCTGCTTGGAATGTCGGGAGAGCTTTGGATGGAGCTCTGCCCTGAGACTACACCAGCGCATCCACACTGGGGAGAGGCCCTACGAGTGTCCCAAGTGTGGGAAGAGGTTTCTGACCAGCTCCAGTCTCCTCAAACATGAGCGAATTCACACAGATGAGAGGCCTTTCCGCTGCCCCGACTGCGGGAAGGGATTCAAGGATAACTCCCACCTCATCAGGCACCGGCGCATCCACACTGGGGAGAGGCCCTACGAGTGTCCTGTGTGTGGGAAGAGCTTCGCCAGGAGCTCTCACTTGACTAAACACCAACGGAGTCACCACTAAGGGAAGCCCTGTGAGTGTCCCGAGTGTGGGAAGAGCTTCGTGCTCTGCTCCAGCTCCATTTCCCATGGGAGGATCGGTGTTGGATGATCCTCAGTGACCCCCGTTGGGCAGAGCCCTGGTGATCCGTGGTCCTGGTGATCTCCGTGGGGTGGGGGAAAGGTGTTGGAGAGATTTCTCTCTCTTTTCCTTGTCCCGCTGTGATTTGGTTGGTAATAAATTCCCTCGCTGTGCCCAGGCTGGCTCTGTTGTTCCCGTGCCGGTGCTCGGGGCGGGATCTCTCCTGTTCCTTCTCTCAACGCCCGGGCCTGTTCTCAGCCAATCAGAGAATGCGATGAAGAAGATTCAGCCAATCAGAGAGAGCAGCTGTGATGACTCACCGGTTGCCGGGCAGACCCGCAGCACCCAGTGTTCCCCACCTGGACCCCACCCTCCACGCCCAGTCACGATCCCCCCGCGGGGTCCCCCCAAGTCCCTCCCCAGTCCCGCCCCCAAGTCAATGGAACTGGGTAAAACTTGGAAGCTTTATTGGGAGCGCTGGGAGCAGCTTGGCTTGGACAGAGTAACACAGGGTTGGAGAGGACGCACTCCCCTCCCAAAATCAGCGTGGGGACTGAGCGTGGGATCCTGGCTGGGTCCGAGGCCACGGGGAGGGGCTGTAGGCACTGCTGGCTCAGGAGCTCTGTGGGCAGAGAAAAGGTGGTGACCCCCGGCTGGCGGTCCCTAGGAGGAGCACACACACTGGGGGAGGGGGAACACGACCCCCGGGACCCCCCCTCTCCTTGCACTGTTAGTAGCTGAGCCCCAGTGCCACGAAGACGAAGCCCAACACAGAGCCCCCATCCCCATCAGCACTTTACTGTGGGCAGCGTCGGGCTGAAATTGAAGAGAGAAAATGAAATTGGAGAGAGTAGGGAACACTGGGAGAGAGTGGAGTGGATTGGGGCAATGGGAGAAAGACTGGAGGTTTGGGATTTGACTGAAAAGGATTTGAGAGGGCACTTGGATAGAGGGGAGAGATTTGGGGAGGCACTGGGATGGCAGTGGGAGAGAGGCTGGAGGTCTGGGAGTGGACTGGGAAAGGAATGTCTGTGGACTAAAAGGAATTGGGAAGGACTCTGGTGACACTGGGAGGGACTGTGAGGACACTGGGAGAGACTGGGATGGACTGGGAGAGCCACCGGAGTCCCTTGGGGTGAGTGGACAGGAGGCCACAGGGATGGGTATCTTAGTTTGAGAGACGATTTTAAAAAGCACACTGGAGTGAGTGCTCTCTTCTCTGCAGGGTTCCAATAATCCCTTTCCACCAATGGGAAATAAATATTAATAGATGAAAGAGGAAAAAACCCCAACAGTTTATTAACAAACAATAAGCCTACAAAGCAAAAAAACCTCCCAGACTTCTGGATATTAAATTATCAGACCTTTCCCCACACTCACCAGGGAAAATGACCCAAAATGCCAGAGAAATCCCTGCTCACAACACATTGTACAGGTGGCGCCGCTTCTCCCCCAGGGGAAAAACCAACCAGGGGCTGTCCCGAAGGAGAGGAAAGCCCGGGGCTCGCCTGCCCTTGAACTCCTCCCCAGCCGGGCTCCGCGGGCACGGTCCCGGCAGGCGAAGCAGCGGGGCTGAAGCCTCGGGCTGTTTTCTCTCCCGGCTCGGCCCGGCTCGCAGCGGCTTTGGGCTGCAGCGGCGCCGCTCCGCTCCTGCCGGCGCGGAGCCCCCGGGCTGCGACACAGCAGCTGCTCAGTTCGCCTCCAGGCACGGCAAGGCTGCCCCTGCAGCCTCTCCGAGCCGAGAAAAGGGAAAAAATCCTTTGTTTGCTTGGGGCAAAAACGCTTTTCAGCCAAACAGAAACCCACGGTGCACAGAGAGAGGCGCGGAAAACTCGAGCAGCGAGGCTTCAAAACGCCCGCGGAATGAACAAGGAGCCTCTCCCCGCCCCGGCCCCGCACACATCCCCTCCCGGGCTGCCGGGGTTTAGATACAATAACCATTCTTTGGGCACAAAGCAGAGGATCATGGAATTACCATCACAATAACTCACTGCAAGAAAATCGTGTACACAATAATCACATGTATCTATCTGTAAAAGCACGTACTGAACTCTGGGTACAGCAATGTACTCTAGTGCAGGAGTGGAGAGGCTGAATGGACACCAGGGGAGATGTGAAATGTACGGACACAGCAAACACTCCAAGGGCATAAAGCTCATTCTAAGCTTTTCCGTGTTTCCAGGGTATTGACTGCTGGATTTCAATGAACTGAGATGTCACTGTGAAAAGCAGAGCAGTCTGGAACCAGACACTGCTGCTGGAGTCAAAGTCTGGACTTGTCACATCTCAGATTTGAAAATATATTGAAGAAAAAGCTCCATTACCACAACCTTTCCCAGCACATACCTCTTCGCACATTACAAAATACAACGGAATTATTTCTATAGGCTAAAAAATAAAGTAAAATGAACATTGAAAATGTTCCCTGATAAAAAGTCACGTTGAGAAAATACAAAATAATGAAGTGTGTCTAGAAAAGCCGGCTGTTATTTCTCAGGTATTGGGCTCAGTGTCAGCTCCGAGCCGGGCTCTGTCTCCCAGGTGCCCAAGTGCCCGGGCCAGCTCTGAGCAGCCTCTCCCGGCTCTCCAGCCCGGCTTTGCCCCGGCTCTGCCCCGGGCAGGCACTCGGTGTTTCCGTGGTGCCCCTGCCCCGCTCAGCTCCCCGTGCCCTGCAAAGGCGCCGAGGCTGCGCTCGGTGCCCCTGGGTGTCACTGAGCGAGGCACTGACGAGCCCCGGTGCCCGGGCACAGCCCTGAGGGACACCCCTCGTCCCCGGCCTCCCGCGGGACACGGAGCCACTGCCCACAAGGCCCTGGCACGTCCGGCCCGGCCAATTCCTCCTGCCCCGGCCAGCCCGGGCTGCAGCCCCAGGGCTCTGCAGGCCGGGGCTGGGGCTGCCGGCTCCCACCGTGGCCAAAGCCTCCCAGGGCTCTGGCCACGCCAGGGGCTACAAGGCCACGAGGCCGGGGCTGCTCCGGGCCGCTTCCAGGCTGTCCCTCTGCTCTTGGGTGCCGGGGGTGGCCCTTTGTGACACGGGCGTGTGTCAGGGCCCTCGGTGATGCGGGACATTGTGGTGCTGTCATGAATGAGAGCGTTTGAGATCGCTTAAAAATTGGTGACAAGGGCATGAACAAAAGTCAGATTTAATACTGAGCGACAAAATACAACAAGTTTGATGCCAAGATTCACTCTACTGCCTACAGGACAGCTAAGGCACAACAAGGGAAAACAAGCAACAAGAAAACCAAACAAAATCCAGGCAACCAAAACAGAAATGAACTGAGAACTCCCTAGGGGAGTGTGGGTGGGTGTGTGCTGTGTTGAGGTGCATGGGACAAAAGACAGTGTGAGAAAGGATTAAAAGGAACACGGCCTAAAAACTTAACAACTCTGAGCAGCACTTTAACTTCTCCCTTAATTTATTACTTAACTTATACCTTAGCCCCAGCAATCCAACAGAGGTACAACACTGAACTAATACCTAACTTAACTTATAACTTAACATTAACAATTCCACAGAGCAATTACACTTAACAGCATTTAACCTAACTTATAGCTATAACTACCAAGTTGTGCTTAGCAACTTAACAGAAAAACAACACTTAGTTTATGACTTACATTTAGCAACTTAGCAATAGAATAACAGAAGTATTTAAGTAAGTTCATAACTATAACTAAACCTTGCATACAGACCTTAGATATCCAAGGTACTTCCACATCTAGGAAAGCTGTATTTCTCCCAGATTTGCTATAGTATATGTGCAGGGGCACACACACAGACAGGAACAGTCAGTGCAGGCAATTCCCCTCAGAGCTCAGTGAAATCCTCCCTTCAGATGTTTTTGCATCTCCCACTGGCCGAAGGATGGGGCCTTGAGCAGTGAGGGTATGGGCCCAGGACACGTCGTGTTTCAGCGATCCTCCAGGCACAGCAAAGCCGAGGGTTTGCTGGTTCTGAGAGGCTCCCTCAGAGGGAGACTGCTGGTCACAGCCCACGGTGGCCCAGGAGAGCTCAAAGGTCTCCTTTTGGATTTCTGTTGATAGAGAGTGGGCTCCAGTCATAACCATGTTTCATCCTGGCCTCAGTCTGGGTGGGCACTTTCTCTAGGAGTGGGGGAATGCATCCCCACACTGGGATCTCAGGGGTGCCCATGGCCTGGGTGATGCTGGCCCGATGCCAAGCACCCATCAAAGCCAATATGACCCTGCCCCTCCAGCTGCACAGGGGACAGAAAATTTAACAGAGAATTTCTGGGTCAGATTAAGACAGGGAGAGATCGTCCAAAAACAGCAGAACAGGCATCACAGACCCAGCCTGGGAACAGGGAGGAAATTTATTACCAACCAAATAGCTCAAAGACAAGGAGAGTGAAAAGTTCTCTCCAACTCCTTCCCCCCACCCAACACGGATCACCAAGGCTCTGCCCAACGGGGGTCACTGGGGATCATCCAACACCGATCCTCCCATGGGGGATGGAGCTGGAGCAGAGCACGAAGCTCTTCCCACACTCAGGGCACTCACAGGGCTTCCCTTAGTGGTGACTCCGTTGGTGTCGGGTCAAGTGAGAGCTCTGTGAGAAGCTCTTCCCACACTCAGGACACTCGTAGGGCCTCTCCCCAGTGTGGATGAGACGGTGTCTGATGAGGTGGGAGTTGTGCTTGAATCCCTTCCCACAGTTGGGGCAGCGGAAGAGCCTCTCATCTGTGTGAATCCGCTCATGTTTGAGGAGATTGGAGCTGCTCTGAAACCTCTTCCCACACTTGGGACACTCGTAGGGCCTCTCCCCAGCGTGGATGCGTCAGTGTTTCTTCAGGTAGGACATCCAACAAAGCTCTTCCCACATTCCAAGCAGGTGTAGGGCCGTTCCCCTGTGTTGATCACCTGGTGCTTCATCAGATCAGAAATCGTCCTGAAGCTTTTCCCACATTTCCCACACTCGTAGGGCTTTTCCCCATTGTGGATCATCTGGTGCCGGATCAGGTGGGAGCTGCAGCTGAAACCCTTCCCACATTCCAAGCACTTGTGGGGCTTCTCCCCTCCAGGAGGCTTCTCCACCAGCTCTGATCTCTGCCTGGATCTCCGGCCGCCTTCCCGGCTCAGGGAGGGTCTTTCCTCCCCGCAGATCCCTGGGCTGGGTTTGCAGCTCCTCCTCCTGAGGGATCTATGGGGCTTTTCCTCCTCCTCCATCTGCCCACACCTTCGGAATGACAAGTCCTAGTTTGAGGAAAAGAACAAGATAAGAGGTACTTGGGCTGGGGGCTTCTCCTTTCCCAAGATCATCTCAGGAAGTCACTGAGCATCTTCTGTCTGTGTGTAAGAACCTCCAAGACACCAAGATTCAGCCCAAAAATCCTCCAAAGATCAAGATACACCTCAAACCCCACCCGCCCAAACAGCAAGACTGGGCCAAAATCCTCTCCAAAATAGAAAGATTAAGGCCCTGCAAATAAAGTAAAGCACCAACAGCCCAATAAAGCTCAGAAACACTAAGATTCACCCCTGTGAAAATCGTGGAACCCTCTCCCCTGTCACCTGCTGCATGTGGGAGGAACAACACTCCTAGGGCTGGAGGGGAGGCTGCACATACAGGGAAGGGTGGAACCTTGTGCTGTTTCCCGTTTCTGCTCATCCTCCTCCTCTGTTTTCGCCAAATGTCCTCACACTCGTCTTCCTCCTACTATTCCTCCTCCTCCTGCACAATCCCACCTTCTTCTCCTACGTGCAGTATTTGACCACTTTGTGCTTCAACCCTGCTTCTCCTTCCCTTCTTTTGCTGCCCCCAGGCCCAGCACCCACTGCCGGCTCCCTCTTCCCCCCAAACCCACAGCATCCCAGCGCAGGGGCAGCGATGGAGCTGGGGCAGCTCGGGCTGGGGCAGCGCTGGGCTCTCGGCCGCTCCCGCCCGCACTCGCTCCCCACTGCAGCCGCTGCCGCCACCACAGCGCGGGGGGGCCCGGCCTTGGCGCTCCCCCCCTCCCACCTCCCCAAATTCCCCTGCCGGGGGGCGCTGGGGCCAGGAGACAGACGAGTGACAGATCAGGGGGCTGGGAAGAGTCGGCAGCCAGAGAGCACTGAAAATCTCAGCAGGGACTACAGTGGGATCTTCGGGGACTAAACATGGCAGGGTACCCATGGAGGGTGTAAAGGGAAAACCAGGAAGGGCTCCTGGCCAAAGGGATGATGATCCCAAAATATCTCTGAAGGGTCCCTTCGGAACACGTTGAGGGAGTTTGCACATTCTCCCAGAGGTAATCAAGGACATGGACACCCAGGGAGGCATTAAGGAAAGTCGAGAAGGGATGGAAGGTGTCGGTGTGCTGGGAAGGGATTGGGTGAAGGGGAGTGTGCAGGAATATGGTTCAGGAAAGAGGCAGCAGGAAAAATCTATGTGGGGAAGAAAAAGGATGAAGGGAAAGAGGAGGAAGAAAAAAATACTAAGGATGGGGATGTTTTCCAGCAGGCTCTCATCCTCAAGAGTTTCCAGCTGCTGCAGATCCTTTGTATCCCCGGTTGCCAGGACAGGCACACAAGGAGGTCAGGATTGCAGGGGGTTTCTCTGTGCTGGGCAGCGGCAGGAGCGGGCGCAGAGGGGCGGCACCGGGAGCACGGGCTGGGGGCCTGTGGGGAGCTGCGGGGCCGGGCCGGGGCTGTGGGGCAGCCGGGGCTCAGCGCCGGGCGCTGCCTGAGCCCAGCACCCCCCGGCAATTGCAGGCCCGGCAGTGGCCCCCGGCCCCCAGGAGGCTGCGGGACGCCCCGGCCGCTGCCCGGCCCCGTGGAGCTGCCGGCCCTGCCCGCCGGGGGGGCCGCGTTTGGACACTGCGGCAGGACAGGCACCGGCTCTGGGATACGGGCTGGCCACGGCAGCCACAGCACAAGGAGCAGCAGGACAAAGGAACAGCTGGGAAATGGGCATTGGACGTGCAGGCATCTTTGGATTGGCTTTTAAGCATTTTCCTTGGGTCACTGCAGAAAGGAATGATTTAGCAGAAAGCTCAGCAGCTGTCAGAGGACGAGCACCCCCAGGCACTGAGGGGGCTGCAGGAGGGGCAGAAGAAGCCCCTGGAGCACTTGGTCACAAAGGCACAGCAGGGGAATGCAAGAAGGGAGGAGGAAAAGGCCAAGGGGAAGGCAAAGGCCATGGCAGAGTTTCTACAGCCCCTGAGGGATGAACCCCAGGGCCCAAGGGGGCCCCAGCACCCAGGGGCTCTCACATCCTTACATCATCTTCAACGAGGTGCCCTCCTCACACTGACACCATTCAGGACTTGATGGCAAAGATGCTTTCTGGGGATGCCCACTTACACAGGATGGCAAACTAGAATTTGCCTTTTAGTGGGAGTAAGAGGTAGAAGGGAAAATGGAAAAGACATGGAGGGTCCTTCTGCAGGGACGCACGGAAGCACCAGCCTTATTGGGGCAAGCCTTGCAGAAAATATCACAAGAATTTACCCCACCCCCAGGGATTGGGTTAATGCAGGATGTGGATGACTTGCTGCAATCAGGAGGACAAGAAGTGGCAGAAGAAGCCTCTGTGAAATGACTCAATGTTCAGGCTAAAAAGCATCTTTGAGTATTTGAAATAAAAGAGGAAATGGTGGAGAAAATAGTTAGACATATTTTGACTGAAGGTTTGTGGCGTATTGACCCAGAGAGGGTCTGGAGAATCTCAGAAGTAATCCAGGACTGAAAAGGAGGTGCAAGAATTCTGAGGATTAATAGGAAATTGCAGGACCTGAATTGAGAGTTCTCTGTTCTACCCATAACATTGTATCACTTTCTAAAACCCAATAGCTTCAATGCCATGGTATGGACAGAAGAAAAGCAACAAATAAAATGAAATATAACAAAATGATTGGTGCCCCAGCTATGGCTCTTCCATACTCAGAAAAAAAAATTGAATCCTAGGTGTGTTATAAGTACATGTTATATTATTGACTTTTTTCAAATATTACAATGAGTGCTATATGGTGGAAAACTTTGCTGTATGAACATAGTTTATTTTAGCTCCGCGATTAACAGAACTTAGTTGCGATAAATATATTTTTTTGAAGTACAACATTTTGACGTAAAAAGCTTTTCTTCATGTAACTAACTCAGAGAATGGTAGAAAAAATAATCAGGAAATTCTTCACATTCTTGGATTAGGGGACACCAGAACCCCAGGGAAGGAAAAAATAATGATTTACAGGTTGAGGGAGAATGATTCTGAATAATGCATGAAGGGCTATGAATATGCAACATGTTGCTGCATTTAGGAAGTGTTTTCTGAGTCAGTGTGTGCCCTTGGCTGAAGGCCAAGCATCCGGCCATTATAACCTTTGGCCAGAGCCAGGGCAGATATTCAATTATCTCCCTTGGAATTGATCTTTGCAATTCCTTACCCTGGGAATTCTCCACCTAGTGCGGGCTGGAGATAAGGGATGTATATTTCAAGCAGTCTGTGGCCAGAATCCTGTCTCTTGTGAAATCTCTGCCACAGGAAGCTGGGCTGGCACAGAGCCTGCCTTGGCACTTTGCTGTTCACAGCATCCACCCAGGACTCTGCCTCTCAATTACACTCACACACTGGGCTGCCTGCGATTCCATTGCTGGAAAATATACCAACTCTAAACTTCTATTACATTCTATTTTACTAGTCAGGCTCGGTCTGCCTTGTCCCAGGAAAGAAATTTTAAAAGGTATTTTTATGGACTGTTAGACCACTCAACAGAGATGAGTTTAACACCTCAACAGACTGGGAATAGCCCAAAAGATACCAACAAACAGAACGACATTTAACAAAACATCAAGGAAACATCAGCAAACATCAAGGAACACCCACCCCAGACACTGCCCCTGGCCCAGATGGTCTGGAAAAGACTGAGAAGGAAATCCAGGAATGTGGATCTAATTAACATCAGAAGAGGAGAAATCTGAGTGCAATAGGAAACCAAACACTAAAAACTACACAACCTGGAAGCAATGAACACTAAACCAATGGATTTCACTGGGTTCAGACTTTAAAACGTTTAGGAAAAATCTAGTAAAATTCACATCTCATGGAATGATTTTCTCTGCATACCCGGGCTATGTGTGGATGAAATTATTTCTGTTGCACATCCTGACCAGGATCAAGTAATGCCTTGACTCTCTAACATTAAGATATTGTTGGAGAGTTTTTGTTTTTCCTGTAGTTTCAGTGACAAGATTACACCATTAGAAAAATTCTGCATAGCAATCCTACTTTTAGATTGTCAGTTAGGTTTGGACCAGGGGTGTGAGAATCACTTTTTACTCCTAGGAGAAGAAGTAGAAAAATCTTGATTGCATTAGAATTTCTTTGTGTGTATTTGTGGGTGGCTCTTAATGATGGCAGAATTTCAGAAAGGGTTTCTTGATGCTCACCTTTATGTTGCATTTTGCAAAACTAGAAGAGTATTAATGGTGAGGCTTTAACACATAAACAGTTAGTAGAAAATTGTTAAAAAAAAAAAGAGAAAAGAAAAAGAAAACAGATTGTGGGGGTGCACTTGTGGATCACCTAATGTCTGCTCAGGAATAAAAGCATTGGATCCAGGCACAGCCAGGTTGGGGCTTTAGAAATGCAAATTAACACTGATAGGGCAAGGTGTGCACAATGAACCAGGATCTTCATGCCTGTGCTGTCACTGTCCAGGTTATATAGGGTGTATTGGGGCACTGGGGTGTTTTTGGTGCCACAAGTTCAGGGAAATGAGTTGGAAATCCAAGTATGTGGTGATTTAATTAGAGAAAAGTGGTCAATTGATGCACCCCTGGATGGAGGGAGCACCCAAAAACGCAAAAAAGATGAACAGACACCAGAGCCAATCCTACAACACCATGGACCAGCCCCTGGGAACCCTAACGAATTCAGATCAGGACACACAAAATCCATCCATACTTTGAGTGGCATAATTAGGATAAAAAGCATCCTCGAAATAATAACCAACCAGACAGCTCCAGCTCCTGACCTTCCTGACGACCAATCCACTGAAATAAGGAAGGAGACATTTCACATGGGATAGGATCAGATTATCTATTAACAGAAAGAGGAGGTGTTTACGGAAAATTACAAGACTCAAACTGCTGTTCGCAAATAGATGATAACCGAAAAGCGATGAAACAGATAACAAAGGAAATAAGAAAATAGCTCATATTCTGGAGAAACGATGGGAATGGGACACGTTTTCGTGGTTCCCTGGCAGACCACGGCTTAAACGAATGCTGCTCTTCCTGTTATGTGCTGCAGCAATTCTCAGCTTTTTACCATGCACGACACCTTGCGCCAAAGAGGATGCAGGAAAAGAGATTGAGTCAATGGAAATTAAAAGTTTGTAAAGGCAATTCTTGAGAAAATGAGAAAAGGAGGGATTGAAAGCATTAAGATTAATATCGTAGTAGGGGTGCATATTAACGAGGACATGCCGTAGGCGGATCGGGAAGTCTGAACCTTCCAAAAACATCAGCCAGTGGGGAATGGGAGAGGGAGATGCCAAGGGAAAATGAGGATAAAAAGGAGGCGGCGCTTTAGAGACCGCATGGCAAATGCCGCATGGCCTCTCTCTTTGTTCATCAATAAAGTCACTTTTACAGGACTCCTCTGTCTCCTGCGGGCACACAAACCTCTGGCCACGGGAATTTTCCCGCACAGCCCCGGGCACAGGGCAGACACCTCTGTGCCACCCACAGCAACCGGGACGAGCCAGCGCTGCTCCGGCACCGGCTCCTGCCGAGGCCCCAGCGGGAAGGAGACCGCGGGCAGCCGCTCCCGCAGCGCCCTCGGCCCAGCGCCAACACGGGCCGGCACCGGCACAACCAACCCGCCAGAGCCCCCTGCCGCCCCCTCGGCCCGCAGCGAGCCCCGAGCCCCCGCACAACCGAGCGCGGCTCCCACCTGCGCTGGGGCCGCCTCCGAGCTCCGCCGCCGCCTCCCCGGGCTCCGGCCGCTGCCGCCGCTGCCGGGCCCGCACAGACGCTGCCACAATGGCGCCTTTGCTGCTCTGCCCAATCAGCGCGCGACAACCAGGAGTGACATTGCCACAATCAGCCAATGGCAGCGAGGGCCGGGCTCTGCACACGGCCCAGCCTCGGCCCGCGCTCTCAGGGCCCCCCGGGCTGTGGGAGGGCAAAGGCGGAGATGAGGAACAGCCCTGGAACGGGCCCGGGCCCGAGCCGCCATTGGCCTGGAAACACAAACAAAGTTCTCCGCAGCTCCCGGCACGCCTTTCCCAGCCCTGCGTGTTCGCTGCCTCCGGCTCAGCGCGCAGCCCTGGAGCCTCACTTCTCCTACCCCCTAATTAGGAGCGTCTGTGCTTGGCTTTAATTTCCCCCAAAAAGGGAAAACTGCCCCACAACCCCTGTGGATGAGTGGGAGAGGGGAGAGATTTCTGGCAGAAAACTCCAAAAACTCTGAGCAGGATAATGAGAAGTAAATGAAGACCCTTCAAACCAGCTTTCCACACGCCTCCCTCCTTCCAGCTGCACCTCCTACCTCGGCAGTGCAGGGTGGGAGAAACGACGCTCACTTTGTAAAATTATAAAGGTTTTTATTAAACCTTAGCAAAAAAAAATACACCAAAAGACTGAATTAGGAGAAAAATCAGCGCTGGTAGCACAGGACTAAAGCAGTAGACCCGGGTGTGATTTGGGGGCCCAGGGGGGTCCCCGGGCCGCCCTCGCCCCGCCCCCCCCCGATCTCGGCCAACGGGTGCGAGCGGCGCGGCCCCGCTGCTGAGCACTGACCCCGTCCCGGGGGCCGCCGGGACCCCCCCGAAAAAACCCCACACCTGCACCCCCCCTTCAGTCCCTCCAACCTTCCCAGTCCTGGGGGAAAAGGGGGAAAGGGGAGGACCTGGGGCGGGATCACCCGGAGACCCCCGGGGTGAGGAGGGGGGGGGGTTGGGCTCGCTCTGAGGGGGGCGGTTCCCGCGCGAGGATTTCGGGGGGGTTCGCTCGAGGAATTTTGGGGGTCCTCGTGCCACAGATCCTCCTGGAAAGGGCTCCACTCGTGCCACCGTCTCCTTGTGTCACCCAGACCAGTTTGGGGGGCTCTTTGTGTCATCCAGAGGAATTTTGGGGCTCCTCGTGTCACTGAGAGCCCCGCGAGTGTCACCAAGAGCTCCTCCAGTGCCACCAGGAGGAACGGGGTGATCCCTCGTGTCACCGAGAGCCCTGCGAGTGACACCGAGAGCCCTGTGTCACCAAGAGCCCCTCAAGTGCCCCCAGCTCTTTGTGCCACCAGGAGCCCCTGGAGTGCCACCAGCTCCTTGTATCACCGAGAGCCCCTCGTGCCACCAGGACCTCGTGCCAGAGAATTTGGGGAGAGTCTCTGTGCCACCCGGAGCCCCTGAGTGTCACCAGCCCCGTGCCAGGGTCCCCAGTGTCACCGGGGTCTCTCTCTGTGTCACACACCAGGAACCGACCCCCCCTCCGAGCACCAGGACCCCCGAATTTAACCGTCCTCGTGCACCGGGACCCCCTCAGGACCCTCGAGTTTCCTCTCTCCCCTCCTCGTGCACCGGCATCACCGGACCGCCCCCCCTTTCCCGAGGAATCGCCGGAGACCCCCTCCATCAATCACCGGGCACCGGGACCACCAGAGGACCTCCCCCATCAATCAGCACCGTCACCGTACACCGGGACTCCCCCCTCATCGAGCAGTGACAGCCCCTCATCGTGCACCGGGACCGCCGTACCCCCCCTCAAACATCGCCAGCCTCGGGCACCGAGATCACCGGAGACCCCTCCATGAGTCACCGGGACCCCCCCGTCATGCACCAGGACCACCGGAGACCTCCCCAGGAATCACCGGACACCCCCTCACGAATCACCGGGCACCGGGACGCCCCCTCGGGCACCGGGACTGGACCCCCCCCTCGTGTACCGACCACCCTCCGGTGCACAGGGCCCGGACCCCCCTTTGTGCCCCCCCTGCCCATCCCGGGGATTCCGCCCCTCCCCTTTGACTTCCCCCGGGAACAGGAGCGGGAATGGGGGGGGGGGGGGGGGGGGCGTGCGCTGGGCGGGCACCGGGGTGTCCCCAGCACCGGGGGCCGTTCCTTGGGGCTCGCTCCTTTCCCCCCCTCTCCTCCTCCGGTTATCACCAGGGACCCCCCCAATTTACCGGGGCTCCCCCTATTCACTGCCCCCCCGTTCACCGACCGCCACAAAGCGCTGGGACCCCCCTCCCTCACTCACCGCCCCTCCCCCATCCATGGGACCCCCCCCACTCACCGCTCCCCCCCCGTCACCAGGACCCCAAAATCCATGGGACTCCCCCCACACTCATCAAGACTCCCCCCAAATCCATGGGACCCCTCCCTCCCCCCCACTCACCACCCCCTTCTCAGCACTCCCCGGGCCCTCCCCATTGATCGAACGCCCCCATGGCCCCCCCAGCCCCTCGCCCTCGCATTGGGCCCCCCGGGGCCGAGGCAGAGCCCTCCCTGAGGGACACCCCTCATCCCCGGCCTGCAGCCGCCCATGGAGCCGCTGACCACAACTCCCTGCCTGCGTCCATCCGGCCAATTCCTCTGGCCCCGCACAGCCCAGCCTGCAAAGCCAGCACCTGCTGGGCACCTGCTCCATGACACTTCCAGGGGCTTGGGCTGCTGAAGGGCTGCTGGGCTGGGCCCTTTGTGACACAGGGCCGTTCTATCGGGTTCCTGGGTGCTGTTGGCCATTCTGTTGTCCTGGTGACATGGCACAGCCCCGCCCTGCAGGGGTATATACGGGGCACAGGGCCCTGCGCTGCCCAGGGCCAGGAGTGCCACTGGCTCAGGAGGAAGCAGCTCCTGGGACCTCTGTGCTCTAGACGACGTTAGACATGGAGGAGGAAAAGGTGAACCCTGTTATAAATGAGAGACAAAAGTCTCGATATTCAGCAAAATTTAGATTGCTTTATTTGATATAGAAAGAGCAAGCAGCGCTGGGGAACGTGAGGGGTCACCGCCCACTCCACGCTCCACCCAACCTTGGTTTGCAGCCTCTTCTTATGCTGCGGTTTCTCGTTATAATCAGTAAGTTTTGGATTTTTGTTGCTATAAGCAGTGGTGGTTGAATAAACATCCTTACACAAATTCACAAAGCCTTTGGGTGATAATCAGTCACAGATAGCCATCTGGTCCTTGTAGATAAGCACCGGAGAAGTTCTGGGAGTCTGGTCCTTGAGATAGGCAGCATTGATCAGACAAAGACAGGAAGGGATTTTTGGGAAGTCTGATTTTGCAAGCTGGTAGCCGATACAACTTATTTGGAAAACAGAACATAATGTAACATAATACAACATAATATAACATAACAAGGTGATTTTAAACAGAATGATTTTATCATATAATTTCCTTTATCTAGTGTCCATGCTTCACTTCAGAGCTTTGTATTCTGGTTTATACAAACCACAATGCTTTTGTGATTAACACGAATCTTTTATCAATTATCACAATTTCCCCACTTCTTTTTTGTTTTTTTTATCCCATTCATTCGTGTTCTGGCTTCAAATTTTCTCAATACCTCTTGTACTAGATTTAATTCATTTACTATCATTAATTTTGTTGCCTTCTCAGGGTCTATTGGTATTGTAGCAACTTGCATTCCTTGAACCACCGACTGGATTAGTCGAATGAAGCGTGGAACAAGACAAGGGATGAACAGTAGTCCTAATAATGCACATGTTAACATAAACCTTAATTTTTTCCACCTAGCTGCCCCCAACAGGTTATTCCACCAACGCTCATTAATCATAGAGTTCCAGGTTTGTACAAGTACATGGGCTATTCGTTTTATTTCTTCTGCAATTTTAGTAATTACTTCACCATTATCATAAATTTCTAATCAGCATTCAGATTTATTAAACTTCCCACACACTCCCCCTCCATATTTCTGTTTGATTTCACTGTAACAACTGTTCTGGCCTTAATCCTTCCCCCCCTCCATGGCCATTGTTCAGTCATCTGCATTCCTCTACAGATCCAACAGTGAGTTAAGTTCAGTAGTAATTTCTTTCATTAATTCTACAAATAATTTTTTCCCAAGGTGGGAAAGTCCCATTCACTGAGTTTTATTTTCTCATAGAAGTTAAAACGTCCCCTACAGTTTGTCCTTGTTCCGTTGAATATTTTAGTTATAATTTTTTTTCGATCAATTACACCTTGTAGTGATCTTGCACTCCTCCCTGATCTGAATATCCCCACATACCTTCTTTTGTGAAGCAGAGCTGTGTCTCTCCTACTGGGCAACTTTGGTATGCTGATGGAGCCCACCCTCCTTTTCCCAAATTGGTGGCCAATTCTTTCCATAATAGTGCATGGTGTGTTTATTACAGCAGGCCGAATTGATGTGTGTGTGGAAGGCAAGGGTGGATACCGTGCATCCCCGTACCCAATTGTCTGGTGACACTTGGAACAAGCATCAGCATTATTTCCTTTTATCATCATTAGCAATAGGATGACTCCCATGACCATTTTCATCCCTCTGCCTCCCTCAAGGCCTACGGGGTTGCTGCCAGTAGCCGAGGTTTGTTTCATCTTCTCGGCAGCAGGGAATATGTCCTGGGCTCTCCCACTTTGTCTTTCTCTTTTGGTAGTGTTTCTTAATTTTGTCCCAGCTTTTAGCTTTAACATTCCAGTACGAGGTACAGCAGTAACAGCTCGGTATACACAACCCTTCTGACACTCTTTTGCCAATACCTCTGCTCTGGCTTTCGTTTTTTTCCTCATTCCATTCTCAAATAACTCCCACCAGTTATGATCATCAATTTCGATTTCTCCTTGTGCTGATAGGGTATTAAGTACCTTAATATTTTCCTTACATTCATTTCTTCTACACTGGACACATAATGCGAATGGGGGATACCCACCATAGGAATGACACCACCACAACTCAGTACAATATGGACACCCCTTTTTTTTTTTTTTTTTAATGAACGGGCTACAATCACAGCCCTTCTGGTGACTCAGAAGACTGCATTAATTCTTTTAGGGCTTGTCCAAAGAGACTGGGGAATTCTGTAAAGCCCTGAGGCAATACTGTCCAACTCAGTTGTTGTTTCCTGCCCTTATCAGGATCTTCCCATTCAAAGGCAAAGCAATCTCTGCTACTTTCCTCTAACGGGCATGCCCAGAAGGCATCTTTTAGATCTATTACACTATACCAAGTGTAGTCAGGGGACAAATCCTTTAAGAGTGTGTAAGGGTTTGCTACTACGGGAAATTTGATGACAGTTCGCTGATTTATAGCCCTCAAATCCTGTACCAATCTGTAATTCCCGTCTGTCTTTCTGACAGGCAGAATAGGAGTATTATGTGGGGACATACATGGTTCTAAAGCCCCCTGTTGCAAAAGGTTTTCTATGAGAGGCTTAAGGCCCCGTCTCCCTTCCAGTGATATTGGATATTGATGAACTCGGATAGGTAAATCGGGATCAGTGATTTTCACTTTGATAGGTTTCATTTTTAACTTCCCTATTTCTCCAGGGGTGTACCACACCTCAGGACATATTTGCTCCTCGTCCTTTTGGGTTAAAGCAAGAATTTTAAGCTGACCTTGGGATACTTCAATTTTCAAATCCAATGCTATTATTAAATCCCTCCCCAATAAATTATTTTCTGCCTCTGGCAGTAACAGCAGATCTTTTAATTTAATTTTGGTTTGGGTCTCAATTTGTACATATTTAATAATAGGGACCCGAAATGGTTCACCTTTTGCTCCAGCCACGAGTGCCGTTTCTCTACTAGGTTTACACCCTTTTGGTAGGTGTTTAATTGTGGATTTTTCGGCTCCTGTATCTACTAAAAATTCTACCTCCTCTCCCTGGGGACCAATCTTTAAATTTATCAAGGGCTCTTTGGATGGTATGGTCCCTAATACATACAGCCCTTGCCACCCCTATTCGTCTTCTTGGAACAATTTTTCATCCCGTATCCGTTCTTTACAGTTTTTCTTTATATGACCTTTCTTGTTACAGTTAAAGCAGGTTCGCCTTGGTGAATTATTTCCTGCTTCATTTCCTTGTTTCGGTGGGGGTTTTAGTGATTTCCCTCCCCCTTTCTGCTGGGTTTCTTTCTGTGTTTCACGAACTGCAGCTATAAAGATTTTAGCTTTTGCTTTCTGCTTTTCTTCATCCCTCCTTACATAAACTTTTTGTGCTTCTCTTAGCAATTCTTGTAACCCCCGATCTTGCCAATCGTCTAACTTTTCTAATTTCTTTCTAATATCTCCCCATAATCGAGCAACAAATTGGGTTTTGAGGAGTGCCTGACCCACTTGTGTATCAGGGTCTATCCCGGAGTACATTTGGAGATCTTTCCTCAGCCTCTCCAACCACTCAGTCGGGGATTCGTCCTTTTTTTGTTGTTGTTCACTAAAGGCTTTATTAATATTTTGTCCTTTAGGAACTGATTCTCAGATACCTTTAACGAGTATCCATCTTAAGTCCATCATATTCTGGCGATGGACATCATTCTGATTATCCCAGTTAGGATTATTTAATGGCCATTTCTGGTCTCCCCTAGGTCCAATCTGATGCTCCCGGTCCCATACCCTCATTCCAGCCTGTCTGATCATTTCCCGTTCCTCCGTGGTGAATAGGATACTTAATATAGATTGTAATTCCATCCAAGTATACATACTTGGTCCGAGGAATTGATCTAGTCTCTCTCTGACACTCCTATAGGATCTTCTAATAGTTTCCCATTTCTTTTTTAAAGTTTCTCACTTCCCCTGTGTTCAAGGGAACATTTACAAATCCAATTAATCCAGCCTGTTGTCCTGCTAATGGCACTTCCCTCAGGGGGTAAAGGCGAGCCTTTGTGTCGTTATCTCCCTCCTCTCTGGTGATACCATCTCTCCTGGTATTCCTTTGACTGGAGGGAGTTCTCAGAGCTATGGGAGTACCAGGAGGAGAAGTGGGTGCGTGGGGGGGGTCTCCTGTATTTTCTGTATTATACGGAGGTGGGAGATTATCAAGGGGTTCCCAGGTAACCTTACTTTTATCTTCATCCTCTTTTTCTTTTAAAGTATATATCAAGGATGGCTTGGACTGTTTTGCCCACAGGGCAGCATACTCACATTCCTCTCTGTTAAATGGTTCTTTATGAGCCACATATGTGTTTAATGCCCGACAAATCCAACCTTCAAATGATCTGAACATGGGCCAGTATAGGTTATCTTTATGGATCATTTCTCTGGTCCATTCCACCATGCAATACTGAATCAATTTTTCTTTACTTTTTCTTCTGTATACCGCCCCTGTGTCCCAACATTTTAATATTACTCCCAATGGGCTGCCTGGTGCTATTTCTGGCAACCTACTTGTCTTGTCTTTATTTTCCCAGTCTCCTTGTGGACCAAATGAACTTGAACCTCTTCGTGGGTCCTTGGGACTCAGAATCTTACTCCCTCTTTGTCCCATTTTTACCTCAAGGGACTGTCTTGAGGTGTTTGTACTCCCCGATGTTTTCTGCCCGAACCCCTGTCTCTCCTTGGGTCAGGATGGACTGGAACCCGCCTCTACCTGGGCTGGGATGGGAAAAGCAGCTTTTCCCTTCTCCCTCCGTGACTGGTGTGTTGCAATCTGCTTTTCTTTTCCTCCCCCTTCCCCCCGCCACCCCCTTCCCGGGTCCTGCCTCTGCCTGGGCTAGGATGGGAAGGACCCAGCCTCTACCTGGGCTAGGACAAGAAAAGCAGTCTCTCCCTTTGTGCTCACTCGCTTCGTCCGGTCACCGGCCAGGTCCCTCGCGGGATGCTGGAAACGCGGATAGAAGGACTCCACTCTCGCTTCGCAGCAAAGGCCACGTCTCATTCAGGCAAGCACACAGTCATCCCCACCAAACCACACAGATACTCACAGTCCGATGCTCCTGTCTGGCTCTTCGTGCACGAGAATTACAGGTGATTTTGCCGCGGTCTTCCGGGGAGATTTTCCTTGCTCAGTCTCTATGGTGCGGGACGTCGATGGGTCCCGAGAATCACTGACGAACCGGGGCCACAGCAGTGGGGCGCCTCCCTGAAATCGCAGTGCCTCTCAGGGCTCCAAGGACGTCCCGGGTATCGGCACCAAATTGTTATAAATGAGAGACAAAAGTCTCGATATTCAGCAAAATTTAGATTGCTTTATTTCATATAGAAAGAGCAAGCAGCGCTGGGGAACGTGAGGGGTCACCGCCCACTCCACGCTCCACCCAACCTTGGTTTGCAGCTTCTTCTTATACTGTGGGTTCTCATTGTAGTCAACAATTTTTTTGATTTTTGTTGTCATAAGCAGTGGTGGTTGAATAAACATCCTTGTAGATAACCACCAGAAATGTTCTGGGAGTCTGGTTCTTCAGATAAGCAGCATTGATTAGACAAAGGCAGGAAGGGCTTTTTGGGAAGTCTGATTTTGCAAGGTGGTAGCTGATACAACTCATTTGGAAAACATAACATAACGTATTATATAATGTAACATAATACAACATAATATAACAAGGTGATTTTAAACAGAATTATTTTATCATATAATTTCCATTATCTAGTGTCCATGCTTCACTTCAGAGCTTAGTATACTGGTTTATACAAACCCCAATGCTTTTGTGATTAACACGAATCTTTTATCAATTATCACATCAGTCAAATCCAAAACAGTGGGAACATTCTGTCAAGTCTCCGAGAAAATCCTAATGTATTTAACACTAATGCTCCGAAGAAGATCAGATCTTAATCTGTAAACACATTCCTGGTAGTCAGAGGCCATCTCACTAGTAGAGGGGAGAAGCTTCCTGCAGATGCAAGAGCCTCCTTGGTTTCATGTGAATCTTTCCCGCTGCAAAGCGTGGGGGGTTCCCCACTGGAACAGGGACAGCGTTCTGGGAACTGACTGTAGGCTGAACACAAGTGGCTCCAGGACACTTCCTGCTGGGACACTTGCCTCTGGGAACAGCTTCTTGGAGATGGCTGGGCTCCCCTTTTTACTTCCAGGCATTTTCTGCCTATCTACATCCTCAGGGATGAGGCTGTTTGTCTCATAGCCGTGGCTCAGAGGGAGCAGGGACGCCTGTCCAAAGGGCTGCCTTCCTCTGCACTCTGGCTGCTCTCACCCAGGCTCTGGCAGGGGTGAAGGCTCTTGCAGAAATATCCCAAGGCTGGAGATCTTCCTCACCCTGCTCCTCCACTGCCGATGCCACAGAGTTCCCTGCACATAGGAACATCACCTTTTCTTCTGCAGGAACCTGTTCAGCACAACACCAAGGGTCTTCTCCTGCGGCAACACCACAGCATCCTTAAAGCCGTGGACTAGCAAGTGACAGCTCCTGGAAATTGCTGCTGTGTTTCTGGCTGCAGGAAACCCCTTCTAGAACGCCCTTGGTGTCTATTTTTGCTTTCTGGACTTTCATGGCCAATCTGCATTGATTGCCAGCGAAAATCGCGAGGGTGCGGCGTGAGCAGCGGCCGAAAGCGCTGAGCGGGGCCATCAAACCCAGCCCAGCAACTCCCGGCGTTCGCCAGCCCAGAGGTGGCGCGGACAGCGCGGCCGAGGGTGGAGAACCAGCCCGGCTGTGCGGGAGGGCTCTCACGTGGGAATGTGGTTCTCTAAGAAGGCCATAACTAAATGCTTGCATGGGGATTTTGGCTTCTGGAGCAGTGGGGTAGGGCTGTGGTTGGTTCCTACCTCTCCATCCCAGGATGATGCAAGGGGTGAGGGATGCCATGTGTGCTGTGCACTGGCAGTGATCCTCAAGAAATCCTATGAGTCCTCTCTTTCAAACTGGTCAAGCTCCTGGAAAAGATGGGTCCAAAAAAAATGTGTTCAGTTTTGTGCCCTCCTGCCCTTGTGGGGTGAGGGGCAGGAGGCAGAGGTCCAGCTTGGTCTCTCTCTGACCTTTCCTTTGAGACAACACTGTCTGCTCCCACCACAAAGGCACAGAGGGTGCTCTTTGCCCCCACCAGTGGGAAGTGGCTCTGCTGACCCCACTAAGAGTGCTAGAGGATTAGTCTGTGAACTAAACAGTTGAATATTGCCTAGAGGGGGGTAGCAGGCAGTAGATGTGCCACCATTCTCTTTCCAGGAACCCACTGGGAGTACTAGAACAGAGGTCTGTGAGGCTGAGGTTGAATATTGCCTGAGAGGATGGCAGGCACTGGATGTGACTCGACTCATGTGGGCACTGGCCTGGCCTTTCCTGTTTGTGCAGAACAAGCTCACTGTTCACCGCGGGTGTTCTCTTTCCAGCACAGATTCTCTGCGTGTTGTTTGCACTGGGAGGAAGATTTCTAGGTTGCCTTTTGTTTCTTCATTAAAGGTGAATGATGGTGGGCAGAGCTCTGCAGAGAGTGAGATGAAGAAAGGAAAAGGGTTGGTTGCCCCTAAAACATGAGAGGAGATGAACAGTCCCATTGTCCCCCCCTGAGCCTCGCCAGAGTGAAATGACCAAGAAATTGTCCCCAAACACAGGGTTTTGTGTAGCCTTGTGTTACCTGCAGGAATGCATGCAGGACCTGTCTTCGAGGATGTGTGTGGGGGAGGGTTGGGGAAGCAAGCAGAGGTTCCAGGGACATATTTTAACTAATTGTAAGCATCAACGGTGCCACAATGTGCCACCCATATTCCACTCTCCTGTCCCCATCCCCACCGTGTCATGATCCCACAGAGAGACCCACAGGGGGGTCGGGGCCAGGAGGGCTCTAGAAAAGTGCAGTGCACACGTGTGCCAGTGTGCAGAGCTCTGTGTGCACACACAGACACCGAAGTGCACACGTGTGTCAGTGTGCACAGCTGCACACACGGATATTTTCTAGCGTGTCCAGATGTAAGAGTGCCCGTCCCGCTTTGCACAGTGTCCATGTGTGCGGGTGTGCACAGCACTGTTCACATCTGTGCACTGCTGTGTACACGTGTGTGGAGTCTGTGCACAGCTCTGTGCTTGTAGGTGTGCACAGCTCCGCAAGGGTGAGCACGGCTCTGTGTGGGACATCCGTGTGTCAATGACACTGCACGTATTCGTGTGCACGAGCTCTCTAAGGACAACAGGTCTTGTGCTTGTGGGCAGGTGAGCATTAGTGGAGACTGTGCCTGGGTGGGTGTGTGCGTGTCTGTGTGTCTGTCTGTGTGTGTGTGTGTGTGTGTGTGTGTGTGTGTGTGTGTATGTGTGCGTCTGTGTGTCTGTGTGTCTGTGTGTCTGTGTGTGCCCGTCTGTAAGAGCCAAAACGAGCTATGTGGGGCTCCAGACGGCTCTTTAAAATGCTGTTTGTTTTATCTAGATGATACAGCAATTCACAGGTCGTGGAGCCTTTTCAGCCACAGCTGTAGGTTCGTCTGAAGCTTCTCTAGTTCTGGTTACAGTGCATTCTATACTTTCCATTACAGAGCATCCTTTACTGTTACCTATAGCCTGTCCTTACTACTAACATGACCATATTCATGTTACTATTGTCCAATCACCAAAGGTTACTATGTTACAGTTTAAGCTAGAAGTACTTTTTTAGTTTTCTTGCATTGGAAAATTCTGAGATCTTTTCTCTACTTGCCACACCAGCTTTCTTGTTTGTCTGTGAAAATCTTTTTGCTTGTTAAGAACATCTTTTGTTTGAGATGGATTTATCCTTTGCTCTAAGTCATACAAGCCCCGTCCCCCTCGCTCGCTCTTTGTCTCCTGGTGGCGGCGGCCCCGGGGCCGGGCTCTCCCCGGCACTGCCCAATCAGAGCGCGAATTCGAGGAGTGACAGCGGAATCAGCCAATCGCCGCGAGGGGCGGGCTCTGCACGCGGCACGGACTCTGCTCCCTTTGCCCGAGCTCCGCCATTTCTCGGAAACCTCGCCTGAGGAGCGGGCAGGAGGCCAAGGAACCGCTGCTGCCCTGAACCGCCGGGAGCTCGGGGTGAGCGGGAGCTGAGGGCACTGGGAGCTGGGGGTGAGTCCGGGATGGAGCCCAGACCCACCTGCAGCCTCGGCAGGAGCCGATGCCGGAGCAGCGCTGGCTCGTCCCGGTTGCTGTGGGTAGCACAGAGGTAGCTGCCCTTGTCTCTGGGGCTCTACGGGATAATTCACGTGGCGAGAGGTTTGTGTGCACAAAAGAGACAGAGGAGTCCTGTAAAAGTCACTTTATTCATGAACAAGGGGAGAGGCCATGCGGCATTTGTAATGCGGTCTCTAAAACGCAGCCGCCTTTTTATCCTCATTTTCCCGGCCGGATCTCCCTCTCCCTTTCCCCACTGCCTGAGGTACTTGGAAGGTTCAGACTTCGCGATCCGCCTACTTCATGCCCTCGTTAATATGCACCCCTCCTTTTGTATAACATCCGATATTCCCGGCTCTGTTAAGTGTTTCTCCTTCTCGAAGTTCAGGAATTGAGAAGGATCTTGGCTGAGCAGTTGTCCGTGCCAATTAATTTTCTGAAACTGGTGGTTTGTCTTGTTACTTCCTTTTGTACAAATTCCTGGCCCTGTCTCCGGGCACATTCATCTTACTCTGTTCAAACCCTCTTCTCATTTTCTCAATAATTATCTTCACTAACTTTATTACCATTGACTTAGTCTCTTTTCCTGGATCCTCTTTGGTTTGGGATTATTCTCAGTGACCTCATTCCCTGTCCTTTTGTAGCCGTTTCTGGATCAGGAGGCCTGGCTGCCACCTGCATCCCCTTGCTCACCTGCTGAATGAGCTGCACTCAGTGCATGGTAAAAAGATGAGAGTTGCTGCAGCACATCAGAGGAGGAGCAGCATTCGTTTAACCCATGGTCTGCCAGGGAACCACAGAAACGTGTCCCATTCTCATCCTTTCTACATTTGGATTGGAATATGAGCTATTTTCTTCTTTCCTTTGTTATCTGTTTCACCACTTTTTGGTTATCATCTGTTTGCAAATAGCAGTTTCAATCATTTAATTTTCCACAAACTCCTCTCCTTCTTTTAATAGATAATCTGATTCTATCCCATGGTGAAATGTCTCATTGTTAATTTCCTTGGATTGGTGGGCAGTAAAGTCAGGAGCTGGAGCTGTCTGGTTGGTTATTATTTCGAGGACAGTTTTTAACCTAATTATGCCACTCAAATTATGATTATGATTTTTTGTCTCCTGGTACGAAATCATTAGGGCTTCCAGGGGCTGGTCCGTGGTGTTGTAGGATTTGTTCTGGTGGCCGTTCATCTTTTTCCCATTTTCGGGTGCTCCCTCCAGCCAGGGCTGCATCAGTTGACCACTTTTCTCTAAATAATCATCAAATACTTGGATTCCCAACTGATTTCTCTGAACAGTGACAGCACATCTTGGACTGGGGAGAGGGATTATTCCCCCCTCCCACATTTTTCATGAAGTTTTCACAACGTTTGCCTTTGCTGTTTCCCTTTGCAGCTTAACCAATTTCTGTTGCAGTCAGATATCCTCACTATGGGCTCTGCCTTTAGTTGTGCAAATTCCATCTGTGCAAGCAGGCAGAGCTTGGGGTGAAGGACAGAGGAAATCAGCGAAATTCCTCCCTCAGGCAACAAGACCCTGGTTCATTGTGCACACTTTGCCCTAGCTGTGTTAATTTGCATTTCTAAAGGTGCTCTCCTGCTGCATGGAACCGATGCTTCTCTTCCAGAGCAGCCATTAGGTGATTCACACGTGCACCCCCCACAATTTGCATTATTTTTTGCCATTTTTTTTTCTTTTTAACAATATTTTCTTAAATGTTTATGCATTAAAGCATCACCTTTAAAGCTTTTCTGGTGTTGCAAAATCCACCCTAAACGTGAACATGGTAAAACCCATATGGAAACGTTGCCATCATTAAGAGCCACTCAAAAATATACACAAAAAATTTCCAATGCAATCAAGATTTTTCTACTTCTTCTCCAAGGAGTAAAAATTGCTTGTCAGATCCTTGGCCCAAACCTAACTGATAACACAAAAGTAGAATTATTCTCCACTAGATGAAGAATTACTGGGGTAAAAAATTTCACACACCATTTGCAAGGGAGATAATGGAATATCTGCCCTGGATCTGGCACTTTTTCTGGCCAAAGCCAATGGCAAAAGCCATAGCCATGGCATCTTGGCTTCTATCACCAGCTTCCAAAGGTGTTTATTTATTTCCCGTTTGTTCTTTCAACCTGACCTGAGCTCTGGGGGTGCAAGGGCTTGTGGAGGTCCCATTGTATTCCTAAAGCAGCCATGGATGCACGTGGGAGGAGCAGGTGGGATTGTGCAGGAGAAGGAGGAATAATAGGAGGAAGAGTAGGGAGCTGCAGCAAGGCGAATGTGGAGAGAGGAGTGGCTGAGGCCCCAGCTCACACAGGGACCCTCCTGCCCAGCAGGGCCCAGAGCTGGAAAGGTTCCCCAGCACGGCTGGAGGTGCTGGCACACCTTGGCCCAGCTGGACAGCTGCCCCTCAAGGCCCTGGCGAGCAGGGGATGTGTTTTAGGTCACAGGACGTGACCAAAAGTACAAATTCTATCACCATCTGTGGGGCAGTGGTCCTTATCTCTGTGGGAGATATCCTCTGCTAATGGGCCATCTGTTAAAACCAGGTGGGGCAGTGTTCTTTATCTTTTCCACAACCCATCCTTCCTCCAGGAAGATATCTTCTGTTAATGGGCCATTGAGTGCCACTGCATGACTGATAAAATTCCATCATCCCATTGGGAGATGCTCCAGCCAGGGGGAGGAGCCAAGCCTTTCCTACCTAGATAAAATCTGAGCTTTGGAACACCAAGGCAGCCCTTACCCACTGGTTTCCAGAGGACAAGAGCTACCAGACCTTTCTACAGCATCACTACTACAACAAGACCACTTCATCTGAACTGCCACCACCACCCTAACTAGCGGGGTGTCAGGTTGTATTCTGATTCTGTCAGTTGTTTTCTTTTGTACTATTGCATGTATTTTTTTTCTCTTATCATTTTTCATATCAAATTGTATTTCTGACTTGGAGTCTCTCACTGGTTTTGCTTTCAAACCAGCACAATTTTGGAGTGGATTTTGGCTGAAGCTTTTTATTTGGGGAGATTTGATCCGTGTCTTAAAGTCTGGAGGATTTTGGGTGGGAATCTTGGTGTTTGGGAGGTTATTAGAGACACAAGATGCTCAATGACTTCCAGAGATGAACTTGGGCAAGGAGGAACACCCAGTTTATGGAGCTCTCTTCTTGTTATTTCCCCCTAAACCAGGATTTTTCATTCCCCAGGTGTGCAGGGATGGAGGAGGTAGAAAAGCCCCGGAGATCTCTCTCGAGGAGGGGCTGCAAACCCATCCCAGGGAGCTGCGAGGAGGAAAGACCCTCCCTGAGCCGGGGAGGCGGCCGGAGATCCAGGCAGAGCTCAGAGCTGGTGGAGAAGCCTCCTGGAGGGGAGAAGCCCCACAAGTGCTTGGAATGTGGGAAGAGTTTCAGCTACAGGTCCCAGCTGATCCGGCACCAGAGGATCCACACTGGGGAGAAGCCCTATGAGTGTGGGAAATGTGGGAAGAGTTTCAGGACCATTTTTCATCTGATGCAGCACCAGGTGATCCACACTGGGGAACGGCCCTACACCTGCTTGGAATGTGGGAAGAGCTTTGGGCATAGTTCTCACCTGAGAAGGCACCACCGCATCCACACTGGGGAGAGGCCCTACGAGTGTCCCAAGTGTGGGAAGAGGTTTCAGACCAGCTCCCATGTCCTCCTACATGAGCGGATTCACACAGAGGAGAGGCCCTTCCGCTGCCCCGACTGCGGGAAGGGATTCAACCGCAACGACATCCTCACTGTCCACCGGCGCATCCACACTGGGGAGAGGCCCTACGAGTGTCCTGAGTGTGGGAAGAGCTTCTCCAAGAGCTCTCACTTGACCCGACACCAACGGAGGCTCCACTAAGGGAAGCCCTGTGAGTGCTCCGAGTGTGGGAAGAGCTTTGTGCTCTGCTCCAGCTCCATCCCCCATGGGAGGATCGGTGTTGGATGATCCCCAGTGACCCCCGTTGGGCAGAGCCCTGGTGATCCGTGGTCCTGGTGATCCCTGTTGGGAAGTCATCTGGCTGGGGGGACTCTGCCTCATCCTGTCTCCCTGTGGGCACCTGGATGAATGTAGGATCAGGAACGTCCATCAGGGCTCAAACTGACATTGGGAATTCCTTGAGGAGAGCAGATTTGTTGACTTTGATCCCCAGAAAATCTTCTTTGTTCAATCCTATCTTCTGGTGGCATCCAGGAATGCTGAACAATCTTGGAGATCTTTTCCAACCTCACTGATTCCAGGATTTTCATTTCCTATTGCCCAAGGTTGTCTTCCGCAGCCAAATGGTGATGAACTGAGGCAAAAAATCAAGATTTTGGAGACAGTGGGGTGGAAAGTCCTCCAAAAAATATTTTTCCCTCCCACTCAAGCACATAGGTCCTCAGCTCACACAGACATGGAAATCCTTTTCTTTTAGCCTCGATTTGCTTTTCATTTCTCTTCATCCTTTTAAAACAAGTAACACAGTTGAAAATAAAGACACTGAACTGAGACATGGGTGTGGATACGGAGGGACAAAGACATGGTGGGGAACAGACATGGAGAGTTGAATCATGGTTTTAAAGAGTTAAGATTTTTGCTAAGGGTAGAAGGAGCTTCCATGACCAAGATGTGAGTTAGGTAGGTAATTACTTGATGCTTAGGCAAGAGCTAATTGGTATAATTATCTGCTATTATGAACTTAGGTATAGAAGAACATAAAATAATAAACCGTTATTTATGAAGCACGAGGCCTTGGATCGTGCCAGAGGATCACAGAGACCTGATGAAGACTCTCCCTGACTTCATCCATCGAGACCACTGACCCATTTCGAGAGCACCGACCCAATTCAAGAGAAGAACTGCGCATGCTTGAATGACGAATGGGCTCATTTTAATATGGGATGGGGATGGGAGGTGCTGGGGTTATGCACATGTATTGTATGTAAGATCTTGGGCAATAAATAGAGGGCAAAGAACCTTGTTCGGGGCGGTCACGCCTTTGGGAGGTGACTCCCGTGCTGGTGAATAAACACACCACTTTGTAACTTTAATTAGTTACAGCGCCTTTGTCCGTGATTATTCCGGTTTTTAACGATTCAGGGGGACAAACTGCGGTCACGTGGGGACACTGCAGGGACATCGTAGTGACCCAAAACAGGACAGGCGACCTCAGGGTGGCCCTGATGTCCCCAAGGCAAGGCACCAAGGTCCCCAGTGTCCCTTGGGGTGACAGTGCCGCCCCCATGTCCCCACCCTGTCCCTGCATCCCGGGCTGCCTCCAGCTTTTGCATCACTTCCTTGTGTCCCTCCACCGATGTCCCCAAGGCCACCATGATGTCCCCGAGGGCCTGGGCAGCTCTGGGGAACCCCTGTCGCCATGTCCCCCATGTGTCACCACCATGTCCTGGTTAACAGCGTCCACTAAGGTCCCCAGGTGCCATGTCACCGTGTCCAGCTGCCCCTGGACATTGTGGTGACCTTGCTGGTGGCCGCGGGGGCCTCAGCGCTGGCCCTGGCGGTTGCCACGCCCTGGGCATGGTCTCGCAGATGCTGGGGCATGGCCCGGTGCTCACGGGCACTGCTGGCCAGGTGTCACCACGATGTCACCGAGGCCTGCAGGGTCACCTGGCAGGACACGGCCACCGTGCCCAGGGCCAGCAGCAGGTGACTGTCCTCGGCCACCCCCAGGGCAGAGCGCGCCGAGTCCAGGGACACTGCGGGGACATGGGGACACTGCACAGGTGGCACCGGAGACACGGCAGCAGGGCAACCAGCACAGTGGCACCTGAGCAGTGGCACCAAGAACACCCTAGAGCCACCAGCCCAGGGCTGCCCCAGTGTCACCATCCCAGTGCCACCCGTTCAGTCTCAGTGTCACCAGCCCAGTGTCCCCAGTTCAATCCCAGTGTCCCCAGTTCAACCCCAGCGCCACCAGAGCTGCCCCAGTGTCCCCAGTCCTGTCCCAGTGTCACCAGCTCAGTGTTCCCAGTTCCTTCCCAGCCCAGTGTCACTGCCCCATTGCCACCATACCAATTTCACCATCCCAGTGCTCCCAGTTCCCTCCCAGTGTCTCCAGTCCATCCCAGTGTCCAGTGTCTCCAGTCCATCCCAGTGTCCCCCATCCTGTCCCAGTGTCCCTGTCCCAGTGCTCCTAGTTGTGTCCCAGTGTCACCAGTTCCATCCCAATGCCACCAATTGTGTTCCAGTGTCACCATCCCAGTGCTCCCAGTTCAATCTGTGTCTCCAGTTCCCTCCCAGTGCCACCACCCTATTGTCCCCATACCAAAGTCACCATCTCAATGTCACCAAACCAGTTCCCTCCCAGTGCTCCCAGTGCCATCCCAGTGTCCCCCATCCTGTCCCAGTGCTCTTGTCCCAGTGCTCCCAGTTGTGTCCCAGTGCCACCAGTTCCCTCTCAGTGTCACCATCCCAGTGCTCCCAGTCCCATCCCAGTGCTACCCCCCCATTGTCACCATACCAGTGTCACCAACCCAGTGCCACCAGTTCTGTCACCACCCAAGTGCCACCAGCCTGGTGTCACTAACCCAGTTCCAGCCCAGTGTCCCCAGTCCTATCACAGTGCCACCAGTCCTGTCCCAGTACCACATCCCCAGTGTCCCCATACCAATGTCATCACCAGCCCAGTGTCCCCAGTGCCATCCCAGTGTCCCCCATCCTGTCCCAGTGTTCTTGTCCCAGTTGTCCCAGTTGTGTCCCTGTGCCAGCCCAATGCCACCCCGTCATTGACCCGTACCAGTGTCACCAGCCCAGTGCCACCAGTCCTGTCCCAGTGTCACTAGACCAGTGCTCCCAGTGCCAGCCCAGTGCTCCCAGTGCCAGCTCAGTGTCACCATCCCAGTGTTCCCAGTTCCATCCCAGTGCCACCAGTTCTGTCCCAGTGTCACCACCTCAGTGTCACCAGTCCCTTCCTAATGTCCCCATCCCAACGTCCCCTTTCAGTGTTCCCAGTTCCATCCCAGTGTCCCCAGTGCCATCTCAGCGTCACCAGTGCCACCCATGGCACCACCCCCGTGTCCCCAGTTCAGTCTCAGTGTCCTCAGTCCTGTCCCAGTGTAACCAGGCCACTGCTCCCAGTTCCATTCCAGTGTCCCTGTCCCATCCCAGTATCCTCCATCCTGTCCCAGTGTCCCTGTCCCAGTGCTCCCAGTTGTGTCCCAGTGTCACCAGTTCCATCCCAGTCCCATCCCAGTGTCACCAACTCATTGTCCCCAAAACAATGTCACCATCTCAATGTCACCAAACCAGTTCCCTCCCAGTGCTCCCAGTGCCAGCCCAGTGTCCCCATCCTGGGACAGGGGAAGGTCTCTACTGGTCCATACTGGTCTGTACAGGTCTGTACTGGCCCATACTGCTCTATACTGGTCCATACTGCTCTATACTGGTTTATACAGGGTTTTACTCACACACAGCACCATCAGCCCCACGGCCAGCCCATGCCCAGCCTGGAGCTCAGCTCACCCAAACTGGTCTGTACTGGTCTGTACTGCTCTATACTGGTTTATACTGGTCCATACTGGTTTATAGTGGTTTTTACTGACACACAGTGTCATCAGCCCTATGGCCAGCCTGTGCCCAGCCCAGAGCCCAGTTCACCCAAACTGGTTTATACTGGTCCATACTGGTTTATACTGGTTTATACTGGTCCATACTGGTTTTTACTCACACACAGCAGTGCACAGCACCATCAGCCCCACGGCCAGCCTGTGCCCAGCCCATAGCCAGCTCTGGCACTGCTGTGCCCCTTCCTCCTCCCGCTCCAGCATCATCATCACTGCTGCCTCAGCCAGGACCCCTTGGTGCCGCAGCTCCTGCTCGTCCTCGTCCCCCAGGGTCCCCTGGGCCACTGCCGGGGCCACCTCGGCCTTTCTGGAGTCCTTTAGCTCTTCCAGGGCCACTTGGGCCTGATACAGTGTGACCTTGGCTTCAGCCAGTGCTGCAGGGACGGTGCTTGGTGTCCTCAAGGCCTTGGCCAGGGCCACCAGGGCCACCAGTGCCACCAGGGCCAGCAGGGCCACCAGGACTCGGTGCCACATGGTATCTGCCTGGCCCAGCTCGGGGGCAGGGCAGGGGGGGACAGCTGGGGACAGGAAAGGGTGGTTAGGGGGTGGGGGAGGGGTTGGGGAGTTCTGGGGAGGGTTTGGGTGGGGTTTGGGTGGCTCCAAGTGAAAATTCTCAAGGATTTGGGGTTTCCCAGGTGAGGGTCCAGGAGGAGTTTTGGAGTTCCCAGTGTGACAACTGATAAAAGATTCGTGTTAATCACAAAAGCATTGGGGTTTGTATAAACCAGAATACTAAACTCTGAAGTGAAGCATGGACACTAGATAAAGGAAATTATATGATAAAATCACTGTTTAAAATCACCTTGTTATGGTATGTTGTATTATGTTACATTATATTATGTTATGTTTTCCAAATAAGTTGTATTGGCTACCAGCTTGCAAAATCAGCCTTCCCAATAGCCCTTCCTGCCTTTGTCTGATCAATGCTGCTTATCTCAAGGACCAGAATTCCAGAACTTCTCTGGTGCTTATCTATGAGGACCAGATGGCTATCTGTGACTGATTATCACCCAAAGGCTTTGTGAATTTGTGTAAGGATGTTTATTCAGCCACCACTGCTTATGACAACAAAAAACCAAAAATTATTGATTACAACGAGAAACCACAGTATAAGAAGAGGCTGCAAACCAAGGTTGGGTGGAGCGTGGAGTGGGCGGTGACCCCTCACGTTCCCCAGCGCTGCTTGCTCTTTCTATATCAAATAAAGCAATCTAAATTTTGCTGAATATCGAGACTTTTGTCTCTCATTTATAACAGCGTTCACCTTTTCCTCCTCCATGTGTAACGTCGTCTGGAGCACAGAGGTCCCAGGAGCTGCTTCCTCCTGAGCCAGTGGCACTCCTGGCACTGGGCAGCGCAGGGCCCTGTGCCCCGTATATACCCCTGCAGGGCGGGGCTGTGCCATGTCACCAGGACAACAGAATGGCCAACAGCACCCAGGAACCCGATAGAACGGCCCTGTGTCACAAAGGGCCCAGCCCAGCAGCCCTTCAGCAGCCCAAGCCCCTGGAAGTGGCATGGAGCAGGTGCCCAGCAGGTGCTGGCTTTGCAGGCTGGGCTGTGCGGGGCCAGAGGAATTGGCCGGATGGACGCAGGCAGGGAGTTGTGGTCAGCGGCTCCATGGGCGGCTGCAGGCCGGGGATGAGGGGTGTCCCTCAGGGAGGGCTCTGCCTCGGCCCCGGGGGGGCCCAATGCGAGGGCGAGGGGCTGGGGGGGCCATGGGGGCGTTCGATCAATGGGGAGGGCCCGGGGAGTGCTGAGAAGGGGGTGGTGAGTGGGGGGGAGGGAGGGGTCCCATGGATTTGGGGGGAGTCTTGATGAGTGTGGGGGGAGTCCCATGGATTTTGGGGTCCTGGTGATGGGGGGGGAGCGGTGAGTGGGGGGGTCCCATGGATGGGGGAGGGGCGGTGAGTAAGGGGGGGGCCCAGCACTTTGGGGGGGTCGGTGAACGGGGGGGCAGTGAATAGGGGGAGCCCCGGTAAATTGGGGGGGTCCCTGGTGATAACCGGAGGAGGAAGGGGGGGAAAGGAGCGAGCCCCAAGGGACTCCCCCCGGTGCTGGGGACACCCCGGTGCCCCCCCAGCGCACGGCCCCACCCATTCCCGCTCCTGTTCCCGGGAGAAGTCAAAGGGGAGGGGCGGAATCCCCGGGATGGGCAGGGGGGGCACAAAGCGGGGTCCGGGCCCTGTGCACCGGAGGGTGGTCGGTACACGAGGGGGGGGGGGGGGCAGTCCCGGTGCCCGAGGGGGCGTCCCGGTGCCCGGTGATTCGTGAGGGGGTGTCCGGTGATTCCTGGGGAGGTCTCCGGTGGTCCTGGTGCATGACGGGGGGGTCCCGGTGACTCATGGAGGGGTCTCCGGTGATCTCGGTGCCCGAGGCTGGCGATGTTTGAGGGGGGGTCCGGCGGTCCCGGTGCACGATGAGGGGGTGTCACTGCTCGATGAGGGGGGAGTCCCGGTGCACGGTGACGGTGCTGATTGATGGGGGAGGTCCTCTGGTGGTCCCGGTGCCCGGTGATTGATGGAGGGGGTCTCCGGCGATTCCTCGGGAAAGAGGGGGGAGCGGTCCGGTGATGCCGGTGCACGAGGAGGGGAGAGAGGAAACTCGAGGGTCCTGAGGGGGTCCCGGTGCACGAGGACGGTTAAATTCGGGGGTCCTGGTGCTCGGAGGGGGGGTCGGTTCCTGGTGTGTGACACAGAGAGAGACCCCGATGACACTGGGGACCCTGGCATGAGGCTGGTGACACTCAGGGGCTCTGGGTGGCACAGAGACTCTCCCCAAATTCTCTGGCACGAGGTCCTGGTGGCACGGGGGGCTCTCGGTGATACGAGGAGCTGGTGGCACTCCAGTAGCTCCTGGTGGCACAAAGAGCTGGGGGCACTTGAGGGGCTCTTGGTGACACAGGGCTCTCAGTGTCACTCGCAGGGCTCTCGGTGACACGAGGAATCCCCCCGTTCCTCCTGGTGGCAATCGAGGAGCTCTTGGTGACACTCGCGTGGCTCTCTGTGACACTAGGATCCCCCAGATTCCTCTGGGTGACACAAAGAGCTCCCCAAACTGGTCTGGGTGACAGGAGGAGACGGTGGCACGAGAGGAGCCCTTTGCAGGAGGATCCGTCGCACGAGGACCCCCAAAATTCCTCGAGCGAACCCCCCCGAAATCCTCACGCGGGAACCGCCCCCCTCAGAGCGAGCACAATCCCCCCCCCTCCCCTCCTGCTCCTCACCCCGGGGGTCTCCGGGTGATCCCGCCCCAGATCCTCCCCTTTCCCACTTTTCGCCCAGGACTGGGAAGGTTGGAGGGACTGAAGGGGGGGTGCAGGTGCGGGATTTTTCGGGGGGGTCCCGGCGGCCCCCGGGGCGGGGTCAGTGCTCAGCAGCGGGGCCGCGCCGCTCGCACCCGTTGGCCGAGATCGGGGGGGGGCGGCCCGGGGACCCCCCTGGGCCCCCAAATCACACCCGGGTCTGCTGCTTTAGTCCTGTGCTCCCAGCGCTGATTTTTCTCCTAATTCAGTCTTTTGTTGTATTTTTTTTTGCTAAGGTTTAATAAACCTTTATAATTTTACAAAGTGAGCGTCGTTTCTCCCACCCTGCACTGCCGAGGTAGGAGGTGCAGCTGGAAGGAGGGAGGCGTGTGGAAAGCTGGTTTGAAGGGTCTTCATTTACTTCTCATTATCCTGCTCTGAGTTTTTGGAGTTTTCTGCCAGAAATCTCTCCCCTCTCCCACTCATCCACAGGCCTTTGGAGCAGTTTTCCCTTTTTGTGCGGGAAATCAAAGCCATGCACTGATGCTCCTAATTAGGGGGTAGGAGAAATGAGGTTCCAGGGCTTCCCGCTGAGCCGGAGGCAGCGAACACGCAGGGCTGGGAAAGGCGTGCCGGGAGCTGCGGAGAACTTTGTGTTTCCAGGCCAATGGCGGCTCGGGCCCGGGCCCGTTCCAGGGCTGTTCCTCATCTCCGCCTTTGCCCTCCCACAGCCCGGGGGTCCCTGAGAGCGCGGGCCGAGGCTGGGCCGTGTGCAGAGCCCGGCCCTCGCTGCCATTGGCTGATTGTGGCAATGTCACTCCTGGTTGTCGCGCGCTGATTGGGCAGAGCAGCAAAGGCGCCATTGTGGCAGCGTCTGTGCGGGCCCGGCAGCGGCGGCAGCGGCCGGAGCCCGGGGAGGCGGCGGCGGAGCTCGGAGGCGGCCCCAGCGCAGGTGGGAGCCGCGCTCGGTTGTGCGGGGGCTCGGGGCTCGCTGCGGGCCTCGGGGGCGGCAGGGGGCTCTGGCGGGTTGGTTGTGCCGGTGCCGGCCCGTGTTGGCGCTGGGCTGAGGGCGCTGCGGGAGCGGCTGCCCGCGGTCTCCTTCCCGCTGGGGCCTCGGCAGGAGCCGGTGCCGGAGCAGCGCTGGCTCGTCCCGGTTGCTGTGGGTGGCACAGAGGTGTCTGCCCTGTGCCCGGGGCTGTGCGGGAAAATTCCCGTGGCCAGAGGTTTGTGTGCCCGCAGGAGACAGAGGAGTCCTGTAGAAGTGACTTTATTGATGAACAAAGAGAGAGGCCATGCGGCATTTGCCATGCGGTCTCTAAAACGCCGCCTCCTTTTTATCCTCATTTTCCCTTGGCATCTCCCTCTCCCATTCCCCACTGGCTGATGTTTTTGGAAGGTTCAGACTTCCCGATCCGCCTACGGCATGTCCTCGTTAATATGCACCCCTACTACGATATTAATCTTAATGCTTTCAATCCCTCCTTTTCTCATTTTCTCAAGAATTGCCTTTACTAACTTTTAATTTCCATTGACTCAATCTCTTTTCCTGCATCCTTTTTGCCGCAAGGTGTCTTGCATGGTAATAAGCTGAGAGTTACTGCAGCACATCAGAGGAGCAGCAGCATTCATTTATGCCACGGTCTGCCAGGGAACCACGGAAACGTCTCCCATTCCCATCCTTTCTCCGGAATACGAGATATTTTCATATTTCCTTTGCTATCTGTTGAACCACTTTTCGGTTATCATTTGTTTGCAAACAGCAGTTTGAGTCATTTAATTTTCCACCAACTCCTCCTTCTTCTGTAAGTAGATAATCTGATCCCATCCCATGGTGAAATGTCTCGTTCCTCATTTCAGCGGCTTGGTCAGCAGGAAGGTCAGGAGCTGGAGCTGTCTGCTTGGTTATTATTTCCAGGATACTTTTTAACCTAATTATGCCACTCAAATTATGGATGGGTTTTCTGTGTCCTGATATGAATCTGTTAGGGATCCCAGGGGCTGGTCCATGGTGTTGTAGCATTTGTTCTGGTGGCCGTTCATCTTTTTCCCTTTTTGGGGTGCTCCTCCTGCCACGGCTGCATCAATTGACCACTTTTATCTTATGAAATGATAAAATGTTTGGATTCCCAACGGATTTCTCTGGACTAGCAAAAACACCTCATTGCTTTGGGGAGAGGGATGATCCCCGCACACACACTTTTTTTTTCATGAAATTTGCTCAGTATTCTCCGTTTGCTGTTTCCCTTTGCAGCTTAACCAATTTCTGTTGCAGTCAGATATCCTCACTCTGGGCTCTGCCTTTAGTTGTGCAAATTCCATCTGTGCAAGCAGGCAGAGGTGGGGGTGAGGGGCAGATGGACTCAGGGAAATTCCTCCCCCTGGCAAGAAGGCCCTTGGGCATTGTCCACACTTCTCCAGAGCAATGTTAATTTGCATTTCTAAAACTCCTCTCCTGGCTGCCTGGAACTAGGATTTTCTTCCAGAGCAGCCTTTAGGTGATTCATACGTCCACCCTCACAATCTGCTTTATTTTTCTTTTTTTTTTATTTTAACGATTTTGTATTAACTATTTATGTGTTAAAGCCTTACGATTAATACTCTTCTAAGTTTGCAAAATGCAACTTAAAGGTGAGCATTGAAAAACCCATTCCGAAATTCTGCCATCATTAAGAGTCAGACACAAATATAGAGAAAAATATTCCAGTGCAAGCAAGTCTTTTCTACATCTTCTCCTAGGAGTAAAAATTGCTTGTCACACCCCTGGTCTGAATCTAAATGATAAAATAAAAGTTGGATTAATATGAAAAAATTTTCTAATGGTGTAATCTTGTCACTGAAACTGCAGGACAAACAAAAACTCTTCAGCAATATCTTAATGTCAGAGAGTCAAGGCATTACTTGATCCTGGTCAGGATGAGCAACAGAAATAATTTCATCCACGCATAGCCCAGAGAAAATCATTCCATGAGATGTGAATTTTACTAGATTTTTCCTAAACGTTTTACTGTCCGAACCCTATGAAATAGTGTTTATTGCTTCCAGGTTGTGTAGTTCTTAGTATTTGGTTTCCTATTGCACACGGATTTCTCCTCTTTTGATGTTAATTAGATCCACATTCCTGGATTTCCTTCTCAGTCTTTTCCAGACCAGGTGTCTCCATCTATGCCGGGGCAGTGTCTGGGGTGGGTGTTCCTTGATGTTTGCTGATGTTTCCTTGATGTTTTGTTGAATGTTGTTATCTTTGTGGGAATATTTTGGGCTATTCCCAGTCTGTGGAGATGTTGAACTCATCTCTGTTGAGTGGTCTAACATTCCTTAGAAAAAAACTTTTAAAATTTCTTTCCCGGGACAAGGGCAAACCGAGCCTGACTAGACAAATGGAAGGTAAAAGAAACCTTTTAAAATTTGGTATATTTTCCAACAGTGGAATCGCAGGCAGCCCCGTGTGTGAGTGTAATTGAGAGGCAGAGTCCTGGGTGGATGCTGTGAACAGCAAAGTGCCAAGGCAGGCTCTGTGCCAGCCCAGCTTCCTGTGGCAGAGATTTCACAAGAGACAGGATTCTGGCCACAGACTGCTTGAAATATACATCCCTTATCTCCAGCCCGCACTAGGTGGAGAATTCCCAGGGTAAGGAATTGCAAAGATCAGTTCCAAGGGAGATAATTGAATATCTGCCCTGGCCAAAGGTTATAATGGCCGGATGCTTGGCCTTCAGCCAAGGGCACACACTGACTCAGAAAACACTTCCTAAATGCAGCAACATGTTGCATATTCATAGACCTTCATGCATTATTCAGAATCATTCCCCTCCAACCTGTAAATCATTATTTTTTCGTTCCTGGGATTCTGGTGTCCCATAATCCAGGAATGTGAAGAATTTCCTGATTATCATTTTTACCATTCTCTGATTTAGTTACATGAACAAAAGCTTTTTACATCAAAATGTTGTAGTCCAAAAAAATATATTTATCACTACTAAGTTCTTTTAATCGCAGTAATAAAAGAAACTATGTTCATGCAGCAATGTTTTCCAACATATAACACTCATTTTAATACTTGCTAAACGCCAATAATATAATATGTACTTATAACACACGTAGGATTCAGATTTCTTTCCTGAGTCTTGAAGAGCCATAGGTGGGGCACCAATCATTTTGTTATTTTTCATTTTCTCAGATTTTATTCCTTTTCTTATGTCCATACCAGAACATTGAGGTGATTGGGGTTTAAAAAGTGATACAATGTTATGGGTAGAACAGAGAATCCTCAATCCAGGTCCTGCAAATTCCTATTAATGCTCAGAATTCTTGTACCTCCTTTTCAGTCCTGTTTGACTTCTGACATTCCCCAGACCCTCTCTAGGTCAAGACACCACCAAACTTCAGTCAAAATATGTCCCAAATTTTCTCTGGCATTTGCTCTTTTTTTTCAAATACTCAAATATTATTTCTAGAGGCTTCTTTTCTTCCTGATTGCAGCAAGTCATCCACATCCTGCATTAACCCAATCCCTGCGGGTGGGGTAAATTCTTGTGATATTTTCTGCAAGGCTTGCCCCAATAAGGCTGGTGCTTCCGTGCATCCCTGCAGAAGGACCGTCCATGTCTTTTCCATTTTCCCTTCTACCTCTTGTTCCCACTCAAAGGCAAAATCCAGTTTACCATCCTGTGTAAGTGGGCATCCCCAGAAAGCATCTTTGCCATCAAGGACTGAATGGTGTCAGTGTGAGGAGGGCACCTGGTTCAAGATGGTGTAAGGATGTGAGAGCCCCTGGGTGCTGGGGCCCCCTTGGGCCCTGGGGTCCATCCCTGAGGGGCTGTAGAAACTCTGCCATGGCCTTTGCCTTCCCCTTGGCCTTTTCCTCCTCCCTTCTTGCATTCCCCTGCTGTGCCTTTGTGACCAAGTGCTCCAGGGGCTTCTTCTGCCCCTCCTGCAGCCCCCTCAGTGCCTGGGGGTGCTCATCCTCTGACAGCTGCTGAGCTTTCTGCTAAATCATTCCTTTCTGCAGTGACCCAAGGAAAATGCTTAAAAGCTGATCTCGATCCTTGCACGTCCAATCCCCATTTCCCAGCTGTTCCTTCCTGCTGCTCCTTGTGCTGTGGCTGCCGTGGCCAGCCCGTATCCCAGAGCCGGTGCCTGTCCTGCCGCAGTGTCCAAACGCGGCCCCCCCGGCGGGCAGGGCCGGCAGCTCCACGGGGCCGGGCAGCGGCCGGGGCGTCCCGCAGCCTCCTGGGGGCCGGGGGCCACTGCCGGGCCTGCAATTGCCGGGGGGTGCTGGGCTCAGGCAGCGCCCGGCGCTGAGCCCCGGCTGCCCCACAGCCCCGGCCCGGCCCCGCAGCTCCCCACAGGCCCCCAGCCCGTGCTCCCGGTGCCGCCCCTCTGCGCCCGCTCCTGCCGCTGCCCAGCACAGAGAAACCCCCTGCAATCCTGACCTCCTTGTGTGCCTGTCCTGGCAACCGGGGATACAAAGGATCTGCATCAGCTGGTAACTTTTGAGAATCAAACCCTGCTGAAAAACATCCCCATCCTCAGTATTTTTCTCTTCCTCCTCTTTACCATCCTTCATTTTTTTCCCACATACATTGCTCCTGCTTCTTCTCTCCTGACCCATATTCCTGCACACTCCCCTTGAACCAATCCCTTCTCAGCACACCAACACCATCCATCCCCTGTTGTCCAAATCCCTTCCGGACTTCCCTTATTGCCCCCCTTGGCGTCCATGTCCTTGGTTACCTCTGGGAGAATGTGCAAACTCCCTCAACATGCTGCCAAAGGCCCCTTCAGAGATATTTTGGGATCATCATCCCTTTTGCTGGGAGGCCTTCGTGGCTTTCCCTTTCTACCCTCCATGGGTGCCCTGCCGTGTTTAGTCCCCGAAGATCCCACTGTAGTCCCTGCTGAGATTTTCAGTGCTCTCTGGCTGCCGACTCTTCCCAGCCCCCTGATCTGTCACTCGTCTGTCTCCTGGTCACTCTCGGGTACCCAATCCATGCCCGGTGCCGCCGCCACCCAAGGGAGCCGATCACCCAAACTGAGTGAGGCACCTTCAGCTCCACTCACTGTCTCCGCCCGGACGGGGGAAGGAATTCGTGCCGAGCCCCAAGGTGTGAGGAAGAATTCACATCAGCAGAGGTTTCTGTGCACAAAGAAGACAGAGGAGTCTTGTAAAAGTAATTTAATTCATAAAAAAAGGAAGAGGCCACTGGCCTTTTCCCTTGGGGTCTCTGCAATTGTTGGAGGACACAGCCTCCTTTTCATCCTTATTTTCCCGGCCACATCTCCCTCTCCGTTTTCCAACTGGGTGAAGTACTTGAGAGGTACTGACTTCCCATTTCTCCCACTGCATCCCTCCCATAATATGCACCCCAGTTTTGTATAGCTAATGGCTCTGTTAAGTCTTTCTTCTTTTTCTGGGAGTTCATGAATTGAGCAGGACCTTGGCTGAGCAGCAGTCTGTGTGGTCAATTAATAACATTTTCTGACCCTGATGGCTTCTGCTGTCACTTCCTTATGTCCACGTCCCCGGCCCTGTGTCCAAGCGGATTCGCAGCATGTGTTTGTAGAGACCCTTTGCTGTTGTTCCTTGCATGGGGGTCCCCCGTTTTGGGGCCATCCCCCCTGGAGCAGGGTGTCCCGGCTTGGTGCAGCCCCGCCCCTCGGGCAGCGCTGAGCCAATGAGAGCGCGCGGCGGTGATGACGCAGCAGTGTCCAGGCAGAGCCGCAGCTCCCAGCGTTGCCCACCTGGAGCCACCTGCGCCCGGCCCGGGCCCCAGCGCCCCCCGGCAGGGGAATTTGGGGAGGTGGGAGGGGGGGAGCGCCAAGGCCGGGCCCCCCCGCGCTGTGGTGGCGGCAGCGGCTGCAGTGGGGAGCGAGTGCGGGCGGGAGCGGCCGAGAGCCCAGCGCTGCCCCAGCCCGAGCTGCCCCAGCTCCATCGCTGCCCCTGCGCTGGGATGCTGTGGGTTTGGGGGGAAGAGGGAGCCGGCAGTGGGTGCTGGGCCTGGGGGCAGCAGGAGAAGGGAAGGAGAAGCAGGGTTGAAGAAGAAAAGGATCAAACGATGTATGTGGGAGGAGCAGGTGGGATTGTGCAGGAGAAAGAGGAATAATGGGAGGAAGAGGAGTGTGTGGAAGAGCAGGGACACCAGAGGAGGATTCGTAGGAACAGTAAACACCACAAGGTTCCACCCCTCCCTGTATCTGCAGCCTCTCCCCCAGTCCCATGAGCGTTGACCCCCCCCCATGCAGCATTGGGGTTCCACAATTTTTAGAGGGGTGAATATTGGTGTTTCTGAGCTTTAGCTGGGTAAATTTTGGTGCTTTGGTTTTTTTCAGGGGCTGAACCTTAGTATTTTGGACAGAGTTTTGTCTACATCTTGCTATTTGGGGGGTTTTTGATCTGTGTCATGATGTTTGTAGCATTTTTAGGCTGTATCTTGGTATTTTGGAGATTCTTACAGACACAAGATGCCCAATGTCTTCCTGAGTTGCACTTGGGGATGGAGGAGCGCCCAGCCCAAGACTCTATCCTCTTGTTTTTTCCCCAAACCAGGATTTTTCATTCCTAAGGCGTCAGTAGATGGAGGCAGAAAAACCCCAGAGATCTCTCTCAAGGAGGGGCTGCAAACCCAGCCCAGGGAGCTGTGAGGAGCAAAGACCCTCCCTGAGCCGGGAAGGCGGCCGGAGATCCAGGCAGAGCTCAGAGCTGGTGGAGAAGCCTCCTGGAGGGGAGAAGCCCCACAAGTGCTTGGAATGTGGGAAGGGTTTCAGGTGGAGCTCCCACCTGATCCGGCACCAGATGATCCACAATGGGGAAAAGCCCTACGAGTGTGGGAAATGTGGGAAGGGATTCAGGACGATTTTTGATCTGATGCGGCACCAGGTGGTCCACACAGGGGAACGGCCCTACACCTGCTTGGAATGTGGCATGAGCTTTGGGTGGATGTCCTACCTGAAGAAACACCGACGCATCCACACTGGGGAGAGGCCCTACGAGTGTCCCAAGTGTGCGAAGAGGTTTCAGACCAGCTCCAGTGTCCTCCTACACGAGCGGATTCACACAGAGGAGAGGCCCTTCCGCTGCCCCGACTGCGGGAAGGGATTCAACCGCAACGACAACCTCGCTGCCCACCGGCGCATCCACACTGGGGAGAGGCCCTACGAGTGTCCTGAGTGTGGGAAGAGCTTCTCACAGAGCTCTCACTTGACCCAACACCAACGGAGTCACCACTAAGGGAAGCCCTGTGAGTGTCCCGAGTGTGGGAAGAGCTTCGTGCTCTGCTCCAGCTCCATCCCCCATGGGAGGATCGGTGTTGGATGATCCCCAGTGACCCCCGTTGGGCAGAGCCCTGGTGATCCGTGCTGGGTGGGGGGAAGGGGTTGGAGAGATTTTTCTGCTCTGGGAGCAGACAGGGAATGGAATGGCTGGGGACTGAGGGGAAATGGGAGATACTCTGGTGACACGGGGAGGAACTGTGAGGACAGCAGGAGACACTGGGATGAACTGGAAGAGTCACTGGAGTCACTTGGGGTGAGGGGCAGGAGGCCCCGGGGATGGGCACAAGAAGGGCTGACGTGTCTCGGGTGATTCCCAGGGAGGTTTTGAGGGGCTCCAGGGTCATTCCCAGGGCAGGGCCCGAGGGGACACGCTCTGCCCCACGCTCACCTCTGCGCTCCACGAGGAACGGGCTGGACAACTCGTAGTTGTGCCGGCAGTGCCTGTCCACCGCAGCCCGTCTGTACTCCATCCATTGCGGGTCGCTGTTCCAGTGCCTGGCAGCCTTGTCCCCAAAGGAGGTGTCCCCACGTGCAGCCCCACCTCGCTGCCAAAATGCAGGAACTGCTCCCGGTTGGAGATGTTCCTCTCCACGAACCTCAGCCGGTCGGTGCCGTGAATGAAGTGACACTCGGACTGAACCATCTCCTGGAACAGCGCTGTGTGTGCAGGACACAGGTCTGGGGTAGCCCCCCAGCAGCCCCATAGAAGCCCACAGTAGCCAAGAGCTCCGGGGCAACCCCAACTCCGTACCCCCAGTGCCCCACGGCCGGCATGGGATCCTTCTTCCCACAGTCACAGCTCCTCTTTTCCGCTCTCCTCTGTATTTTCCTCCCCCTTTCCCAACATTCCCCAGTCAGCAGCCCTCCCCAACATCCGTTTGGGGGTTCCACCTCCCCATTTCCCTTTCTCTCCCCACCGTTCCCACCACTTCCCTTCCCGCCCCTCCCGCTCACCCGAGAGCTCCACGCCCCCAGCCCGGGGGGCTCCCAGTGGCACCAGTAGGGCCCCAGCTGCCCCACACGCCCCATGGCCAGCGCCGGGCAGGGTCTGACACCTCCCCCCTGCTGGAACCCTGGAAACTGAGGGGTTTGGGCTTTCTCTGCTGACAGGCACTGACCCCCAGGAAAACACTGCTTTTTACCAGAGGCCATGAAGAAGCTTTCCAGAATTGTGTGATAGAACTGGGATCACTGGTGTGTAGTTTGAATAGAAGTGTGTAATGTCCCATGGTGGAAAATTTAGGGCTTGGGGTTTTAGAATATGTTAATATATATGTATATAAAGCAAGATAGAGATTTCAGGGTGGTGGATTCTTTCTTCTTCACCTTCTTCACGGGTCTAGGTGGTACTTTTGTAATTGGATAGATAATTCCCCATTTCAGGTCACAGCTGATTGGTTGTTGGGTTAATAGTAAAAAGAATTTAGGTGTCTGTTCTTAATTGGACAGATTGGCCCTTAAAAGGCCTTGTAGAGAGAGATACGTGTCCATTTTTAGCCTGTTAGCTAGAAGTGCTGTAGAACTCACTGTAATATAGATAGGAATTAATAAATATCTGAGTCCAAACACGAAATTCCGTCTCTCGAGCATTTAATCCTGACTCTGGAAGAATAAAAAAGAAGATAATACACGATACCCCCCCTCCCCAAATTCTCCTAGCAAGAGGCACTGGGGGCGGGGCGCGGGTGGAGTCCAGGTGAGGAGCTCTGGGCGCTCTGGGACTGCCTGAGGAGTCATCAGCGCCGCGCGCTCTCATTGGCTCAATTATTTTGGTGCCTTCTCTGATTGGCTGAGGAGAGGCCCGGGAGTTGAGAGGAGGACCGGGAGAGATCCTGCCCCAGGCTAGCGGTGGAAGAACATCCAATTAACAAGGCATGCAGATCATTTCCCAGCGGTCCCCACTCTCCTGTAGGAACTAAATGCACCGAGGATCTCACGAGGGTCACCAACTCTCTGGCGGCCAAATCCAGCCCTGCGCTCCCTGCGGGTGCGGGCACTCTGGGAAGGGCTCAGCTGCGGCTCAGATGGCCGGAGAGTGGCTTGGTGGTCACCTCGTGTGTGAGGCAGTGATGGGCTGGGGAGATGCGTGGACACCACATGATCAGAGAGCTGACTGGGTAAAGGGACACGGGAACAGTGACACCGCAGTGACAGGCAGCCAATGCGGGCTTGCTTCAGTAAAGTTTGGGTTAAGTTTCTGTTGGGGGTTGATTTTATTTACTTTTTTTTCCCTCGCCTCGCTGTCTGGAATTTTTTCCCATTGACATGCTAAGATGGCTAGTGTTAGGGGGAGACTCCCTGAGCCTTTTTGGAGTTTCTCTCGTGGGCAGGGGGGATAGGGGGGGAAGAGGGAGAACACCAGGATATGAGGGGCAGGTAAAGGAGAGGTGTGTGCAGCTCCTCGCTCTCTCGCTCGTTTGGCTCGGAGAAGGATGGCCACTGGAAAACCTCGCCCTGCCATCCCAATGCCGGGAGCTGCCTTTCCTCGGCTGTGGGACCCTGCACCCTCCTGCTTGGACACCCTGCCCCCTCCACACAACCTATTGGAGCACTGGGACTGACACTGCCTCCAAGGATCCATGAGCAGAGTCTTTCCTCCACCCTTCCCACCCAGGTCACATCCGCCATCACCCCCAGCACTCCTGCAGCCACACGGGATCACCGCATCTGCCCCTGCCCACCGGGAGCCGGCTGGCACTGACTGCCAAACTGGGACGGTAACTGCAGCAGAGGGGAAAGGTGTCCACAACCAGAAAAACTGTTACTGGGTTCCTGTTTCCTGTTTGTTGTTAACTTCTTAGTTGTTTTGTTTGCCTTGTTATGTATATATATATATGTATATATTATGTATATATATTATATACACATACTAATAAAGAACTGTTATTCCTATCCCCATATCTTTGCCTGAAATCACCATAATTCCAAAATTATACTAATTCAGAGGGAGGGATTTATTAGCTCCATTTCGAAGGAAGGCCCTGCTCCTCTCCAGCACACACCTGTCCTTTTTCAAACAGGACAGGTTTTTGGCGTCCAACATGGCCCCTTTCCCTCTGGGAGTGGCTTTTAATGAGTGCGAGAGAGAGGTTTGTCCACAGAGAGAGAATGCAGGAGCACCATCATAGAATGTGTTGGAAGACCCTTGAGGAAGGGATCCAAGAGCTGAGAGAAGTGGCAGTGCTGGAGGTGCTCTTTGGGAGGGATGGACAGCATGACAATGACCCTGACAAGGTCAGGTGCACAGGGCAGATGTTGTGGAATCTGGCAAACCTGGGGCCATCTCACTACACCACCTTTATTGCAATGGTTAGTGCTGACAGCAGCCGAGAAACAGTGGGTTCTGTCACCAACAAACTTAGAAATTAGGAGAATATGATCAATGGCCGATGCAGGCTCGTGTCTCTGCTGTGATTAAGGAACTCAAAGAGGAGTTTAAAGAGGAGATGAGGGAAGAGATGAGGAAGATCAGTGCAGCACCAGTGCGAGTCACAGGCCCCAAAGTCAGAGCCCAATGTCCCCCAGCTAGAGAGAGGGTACACCCCACGAGCTGACCTGTGGTTCTTTCTGCGTGACCATGGGGAAGACATGAGAAGGTGGGATGGGAAACCCACTTCTGTCCTGGCAGCACGGGTGCGTCAACTGAGGGGAGGAAACACAAACCGAGGGAGCTCTGATAATGTGAAGGATGCTTCAACCTCCCATCACCGAGGGAGGATGATCTGTCAGATCCCCTTGAAGGAACCTCCAGCATGTATCCCCAGGAAAGAAATAATAACCAGGGCTAGAGGGGCCTTGCCTCTAGCCAGAGAGAGGCACGGGAAAGCCGGATCTTTTGGAAGGTGTGCATCCGATGTCCTGGCACATCAGAGCCACAGAAATATAGAGTGTTAGTTGATCGTGGTGCACAGTGTACCCTAATGCCATTGGGACATGTGGGGACAGATCCTGTTTCCATTGCCAGGGTGATGGGAGGATTGCAGGAATCGACTCTGCTGGAGGCTGAGGTGAGCCTGACTGGGAAGGAGTGGCAGAAACATCCAGTTTTGACTGGCCACTTCACCAGTGGGCATTGCCCATGGTGTCTCTGCTGCAGCTCTTGCAGCTTTGTCCTGTCCATGGCTCTGAGCCCCTTCTCTTTCTTCTCTGGAAAATCACATTCCTGTATCTCCATCTGCTTCTTCTTTTTGTAAGAATCTTCTATTTACAAGGGTCCCCAGCAGGTTCTTCTATTTACAAGGTCTGGACCTCCACAGCTCTCGACTGCTGGCAGCTCTTCCCAGTCACCTTCCCCCACTGGGGTTCCAACTCCACCACTATCCCCACAGCCGGGCTATTGCCTATCACATCGGGGTCACCACTCATTGCAGTTGAGACAGAAGCGATGACAAAAAACTCTGTGTTCATGCAACAAAAACCAACTTTTTTTGAGGGCTGTTCTCCCTATATAGCCTTTGAAGTCTGCACGGTTAGCTCTGCTTGGCTAAATTAGTTGCCACCTGGCTAACTGGCCAATGGCTGCCCGTGTCCCAGATGGCCTAGACCTGCTCCCCAACAGCCCAGACTGCTCAAGTTATATCCTTATGGTAGTTATAGAATTATTTACATTATAAAATTATAATTCGGATTAGTTATAACTGGAAGGCCTCCAGGCCAGCTGTTAGCTACTACAGGTTTAGTGCTGGGCAAATCTTCCACTAGAATTATTTACTCATTTCCTGCTGTGAGATAAGATTAGGAGGAAGGCAAAGGTGGCTCAAGCTTTAAAGGGTATAAAGAAAGAACTTTATTAACAGAACTAAAAGAATTATAAGAATCAGAATAAAACCTTCAGAACACTCCTCCCTCCACACCCTCTTTTCTTTACACTGACAACCTGCAGGAACAATTCAGCCAGTTTACCATCTCTAAAATACTCTTTTTCCAGTTCACTTAGGGAGAGGAGTCTCTCTTTTGTCATGCTATGGAGACTTCTCCACAAGAGACAATTCTCTCGTGGCTTCAAAGTCACAGTGCATCAGCTGCCCAGGAGAATGGAAATCTCATCACTGTGTAAAAAAGTCCCTTCCCTCGACCTACAGCTTTCCCCACAATTGTTTTTGAGGGCTCAATCTTTGGCTAATAGGGTACACTTTTAAGGATGAGCTGTTCAGAAGCAAAGGTTCTCTTCATCTGTCTCTGAGATCATCTTCATCTCTGGGAACAGAGGTTCTCTTCTTCTTCCCTGGGGTAAAGGGTCTTCATCACTCTCATCTCTCTCTGTTCAAGCTACTTCAATATCTGCTTGTTCAGCATGGATGCTTTTGCTCATGTCTACAATTTGAACACTTCATACTTCATGTGCTTTTCAACAAGTTACAGGGAAATAGAGTCTGATGTATCTTCCCCATAGACTTACAAGAGGATTTCAGCCCAAGAGTCAGGCATCTCCTCAATCCCTCCCATCTGGGACCTGAATTCTACTTCTCTAACCTTGGGGTCCACATGTTGTTCCTCCAGGTGTCTTCACTCTGTCCTGTTCTCTCACTCGAGAGAGAATTGAAGGTCTGCAAGTCTCATCTGTACAGTGAAAGAGATGATATCTTGTTCCAAGGCCTGCAGATAATCATATGATCCCTGCTGGTGGTGGCCAGAGCTGCTTACAGTGGAGAATTCTGAGGGGCTGTGCCAGGATTTTCAAGGGGCACAGCCAGGACAGTGTGGCCGCTGTGGCTGCACAGCTTTTTCAGTGGTTTAACAGGTTGTCAGTTCTCAAAACTAATCACTGATTAGATTTTGTCAGACATGGAGGAAGCTCTTAGCAGCTTCTGTCAAAAAAAATCATTTCTGCAGTGACTTCTTCCCTCCTCACAAAATGTCAAATGTGCAAAACCAGCACAGAGGGTCCCTCCTTTCTGTTGTGAGGTCTCGTGTTGTCACCCTTGGCTCCATGAGGTCCTGTAAAGTCAAAATGGATCCTTCATTCCAGGAGACCCCACAATGTCATAATGATCTCTGGACACCATAAGGCCCTGAGGCATCACAATGGCCCCTTGGTTCCAAAAATCCCCACAGAACCATAGGGGCCTCTGGATTCCATGAGACCTCACAGTGTCACAGGATCCCTTTCTTTCCCTGAAGCCCCAAAATATCAAAATGGATTCTTGGTCCCATGAGGCCCCGCAGAACTAGAAGGGCCTCTGGATTCCAAAAGACTCCAAAGTGTCAGAGTCACTTTATTTCCCCAAATCCTGAAAGTGTCACAATGGATTCTTGGATTCAAGAGATTCCACAGTGTCACAGCGTCCCCTCAGTTCCATGAAGTCACAGAGAATGACAAGGCCTTGTGGGATCACAATGGATCCTTGGTTCCATGAGGACCCGCAGAATCACAGGGGCCTCTGGATTCCACAAGACACTGGAGTGTCACAGTGTCCACACAGTTCCATGTGTCTCCTGAGTGTCACAATGGCCCCAGGGTTCCATGTGTCCCCTCAATGTCATAATGGCTCCAGGGTTCCATGTGTCCCCTCAATGTCACAATGTCCACACGGTTCCATGTGTCCCTTAAGTGTCACAGTGGCCTCAGGGATCCATAAGTCCCCTCAATGTCACAATTGCCTCATTGTCCTATGTGTCTCCTCAGTGGCATAATGGTCCCACACTTCCAAAAGGCCCTGAGGTATCACAATATCTCACAGTTCCATGTGCACCCTGTATATCATAATGGCCCCATGGTTCCATGTCTCCCCTCAGCATCACAAGGGCCCCACAGTTCCACGTGTCGCCTCAAAGTTGCAATATCCCCAAAGTTCCACGTCTCCCATTAGTGTTACAATGGCCCAGGGTTCCATGTGTCCCTTCAGTATCACCATGGCCCCACGGTTCCAAGAGACCCTGCCGTGTCACAATGGCCCAATGGTTCCATGTGTCCCTTCCTGTCACAATGGCCTCAGGGTTCCATTTGTTTTCTCAGTATGACACTGGCCTCAGGATTCCATGTTCCCCCTCAGTGACACAATGGTCCCAGGCTTTCATGTGTCCACCAGTGTCACAATGGCCCCACAGATCTGGGAGGTCCTGCAGTTTCACAATGGCCCCACAGTTCCATGTGTCCCCTCATTGTCACAATGGCCCCACGGTTCCATGTGTCCCCTCAGTGTCATCATGGTCCAACAGTTCCAAGAGCCCCTCCTGTATCACAATGGTCAAATGGTTGTATGTGTCCCCTCATGTCACAATGGCCTCAGGGTTCCATGTTTCCTCTCAGTGACACAATGGCCCCAGGCTTTCATGTGTCCCCTCAGTGTCACAATATCCGCACGGTTTCATGTGTCCCCTGAGTGTCAAATTGGCCCCAGGGTTCCATGTGTGCCCTCAATGTCACAATAGCCCCACAGTTCCATGTGTCTCCTGAGTGTCCCAATGGCCCCACAGTTCCAAGAGTCCCTGCAGTGTCACAATGGCCCCACGGTTCCATATGTCCCCTCTGTGTCACAATGGCCCCAGAGTTCCCGGTGTCCCCCTAATGTCACAATGTCCCTACAGTTCCATGTATCTCCTCAATGTCACAATGGCCCAAGGGTTCCATGAATCCCCTCAGAATTACAGTGTCCCCACAGTTCCATGTGTCCTCTCAGTGTCACCATGGTCCCATGCTCCAAGAGACCCTGCCATGTCACAATGGCCCAACGGTTCCATGTTTCCCCTCATGTCACAATGGCCTCAGGTTTTCATGTGTCACAATGGAATCATGGTTCCATGTTTCCCCTCAGTGACACAACGGCCCCAGGCTTTCATGTGTCCTCACAGTGACACACTATCCACACAGTACCACGTGTCCCCTCAGTGTTGCAATGGCCCCACTCTTCCAGGAGGCTCTGCAGTGGCACAGTGGCCCCAGGGTTCCATGTCCCCTCATGTCACAATGGCATCAGGGTTCCATATGTCCCCTCAATGTCACAATGGCCCCAAAGTGTCATGTGTGTCCTCAATGTCACAATGGCCCCAGGATTCCGTTTGTCTCATCAGTGACACAATGGTCCCACAGTTCCACCTGTCCCCTCATTGTCACAGACGAGCAGCACTCGAGTGGGAGCAGCACCACTGGAGGGGTTGCAGCTGCACTGGAACAGGAGCAGTGGCTGTGGAACAACAGGGGAGAAGCTGTGGAACACAAGTCCTGTGAGGAGCAGCTGAGGGAGCTGGGAATGTTTATCCTGGGGAAGAGGAGGCTCAGGGGAGACCTCATCACTCTCTACAACTCCCGGACAGGAGGGTGCAGCCTGGTGGGGGTCGGGCTCTTCTCTTAGGGAACAGGGACAGGACAAGAGGACACAGCCTTAACTGCACCAAAGGAAGGTTTATCCTGAACATTAGAAAGAATTTATTCACAGAAAAGATGATGGGCATTGGAATGGGCTGCCCAGGGAAGTGATGGAGTCACTTGTAAATGGGGTAACTGCACCACCTAATTAGTGCCTTGTCTTCATTTTCTTTTGTTTTTACTCAGAGTCAGGATTAAAAACACGAAGGAGGTGAATTTTCTCGACTTTGGGCTTGGTTGTTTAATAAATTTATTTAAAGTACAGAGAGTTCTGCAACATGTCTAGCCACCAGCTAAAAGCCAGCAAAATGGAGGCGTATCAAGCTAGTTACAAGGTTTTTCAAATTTAAAAAGTTCAATAAAGAACTAACACCTATGTTATTTATACTTTTCACTCAATAACCAAACTCCTGTGACCCACTGTGCAGCATTAACTGTCCAAACAGAAAGTACAACCTGAAACCATGAAGAAGAAGGAAGAAGAAGACAGAAAGAGACAATGCTTAAAACCTTCCATCTTGTTCCATACTCCTTACTATATTCTAAAAACCCCAAATTCCAAACCCTTCACCAAGTGGAATCACACACTTTCATTCCAATAGCAAACCCATGACTCCAACTCTATCATTCAAATTTGGAAGCCTTCTCCAAGGCCTCAAGTCAAAAGCAGTGTTTTCCTGAGGGTCAGTATCAGAAAGTACCAAAACTTCAAAACTCCCAGGTTTCTGGGATCCAACAGTCACCATCCCTGGAAGTGTTTAAGGAAAGACTGGATGTGGCACTCAGTGCCATGGGCTGGTGACAAGGTGCTGTTGGGTCATTGGTTGGACTGGATGATCTCAAAGGTCTTTTCCAACCTCAGTTCTGTGATTCCGTGATTCAGTGGAGCATCAATGGCAAATGGGTGGATAAAGAGTGGAACAGGCCTGGCAGCTGTTCTGGGAGCAGTGCTGGAGATGCCGAAGGGAACGGCGGCGGAGCGGGAATGGAGCGGCGCCGGAGATGCCGAAGCTGCGGGACACAGAGCGGCTCCGAGCGCTGTGTCCTGCAGGAGCCAGCCCTGCACACCAGAGCCGAGCCCGTCAGGCTGACCCAGAGCAGGGGGCAGGGGCAGGAATTGCTGCTGGGCCATGGGAGCTGTGGATCGAGTGCATTTAATGGTGACTTGGGGCTTTGATTCTTGTCACTGCAGCCACATTCTGTGGTGCCAGGACCCTTCCAGTTCATCTGAAGTCATGAACTCAGGACAAACTCAGAACAAAAGGAATCAAACGGCCTTCTCAGCTGCAGGGGAACACATCTTGGTTTAATGATTTCTGATACAGGAGCCAAACTGGGTCAGTTATTGGTCTGTGGTTTGTTCTAATCCAGGAACAATTTGCAAAGTACTGACATTTGGCATTAAAAACGAGCAATATGCCTCATCATCTGAATATTGCATATGGAGTACAGAGCTATTTCTGGTTGTTAATATTGCATTTTGTCTTCTTTTTCTTCCTCTGCCAGAGTCAGGATTAAAAGCTCAAGAGACGGTATGTTGTGTACAATCTCAGATGTTTATTAATTCTTATCTATATTACAGTGAGTTCTACAGTACTTCTAGCTAACAAGGTAAAAATGGTGATGTATCTCTGTATTTACAAGGCCTTTTAAGGCCTAACTGTCCAATTAAGAATGAACACCAAAATTATTTTTAGTTTTAAACCAATAACCAATCACCTGTGACCTGCAACGAGGAATTGCCTATCCAATTAAACAAGATCCCACCTCGACCCATAAAGAAGAAGGTGAAAAAGAAAGAAACCTCCCTCTTGCCTTCTACATATTACTATATTCTAAAACCCTAAATTCCAAAATTTCCACCATGTGATATTACACACTTTTATTTAAACTTCACACCAGTGATCCCAGTTTTATCATTCAATTTTGGAAGCCTTCTCCACAGCCTCAGGTCACAAACTGTATTTTCTTGTGGGTCAGTGTCTGTCAGCACAGAAAGTCTAAAACTCTCAGTGTCCAGGGTTCCAACAGTTATGATCAAGAAAACAACTGGAATTATTATCTTTCCTGCTTTCACTTTTTCTTCCTCTCTCTGGGTTTAAGCCTCCACCACTCCCTGCAGGTCTGCTTTCCATAATCTGCTCCTCGGGAGTTGGGATGTGACAAATGAGCAGTGGGAAGAGGGAGGATAATGGATAATGGACCATTCCTACTGCAAACTCTGCTTTAGTAGCCACTGGATTTCCAGTGTTTAGAAATTCTCATGTTCTAAACTACCTGACCAAATCCCACGTTTCTCACTTTTGCCCTGGCTGAAATCCTTCCTTTGGCCTTGTTTAGGAACTGACCCTCAGAAACACCTCATTGCAGACGCTTTTCTGTTGGGTTTGATAAGAGATGACAAGAAAATCAGCACGAGGGGGAGGGATGAGGGAGAGGGAAGAAACAATTCCTTCCTTGTGTCTTCCTTGTGGAAAGTCTCCTCTAGAGGTTGTGCTGCAGCTGGAGACTTGGCCAGAGGGAAGTGATTGAGCTGAGGCAGCAGAGGCATCTCCTCCCTGGTTTGTAGCCCTGGGGCTGGGAGGGGACACAGGTGCCCCCCTTGCACCCCACAACCCCCTGGAATGGGGGATTCTCCCTGCCTCTGCCAGGTGCTCCTTATCCATGCCTGGCCTGGGTGCTCCTGGTCTGAGCTCCCTCCCATGGTCATTCCTGGTGGTGGGGAGTGGGAGGGAGGAGTTCAGTGCCAATCTGGGAGGTGCCAGCAGGGTCAGAGATGTGGGGAGGTGACAGTGACAGAGTGACAGGATGTGCAGATGGACACAGGGACAAGACAACACCTCTGGGGGAAACCTCTTGGAGATTTGGGCGGTTTTTGTTTGTAAAATACACACGGACACAGAGCAAAGCTTTGCTCAAAGGGTTTATTGATTATTCAGGGGGAATGGCCCTGGGCTCAAAGGGTTCAGGGGGTTCCTCCAGGGATGATCATCTCCTCATGCCACCAGAGGGGATCAGGACACCGGTGTCCCCACAGCTTGCAATCCTAAAAATCAAAACCCAGAAGGTGACCTCTGGTGCCCACTGGGAAATGAGAGGGGCCCTGTCCCCACCCCTCTCCCTGCAGGCACGGCTCACCTAGACACCCAGAGAGGCAGCCAGGCGCTTCTGCCGCAGAACAGCCTCCAGCTTCTCAACAAGAGGGGGCTGGGGACAAACACAGCATTAGAGACACACTGGGGGCACTGGGCTGGATTGGGAGGTGGGGGAAAGCACAGGGGTCATTGGGGAAGGGGCCTGTGGGGGGAAATGGGGGGCAGGAATTGCTGTGCTCCTGCCCAGAAGCCCTGGGGTCCTGCCAAGAGGCACAGCTGGGGCAGGGGCTGCGTCCTGGGTCACCCAGGGGGTGCTGGGGGAACAGGGATGGGAATGTAATGGGGGCCTGGGAAAGGGGCGCTCTGGGGAGGATCTGTGGAGCAGGGGAGTTGTCTGGGATGTCAGTAGGGGTGCACTGGGCTGTGCTGGGACAAACTGGGATGGTCTGGGGTGTGGTGGCCATGCAAGGGGAGGGTCTGACACTGCCAGAACTCGTGGTACCCACCAGAGGCGTCTCCAGGATCACGACATCGTCTACATCAATCTGCAGAGAGACCAGGAGACCTCGCTGGGCACTGGGATGGACCCGGTGCCAACAAGGGATAGGGGGACACAACTGTCCCCAAATTCCCAGAGGGAATGCCCTCCAATCCCAGCACCCCACTCACCTCCCGCAGATCATCTTGGGTTCCTTCCAGGAGCGCCTGGGAAACAAGAACAAAAGTTTGGCCTGGATAAGATCCAGTGGGGCTGTGGGGGGACAGGGGTGCAGGGTGGAGGGGATGGGGTGGGAATTCAGGGCCTCCAAGGAGATCTGTTTGAGGTGGGGGGAGAGCCAAAGACACTGAACTGGGGTCAATGGAGGGCCCAAGGGACTGGGCTGGGTCTGGGGAAGGGGCTCGGTGTGAGGTACAGGGGAGGAGAAAGGAATTGCAGGGTAGGGACATGGGAATGCAAGGGAGGGGCTGGGTGGGGACAGAAGAACGAGGATGGGTGGGGACAAAAGCGACAGGACCGAGAGAGGATTTGGGAAGGGTGGGGGGTGACTCGGGGAACTGTTGAAGGGGACCCCGCTGCAGTGACCAGGAAGAAAGGCAAAGGATTCACGGGAGGAGACATGGAAGGAAAGGCCTCGGGAATGGTCAGTGGGAGGCGTTTGGGGACCCTGGAGAGGACACAGAGGAGGGAGCAGGGAAGGCATTCCTGAAGACACCCAAAGGGTGGGACGGGAGGGGACAAAGGGCAGGGTGTGGGGACAGCGTTTGTCTGGTGCCTCACCTTGGCCTGTGCCGGGGGGCACAGCAGGATGGAGAAGAGCAGGGCCACGCTGAGCACAGCCACCTTCATCTTCCTCTCGCCCTGGGCAGCGCTGGCTGAGGCTGCAGCAGGGCAGGAGCACCTTTATCCCTGCCGGGACTCCTCCCTGCGCCCTCCCTGACAGCCCCCAGGCCAAAGCCCGGCTTGGCACAGCCCCCAGCCCTGGCCACAAGCCCAGCCCTGGCACAGAGTCCATCCCGGCTGGGGCACGGATCCAGCCCCGCTCCCCGCATCCCTGCAGCTTCCTGCACGGGGCAGCTGCCCCTGGAGGGGACCGGGCACCCGGGGGGCCGAGGGGGGCAGGCAGGGATCCAAAGGCAGCTGGGGACCCTGTGGGGACACCCCCACTCCAACACAATCCATCCTCCAACAGCCCCCAGCCCCACACCCCCCATCTCCTGGTACCCCTCCCAGAGCGTTCCTTGCAGGACACCCCGGAGCTGAGCCCAGCCACTCACCCAGTGGGTCTGAGCAGAATTGCCACTGTTCCTCCTCCTGCCCCCTGGGGAAACAGGAGATGGACTGACCCCTCTTCTGGGGACAACGAGACTCCGGAATATTGGAAAATTGGGATATGAGAGGACAGAGGTGTCCTGAACCTGGGAAATAGCCAGATGATTTGGATCTCCAGGCACTGGAGACACTGGGGAGAACTGGGAAATGATCACCTCAAGACAAGGCTGAAGCTTGGGGAATTGCTCAGGTGTGGCACTTCCCACATCCACACCACCCGTTATTTTCCTTTACCTGCATGATCCAAACCGGTCCCATCTTCAGCCCCAGGGTGGAGTCCAGGTGGGAATATCCCCTGCTCTGGGGCTGATCCTCATCCTGTCACACCTGCAGCCAATAAACCCTCCCAGAGCTCCTTGGTCCTGCTCTGCACAGCTGCCACTCATGGGGGGTGCCAGCGACCCCATCCCCAACAAAGCTCCCACTCCAGCTCTGTCCCTGCCTGGGACTTGCCCACAGCTCCCCAAGGCCCTTGTCCCCACACAGGGTCTCTGCAATGCCCTGGCCTTTGCCCAGGCCAGCACTGGCCCTGAGCAGGATGTGCCCATCCCAAGGAATATGGGGAAGTTGGCACTTCTCCTAGAGCAGCCATTGGGATCTAATTGGACAAACAGAGGTGCCCAGTCAGGGGAGGGATGTTGGTCCCCAGCCAGCATCTCTGATAAGCCCTGTTTACCCAGGGCCTGAGGCACCTGGAAGACATTCAGACATCTTGGGCATCCAAGAAGTGAAAATCCCCTGAGAAGTGGTTCCTGAGAGCTGTCCCTGGCTGTGATTCCTGTTTGACATTCCAGGACATTAGTGAAGGTTTGTTGGTTCCTAGGAGGTGCCTTGGAGTCCTGAAAGGTCACAATGGGGTCTCCCCACAGCCTTTTCTTCTCCAGGCTGAAGAGCCCCAGCTCTCTCTGCCTCTCTCTGTCACAGAGGTGCTCCAGCACTCAGAGTGTCTTGGTGTCCTCCTCTGGAACAGCTCCATGAGTTCTGAGTCTTTCCTGTGCTGAGAATCCTCTTGCAAATTGTTTATACAGAAGACACCATTGATAGGAGAGGGGAAACTCATTTGTCCTGAAAGGCTGCCACAAGTGTAGGGACAAACTGTAGGGACAGTTTCTGGAGGGCTGAGACACAGCCCCCAGAGAGGAAGGGACATTCCCACGGGGTTCCCTGGAAATGGGGGATCACTCCACCCGCACTGGGAACCTCCGTGTGTGTCCAGCTCATTGTCCCCAGGCTGTTGGCACATGGTCAGTGGCCGTCCAATGCCATCCCTCTGACTGGCACTGATCTCCAATGCAGCATGGAACTCTCCTTGCCAAAGTTCCCAAATTAGGACCCTGCAGACACTTCCTGAATTCCTCTCCAAGGTGATTAGTAACTTTGGTGATTAGGAATAGTGGTCAGCACACCAATGACGTCACAGCACTTGTCCATCTGGTCAAGAATCCCCCACAGGGACACACTGCTCCCTCATCCACGGGGCATAAAGCAACAAAACTCCCGAGGAAACTCTTCCTCCGTGGGCATTGTGGCTCCTTGGGCAAGTTCCAGGTCAAACAGTCAAGGCAGTGGCCTGAAATGTTTCCCAGCTGGCCCACAACACATCTCTGATGGAGCCACAGGACAGAGAAAGCAGAAGCCTTCACTAATGCCCTGGAATGTCAAACTGGACTCATATCCATGGATAGCCCTCAAGAAACACTTCTCAGGGGATTTTTCATTTCTTGGATGCCCAAGATGTCTGAATGTCTTCCTGGTGCTTCAGGCCCTGGGTAAACAGGGCTTATCAGAGATTCTGACAGGACCAACATCCCTCCCCTGACTGGGCTCCTCTGTTTGCCCAATTAGATCCCAGTGGTGTCTGGGGACAAACACCCACTCCCCATATCCCTGGGGATGGGCACATCCTGCTGTGGGCCACTGCTGGCCTTGGATCAGGGCATTGCAGAGACCCTGTGTGGGGACAAGGACTTTGGGGAGCTGCAGCCAAGTCCCAGTGAGGGACAGAGCTGGAATGGGAGCCTGGTTGGGATGGGGTCCCTGGCACTCCCCGTGTGTGGCAGCTGTGCAGAGCAGGACCCAGGTGCTCTGGGTGGGACAGGCTCAGCCCCAGGGCAGGGGACATTCCTGTCTGGACTCTGCTCTGGGGCTGGAAATGGGACTGGTTTGGGGCATGCAGGAAAAGGGAAATGGAGTGGTCTGGCTGTGGGAACAAGGACACCTGAGGCATTGCCCAAGCCTCAGCCTTGTCTTCAGGTGATCAGCATTGCCCAGTGTTCCCAGGGTCTCCAGTGACTGCAGATCCCAATCACCCGCCAACCCTTGACTTAAGTTTTCCCTCATTCCTGTTTTCCCTGATTCCTGATGTCCCAGGAAGAGGAGTCAGTGCCCACTGCTGTTTCTTCAAAGTGCCACAGCAGGAATAGGGGCAATTCTGCTCGGATCCAAGAGGTTTTGGGATGGGGTCAGCTCTGGGCTGTCCCACGGGGAAAGCTCTGGGAGCAAACAGGCAGCGGGGGAATCACAGCCATGGACAGGCTCAGGAACCACTTCTCAGGGGATTTTCACTTCTTGAATGCCCAAGATGTCTGAATGTCTTCCTGGTGCTTCAGGCCCTGGGTAAACAGGGCTTATCAGAGATTCTGACAGGACCAAGATTCCTCCCCTGACTGGGCACCTCTGTTTGCCCAGTTAAATCCCAGTGGCTGCTCTAGGAGAAGTGCCAACTTCCCCATATTCCTTGGGATGGGCACATCCTGCTCAGGGCCAGTGCTGGCCTGGGCACAAGGCCAGGGCATTGCAGAGACCCTGTGTGGGGACAAGGGCCTTGGGGAGCTGTGGGCAAGTCCCAGGCAGGGACAGAGCTGGAGTGGGAGCCTGGTTGGGGATGGGGTCGCTGGCACCCCCCATGTGTGGCAGCTGTGCAGAGCAGGACCAAGGAGCTCTGGGAGGGTTTATTGGCTGCAGGTGTGACAGGATGAGGATCAGCCCCAGGGCAGGGGATATTCCCACCTGGACTCCACCCTGGGGCTGAAGATGGGATCGGTTTGGGTCATGCAGGGAAAGGGAAATAATGGGGTGGTGTGGATGTGGGAAGTGCCACACCTGAGCAATTCCTCAAGCTTCAGCCTTGTCTTGAGGTGATCATTTCCCAGTTCTCTCCAGTGTCTCCAGTGCCTGGAGATCCAAATCACCTGATTATTTCCCAGGTACATGACACCTCTGTCCTATCAGATCCCAATTTTCTGAGGTTCTGGTGTCTCGTTGTCCCAAGAAGAGGGGGTCAGTCCATCTCCTGTTTCCCCGTGGGGCAGGAGGATGAACAGTGACGATTCTGCTCAGACCCACTGGGTGAGTGGCTGGGCTCAGCTCTGGGGTGTCTGGAAGGAAAAACCCTTGGAGAGGAGGGGTACCGGGAGATGGGGGGTGTGGGGCTGGGGGCTGTTGGAGGATGGATTGTGTTGGAGTGGGGGTGTCCCCACAGGGTCCCCAGCTGCCTTTGGATCCCTGCCTGCCCCCCTCGGCCCCCCGGGTGCCCGGTCCCCTCCAGGGGCAGCTGCCCCGTGCAGGAAGCTGCAGGGATGCGGGGAGCGGGGCTGGATCCGTGCCCCAGCCGGGATGGACTCTGTGCCAGGGCTGGGCTTGTGGCCAGGGCTGGGGGCTGTGCCAAGCCGGGCTTTGGCCTGGGGGCTGTCAGGGAGGGCGCAGGGAGGAGTCCCGGCAGGGATAAAGGTGCTCCTGCCCTGCTGCAGCCTCAGCCAGCGCTGCCCAGGGCGAGAGGAAGATGAAGGTGGCTGTGCTCAGCGTGGCCCTGCTCTTCTCCATCCTGCTGTGCCCCCCGGCACAGGCCAAGGTGAGGCACCAGACAAACGCTGTCCCCACACCCTGCCCTTTGTCCCCTCCCGTCCCACCCTTTGGGTCTCTTCAGGAATTCCGTCCCTGCTTCTTCCTCTGTGTCCTCTCCAGGGTCCCCAAACGCCTCCCACTGACCATTCCCGAGGCCTTTCCTTCCATGTCCCCTCCCTTGAATCCTTTACGTTCTTCCTGGTCACTGCAGCGGGGTCCCCTTCAACAGTTCCCCGAGTCACCCCCAC